>NW_027273855.1:14895000-17295000 GCF_046630095.1 Trachinotus anak | reverse complement strand
TTCCACATCCATCTTGAAAGGTTCTTCCAAGCAGTCTAACCTCTCAGCAATATTATATATTATTGCTTGCCTCAACCCACACTGAAACCTGGGTTGCTATGCTACAATAATATGACCTCTCATCTCTTCTCCTCCACTACATTTCCTTTCTCATTGCTTCCTCTCATTTCTGCAGGGAGGCAGGGGAAGGGGTTAACAGCATCCCCTGTTCAGCTTCCCCCCCATCAGGCCTCTCTGTCTTTTTAATGACCTTCTTGGGCTCAGTGCTGCTGTTTGATTTGACCCCATTGACCGTGTGGGGTCACGACCCCAGTCCACAACGCAAAAAAATTTCTTTGACCCTTGGAAGGGTCTTATTTGTGTTAGTCACCATCTATCTATGTAATTATGTACAGTATGCATCTATCTATCTATCTATCTATCTATCTATCTATCTATCTATCTATCTATCTATCTATCTATCTATCTATCTATCTAAGTTAAAGTTAAAGTACAGAAACAGTAGAAGAAAACTGTACTTAAAGTATTGAAAGTACGCACTAGTGCAGATTTAACTACTTCCTATATTGTTGGGGAGTTTATTCTATAACCGTGATCATATTTATTTTAATGTAAAATCTTAAAATAAAACTATAATGAGTATAAAGTAGCATAAAATGGAGATACCTCAGACCTGTACTTTAATACAACATTTGAATAAACATATTTGCACTTCTATACCTACCTATTGTCAGTGGCTTCTTTCTCTCAGAGGTAAAAAAAAATTGAAAATGATAGGGATATAGATATAGATATAGATAGATAGATATGGGTTGATATGAACTGCTGGTTCTGAAACTCTCAACCCAAATCATAACGCACAGCCAAAATTCCCTGTTACATCATCCATCTCCAATCCTTTCCTCCTCCTCCTCGTTCTCTCCCTCTGCCATCCTCTTCTTTCTCTCTTATCTCTGCTGGCCCCGTCTCTTGGGGGTCGTTCGTTTTTGTCATAATCACCTTGGAGATTGGGGACCGGTGCCCATGGCAGAGCTGAGCTGAGCGGAGGAGAGGAGGAAAGAGGATGAGAGAGAGAGAGAGAGAGAAAGAGAGAGAGAGTGGAGGGGGGAGGGGGTGTTGAGATGAGCAGTGGAGGACAGTCTTGCGGGGGGGATGACGGCTTGTCTGGCTCAGTCCCGGCTAATGTGAGGGGACAGCCTTGGCTTTGCCTTAACCACACTTGCGCCGTCGATGCCAGGCAGAGCAGGGAGGAGAGAATAGACGGATGAAACGCTCTCCTTTTCAGCGCTGCCTTCTCCCGCCCGCACTGACTGCTTTCGGAGGCGCGTGGGGCCCCAATGTCACACCCTGTAGGTGTTTAAGCTGCTTACTTACACCAACAAGAGAAAGAGATGAGGCAATAGAAGACAGGGAGACAGAAAGGGAGAAGGAGCTGCAGAAAGGATGAGAGAGGGAGAATGGGAGAGAGTTAGAAGAGGATGGGGGCGGAGGTCACAGCTGTAGGAGGTTGTAATGTGTAAGTATCCCAGTTTGACTGTCTTCATGCCGGGGAAGGGTTGTGTTACATGGGGGATATTCATAACTCATTATGCAGGCACAGTTTGAGTGTTTGTCATGTATCTGAGTGTGACGATTATAAACTGCACTGACAAACACAAACGGGAAGAGGCAGAGTCATCAGGATGATAATATGATAAGTGTTTTCTTCCAGCCCCACCCTGCTGACTTTTCTTCTCACAGGGTTAAAACATTTCCCAGATTTTTACACTCCTCAAGAAGGAGAGGCTGACTGGGAAGGCGTGGGATGCACCAGTCAGGAGAGATGGTTTCATTGGGAGGGGAAGGCAGGATGGGCCGTGGTGGTGGTACAGCGGGCTGAGTGAGTTTCAAAAACCCCGTTTTGCTGTCAGGCGTACATGTGCTCAGGCCTCTGTTTGTCTCACTGAGGTGTGAGGGAGTGATGATGACATGTGTTAGGGGGTTTACCATGGGGGCAGGGAGTGATGAGGGTGGACATAAGAAAGGCTTTTGTTCATCATTTAGGACTTCTATGTAAGATTAGACACACACACATACAAGGGAAGGGTCAGAGGGCAACGGCTGGACAAAGACGACTCTCACCAACACACGCGTTCGACATTGTGCATTTGCTCTTTTTCTCTGTGAGCTGCTCTCGCTGTTTTAACTCCTATTTCTGTCCTCTCAGCAGCCCTCTTGTTGATGCATGCCGGGTAGGTTCTCAGACACTCCCTCCTCAGGTCACTGGCTCTGTTTGTCCTAGCCCTCCTTTCCCTCAACCCTCTCCTCCCCTCCTTCCCCTCCAACTCCACTCTGCCTCTTCTCCTCGCCTGACCAGTTCCTCTAATTTGGTTTCTAATTTTTTTTCTGTACCTCATCTCCTCTCCCTTTAGCTATGTAGGGGTAAAGTACAGCCCCTCCTCTCGTTGGCAGTGTTTGTGTTTGCTCTGTGAGTATGTGTGTGTTTCTGTGTGTGTGTGTGTGTGTGTGTGTTTGTGTGTGTGTGTGTGTGTGTGTCTACACAACCGCTTGCATGTAAATCCCCTTAAGTACCCAAGGTTTTTAGCTGTGCAGTCCTTCTTCAGAATCATGATTTAACACCATTGGCCTTTGGGAACACAAACCCCACATGTGACTTACAGTTAACATGCAGAGAAACATGTGGGTTTATGTCATGTGTACAAAACACACACACGCCCACCCTCACACACACACACACACACACACACACTGAGTAATGAAAAAAAGAATGGCAGAGCAGACAAATGTGTTAAATGTGAGCTGCAAGTCAGACGACAGTCCTATTTTGTTATACATCTGAGGCACACCAGAATCAACCTGACAATGTGTGTGTGTGTGTGTGTGTGTGTGTGTGTGTGTATGTTGGACAGTGAGATAGAGAGAAACTGTGCACAGTGTGGCAATAGAGCTTACAGTAAATGGAGACATTTAGGAAAGTGGTAGATAGACAGACACAAACACACAGATCAAAGAGGTTTGAGCATTACAGTACACTGGGGAACAAAAGGAATAGAGAGAGAGGCTCAGAGAGAGAGAAAGAGAGGATGTGAGTGTAGGTGAATAGAAACCCCAATCAATACACCATCCAAGAACAGCTTGAGCCGGCGAAGGAGCAGAGAAACTGAAAGAGGGAGAGAGACGGAGAGAGGAAAAGTGGGTCAAATAATGAGATGAGAGGATGAGTGGTTGCGCTTCGGACGCAGAGATGGAAGGAGGTGGAGAGATGGACGGAGCTGCGATAGAACAAGAGCGGGGGTCAGGAGAAAGAGGAAAGAGCGTGAACGAGGGAGTCACGAGCTCCTGACCCCAGTTGACCCCTCAGCCAGGAGGTCCCGAGAGGAGCTCAGGGCAGGAGAGAGTGTGGGAGGGGATAGGGTAGGTCTATGGGGAGGTTTGGAAAGGAAGGAGGTGATATTGATGTGGCCAAGAGACGGGGGATGGGATGTTAGGTGTTGGGGAGGGTGAGGATAAGGGGTCAGCAAACCATCCAAGGACAGTAAAGGGAGGTCATCTCTTCTCTTCACAACCAAGCCTGAGAACATGTGGTCTATCACTGTAAACCATCACATTTCATTCACCTTGATACTCGCATCTGTCTCGTGCACCTGTTTATCTCTTTACACAAACCATTCTGATGACTGAACGTCATTTAGCATCTTGTGCAAATCGCACGTTTGGCTGAATAACATTGCACTTCATGCTGTTTCCCACTGAGAGCACTTTACACCAAACACATTTTGAAGAGAAATCATTTACTGTTCAGAGTAAGAGTGTCATCCATTTTATAGTCTGGTCTGATTGTCTGGTGAGACTCAAATTATCCCACAATGCAACATAATATGTAGTGAGTAATTAGAAGATTAGTAGTCATTAATCAAGTGCCAAGAGTCATCATTGGCAGTTAAGGCTGGATTACCAACTAGGCAAAGCACACTACTGCCCCAGGGCACCATTAACAACCCCAAGGCCCCAAAAGCTCCAGGACTGCTGTGTCAACTCCTTTGTGCCAGGTACCTGAAAATTTGTTTGGGAATGCTAAAGCACTGGAGTAACAAAATTATCCAATGGCCCTGTCTTCAAGAGGGTCTCTGTGCCAAAGCCTAGTTTCCTCCCTTGGTACAGGGATTATACAGCACAGAGAATAGGAGGAATGGAGGTTGAGAAGGGCCCCCTAGCATGTTACAGGCCCTAGCAGACCATGTCCATCTGCGTTTTTCATGGAAAACACATTTAAATGTCACATTAGGAAAAGTGCAAGTGTCAATGATAAAAACAAATAATGGCTGAATTCCATTTAGCTGCTTAAGCTTCAGAGTCCTGGTGTTGTGCATGCTGGCTCATTGTCACACTGTCACGGCTTACTGGGGCACTTGAATGGAACAGAGTCATTGTTTTTTTTTTTTTTTTTGTTGCCTTTATTCTGATAGCCACAGTGAGAGAGAGACAGGAAGAGAGAGAGATGAGAGGAGGAGGAGATGACATGTGGCAAAGGGCCATGGGTCGGATTCGAACCCCAGCCGTTAGTTTTATTAATAACTCCTGTTTCTACTTTTTCCACCATGACAAGTCAAAATGTCTGCTGTGAAGAAAAAGGCCTATTATGCCTGTCATTGACAGAAAAGTGGCCCCTTTTTATTTATGGTACAGGACAGGCATAACTGACCTAAAGGAGTGTATTTTACCAAATCACACGCTGTCAGACCACATCTGCAGGGGACCAGTTCTGAAACAACGACATAAGAACTGAATCAGGTTGGTCGCGTATGTATTCAACCAGTCAGCGAATGTTTAGATGTTACATCACGATTCTACTCAATCTTGTTAACGAGCATTAGAAGGGGGCATCCTGGTACCATAAAACACAACACTGTATTCTTGTAACTCACCCTGTTTGATTCTGGGTAGAGATTTTTGTTGCATTTCCTGTCTATACTCTGTAAGCTGTCCAATAAAAAAAGCAACAAACAAACAAACACCATTGAAACTGTTACATAAAATGAAGCGTGATGCTGCACCCACAGGGTCCATTTCAATTTGATACAATTCAATTCAGTTTCATTTATATAGCACAGAAGTTATCACCGGGCACTTTTCATATCTAGACCGTACTCCTTATAATATTATGATATGATATTATAATAACATTTCTCGTGTCAAATTTAGAAACTAATCGTTCTCACATATATTTCACTTTACATCATTTTACATAATCATATTTAAAATATTAGGTCACATAAATACATTTACTAAACAACACATCATGTTTTAACACCTGCACAACACTGTCCTGTCTGTGCGTATGAATAATGAATTTAGATCGTTTCAGTTAGGGTCAAATTTTAATTAGATCTTGAGATTCTGAGGACATAATGTGTTTTATTTTGTATGCTAGCGCCACTGCAATGAGCACAGTAAGTAGGCTGGTTATGGCAGGATAATATTGTGTGTATAGAATATTTTTTAGCGTAGTTTTTCATGAAGAGAACAGACTGAATGAGTGTGGAGGCTTTGAAACACGTCTCTATCAAGTAAAATCAATCCCTAATGCAGTGCATGTTGAGTATTACTGTAGAAAAATGGAGCATAATGACCGCAAGCAACATTCCTCCCTCTGTTGCTCTTCACGTACCTCCATCCTCTCCCCCACACCCTTAATTTTCAGCTCTCCCTCCCTATTTTCTTCCCTTCTCTCTTCTCATCCCTACTCCCTCCTTCATGCTGTCTCTCTCTGTCTCTCGCTCTCTCTCACACACACACACATACACACACACACACACACCACACTCTCCCTTTCTTCAGCCTTCTCGCAGTCCAGATGGCCTAGCTGCCCCCACACTCACTCCCCCACATACACTCACTCCATGCACTCCACCCCACTCCTCCTCTGCCGTACAGGAACAGCACTCCCTTTAGAGGAATAGACCCCCCCCCCCCCCTTACAAAAAAAAAAACACCACTACCACTGTGCTGTACTATGCTCACATTCACAATGTATACACATACATCCCCACACATGCGCTTCAACACATCTCTACTGTCCCTCCACAGACCACAGGCTTATGTACGCCCACACACACACACACACACGCACACACACACACACACACACACTGACACAGAAGATCTTGTTCACAATCTCCTCTTCTGCAGCACAATGTCTGATGGGAGTTTAGTAGGAGTGCTGCTAATGTAGGTGCGATATATGGTACGGTAAGACGTGGACAGTGATCCCCCCCATCATCACCTCCACCACCACGCGGCTGATTACACGATGAGAGACGGGCATCGGGAGGAATGCCGTGAACCTCTTACGAGTGCAAGCCTACCTGTGTGTAGCCACAATGGCTCAAGCACAAACATGCCTACATACACTTGTGTTTACTTATCTTTATAATTAGCAGGGGGGGGGGGTCGTGCATAGAGCAGCAGAGAACAACAGCGAGATGGTGTTAGGGCAGAGATAGGATCAGAGAGAGGGAGAGGTGTGACTACTACAGTGTGAGGGAAGAGGACTATTGTTGGAGCGTGTGCGTGTGTTCATTGGCCAGGGAATAAAGGAGAAAGAGGGGAGAGTTGGTGTAAGAGCGGAGTGTTTTCGAGTGTGTGGTGGTGGCGTGAGGGGGTGTAGGCCAGGGGAGGAGGGTGTGGTTAACGGTTATAGCGCTCACAGGAAGCCATGAGGCAGGGAAAGGGGAAGTGAACCACCCCCACACTGTTCCAAGGCCGTGGCGGCACTCTCCTCTGGGCTGGAACTAACTGACCTCAGCTCACACCATACCTTTTAACCCTCTAACACACACACACACACACACACTTGCAGATGATGGGGCATGGTCACTAGCACACATAAACAGTGATTGGCCCAGTGGAAGTTCATCATCATGTACCTATTTGCCATTCATCAATGCTTCTCCCGGCTGCTGTGACAACGCCTCATTTAATCGTTTTACTGTTGTCACAAAATACTGTCAGCTGTTTGCCTCAATATTCATACATCTACTGTTTCCCATGTTCTTTACATTATTGCCAGTTTATAGATTGACTGTCCCACTACACTGTGCGCACACTCAAACACTATGAAACTGACAATTTGAAAATCATCTGTCAGAGCCTTGAGAATTGCTTGACACAGGTAATCATAATCAACTATTTGCTGCTGTTATTTGTTGTTAAAGTTTTTAAAGTCTTCTTGCATTTAATTCAATTTAATTTTGATTGCATATCATTTCTGCATTATAGAGTTGATAGCTGGCTAAATGAGAAGACTAAATACAGGAATATGAAATTTGTTTCTTTTTGCATTAGATTTGCTGTTGCTCAAACTTGTATCTTGCGTGTCAGAGTGTCTGTATATATATAAATATATGGGAGAATTTTCAGTCCATCACAACACATCAGCAACATAACAGTGACATGAAATTAAAGATGATTAGATATTGACTGTGATAAATTAACTATCTCAAGCAATTTTCATATTTCGAGATATTGATTTTCATACTGTGGGGAAAGCAACAGCAACTTGAGGATAGAAAGTCAGTTTAAAATGTAATTTGATTTAATATAAAAGGACAAAAATTTACAAAACCACAGGTGTGTTTCTTTAAATTAGAAAATTCTACAAAACATGACAGTTTTATAATAAGGGCCCTTAAAGCAAGAAATGATTTGATAATGTGTTTTACTTTAAAAGCAGCACCAATTTGACAAGAATATGATAAAATGTAAGTCTTCACGTGAACTCTAGAACCTTTCCTTTTCTTGCGTGACATGAGCTGACCTGAACTTCCTCGCTTAGCCTCAGACTGTACGCTGTAAGCCAGCCACCTCGGCTCACACTTGGCCGCCATGATCTGGCTTTTCAGTCCACACACATGTTCATTCATCTCATTCATACTCGGCCAACTGACCCCAGGCGACATGGCTCAAACCCTTCAACCCTGGTCGGCGGACTCGCAAACGAAAAGAAAAAAAAAAAGCTGTGGGGGCATCAAAGGTTAAAGCTAGGAGAGCTAGCATGAAAACACACACGCACGCATACACACAACTCATTACAATAATTCAGAAGACTGTGAATGTGTTTTGTTTAAATATTTATTATTAATTGAAATAAAACGTGGCAACGTATCACTAAAACAAACGTGTTCCCTTCTCAAGACATGAGATAAAAATCAGTGTGCAATAAATATCAGAGTGAGAGTTCACCGGTGTGACCCTGGTCATCCCGGTTGCACATAATGTTACCTTGGTGACCCGGTTTAATCTCTCCACAGAGAGCTGGATCCCAATCTGACCCTTAACCCCAATGAAAGAAAGGTCAGAGAGGTCACACACTCCTCTGGTCCATTTTCTACATGACCATTTTCCTCTGAAAGGGTGTTAGTAAAATCAGTTTTCATGGCAACAGAGAGCCAATGTGAATACATTTAATTGTAACAAAGTCATCCTAATACAATCACTGCAAATCCGACGAAAGATATTGTGAGTTTCTTTTTTTTTTTTTTGTGGTAGGGAAACGACAATAACAACAATTGCATCACTCCATTGTCTTATGAATATTGGCAGGGGTGTGACAGGGTGCACCTGCTGTCTCTTCACTCCCTTCAGAATAAAACAGACTTTGTTGAGGGGAGTTGCTAACCTATACACCTATAAGCTAAAAAAAACAATATTGGCCAATATAACCACTAAAGGACATTTATAGCACACAATGAAACCAGAAGCATGTCGTAAAACTCCGCAGCAGCTTACATCCCGTGACTTTTTAAGACCACATCAATGTTTATACCCTCTCTAAAAATCATGAGATGCCTCGTTTCTAAACCAATCCCTGCAGAAAAAATGTCCACAGCTCTCTTCCTCCCTAATTGTTAGAGATGCCAGAGTGTATTGTGAAGTTCCATTTATTTAACTCGCTAGGATAGTTAGTGGAAAATAGAAGTCTAAACTATTGTGCTAAATTTAAAATGCATTTGAAAAGACCTGCTGGATCTATCAAGGTTCTTTCATTTCATTTTGCACTTCATATTATACCTGTGCTTTTTAGATTGAATTACATATTAATCTCAGTGAGGGGTCAGAATGTAAAAAGATATTGCATTTTCTACTCTGAAAGGGGTACGAACACACCCCCGTACAGAATTCACCAAAAAAAAATGACTTTTTAAAAGCAAATTTTCAAAAATGTTCTTCCCTCAGCTGAATGCCCGCAGCTCCATTTTCCTGTAAAAATAGTTTTCATCAAATTTATGATTTATCAAACAGATCAGAGAACAAGGAGACAAAAAAATGTCATGTAACAAACGATGAATCAATGACCACCTTCTAGAAAAGTCTAGAAGTTTCATTTCAGAGAATAAAAGGAAACTGAAGTGCTACATCTGTACAAGATTAGAGATGCTGCAAAATGCCACGATACAGCTGTATAGTTTTTAAACAATTCCTTCCCTTAAGTGCATCAAATGTACTAGTAATCATTTTATTTTATCTTGTTATATTACAATCTAATGATATATTTTCATGTATCACTGGTTTTATTCCCGTAAGGTCTGTTTTTATTCAAGATGATTCAATAAAGGCTGAATGACATTTGACATACAAACTGGCAAAATAATAGATCAGATTCAAAACTCCATTTTGGTTTTTGTTGATTTTGGGCATTTATTGTAAAATGTAGAAATGATGAATGCAACATAAGCTATTCCTGTTGCACACATAAAAATCTGGAAACAGTAAAATCAAATCAAATCTGCAGTAAAGGTAGGTGCGCGTTAAAAATAGCAATTGTTGTAATTGTTGTTAATGAAGCAACATAAAATTATAATAATTGTATAGCTCATTATATTTTTTTACATGCTCATATACAGTACGGAACTATTAAATATATTTGATATATAATATATTAAAACACTTTCTTATCCTGCACCTTTTAAATTATTCGGCATGTGTCACCTCACATTCACATGAGCTCTGCAGATGTAAGAACAGCACAACTGATGGACAGCTTTAAGACACCGAACAACAATCCTACATCACTGACAACAACAATACTTTGTCCCAGTGTTTTAAAATAACATCACATTTAAGCTCTGGCATGTGTGTGCTAAACCATGTGGAAGCAGCATGCGAGGCAACTTTTAATATGTCTGTTTCCTCTCATTTTCAAGAAGGAAGTGGCCATTGTTGAGGACATGAAATCAGAATTACTGAGAAGGAGATTCAGGCGATTTAGCTTTGAGATTGAAATCTAAATTAGCAAAGTAATTTCCACAAGCAGTAATGCTGTGTGGTTAGTGTGCACATTGCTCCCTCTACTGGTAAACAGGCAGAGCTCTGTTAGAGAACTCTTGCTGTCTGCTCTGTGTGAGGAGAAGGGACCCGCTCAGTGGTGCTTTATTTTGAACACTGCTATTTAGTGAATAGGATGGAATATGTTTTTATCTCTGTAGAGCTGACATGCAATTTGCGTAGAGAGGAACCAGAATTAAAAAAAATCCACAATGAAGTCAGGCCGGTTTCACCCATTAAATGAAAAGTTCACCGATTACACAACTGATTAAATACAGAAAAACAAAACTGTCTGTGTGATCAGCTGATAATTTAAACCTTGGTGTCTGGATATCAGACATATTAAGCCACAGTCCAGGCAGGTTTTGGGGCTTTTTGGTGTTCCGCCTCACAGGCTGCTGAGGTGAGTTAGCATTTCATGGGCTGACGAACCTGAGATTGAGCCTGAAATCACCATTCTCAGGTTGGACAGTCCTAGAAAGAACTACTCAACAGTTAAAGTGGGACTGGGTCTCCTCCTTAGGCCGCTCCATGAGGCTCGGTGTGCACTGACCACACCGAGCGCAACTGCTCTGACAAAAATAAAACGAAAAGAATTTATAAAATTGGTGGAAAATACGTCGGCCTTAGGTTAATTTTGGTCCAGATGTGTTTGCACATCTGCAAATATGCAATTTCTGGGTAATACGCCGGTAGGGTGTTTTTGTTTTCTGCATAATCATAATGAAATAAATACTTGTGACTATATTGGTCACCAACAGTGCTGATCACCATAATCCGAAGGCTGTGTTTTTTTTAAACTGAATGTTAATCCTAAATGTATCTGCTAAAATAAGGTCTGTTTTAAGTGTTTGATTTTTGTGACCCAAAGGGACTATTGTTGTTGTGTTAAGTTATTAAATAAATTAAAGTAGAAGTTAAAACAATGCAGCTTTCCTACAGTAATTTAGATGGGCTGCTGCATGAGGATTTTGGCGCGAGGAGCAACAGTCATGAACCCAGTGAGGATAAAATTGAAAAATTACACTTTTTTAGAAATAATTTCCCTTGATTTAAGTAACAACAATGATTTTTATTTATTCTGATCATATAATCTCAGTAGATTTTAATGTTTATAGCATACAGATGCTGTGTTCATTGTAAAATATCATGTATCTGTAACAAATAATGGGGAAACTCCAGCAGCCACAATTAAATGCATTTAAAAAACATACCTGGATTTTATTTGTGCACATTTTCTCCAGAGAACTAACAGCACGGTATAAAGTTTAACACCACATCTGGCACTGTGTTGTAAGCTAAGCTGCAGTGAAACCACCCAGAGAACAATCAAGCTTTGTGCACAAACTGCATCATATGCTAAAAAACATTTAAATCACCCTGGCCTGACTTTATGAAGACACTCCAGTCTCTCAGAATTTTAACTCTTGTGATAAACTATGCAGATGGAGAGCGCAGGAAAAGACACACATGTACACACACACAGAAGAGAGAGAGTGAAAGGAGAAGGAGGGAGAGAAAAGACGACCATACTTTACTCTGTTCAACCTCCCTCTTCACATGATTCAGAAATACTTCATCATCTGAATAATTCATCCTTAACTATCGGCATTAAGCCACTGTGCTGTGCTGGTCTTCTTCACATTTACAATCCAAACACACTCACTGGCAGATAGCACATTTACCAAACAAATAACAACCATAAAAACATAGTTACTTTACACGTGCCCTCAACAATCATCATAATAAAGGAAGATTGAGGAAAGTTTTTTAAAAAAAAGTCTCATCACTAAAGGCTTTAAAGTCTCCTCTACATTTACCTTACCCACATGGCAGACCCTCTGAATCCTCAGACACGGGGGGTAAAAAAGAAAAAAAAAAATCTCAAGTCATCTTTATCATGTAAAATCAAGTAGTAGGCACACAGGAAGAGAGAAGAGCAACCTGGAGGCAAGCTGGTGACAGAGGATGAAAAAGAAACACAGGTCGCTGAGTTATAACGGCCGCTCCTGCTGTCTTTACCAAGCTGTGACCTCATCATGCTCTGTACTACCAATGGGGATGCAACTCACTCACACACACACACACACACACACACACACATGCTGACATACACAGACACACCACCTTCCTGTTTGTCAGTGCTGGTGGTAAACTTTCCACTGACATCTCCATTGAAGGGACTATTCTATGAAGTTTTCATGCATTTTATCATGAGAAATAAAACAGATCTGAACTGACTATGAAACCTTTTATTGGCAAATGTCACCATACAGCGGAAGATAGAGCTAATTTGCATGTGTTGTGTGTGTATGTGTGTTTGTGTGTGTGTGTGTGTATAGGGAGTGCTAAAGTTGCTGCAATAAAAATATAGACACGGCAAACTTTTCAACTTATTGCAAATTAAAATCAATTTGACACATTAAATGAACTCATTATGAAGTCATCTGAGCCATTTTTACTTTTGCAGAAAAATAAAACCTTTCAAATGTAAGACAGCTGCACATTTTACACAAGATGCACTAGGGGCAGTACAAGAATAAAACTGCTGCTGCTGCTGAGCTTCCTGATATTCTTAGCTTTTGTGTGTCTTTTGTCTGTCCTCACAGCTTCTCTCTCAGAAAAAAGATGCCTCTTGTGGGTCAATATCTGTCTAATCGGCTGCTGGTTTGTAATTGTCCATCAGCCTCATCAAATGTGTGTCAATCATACTTTACTGTGGCTGACGTCTTGACAGCTGTCAGAATGATAATTATGGAAAGTGATGGAAGATGTCAAGGTTACTTTCCATGAGAAGAGGACAACCACAATATCCTTCCTGTTCATTTTCAAAGTGTAGGTAATGTGTCATTCTGTCATGAGGTGTTTGATAAAGGCAAAAATATGCAACTCATGTATATCTCACCATGTTATTCACAAATGCAAGAAATGTGCTGCGTGTTCTTTGAGGTTTGTTTTAATGGCCCAGACTGAAGAGTATTTTTAAATATGTTGTTACAGAGACTGAAATATTGACCTCTGTTCAACTGGAGTGAGCTGGGTGAACACAGATAGCATAGCATGCACCATAAAATGTGTTTTTGACATAGATGAAATAGTGCACTAGAAGAAATGTAAAAGCTCTATTGCACTTTTATTAAATATATTACAAAAAAACATGCAGCAGGAGAGTTAAACAGCACGCAGTCAAACACTGAGGCTACAAACTCAGTCAATGGATTTTCAGTTGTATTCAGCACATACTGTACAGTAGCAGTTGATTAAATGGAAGATAGTGGTGAACCAAAAGTATTAGCAGTACTTGTTGCTAATGTGACAAGTTGCACAGTTACACTTTCAACACACCTTGCTTCTTTTTTATTTTATTTTCTCTTAATGGTGTACCTTTCCTTTTTCTCTATAAAGCAAATGAGTGATTTAAACTTCAAGAAATGTAAACCAAAATAAATCTGGTACATTGATAATTGATTGTAAGCGTGTAGAAGAGAACATCATATTCATGTAACTCAATGGGAGTCACTACATGATGATAGCAAAATGCAAAGCACACTTTCTATGCAACGCTCTCCCTCTGATGTCTCATTGCGTAAGTTCAGATAAGAACGTGGATGAATATTGTAGAATACAACCACAGTGTTCAAATGATCCTATGCAGAGCAAAGTAATATTACACAGGCACTAACTTTGACAAACAGATCTCATTTGTTTCAATACTGACAGTGTAAAAAGATCAGGCACTAACAGGACACTTTTTGACTTGTTCTGAGTTCATAGGTATCCACAACTCAATAGGATATTTTTTTAAACAAAAAAATAAACAATCCCATCTACGGCATGAAAAAAGAGGCATAAATCAGGTCGTGTGGGACTGAAATTTAGTCTGTGTTTGTTAAATGCAGATGACCCAGTTTCATAGCAGTGAATAGATATACGACTTGCCATTTCACTGGTCAAATCTATCCATAGTGTAAAATATGTAAATGAAGGACATACTGCATTAATACATCCCACAAGTGCATACTTTTGGCTGTTTAATAAAAAACAGTTTTCAACACCCTTTACTACTAGTTAGGTCAGCATCCACAGAGAAAGAAAGAGCTGAACCAGAGAGCTAAAAAAAAAGAGATACACCTACACATTTTCCGATTGAATGGTCCTTCAGAAAGTGCTCATGGCAATGGAAGTTGAGCAACATGAGTTCATGTTCTGATTTTTGAAAGTTGTGAGGAAGGTATGTGATAAAAAATAACCTTAAAAACTTGATTTTTTTTCTTTTTCTACAGCACGTGCAAATTTACATTCAGTTGTGTCGTCCGCAGCACACGGTTTAAGGCTAGATATATTTTTCAAAACAACATGACGGAAATTTTGATACAGCGATTGTAACTATTTAAAAACCAAAATAAAACATTTGGACTTTAGAACTAACTGATCATATAAAAATATTTCAACACCACTTTCCACAACAGTATTTACATGAGATTAAATAATTTAATTTAAAATTTCAAAAAAGGTGACTGTATATTAGTGACATTTGTCATGTTTATCTATTTTTCAGGGCCCCATTGTTTGGCTTTTGAAGGACAAATGTTATGGCCTGACAGAAGCAAAGAGTATTTTCCCATATCGTCTTCAGAGGGGCACTTCCTTGAATCATCCAATAAGTTAGTGCACTGCCAATAATTTCATCAGTAACTGGGCTCATCCAGCTCTTCATCGCTCCAGTCAGGGGGCGCATCTGTTCCAAAGTACCGATCCCCGAAGTTTCCTACAATGACGACAAACATAATAACATCAGTTAAATCTGTACAAATCAAAGATGACATCATGTAAAGGTCAAGCTCACTGCATGAAAAAATATAGTGAATATACTGCAATAAGGAGTATTTCTAACATTCAAATAGTCTTATACACTCTCTCCTCATTTCCCAGCATTACTCACCTATGCCAGGTATGATGTGGAAGAGATCATTGACCTTCTTGTCGACAGCCGTGGTGATGATTTTGACCTGTGGAAATGCGTAGGCCACAGAATGGATTCCCATTTCAGCCATGAGAAGAGACACCAACATGATCTTGTCCTCCTGAACATCATGGTCCTGAACATGAAAACATGAATGTGAATAATTGCGTAATGCAGTTTACTGCAGGCAACATGGATTTGTGAACAAGCAGGCGCACCCACCAGCAGGACTCGTACAGCCATCATGGCAGCAGCTCCAGTGGACACAGTACAGTCCATCAGAATCACATGATCTTCGCTGATGTCTTTCGGTAGACGCAGGTAATGAAGCTGGCAATGGTTCGAGACAGGATGTGGGTTAACACCAAAATGAGTAAATACATGACCAGTACCTATATCCTGTGGCTATATCGTAGGTGGTATGATGCAGAAACCCCCTAACCTGAAAATTTCCTGGAAAGGACTTCTAGATAAGCAAAAATGATTAACAGGACCGTGCCAAACTACAGGAAACACAATGTGAGATATTATTTTGAAATGTGTTAATATGTCAATAAGCACATATTAATTTGAAAGTTCTCATATTGAAAAAATGAAAATGAAAATTTCTGATCCTTAAGCAACATTTCAAATGTCTACCTCTGGTTCTCCTGTGTCCTGGTTGGTCTGGATGAGGATCTTGCCGATGCGGACGTCTTTGCAGACGGCCCTCAGAGCCGGCTCCATGGTCTCTCCGGCTCGCAGGATGGACACGCCTGTGATCTAAAGAAAAACAAAGAAAAGAAAAAAATTATAAACTGAGGTTAATTGCATCAGTGTAAGTGGAGACAAAACTCTTGAAAAGAAAAAAAAAAGGAGTTGAGAAAATGGCCGTGAGTAAATGGAGTTCACTCACCCTCTTCCCATTGAAAGTCCTGCCTTCATAATCCTCTCCTTGGGGGGTCTGGACTACGTGGACCTGAGATAATATTAAACATCATAACAGTGTGAGTACAGCACTATATAATGTACTACAGAAGTCAGTGAAATACTTTGTGACCATCTACAATGTACTGCACAGTTATTCATGTGGGTGTAGACCTTCAGTCACCTGTGTCTTATGGTGAAGGTATGGAAACTTTCCATTGTGGTAATTTGATAAGTTTCCTGGCTCATGTGGCAGGCCACTATTGTTATATCTATCTGATTCTCTTTTCAGCAAATACAAGCACGTACTCTTTTTCCATTGTATGTGAATATTTTTTTCATTTGAAGGCCAAATATTGAACTGTAGTCACTCTCTTGCTGTTTCTCATCAGCATCTGACTATCCATCAGTTTTCTCACACTTTCTTTCTCTTACATGTCTCAGTCTACACCCTGGTATCTAATGGTTCAGAGTCAAGGTCCTTAATACACAAGATTACAGAACCTTCATGTGGTGCTATGAATTAATTAACAGTGTATCTTAGTGTTTAGCACCTGTGAAGGAAGGAAGGAGAGTGCTCGCTCGATCAAGAGACGCATCAACCTCTTGGAGTAGAAGATGAACTCATCGCGGCTGGTTTCCTTATTTCTACATGTGGTGATTAGGAAAAGAAAGACACAAGATTTCTACCGGTGTCAGTTGCTATACACTGCACATGTTTTAATGGAAAAAGATGTGTTTCTTAATGTAAAAATTCAGATTTCTTGGCTTTACCTGATTATGGTGTGCATACCCCTGACCTGGGGTGTGCTCTCAAGAACGCTGAGGGTCTGGGGTAGGGGCTGGGCCTGGTGTGCAGATGCCAAAGCTGCCCTGTAACCACGGCAACAAATAGTTGAGCGGGGGTGGGTAGTGCAGGGTGAGAGGAGCAGGAAGAGGGAAGATGGACAGAAACATTAAACATGAATACAAATGCAATTAACACTTCTTTGCACACGTTGTGTACAGAATGTGCAAATTCACAAACAAGTACAAATGAGCAGAAAACACACAGACACACAGAGATGTGTAAATACATGCACAAATTATTTTTAGCAAGTAGTTAGAGCAAAGTTGATAATAGTAGTCTGTAACCACTGTAACTGGAAAAGGCAGACGCACAAAACTGCAAAGCACACAATGTCAGTGTTGAGTATTTCAGTAGAAAATTACAAAAACAAAGAGACCATGATAATGGAAAAGAACATCAAGAATTAAGAATGATCTACTTAAAAATTAATACACAGATTTGAAAAGAAGGTAAATTTCACTGTTTGATGTAAATAAATATTCAAGAATGTTATTTTCCATGACAGGTCTCTACTACACTTAATACCGCCCCAGTATTCCACACATACTTGGATATCTAGTTAGCCTAGGTCTACCCTGGGCTCTAGAAGAACACACTGTTACAAATGCTCAGTGATACAGTCTTGTTGACACTACAGTCTCCACAATGTCACTGCGATACACGTTAGCCAGATGCAAAGAAACGAGAAATCATAGCAAATCTGCTCACATATCCCAGCGAAGTTTCCTCTATGGGGAGAATTTTTCGTCGAAACACAACAACAGTCACAAAAGAGGAGACACAGACAGATGAAAAACAACAGATAAGAGGAGGAAAAATGAGAGGAGACACAACATCAGGTGGATGAAGGGATCAGGGATTATCTCTCACAGTGAAAAGTGTGACAGCTGAGACTTAAAAATGTCAAACGTCTCAGAAATACGCTTGCCACTGAGGTAAACGTCCATGTTAAGTAAAATAGTATTTACTGGTTATCACTGCATTGGTCATGTTACTGAGAAGAAATGAAGTAACAGACTATACTTTAAAAGAGCTTTACGGATACTAGGGTTAAAGAGAGCACAATCAAATTTTGGATAAGATTTGTATATCTATACATGTGCATCCATTGTGTGTACGCGTGGGAGGTGCACAAGCTACCGTGCGGCTGTCACTCTTTCACCATGTAGAACAGAAGAGGTTGGTATTTCAGCTCACAGGCCCCAGCACATCCTGTGTCTAAAGACAGACACCAAGCTCACTTCCGCTCTCTCTCTGTCTCAGATACTGTGGCCGACATTCGATGGAAAAACTCAGCGCTTTGTAGTAGGGTATTGGAAACTTTCTCTGTGGCTGAGGTATGCGATAGTCAACAATAGCTGTAGCAAAAGCTTCCTCTCTCTCTTGCTTTCTGGTATTGTCACTCTCTCTCTCTTATTCTTGTTGCTGCTAAAAGGAGGGGTCAGTGACTTGACTCATTGGTGTATTTTTAGACACAGAAGGCAGGAAGAGTGTGAGTTGTCGTTTCTCTAAAAGGTAGAGAGAGGGAAAACCAACGTCTTTACATTAAATGCTGGCTGCACCACATCACTTCCAAACGATTGATCTATGTTTCACTTTCAAATGTTGACAGCAGTTTTCATGCAGTTTTTAAATTCATTCAATGCTGGTGTGGACTAAATCTTTACAATACTTTGATGCAGTCTTATCACAGATCCTTAATGAGTCATATTTGGTTTGCAGATTCAGAACAAGAGTGCCGCCTTGCGATGTGCCATAGCAGCCAGCAGGTCAATAGAAGGTAGAAGTTGGTTTTGCTGGCCTCTTTTTCTCTCCCTCCCCATAAAAAGCTGGAGTGGTTGGGGAACTGGGCAGATGGTGAGGAAGAGAATGATAGACAGGATAAAGGCCACTCTACCTGACGCTGAGCTCGCGCTGTGAGCCATGGAGGGATTTAGGGTGGGGGGATATGGGGGAGAGAGAGTGAGAGAGTAGTCCATCAACAGCATGTGTGTTACTGTGTGTGTATAGTGGGGAGGAAACAAAGCAAAGTGCAGTGTGGCACAAAGTGCTCCCAGTAGGTAAAAATGTGCCTTTGGTGACAATTAGTAGGCTACATGTTGCACATCAAATCAAAAGGCCATGCCATGAATCAACACTATGAACCATGAATTTATTATTTATATTATATTTAATTCATGATTTATCAACTTAAAGCTGAAAATGTGTTAAACTGCAAAAAAATCTTAATTTATTTCTTCAGCCAGGACCCCATTATATGTGATATATGATTCACCTAACTCTATCCCTGAATGCATAGTTAAAGGGCTATATTCAAATTCACATATATAGTATATCATTGACCTACTGGACTTCAGTGGAGAAGGAGAAAATCCTTGGAGAAACCAGATGTCAGAAAATGTAATCAAATGCCAAAGTGAAAAAAACAATAGATTTGCCAAACATTAGGAGCCTGTAAAGTCTTTGTCCTAAAAGTGAAAATATAAAACTTTGGCTTCAGACTCATCAGATAATGACTATCAACAATAGATTCTGTCTTATTACCTTCAGGACTGTAGCTGTATCAAGTAGCAACTAATTAGTACTCATTTGTAAATGAGGACCCTACTAAGACACACATACAAGAGTGAAGACTTCATACTTGTTAATCTGTTAAACTGCACCAAATAAGCAAAAAATGTGTCTGGCTCATATTTTAATGATTTTATTCCCTGAGACTAATATAAATAATTACAGTTAACAATTGTTATCACAATATTTTACAGAATAGGCCCAGGGCAATCATGCACAATCATCCTCCTTTAAAAATCTATGCAATGCATTTTATATCCACTAGAGGGAATGGTGGAGCTTGTAATTACTGACTAAAAAAAATTTAAGGCGAATTTACAACTCTGAGTGCAGATCATCTCTACACTTGCTCCTAACAGTAAAATAACATGAGGAGAATGAGGAGAGCGAGGAGCCTTAACGCTAACACTAACATGTAGTTGTCATATTAAATGGGAGTGAGTGTATGTGTGTGTGGGTCTGTGAGTGTGACCTCACTTACCTCCTCCAGCTGACTGTGGACATGCTGCACAATCAAATCAATGGCCACCATGTTGCCACCACCTGGCAGGATGACCACAAAACACAACGAAAAACCCCCCCCCAAAAAAACCCAGAAAAAAACAGTAACATTATGTTAAGTTGCAATCCTGGAGGATTCCAAACACAACACACTTGAATACAGTAACTGTACTACTACACTGTATAGTAAAATTAAAGACTTAGTAGTATCATACAAGTAGCTATGTAAAATTGAACCTGTATGTACATAAATATGTGTGTCTGAGTGTGTACATACCACGTGGCACCACAATATCAGCCAGGCGCATGGTGGGCTCAATGTACTGCTCAAACGCTGGCTTCACGAACTTGTTGTATTGTTTGATGACCCCCTCAATTTCTCGTCCCCTCTCTGAAATGTCCCTCCTCAACCGGCGCACCAGCCGGATATCAGAGTCTGTGTCCACAAAAAGCTTCATGTCCAGCAACTAACAGGAGAACATGAAACCAGGACCAACTGTTTAGCTTAACATCAAGCTTTATAACAGACACAAAAAAGACATTAGAAAAAAGCAAGCTAAAGATACTCTCTTGATTCTATTTTGAATGGATTTATATTTAAATCAGGGATTGTACATTTAAAAGACCTCCGATGCTTGTTTTTGCATAGACGATACTAGCTGCACGTTTGACCATGTGCACAAATAACACTAAATCTGACACCAGCGACTTCCAGTGACCAGCTGACCATATTAGAGGACAATAACCTTGCCTTACCTGCAAGAGCTCTTTATCTGCGAAGGCCATGATTCCCTCAAAGATGATAACACTGGCTCCATATACGGTTTTCTGTGGTGGACACACGTGCATGTAGTATTACAGTTCCATGGACATACAAACAACAGAATGTGAACATAAAGACAGTAGACACCTAAGTATATTGCAACAGTCATTGTGATCAACCATAACTGACAGGTGCCACTGACGAAAGAATATTCAACTTAATGGACATTAAAATATAAAAACAAGTAGAGAGAAATCACAATGATGATTTGTCAGAGACCATCTGGAGCAGCAGATTTGCGATGTGACTCTAAACCTCTAGCAAGGGAGATTAAAACCCTTTTAGGTAATCCAGAAACTGAGATTATATGCAGTAAATTATTAACTTACAAAGTGCATTAATGTGTGCGGATGTGTGCTTTCAATCTTACCCACTCCTTATGTCTCCCATGAGTTGTAAAGTCATACACAGGGATTTTCACGCTCTTCCCCTGTTTGAGTTTGCGCAGGATGTGTTTCAGCAAATCAAAGTCAAAAGCGTCAGGGTGGTCGAAGTTATAGTCATTACTGGCAGCCAGAGTCTGCTCCTCCGGGGTCAGGACCTGAGGACAACGACCACAACAATGTTGGAATGACTTTACAGTAACCTTGCCACAACAAAGATGCTTTCCAAGCAAAATTCAAGATGGTGCAAAATATTTTTTTAAAATATGGTGCAAAATATTTCTTTGTCTCTCAGTCTCTGGTCTTTTCTTAGACACACACATATTAAAATTAGCATATCAAGAACAAGAAAAGACTGATGAAACATTACACAAATGTGTTCTAATAAAACAAATACACATACTCAAATAATGTTTTGCTACATAAATTACATAAGCTTATGTAAAAACACTTGGACACAGATCACTGTTCAAGAGCAGTTGAAGTTAGGAGACCTAAATTTAGGAGAACATCATGTGCCACTATGACGTCTGTACCAGGTGGCGCGCGTGTGTGTGTCTGTGTATGTGCCCTTAGGATGGTGGAGCATTAAAACCCTAGACCTGGTATGTTGCAGTTTCAGAACAGCAACACTCCCTATTCAAGTTAACTGATTACACACTTAATATGATAAACCAATATTACAGGGTCTCAGGGGGCTGTGAGCAGGCAAAAGGAAACCCTTCTTCTTTCCAACACAAGAACACGAGATATGAATTTACAAAGAGACAAGAAACAATTCCATATGAAATGTTTTGGATGCCGACCTACGGCAATGCAGTATGCAAACTGGCACTTGCTGAGGGCTAAAGTACCACTGGTCACTGGTAGATTCCTCCTACTCCTGTTGTGACAGGATTGCATAACCAGAGAGTGGGTGGAAGTATAGAGGGGCATGAATGACGGCTCTTGCTTGATTGCTCTCCCCCACTCTTTTTTTTCTCCCCGATTCGCTCAACACTGTGCTTCTCTTTTGACTCATCTGCCTTCTAATATTTTATCCTTTCTGTCTCCTTTATCTCCACTGACTCATCTTATCTTCATTTTCCCTCTGGGATTTAAAGTGAATCCTATATTCCCTCTTTTACTCTGTCTTTACTTTATCTTTTGCACCCAGTCTCACTCTTTCTTACCTTTCCTTCAGGCCACTGGGTGAGTTAGCAGTCATATAAGACACAAATGAAGCAATCACTAAAGGAACAAGTTATTTCTTAGACTCATCTGATGTCAAGATTCCAACCTCTAGTGTTTAAAGGCATTTGGATTGATGTAAGGACATGCACAGACATGTCAAAATTCACATAACTAAGTAAGTAATAGGCATCCTGTATCCTTACCTCACATTAAAACATACAGACAGCTGTGTGGCTGCATGCAAATGGACACAGACCATCATCATGTACCACACATACTACACACATGCACACCTTGTAAAAAGAGTCCATGGACAGTAGTACAACCCATGGAACATCTAGAGCTTCGATAATTTTTCTGGCTACGGTTGTCTTCCCTGAAGCGCTGCCCCCACACAGACCTGTGGCAGAGTATTGACATAAAAGAATTACATAATGTGTGCATACATGTTTAATTGCAAAGGTGTAATTTTATTTACTGGTGGGAATGTACTAGCGCTAACTTGGCAGGACATCCTGTTATGTGCATGTTGAAGTTGCTCTAGGCAATTATTTGCATGTAGACAAGCAGGTAGAAACAGAGACCGTGATAAACATTCCCATTAACAAGTGAAGGTATTTTCAGAAAATCCTATTTCCAACACATCTCAGTTGCAAAGCAGAGCCACTTTTAACTCAGTTAAATATCAATAATGACACTGAATGAGCTTGTCAATATCAATTAGCAGTACATAAGGTGATCTATTATTTCTACAAAAGACACTTCTTGATCTGCTTATACAGGGAATCAGTTAACTTTGTTTCCAGCAGATAAATAATTCTGTAACCCACAGACTGATACTAAATTCTTTAGATTTAGACTTGGTACTTGAACTAGTCCAGGGATGCTTTTTCCCTTCAGGTTTTACAGTACTGTAAATTTATAGGAGAACATACTCTAGATGAAACAACAATATCAAAGTAAAAACAGGTCAATGTTGTTACATTATGTTGTTTGTATCATACCAATGACAAAGGCTTCTTTGGACTGTGTTCCATGTTCGTTGTACCAGGGTGGGCGTCCAGCGGTGTAGATGGTTCGCTTGGAGGTGCGTAGGAGAGGAGGCTCAGACTTACACTGGCTAGTGGTCCTTTTCCTGGGTGACAGGCCTGTGCTTACCGAGGGGAGAAGCCGGTCTAGTGATCCCTCACCATCTCCACTGTAAAGCAAAAAACACACAACAAAGCAAACCATCACTGTCTGGAGAAAAGGAGGAAAGACTTGTTTGTTTATTTTTTGCAATTTGTTGGTGTACATTTTATAGAACTGGACAAACTGCTGGTCTTGCATACAACTCTTTATACGTTTAAAAAAAGCAACTTCTTGTCAGTTTCATTTTGCCAAGGGTTAAGCTAAAACATCATCATTATGAGCAACTTTATCTTATCAAGTGGTAGATAATAAATGGTAGTAAATGGTTACAGTAAGACAGGGGTTTTTCATTTTACTAAATCAGCACAACACCAGCACGTAGTACAACCAATGCTCATTAGTGTCATTGTGTAGCGTTACATTTGAACAGTGGTTGTAAACAGACGATAACGCACAAATGCATTTAACAGGATCATCAAGATCAACATGATCATCTTTAGCAAAAGAAAAGCTCCTCCCTGTTAAAGCTTTCTGCTAGACTGCTTGATTGTCCTTTTAATGAGTAATTTACCAAACAGACATACAGACAGATGTCAGTTTGGGTGTCGACTTTAAAGAAATGTTATAGAGTTAATGACAGTAAACAAGTTAGTGTTGTTACCCTGTCATGGGTTAATCTTTTTTTTTTTGTTTTTTTTTTACTTCCAACCATCGAGTACAGTATAACTGCCTCAGGTACCATGTTATCTCTGTGGAAAAATGTTGACTCACCTATATGAAAACAGTCATTTGATCATTCGTGCAGTTTAACGACATGCGCATACAATATGCTGAGGGTGTTGTCCATGATTAAGACAATCGTTATGATGTGTTATCACAGGTCCTCATAAACAAATGACAGCAAGCTCATTCAAAACAGGTGCGAAGCTCTCGGGAGCCAGGCACAGAGTGAATTTGCATAAACTATTCCAATCAAACATGCAGGTCAATCACATCTTCTGCAAGACACAATGACAATACTGATGACCAACTTTCCACGAAGAAAGCTTTGTGCAATACTCGATGCAAGTGTCTTGAATTTCAACACCAAAAGAACTGCACCTGCATACTTTTGTAAGAGCTTTTCAACTTTTGTAACTGTTTAGTTCCTAATTGGTCCACCCAGAGACCATGTGTTCGGTTTAGTAACATTACAATAGGGAAGTGAAGAAGAATGCACATTAACATTCAGTCAGTGGTTGTGGCTAATCATGATTCAGAGCACAGAACAACAGTACAAAGAAGTGGTCTACCACATTGCTGTATAAACCATCTAGAATTCAACTTCCTCTGGAAAACACTTATTCTTTTTAAAAAAGGCTCTCTCTGAAAAAAACCCTCTTTCTTTATATTCTTAAGTGTTCTCTTAAAAACCACCTTTTTAAAAAAGGCTAGTCTAACCAACTCTGAGGCATCTGTGGTGTATTATCTATAAAAATATTACAGTCCAAAGAAAAAAGAAACTCGAACATTATTGGTGAAGTGATCACTTTCAATTCACTGATGTCGCAAATATTAAGTTGCACAAGGAATATCACCAAGAAGCATCCCCAAAACAAATGCTTCCTTAGTTGTTTCACAAACACAAGTTTCTCGTAGTGATAAGGCTAACCAGGTAACAGTTGCCAGCAACACTTACTGCAGTATCCGAGAAATCCACACTTCACCCAATGAGGACTGTAAAAAGCAAGATGCCATAACTATAGGAGGCTGTGTATGAGAGTAGTCAAAGATGTTCCTTTGTCTGTTTCTCTGTTTTTCTGTCAACTCTTGGCTCCCACTTCTTTTTATAGATCATACACCTCCCCATGTGTAAGAAGATTGGAGGTGACGCAAACAAGCAAAGAGAGAGCAAAGATTTATCTTATCACATCAGGGTTACCTGAGCTTGGATGGAGCCAGGGAGTGAACTGAAACTGAGAGAGCACATTGACCACATGCCCATGAGGCACAGCGCTCTCCAGGATAGCACACCCCAACTGGGTTATCAGTTAAAACCAAACTAGGGTGCCATAAAAGATAAGCCTAGTCGACTATGCTGAATCATGCCCTTGTTCATTGGTTACAGTAACAGTACACAGTGCTTCTAAACATTGCATACACAGATCTATGCATGAACCTTTATGAAACCAAAGGTTGACATGAGGTTACAGTGCAGGGTACCTGAGACCAGACTATAAGAAGATTTTTATAGAGCAGACCTGGGGACCATCTGAGCCCTACAGTCAGCAGTGCTCGAGGACAACAATAATAGTAAATAAGGCACAGGGTCATACAGTATCTTATACTATGTGCTGCTTCTTTTTCCCTCTTTAGAATCCTTGATTAAGACCATCTGGCTATGCAGAGGGTGACAGAAATTCAGTCCAATTACAATATGCATTGTAATGCAATAGAATTGTGTAATATGATAACATGATATGATCGTATCATTACATGTTGATTCCACTTAGACTTTGGGTGTCAGCACGAAACCACTATTGCAGTCACTTACATCAAAATGTAGCTCTTAATTAACAGACACAAACTTTCCCAAAGCATGTCAACAAAAACCTTATGGCTATATTCCAGAGAGCTGATGACTGAGGTTGTAACTCCTGTTTATCCACATTACGAAGGGAGAAACTCACGACACTTAAACCTTCACTTAGCAAAACACTCAATCGTTAAATACACGCGACAATACTAGAATTAAAGGAAAAAAGACACAATATAAATATATGAATAAATTCACTTACCTGCCATCAGATGTCAGAGTCCAACAGCCAGATATTCTAGCTCCTGAGTAAGTCGGTAGATAGCTCATGCCTTGAGACAATGTAATTACGGCTTCCACTTTGTGTACTGTGCAAGTTTTGTCTTGATCTTATATTTTTGACTCAGTTTATATACACACTCAAGCACAATGAAGCAGTTAACAACACTGCACTCTGGTACAACACATCCAGAGAGAGAGAGATAGAGGGAGGGCAATATAGAGGGGAGTTAGCTTTAACGAGAAACAAAACTTTAAACATCTGTTTAGCTTTCTGTTTCTTCCATTCAGTGGAGCAGTAGAGAGAGAGAGGAGGCACTGCAGCTTGGTAGACAGCGCATTCCGAGTGAAACTACAGTACAGCTTTTCCCTCCTCTTTTACTTGCTCTTCCCTCCTCCCCTCACTTGTCCAGCCAACAAATGTAAGAGGATAACCTACCCTACAGATTATGTTCATTAGGTGGTATTAATAGCATCAGGTTAGAGCCAGACCTTCCCACTCCTGGCACACACACACACACATATGTACACACACTCATAAACACACCCATACACATGCCAAGCTTGGGTCATCTGTCTTTGACAGTCAGTGTTGCAATACGTAGCTGGAGGTGAAAGAGGAACCAGAAGGGAGCGACAGAGACACGAAAAAATAAACTGGGGAAAAAAGAAAAAGTGTAAAAAAAGACCCAGTAGGAATATACAAACAGACTGCTATTATTTTCCACTGTTATTGATGCACTTGACCGAATTCACAACAGATGCTTCAGGCTGTGTTGGAGAGGAGAAGAGAAGGAGAAATGAAGAGGTTAGAGAGGGAGAAAGCAACAGAGGAAAAGGGGAGGCGATGTGCTTTTTCCCCTGCAGGGACTCGCCATGTCTCTGTGTACCTTGCACCAGAGTCTGGAGATGTCAGCACTACAGCGAACGCACACCACACAGACACAGACACACACACACACACAAACACACACACACACACACAAACTTCACCCACAGGGAATAAACAGCATGATGAAACCCAACCCTACCTCCACTGCTCTATCAGCTGACAGTCTGCGGAATAGCCCTGGGCACATACAGTACAGTGAACAAACACACATGCGCACGGGCACGCACTCACACTCCTCCCGGACCACAACTTGTAGAGACAAACAAATCATTATACTCAGAGATCAGGGGAGACAGACTAATTCTTTTCCAGTGCAACAAAAACAAATCCATGGACTGCACAGGCCACGGTTTAAGAACCCTACTGCTTAGAGAAGACACGATTTAAACCAACATTCAAGGCTTTTCCAAATATTTGGACTCCGGATTTGACAAGACCTCATTTCTGCTACTTCCCTGTTAAAACCACAAGGGAGAAACATAAGAGAATTCAGTGTTTTTCTCTAATAATCACTGTAGTTTTGGGATTCTTGCTGTTTCTTTAAACTGCAGTCAGAAGGCAGCTGCCAAGTAAGAAAACCACATCGAAACAAGAAGCCTGAACTGGTTGCTATGCCAAACATTCAGCTATCTCTCTATAGCTACAGGGACACACGGCAGAGTTATGGGCCCCCCAGTTGTAAAACTTCACTAAAAATAATATTGTTAAGTACACTGAGAGAAATGTTAAACTATTTATTAAATGTAGCTTATTATGTGGAACAAACCCATTTGTCTCTAAACTCTTATGACTCATTTTCAATAAATAAGTAATTAAAGAAAATGAATGCCTTCAGTGAAAAATGGAAGTTACATTCCACAGAAGCCATGAAGGTATAACATTTTTCAACATGACCCAAATTCCAAACGCATATTCTGATCTATTTCAGAAACTAGGACAGACTTATGTAAGTAGAAGTATATTCTGTACATACAGTGGACAATATAATTGAAATGCTTGTCCCGTACGTTGCAATTCAACATCATGAACCTGCAGTTGAATCCTACTTAAATTTAAATTAGATTCACCTGGTAATTTTTGATGCCAGATTTATTTCCTATTTTTTGCAGTAATCTTCAGACATACTTATGTCAACAATGCTTTGTTTGACCATGTGAGTATAACTTAAATGCTTGTGACACGGTTTAATAAACAGGAATAAACCCTCAGTGGATTGACTAATGCAGTAACACCCTCTTGTGGCTCAGTAAGGTACCAGGCTGTAGGCTGGTTTTATTGTAGGTGGACACAGAAAGCTGACTAATTGGATGAATGACAGTATGCGTATGCAAATTCAGCCACAGTGTTAGTCACCTAATTCAAACGTCATACTCATCTCTAGCCTCATACTGCCTTGGAGAAGATGGCACTTGTTTGTCAGAAAATAGCACTTACTCATGCTGCAGTGCCAGCACAAAAACACATGCCATGTTTCTTTCCCAAGCTAAATGAAAGCCCATTGCTTCACTTCCTCTGCGTTGCCCGGGCTATTACTTTCTCTCCCAGCTTCAACCGTCACTTCGCAGTTAGCGCACACGCTACACCACATTAGCATTATTTCATGCGAGGTTTGCTACGTGTTTTTAAATATTCTCGTGTTTTCCTCGTTTGAGAGGATGACAAGAGAAGTTATGTGAGGAGGATACCTCGTGTAAAATGTGGCAACTGTTACAACCAGAGTGAGAGAGTGGACAAACCGACGGGCAGAAAGCACCCCGAGTTAATATGACATCTGTAAACTATCAATTACACTGTGCGTCATGTTACTTGTACGGTAAGTTAAAGTGACTGTACCCATTAAGGCAAACAATGTGACAGGTCCAGTTTCCTTAAAATATGTCACCCAACTGCCAGTGGAGATTTTTTTTTTTTTTTTTTTTTTTTAAGTCGCCAAATAAAATCGTTATGTCATTCCAAACTTTTCCGAGTAAACCTCACGGTATCTAACCCTTTTACCTGTTCGATATTGAGGGAGTTTTCTCTTCGTTCTCCATCTTTGAGGGCCTGTCTTCCCTGCCAACGTCAGACATGCTACTCTCTGTTGTTGAAGATTGCTGTTGAGAGTACAGTTAGCTCTGAGGCACCATGGGGCTTGTAGGCGTATCGTGTTTCAACATCTCAAGTCCTCACCCGCATCGAGCCTGAGATGGACTACATACCCCAGAATGCAGCTGTTCTGTACGGTATCATCATCATTCAGGGTCTTTCCAACAGATCAAATCCGTGAATTTGCTTTAGGATCTTTAATTGTTCGACAGGCCACGAATGAAAAGATTTTAGATCTGAACACTGGCCTTTTTAAAAATGTATAATTTTATTGTCATTTTGCAGTTGTGCATCATAATAAATATATATCATGAAAATATTTATATTACTTTGTGATACAATACACTGAATCAAAAGTCAGTTACAACTGAACTAGGGCATTCACAAACTCCTAACCCTGGGAAAGACACATTTTAGCATGAGCCTTTTTCAGTGCTCACTTTGACATCTTAGCATGGAAATCACAGGTGGAGTGATAGGCTGTTAATGTAGCAAATTAATGCGACTCATTTCAATTTGCAGTACTGTGCAATACTTGGGAACTTTGGACGTTTAGATTCATATCCACCAAATTAAACTATACTAGGCACCTGGAACACATAGTATGATCCCTAGAGAGCGATGATCTCAACATCATGGAGTCAGTTTGGGATCGCATGAAGAGGCAGAAGACACTGAGATGGCCTAAACAGGGGCAAGTTCTCCAAGATGCTTGGAACAACCCCCCTGCCTGCTACCTCGCATGTACGTGTAGACTGTGCAGAAGTGTACATGGGAGGTGCTTCAAAGGCAAGAGGTGGTCGCACCGAACTAGTTCCTTGTAAAGATTCATGGCATTATTTCTGAAAGCATCCTCATTTTACTTTTAGTGCCTAAAACAATTACACAGTGCTGTGTGTGTCAGTGAACCTGCATGCACAAAACAGGATCCCTGCCATTATCAATCTTAGTCTGTTCAATTCTAGTGATCCTAGATTCTAGACATCCAATGTAAGCTACATGAGCTATAGATAACAGATATCCAGACTTACTTAAAGGTTGAAAGAGCTGACAAATGTTTAGTCAACAAACTTTTATTAATTAGTTGAGGGATACTAATGCACAGGTAATACAACAAGTTTGGGAGAAAAATTGTAACAGTTCAGACTCAAAGGAGGTGTTGATGCCTCCTACATTAGGTACTATACAGCTTCAATTCAGATATGGAAATCTTTAATACATCATTAGTCTCATTTCACCTGTTACTTATATATCTTAACCAGTTATGAGCTACAACATCATCTCGTAAAACTCTCAACAGTTTCATTACAATGGCCCCGACAACAGAGGTGGGAACCATTTCCTGCTTTTGAAGTAGGTAGCATACAAAATGAGCCGCTGCTGTCCAAATAAAAGGGTGAAATTCTCAGGCTGTCTAAGGGGATTTCTAAGGATTAATCTTGGTTTTGGAAATAACATTGTTGACAAAGGGAAGACGCTTGAGCCTGCTGTTTCCCCAGGTACAAAAGTCACACCACACACAGTCCAGGTAACTAGAAAGCTCCAACAACACTCCTATTTCAAGCCTATTTCATGGTATAGTAAGTGCACTAAATACAGAAACAAACACACATACATATGCCTTGTTGTCCCATATTGAATAGATAATAATAAAGGACTCTCTCATGTGTTTGTCATTGTGTACTGAAAAAGCTCAATTTATGTGCATCATCAAAATGAATAAAATAACAGTGTATGCCGACACATAGGCCTACAATGTTCTTTGTGGTCTACAAATTTTTTCAACCTTTTCTTTTTTTTTTTTTTAGATTTCATAATATGTAAAAAGCATTTTCAAAGCAAACAAACAAAAATAGGGGAGTGAAAAAAGCCATACATTTTTTGAAAAGACACATCAATATCAAAATATCAGCAAGCCAACAAAACCAGCTAAATATGGTGTATTGCTGTACTCTCTAAACATGTTGCAGTTAGCTCACACTGCGGGATAGATATGTGTTTTCCACATCGTAGGAAGACAGATAGTAAAGGGTGTGATAAAATATAAAATACCCACTGTTAAAAGCAGTGCTAAACTATCATATTGCAACACCAAAGCTTGTCAGGTAAACACAGTCAATGTGACGTTATTAATGAAAACGAGTAACAAGCAGCTGATGAACTGATTCTGTGCCACAGCATAACACTCAACGAAAAGTGTTACCATTTCTGACATCCAGTCATTACAAAGGTGCTAACTGTTTAATACACTCTCACACACACACACACACACACACACACACACACACTCTCGCAGACACGCAAACACACACACAAGGACTGGACAACTCATATTGGAAAGGTCCAAGGACCAATCAGTGCTTGTCTTACTTATCCTCTCGGTCAGTTGAACCTGGATAGAAGATAAAGGTCCATCCCACTAACAGAGACAGACACATGCATATTCATCCCCACCTGAATAAACTCCATCAGTTGATTAATTATGGAGGAATTCAGCTCAAATCTTTGCTTAACAATATAAAAGGTCATGGTGTAGGGATGACACACAGATAAATTTCAAATCCAATGTTTCTTGAAAATGTTCAGCTGACCTCAGTGCTTGATTTAAATGATGACATTGACATTTGTTGGTGCAAATTTTAGAGGACTTGCCAGTAAGGAGAAAATGGCAGGATGGATTGATGGACTTAACTGAGTTGTATCAGGTCCTTAAGGTAGAGTGGCAAGTAAAGCACCCTTATTATCTCACCAGAATATCCTCACATCACAACTTTACCCAAAGCTATCAGATTGCTACCTACATAAGACACACAAGAGAATATAAAATAGATTTAGGATCTGTCTTTTTTTCTTCAGTAAGCAAGTCATTATTTTTATGGACATAGACTGTAAATATAAATCAAATATTTATGGAGTTTTCATTTGCTCAAATTGTTAATATAACTGTGGATTCAAGTATCTACTTTAAACATGTTTAAGTGAAAATATTCTCTGATTGCACACATTTTAGATTTGAAAAGTTATTTAATAATATTGGATTACTTTGTTTAAATCTGAAGCTAAACTAGCATTAAGTGATAGAGCAGCCTTAATTCAACAAGACCAGTTATGGCTTTGCATGGTGAGTCATAATTACACGGTCATGTTGGATTACAGATACTATATAGAAAGAGTTAACCACGCTGCTCGTTACTCATGTATAGACAAATTTAGTTTTCCTCTAGTTTAATTTTTCATCAGAGTAAAATATTCCCGCTCCTGTGCCTGACAGCCGCTAGGCTAAGTTGAATACTCCTGGAGTGCAAAAATACAAGAGGGGAGCGAGAAGGGTTAAGGGTTAAAGTGCAAGGCAATAACTTTGAGCATCCAGGAATTAAATTCATATACATCATTATATGTGAATCTTCATTTGCAATTTTTCTGTTTAATAAAAGATTTTTTTGTTTCCTCAACCTCTCTATAAAAGATAGTATTTTTATTCTCTCCTCAGTTCTTCAATTCAAGCTAAAGCAGTGGCCAAATATATGGCCTTCATTAACATGGTGTCACATCATTTGATTGTGCTGCAACGGTGCAACAAGCTTCACACAAAATTCATCCTTCTGTCCAACATTTAGCTTTGCCAGTCTTATTTTAGACAGAATACTTCAAGTTTCTTTTTGTTTAAAATCAATTAAACAATGCCATATTAAGTATTATTGTAACTAACTCATACTTTACAGATGGAAATCTCAAACAATCACTTGTGGTGGTATTCTGCTTACTAACTTCAGTGTAAAAGAACTGTGGAAATAACCTTTTGACACGTAATTCTGGTTGTCAAAGCAGATACCTTTCACTGTCATGTGATGCAGATAAAATAAAAATAAATGTCACTGAAGTGACACCCACGTAGCTGTAGGAAACACAGAGTGAAACATGATTAACAACTGACCAACATTTTAGCTTATATGACATTTGCTTACATGAAATATGAAAAGTATAAAACAATAAAAGTAAAACCAGAAAGAAAGTTTAAAAAAAAAAAATCAAGTTCAAAACGACATTGCACTACAGCACACACTGCAAAAATTCTGATTGCTCATGATCCAATTGGACGTGTCAGGCTTGAAAATGACAGATGGCATCATTGCTTTGAGTATATAGATATATAGATATAGATATTGTACAGTACAGTATATCTGTGAAAAAAATGTGAAAACACTAGCTATCATTTAATGACTTCACCATGCTAATAGAATATCCTTTTTAAAATCTCTCAAACACAACATGAATCTCGTAGAGAGAATTACTCTACATTTGTTTGGAATACTACCTCTGTTTATAAAATGCTATCCATGTAGAAGTCAGGATTTTATCTTCGATTACACCGTCACCCCTGCTGTGAGTACAGAAACTGAAATGTGTGTCTTAAAAAGGAGACAAAAGTGGAATGGAGAAATCAAACACTACTGTTACATGAATATTGTTTCTAACAATAGCCACATCAACTCTGGGGTTTAAAAATCAAGATTGTGTTTTACTTCTTAATGGCTGATTTAACTTTCTTCTCAGTGCCAAGTCCTTGTGGAGTTAGAAAGGTCTTTTAGCTTCCTGGCATTACATTTACAGTAAGCATCCTCTCTGGCTCCTGGGTCGACAAAAGCAGAGCTACTCTGACAATGACAGCCTCTTGGGTTTGCTTCGTCTGGCAGCGGAGGGGATGGGCTGTCTGTTTTGGCCTGAATTAGCACTGTCCGTTGGGTCGGGGATCAGGGTCGGAGATTGTGTTAGGCCCAAGGAAGGAGTCATGGCAAGGGTTGAATTTTGAGTAGTGGCGGGTGCTTCAGTTTTTGTTTGAAGAGGCGCAACCACAGGGGGACGCTCTTTGGGTTTGCGGCCCCTCTTCTTACCAGTGGTGGCACCGTTTCTCACCTCGGCTTTGATCCCATTGTTCTCTGGTGCTTTACTCTTGCTACTGGAGACCACTTGACTGGCTGCTGCACGAAACCAGTTCTGCGGCATTAAAAAAAACACTTTCAGTGATTATTACAAGTTCCAAAGAAAGAACAAGAGCATGTCAACTATAATTAGTAGGACAAATCAACATGTCTGAATACAGAACAATGAAGTCCCAGAAGACTTAGGAACAAACTACTATATAGTGGGAAAAAGTAATTTTGAGGGAACAAAATCAGTAGTAACAAGTTACTTCGTTACACATACTGTATTTGAGCGGGAAAAAAAAGATTAGTATTCCAACAAGACCTGTAGATATTTGGTCCACTTGGTTTACTGTACATTAACAGACATGAAAATGCTGAAATTCGTGTTATGAAATAGTTCAGAACTTCGTTTTAATGTTCAGACTGACCCACCTGTGAATGTGTCTTGCTGATGTGGTACTTGACACCACTCTCTGAACTAAACTCCTTCTGACAGATCAGACAGGTGTACTTCCCCAGTTCTCCACCACCCTGCAACACACACACACACACACACACACACACACACACACACACATGCACACGTATACACACACACACACACACACACACACACACACACACACACGTTATTCCACTTGGTTATTCTCCCGTCATTATCATTAACAGCTCAGCATGTTATCTGTTAGGCATCCATACCAGGGATCAATCAACACTAGAAGCTGAAAATTAATATAAGCATCTGTGTAGACAACAGTTTTCTCACACCTTGTATATTGCGCTGCTATCCTGTGTTGTTTTTAAATCAGGTCAGGAAAGTCGGTAATGTCCTTTATGACTCTTCTAAATAACTATTTTTTTTAGAAGATACGCATGTTCCAATTCTTATACATTCTTATACGTCCATAATTCATCACACTTAATTTCTGTCAGAATTCTGTGCGTGTGTTTTCTTATTTTCATTTTAGTGTCCACACAGACAAATGTAATCAGACTGGTGTCTTTTCTGCAGGTGGGTGTTTGTACCTGGCTGCAGTTGGCGAGGTGGGCTTTCAGTCCTGATACACTGGAATAGACAGCTTCACAGTTCTGAAACAAAAACAGAAATAAATGAGTGAACAAACTTGATTCATATTCCTGCAAAATCAGTAGCTTTAGTGTTAAGAAGCAGGTGCACACTATGAAGGCAAATCTTTGATTCAACATCTTGTTTAATTTTAATATGGAAAGTAATTGTCTGTACATGGCGTCACATTAAGCCAGTTCATGTTCTTACTTCATTCGTGCAGCAGATGAAGCCCTTCTCCTTGACTTGGTTCTTCCAGGTCTCTAGCAGCTCTGGGCTGAAATTGGGGAGGCCAGGGCGGGTGTAGTTTAACTATATAAAAGAGAACGTTTATTTCATTATTCCTAGTAGTTTCACCATGTACTGTGTGTGCAGAGTCTGAGAGAAATGTTTATCTGCTCGTTTCACCTATTACCACTCGCACCTTTAAGTGGAGCCTTTTCATGGAGAGGTAGGCTTTGATGCATGCCAGTGTGTAATCCTTTTTGTTCTTCTGTATGTTTTGAGTGTGTGTTGATATATTTGAGTTGTCGTGCAGTTGTCCTGCAGTGCTAATGTATGTCTGTTCCTGTGCCTGTGTGTGAGCTGAGTGTGCATCTGTTTCTGTCTATTATGGTCTTTTTCTTCATGTCTGCTAGGCATGCAGATCATGTGCGCATAACGCATCCATTTTCTGTCCTCACCCTCTTGCTGTCAGGCACCAGGTCATCCTTGATGCGACGCTTGGTGCCCCAGTCTTTGGCCAGCTCATCCTCTGCTATCTCCTGCAGGTGGAACACTGCTACCTGCGCTGACCGGCGCCTCACCCTCCCGCTGGGGGTTCGTTCAAAGTCCTCCCCCTGGCTCTCATTCTGCACTTTTTTTTCATTGCCACGCTCCCTCTCCTTTTCTTTCTCCCTGTCTTTCTCCCTGGCTTCCCTTTCCTTCTCCTTAGGCTGGGCGGATGGTGCTTTCTCCTGCCAGTCCGTCTTCTCGGGCAGGCTTTGCTCCTTCTTGCCTCCTGATGGAGACTCCTCAGAGGCCACCTGGAAGAGCAGTGGGACACCTCTTTAAGTGGGAAATGTTGAGAAACTTTGGCTACTTAACTTAAATATAAATACAGTAAAATACGCTTATAAACAGTGGAAAACAGCTGTCTCCTTTATTAACTACTATTTCCTTACCCTTAGTGTTTTCTTACCCTCTCTTTGCCAGTGTTGTTGTTGGTGTCAGTTATATTGTCCTTGTTGTTGTTTGTGGTGGCTGCCACGGTGGTGGTGATGCTCGGGGAGTGTTCGGTACGCACATGGTAGTCTCTGCCAGCCTTGGAGCGGTAGGTTTTTCCACAGTGCTGACACAGAAACACAGGCTTCTCATCGTCAGAAAACTCTCCTCCACAACGCTTCTGGTGATACTGGTAGCCCATCAGACTGGAAAAGTGGGCTGAGCAGCCCTGTACAAGTGTGTGTGTGCGTGTGTGTGTGTGTGTGTGTTTGCACACATAATGTTTATGTGATTGTGTGTGGCGAGTGACAGAAATGGGACAGAATTAAAACAGACATTAAGTAGGAAACTGGGTGAGTGAAGTAAAGTGTAGGTTTAATGGAACAACATTACTGCACTTGGTTAATATTTTGTGGTTCCTCTTAAACAGACATTTTTCTGCGTGAAGACATGTCACTGTAGAGAGTCTATTTTTTACGGCTCTTTCTCTTCCTCTCTGCCTTTTGCACTCTAGTGTGAGTAATGGGAAGCAGAGTGTTGATGTGGTTTTGGGCAACATGTCAAGAACAAGGCATAAAGGAAAAAGGAGGGAGAGAGGTAAAAGGAGGCAGACAGAAAAAGAGGAGCCTGAGGAGGAGGGAGAAATAAAATCGAAACTGGCATTTATGAAGAGGGGAAAATGTGATACGAAAGAAAACTTGGACACATGTAATTGAGGGACACAGGAAAGACTGAGAGAAAGAAAAAGAGAAAGGGACAGTAATAAAGGAATGCATACCTCACTGGGACACTTGATTCGTCCCATCTGTTTGAGAACTCGGCGCAGCCTTTCTCGCTCCTCATGCTCGTCACCCGTCTGGCCTTCGCTCCCCGAGGGCTGAGGGGGAACAAACACAACATTGCATAAGTGTGTCCCACCACACTACCTCCCCCTCCTTTCTAACTTTAAAAAAACGGTGATGAAAATGTGTTTTCCATCTTGGGTGTTCACACTGTGCCAGGATCATTAAATCGTTTCATGGTGAGGCTGTTACTCAAGGCATGTTTATGACAACTGTCAAACTCATGTTTTCACTCGAGTGTTGGCTGGTGCCAAACCCCAGCCAAGACCAGAACAACAGATGGTGGGGCTGCCAGGGAGAAGAAAGAAGAGAAGTGCAGGGTACTAGAGAGAGTCTGGACTTGGGAATCCCAGTGGAGCGAACTTCATGTGTTTTCTCATGTGTTAACACACAGAGCAAGAAGTGAGATGGCTTAGACACAACCCTAGCTTTCTGTAAAGGTAGGGAGGAGATGAGATACGGCCAGAGTACTTCACTAATTCAAGTAAATCATGCTCAAGCCTGCAGGCAAGAGAACAGACACAGGCTCAGCCTTTGATTTACATAGACAGGGGAAGAAACCACAGAACAACATCAGCATGTATTCTTAATGCCTCGATCATAGACAGAGCGTGCAAGAGAGCAAGCACGAGAGTTAGACAATAGGCGGCAGTATCACAGTCGCAACCGCTACATCAAGGTCAAACTCAGTGGGTGACCCCCGTCCTTCTGTCAGCCTGCTGTGTTTTCCCACACTGCACTGGGGCTAGGCCATGTGACTGCACTGACAACACACTGGACCCAGGGTCAGTGCAAATGCCAAATCAAATCATATAAAAACCAAGTCAAACTTCCCTGCTTCACCGCAGACTGAATCAGTAAAAGCATTTTTCCAGTTCCCATTTATGGACACACTTCAATGCCTGTGTAAAGATATTGGACCAAGAGACTGAAACACTGTAAAATACAATACCTCAGTGTATTTACAGAAACAACACCTCTGTAAATATGTCCTTAGGTAACTGTCAGGACTTTGTTGCCTGCCATGGACACAAACAAGAAACCTAGCATGAGCCTATACTCAAAGACACAAAGCAACTCTCCCCTTCTCACACATGAATACAACAGTGCTGACAATATAAACTCTATACAGGGGCCACATAGTGTACAATTAATAACATGATTGATACAGCTAACTGTTACATATACAGACATAATAGTGTAGAAACACACCTTAATGTCAAATAAAGTACATTTATCTAAATGCTCAGGGGGCTAGACGTATGTGTAAGATTCAGTGACAAAAATGAAATAGGATAGAATAGAACAGAAGTCTATTTAGCAGCTCTTCGTCAACGTACAGCATAAGAGAAACAGCATAAAAATGCAGCCTAATGTGCTATCTCTTTTGAATTTGTTGCTGTTTAAAGTTTTCTTGGAAGGAAAAGAAATGAGAGTATGACACCAATCAAACCTGCAAATAAAGGCCTTGAGCACAATCACTGACGCCAGCATACTACCACAGAATTCACACAATGGTGGCTTGAAGCCTGTCGCAAAAGTTTTAATTATCTAATCTGAAAACATGTTGCAAAGGTTTAGTAGTTTCCTGAGGAAGACTGAGCATTTTAGTATTAACACACACACATAGTGCTTTCTTTTCCTCTGCTGCACTGGCATGCTGCTCATAAGGTCAGGGCACCACAGGTCTAGACAAATGGAGAAGACAAATGGCGGAATCAAACAGTTTAGCTTGGCCGACACAGATGGCACAGTCATCTATCATCACTATTAAACTGGCAAACATTACACACACAAACCTCCTCACACTCACACTGTACACGTGTATGTGAACGTATATCATATACACTACTGGAAACATGCTTGCAAAAAAAACAAAAAACAAAAACAAAAAAAAACACAAACACACATGCAGTATGCCACAAGGTTTGCTGCACGTACATTCATTAATCTTTCATGATACTTTTTGAAACAGGCAGTGTTGAATTATTCAGCAAACTTCATAGCAGTACCATTGCTCTAATGCAGGAGTGTCATGATAATATCTTAATGAAGCTCTCTGCCGTCGGAGTTAAGACAGCTGGAGGAAGAAATGTGAGCACTTCAAGCACAAGAATACCAGTCACCAGTTCAAATGTATCATCGTTTACAAGAGAGGGGCACAGCAGCTGACAATGAATATGCAACAGTGACAATATAGAGTAGCTCATGGGAATGAAATTCGGTTTTTGACCGTGGTGGCCATCTACATGCAGGACACCTTTAAATGAGCCCAGTGAAAACTGACACTAGCATTCGCATATGGTGGATTTCCATACATAGAGTCACCACTGCAAGTCTGACCACCCCCTGAATAGGTGTAGTGCTTTGGCGTGGTGTCTAATTACTAACTACCGTGTTCAGCGGGTCAGTGTGCCAGTGGCAAAACATTTGTATCCCCGCCTGGATACTGACTACTGAGTGATGGATTAAGGGGCAAAGATCATTCAAAAAGAAGTTGCACAGGCAGCCTGTTTTAAAGTTTGTTATTTGACATTTTGATGCAGGCTTTAGGTATTACAGGATCTGTGGGTGTACCTTGGTGCTGTGTTCAGCCATGGTGTGGTAGTTGAGGCCGGCCTTGGACCGGAACTGTTTGTGGCACTGCTGGCACTTCAGGGCATCCTGGAGCTGCAGGGGTTTAAGGCCAAACAGAGGATCAAATAACATTCCTATGAAAGTAAACTAAGAAGGAGCCCAATCTTGCCGGCTTGGTCTTTTTTGGATCTATCAATATAGCAACATTTCATCTAGAGCCTAATAGAGTTTGTTATTAGTGCACAATTCTGAACAAAATAAAGGACAATGGACATATCAACAAACTTTGGGAACCAGAAAAAGCTAATTTAACACTCAGTGTTCCTTTTCGTAGACTTCTCTCCCTGCCTTGGTATCGATTTGGAGACGGAGGTGTTTTGATGGTGAGTGACCCAGTAGTAATGTGGTGATTCTGTCATTGCTTAACAGCAGGCTGTCACTTTAATGGCACATGGGCCACTGGGTCACAGAGCCATTAAAATGGCTGTAAGAACACTTCTCTCTGAGGACCTAGAGGCTACTGCACCACTCAAGGTGGCTTGTCCTCAAGAAAAGCTCAACATAATGTAGTTATATTAACTTTTTCTATGCTTTACCCCTACTTAGTTTATTACTATGATTGAACATAATTGAGTGCAATGCAAACAGAAGCATAGTGCCCTTCCCTTGATCCATTTCAACTGATATTAGCTTTCATATAACAGCAGATGAGTAAAGGATATTACATGGTTGAGATTACTGTACTGAGATACTGTCCGATGTTATTTCTACAGCCTTCCAATCAATAGCTACTGTAAAGGCTCCCCAGACTCTGCACAATGGGGTCCTCAGGGAGAGGTATCTAATAACATTGCAGCTGAAGTTATAATCCAATGTGGAGATTACAGCTCTGGGTTGAGAGAGTTTTATTCCATACTCAGACAGAAAAAAGTTTAATGATTATGGTATGAAAAAGTTTTGTGCATATGAAAACTGGTTTTTGTTTTTTGTTTTTTTTTGGAGGGGTGGGGGGCATGTGTGCACACATCATGTGTGCTGCAAAGTGTAACATGTTACACAGAATCCTAATTTAAACAGGAGCAGCTCAGATTTTCTTTCCACTGGAATCACATGATGGTATAATGCTAAGGAAATTCATGTCTTATTCAGATTTTCAGCAGGCAGACTCAAATGCAATGAAATCAACTTTGTACTGACATTTGTCTTGGTATGATATTAACTAGTCTGATAGGATTTTTTTTTTTGATTTCACAGTAAACTATACCAGAAGCTGTGACAGCACTCCAATATCTAATGGAAGGCTGTATCACCCACTGACCTTCTGGCAAATCTCCATGTGTTTCTTGAGGCCGTGGATTGTTTTCCTGGTGACGATGGAGCAGGTGGGACATACCACTTCACCTCGCTCTGAGATTGCACGCTGCCATTGGATGTCAGGAACGGCACCTTAGAAACACAAAGATATTACTCTACTGTCAGTTAGCCAATCAAGCATGACTAATATTATGTCCTTATTAGCATAACATTCCCCTCTGTGTGCTTAAGACAAGCAGATCAGGTCTGTCTGTAGCACTTAGGCTGTCAGCATTTGAATGTAATCAGTGTATCAAACAGGTATAACAGATTTTACTTGTCAGTTTGAATTGATAATTAAAAAAAAAAAAAACCTCACCGCAGACATTTCAGAGTTTGTTCCTGTTACTGACCAAATTATTCCCATTGGACCAAGTACTGAAACAGTCAGTTAGCAGAGTTGATGCTAAATGCTTCATCAGATTCATAGTCTTGTTAAATTTTTCTTTGGACAGATGTCACTATGAGTAGTGCTGTAACAATCAACCATTAATTCATTAGTTGATTGTAAGAAAATAGATTAACAACAATTTTAAAGATCAATTAACACTTTCGGAGGTTTCCTGAGCAAAAATCCCAACTGGTCTCAAATGAGGATTTGTTGTTTTCTCTGTTTTATATCATTGTAATTGGGTAATCTGGGAAACTGTGAGCAGCATTTTGAACTATTTTGTGAAATATTAAATATTAAATGTATTAAAAATATTAATTTATTAAATGAAGACCTAATGAATAATTAACTGAGACATTAATCGATAATGAAAATAATCATTAGTTGTAGCCCTAAATTGCTCTATGTTTATCATGTATGTTATTTAGGCCTAATAAAAGTTCTTGGAGGGATGATATCAGTGATGAATTTGAAACGCTAGGCTTCTCATGAATGAAACATTGGGGTTTAGTAAAGAAAAAAACATTAAAAAAACTCAAGTATTATGATTGCACTGGTATCACTGGTAACATTTTTGAATGACAATTCCTAAAGCCCTAAATTTATCGGTTTTCACCAGAGCTTGTTGTGCCTTGGTCTTTCCTGGAGGATTGACTTGGAGTAGGTCTTCTCTGAGGCTCCTCACTGAACCCACTCCCCTCTGCTCTCTTCGCCCGGCCTGCTTTCAGCTTCTCCTCCACCTTAGTCATACCTGTAATGCACACACAAACACACACACACACACACACACACACACACGTGAGTCATGGTAATAATTAATAATGAAAAATATTCAAGGTAAAGTGAGAAATACAAGCAGAGAGGGACAGATGGAGGACAATGCTGAACAAGAGAAATACAAAAAAAACCAGAAAGATGATACTGAATATATGAAAAAAGAAAAATGACTAAGTGTGAGTGGGTTCAAAAGAGAGACAGAGATAGAAAATTGAGAAAAGAAGGTTGTTTATGAGTTGCACCAGAATAGTCACAAGCAGACTGAAAGGGAAGAAGAGAGCGCAGTGAGCCCTACAAACTGTGGATGATTTGTTCAATGAGAGCTGATGAGTAGTTTACAACACTGTGCATGGAATGAGTCAGTGAACATTTTCAACATATGAATGAGACTGAAAGAGAGAGAGAGGAAGCAGCGTGATGTCTGCTTGGTGTGTGAGTCACTGATTCAGTTAGCCACATATGAAACACCTCTACAACTGCCACATCAGCACTGGCCGATACCATTGATCAATAGGAGTAGAGAGCGCTCGCATAGCCAATCACATGATGTATTAAAGTCCTTTCGAACAAGCTCCAAACCCACAATCACCATAACTATCTTCCAGCAGTGGTACATTTGGTTTCCACTATTCAGTAAATAATCACAGGGTTCCTGAGGCCGGCTGTATTGTCAGCAATCAATGATGAATCAGCCAGCACAGCAAAAGATTACAATTTCTTTTATTCATTTATTAATATTACACCCACATGAGATGACAATACAAAGCTGTTTGATTATTATGGGCAATAAAAAACATGGTTAACTGTCAACAAAAGGGTGAAGTGAAAGAAATTTTGATATCTACCTTTCAATCCAAATGTTCCAGATATGGACGGCTGCTCTCCAGTGAATTTCTTTGGAGTTTTCTGCTTCCGTCCTGGCTCAAGAGAAAAACAGAGCAAGGAATGGTCAAACACATACACTGCAAGTGTAACGAGACTATGAAGTCCATCACAAAAGATATGCTGTAATCTTACTGTGCCTCATTCGCTCTGGGTCTTCGTCAGGGAAAGAAGGGGGAAGACTTCCCCCCTCACTTTCACTGCCCCCTGCGTCAGACGACGTGCTTTGGGACTGCGACTGCTGGGACTGAGGAAGGACTGGCTGGGACTGGTGAATCTGCTGTGAAGGCTGGCTGTGGCTGTGCTGTTTCCTCTCACTCTTCTGGTGGGCCAGCTCCCCGTTCTGAGAGGGTGTGGACACCTCGTGGGTCTTTTTCACTTTGAAGAACACAGGAGAGGGGGGACTGTTCTCCATGGGCCTGAATTCACAGACCGAAGGAGGACAGTTTTGGGCAGTCAGCATTAGGACGTTACTAACACCATAATGTGGGTCAGTGTGGGTGGGAATTTGAGCTCTAAATCCCAGTCACCTTTTCTTGGTGTTAGACTTGACAGGGGTCTTTTGAAGTTTAGGCTGCTCGTCCTTGGGCTCCATAGTAACCCTGTCGGGGTGGTTCCACAGCTTGTGCTTCTGCAGGCGCACCTTTGTGGCAAACACTGCCTCACAGTAGGGACAGCCATGACTCAGCTTCTCGGCAACGGTGGCCTGATACAAACAGAGACATGAGGAGAGGGGATTTAGAGTGAGCTTCCTCTCTGTGCATCTGTGCAGATGGCAGTTGGTAGCTGTTACTGGATATCCTGATCATAGGTTCCTTCAACAGCCTAACTAATCGCTCACGTACGGTCATTAATTACTGGAGAGTATTTGGAGAGTGAGCAACATACATTATCTAGAAGTTTAAACTGATCTCCCCACTCAGTTATCACTGACTATTATGGTCCTTTACTTGAGGCTTTTCTTCAATACTTTACTGTGATCCACTGTTAACATCTACTCTGAAGCACAAGGTAGAAATAGCCGCATAGCAGGAAAGAGCAGAGGTTAGTGACTCACCCCCTGGCAGCGTTGATAGTGGTACTTGACGCCATAGATGCTGGGAAACTCTAACCAGCAGCCTGAACACGGACACTTAACCCTGGAGCGCCGCTTAAACTCTTCCTTCCATTGTACTATCATATGGGCCTGCTCAGGGGTGAGGAAGAGAGAGTTGAATACATGCAAGGGTTATCGCTATACTGTGCTGTATATTATGCATATTCATGGGGAGCCGCCTACTCTGTTGCAAGAAAAATGAAGCCCACTTCAAACACCCACTCCGTTCAAACAGAATTACTCACAGGGATGCTTCTCAGTTCCTGCACTTCTGCTTTAGGACGACCTTTCCTCTTCCCCTCTGCTGGCTCATCACAAACCGGACCTGGCAAAATGAGAGCAAAAACCATTTCTGAGTTCACACTGCTAAGTCAAAGTAGTGCCAGTACTTCATATTCATAGAATGGAGATATTAATTACGTGGGGTATCATTTGAATCTCAAAGACTAGTTGCATTCGGACCTGTATGTTCTAGATCTATCTTGATCTAACCACTTTTAGATATTTTCTTGGCGCTGCACAAAACCCCAAAAGTAAAATACCTTTTCACGCCGCTAATTATGGTCATATATTCAAACTACATGAACACATACAGTATAACGAACAAATACAGCTATGGTGGTGGGTTTGAATAGTGAGAAGCGTTAAGATGTGGTCAGAGAAACTAAGGAGGAGAGAGCATGTGTGTTAAGGGGTGTGTGTTTGTGAGAGAGAGAGAGAGAGAGAGAGAGAGAGAGAGAGGGCAGAGTGGGTAAAGGCCTTCTGTTGAGCCAAATAGATCAGCTATAAATCCATAGTGCCTGTGTGAACCTCTGACACAGCACACAGCAGACCGACCGCCTCAGCTCTCCCTCTGCTCTCTATTACCCCCTCCCTCCATCTCTCACGCTGCTGCTTTCCACTTTTCTCATCCCATGTCCAGCTTTCTCACTTTCCTTCCTTTTTCCCTCCCCACACCCTTCCTGAGCTTTCTCCATGTGAACTTCAGAGGACAGGCAGCGCGCTGGCTCATTACTGGTCTCTTTTCTGCCACAATTAAACCCCTGCACTATCAGCCCCGCACTGTATTTCCTCTATACACTGCTTCTTGAGAGAGGGAGGGAAGATGGAGAGAGCCGAGGATGAGTGTGTGCATGTGGGAAAGAGAAGGGGGGTGTGGGGGGGTGGGGGGTGACAAAGGGAGAGAGGAGAGCAGAGGATGCTGAGGGAGAGAGGAGAGAATTGCAGAGGCGTATGACTTCTTCCTCTGACCAAGCAGAATACTGAATGACAGTGCTGCAGGTAGGAGCTGAGGCTGTGCTCTGTTCTTCAGAGTGATATATCTTTACATGCGCTCTCAACTCGGCTGCATTGATCTGGAAAGGCCGGGTAGCGGCAGCAGAAACAAGGCAAGCAAGAGACACAGATGCTATTCAGTCATATCAGATCTAGGAAATGTCAAAGGGAAACTACCTGGAGTAGAGATGATAGACCTTTGTTGTGAAGTGGAATGCAGCAGTGGTCTTGCACAGACTCTCTTTTGAATCTCTTTCACTTCCCCATGGTGAGGAACACAGCACTCTGTCTGCCAACTGCTTTCTTCTCCTACAAACTCACTGACGAGCAGCGACAGGATGCACACATGCCTGCTGCAGCCCATTTGCGGCCGGTCCCAAAGTGGATCAGAGCACTCTGTGTGCCTACCAGGATTATAAAAATGGTTGGAGGATTTCTCATCAAATAAATTAACTGACTTCCTGCCATTATTGCTCATACAAAAAAAAAAAAAAAAAAGCTCATGTGGGCAAAAGAATAGCCCTCAACCCAAAAAACATCTCTCTTTCTTATGTCAGTGATGTTGATGTTTATAAGAAACACTCCAAGACTCACCTAACGCGACCTCCCCTTCTCATTTCCCTCTGTGTTTTATTACACAGTATCAACTTTCCCTTTTTCTCTCATTTGTCTTCTTTTTGTTTCTCACTCACAAGCACAGACACAAACACAGGCTGAAGGATTACATGTAATCTTTTACTTCAGACTCACAGTAATAAGGTAGAAAGAAAATAAGGCAAGGCTGAATAAGATTGAATGAGAGGTAGCACAGTGTTGCTGGCTGTGTTTGGGAATAGTTCATGACACAAGATGTAAACACATGCGTCAAAGCACACACTGATACACACAAATAAGTACACAAAACCATTACCAGTGTGTGTGAGTGTGATTTGTGTGCATGGATATGAGTGTATTAATATTCTCCTGGCGACACAGCATTTCTCTATTAGCTGTCTGGGTAGCAGCTGGAGAGGTGATGCAGTCGGCGCTGCAGCCCTTGTGCTGAGGAGGAAATTGAGCATGCATTCTAATTCCTGTCTTAGAAAATAAAGGTCTTGTAAAAGAAAGGCATAATTAATGAATTCTGCTCTTGGGAAAGATATGTTCTTGTTGCTATGGGAATAGGATCCACTTGTCTTAGTTACCACTATCAGAGGCCTCTTTGCAGCAAGCAGAACAATTAGGCCCTCATACAGTAGGCTACAATGCAAATAGGCATGTGTACACAAACACACACACACACGCCAAGGCAGGACAGGTGCAGGTGCAAACTCACAGTAAAAGTTTACAACAGTACACAACAGCACACTTGTCTTTCCTGCCGTGATATGCAAACACAATAAAGGGTGTTCAGTGTCTTTTACTTTGTTTTGCTTGCTTGAATATGGGTAGCACGCTCTGGCTCTCAGACGCTCCAGCAATAACAAGCATTGTCTTGGTATGAAACAAAGCAGGCCCATTGTGTCAAATCTACAGCCTGGTTCTCAGGCACAGGCCATGGGGATAAAACAGCTGTTCAACTAATGTCAGAGTATGACTCGCTCCCAGCTGTCTGCAACTGTTGCTCCACACTGGTTAACCCTGACAGAGGAGAGGAGAGGAGAAGAGGAGAGGAGAGGAGAGGAGAGGAGAGGAGAGAAGAGAAGAGAAGAGAAGAGAAGAGAAGAGAATAGAAGAGAAGAGAAGAGAAGAGAAGAGAAGAGAAGAGAAGAGAAGAGAAGAGAAGAGAAGAGAAGAGAAGAGAAGAGTCAGGGCCCAGGAGTGCTGGCAGCTGCCTAATGATCTCAAATAACCTCTGAGTTCTCCTAGCTACGCCTGCAACTGCTCCCCCTGAGTGCAAGGGTGCACACATTACCCACAAACACACACTCACATATACACACACAGGCGCACACACAGAACAGTCATTTGTTTTCTTTGACAAACACTCACACAGGAGCCTTTGTCTGTGTCTGCACAGTAGGGTTTTAGACATACTGTAGTTTGGAAAGACAGCGCACACAAATACAAGCACCACTCACCACTGACACAGCTCCGTGGAAAGAAGACATAGTATCACTACTTCCTCAATCTCAACAGACAATAGATGGAGAAATTGATACACCTGGACACAGTGTAGAGTAAACACACTGACAGAGTGTAACTACCTCCTGTATATGTAAGCTGTCCAACCACTTTTTTTTTTTTTGCTTTCAGCTTTATACTTTTACTTCTTCACAACTTTCCCCTCTGTCACACATTCTCTGTTTAGTGGCACGTCAGCACACACACACAGACACTCACACTCACTCACACAAATACACGTAGAGTACAAACCCATCATATACGCACCTCTCTTTGAAGACATCCCCATAATTCCCTCCCAGTCAGGCCTGATTCCAGACAGTGAGTAAGAAGAAGAAGAGAGGTGGAGCAGCACCAGAGCAGTGCTACTCAGACACTGACTAACTGAATGAAAACCAGACTCTCTCGGTGAGTTCGGCGCTCTCTCTCTGTCTTTGTTTTTTTCTTTCTCTCTCTCACTCTCTTTCTGCCCTCCCTCTCTCACTCTCTTTCTGTCCCGCTCTATATCTAAGCTAATCTCTTACATATATACACTTGTTGACACAAACATACAAACATGTTTCAACTCGTTTTTTCTTGCTTATTTATATTTTTTGTGGAAAATTTGCAAAATACCTCTTCTGATAATTACTGATATTTAAAGTGGACAGCCATTCTTCAATAGAAATGTATATCACTCGGGACGTGCTACAAGGGGTCGCGGGGTCGGGTAAGTGTGGCTTTACACATATTCCACTGGGATCATTGCAAAGAAGAAGATGTGAGCTGATTTCATCACCTCTTCGTTTATTACTGTCTATAATATTTTGTTGTTCTGTGAGATAGATAATGACACAGTGCATTAAACTTTAGGGCTAGATATAATGGACTGAACCCACCATCAGCATCAGTGACAGTTATTCTTTGACATTACTACTGGGGGCACCAAAGATCTGAAATTTAAAACTGTCAATACAGAGACTTTAACAGTTGTATTTTTTGAGGACATAATTCATTCATTCATACTTTATTTCTTGATTAGTATACGAGGAGTGAATCTCCAAAGGAAACACCAACTTTAACTGTCCTCAGAGGTCTTAACTTCTGTAAAGGAAATCACTTTGTCTAAGAGGCCAGGACTCACCACACAGACCTGTGTTAGGCTATCAGTTTACTGGCACCACAAAACCACATTTAAAGCAGCCAAATCAAAGAAAAGAGCTTGGGCTTAAGATTCCTGCTACATAATCTGGTGACTCACAGTACCTCGACAGCCTCTTCAGACCTGCATTGATTTTACAGCCTTCCACATCAGCTGCATGCTTTATATTATTGGAAACCTAATCTGTTGCCTGATGCCCATTTGGCCCACGGCCAATAGTGTGTTTAGTGACATCCAATCACAACAGCTTCGGATGACTGGACACATATGTGGCCAGTGAATTCCTGGGGGATGATGCTGACAGGTGAACTGACAGCGAAGCAGATAAAACACTTTTAAATGTAAGGCTGACAGGACAGAAAATTAAAATATGAAAAATGTAAACAGAAGATGGTGGAGTTTACAATCGTTGAACTGAAACAGGCACCCACGAAAAAAGGCATGTGTCTATGCAACAGTGCATACAGTACTGTATATGCGAGCCAGACAGACAATGCCTGCTCCAGACTGTTTGCAGTGCCCTCCTTATGGACAGTGACTCACCAACTCAATCTCTCTCCTCTTCTATTTCCCTGTGCTTCCTATAATCTGCCATCCTCAAGCCTGCCAAATAAAGGTGTGACAAAGATGACAAAGGGCTCTCCTCAAAACGAGACGCCGCATCAGGCTGAAAAAAGCAACAGAATTCAATTTCACCCCAAAACAAACATTCTCCAATCTATAGCTCTGTATCGATTTTATCTTTCGGTATTTCACTAATTTGGGAGACTCAAAGCATCAGCAGGCGAGAACTACAAAACATATGAAATATGAGACGTGAGAACAGTGAGGATGGGTAGGGGTAGGGTAGAGAGGGTTGCAGGGATGGAATTGACTGTGGCAGGAATAGTGAGGTTGGAGGCCCGGTAATTCACTGCTGCTGATAATGCTGCCTAATAAGTGAGACAAGAGAGAGATGAAGAGTTTGGGGGAGGATAAAACGGAAAGGAATGACAGTTATGTGTGGAGAATTGGACAACAAACAAGTGATGGAAAGTGTGACAAAGCAATAGATAGAGAGGAGAAGCGAGAGATTGCTGCTGAAGCAAATATGCAGGGTCAGCAGATGGTGACTGTGGGCCTGGAATGAAGGTCCTGCAGTCAGAGTAGTGGACTGTCATTTGAGAGCGCACGTGCCAAACACACACACACAGACATGTAAACACAAACAAAGCGCACAAACTAACACGTTCAACATTCACACATAGCCTTGAGCATACAAACCTCTGCAGACTGCTTGCCCAACCCACTTACCCTTCATCCCTCCCCATATAAACAGAGACTGCATCAAGGCCTTGCCTACAGCATTTTGGCAGAACATCCAAATACTTTTACGTTGTTTGACAGCTATTGGTGGAGAGAAAAATGACAAAACTAGGGTTCTAATTAGATGTCAATGTGAAAAAAAAATCTGCAGCAAAGCAGCAAAGAGAGAAACAAAGAGAGATCATGTCACCCTCAAGGACCACATCCTTTCCTGTGAGTTGTCTGGTGTGGCAAGGTGACAGCTCAACCACGACGCTCTAGGAAAGCACACAAACCCCAATTTTAGTCTTTGTTTCCTTGTATAGAAGCAGAGAGGGATTTCACACAGGATTCCTTTATAGTTACTATTATGCAAAATTTCCGACAGGGACATTTATCAATCTGTGTAAGAACTGATAAAACAGCAAGGCCAGCGACCAGTGGGAAGAGGGCAGATAATGTGGTACCTGGTTATTTGAAGAGCACACTGTGCACAATGGGCCTAGACGGAGCATTGAAAAACCTCCACAGGGAGCCTTAGATATTAATGCCTTTGTTTCCTCAAACCGTAGCTCACAGCCCCCCTGGGATAGATGAGCTAGCGCCAGACTCATTATGATTAGCACTGTAGCATTTCTCCTCATCATTACCTATCGAAAGCTCAAGCCAGTCACTGATGAGTAATAAGCTAAGAAGGCCAAATTTAAAAAGATGGCTTTTTGTATGGAAAAAGTATTTTGATGTAGAAAGAGCTGGTGTTTCACTAGATGGAACAGGCCATTCGCAGTCAACGAACACCCTCTTGCTTCAGCCTTGACTACATCTGAGGAAATTTTAAGTCAGCTGTGGTGTGATGGTTGGGGAATACAAACTCCACTGTAATCAAGTGCCTTTTTGAAATGAAAATGTACAATACCTCATGCATTTCTTATGCTCTGCTTTGTGTCTAAATGAAGTCCAACTTTTACATTAGGTTCTGCATGTGTTTCAGTAGCCTTGTGTTCCCCCTTAAGGTTGCTGGATGGTCTTAGAGAATCTTCAAACCATAATCACATAAAACTAAGTCCACTGGCAATGTTACCAACTAAGCCTCTCTAAAGGCTAGGGAAACCCCTGGTAATGTTCCAGATAAGAGCAACTTTCCAGCCAAACAAGACAATTCTTCAGCTACAACGTAGTGGAATGTAGATTCTTATCTTGTGCAATCAAATACTGCTGGAAGCTGTCCTTAAATCAGATTTAACAAAAACAGACTCCTTAGCACTGACTTGCAATATCAAAAACATTGATATAATTACTGTAGTCATAATTCTGAGAAGCTTTACTTTAATGAGAGTCAATGCAGATCAACTGTAGAAAGAGAAAATGAAACAGACGTGCAGAAACAGTAGAGTCAAATTACCAGAAAAAGTCCCGTAAAAACCAGGATCATCACCTGTATTAACATTACTCGACACATAAACACACACAGTCGCAATCATCAGCCTTACTCATTAACAAACCTCAGCAAAGTGTGTTTCTCTCAATTCTAGCCTTCAGTCACAAAATGATCAGGGCAGAGTCCACCTCCAACTTTACACCGATTGATTTATAAACAGTCCTTGTTTAATGAGTAATAAAGTGTAAGAAGTCTATAAAACATAAGACTGAGAGGCTGCAGAGAAAAACCTGCCATTCAAATACACTGCCTTCTGCTACATAAAATCCTTTAATAGCAAAGACAACACAGCAGCCAGCAGCCTCTATACAATGAGGAGTTGGAGAACATACGGTGGGCCTGTGCTATACTGCTAACTGTGATAAGATTAGGCAGAAAATCATGAACATAAAAAATAAGCTTTGGACAGCAAGCAAACACACACACACACACACACACACACACACACACACATGCACGCACCCACACAAGCGTGCAAATCCAGCCTACAGGGCTGAATATTAAGAAAACAAATTGAAGCACCTAGTCTAGATGTTGGTGCTCCGTGTGTGTGGGAATGAGAGGCTATTTTGTAGTAACCAAAACAACTGGGTCATATTAGAGCAGCCCCAGTTTTCCAAGTCTGCCTGACTCCATTAACAAAGTCATGATGATCTGCTGGTTATTGGATTGAAACATAATTCCCCAGTCCGGCTCTCTCTTTCCAAAATCTTCCATCTCCATCCAGATGGCTTGGGTTTTCACTCATGTCAGTGCTTGGCAATACTTGTTTGTTTGGTTTTCTCACTGTAAGGCAGTCTGAGGAAAAATGTTGTAGTTTCCAGGCCCTTCTGTGGTGAGAGGGGTAGAATTACATTGAGGATGGGGAACCATTGATTCTTAGTAAAATATAACCCATTCAAAAAAGCAGCAGGGACAGTTTTATGTATGGTATGTTGATCAAATCCTTGAGAAACAACTCTGAAGTTCTGAAAAAGCCTAGAATTACAAAACTCCAGCCGATGGAATATAGACTAATACGCAAAAATACAATTGCAAATGTCACATATGTGTTAGTACGTCATGTTGTATGCAGACAATAGCTATTCTTTACGCTGCAACTACCACGTGGAATTCACCCTGGAATCAGTCCAGGAGCAAACCTCGGTCACACAAACAAAAGCTCTCCCAGTTCCCACATTTAAAACAATCTGTGAAGAAATGCTGCATAGATCTAAAGTCACACACGGTTTTCATTCAACAAAGTGTACCAGCTCATTACTCACTATGTTTGTTGTTGTTTTCAGACACTGGCGTGGTTCTGACAGGCTCCTGGGGATGTCCATGCTTGGGGGTCCGGCCCCTTGGCAGCCCTGATGAGGACAGCTTCCCAAGCCTAGGGCCACTTGGGCTCTCCATGCCTGTAATGGTAGTTGAGGGGGCACAAACACACAGGAGAGGTAGATAGCTAGAGGCAATATTGGTATGCTTTCTGCCTTCATTAATCCTGTTCCATTGCTTGTCAAAACATTATTAGCAATGTCCACTGCATCAATAGCCTGTGATGATGCTGCCTCCTTGTTCTATAATGCACTTTCTTCATGTCGGCCATCGGTGCTATTGGACTGAAGGTTATCCGAGTGGAGCCGCACACATCATTTGCAGTGGTAATGAGGGTGTGACCTTCCATGTTTCATTTCAAAATCAATACTCTCACTTACACACTAACTCCATGCTCTGCCCATTAAACAAAAGGTGACTCAAAGATAGGTGGGGGATACAAAGCTCCCTTCCTTTCTGTCTTTATATGAAAACCAGTGATGCACTCTTGCACTCTTGATCGGGTCAAATGGTCAGCACCAAAGTTTTTTTTTTTTCTTTTAAATCAGGGCTAATCCTCATTTGTTGTCTGCTAGATAGATCACACAGCAAAGCCCAACAATCCATTTTAAATCTCATCACCATCATCATCATCATCCATAGTAAACCTATATGTCAGTTGTGGGCTCTTGGTGCTGAACCCTCATTCCTCGACAACATGGGACAGTCTAATGGATGAAGGCTGACAATCGCTAATTATGCTAAGTGGGACCGATTACGATCCAACATGCTTTTTCTTAGCACACATTCATGTCACTCTCCTAATGAATTACAACAGCACACAAAGGGTCAGTCAGTGGGGGCCATTCAGTGTCCATTTACACGCCGTGCAATTCACTTTACACTGAGTGATGACACCTCATCCCTCACAGTCATAATATGCTCACAGTCTGATATAAGGTATTAATAAATTTGATTTTTAAAAGGCATGGTGAGCTCGCTGCACAGTGCAAGTTGCAGAAACACTGCACACACCAACACTAGACACCTTCCTTCCTTTTCCTGTATGATGTGTCAGAGTGTGAAGAGAGGGTGCATTCAACTACTGCAAATAAACAGATGTTGTGAGAGAGAAGACAAGGTGGACTGGTCTGCTGAATTATCACTGGTGAAAAAAAACATTAATTTCCTTTAAGGTAACAGAGTGCGTGTAATATTTACTAGTGAGTTTCAATAGTGACACAATATCGTGGACTATGAATTTTGATTTCCTCTGTTAGAAAATGGACATTCCTATAATATTCCTGTGGCACAACAGTTTTTTAGGTTTGCTCTGATGTTTTAACACCGTGACCCAATTTTTAAAAAAAACAAAAAACAAAAAAAAAACATTGCAGCTGGTGTTTTCATAAAAGATCAGCTCTACAAGTAAACCACAGCCCCCTAACAGTAACTACATACATTTTGCCAGACACAACAAAACCTGGTGACACCCACTCACATCTCCTCACACAATCTGCTGACAAACCAACCTGGAAATAAGTATTCTAGCTCCGCACATGGCACACTGCCATGCTGTGTGTGTGTGTGTGTGTCAACTACAACAAGGCTACAGAGTTTCCTATTTGAGCGGTTAGGAAAAAGAAAGCTCCACTTCACTTCTCTTCTCTTCTCTTCTCTGCTCGGCCACACCTACCTGAAGTGTCGGGCAGTCACCCAGAGCCAGGGGCCGGGTGGCCCCGGGTCACCCACGTGAGGGCGGAGGAGGAGGAGGAGGAGGAGGGGGGAGGAGGGTGGGGGTGGGGGGTGGGGGGGTCAGGAGACAGGCACCTAAAGTGGGCGTTTTTCCACCAATGTTATGTTACATGGCAATCACACCTGCTGTGCGTCAAGGACCGGTCAGACTGGGGTTGGGGGGGCCAGAAAGGAAGAGGACAGTCGTCACCGTCGTCCTGTTCCCCCCACTCTGCGGATGACGACGAGGTGGAGGAAAAAAAAAAAGAGCAGGGCAGGAGAAGAGAAATTACAATTTCGTCTGTACATGAAAAGAAAATCCAGGATACTTTCACCTTATTCCCAGCTTGCAGTTGCCTTGCCCCCCCCCTCCGTCCCCGCATTAATATGTATACCACGAGGCACTTCTTCAACCTCTGTCTTCTCGTTAAACACTCCAGAAATGTTAGAAATAGCCAGGAAAGATAGGTAGGTCCCCGACTCCTTGAGGAAAAATATTAGAATACGGGATGGTTTATATAGGCAGTGAAGCAAAATGGCGACTTTATTACGAAGGAGGAGTAAAAAAAAAAAAAAAAAAAAAAAAAAAAAAAAAATCCTTGCGCTGGCTGGAGCTAAAGGGAGGCACAAAAATATGTTTAGTGCAGTAATTTCGACGGCTGCGAGACAGTTGGTTAGAGTAAAAGAAAACGAAGCGAAGGAAAATCAGCAGAAGCGCCAAATCTCAGTCGGTTTTGGTTCACTCCTCGGCTCCTTACCTCGGGATTATTTCGCTTTTTTATACGGATATTATCTCGGCGGCCGTGTACAGTATTACAGTAATGTGTGTTGGGTCATGCGCGTATCCACTCCACCTTTGACAGTTGCAACTACAGTCTTGAGGCAACTTGCAAACTCTCGCGTTATTATTATCTATATCGAGCAGATTAATTTTGGGGGGTTTTCTGTCTGATAAACTCGCTGCAATGCCGGGTCGTGCTGCTCTTCCGACGTAACGGCGCTCGTCCCTGACGAAAAAGGGTCAGGGCTGAAATTCCTTAAATCAACCTCCGCCAAGTGTTTTCATCTATTTGCCGCTAAACGCTCTCTCCGCGCGTCCTCCAGCCTATCGCAGCTCTACCAGATCAGACAGGGAGCATGGTCATTGTCCGGTCTGTGGTAGGCTTTCTCCGGTTGTCATTGCCTCACTGTAGGCCGGTGCTGTGTAGCCAGTCTCTGCAAGTGGCTCTCTCCAAAAACCGCTGGGATAACTAAATATTCCTATAATTTCCTATAACAGCTGGATTTCATGGATTATACAATTACAAAATAAATTCAGGCTTTTGTAGTCATGCTATCTCATAATTCAAGGTCAATATTAAGACACAAGCTATTCATCCCATTGATGTCAGCCAAACGACACACAGGCCTACAGCCAATTTACACTATTGGATTTTTAATTGCTGTAGCTGAACGCTGGCTACAGGCTATGTGCACAGTACTGGCATTTCCCCATTTAACTCAGCTAATAATAAATGTTTCACACATGGTGTGAAGCCACATCTTTCTCGTATCACAGCTCAGCGCATGAATAATTCATAGCATCATTGCCACCTCACTCGTTTCAGTAAAACAACAGAGGGTCCCTCTTAGTCTTTGATTGGTGCCAGTCATCATGACCTAATATTTCCTATTAGTGGAAATTATCTGAGACCATGATGTAATGTGTGTGTAAAAAAGAAATGTTTTCAACATTGCCAGTAGAGGGCAGGAGAGCCTCATTTTTTGTACCAAATGTACTGTCATGTGTCAGCCCATAGTAGGCGTTTAAGTACATTGAAATCTACTTTTTTAATTAATTAGAAAAAGACCTAAAAGTCATATTAGAGACGCTACATTTAAAAGAGACACATCTCCTAATGCATGGTTTAACTCTGAGTGAATATTGGAGAAGTAAAAAGATCACAAGGGGCCTGCGGGCCCAACTACTGAGGAATCAAATAAGAGCTCCGCAGGTTTTCCTTAATTTAAACATCATAATACCAAGAGCCGCAGAAAATATGAGAATAAAAGTTTTTAATATTAATCTGCACATTTACAAAAAAGTTATAAAAGAAAGAACTGAATTGTTATTATAAATGGTTTATTATTCTAAATTATTATAGACTCCTGTGCTATGTCTTATTTTTTCTACTTAATAAAAATACTTTATAACACATACTTATTGTTAAACAATATTATATATCAAGTTGTTAAGTTTCAAACATATTGTTAATGTCAAGTCCAGGTTTGTCTGCATTAATCTTCCACTAGGGGGTAGTGCTGTTCTGTGATTTGTAAGGAGCAGCTCTTAAACCATATGTACACGCTGGCCCCTGTAGCATCATTGCCACTTATTAATGTGTGGTTGTTTTTCATGGCGTTGTCATGTGTGTTGTTACAAACACATCGCTCGCCTAGAGGGGACGCTCAGCTGGTTCATCATGACACTCTGAGTCTGAGGGGTGTGTTCATCCCTCAGCTGACTGACTGACAGCTGCCATTCTCCTGCACAGTGTGTTCAACTGATGAAGTGAAATCTGCTTTCCGCTGTCTTTGATGGCTGCCGATGAATAGTTCACGCTGGGCCTCGTCTGACCCGTGATTAATCCTTTTACTGTGGCAGTGATTTATTTTCCCACTCCTCCTGTGCTGACTGAGCAAAAGGCTACTTAATGGTTTTTAAAACTGGCCAGGTGGAGTGGTCTGTGCCCTAAAAGCCTCTTTAAGAGTCCATCCAGCCACTGATTGTGTTATTTATCTTTTGACCTTTCCAGAGAAAGTTGACTGATGTGCCTTGTAGTGGTATGACGAATATTAACACTTGGGTGCTGAGCAACTGCACTGGAGCAGCTGCTAGCGAGCTTCTCAACAGTAGCTGATGAGAGAGGACGGAGTGTTTCTCATTCAGTTTCAGTGCTGTCAGAGGACTGAGATCTAGATGATCAAAGCCACAAGCAGATAATGATAAACAAGCCGGATAGAGAGGCTCCGCTTTTGGGTGTTTAAGAGAGTAATGACGAAAGGCAAGCTTTCAAAAATGAATTGCACATTTCCTAAAAAGAAAAGAAAGAAAAGACACTTAACAGTAAACAGTGCCCAATTAATTGCACCATCCAACCATCTGCTCCACAGTTTCATTCTCAGTCAGGGTTGAGAAGGCCACTGTTCACTGAATCTGTTTATCATACATGTGCCTGGTTATTAACAGGTGAGATGCTTCATGTCTCTCAGTAATTGGATCCCGGTATGTGTGTACGTGAGCAAGAGACAGAGAGCATGTGTGTCTCTAGGCAGGCAGCGCTGTTTTGCATTCACAAAGTCGGAGTCGTGGCTCGTCGACCCTGACTTGACAGGTCAGAGGGCAAGTGCAAGTCCGGGACAAGCATGTATATAAACATGCACTATTTAATGTAATAATTGATGAGTAAATGAATGAATCAATTGATGAATCAAAAGAGGTAGGGAAGGGAGAAAGAAACGTACACAGCATGGGATAAAAACAGAAAGAAAAACAAAAGAGAGAGGGAAAGAGAAGAAATGTGTATCCTCAAGAGCTGTGCAGCAATTCTTGGTTATGGCCAGAAGAGGATATCTGGGAGCACTTTTGGGATTTGTGGAAAAAACCACTGAGGCAAATCACTTTTGTATGACTTAAATCAGAGCAGTTGGCGTTCGTGTGTGTGTGTGTGTGTGTGTGTGTGTGTGTGTGTGTGTGTGTGTGTGTGTGTGCATGTTTATGAATGTATAGACAGATAAATAAAAACACACAGGGAAAGAGTCGTCTCATAATGTTTCTGTATGGTTATAGCAGAAGAGTTATTTCTAATTAAAACTACTTTCATTAGTGTCAGACAATGTGTCAGACAAACAGAGAAAAAAGAAATGGCTCGGGATGAAAAACAAGCCGTTGGGAGAGGTGGTGGTTTGATTCTGGACTCCTCCAGTTTTCATTTCGAAGTGTCCTTGCCCTGGATGTATCATCAGTGTGTGAGAATGTGTGTATGATAGAGAAGCATTGTATGTGTAGGAAAAGGTGCTGTATGAATATGTGCGTGAAAGGATGAATGTGGTCTCCATTGTGAAGCTCTTTGAGTGGTCGATAAGACTAGAGAATCCTGAGAAGAAAGAATTTTCAAGTTGTGAATATCATTATTATTATTATTCATTCTCAAATTTGTATCATTTATAGTCTCAATTTGGTGATAACTGCAAAAACTTACACTGATTTTGGGATTGCCCAATGCTAGATTTATTTTGGTCACATTTTCCAGTTTCCAATGTGTATAACAAACTATCCTTCCCCACAGAGTCTTGGTTATTTTTGGGCGCATGGAGGACACTTTATCACTCTCCTCTCATGTGGAATAAGCTCTGAGGACAGGGACACTGCTAGCCAAAATTAAAAAAAAAAGATTCTTAAAAAATGGGAAACTACAGTTCCACTTGTTTCCAAACATGGATACAAGAACATGATTTCTGTCATACATTTGGAAAATCTTTGTTTTAACAACTTGAATATCCTAAGATAAGATTATCCTAAGATAAGATAATTGAGGGTTGACTCTTGGTGTTTTGATAACCTACTTAAGTTGAACAGAGATTTAGAGATGACTCAACTTTCTTTTTTCTCCTTTCTTCCTCTAAGTTTTTATTATGTCTTGTAAGGTTATTATGTTTCTTTGATATGACCTTTGAATCAGATGTGTCCATATATTTCAGTGTGATGACCTGACTATATATGAAAAACTCCAATAAAAACAATAAAAACAGACACATTACAGAAATCAGGACCAATGCTTCGTTTCAATTAGTTTATTCTAAAAAGACAACTTTCATCATGTTCCACATCGTCTTTCCTCATATCTGTAAAGCAAATAAATATGTTTCATTTTTTCCTCTGTTTGCATTTCAAACAGCTCATCAATCATCTTACGAAGTAAACCAAAAGTGTCTATATTTACAGTACATCAGGTAATTCAAAAAATAATACAGAGTGTTTTACCCATTTTAACAGTCAGCTACTTACATTACCCAAAGACTCCTTGTCAAAGGACAGTTGAAAGGATTTTGGAAGGGGAAGTTTGGTTTGTTGGACGTTTTTGTATGTGTGTATGTATTTATTTATTTATGTGACTTAAACACCATCATCATACATAGCTGTCAAGAGTGACATCAAAGGTGCAGTCAGGTGCAGTCACGCTGGGAATCTTGCCTCTGGGTAGCTGTCAGAGTCTCTTGATTTCCAAGCATTTGAAATCACAGTGTCACATCAGGGGACGGAAACTGGGTAGAATACAACAACAGAGGCTTGTCCCTTCTCCTCATATCTGTGTGTGAGAGATGACATACAGTATACAGTATAGCACACACAAAGGACAGAAGCTATGAGGTTGGCAAATGCTACCACTTTAACAGGAAAAAAATGTGTTTCCCTCAGCAGACACTGACACAGTGCATGTCAACTCTGTAAATAAGTTTCCATAATATTTATCCCACACTGTGCTGTTCCTTTTCACCCACTAGGCTTTAGATTATTGCTTTATCAAGCATAGACAGTCAGTGATTATCACATTAACCTCTGTGTCCCCTGGATTCATTTCATTAATAAAAGACTAAGGTACTGTTACCATATACACAGATTAAATTGTATGTTATTCTACAACGCTCATACTGTATATATATATGTGTGTGTATATATATATATATATATATATATATATATATATATATTTCTAAATTTCTCACTGACATACTGCAGATCAGTCGTAATACAAAAAATCTGATTGTGGGAATGACATTCAGCTTGACGTGTTACTGTTGATCCTCCAAACCTACAACTTCAAAACTCAAAAGTCCTGAGAAGAAAATGCACTGTGACCTGTGGCTGAGGAACTGATTACACTGGCATCACTCAAATGCATTTAAGACCGGCTCTCAATCCTTCTGAGCAGGCTCTGTGTCATAGCTTCAAAGGGAGATGGAGATCGACTTCAGATCAAGTGGCTGGATGGTGGTGTCTCATGTAAATCTGTGTTTATGCCATACTTCAAGCAATCATCTACACAGTTCAGCGTCACTGTGTTTCAGAGATTCAGGTGATTTAAAACCGCAACAAAGAATTATTCACGATGAGAGAGGAAAAACTGTGAATCCTGTTTGGGCACATGTGAAGCTTGTGTTAAGAAATAAACCTGTGTGTGTGTGTGTGTTCACCAAGCTTCTGATGAAACTGCCCGATCGGTCCAGTCCAAACAAGGCAGGAAACCAAAAAGGAGATTTGCCGTGATCAAGCATATACCAGTGACGGGCCTACATCATCACTAGGGCTGTGAATCTTACATCTTATCACTATGTTACAGTGGGTATCCCTGCCCTGAGTGGGGCTTTGTCTCTGTGTCAGTGTCTGTAAACCACATTGGCCGTGTTGAATGAGAATCCTTCAGACTGGTTGGCATGTCGTCTATAGGCTCGTCCTCTCCCCCTTTCACTCATTGATTCTCCGCTCACATATCTGAAGACAGCAGCTCTTCCATGGCTCCTAGAGACGTATTGTGACAGGGGATGAGGGAAAGGGGCTGCCAAATGCATCCAGGGATGAGCTAAGAGAAGTTTCCAAAGGAGGCTGCAGAGAGAGGGGACAGAAGGGAGGGAAGGGGGGGGGGGGTACATAATTAGGATTCACATAGACAGCAAATGGAGAGTTTAAAGCACAACAATAGATTGTTCTCACATCATGCTCCTTTGTAAACTCACTGCACGGTTAAAAATACATTCCTCTCTCTAATGAAGTTGTTTGTCCTCTGTGCTGAGCCCCTGTTGCCTTGAAAACACACCAGTCTCATAAGAATCTTTCCAGAGATCAAGTATTGGGCTCCTGAATCTGTATGAGACACCTTACTCCCCCAGACTTTACTGAATTATCAAGTAACCAGTGCAGCTGACCTCGCTTCATGTAACACGCTGCACTCAATCACAGAGAAAAACAAGACTTGTTTTTCTCTGTGATTGCTATCATGGCTCTCAAGACTGAGAGAACAAGAAAATAACAGCAGTGCATGAAAATTACTGCAGTGTCACCAAAGCAGGTAGTGAAAGAGACACTAAAATAATGATATACAAGATGATTAATAAGGCGAGTCTTTTCTTTTTTTAATCTGTGTCATTATCGCTTTCTCTCTCTCCTGAAACAACAGATGTGAGCAGGTGGTTTCCCTGACACCTCGCCAGTTCACTCCACCTCGAGAGGCAGACGTTCCTCTCTCCAGCTCTAAAGCCCTCCCCTTATTGATAGCCAAGGAAGACGGGTCACCTGTCTCTAGACACAGACAGATGTAACGTGGCACTGGAGTGAACCTGAAGCAAGGAAACAATAGTGAGAGACAGAAGGATGGAAAAGCGTCGATATGACTGGAGGCTTGTACAGACACAGAGGGAACCACCTCTCTGATAGAAATCATTTTAAATGAGCTCCCTATGGAGTCGTCAGAGCTTGGGTGCAGCACAGGAGGAGAGGAGAACAGCAACCAGGCAAAATTTGTGTTGAAGAGAAATGACATGTCTCTCATTTTGCTCTGTCCTGTCAGGAGTGGGTTCATTCATATTCTAATTCAGAGCCACAGTTCAGCTGGCAGGCACCACATGGAGCTTTTCAAGGATGGGCAGCATCACAGGAGAGTTTCAGAGCTGCAGCGTTACCCAGACAGTCTTCCAGAGCAACCAAAGTGCTGCTGACAAGAAATCTTGCTGCAGTGGGTTAGGGGTCAAGGGTCATTTTGAGGTTATCCACAATATCATTTGCTTTGAGCTAATCACCTCTGAGAGTTTGAAACATGGCAGATGGCTACACAACAGCAGAGACTGACTTTGATGAAAATTTGATGTGCTAAGAAGGAAGGAGTTACTGACTGTTTATCATAAAGATATACCAACAGCCAGAGGCTGAGAGGAAGGAGGGCAGATTACCCACTGGGCTGAGCTAAATCCTCCCTCCAAAAGCTTTCCAGATGTTACAACAACCCCTGCATGGTTTGAACTACCGTGGGAGAGCTGTGGCTCTGGGCTGTGGAAGACTTCATCCTCACTTTTCGCTGACTGACTGATGTAACATAGCCTAGTCTGCTGAAAATACATGAAATACCATAAGTGAAGTGTGGGAAAAATGTATAAATACAAGATTCATGTACAAAAAAAAAAAAAAAAAAGAAACCCAAGAAGCAATAGTTTCCCCAATCCTGAAAAGTAAGTACAAGGCACAACAGACTATGAAATAATGCAATATATAGTGTGTATGTACACACAATGTATAGTACAACAGTGAAGGTTGAAGTAATGGATGTGGCCCTTATATACTGTACATTTGCATTTCACTGATTTAAATTTCCACACTGCATGAATTTTAAGTTTTTAGGTCCATGACCTGAAACTTTGTCCCAAGTTTAAACAGATGCTACAACAACAAAGTTTTGAGCTTCCAACAGTTGAAATGTGGCTGTAAAAAGTTTGCAGATGCCAAAGGTTTTTTTAGATTACAATGCATGCAGTGTTCTGTATATTGAGTGTAAACCACTGCTTTTGCATAAATATGACAATTTGGAACACAGGGAGCACACATATAGAAGACAGCAAGGTGGATTATGCTGCAGGAGCATAATCTGGATCCTTTTTTTCCACCATGAAACGAACTATAGCTGTTGCAACTCATTTCATCTGACATGAATTGATCCCGTGCACGGTTGCTGTGCTCAGTGAAGGATGAAAAAGAGTATAAGAGTTTGATATTGAAAAAATTTTTCTGTGGAGTATGACTTATTTATCAATTTTGCTTTTCGTTTGCTGAAATTTTACTCTTTGCTCACCACTTCACATAAAACCATGAAAATGTCATGTACTATTTATAATAGTTACATTATTCTGTGTCAACAACAAATAATCTGTGATTCAGAGCTTGTGCTCATTTCATAAAATATTTGTACTCTATTATTCCCGCGCTGTCTGCTGTCTCGAGCTGAAATCTGATTCACATTTATCAGAACCCGAAAGCGTCAGATGCTGTGTTGTGTATTGCGTAAAAACATCAAATTCAGGACTTCATTCACGTATTCTGTCATTGTAGTAAAGAAGTAAATAAGCAGGCAGGAGTGATCTGTTGCCTCTGTTCACTCAGGAAGAAAAGAAAACTGTCATCAGTCTCTGAGGAGTTCATGTGCTCTTTGCAACCTGAGAGCATTTAGCTACTGTTAAAGAGAGCAGAGTCAACAGACCTAACTTTAATACACATTTAATTCCACTGTTAAATTTATCCTGAAATGATTCATTATTGATTAAACAGTCAATAACTTAAATAACATTTACTTTTAGCCACTTTGGGCAGAAGAAACAAGCTGGAAACACAACATCGATATATCATATTAAAAACACAATATGTAACTTCTGCCACAAGGGGTTTCTCAATCAAAACAGTAACAAAAGACAGCATTTGGGTGATCATGGAAGTCTTCACCACCAACTTCTCCCAGTTTGGATTCCTTTGGTGACAGTCGTTCAGGAACAAAATTATCTGCAGAGGTCTCCTCCTCTCCAAAACAAACAGATCAGGTGATTATACACGGTAAAAACACTGAATAAAGCAGTTTCACATTAAAAGTCAGTGTTTTGCTGATGCGGTACGGCAAACGCGAGATGTCAGGAAAGGGTTGAGGGCTTAGACTGCTAGCCTGTGTTTCAATCGTTTCTCTGATAACTTCTGATCCAGACATTCAGGAGGTTTTTAAGGGGAGCAGAATCACCTGCTGAGGTGTTCTTCTGCCCATAACAGATGGACCAGGGGATTAAAACCAGTAGAAACACTGAGAAAAGCCGTTTCACGTTAAAAATCTGTGATATGCTGTTGCAGTCTGGTGGACACAGGACGTCTCTGAGGGGCTGGGAGCTGAGCTGCTTAACATTTGCTTAGCTTTTTTCATTGATAACTTAAGATCCAGACTAAAATCCATCATCTAGTTAAAAAACATAGTTAAAAATGATGAAGGTGACAAATGTTTGACACTGCTGGCAGGCAATCACAATGCTGACACATGCGCATAGGGGATATGACGCCACTGACATGCGACCAAATGAAACAGACCCTTACCACGATTAAAATCGTGGATTTCACTATATGTTTGAAAAACACTGGAAACATTTGGGATAATGTAAGTAAATACTGAGGTAGAGTAAATATGGATGGGCAAATGTAAATTCAGTGTTGACTCTCTTTTTTTTTTAGCCCTGCTTTGGGCTCCACCAACTCCTCTGGGAAATATCTGGCTTATGTTTACCAGCTTGTTCCCTGAAACAAGCTGCCTGCTGCATCTGAAAATGGCACTGAAGGGAGCAGCAAGAATGAAGCAGAACATTAAAGTTGCAGCCTGAAAAACAAAGCAATAAGCAGAAAAAACAGAGCTGAGTACAACTATAAATTAGGCGGATAATTCTGTATGGGTTTGTCACTACAAGTGACCCCTGTCACACACACAAGTAATGACGTGTGAGTAAAACATTTGATTTTAGCCACTTTAAAATGCTGGTAAACATTGAGATCATCTTCAAACAACCACTTTTTCTCTCGACTTTTTCATCTCTCTCTTTCAGTCATAGACTCGTGCTTTTTTCCCTTCGTCATTGTGTGGAGAACATCATTTTCAACAATAATTTGCAACAGAAGTAATGTGATTCCATGTTGAGTGTGAAATGTTATTATGCTGCTTTGAGCAAGTGAGCCTGCCACAGACAGATTAGCATGGTGCAGAAAGCAGGGCCCCACAGCCAGGGAATAAAAGTGCTATCAGACCGAGCTTTCTTTCACTATCCATGTCCCTCCATTAACCTCTTTGTCCATCTCATTTCTTTATCTCTGTGATCTGCTGATTTCATCCCCTGTGTTTTTTCTGTATCTGTCCAACATCTCACCTCCGCTCGCAGTTCCCTGTCCTCCTCTTTATTGCATGTTCATCTTCCTTTTCACCCTTCTCCGTATTTAAATCTCACCCCTGAGGTGTGTCTGTGCTCTTTCCTATCATTTGTTCCTTAAATTCTGTATTACAGCTCTGTCCTTTATGTTATTTCTCAAAAGGAGTTGGAGGTTTAAAGAAGTCACTGAGGAGACGCTTTTACAATGCTGATGTGAAAAATGCGAGCGCCTTGTAAAGGTTGTGTTAAATTGTGCTATCATGGCTCAGTTCAGAGACAGTCTCACATCAGATTCAAGCTTATTTGTATTTTCATCCTCTTTTCAAACGTTATTGTGAGATCAATATTTAATTTTTGGTAAATCCATTGGAGATGAATCAGACCTGACAGGCGGTGTGACATAAGGCTCCACTAAATCACTCCAGAATTGTAAATGTATCGGGAGAATCGCTCAGTGAGAGAAGATGGAAGTGTGTGTGTGTGTGTATGGAGGTCTGTGAGCAAAGATGAGCATGAGAGCAAATTCTAAATGTGCATTAGCTACTGTGCGACAAGTCTGGCTCTTTCCTTCGCACCTCCAGCCCTCATCTTTCCATCTCACCATCACCATGCTTCTCCACACACATCACCTCCGATTTGCCAGTCAAAACATCAGCGCCTTTCATTTTTTTTCTTTAGGCCCACAGAGTGTAAGAGTCTGCAGCTGTGCTAGCAGCTCTTTGAAGCTGTACTCGAGCACAGCAGTGCTTTGAGCGAAATATGAACATGTGCATTAGGACAGTGTTTGCATGCTGATGTTTTGCATGTATAATGTTTACTGTGTTTACCAGCTTAGATTAGGGTGTTAGCATATTGACATTTTCTAATTAGCCCTTGACACAAATAACAGCTATCAGATAACACACCTTCCAAAAGCTGTGGATATTTCACTTAAGATGAACCTCATAGCGGTGCTACAGGAAATGTAAGGGAGTCACCAAAGTAGAATGAATTCTACATGAATTTGTACAAAATTTCATAGCAATCCATTTAATAGTTGTTGAGATAGTTCACTAAAAACTACAAATGTCTTGTGTGAAAGTCAGGGGATCACTAAATTCAGTAGGCTCTGGGGACTCTGAATGTCTGCACAACATTTCATGACAATCCATCAGATTCTTGCTGACGTGTTTCAGTCTGGACCAAAGCAGTGGACTGTCAGACTGACTGACATTGCCATCCCTAGAGTCACGAGCCAGCATGACTGAAATTATGTACATACCGCATGACTCATTCAGAGAAATTTGATGCTGATGGCTTTTGCAGTTTTTTTTTTTTTTTTTTCAAAAGACCTTATTCAGTTCAGTAGTTTGAAAGAAGGCAGAGATGCAGAGACATGGCTCAGCTTATCTTTACTGAAGTGTCAGTTGTCATTTTGTAGATAATGACAGGAAACGCTGTTTCCTACAAATGACATTTAGATGAAATTAAACTGCAACAGTTTAGGAAACGTAATCGCTGGCTGGATTATCTTAGGAGGCATAAGAGGCATTGTCCCTTAATGAATGGACCGCTACATTTATGAACTCAGCAGAGTCACCAGGTGGTGATTGGAGCGGGTGGCAGCTAAACAAAGGGCTCAAATTAAAACATTGTATCTAAAGTCACAGTGGTTTTTCCCTAACCTTAAAAGTGCTGTGAGTGCCGAAACATGACCATAAAAATGTGTAATAATCACTGAGTGGATATTGTATTGCAAGATTGGATATTTCGGTGGAAAACAAACATATTCATCATTTTATTGATATGATCAGTATCAACATATTTACAATTTGCTAAATTCATGCATTAACAACATTTCCTCATTACATTGATAGAAAATGTAATGTGGTCACAATTATGTTTCCTACAAAAATGTATTTGCTGTTGTAGTCCAGCTCGATATTAAGTGAATTTCCAGGAGACAGGATTGTCGGGATTGTCATTATATAGTCGATTGTTTTCCTGTCCACACGTAGACCTTCATCACCTCTGCCCTCATCTCCCCCCTTATCACCACCTCATCACACTTCTCATTTCATTTTCAGCACTGAAACACCCCATTATCACTCCTTCAGACGCCAGGATGTCCTACCTTTGTCACATCTGAGTACCCTCCAACCCTGTGAACCTCAGGTGTTTTATTATGAGGCCACCAAATTAGCTTGGCCTTATAGCTTGGAGTCATAGCCTGCTGAACTGGCAAATTACATTTGCATTGCTCTATCAATAGAGGTGTCCAACAGCAATTTCATTCTTTCTCTTTACCAGTCAATTGCTTTCCTTCTCTCAGTTTAATTCAGTTTCATTCAATTCAAAATGCTTGACTGGCATGAATGTCATCAAAAACACTTTTCCCACCACGTGTCTAAGAGGAATGAACAAAAATGATAAGAGACAAAACATTAAATTAAAACACAAAATAAGGTGAGTCCAGGGGTCCTGGTGATCTGCCGGTTTAAGGAACATGCCAAGTAACTGTGACGTCTCTGGTTTGGTCACATGTCACCCCCGTTATGCCCTCCTCATTTCTTCCTGTCACTCTCTTGTGACACCTTTTCACTAAAGCACAAATTCCATCAATACTTTAAAAAGTCAATTCAAATGATTTTTAAAAGAGCTTCAGTTTAGACCTCAAGGAAAGAACCCTGTGCTCCATGTAACCTTGATGCATTTATGATTGGACTGAATTAAAGGTTTATTTTTTAATGTTTATTATAATTGGAGAATAACCCAATGTATTTTGTTATTTTCAATGCAGTTGGAGGGTTCACAGCTCAGGTTTCATATGGAAAATGTTTTTGCTTAAATTATAACATGTGCTGAATAGGTTACTTTCTTTTTTTTTTTTTTTTTACATTTTTATTCTGTACAGATCAACCTCTTTCTGTCTGTTTTTCTGTTTCCCTCTCACAACACTTTTCATTTTCTGCCACTCTATCCATACATGCAGTAGTTGATGTTGGTTGGTCATGGAAACATTAAAACTGAGATCAAAACCAGAGTTATTTATATTGTTTTGGTTAAAAACTCACTGCAAAGCAGACTGTGGAAAAAAACACCAATAGCATCAGCAGCAGAAATGATCAGAAAGTGAGAGTGTGAGCTTGTCAGCTTGTTCTTTTACTCATTTGAATGTTACTGATGATTATAAGAGCCCTTGCACATCAGTTCATAATGATAAGTTGATGGCAAAAAACAATTTCACTGCATTTGCAGTAAGGACTCTGCTCTTTAGGATGTTCTGTGAACAAGAGGAGCACAGCAAAACATCCACACGCTTAATTTGCCTCTTGTTTCAGTACTGAATTACTGGGGAGAACATAGGAAACAACTACAGTAACAAGCAAGCTGCAATCCTCCTTAAATGCAGCTGATCTCAGCAAATGAGCTCAGCCAGGAAGCTGCTGCTGGATATATGTCATGTTCTTGAAGATTATGGTGCCCGAAGGAAAACCTGAGTGAAATAGCCAGAAGGTGCTCAGTGCATTTGGCTCAGAATACAAAAACTAAGGCACTCCTCATCTATCAAAACATTAAATGTGCCTTTTATATATATATATATTTGCTTGAACTGTGGATGACATTTCCTCTGATCAATAGGTGCCTATGTAGTATTTATCCAGGCACCTACAGGGAACATTTTGTTGCAAAACTGGAAGATTTAAAGAGTCTCCGGGGAACATTTAAAATCCAGAGAATATATAGAGAATACAGGGAATACAGAGAAATAAAATTGTGTTGACATTGTACTTTGATGACTAGAGGCCATCAATGAACCCAGTAAACAACCACCCATAACGATGGCCAAAACAGCCAAAACAGGCCTGCAAAAAGCGAGCCACCTCAGCTGCTGAATCCAGGTCAGCAGAGATTTACTGAGCCAGTTTATTGATGGCTGGATAATAAAAGTGTTTACCGAAGCCATCATTCAGAGGCAGGGCAGCAAATCAAGAGCTCCCATCAATAAAACCGCACACAGCCACAAACAATTGCACTTGGATGCCCAATTCCACGTATGTCACAGCAGGGATGCAAGGCCTCAGTCTGCCTCCTTCCAATTTAGCCAAACCCAACTGCTCTCCCCCTGCTTGTCACTTTCTTTGTCTTCCCCTCTCTAACATGAACAGAGAAAAAAACAATTACTCACAGAAATGCACAGAAAAATGGCCACAAAACATCATCTTGTTACTTACTTCTGCTAAGGAGCTGCAGGTTGCGGACCTCTTCTCTGACCTGCAGCTGGAGGACTTGTTGGAGGACCTCCTGCCTCAGTGTCTCCTGGACGATTCCCATCCTCTCTAGCTTCTCCCCGTTCAAACGCAGCAATGCCCGTCCTGCCAGGAAGAGGCATGAAGGGGTTAAGTTTCTCCACTACTTTTGAAAAATAGCCCTCTTTGCACAGCATTAATATTTCCATAAGAGCTGAATTAATCAGTAATTTGATTTAGTCCGTGAAAATGAATGATTTAAGTCAACCAGATACTCTGTAAGCATCTAATATATGGTTCATAACATATTATAATGTAGCTGTAAGAAGGTATGAAAATTTTTAACAGTTTATTTGTCAACAATAACTTCTCATACAAAGGCACATTTTAAATACTTACAACAGTAACAGTAATACTTAGTTTTTTTACATTACATTACTAAATACATATGTCTTCACAAAGCGCTTATAAATGCTAAATAGAGGGACTCAAAGTGACCTAAGTGAAGTGTGACCAAATAATTTAAATTTAAATTACTTTATCCATGGACAGAACAGTGTGAGTGTGTCACATGCAATGTTGTGCTCTACATATGTGTCCTATAGGTTCAAAATATATAATATAATAGGGGTTTGCATATTCTTCCTGTGTTCGTGCGGGTTTCCTTACAGTCCACAGGAGACTTTGGATTTGAACGTGAAGGCCTACATAGTGCATGAATGTGTCTGCAACTGTACATTTGACATTGTCTGTACTAATGTGTGATTTTCTTTATGTTTTGTGCTTGCTGATGCATGCATCTAATTTACATCCAGAGCTAGGGTATGTATTTTCCTGGTAGTCACTGCAGCCTCGCAGTGAAGAGGCTGGCATGGGGAGGATTACCAAGGCTGCCTGTGTTCTGTGGCTGAGCTTTACTACAGAGTTTGGCAGTTAACCCTGGGGACACACACATTTAACATACCATTACCCACAGTAAACAGCTTTTACAACTAAGCTGTACTCACACAAACGCAAAGGAATTATGAAAAACTTCAGAGATGCATGTGTGGTAATGCAGGCACAAACACACACACAGGTTACTATGGGTAGAGGAGCTATGTCCTTCACCGGTGCAGACAGAAGAGGCATCCATCATACCTGCAGCCGCTCCTTAAGGTGCCGAAATCATAATTAGACTCATTATTCATGCAGTTCACTCTCTGTATCGTTCCATTCATTCCCATTTCCTTCAGTACATCCTGTGTATCTGTCTGTGCTCTGTCTTTCTCTTCATTTCTCTATCTGTGCATTTTGTCTGTACTGCAGGGGAAAAGTACTCAAATGTGCCCCCCCCCCCCCCCCCCCCCCCCCCCCCCCCCACTGTCACACACAAGCGCATGTGCACGCACGCACGCACACACACACACACGCACACACTTATCACATATTTATCCACAGCAGCTAATAAGCATGTCTGTGAGACGAGAGCAAAGAGCACAGCTGAAGAGATGAAAGAAGAGAACAGAACAAAAGAGAAGAGAGAGAAAGAGAAAGGTAAATGAAAAGAGAACTACAGTCCTTCGTCCCCTTTCTCTTTTCTCAGCCCATGAAATATAAATATCCTTAATAGGGAGTCGGCACTCATATTTTATAAGACAGGCTTTAGGCTGCAGAACAGACATGTGCGTGTAATCGTGTGAGAGACTGAGGTGGGTCTGGTTGTGACCCTCAGAGGACCCGGGCCTGGGCTGAGTGCTCCTGAAAGCATGTCAAGAAAAATGTAACACAAATGGATACATTTGTAATATTACTGTAGTCCAAAGCCATATGAGCTTATAACAGCTACTGGAACTCTTTTTTTTCTCCATCATTAGTTTATGTGGCTGGACTTCTTGACAATCTTCCCATGTTTTAAAATGTACAACTCGGTTGACTCATCTGCTGACCAATGCAGTCTCACAAATCAAACTGCAACTCTGTCTGCTCCATCTTCATTTTCTTCTTTTATGTAACTACTGTGCATAGAGCTGTAGGACTATGTGCCCTCTGGAGGAAAATCACATTTAAGTATTGAACGTTTAGAAAATTCAGTATTGAATCTCTCAGAGTGGCACTGAAAAAAAGAGTTACATTTTGTACTCTTTTATCTACTGGAATGAGGAAATATTCTTTTGTTAACAAAGCTCTGAGTGATTGATACTTTGTAGGCAGCAGACAGGCTACTGAACGTTATATAAGGAAAAAGCAATCATTATTTATTTATTTTTTTGTTTTTTTTTTTGTTTTTTTTACATGACATCTCTTTTAGTTATGATATATTGCTCTCACTGGAGCTAAACAAGCGAAATGAGTACAGAACTGTCACCCGCTCTTTGCCTTACAACCAGATGGGCTGAAACAATACACACAATAACTACTTCTACTGTGGGCAAGGCTCCCCTCCCTGGGAGACAAAGCCATGACAAACCAGTTAGCTTTCATAATGGTTTAATGGATATGTGTGTGTGTGTGTGTGTGTGTGTGTGTGTGTGTGTGTGTGTGTGTGTGTGTGTGTGTACGCACACACATATGGTACTGTAGACAGATTATTTACTTCTCTTCAGAGTCCAGGAACTCTCTGTTTCTAGCACATAGAATGGAACAAACCATTGTGTGTGAGAACAACTACCTATGGGATACAACAACAATAATTTTTCATATATTTTGTGCACATTTACAGTATTTTTTTACACACACATACCTCTGATTGCGTGTACACACTCATCATCAACCTATTCACCCATCTCCCCTAAAGCAATGCCAGTGCGTCCTAGAAAAACCACTGCCCTTGGTCTCTCTCTCTCTCTCTCTCTCTCGCTCTCGCTCTGTGTGTGTGTGTGTGTGTGTGTGTGTGTATGTGTACAAATGAGACAAAGCAGATGAATGGAGCTCAAATCAATTCTCCACAGACAGACTTAATACAGCTCCTAATAATTGCCTGCAGATAGGGAGAGTAGTGCTGTCAAAGGGAGAAAAGAGACACAAAAACAAAAGCTGTTTCAATAGAGATCGCTTCTCTCAATTTGGCTTCAAAATAAACTGCTTATTAGCAATGTCTGTGGGCAAATGGGAAGCAGCTCTGCCTTGGCTAAGGCAATAAAGACTCTTAAAACAGTCTGAAAAACAATCCAAGAGGGAGGAGGGTAAAGCTTTCCTTATAAAAGAACAAGCTTTAGATTAAACCTTTGATAGTAGACCAATTCAGCACATGCTTTCCCTGAAGGCCTCCATACTGTATTACATTTCGGTCAGCTTGTATATACAGAGGCAGAAAGGTTGAGTGTGTAGCTCTTTGGCCACATTTACTATTTGACTCACTCATTTTATTTCAGTATTTGTTCTGTGTACTGTATGTTCTCCCTGTATCTTCATCTTATCTGTCTTATTTGACACATAAACCTGGTGACCTGCATCAGGATATATTACCTTGATAAGGAAAACAGAATATTAATGCAAGGTGTAAATTCATGCAGCAGCAGCAGCTGGACTACATCTGGAGGTGGTCTAACTTGCTTTATGATCAGATCTCGGTCTGTAAATGCAATCAGTGCAGCTTGCAGTCCTGACAGAGTATCTGCACATGAGCTGAGGAGAGCAGATGACAGATTAATGACTGTCTGACAGCTGAAGTCTTCCAACCTGCTGACCTACTATATGTTTGCAATTTCTCATCGCAGTGTGGACAGTGTGGATGTAGATAGCAGTAAAAAAAAAAAAAAAAAAAAACACAAGGTGTGAATGCAACTGTGGCATTATTCAGAGAACTAATCTATATACAGATCACGTTATTAATACCTGGGGGTCTTAATAAACAGGTGCTCTGTCACTAAATCACATTCGCACCATGGCATCCCTTTCACTGCTTTCAACTTTCACAGTCTGCCAACCACGAGTGTAATCCAAACCATTACTTATACAGTGTTGACGTTGCTAAAGTCTGCCACAGTGGTGCAAGAAGTATTCAGATATTTGACTTAAAGTGACACTACGTAGCCTCTGAAAGAAGAAATAGGACATTTATTCCTTAACAAATGAAAAATTGATTTCATAAGAAATTAAACACACCCTTGTTCGATTCATTACACTCAGGGGTTTTTCTGCTACAGCCTCACTTGGTGTGACATGACCAGTAGCTTGTAGCGGCTAATGTTAGCAAACTTTTGATACATGCTGGTGGCAGTAAAATTATTGCTGTGTGGTGTGTAACTTTATTGAGTAAGTTTTCTGACCTACTTGGGTTACTGGTTCACTACGGCTTAGCCTTTACCATTATCCTGTAATTTAACAGTGACACAGAGTTCACTGTTTAGCAAAAGTTAAACAGTAGAAGCACAGAACACCACACTGTGAAAATACACCCTTACAAATAAAAGTCCTACATTCAAAATGTTCTATAAAAGTACTTATCATGCTAAATATTGCCAAACAACACCTATGATATATTTTCAGGTGGTATATCTAATTACAGGCGTATTCAGTTATATGTTTAGCAAAACCTTAAATTTGCTAAATAATTAGGTAACTACAGCTGTCAAATTAATGCAGTGAAGTGCAACATTTCTCTATAAAGCTGTAAAAACACATGCATAACATATATATGCATGTGCATAACATATTCTAATATAGGCCAAACTCAAAACTGGACCAACCTCATATCAAACATGTTCTGCGAGTGGATGAAGAAGTGATGCGTTTTGAATTTGCTTCATTTCTCTTATCAATAAGGGGAATAAATCCCTGATGTGATTCAGGGGAACTCAGTTCATGTGATTGAAAGCTCCACATACATTACTGTGCAGTCAAAGTGAATTATAATCACATTGCACACATTGACTGACAGTCTATTTCCTGCTTTTGATGTACTACTGCAAATAATAATATTTGAAATAAAAGCAGACAGAACAATAAAAACAGTCATGACTAAATGAATAAAAGTACGATAAAAGATGATAGCATGAATCTAAGCACCAATAAAATGTAAGAGCAAGAAACACTAAAGAAGCTGCACTGACCCGAGGCAGTTTCACTATAATGGTGTCCTTACTGAGAGACTGAGAGAAAAACTATTACTTTTGGGTCAATGAACTAAGATGATACAGACACAGAATCCATTTCTCAACCGCTGGTGAGTTCCAACTTCCTTCTGTGTGCGACAAAAGGCAGAGTATTTCTATGTGATTCTTTGATACTGATCATATGCATCAACAACAAAAACACATATTCACCCAGCATTTGCAAAAGAAAACACTGGGGCTAATAACCCAGGCAAAATAAAATCCAGGTGGACATCAGCAAGTGAATACATAAGGATAATTGGATCTCAGCCTCTCTCTGTCTCTCCCTCTCTCTGTTTGAGAATACATAAATAAAAATGATCAGATCAGAGCTGCTGTAACTGTGACGGTGGCAGCAATGTTATCCCTGAAGCCATTGTGTATGTATGTGTCTGTATGTGCCTGTGTGTTTGTGTGTATGTGTGTACATGCAAATGCTAAGCGAGTGGTGGCTACCCCTACGGCACAGAAGAGCAATCTGTTCTCTGCGAGACACTAAAAAAGGAACCGCTCTACCGTCTGGTCTGTCAAGGCCGGGGATGTGTACCAATAACTGTGTGTTTGCATGCATGCGTATACGCATTTGCTCATGTGTGTCCAATGGTGCTGTGGTTTGTGTGTATATGCACTTGCAGCAGTGTGTGTGTATGTGTGTGTGTGTGTGTGTGTGTGTGTGTGTGTGTGTGAAAGTGTGTTGTTTGAACTCGAAACGTGATAACCTACCATTTTCTGCACAGCCTTCCCTTTTTTCTCCAAAAATAGGCTGCCCGCCTTTCGTCACCTCACATGAATGACTTTTAAATCTCCTTTGCAGAGATTTGAGTGTAAACCTGTTTCCAGTTGAAAAAGCTAAGCTGTGGAACCACAAACCTAAAAATAATACTTGTGTGAGATTTGGTAAGCCTTTTATAGCATTGGTTTGCAATGTCTTAGCCCAAAGGAGCATCACTAAGGTCAATGCACAAGGTTTTAGGATATTATAGGATAGTTTCAGAATTTTTCAAGTCTGTCTTAATATTGATAACAGTCTTGGTCACAATACTCTTCATCCTCTCTCTGTGACTACGCTGTAAGAAATGGGGGAAAAAAACACAGCCCTTGCTCCAAAGTTTGGCTGACTTTGGGTGAGTTTGCCCTGAGTTGGCTTAGTTTCCACTCAGCAGTCCCGCCAAGTTGAATCCAGTCGATGTCTTTCAAAGTTACAGTCTATTTAACACAAACTTCCCCCTGTTGTTTCCCCAGGATTGTAGTCCCCAGCTGAGCTGTGGCGGAAGGATACCTTCTAATAGTTGCATGTGGTGTTAGAAACAGAGTACAAAAGTGGTTATGTCAGACTTTGAATTGGAGGAGCAATTCACATTGTATGGCATGTTTGGAGTATTTCAATTTATTCTGACAAAGCTGAGGCAAATAATGTCAGTGTTGCACTGTAGTTGAGCGGCTCAGGATATGTCACCTCCTTACCAACATGGATGTGCCTAATCTGTTTAGAAAAGCTGCAGCTTCATCATAGTCACCTGACCGGTCATGGTACAGCCGGACTCTTCAGACTTTTTCTCACATCCTCTGAGCCATGAGCTCCATAGACACAAGTCTCTCAGCTAGTTGCAAACAGTGTACTTACGCCCATTTGACCACTATTAGCCACAACTTGCTCAACTCACTGGAAATCTATGGGATGCTTCTTGTTTCTTCCATTAATCCAAACACAAACCAAGTTCTGTGCAGATGAGGCAGGAATAAATCAAAGGGGTCTTGAGGACAAAAGAAATTGCTAGATTGACCCTGAGATGCCACACATGCACAAATATAATCCAAACACAAACTCAGAGGCGGTTTTTACCAAATCATTTGTGTCCCACATCCACAAAGTGCAAAGAAATACTCCAGCTATCAAATCTGCAAAGGACAAATTCACTATTCACTCCAAGTTAACTCAGAGCACAACTTGAGCAGTACAGGCCAGTTAACAACAACAAGCTTAAACATGAAAACTAGAAGGCATCCTGTAGGTAGTCTTATGAGCCTCAGCAAAATTTAGAGCCCATTTTTGCATGGCTGTCCATTTCCTACATCATAGCTGTGTTCAAGGTGAAAAGTTTTAAGGCCAGTGTGGAGAATGTCTTTACAAACATATGGACATATCAATATTATTTTTTTTAAAATCCAGAACCTTTCCTTTAACATCAGGTAACACCTCTGTCTTAGGTCAGTTTTATATGTTTTATACTTTTAAATTGTATAAATTATCAGCCAGTACAACAAAATAGCCATTATCAGTGTGGTTTTAGTAGGAGATGATGCTAGACAATATCTTTGTGTGAATTCAGCTTCAAGTGTTGTGGACTGTACCTGTGATGGCGTGATGAGAGAAGGCCTCTACATAGGTTAGGTAGTTGTGGGGACAGTGTTTCTTAAGCCACTTGCAGACGTCCTGCTGAGTCCACAGCACCACAGGTTTGGACAGACTGGACAGCGTAGGACTGGTGTGATACACAGTGAAGGCTTCACCTGGACGCAACTAAAGAACACACAAGAAGCAGAAAGCTTTATATTTACCACAGTTCCAACTTGTTTCATATAGTAGATTTTTTTATTTCACTTTTTTTTATTAACTTTTTTTGCTTTTTGTTTTCACATAATCACCTTTTAATTGCTGTAGCTTTCTTTAATACACACCACGCTGGATTTTCTCATTAATGTGAAATTCGTTGGGATGATTCATTCTAATGCCACAGTTTGCAACAAAATCCCTTCTGGTAGTTCACAAATAGAAAATGTACAGAGGGCAAATAAACTGATGTAATGGAAAGCAGCTTATTAAAGGTCTGGACAGTATTGTGTAGCCTGTGTTATATCTCACATTTATCAGAGATACAAGCCAAACTGTGCAGTAGTGTTACCTTTACCTTGTAATAATTTGAAAAGGTTACTCTTTTCTCTTGCGTGAGACAACTGAAATTCCCATAATGAGCTTAAATGAAAGCCTAATCTAAGCCAATGTGAGAGTGAACATAAGGTTTAAAAGCTTGTAGACACTAAAGGGCAAACAGATGCTGTTCTTCTGATTCAATGGAGCACCCAGATTTTCACCTTTCAACACTAATTTAGAGATAACGATGCAAATTTCCACTGCATCTCCATATTTTCTCACACATTACGTTATTCTAATTCTGTTCTTCACCTCTCTGTCAACAACATATCTTGATGCAGTAATTACATTCCATATATTATTTCTACCAGCATGGGCGCTGACGTTGGGTCGTTTTATGGCTGGAATGGTCTCATTCTGGAGGTTATTGTCCCTGACAGCACTGCCTTCATTAAACACTCTGCACAGTATTAGTGTGATTCTGTCATCTTTATCTTTCAACCTCACACCTTTCTTCCTCTCATTCTTGGTTTCTCTCTCCCTTCGTCTTCTCCACACAATTTCCTCTGACCCCTGCAAGTTGCCAGATAGCAGCCCTTTCTTTGTGTGCCATGGCCATGTGCAGGGGAATTAATACGGACATTAATAAAGTCACAACCAGTTCATATGGGCAGAAAACACAGCTGTCTCCTTGTCCCCCCTCAGCTCTCTGCCTCTTGTGTGACTTACTCTCATATCTAATCATTCATTCATGCTCTGACTGAGCCAACTCCACAACAAAAGACTTGGCTGATTTTCAGCAGGAAAACACAGAACTGCTGCCAAACGTTCCACTCCATAACTGACTGCATTTAATGGGATTATGTATGCTGAAATGTCATACACACAAATGCAAGATGCATGCACCCTTGTAGCTTCATATCCAATGTTCTCCCTGCTGCTTTCTCGTTAATGATGCAAAGACTTAATCTTAGAACACCTTCACATCTCAGTATGTGATAGGTTCATAACTATTTACATCTTTGCAAGCTCCAGTAATGAAATCTCCTACTGTCAATTTAAGCACAAATCAGCCCTTTCAAGTTCTGGCTGGTCCACTCGCTAAGTGTGTTCTGCTCTGTAGGTTGTAATTGAAAACAACTCCATTTCTCTGCCCCAGTGTGTTTGCTCATTTCCTAATTACACACATACTTCTAGTCTGACTCAATGGAGCGCTGAAGCCATTTTAATAACCCAAATTTACTGCTCGCCCCCATCATTAATTGAGATTGCGTTGGAAGAGGTGTGGAAATGCGCTCTCTCTTGTGGATGATTGAGTGTGGACAAGAGAAGGTAAAAATGTTCTCTCATCTTTGGATGACCATTACATCTGACCGCAGCAAAGCTGGAAGCCTGCTGGTTTCGTCCCGTTCAGCTTTACAATCCTTATGTTGACATAGTTGAGTAGGTGCTGCGAATGCCTGGACAACCATTAAGCGTGGTAAACAAGACAAATATATCTTTGTCTAGACAGGACCTGCTGTTTGCTCTCTCAGTACCAAATACAAAGGTCATAACCTTTGACCCGGAGAGCTGAAGGTCTTCACAGGAAATGAAAGGGATTTGATTTTTGAGGGAATGGTGGGTTTATTTGGAGTGAGGAGCAAACAGCAAGTTGAACAGCCTGCAAGTTAAATGAAAAGTTCCACATCTGTGTACTTATGTTCTATCTTGCCAAGAGTTAGAGGAGAAACTTGATAGCCTACCTCACCAGGCATGCAGTGTTCCTCCATGTTTCCAGTCTCATGCTAACTGGCTTCTATCATCCCTTCACATTTATCATACAGACATACACATCTCTGAAAATGTCAAACTATTCCTTTAATATATGACATCATTGTTCATAAAAGAATGGGAACAGAGATGTTTAGTTGCACGAGGTAGTGGGACTAAATACGGGTGTGGTTGCTGGTGGTGAGGGTAAGAGTGCTTTAGCTTCTTCTATCATTTGTGTAGTTTAACAAGAGATGTACATATTGTAGATACAAAAAAAAAACAAAACATTTTTTTGACACTGAGTTGAAGAGGATTATGTTACACAAAAAAGAAAGACAGGTAAAATGATGTTGAAATTTCACCTCTACTGTGACTACTTCTTTTGTCTGCATGATGCGTGGGCTTCGGTTGACATGTGTACTGCCTGTATGAGGCATCTGAAGTGTTCTGCACTTACAAGTGGAGAGGAGAGCAACTCTAGTAGCTCTACAGCCCATAACATTTAAGCATAAATCAACACCATCACCATCAGTACAGTTAAAGACTCAGCAGGGAGATTCATTATAATCCAGGGAGCTATTTTGTAAAAAAAAAAAAAAAATGTAATAACTACAGTATATACAGTATGCTCCCAGAAAGATGACCCAATAATCAGTAATAACTTATCTTTGATAGCTTGTCTTTAATAGCTACAAGGGAACTGACATCATTACAGCAGAAATAAAATGTTCTTAAGATCTACTGAGGGATCATTTAGTACTCATAACAAATCTTGAAAACAGATAAGGATCTTTGCATATAGAGCTGTAATGATTAATTATTGAATATTTCATGACTCACATTGGTTGACGTCTATTTAAATGTGCAGTATATGTCATAAACTGAGTCAATGAAGACAAAGACTGATGACAGATTGACAGTGAAAAAAGACAGACAAAAAGTGGCAATAAGAAAGAGAGGAAAGCGTGCAGGGGAGAGAGGTACTCTCCCCGTGATTAATGGCCTTCATCATCAAGAAGCCAGACAGAAGGGAAATAGAATGATAGGTCCCCATCATCCTGCCTTTTCGTTTCTTCTTCCCTTGCTTTTCTTGCGCCTTTCTTCCGTCATCCATCTTTGTGCACCACCGATTCTCTGTCGTCCCTGTTCACCCTTTCCTGTCTGCCCCACTCCTCCTGAGACCTACTTCTGTCCAGTGGGAGGAGCTCCTTCATTCATTACGTACAGGGGAGAACAGGGAGAGATGGAGCTGAGGGGGAGGAGAGACGTAGGCAAGATGGACGTGCATATAGAGCAGAAGCCTAATGAGAGAATGAGGAAGTGAAAAAGGGGGAAAGCAGGAAATATATGCAGTAAAACTGTAGTCAGTGAGCCAACGTGTATTTAACTGATGACTTCTTTTAACTGATTAAAAATAAAAAGACGAATATAGTATAATCAAAACATTTGTCTGTCTGTATGGTGAATATGGAACTCCAGCCAGGAGGAGGTTAGCTTAGCCAGTGTAAAGTTAGCCAGAATAAAGATTGGAAACATCTGCCTACTAGTATCTCTAAAGTTCACTAATTAACATGTTACCGATCTAATTTGTTTAATCAATACAAAAAACCAACATCACTGTGAGGCGACCTGCAAACACTTCAGGAAGTCATTGCAGTGGGGCACAGAAATAGTTCTGCACTTAAGCTCCAATTAAACCTACAGCTTGTCATTTCTACACTTCTCAACAAACAAGATATGGTGTGTTAATTAGTGAGCCTTAAAGGTGCTAGTACATGAAACACTGCCATAAATTGTGGCCACTACCATGATAGGTGTTAACTGCGTTTTATACTAAGCTACAAGCTAGCTGGCAGCATCATATAATTAGTGAACAGATATGAGATCGAAAATTAAAGCAAAGACGCCTGATAAATTATAATGATCTAGTACGTTATGTTTAGGTGTATCTGTATCTTGAAGAAGACAAGTTCTGTCTCTGCTGTTCCCTGTTGTCTTTTTTCCTCACTTCCACATACTCTGACTTTATTCTCTGCTCTTCCCTATTGATCATTCTCTTTGTATCCTCAAACAGCTTATTTGCCCTTCCTTGCTTACTTTGTTCTATCATGTCTCACACCGGCCCCCACCCCACCCCCCACCCCATCCCCCTCTGCTTGCTCCTCATAAATTTTACCCTCTGCCTGCCATCCTCCCTCCTTCCTTTCGCTTGTTTCCTCCCTTCGATCTTTATTCCTGACTTCTGTGCACAGAGTTACTTTTTGTCCATTTAAGAGCTTGTGTTTCAGTAAATGTGTGTGTGTGTGTGTGTGTGTGTGTGTGTGTGCATGCCCTGCCTCCCTTGTGTAGCTGAATCGGGGATTAGCTGAAAGTCAAGGGAGCGTGGGGAATCCTTAAAATTCACTCTTTGTGACCGCTAACACCTCTCTTCCGATGCCTGCCTCTGTCTCTGCACATCCAGACTCCGCCTGAGATTGATCAGTGATGCTATACCCATAAATAAGGTGATGCTATGTTTTATAGCACGCACGTCACATATGGTGGCTCACACCTGCCTTTCTCCGCTCTGCATCTCTTCTTGCTGTCACTTCATCTCTCCACAGGATACAAAACTCTCCTCCTCTGTCTTCCTTGCATGCTCTGCTGTCCCACCTAACAACACTCCCTACCACACCTATCCATCTCTCTTTCTGCTGAGACTCACAGCTTCAATCCATCTCTCCAATCCCAAAGACCCTGACATATCCTGACACATGATCCTTCATATCTCCTTCACACCTCTCTCCCCCACTTCTCATTTACCCTTCATTCCTCTCCTCTCAGTAACACTGAACCCGCCCCCTTGTGCCTGGCAGTTTCTGATGCATCATTTAGCACCCAGGTGTCTCCCACTGCTCACGAGAGCCTCGTGCATATGTGTGTTTGAGTGTGTCACTGTGATTCTGAAAATGTTGAAGTGTGAGCTTTTGTGAGTGCCTGCTCGACTGTTCCTGTGCAATGAGTGTGTGAACTGTCAGCCTCGGTTAGCTTCGTACAACTCTGACTTTAGTTGTCCTCAGAACTCTCAGTGTGTAAATGTCTTAAACTCATGTGAATGTGAGTGGGGCTCTCATCGGGCGGACAAAGGGCCAGATGGGATTTTCACAAAGCTCTCTATTTAGCATGAATCAAACATGTGTCTCAGTCAGAGCAACACATCACTGAGTGGATAGACAAGGCCAACAGAGACTAAAGCATTTCTGACTCACTGGCCAGAAGCTCTCTGTGTCTCTCTGCTGTGTCTTTAAAACCACAAGAATCCAATGCATCATCGCTACACCAGCGCAGCCACTAGCCACCAAGGTGATGCTTCAAAACAGATCGTCACACCTGAACGACAAAATGTCATTTGTCTCTGCCTTCCGAAAAAAACAAAAACAAAACAAATGAGCATTTTCTGATCTGCTGCTTCTATCAGCACAATGACAACAAGATGGGATGTTTGTCTGCGCCTTTCAAAAATGACCTGTATGACATTTGCATAAAAAAAATAAAATCATATGAGGGTTGTCTGATGTGCCACATTTATGGGTAAACTTGGTTAAGGTTACAGATGGTCCACGTCACTGGAAACCACCAAAAAAAACTAATGCTGTCTGATGCAAGGAGATGTCAGGCAAAGTGCTGTTTCTGTTGTCAAAGACACTTTGCATGCACAACCACCCACACACCTCCTCATTCAGAGGTTTTGTGGCAGGATAAAAACATCACACTACTTCCGCCTTTCCTTCTGAGAGAGGACAATCATTATTTGCATGACAAGAGGTAACTTGTCATGGAGATTTTTGAAATCAGTGACAATTGCTCCACCACCCACATTGAGAAGAAGCTGTTAAATGTTAAAGTATTTAATAAACAAAAACAAAAGAATTCTCTTGATTTGACTTAAAAGGCTAATATGAAAGGTAATCTGTGTGGGTGATGGTGTTTGATTAAAAGATCAAACATATTGTAACAAGACTAAAAGCTCTGACTCAGATAATGCACAGCAGTGCTTTGAGCAAAATGGTCGGCATGCAAACATGCTCACACTGACGATACTAACACGATGATGTTAAGCAGCTGAAATGTTCACTGTCCTACTTTAGAAATGTTGGTATGCTAACATTTGCTAATTAGCACTGACCGCAAAGTAAAGCTGAGGCTGATGGGAAAGTGAGTGTAGCTTAACTTGTTACAGCTCTACATTGGTGTACACGATGACAATATAAGCTATGCCCATAGATCACATATTGGTGGCTATGATAGGAAACAATGTGTGATACAGAACGGCACAGAGCAACATACTGACGCTATGCTGATGTCAGTGGACATTTACTGCAGTCTGACTTAATGGCATTCTCTGACTAGCATTACCAAAGTGGACAAGCAGGACAATCACAGCAACAGCAGCTAATGGTGGACTCCATGTATGAATCCAACTGGTGTATAAAATAATGAGCTGGACTGATGACAGCCACTTTAACGATGTAGGATGTATCTTGTTCATTTCTTTGCGAGGAGTGGTCAGAGTTTTGTGTAGTTTATTTGAATGTTACTTCACTGCTTTGTGTTGGTGTCAGCTGAGAAGGTCAGCCACTGAGCTCTGTAATGAGGAGGGAAAAATAATCACACACGGGTTCCTCTCATTCGCCCACCCAGTGAAGCAAATTAAGACTTACTTCCTGTAACAGGCTTGGTTCTGATACAGAAAACGAAGGCGCAGTGGCTGCTGTAAGTTCCTAAATTGCGTCTCTGTTATTTCACCTATTCCCCAGTCTCATCTAAAGGTTCACCCACAAGCTGTGTGTCAGACAGCAAAATGAGAGCCACCCACAGACCCCTCCCCTCACCCCATCTGGCTACCCAAACAACAGCCAATTCAAAGGATGGCACAGAAGGTGCGCCAACTACACAATGACTCATTATTTGGAAAAATCCTATTAGCAGATAGGTCTGCATACAGGTCCACCTGAAGCAATGTAACAACACAAATGAGTATATAACTTCCAAAATCATTTACGCTGTCAGTGAGTCAGTGAGTGGTGCTGGGTGATGTTATATACCTGTTTCCAATACAAATGAACTTGACTACAGTCAGCCTTATTCTGTCTTCTTTCAAGGCACACACTTTCATTTCGACATTTCCATCAAATTACTAAAAAATACTTCATTATGGAGGAAAAATGGAATTATGCCACCTTTTTGGTATTTTTTTTCTATTACACTGTGAATGAGACAAAAATATATCATTTTGCAGTGTACTTTGTGAGTGGCCACATCTGCAAACTGTAATCTATATGTGTCTACTTTAGGTCAGTGCTGCAGACACTTGGATGCTGGCATCATCTTTGTTATAACAACCGTGTGTGCATGCATGAGCAAGAATATACTGCATAACTAAGATGTCTTGACTCCCTTCTCTGTAATTCTTGCCACCTCCCTCTGCATCAGCATATTTGTGTGTTGTGTGTCCGTGCACATGTGTGTGTGTGTGTGTGTGTGTGTGTGTGTTCAGGATGGGAGTTTCAGGACATAATGTGTTATATCAGCTTTGTTAAACAGATAAGAAAGATTCCCCAAGTGTTACCTCATATATATATATATAAGCTGAGCTGTGTTTCACTGAACTGGCTCCCTCATCACAGCTGATGTGTGCACAACCAGTGTAATGAAGAGTAATCTAATCATCACTCCTCAGAGAACTGAGTGCACAAACACCAATCCACACAACTCACATTCACATACACACACAAGCGCACACACACAAACACACACACCAGAGAGAGCTGGACTGCTCTCCCATTTGTTGAATAATGCATAAAGAGGCTTGTTGCCACAATGAAATGATAAGCCTTACTTCTCATGGTATAGAGGAGGTTTAATTATCCAGTCTCTGTGTAATCACATGGATACAGCTTCCCACTCGTCTTTTATTAAGCCTTTTATAGCTGTTATAGCTGAGGGGGCACTCTTTTATGAATTATTGAACAATCTTGCAGTGCATATGTACAGCTTACAGCCTCATGGTAGCAAACTTTCTTCAAGGCAGTGGGGAGACTGAACAAATGACCTCCACTGGCCTTTCTGCTCTCTTTCATGTGAGGAGTAGGAGCCAGGAAGGAGGCTGTTGTGTCATATGCTGTTTCAGGTCAAACACGGACAGAATACCTTAAAATAGATCTTTTTTTTCCTCCCCTCTTTGTTTTGCCTCTCTCTGCTGCTGCGCAGATGGGTTTCCATTTTAGACAAGAGCGATGTGTGGAAGTAAATGATGCTCTGGCTGTTTACATTATACTGCTGAGACACTGAGCCACCAAGCAGACATTCCTCACCACCCAGTAAGGCTTATTCATATCTGGTGTTTATATCTGTACAGCTTTGGAGAAAAAGAACATGCATTTGTGGAATAAATACATTTTCAGACATATATGAGAGACAGTAGTAACTGTAATTTTTTTTAGTCAATTTTCTGTGCAGCATGTGCTCCCTTGGACTGTATAAGCACTGTTACATCACTAGCCATGAGGTAACCACTCCTCTGTTATGTAAGCATTTTCTCTCTGGTGGTATCTACTGAGGGCTCAGGTGAGACAAGCCAACATCATGTACAGGATAAAACAATTAGACTCTCTGTTACCACTGAGATTTGGCAGCTAGGGATGCAGCAGTGATGTTCTCTCTTGTCTCTCTGATGATAACAGATTAACTGCCACAGTGTATATACAGCTTTTTCCGCATCCAAGTCAAGACAGCTTCATTGCACCAATCCTTCTCTCACATACTGTAGTTAGAGATGCTGCTTTGAAAACACAAAGCTTTTATGAGCTCCCAGTTATTTCACACTGGACGATAATAAATTACAGCAAAGCTCCCCGCAAGGGAAATAATGTTTTCTTTAAAAAGTTCACACTACTTCATGAAAATGTTTCATCACCACTGTTATGTAATTTAATACAAAACAAGTGAACCGTAATATTAATTGGAACGTATTACAACATAAAATAAGTAATGTTGTAAGTGAAATATTGATGGTGACTATCTCTCTCTCTCTCTATCTATCTATCTATCTATCTATTTATATATGTGTGTATATATATATATATATATATATACATATATAGATAGATGGATAGATAGATAGATGTAGATATAGATATTGATATCTTAATGTGCAGAAATAAAATAAATGAATAATATCTTCCCCTCAGTAGACTTGTTCAGCCAGTACTTTATGATCAGACAGCATTTAGTAAATGTCACCTTGCATCTGTTTGCCAGCTTTTTTGTGTTATTGGTGTTATATATCTTAATATATTGTCATGTATCTTCATCATGCGCTGTTTTATCTTGAGGGAAAGAAAATTTTTTGATTTCCTTGAATGTCTCTAAAACATTGATCACAAATAAAATCACCTAAATCCTCAAAATGCTAAATGCTAAGGCTTGGATATGAAAAAAACACGACATCTCCTCTTTCTTATTTCATTATGCCTTAAAATGACAGAAATAAACCACTAAAAATACTAGCTGAATGCGGAATTGGCTGAGCTGACTCTAAGCTACACTGCAAAATGTGATTAGAGCGAGAAATCTTAAAATATTCCTTTTTTTAAATGTTGGTAAAAAATAAATAAATAAATAAACAAATAAAGCTTTCTTTTCCTAAACTGCTGTGATTGCCCAGTGGCTGGAATTTATTCCTTTTGAAAAATCCCAAATCAGCCACAGATTATGCACAAACAATTTCACCGCAGATTGCTTCACCAAGTACGTGTTGGGCCTCAGAAGCTTTCTTTCTCTTTCATGTTTGTTATGGTCCAACCTTCCCAGTTCTGAGCTACTGCCTGAAACAACTTATTGTAGCTGCCTGTAATCTGTTTCCGTAAGAGAAAACACATATGAAAGTCATTCACATGCAGTGAAAACGTCTTTATACCTGGATGCCCTCTGTGCCGGGCTGCTGCAGTAGCTTGACGGTGCGTGTGTGTGCTGTCTTCTGGCCGCGGCCGTCGTGCCAGGTCAGGTTGCTGCCTCCGGCGCGGCGTGGCAGCTGGTAGCTTAGCTCCTCAGCAGACACCGTGTGCTCCAGGGAGGCACGGCAAAAACTGAAGCTGGACGCCGCTGAGAGGAGAGAAAGGAAGGAGAAGAGGAGGGAAAAGCAAAGAGGCAAGCAGAGAGAGAAGAACAAACACTGATAAGCACTCACTTTATATTGTTTTTGTTTAAGGGGTTTGCAAACACATTGTCTATAAACTGAGCAACAGGAACACCAAAAAAACAACAAAATAAATGATTGATAATCCTCAAAGAGCTTAACAGGCTGCATTCACTCCAGATTACACGCTCTGTGTACTGACTTAGCTACAAACAGATGGCTGTTTTGGTGATGGTGGTGGGCATCAGTACTACTCCACTGTGATCTCCAATTATGCTGAGTGCATATTCACAGAGGCCGTGCATGCTTTTCTGGAATTGTGTCTCTCTTGCTAGATTAGTCCTTGATTATTTAAATCCCGCATCATGAATATTTGATTTTTTCTTTCTTTCCTCTCTGTGTCTATTCTTCCCTCATTTCCTCCCTGGACTGAGTGTTAGATGTGAGCAAGCAAAGCAGAAAAGTTGTCAATGCAGGGTTGAAATACAGTTGTGTAACAGCCACATCGCATCTTTTACAGTTTTCATCAAGATGAATAGGCTACTGTATTTGAATGTCTGTGCCAATAGATTTATTCAAAGGTGGGACAAATGCAGCCACTGGTCCAGCCACGTCATTCAGAGTGAATGATACAAGAGGATATGACTGCACATCAGCCAGACGCAACAGAAAGGAGACAGTGGAGGGGAGCAGAAAAGGTCAAGGGAATGCATAATAGCAGTGAAACAGAGAGAGAGACACTTAAGCAGCCTGGTTTTTGTCTGCTTTCTACAGTAACCTGATTTTTTAAACAACTAGGTAACTGATGCAAATGAGAAACCTGTTCCTTGGGGGGTAAGAAAAATCTGGTTAGAACACAGCTGGATTTGGGCCAGAGAAACTTTAGATACTTGGAATACAATTCTTAACCAGTTTTCTAACCTGTGTAATGTGAGTTCTGACAGGGAGAGTATCACTGTGACAGAGATATTTAAAGCTTATGTCCAGACAAAACTGACACTGAAATAAATAAGTTACAGTTACATTCAAAAGCTCTTTCTCAGAGCCCTTCCATTTAAAAGACTCCAAAGTTGCAGCATGATGAACTGCAAACAGACTTTAAATAAACAGTGTTATCAGTGGTTCAATACTATGCTTGAGAAGAAATCAGATTACCAAGAAGCTGCAAGTAAATGCAGGATTGCAGGACATGTAAAGTATTTTACAAATTTCCTACATTAACTGGATTTCTCTCAGCCATGAGTGTATAACCTCTATATTTTCATGTGCGCATGTAAACACAGTCATTGAGACGGAGACAGAATTGCTGATGACAGAGCTAAAAGTGGAACAAAGCATAATAAATGTCGCATTCATTACTTTTTAATATTTAAAAAAAAAGCCTCTTTACGAAGGAACAATGTCAGAACATTCTTTGAGTAAAGCTTCATTTCATCTCTCACAAATGGCTCTTCATTCCTTTTCCCTCTCCTCCTTTGGGACCACATTTTAAAAAGGGAGATTAGATATATTTGAACTCACTGTTTAAAGTTATATAAGGCTTTTTCCAGTATGTTCATCAATTGGTCTCTTGTATGTTTCTTCTTTCTTTCCTCCTTTCTGACCCTGTGGCTATGACCTTAATTCCAACACCACTTACTACAAAAGAGGTGAATAGGCGTGAAGATATAACAAAGACCTACGCTGTAAAAAAAACAAGACTAGGTCACAAGCTCCATTTTCCTGCAGTTCCCATGCAGCTGGGAAACCAGGACGGCAAGGTGACTGCCTGAAACAAGAGATTTCGCCCTAAGTCCACGGTTGGCATCCATATACAATCCAGCCATAAAAAATTTCTAAAGTTAGCAATAAATATGCTAAATTGGAAATACTGTAGGCTGTAAATGCCTCTCTACTGAAAGGGCAATGGTCAATGGGGAAAACTCCAACTCAGTCACATGGCATTTGACTGACCAATGGTGGAAATATGATTGCTGTACTGTGATCACTAAGTCAGTCAGTCAGTCACTCATTTGCAATTACAGAGCTGGCTCTGCATTGTGGTCCAGCCAAAAATGGAAGTAAAAACAAACAAAAGTAGAAATACCACCTCACAGTTATATGCCTTCACCAACCAGCCAAGTAGCAGGAGATATGGTCACAATCTCCCCTTCCTGAGTCATTAAATTGTGTCATAATTAGCATATAAATGTGTGAGTTATGGCCAAAAAGGTGTTTTGTGAGGTCACAGTGACCTTGACCTTTGACCTCTGACCACCAAATTCTAATCACTTCATCTTTGAGTCCTAGTGAATGTTTAAGCCAGATGTAATGAAAGTCCCTCGGGGCATTCCTGAGATATTGCATTCACAAAAATGTGAGCTCGCTATAAGCTTTAACTTGGAGCTTTGCTCACCAAAATCGAATCAGTTTATCAGAAAGTGGACATTTGTACCAAATTTGACGAAATTCCCTCAAGGTATTACTGAGTTATTGTGTTCATGAGAATGGGCTGGACGGACAGACAACCCAAAAACATAATGCCTCAGGCCCTGGCTCTCGCCTGCACAGAGGCATAAAAAGTACGACCTGCCATTCCATCCACCAACAAGAGAGAACTAGCCTTCCCCGTTTAGAAATGCCCAGCAGACCACTGAGACCTGCTGTATGACAGCAAAGACTTGTGGGAAGCATCCTGTTGCAGATGAAAGGAGAGAGGTAAAATAACAAACAAAAACAAAACACTTCCCTCAACCCAACCCATTACAATACAGAGTTCACACAGCCATGATGGAGGAATGAAAAAAAGGGTGGTGGTGAAAGGGAAGAAAGGCCTGTCAGGAATCACTGATGTGTGACCTGCTCTGTCTCTCTCCCCTCGTACACATCTTTCTCTCTATCCTCTCTTGTCTGGTGCTTTACTCCTGCTTTCTTCATGTCTATATGTTGCAGCTTTTGTATCTTATACAGCAGCATCCTTCTTGTTTCTCTCTCTCTCTCTCTCTCTCTCTCTCTCTCTCTCTCTCTCAGTGTTTCTCTGTCTCTTCCTGGTTGTCAGGTTTTCGGGGTCATCGGGATAAGCTAGGCCCAACCCTGATGTAATTACTGCCAGTCAGACTGAGGGGGAGGAGACAGGAGGAAGAAACGTGGGAAGCTAAGCGCCTTGCGGCCCTAAAGACCTGCCAATCTCGCAGAAAGAGACAAGAGAAAGCCCAAAAGCAAGAGCAAGACAGACAAGAAAGAGAGGGGAGGGGGAGCAGTGCTGTAAATTAGCTCTTGATCCATGCAAACTGACAGTAAACTGATCAAACTGTATCGAGGTAAAAGAGCTCAGGGATGAGGCGGGAAGACACGTTAATAGACCACGAAACAACTACATTTCACAAGCTGTTAAAGACAAAGCTTTCCAGTTATTAGACAGAGACCACCCAACACTTTATAGACACCACTTTTAAAATGAAGAAGTGTAGCGTCATGACTTCCCAGTTCTGCTGAAATCTCAATCTCTGCCATGTCGCCAGACCTTGCCACCTCCAGGAGTCATTAAATGAAGACAAAGCGCCCATTCTGCAAGCTTTAATGGACTCGGTCAGCTTAACCTCCTGGCACAGGATGTGGCTCAGAATTTAGAATAGGCCAAAAGTGATTAAATATCCATAGCTTCCTACTGACATCTTTTTTTTTAAATGACATTGCAATGTATACCTTTGCTGGTGGCTTTAAGAAACACAAAGCTTAAAGAAAATGCAAATGTTTGTAATAAGACTGAATGAAAGGATGTAGCTGTGCTAAATCTCACTGTCCTTAAATGGGTATGCCGAGGGGGTTATTTGTCACCTTTCCTTGTCTGTCTGAACATGCATTTGATCAGCCTGGACAGCCGCCAAATCTCCTCTGTCCTATTTATCACTAACTGCTGTTGTATTATCTCTGGCTGCCCTTGCCGGTGACTTTTATCACCTCCAACTGAGGGAGGGGAGAGAAGACAAGGGATGATGGAGGGTGGATGGGAAGCAAAAAAGCATGATAGGTATCATCTGAGTTACTATCAGTGAATGAAAAGGAAATAAGACTCCCAGCGATGCAGTGGATTTTTAAAAACTCAGGAGTCTAACTTCAGATACACATAAAAAAGAGAGAGAATTGTTGGTGGTCGAGGTGCCAAAATCAAGGGCAAAGTATCAGACAGGTGTGTGTGTGTGTGTGTGTGTGCAGAGGGTTGGTAGGTCAATACGGCTCAGCCCAGTGAAGTGTAACCTCATATCACCTCCTCTTGACTGACTAGCATATCTGCTGTGCAGAGTGGCTGCTAAACCTCAGAGGTATTCCCTTCTGAAAAGGTAATTAAGCGGTTAGGTACGGTACCCTGGAAGGTCGTTCCAAGCCAAATCCCACAGTAGATTAACACGGAATCACTGGACATTACTCATTTAACTCCAAAAGTGAGCATCTAAATTAGTCCATGTGGACTATATTGCTGTGTAGGCTTTTTGCAGAAGTTTGATCTTTGCATAACCTTGGCATCAACTTCAGAGCTGCATGTGTGTGTTCACCTCATCCCCTCATGAGGAAAGTGGTCCGGTCTAATCCACCTTCAGGCATCACAGAGAGAGCACCATGGTGTATTTCAGTGGCATGATATTGGCATCAACGCTCTCCCTATACCGAACACCTCTTATTCAACTTAAAGATAAAATTTCTATTTGCAGTGTAAATTTTATATGGAAGAGGAAAGAAAAAAAATCTGTCATTCTCATTCCTCTGTAATCTGCGAGAGGGTGAAACTTCATCATGCAGATTTCATGCCTCAGTAATGCACCTTAAACCTGGACTCCAAGTATAACACCAAACAGACCATTGCTGCCAGCTCCACCAACACATCGCCCAGTGATCCAGATTTGTCGGGGCTGTAGTATGTTGGGGGTAAAGCAAAGGGCTATTTACAACTCTTCTACTCCACCAGACCTGGTCTTAACCTCAGGAATGAGCCATGAAATTACTCTATTTTGAAAGAGCAGGGGAAGGAAAAAAAGAAGAATTTGGTTTCAGCTTTAAAAATAAATATAAAACCCAGGACCCCAGGGTTTTCTCCCATGATGCATTGCAGTCTATTATCCACTCTGACATGAGACATTGTCGCAGAGGCTGGGGCTGAGGTTTACCTTTCACAAACTATCAGTGTCATGGCAGTGTGCAGATAGGGAAATGGGAGTAAACAATGGACGTCCACAATGCAGGCTGATTGAAGATAACAACACACCAACTCTCATCAGGACACAGATGAGGGAAACGCCAACTGAAGTCTGTGTGTATATGTTTGTGTGTGTTGGCGAATGCATGCATGCTCATGCATACGTGAATGTGGCTCGCGATGCCGGCATGAGGGCTCGCATATATCCACACATCTGTGTAATCCCTGTCTGCTTTCGTTTAGGCTAGGGCATCTGAATAAAGCTGCAAAGAGTTTGTATGTGTGAGCCACGTGGATGGAAGGATTCAGTGGCTCGTCATGGCTCGTAACGCACAGTGTAGCCCAGAACACAGGTGGTGTTGGCTTTTCTTTCATGATTCTGATAGTCACTGGAGGAGCCCGACTGCACCCTGAGAGCACAGAGCAGAGAACAACAAAGACGGGTATGAGAAATGCGACGCCGACCTTGGCTTCCTCTCTTTGGGTAGCGCTGTGGAAAAAAAAACAAACAAACAAACAAACTGGAAGGTGCAGCACTGAGGACAGGATGACTTTTATTCTCATACTCTCCACCCTGGTCCCCACAGCACTTCCACAGGGACAGACAGAACTATTGATTATCCATCACCGTGTCAGAGAACATACAATTACAGATCACTTTAGATAAAACACGCACACATACACACAGAGACAGCCACGCACACAGTCCACCTAACTCTTCCACCCGAGACCACTGACTGTCACACTCACTCCTGCTCAAAGCAACTCACAGGAAAGGAGGGAAAGGAAGAATGACAGAGAAAAAGAGATAGAATACAGAGGTCTGACATGGTCATGCCCTCTTAAGAGGATGAAGGAATGAAGCCCGGGATAAATGTAGGAACAGAGAGATGGAGAAATAAGGAAGATGATGAGTCATAAAGGGGAGAGGAGCTGAAAAATGATGCTTCACTGTAGAACATTAATATTAATTGGATCAGGTAATGGAGAAGGAGAAAGAGAGAGTGCAATGAGGAGAAGAGTTTATGTGATTCTGTTATTTTCTCCCCTTCACAGCCAAGTCCCTCAAGATGATTCAGGACAGATTACATCTCAGTGATAATCGGTAATTCCGAGCGAATGCCAGAGGTGGAGGAGAGGGGCGAGTGGGACAAGGTGGAGTAATAGGATTTGAGGTTTTGATCAAGATTGATCAAACTAGGGAACAGAAAGATCAATGAGTGTAGGTGCACGAGCACTAGTAAGCGAGTTATCTAGTGTTCTGGGGGGTGGAGTATGCAGTTATGTGTTGTACGTATCCTTATTTTGATAAACCGGAGATACCGGCTAAAAAATGAAAAATGTAACGATAACCGCCGCAATGCTGAAATGAAACTGAAAATCTTTCTTTTGTTGTCCCTTTCACTTTCCATTACAGATGGAAAAGCTAAATCCAGCAGAATATCAGGCACCTGAAGAAGAATCAAAGACAGGGTTTGCTTGTAGTGATGAACCTACAGGTAATTATCACCTGAATGTGCAGCTCGCTTCAGCTTTAGTGGGGCTTTGCAGAGAGTTTCAGTTCACTGTTTAACTGTCTAGTCCAAAACTTTACTGTGTTGGTTCATAGCATTGTTTTTGGCTGCAGCAGGGAGCTTCTTTCAGCAAAAAAAATCTATAAAACTAAACTGCTTAATACTTGCTCAGCATACAGACTTGATTAGCTCCCAGCTGGTGAGCACTGTGGGCCAAACTGTAGGCTAGCTTAAGAGCCACAAACATGATGACTCCAAATAAATGATAATGTTGCTCCTTTGCTCGATGTATAAATAAGGCAACTAACTTTAACTGTTCACAAGTTGTATATCAAATTAAGGGACGACGATGTGTCATTGTATTCTTTATATTTGCTCCAAGTGGCCAAAAAATATAAATTATTGCAAGTTTAAGCATTTCTCTGCAGGCTATCATTATATATTCATCACTAAATAAATAAAGCAATCAAAGTTCAAGTTCAGAAAAAAAGCCTTGTCAGACATGTTTTATAACAGAAACCACTAAAATTCCTGTTAATCTGCTTTATCTAGACTGCATGGGTGTGGTTTGGCCAGAACTGATTGACAGTGACCTGGTAACACGAGCAAACAACTATACAATTGTCCTCATAATTTGAAACAATGCTAATGAATCCATAGAAATACAAGGCATCACCCATTTCAGGCTTCAAACCGGTAAGAAGAGCACAGACAGACCAGCACATACAAAAAATCATGCGAGACAGCAAACACAGTTCAGACTTTCTCCATATCAGAACCCATCACTCATAGTAAAGCACTGAATTGTTGGTTTTAGTTTTCAACACGTACTGAAACCAAAACATGTTTTGTATTTTTGAATTTATATATGGAGGACTGAGTAAATCAGTAAATAAAGGACTCAGTAGAATAAATAAATTAAAGCAATTAAATGCACCAAAAATAATCAAATTAAATAAATACAGGTATTATTTAAGTAATAATATGTGACATAAAGTGATATTTTATAAAGTGATATTATTAAATGATATGTTTTAATTTGCTTCTGCATTTATTTACGCTTTGTATTAATTTTCCTATTTATTTACATTCTCATTTAAATTTCTGTATTTTCTTACATTTCTTTATGCGCTTCTGCTTCATTATGCAAATGAGGGGCCTGTCATTCAGTGTGTCACGGGGTCAAATTTTTGCCAATTGGTTGATCAACATCAGAATGTATAGATCGGCTATACATGCCTCTCTCCATGGCTGGGCTCGCAACAGAAATTGGTACTGCCAGTCAGGAGATCGTTAGACAACTGAGGCACTTAGCTAATCTATCTGAAAACATGACTCAGTATATATACATATACATTGACTCTGAAAACTGTGCTCCTGTCCACATAGAGAAGAGCAACACAAGCTCCAGTTAGCTGTATTTGTATGATTCATTTATAGTATAATCATCACAGTGGATCTAGAAAAACAAAGGCATCAGTGTTTTTGTGCCAGGGCGCTTCAAGGGCGCACACTATCTGTGTTTATTTGCATGATCTTGTTTGTGAGATATTGAATTATTATTCGACAAGCCAGCCTAAGTGGCCAGGTAATCAGATGATCAATCTGTCCGCACACACCCACTACACCGCTATCACTATTATGAAAACCTTTAACAAATCCGTCCAAATTAGCGCGGTTGGGACTTCCAAATGGATGGAGGCATCAGATGGGAGAGAACACAAAATGAGGAAAATTACATTAAAAGGTCAAACAGGCAGAGCATAACTTCATGCATGTTTAAACCGTTTGAAATTCACATGGCAGTGGCATGTGCCTGTCCACAGACAGGCAGCATAAAGGTTAGGCTAAGTTGTAATGAGTCTGACGGGTTGAATGATTTAATACTGTGAGGTATTGCAAGAAGTCAAACTACTTTGCTGCTTTATTGTCTGCGTCACTGATTGAAAACATTACAGATTTAAAAAACAACTTAAGATCCCAGCGAGACTTTTATGCTTTGCCTTTCAGATTTACAATTTAGGATTTCTGAGGTTTCAGTCAAATAAAAGTGAGAGAAAGCTGGCACAATGATCCTCTGTGTTTGCTGAATTACAGTCATTTTCGCTGTCACATAAAAATAACACGTTATTCTTCAGCTTTCAAATCTCAGTGCATGCTGTGATCTAAAATGTCTTCACAGTTTGTCTGTCATGCAGACCGTCCTCCTCTGTAATGTGCTGGAAAGAATCCAAAATGATGTGGGGAATGAAGTGAGCAGAAGCACATAACTTCTCAGCTTAGGCAAGATTGGCTTTTTAAATATTTAGTGTTTGTTTACAGCTGTTCCCCTGACTGGCAAAATGTTCTGTCGGAGTGGATTAACGGATGTTTGGGTACAAAATATTAAAGCTCTGAAATACTCCATTTCCATCTAGCACAACAGCAGGAAGTTGATGATTTAGAGGGTTGCCACAAAAACAATGTCTGCATGCATTTCAATGTCAAAATATAATCTTTTGAATTCAAGTGCAATTTAAGCTGATCATTTGGAACCACAGGCTATAAGCCAGATGGTCCACCAATGAATCCCAAAGTGACTGAAGCAATCAGACAAATAGGTTTCATCATTATCATTTTTTTTTCTTTCTCTAAACCGAAGTTACACGAACAAAATGTGGCATGCTAACACCTTGAATTCACATCACAAATACCTTCAGTGATAGCCTGCAAGGCCGTCCGGCAGGGATCCACCACACTATGTCTGCTGAGCATAGAGAAACCAGGTCCTTATATTCTCACATTATAACTTTTTGTATTTGCCCACAAGCAGATGGCTGCTGTCTGCAGAGGTTAAACTTCCCAGAGTGAACTGTGTGGAGTCTGCGCACAGGTTGGTACTCACTCACCCATGCACACACAAGCCTACTGTGATGGGAATGGACTACAGTTCATTGTGATTGTCACATGTGGTCTGTGAATCGATGCGGTGCACTCACGCTGTGGCCTGGTGAGAGAATGCAATGTGGAGGGCTTCAGCACTCAATACTTTATTGAGTGTCCTCAGGCCATGACTCTCACACAAGTACCCTACTTTGTTTGTGCATGTATGTCGGTGCTCGTAAACCTCTGTGACATATTAGAGAAGAGATGTCTGAGCAATGTAGCGTGTCAAAAATAACAACCAGTCAATGGCACAAAACGTACATGTACGCGCACACACACACACACACACACACCAAACTTGCACAAACAAACACAAAGGTTATTGAGCACCGAGGGGTTTGCAAACAATGAAGTGAATAAATGACCGTCGTGAGAGTGAGTTGATAATCTGCTCTACACCATCCCTGCATCCACACAAAGAGACCAGGATGAGGGGATAAAAGAAGATAAAGAGGAATGAAAAGAGGAGGAAATAGGCTTATAGAATGGGTGGAGAGCTGGTGGGAAAAAAAAAAAAGATAAAAGTTAATGCTCCACAGAAGCTGAGAGGTAAACAGAGAGTGAGTGAAAGAGGGAAATGTGCCAATGAATTTGAAGTGGAGATAGACAGGGAGAGAATGAAAATTGCAGACAGGGAGCGAGTTTGTAGATTCATAAGCAGCATGAATGATTAGAAACAGCAACTCAGTGATGGCGGTGGCTGCGGTGGTACTACTTGTGTCAGCCAGTTGAAGAAAGAAAGAAAGAAAGAAAGAAAGAAAGAAAGAAAGAAAGAAAAAGAAAGAGCAGTCATAAACTAATTCTATTTCCTCCACACATTCTAAAGATTATTTCAACAGGCAACAAAAGACGTGAACCCGAATCTTTGCCAGCACTCTGTTGAAAGTGTGAGGATTTCTTCAGCAGCTGCAGCAGCAGCAGGTGTCTTCTGTTTGAGATTGAATGGTTTGTGTGCACAGTACAGTCAGCCATGTTCGGGACAAGCCCTTCAGGAGCTTCCTTGTTTTCAGTCTAACAGCGAGACAAATTAGCTCACATCTGGGGGCACTCACCCATTCTCCCTGTGCCTGCGCTCACTCCCCACAGTCCAACCTGTCTCTGTGGGTCTCAGCAGTATGCTGTGCTGATTGGGGGTCTCTCTCTCTCTCTCTCACTCTCTCTCTCTCTCTCTCTCTCAGCTTAATTGCCATGTTATCAGCTCCAGTCCTGCACTGCCCAGGACTTTCAGTCAGATGGACATGCCAATTACCTCTTACACACACACACACACACACACACACACTTGTTCTTGCTTGCTCACATGGTTTCCTTAGGCTGCACTGTCAGGTAACATAACAGACAGCAGTAGTTTGGGATCAAACAGAGAGGAGAATCAAAGCTCTTTTGTATCCCTTATGCACACATGCAGACAAACACACACACATCAATACACATAAAATCCCAGCAGGACCTCCTTGTCCAGGCCAGAAGATCTCAAGGGAACCTTTTTACTTCCCTTTCCGCCTTAATCTTTACCTCTGAACACATGTACACACACTCACTTTCATTCATCTCTCCTCTTCCTCTTGCCACACTCTTTACCCATTTACCTTTGCTTTCCCTTAAAGACACAGTTCACCCCTTTGGATGCACATTTACTTTTTTTTTCTTTTCCCAGACTTTGAAAGTTGACACTGGTCTCATGTCCGTGCATTCAATATGAATACGAAGGCATCAGGTGAGTCACTTAGCCCACGACAGAGACGGGAAGCAGGGGGAAATACACATCAAACGGGTTGCCAGCCACAGCTACAACAGCAAATCTCTTCACAAACAATCACTACAGCGATAGTGAATGTAATTAGGTGATTTTGAACCAACTTCCTTACCCACTTTCAGTAGCAGATACATCACAGCACCCTGTCAGTGTCAGGTTTTCAAACAGTATTAGCTCTCTACTGATCTCCTCCCCTTATGTTGACTTCTAATGACGCCAGATGTTTCATAGACAGCACAATGGGCAGAGGCTGCTCTGGGTTCCTCACAGAGACCCAACAATTCATCAACCTCAGTGTTTGTGTGCATGCATATCCTTGTGTGTATGTGTGCGTGTGTGTGTGTGTGTGTGTACTGGCTTGTTAACACTGACACTGCCACTTTTCATGGTGTGTGTCACAGCGATTTCAGTAATTCTGTTCCAACATAGCAGTGCCAAACCAGCTCTTATTCCCACTCTATTCCACTCCACTGAACCATTTCCTTATTATCACCCAGCTACTCAGACGTCACAGACACATACAGACAGACATACACACGCGCGCACACAAACTTATACACACTCCAATTATCCCACAGACACATCATGTTAACAATGGGGCATTAATAGCACATGCATGAGCAACCCCGCTGACTCGATTTTTCTCTTTCTATGTCACACACATACACACACATCCATGTCTGTGTCATTACATCTACTCATATTAATGTACTGGCTGATTGTGAGCCATTTTCACTTTGGATGAGAGAGGACAAGGGAAATGAGCTTTATTATCTAATGCTTAATTATTTCACTTTAAACCAAATTAGGTTCACCTCAAGCCCATCTGACCTGATATCCCTGACTATACTTTTCTCTGCTATCACCCATTATATAGGCCTCTAAACCAGTTTTAAAAGTTTCCTAATATCTGTCTCATCTCTGGTGATCCATTGTGAAAAGCTTTTATTCAGTCTATTCAAGTCTTTCTGCGAACTTAATATATAACTTGTGCCACTTTCTTTTTTCTTTTAAAGAAAAAAAATTTCTCAGTGCCACAGTCGGTGACTCAGCTCGCCCGTGTACACGTGTGCAAACGAGGGCACAAACTGTATGTATGTGGCTTGGGTTATGTGTGCAGAAGTATGTGTGTCTGTATGTGTGTGTGTTTGCTCCCGCCAAGACCCAAAGCCTGCAGAGCACCAGTGACCTGATATGTAGGGCGAGACTGAAATGCTGGGATGACAGCTTAGAGCCCGCCCCCACTAACTCTGACTGACAGCCCTGTAACCTTGGCTGTCTCCCGCGACAATAGTTTGGTCTTGCTTCCACTTTAACGTCTGTCATTCCTAGCTCAATATAACAACTATTTCTGGGCCAAATATTCCATAAAAAGCATCTCAGCAGGACTGGAGGACAAGACAAAACCAGATGAAGTGGAATGAAAAGGAATAACAGCTTTTAGGGCGATATACTGGGACTCCGACAAACTGATTGCTGTTTATTTCTGAAAGCATCTGTCAAGATCTGCAGAAGTCGTACAATGCCCCAGGTACTTGTACAGAGTGAAAAACTACATGTATCACTGCAGGATTTTACAGTCTTTTAGTCCTACGGCCCTTGTGACCAATGCAGCACTGAGGCTACCACATCCCACTGCCTCTGTCTGCGACTCTTATGGGACAAATCCCTCCTACAGATAAGGTACAACAGCCGCATGTCTCAATGGATTTCAACAAAATCAGGTCAAAAGACTGCAGCACTCAAAAGAGCATTATTGTACACAAATACTGCACAAAGTGACAGGCAGCTTTCCCACCATTTGACATAAAGGAAGCAAAATACCAAAGTAAAGGGTCAAAACAACCACACCAAAGAAAACTAGGGTAAAAAGAAAAACAATGATATTAAGAAATCTACGACCTGAAATCTTTATAGAACACGCTCAAGATTTCAAATCGAGAAAACACACACACACACATATATATATATATATATATATATATATTAAATATAATCTGTAGATGTTGCATAAGAGACTGACTGGCATCATAGTTGCAATCTCTTTGTGAGAATGAATCATTCAGTAGGAAGCGTCAGGAAGGGGCACATGAAGTAGTGGGTTAAATTTAGGCTAAAAAGGATCTCAGCCTCCAGGACATTTCTAAGCTGTAACATTAAGAAAATCTGAGTCAAAGTCAGAGTCAGTTCTTATTAATGGCTGAAAGGCTGAAAATCCGATTACATGTCGGTGCAAACACAAACATGTACATCACATTTAACTCCACGTCGTCTGAGCATGTTATAGATCTCTGCATGTATTTCCTGTGGCATGAGGCGTTTGTTGATAGCCATATGGCTTTTATATATCTAAGCCAGAGCTTCCCCTGGGTTCAGTGAGCGTGTGAGAGAAAAAGGGAAATGTTTGTGAAAATCTCACATGTTCAATGAGCATGCAAAGGACTGTGGGATTGACGTGTCTCGAGAGGGGCTTTTTTTTTAAATTATTTTTTTTAATGTAACTCCAGAGAGGTACCATAGGGAGATGATAAGAGACAGGAATGTTTCAAACAAACAAGATGATGAGATGGAGGTGCGGTTGAGAGGAACACATGCAAAACAGACGACAAATGCAGCGACTATGTGAGAAAATGCTGAAAAGTAGGAAGAATATTAGTTCCAGAAGTTGGAGAGAGTCACAGAGACTTGAGCTGCATTGAAACAACTCTTTACTCCCCACCTCAGCTGTGGAGTTGACACGCTGATACTTGGCCGCCTATTGACATGGTAAATTGAGGGCCCATTCAGGCAGCACTGTGACAGCCAGAGAAGGCCATAGACTGTGTATATTCACAGCACCCTATTACAAGACACATCAGGGGACAGAGCAAGGGGAGAGAGAGAGAGGAAAGACAGTGGAATATGGGTGTATAGAAGTAGGAGCGCAACAGAAGGTGAGCCGTATGGCGGTAGGACAATTTTAAAAAGTGTGAAATATAGGCTGGAGCAGCAAGAGGAGGAGCAGAGAGAACGGGAGCAGCTAAAAGGCTGATAAGAGGGGAGGACAGAAAGCAAAATTGATTTCTATTTTTGGAAGAGGTATGACCGATGGGTGGAATGAGTTTAAAACATGTTCACTTTCAAAGTCACACACACACACACTTGGATAGTTTTTTATTATGCATGTAAACTATCTGGCATGCAGATCAAACCTGCCACAGATCATGCTACTAGATTGCGAGTGGCAGTGTAATTGCTTTTCGAGTGGATGAACGTGACTTGTGGTTCTGAGTGTGCAAGGATGAATGCCTTGTTAGGGTGTAGCTGCAGCCATTAGCCATTTGGTTTAATGGGTAATCTGCACCACAGACTCCACTGACCCCCGGCACTCAGAAGGAGGAGCAGACCAACTTATTAACAAAGAGTGAAAAGCTCCAAGCTTACCCTTTCGCACAAGGCCACACTTAATTAGACTGTTTGTTTAGCAGGCTCTAATGGGAAGGATAGAGAGTGGGGGAAGAGGCTGGCTGCTCTCCTTGAAGCTACCGACTGAAAGACATCTGGCCAAGGATGAGACGGAGGACACAAGACATTAGTGGAACATGGCCTCATCACATTTGCTGCTATCTCATTTTCTCAGGACAGATGGTAATGATGGGGAGCAACAATGGACAGTATTCATAAATGGTGAATTGAGTCATTACAATTCCACTAACATAATTATAGTCTGGAATAAAAGTACACAAATGCTTCATGTGAAAGGCCCAAACACATTGATTACATTGATTAAGTATGTGTGGGAAGAAAAAGAGAGCAAGAGAGAGAGACAGAGATTGAGTTTATGAGTATTAAGTCAGTAAGTAACAACAGCGTGGTACATGAGGGATACAACCCCTGTATGAAATTATAGCTAATTAGTGCAATCCTTCAGAAAAATTACATCTCTCTTCTTCATCCAGCCCTACAACCTTTCAGCCCCTCTCCCTTGATCCCTCTCCCTGTGCAGAGGGCTAATTAAAGGATAGAAATTGGATATGGGCCTATGCGCACTCTAATTCAGGGAGAGAAAGGAGGAAGGAAAGAGGCAGAAGGGGGAGAAGTCGAACCCGGGACAAGGGCACTGGCTCAGAACTGGATCAGGCCTTGTCATTTCTGGAGGTATTAACAGCATGGCAAGGTTAGCAGTGCAGGCAGACTGCATGAAACAGTTGAAGTGTGACGCCTCAGAACAGAATCCAAAGTCCACCACACTCTGCTCCTTTTTAATCCACTGCCGAATTATACTGAAGCTGGCCTCTCTTCTCTTACCACTTCATCAATCTCTGAAAGGGACTGCAGGACCAGAGTGTAAATGTTTATCTACTAAATCACCCTCTGTCCATCTCAGTGCAACACAAGGGGTCAAAGGTCAAAGCAGTTGGTGGTTGGTCTGAGAGGACCACTTGACAAATCCATTAGATCGATAACTCATTGAAAATATTCTCCTCCATCAACACCAGCTCTCTAATGGATGTCTGAGTTTGAGTAAAATTGATTAGTGAATTACTGTTATAGTGAGCAGTCGAAGTGCCTTCATCCTGAGATACAGTGTAACAGTGTATCTCAGGTTCCTTTCAGGATAATTCTTATTAAATGCAACTTAATTCCATTGTTTTGTCCATCTTCCCTGTATAATGTCGTTCCAACTTTCAAATTCAATAAAGTTTTCAGGTGCACTCGCTTTCGGTGTTACCTCCAAGTAAAGTGGTTTAGATAACCTAGCTAACAAACTCGTGTTTCCTTGTACTAGGTTATCATAACTCGTAGGAATGATGGACAAAACTCTGAAAATAAGCCAGTTGTAAGAATTCAGATACCGTACCCGATACAATATACAAACACATCCCTCTCTGTCTCCTCTCTCCCTCTGTCCACTTTGTTTTTATTGCTCTCTCTGCGAGTCTCAAATCCTCAGGCTCAGGCCAGGTGCAGCTGCAGAGCTGCGGTGGATCAGAGAGTTGATAATGGATGACAGGTGTGTGTGCTTGTGTGTGTGTGTGCATGTGTGTGTTCAAGAGGATTCTCCATGCATTATACTGAGTGGCACACTCCCTGCTGTGGGGAAGCATGGGATAATGACGGACAGGGGAAAGTGGTTAACAGCTTTCATGCTCTCTAACACACACACACACACACACACACACATTGCTGTATAACCCCCACCATGCCACTGTAACCGAGAGGTTTAACACACTATTAGCATATTACTTTACTACAGAGGCCAGAGACACATTTGGCTCCAACACCAAATGGACGCTGTCTCCAGCAGGCGACGCCAGAAAAACAACAAAGGGTGTATTTGTCTGTGTAAAGCTAACGCTCCCCCATCATCCCACCCACTGAGGTGCTGGCTCCCCTTCTGTTTCATCTGCATGTTCACACACACAAACGTAAACACACACATGGACCAAAACACATGCACACACTCACATGCACACATGCACAGAATCCTGTGTCAGAGCTGGAGCGACCCACTGGAAAGGGGCAATTATTTCACAGCTGACTGAGCACACGACTATGTGCCCTGATCAGAAGGAAGGTGTGCGTTTGTGTTTGCTGCGGAGGTTTTGAGGAAAGGGTTAACAATAACGGCTCCTTGGCTTAACACAACAAAATAGATCACTCAGTATGACAAGATAGACAGCTGTGCATTTTGGCAATGATGAAGTGATAGTTGCTTATTTGATTGCAAGAAATCCATCATACACTCTCCTCTCTACCGCCAGTAAGACTTTTCTCAGAAAAGGCATCTGTGTTTTTGTATTGCTGGCATTTCAGTGTCCTTTAAGGAAGAAATTCCTATTAAATCTTCTTTTATTGAGAGATGTCTACTGTATACACATTTCTCCACATCCGTTAGCCTCCTTCCTACTCACATGTCCATCATGTAGGCAGCCAATAGACACCCCTCCCTCTCACCCTCCCTCTACAGTGGAAAGTCTATCGACATGCTCAGAGAGAGATGGGGGTTGAGATAAATAACTAGGTTGTTTTTTGGATGGAGATCCAGCTGTGTGCTCGTCTCTATGTGGGCCTGTCAAGTTGATGGTGAGCACAGCAGCTCCCTTTCTGCTTTGTGTGTGCATACATCTAGCAGTGTATGGATGGCTGGAGGCCAACATGGCATCCTCTTGGAGTGGAAGCACATGCAAGCACACACTCACAAACTGGTAGCCCCCGTGCTTATCCCTGATGTAAATAGGGGGTAAACCATTCTGCCCTCTCAAGCTTCCTCCTCAGAAAAAAAAAATTCCTGCTCCTGGATGTTGCGTGCCAGACAACACAATGGCCCAGTGGCATCATTTGTATGACTGCTTATCTCAGATATGACAATACAGCCAGATGTGCTGGCCAATTTTTGCAAAGATCTGATGAATTCCACCCACTTTGACTAGCCAAATATGTAGGACGACATAATTATGTAGCGTGAGTTGCTGTGCAGCACACAGCGAGGAGGAAAATGTAATTCTCTCTGCAATTTACATGAAGATGAGACAAAAATGTCTATTATACCATTTAAAATGCAGATCACCCTTTGGAACTGATAGTGTCACTGACCCGTGGCTGATGGCCCACCTAACAATGAAACCTCCTGACAAATGGAAATCGATAGAAACATTACCAATCAACTCAGCTATTATCCTGTACATGCCCCACCTAAAACAGTCACGATTAATAACCCAGAGTCTGTGAGGTGCCGCATTAAACGACGGAGTAGTTTGATTTTGCTGCCCCTCCATTTTAAGGATGCAGTGAAGGATTTGTGTGTCTGTTTTTCATCACAGATTTGACTTTCTTTTAATTATCATATCCCCACCAACAGTTATCAGTCATCCATTTCTGTGTAACAGTGTGAAACATTTCAAGATCTTCTCAAATAAATAAGAGTGATAGTAAATCTTCTAAAAGGGGTTAGGGATCCCTGGTCATCACCACAGGTTGTAAGTCAAGCCCTGTGTGTGTCTTCAAACTTGTCCACAGTCTTTTGGACCAACACTCATTGCAGTTGAAGTGGTACAGCACACTGTCAGGGTGGTGTCAACGCCCCAGGGCACTGAGTAAATTAATGATGCTTAAGTAAACTATGGATTAATTATAGATAGCCCCATGTGTCACTCGGCATATATGCATATCTGGCTGCGTGTCCTGTACCTGCAGCCATGCTAATGAAGAGCTAACCTGCTGCAGCAGACAGGGGACAGATGGGAGACACAGTTGTCGTTACACTGATGCTCTCACACACATTATTGCCCTTGAGCAGAGAGAGGCTCTGATTAGACTTCACTTAAGTTAGTTAGCCTGGAGCAAACACCAGCCAGCCAAGTACAGGAAAGAGAAAGGGGCAGGACAACAACAGTACAAACAATCCAAAACCACTGAAGAGCTTTTCATGCACAGTATAATAATGCCTAATCGGTTTTGTCCCCTGAAGCTTGGGAAGCGGGGAAGGCATTTAAGAAGCCTAAAAAAAAACAACCAGACATTAAGTTTAAAGCCAAGGATTCATAAAAGCGGTGATGTTTGATCAAGTTTGACGTTTTATGCACTGAGTTTTCTGTGAAATCCACATTACCCTGACAATAGTTTGAATTTTTGAATTATTATTTTTCTGACATTGAAAATAATTGTCAGTTGCAGCCCTAATCCAAACACACAAATAAGAAAAACATATTTTCCTAGTATGCACTACAAAAAGGGATACTCCTCCTTTGATAGCAAATTTGTATTTATGTACGATTAATTCAGTGTTTTGGTTATGGTTTTGTTTAATTTATCGTTTCTGTTGTGCATACATATCAGAAGAACATGATAGCCTTCTTATTTTTGTACAAAAGAGCATTTTAAGAATGAAGAACAAAGAATGCTGCCTCACTGTTGTATTCCTGAGCTGAACACTGCCTCTAATCTATCCAGGTGAGTCAGGTGCTGGCCCACAAATAAAGACCATAAATGTAGAAATAGAGCATGGGAAACACTGAACATGCAATGTGCTGTAGTTCTATTGTCAGTAAACCACTTAACTACAATAAATATCAAAACATTCCAAAACATGGCAGCAATGAAAGACTTCAGCTCTGCTTGACTGCATGGATCAGTCAAATGATAAGTTTCACTGTGTTTTTATGTCAAATTCAAGTTAACCTCACAGAAAAGAAGAGCATGAAGACTTCACTGACAGCATTTGAAATCCTTTCGGGCACTACTTTGAAGATTTACTTTGTTGAAGAAAATGTAGGTTATTCCAAAATCAAAGAAATTATTAATATAGTAGATGTAGCTGCAGCTTACAGCATAAAAGCTTCTGATGAACACATAACTCCGTCTTGTAATTATAACATTCAGTTATAATTCAGCACATGCCCGTATGGAAATATTGTATGAAAAATATTTCTAAGAAGATTTTAAAAGAAATCACAAAGTAGTGCGAAGTGATTACTGAACATGAAGTCTCTGTATGAATACTGTGGGGCTTGTTAGGAAGCCCAGTGAAAGGAACAGTAAGCGCTCTTACCGTCCACAGCCATAGTCGGTCTCAGCGTGTATCTCTCCGTGGTGTCAACAGGACTCTCCCATTCTTTTGCCAGACGGATGAAAATGTACTGAGTGTGGGGGATAAAGAGCGCCTCTTGCCCTCTCTAACCTACACTATGTCAGCATGAAGGCAGCTCTTATACACTGAGAGAAAAGAAACGTGGATCACACTCTTCCTCTCTGTCGGTTCACGGCCATTTGTTGTCCGGGACGCCGGGACCAGTCCGATATGAAGCGGCTCCTTTTGAATCTCCGCCCCACTCTCCGTACCTGACCGCCGGGAGACAAAAGGTCATTACGCCCCTACACCAGCTGTTACTGGATACAGACTAGATGCTGCTGTCGCTCTCGCTCTCTCTCGCTCTCTCTCTCTCTCTCTCATGCACAAACACACACACACACACACACACACACACACACACACACACTCACTCACACGCCCCATTTTATCATTATGGCAACCATAGACTACATTAGAGGCTACATTAGAGGCTTAGAAAAGTGTCAGATTTTGATGAAGGATACCTCCCAATATGATTCATTTGATGAAGTGACACCAAAACTGACAAAATGCCACCACCATTGGTGAATATGTTGTTTATCACTGCAGTCACTGTGAGTTAAAACTATGGCCAGTGATAAAACGGAACCACACAAAGAACACAAGGAAACTTTCACATGGGTATCAGTATATCAGTAAATGTGTCTTCCCTTTCTGTCCACATTTTCCACTTTTAAAACCAAACCAGAGTATTTTTGGTTGTGCTTAAAAGGAAATCACAGCATTTGTGGACCCGGGTGTAATTTTTATAGCCTATTATTATATTGTAGCCTACTATTTTGTCTTTTATGACTGTTTGTCATGATAAAATCTTACCACCTCCATTGTACTGCAGTAAGAGCAACGTGATTAAGGGCACAAGCCTACCAGATTTCCACTTACATTTGTCAGAAATCTTATTAAACACCTTTTGTCTTTGAGCAAAAGTAAATGGAGGGAATCTATAAGGGCTGTAGTGTATGTACCTTGTCTTTTTATTTTTGCATTATGCAAACTTGCAGCCACAAACCAATGCCTTGTGTTCAATACTTCCTCTATATGCAAACAAGCTAAATCAAAAGTGAGCCTCCATCTCAGGCTAAAATAAACAAACCTGCATGCAGCAGGAAAGTCAGCCTCAGAAAGTCAGCAAGTTGACAATATGGATCAGCTATGCTACACTGCTTTCTCTATTTCCTCAAACACAAATGTTTAAGATGATTTCTGTTATGTATTTATTTGAAAGCTGTAGGTGGCTTGCACTTGACTCAAAAAGTTTCCAAATTCTCTACAGTGGAGGTGGTGAGTAGGCTAAAATATTATTATGTTTTGTGACAGTAAGCTAAGGTCCAGGCTGTCACATACTGAAATGTAGTATTGCACTTCCATAAAGATGGGGGATGAATAAAAATGATCATTTTAAAAGAAGAGTGGTCAAAAGTGAAGCAGCAGAAGCTGAGATATTCTAACTGACTAATATTGTTATTGCCTCATTTGTCAAACTCTGCGTCGTCAGTTTGTAACATATGCGTTTAGAGTTTTTATAAGCTTTATGGGCCTAATAGTTTGAAGTCTCAAGCCCAACCTGAGATAACCCTGATGACATCATCACAGTTACTCAGACTAGAAAGTTCCCTCCAGAACTACAGAAGACATTATATCTCTTTTTTTACATACTCTTCAAGAAAAATATACTGACCTTATTGTGTAAAAACTGTGAATTTCCTCTTTAAGGTGAGGAGCTTCACACTAGAAAAGCTGAGAGCATGTGTGGGCTACCATCTCTGCAAACACACAGAAACAGACACGAGGGGGAGATCCACTGGATGCTTGCAGAAAAGCCTAAAAACAGCTGCTCCCTGGTAGACACCCACGTCAGCTACTATTTGCCCATTAAACAGTCGAGCTTTTGCTTCAAAGCAGAGAATTTGGGAGCAGGTTGTGAACACATCTTTGTCAATGTATTCTCACGACATACCCGGCTAATTGATTCTGCTGGCATTCAGATGCATGCAGCCTGCTCAGCGCTGGTGCTATTTTTTATTAATTTTTTTTTATAGAACAGTGAAGAGATACGTCCCCGAAAGACTTCAAGACAGTCCATCAGTCTGTGTTGGAAGATGAGGGCCGTCCCAGAAGCCCAGGCACTGGATTATCAAAGTGTGAACAACACGGAACAAAGGACTAGCTGGTCCATCAGGGCTTCACCAGAACACATACTGACTGGGACTAAAAGCACTACTCACTCACCCACACATCCAATACACACTCAGATTTATACATGATGTTGCACTCATTGTCTTTCCCATGCACATAGGCCCATACACACATATGCAGAGACAGTCATTTGCACACATTCATTCGTAATCTCAGAGACAGAGCTTAATTTAGAAGTGTGCTCCTGTGTGTCCCTGTGAAAAACTAAGCAGTCAAAGCATGTACTGTCTTTAATTCAGAGGATGGTCAGTGCCGTGAATAATGAATAGACTGGAACCTGCAGAGATCACGGGGTAAGACTTGCTGAGCACCGACCCATAGGGTGTCAGTAGGCAGAAACACAGCAGCTAGAACATGAGCAACCGTTGTGGAAAGAAATGTTTGTCCAGTGTTTTGTGGCACAGTGAACACGAGGAATAGGAGTTTAGGGGAATAGAAAATGTCATTGGTTGTATTCATTCTAGATATTCATTCCTTATTCTGTAGTTAGGAGCTTCCACTGAGAGTTTGGTAAAAGCATCTTTTCTGGGTGATAAGCAGTTGTGCAGGGGGCAGTGATGGGGGAATCAGAGAGAGTTGGTTTCTCCATAGAGCCTATGCATTACATCATGTCACTAACAGATGATGCTATTAAACTTTTATCATCTATGTTATACCATCACATATGGCCTGTCCTGCTCGAGCCAAGAGACCTTTGTCATTTTGCTGTGACAGTGCAACACACATGCACGCATAGATACACAGACATTTTAGAAAACATCTGTAACAAAAAAGAGTATGTGTTTGTACTGCAAACAGCCAGATTGTGACTGATACCATGAAGAAAAGCACATCTTGAGCTTGTCTTAGAGCTCTCTTCAAAGAGAGAAAGAGAGAGAGAGAGCGCTTTCTCAAGGGACATAGAGAAGCTATTGATACTGGAGTGTGGCATCAGCCTTGCCAAAGCCGGTGTCATGGTGAATGGCGGTCTCTGAGTTGGCAGTGAGAAATAATGGTGCCAAATAGAACAGAAAAATGGGAAGAGAAGACCAGACCAACCTTGGGTGCATCTAAATGCTTAGAAACAGAAAAGATTCAAAGAGGTTGGATTTCAATAGAACATAAGAGTTCTCTTCTGCCTGTACTTAATCTGATCTGAAAGGGAGGGCTCTTTCAGGTGAAAGTGAAGGCAATCTAATGAATTCCCACAGGAAGCTATTTACTCCACTGAGATGAGTGCTGATGATAGAGAGGAATCCACTTTATAGTGTTAAGTTCTGGCCCTGAGCTGTTTTCCTAATCAGAGACCTGAAGGATTTTTTTGTAATTCTAAGTGCATATTGTAGAGAGCCTTCCTTTGAAAGCTGTGTCCCCTCTCTGGATGTATTCAGCATGTGGAGCAAAAGATGACAGAACCTATTTGAGAGATATATTCTCTTTGCCACTCCTTGATCATCACCTCTTGCCTCCTGCTCAGCAAACTACATATGTATGTATGTGTGTGTGTGTGTGTGTGTGTGTGTGTGTGTGTCTGTCTGTCTGTCTGTCTGTGTAATGTATTTTTGCCCCTGTATGTGTGTGCATGTGTATACATGCACTTATGTGCAGGGAGGGAGGAATGGGGAGTGATTCTCATTCCACTCACTCTCTGACAGTGACCTCACTCTTATGCAAATGACCACATTATAATAGACAGAGTCTGAGGATGACCTGCGCAAACACAAACCCTCTCTCTCTCTCCACACACACACACACACACACGTACACACAGACACACACACACACACACACACATATACACCAATTTTACATTTGTTGCTATTGGGGATATTACATAGACTTGCATTAATTTCCTGGAGACCCTAACCATAACTTTAACTTTAACCTTAACCTTAACCTTAGCTTTTTCCCAGCTGAAGACATGGCTTTTGTTCCTAAACAAGCCATCCCCAGGTAACAGGTCTTGACGTTTGTCCCCAAAAGTAACCTTGCCTTGTGTGCATGTGTGTCACAGAGCAGGCGAGTGAGAGAGTCCTTAATATGTTTCACAGGCACCTTGTCATAAGAGTAAAAGCAGGGCATTTTCCTGGCACGGTTTGGGTCCAATTGCCTCTTCAGAGAGAAGGGTCACTGCAAATCAATACAAATGTATTGTGAATGATCGCCTTTGTCTTATGATGAAACATTTCAGTCCTGATGAGTGATCTCTTTCAGGATGGTTTGATGAGGATGAAAATGATGAGTGAATCATAAGCTATGGCCTTTGAAGTCACCCACTGAACAGCTGTGGGAGATTTGGGACGATCACACTCCATCACCATCACCCAACGAGGGAATATATCCTCCAGTAGAGTTGAAGAGACTTGTATAATCTATGTCAAGGAGCATTAAGAATCCTCACCTTACTATGATCATTTATATTGGTTATTCCTTTACTGTAGCTTACTGTAATTTTAACCCATCAATATCCGTTTGGATGTCCTCTAGTTGTAAGATGGGCTGGATGCACAAATTTAGGTTTTTGAGCCAAACAGTGAAAACTTCTTTCCACACTGATTGAGAAAAACAAGTTCACAGTTCAGTAAAGTGGCAATACTGATTTTTATATTCATCAGCACCTTACTGCGTTGCTTATAGTACTGGCCAAACCTAAAAGTAAACACTGTAAAAACCACATCCAATGAAATTAGCAACCCCAGAAGTGTTCAGGGTTTGAACTGTGTTTCAAGCCCAGCATTTTTGTGTAGAGCATGTTCTCCTCGTGCCTGCGTGGGTTTCCTCCAGGTGCTCTGGCTTCCTCCCACAGTCCAAAGACCAGCAGTTTAGGTTTATTGGAGACTCCAAATTGCCTATAGGTGTGAATGTGAGTGTGACTGTCTCTATATGTCAGCCCTGTGATAGACTGGCAACCTGCGCATGGAGTACTCTGCCTTTCACATAATGTCACCTGGAATTGGCTGCAGCCCCCCATGGCCCTCAAAGGATAAATGGTATTACTAATAGATCATTTCATTACATCATATCATTTCAGTATATTTGAACATATATTGGAAGAGCAACTTTCTAAAAAAAAAAGCAACCAAATAGTTTCCATTTATGTAGCACAGCTAATTCCTCAGCCTCTTTCAACATAAAATATACGCTTAAGAACTTAGTATATTTAAAGAAAATATACCCAGATAAACTATGTTTAACTGGAACATAACTTTGTTTTCATTGTTTTCACTGTTTCCACAGCCACAGAGGCATTAAAAATGATCACACCTTAGTATTATTGCATTATGATTTATCTTCCTCATGGTCTGTTATTATCTTCACAAGGGAGCAATTCTCTGAATTCAGAGAACTGAAAATGTCAACAAATATCAAAAAATACATTGTGCCCTAAGGCAGATTTTCTGACATAAAATGGCAGATAAAGAGGACAGTGATATTCATGTCATCTTTGTATATACAAAGACCTCTTTGTGTTGGGTCCTCAGGGATGATTCTGATAATAATAAATATTCCAAGTTCAAGCTTCATACCTCTGAGTAAGGCAGGATGCTCAGTCTCCCTCTCTCTCTGTCACACCCTCCCTGCTTCTATTTGAAACCCACTCATCTTTTCTCTCTTGTCCTGTCTCTTCCACTCCATGTATCTGTGTTTTGCTATCCATACCTGTCAAAACTCTGGGAGTTTAGCTCTCCTCTCTTCTCCTCTCCTCTCCTCTTGTCTTCTCCTCTCCTCTCTGTAAAGACAGGGTCAGAGTAAACTGAGTGCATCGAGGTGTCAGCCATTGTGTCAAAATAATGCTGCCAAATACCAGTCTCAGTCAAACAACAGGTCAGGATAACAGCTTCAGTCAATAATCTCATTTATCTGCTCAGCCGTCAGGGAAACAAATCAGCTCCACACTAGATCATGTTAGCTGTCAGACTTTTAATGTGAAAAATATGAAAACCTTTTACTAAACCAGCGTGAGTGTCATTCACTTGCTCCCATTTCTTCTCCCACACTGAGTGAATCCTTACAAGGAGAAATGTAACACGGCAGCGGGGGGATGTTGTGACATCAAGTGAAATGTAAAGCACATAGCTATAGCTATAGCTATAGCTATAGCTAGAGAACACATCAGCTATTCCTCCTCACTCTGAGTTTAGAGTTGTGCTTCCGTAATTCTCTCCCACAGACTCAAGGTGACCTTAGAGCTGCTCAAGGAGATGAGTGGAAGGGTTCTTTTTCTTTACATGGCAATTAGTCTAATGAAGCATTTCCAATGTGATTGACCCATAATGCACATATGTCACATTTGTCAGTGCATTAGTATTCAGAACACTATATCTGCCATCTTTTTCTCCTTTTTACAATGTCTCCGATGCTACCCTAGACTAATTACCAGACTGTCCTTATTCAAAGCTTTGTTGTCACACTAAGCTCAGTGGATCAATGAAATTCAATTTGAGCATCTGTTGCCCAAAAAGACTCTAGCCACTCCTTAAGGAAGGCCCTAATAGCAATTTACTGTTGTCCTTTCACAAGGACATTTTTCTTTGTTTCAGAATGATACACAATCAGTAATCAGTGCTAAATAAATCATTAGTCCTCCCAGGACTTTCTTATATGTATGAAGTCAGGCTTTGTGCACACAGACCGCTTTCAGCTAAGAGACAGTAATTGAGTTTAGCGTGAGTGTGTAATAGTGAAAAATGATGATGTCTGTGTCCTATTTTGCGTTTTTTTTTTCTTTCTTCCTCTTCTTCGCCCACATTGTATTGTTGAAAGTAATGAGCTAAAATTAACTCACAATGCAGCTCAGGCAGTGTGAATGATGTGTCTGTGTTTCTTTGTGTGTGTAGGTGTGTGTTTGTAGGTGATGCATGAAAGTATATCAATAAACCTGTTATCTCGACATATCATCCTCCTGTGCCTCTTTCTTGCAAACTGCAGCTTTCTCTCAATCAGACAACCAAAAATGGGACATAAGTTTGACCTTTTAATTCTTGGTATCTTTCTATAGACCTCTTCCGCTGCATCCATGCAGCTCCAGCTAGATTTTATATATTTATTATCACATTATGGACATCTGCTAGGACAGTGGTTCTCCCCTCCATCCCCTGTAATATGCTCTGAATAAACAGATTAAATGGAGTCATGCATCCATGCAAACTAGCACACACATGAATGGATAAACATGCAGAAACATGCAGATTACTGTACACTTGCACAGAAATAGACACACTCACACACTGTAATTTGGCCTGTTTATAACACATTTCAATTCACCAGTCATACATTTTCTCACTCATCAATTTATCACCATCTAACAAAAATAAAAGTATTAGTCACAAAATGAGGGCTATTGTTTTGTGAACCTCCCACACCCAAAATGCAATCCTATCCAAATGAAGTGATTAGTCTTTGTTATGAAAAAAATAGACTGAGCTACTTAATTATTATCTTTCAGCTTTGCTCACATAGACATATCACACCACTGATTTCAGTGCAAAATCAAATTCTATAAATAACTCAGTGTCAACAATAACAGAAGTCCCCTTTAGTCTTCTGTATCATCATACCAAGTTGTTCATAATATATGCAGATAAACGAGTTTCTTCATTCTAGACACTGTCTCCAGCTCACAGCTGCATTTACAGGAAGCGTTGCCAAATGTTTTATGGCAGCACATCAAAGGGAATGATTATAGTACGAGCTTAGGCGAGACCACAGTTGCTAAGTCTGCCATTACAACCCCCAAGCAGATATCAGCTATCTTCTGCTGCCACTGCCACCACAATTTCAGATTTTAATGCACTCTGTGGTGGAAGTTGATGGATCCCTAGTGAATGTGTTTATGATTATGGAAACACTTCTGTTATACAAATTCAGGTTGTCACCTTATGTGGAATTCCCATTTTAGCCATTTGGATGTAACATTGTTGTTAGTACTCATGTATTACTCACAACAGAGATAAATGTTTCCATTCTTGTGCAAAGGTTGATTTCATGTGTGCTTGGACCAGGCTTTGAAAGACTGTTTATATTGTCCAGTATAATTAATGATTTATTAACAACTAAAGAGACTGACCTGGATCACTCATCCGTGGGTTAGTACTATGATGAGCATACAGACATGTAATCTGTTTTGACTGCCTTTCCCTCATTGCGAAAAATGTGATGTGAATTCAAGCTGGATAGTTTATGTGATCATAAAAATCACTGAACTAAAATGAAACGATCATTGACATAATCACAGGAAAGTAAAAGAAGCCATGCAATGCAATAGCTGGATGAAATCAAGGCTTGAGTTGCACTTCATGTTTAAATTGGCCCTTGCCTGTGTGAGCTATATATCTTCTAATGTGCCTGACAGTCCATTTTCATCATAACATCTTCTCCCAGGAGTGAAATAATGTCTGCCCTCCAGGCAATGTAAATGAAGAAAAATGTAAAGGGCTGGGCCGAGGCTCAGACTATGGATGGGTGAAGTTAAACGTGATTGAAGCTAATTGATATATGGCCTCACTTCATCTCATGGGATGAAACCCAGAAATGTCATGTTAGAATGTAATTACTTTTACTGCAGTCTCCAGTCATTCATGTTTGAATACAGACTCTCCAATATGAATATGTTTTCATTTATAATGTAAGATAAGTTATTGCTGTAACACACTAACACACATCTGTCCGAACTACACTGAAATCACTTTGTAGGCTCAATTGATTCTGTGCAGGTAAATATCCTCTTTAAGAAAATGGCCTGTAGTCAGTTTCATTATTTAATTAACTACTGTTGATGTAGAGTTGTTGTAGAGTGCGCTTCAGTTAAGATCCAATAGAATGGTTTAACCATGGAGTGCATACTGTTTGTTTCAAATGTAGGAGCCACGATAAAGCCCAGTAAAATTGAAGGTTGGGAAAGTTCACTGACGTCGGGCAATATGCAACCTTCAGGACAGATTGTGTCTTCAAACACATGCCAAGACTGGGGTCACAGGTCCATTAATGACACTGAGTCAGGGGAAGAAATGATTTGCTTCTTGCTTGCTGTTTACTTATGCCCAGAAAGAAGGAAAGCGAAAAAGGAAATACATATGAATATTACAGTAAAGTACAAATACCACAAAAAAGAAGGGGGGCTCTTTTTAGGAGTGTTACACACTAATTCTTTATGTTAGTACTTCATGCAACACACACAAATGTGAAGAAGAAGACTGCCATTAGCTCCATGGAAAGCCCCATTAGGAAGACCAGTCTATAAATCCTACAATCCTATAAATCTGATTAGACGCAATATTTCAGCAGGCCTGACATTGGTCAGGATGTGGCGCCCTCCTGTGGCTTCTGTGAACCACTGAAATCAACACGAAATGTGATAAATATTCAAAAGAAATGTTTCAATCACACAGTTACACAGCGAGAGGTGTAAAACGACAATGTAGTAGTATTCACGACAACAACTTTGAACCGAAAACACAACCCAAGAGAAAAGAAAGGAAACTGTTACCAGTCTGTCCTGTGGGGGCGCTGTGGCAAACACCTGCGGATATTTCTAGAAGGACGGCGCTGCTGCTCGGTGCGAACGGAAGTGCGGATGTTGTTGATCCGGCTTTGCGTCTCCTCGTCGTTGGTGCAACGATGGCCAGCGCTACCGCTAAACAAGCGCCTAAAATGAACCAAAAGTCCTCCGCGGGAGGCACCGGGGCGGCGGGGGTTAGCGGCGGGCCCCCGATAATGCCCCTCGCCTCCCCGCTCATGGGGAAAAAGAAGAAGCCGTTCCTGGGGATGCCTGCTCCGCTGGGCTACGTTCCCGGTCTCGGCAGAGGGTGAGCTAGCTTGCTAACAGCGCTGTAGCTAACAAGCTAATTGTTGTCTGCTGGATGAAGTCGGTGTTTTAGCAAATTATCCTGCGTTGTAACAGGCTCGGTTGAAGTGAAGAATACATCGTAACATCAATTACTATTAATTACTACATAACAGAAGCTGGTAACACGCACAAAGATATTAACACGGTATTATGTATGGATGCATTTAATTATTGATGACCTAAAGCCATCTAAAAATGGTGACCATGTAGTTGGTTGAGTAGATTTTTCGTTTGTCATATACATAATACTGTAATCAATACTGTTTCTGTGCTGTTAAACCCGGGGCAAGTATCTGACAAATCTGCATGATCTAATGAGTCAAAACACTGCTTTAAAGTATAGATGAGGTTGATATATTGTTTATTGAACTTCCCTGTGCATGCTCATCATGGTTCCTATGCCCACCGTTTATATGTGTTATTAATTGTAAGTAATTGCTCCTCTTCAGTGCAACTGGTTTCACCACCCGATCTGATATTGGTCCTGCTCGGGATGCCAATGATCCAGTGGATGACCGACATGCGCCCCCAGGGAAGCGGACGGTTGGGGACCAAATGAAAAAGAACCAGGAAGAGGATGATGAAGATCTGAACGACACCAACTATGATGAGGTGCCTATTGTCTGAATTGGCTCTGGCTGTCATTTGATGTTTATCTGTTGTAAATATAATGAATAAAAATGAACCCATGCAAATTTCAAAGTTGACCTCTGTTTACATTGAGTATATGATGTCTTCTGTCTTGTGTATGAAATCATGTTGCCTTTTGTTTTGTAGTTTAATGGATATGCTGGCAGCTTGTTCTCCAGTGGGCCCTATGAGAAAGACGATGAAGAAGCAGACGCTATATATGCAGCACTGGACAAGAGGATGGATGAAAGACGCAAAGAAAGAAGGTCTATTTTCCCTCCTGAGTTTTAGTGTAACAGCATAAGCCTTCCATGTTTTACCCAGTGTATTGATGTTGGACGTCCTGTGCAATTGATAGTGCAAGTGAGTGTAATTTTTAAAGTTGTCTTGTGTATTTTCAGGGAGCTGAGAGAAAAGGAAGAAATAGAGAAATATCGTATGGAGCGACCGAAAATCCAGCAGCAGTTTTCCGATCTAAAGGTATAAAATTGCACATGATTTTCCAAACTGTTGCCCTACTTTTCCACCTCAAATCATCAAATTTTCCTTTACTGTCTTCTTCTTAAACCTGTCTCTCAGCATTTTAGGCACTTATAATATTTTGTCCCCATCAGGTGATATGTTATATTTTCCTTTGTTACACTGTTTAAGAACAGGAAAATAGCATGACTTTATGGTGAACCACCATGACTTTTTGAGATTATCCAGCTGGAGTCATTTCAGTCAAGCAGAAGATATGTAAAAAAAAAAATTAAGAAAATAAATAGATTTTATGTTTTCAGAAGAGAACAGCAATGTACTGCTGTATGTTTGAACTCATGGTCCTGATGATCCTAGTTATTTAACATCCCTCTTTCGTCCATCTTTATTCTCCCTTTTTTCATATCTTGTCACAGAGGAAATTGGCAGAGGTGTCAGAGGAGGAGTGGCTGAGCATCCCTGAGGTGGGAGATGCAAGGAACAAGCGCCAGAGGAATCCCCGCTATGAAAAACTCACCCCTGTCCCAGACAGCTTCTTCTCCAAACACCTGCAGACCGGAGAGAACCACACCACTGTTGACCCTCTGCAAGGGGTCAGTATGAATGTGAAAACAATTACCTTTCCTTTGGACATCCACATAAAACACACAAGATAATAATATGATGTAGTTTCAGCCTGCACCAGCAGGAGTCACAATATCTTGCTATAAACAATGAAACACTTCAACTGTGCAAATTAATGCAGTTTTTTTAAAAGGTCCTTTTTTCATTCACCTATTTCTGCAAATTGATCACATGACCTCTCTTGACACTTAAAATACTGCATAGAAATGAGGCAACTTGGTTGGTCTGTGCATGCAAGCTGTATGCATTACTACATATATGAATTGACAGCAAATGGAACTGTTGAGTAAAAAGTTGTCAGTTTTTACCACATATATATTGCATTTTCAAATTTTACATTATTACTATGAATATTCCACACTGTATATGTCATTCTACAGAATAGGAAAACCATTTTGCAGAGTTTCACATGTATCATTTACATTGGTGGGAAAAGTGTCATATGATCTATCTTTTCAACATGCCATGACAAAATTTTCACAGAGAGACTACAGTGTTCTTTTCCATTCTAATTATTTTGTCTCTTCTCTAGCTGGGAGGTCTGAACACCCCTTATCCAGGAAGTATGACCCCTGGTCTGATGACGCCAGGAACAGGAGAGCTGGACATGAGGAAAATTGGTCAGGCCAGGAACACACTCATGGACATGAGGCTCAGTCAGGCAAGTGATGAATCATTGTCAGCCCCTTTCACTTTTAGTTTGTTTAACAATCCATTCTCTGCTGATTTGTTTATTCTCTCTCTCTGTGCCTTCGTTTTAATCTGTCTTTAGGTGTCTGACTCAGTTAGCGGACAGACAGTGGTGGATCCTAAGGGTTACCTGACAGATCTCAACTCCATGATCCCCACATATGGAGGGGACATCAGGTAAAGACCACTGGGACCTCAGAAGTTCCTAGATTATTTGTGTGTAGAATAAGTTGTTGCGCGTGTGTCTGATGGTTTATTTTTTACTTCTCACGTCCAGTGACATCAAGAAGGCACGTCTGCTGCTGAAGTCAGTCAGGGAGACCAATCCCCATCACCCACCTGCCTGGATTGCCTCTGCCAGGCTGGAGGAGGTGACTGGCAAACTGCAGGTGGCAAGGAACCTGATCATGAAAGGCACTGAGATGTGTACTAAGGTAAAGGATGATAGACGGTACGCTAAATCGACTTAGGCCCTGTGCGCATATGCAAATAGATGTGTATCATTAGCTTACCCAGACTATAGGTTGTAACTAAGTTTATTCATGGTCCTTTTCCTCCCATTGGCATAAGTATTTTTCTCTGCCCACCAGAGTGAGGATGTGTGGCTGGAGGCAGCCCGGCTTCAGCCCGGTGACACAGCTAAAGCCGTGGTGGCCCAGGCTGTCCGCCACCTGCCACAGTCTGTCCGCATCTACATCAGAGCTGCAGAGCTGGAGACAGATGTCAGGGCCAAGAAACGAGTCCTCAGGAAGGGTAAGGCTGTCATGCACCATCACCTGTAAACCAATCCTTTTAACTGATTCTCTTCTTTGTGTGTATCCATTGTCAGATTGTGTGAAAGTTCTGAAAAGACATGTTACTGTTATGTTGTTATGAGGACAGGTTTCCGAGCAGTGCTTGCATGAATGAATGTTTTGAGATTGCCTGCCAAAAGGAAGACACTAATTTCTGCAGGGTAAAAATTTACAACTAGTCTGAATCTGTCCTTTGTATCATTAAAAGCACCCACACAGAAATACTCCCTCCCTGCACACGTTAGATTGCATAAATGATCTCCTAACAGTTACATTTGGCAGCTGTGGTTCTGGCTTTTCATCAAGGCCAGGCACCCTATTTGAACCATGGTGTCAATGCCCTATCACACACACACACGCACATACATACACACACGCTCATATTTCCCAGCAGCATACCGCAGTGACAGAGATGGATGTTAAGCTTCCTCTGTGAAAGAGGTCTCTCTGCCTCTACATATTCAGTTGCCTCTGCTGTGCTTATCTCCATTACACACACACACAATACCCTCACTTCCCACCCAGACTCTATTGGACTTGACTACTATTGCAGAATATGCTGTTTAGTGTTTGTTTTTATTACATTATTCATTGTGTTCACTGAAACCTGTATTGTCTTCATTCCTTTTTGCGATATGAATTATTGTGCAGCCATACTCTCTGCCATTGTGCACAATTTGTTACCAGTGCAAATACAGGTCTGTGCATGTTCAGTGTTAAAATGTTGTCTGTTACAGCAAAGTCCAAGGATTTTAATATTTGTTAGTTAAGTTTATTGCCTTGAGTAACACTTTGACCTGCTCATATACTGTCAGTCACTCAGAATAAAAGTTTCAATGAAATGCCTTAACAGTTGTGTAATTGTTACCCATGTAGCCCTGGAGAATGTGTCCAAGTCAGTTCGACTGTGGAAGACAGCTGTTGAGCTGGAGGAGCCAGAGGATGCCAGAATCATGCTTAGCCGAGCTGTGGAGTGTTGTCCTACTAGTGTGGAGGTACGCTTAACACATGATGCCATTATAATTATTTTCTACCAGCGTATAAAATAAAGGATTAATAGGATGTCACACACAGCAATGCAACAAAAAAAACCCTTGCACCAACCTAAATGTTTCCATCTGTCCTCCTAAGCTGTGGCTGGCACTGGCCCGGTTGGAGACGTACGAGAACGCCCGTCGTGTCCTGAACAAAGCTCGAGAGAACATTCCCACCGATCGTCACATCTGGATCACTGCTGCCAAATTGGAGGAGGCCAATGGCAACACTCAGATGGTGGACAAGATCATTGACAGAGCCATCACTTCTCTACACGCCAACGGTGTTGAGATCAACAGAGAGCAGTGGATACAGGTGTGTTTCTGTGGCTTTGTAATTTCATTGATGTCGTTGAGAGAGAGAGAGAGAGAGAGAGAGAGAGAGAGAGAGAAAGCAGAGTTTCCTGCAGGAAAGCTGTTTATGGAAGAATAAACAGCTGCACTCAATAAATAATTGCATTCCCTAAGGCCATAGAAATTCATACTTTCAAAATAGAATGTGTGTTTCTAAAACTGTGCCACTTATACACCACTTGATAATGGAAGTGGACAGGATATCTGAAACATCTTCAAGTATAATGCTGTCTAGTTAAAGACCACCAAAAAAGACAGCTTCAGGAATGTTGTAATAACATCTCTGTGACACTTGAGCAAAAACGAAACTCTATAAGCTTCACAAAGGCAACATGTGTTGCAGAGCTATTGTGTTGGTCTGGAGTAGATTGTGCACATGTAACTATTAAACTGGTGACTTGGTTACTTTGTCTTTATGACTCATTGTCGAAGAAGTAGAGCTTTTTAAAAACACATTTCTTGGTCTAATTTCTCAGTCACTTCCAAATTAAGAGAAACACTGAAGACAATCTAAGTCTATGTTTTTTATTTCGTAACAAATACATCAGCTGGTGAACACACTATTGGGATTTTTATGTAGGTCTGTAACTCTGTGAATAAACCTGTAAATTATAAAGTGAATGAATGAATGATGTACCTTTTAAATCTTGACATTAATGGAGCAGAGAGAGTCATGTGTCTGTTGGCTCTGATAGCATGCCAACATACTTTGGCAAAGAAAGAAAAAGAAGACAAGCCAGCACTGTGACTGATACTTTGTTTAGTGCAGTTCAGTTGTTTTGCAATCATTGGTCTTCAAAGCAATCCTTTCTCACATTGTTTCTCTAACCATTTCCTTGACTACCTAGCCTTTTCTATTGCTGGCAAAGTGTGTGGTTAGTGTGGTTGGTTTATCAAGGCTTTTTGCCAGTACACTCATTGTAACACCAACAACAGATGAACTTTAAAATGACAGGATTTGGCAGTTCTTAAAAGAATCATTACGTATGAAGAGACCCTGAGCTGGACCTTTGTTCTTCCTGTGAAAATCATCTGTGCATAGATGACTTCTTATAAAAGACTAATTATCTATAAAACTTATCTATGAACTGTAAGTCATCTACATGGATATCAATCAGTAACCCAGGTCCAGTTTTAGTCTGACATATCAGGTGTGTAAATATTTCCGTGTAAATAGCTCCATCATTCCTCTGAAAATGCCATTGGGGTCAGTTTCTTATGCCTGAACTTTTTGCATTCTACATCTTTGTGGTATCCATAATCTCTTTACTCCTAAGGGTTTCTTCTTGTCTTGCAGGATGCAGAGGAGTGTGACAAAGCAGGCAGTGTGGCTACCTGCCAGGCCGTGATACGGGCTGTCATAGGTATTGGCATTGAGGAGGAGGATCGTAAACACACCTGGATGGAGGATGCAGAGAGTGTGAGTACCGATACATCCATAGGTCCCTCACATACTCGCTGGCTGTCAAGAGTTTAACTTTTCACTGAGATGCTTGTCTGTTATGTTTCAGTGCGTGGCCCATGGAGCGCTGGAGTGTGCCAGGGCCATCTATGCCCATGCCCTGCAGGTGTTCCCCAGTAAAAAAAGTGTCTGGCTCAGAGCTGCTTACTTTGAGAAGAACCACGGCACCAGGTGACCAGATTTAGTTTTCTAAATTAGAGGTGGATGATCTGACAGTTTTATATTGTGATTAATCTTGAAGATGTCCACAATCTACTTTCAAGCAAGATCGTAATGTTTTACCATTGTACCAACTGTACTCCTACCCTCCGCGCTATGTTCACAAACCCAAACAGAATGATATGATTGTCTGCTAGATGGCTGGGCCAGGCCAAATGATATTGTGTTTGTCTATCCTGAAGTCTCTTTCACGTGTGACATATTTGAAAAACAATTCAACATGATGTAACAGCATGCGGGTGAGGAGCTTGTACCAAAAAAGGATTTTCCGTCAGTATTGTGTTGGTGGTCCGTCCAACCACAGTCAGAAATTTCTCAAAGCAAAGTTATTTGTAAACTTTGTCAGGCGATGGTTGGCACTTCTGGAGATAATGCAACAAATATATTCAGCTACCTTAATAGGAGACATTGGAAGGAGCGTGCCAAGAGTTTCAGGTTGGTACAAACCCACTTATCTGTATCTCACAAGGTCCTGAAACATAAACAGTTATCATTGACTGCATCAAAAAATGTGATAAAAGCAACAAAATGCAGATGGAATGAGGTGACTGAGGCGGTCACAGTCCGTCTAGCTTAGGATATGGTGCCATTCAAAGCTGTGGACAATGCAGGATTTAAGACACGGATGCAGATAAGGTGCAGATAGATAAGTCAATGGGCTGGTTTTTGGAGTTTGGCTTTTTTTTCGACGGTAAAATGTTTGGAAAAAAGGATATCCCTTCACATTGTGGGTCACGATTGTGCATTAAAAAGATTGTGGTACTTTTTTCCTTTTTTTTTTTTTTGGAAGATCGCCCACTCTTACTCCAAATGTACTTTATTTCCTCACATCTTTATTTGTTAATTTTATAATTAATAATTATATTTAACATTCTGGTTTTCTCTCCTTTACCTCCCATCTTTCATCGCTGTGCTCCTCCCATCCATTACTCTTTGATTGCCTCTCTCAGGGAGTCTTTGGAGGCCCTGCTTCAGAGGGCTGTGGCTCACTGTCCCAAGGCAGAGGTCCTGTGGCTGATGGGGGCCAAGTCCAAATGGCTGGCTGAGGATGTGCCTGCAGCCAGAAGTATCCTCGCTCTGGCCTTCCAGGTGTTGATGCAGTCATGCAAACTTTGACTTGTTCATGTAGTGTCCATGTGAGCTTGTGTATAACTCTATTTTACCCTTTCCTCTGTTTCTCCCCCTCTTACCCACACCTTCTATCTCTGTGCCACCTCCTTTTTTTCCCTAGGCTAACCCTAACAGTGAAGAGATCTGGCTTGCTGCTGTCAAACTGGAGTCTGAGAATAATGAGTATGAAAGAGCCCGTCGACTGCTGGCCAAGGCCCGCAGCAGCGCTCCAACAGCCAGGGTGAGTGTGTGTGTGTGTGTGTGTGTGTGTGTGTGTGTGTGTGTGTTTGTGTATGTGTATGTGTGTGTGTGTTTGTGTTTGTGTTTGTGTTTGTGTGACAGTGGGAAAGGGAAAGAAAGATTTCCTTATTTCAAACTCTCATTAGAGTCGCTCTGCACAAATATACTTGTCTGCCAGAAAAAGTCGAAAACTGGTCTCCCCAGACAGGTTTTAATGTATCTTTATTTTATCAATGGAAACCTTCAGTAATGTGTACTATCAGCTGGTATTTAGTGGATTATAAAATGGGCTGAAAGGAGAAAATAAGGGAAAGTGAGTGCTATTCTTAGAAGATTGATGCCAAAAAACTATTCTGGCTGTTAATTTGTACAGGGGAAGTGTATCCACATTTATAAACTGTCCTGTCCTTTTACTCTCCAACTGTCCTTCCATGACCCTGTGTACCGGAACAGTTAGTTTGTTTTCATTAAGTAATGCTGGAGTAGAGCTCTGACCCATGTTTTTTGAGGGGCTGGATTATCAGGTTTTATTCTTCTTTACTTTAAAGCCTATGTTTCACAGTAAATTAATAGGGCATTGGAAGCTTCTCCAAACGTGCTGTTTTTCTCAGGTTCAGGCTTGCCAATACAAAACAGTCTGCAGCACTGACGTTGACAGATGCTGTCAGCAGTGCTCATCAACTATCATTCTATCAGGTCTATCTGACTGTGCTTACTGACAGCTATGACTAAGAAAGCCTGTTTTAATGTGGGCTGTACTGATTTCCCTGTCAGATAGGACAACTGCATGGTGTTGATGAAGCAGTTAAGCATTTAGGCTATGCCCTAGGAAGTTGGTATTTAATACGGTTGATAGCTGGTGAAGTATTTCTATTTTATAAATTGGGCTTCAGTAAAAGCTTTTTTTTTTTTTAATTATTTTCAACAATACTACTCTACATCAAGTGTAATACAAGCCATGGGGAATTTAAAAGACAAGATCACAGGCCCTGTTTATACATGTTGCCTGGTTGAACAGCTTTTGTGTTTGTTTGTCATCTCTACAGGTATTTATGAAGTCAGTGAAGTTAGAGTGGGTGTTGGGAAACATAGACGCTGCCCAGGAGTTGTGCACCGAAGCCCTGAAACACTATGAGGACTTCCCAAAACTTTGGATGATGAGAGGCCAAATAGAGGAGCAGTGTGAAAACATGGACAAGGCCAGAGAGGCCTACAACCAAGGGGTGAGATGGGGGAAGTGTCAGGGGGAGAGGGTTTGTGTAGGTGTTATAATATATAAACGCACAGGCAAAGGACTTTTAAAATCATTCTATTTATATGTGTTTCTGATTTAAAAAATGTTTCCTTAATAAATCTAAAGAGTGGCTTATGTCTTGCTTGTTGCTGTAGTTGAAAAAGTGTCCCCACTCGGTGCCCTTGTGGTTGTTGCTGTCTCATCTTGAAGAGAGAGTGGGACAGCTGACCAGAGCCAGAGCGATCCTGGAGAAGGCACGTCTCAAGAATCCCCAGAGCCCTGAGCTGTGGTGAGAAAGCACAACAAACAAAATGTAGTAATGTGCAAAAGCAGGACGTAGCTTGAGGAAGTGCTTCAGTTTGAAATGTGTCACCTGTGTAGATGGGGTATTAAGCATAATCATATGTGTTTAAAGTTCTGATTGAGCACTGAGCAATTGAAGATATTTACTTTGGCATTCAAGTGGCGTCTCCTTTGTTGTCATGCTCTTGGCTTTTTGGGAAAGCTTTCACTTCCCTGTGTGAAGGAGAAAATGCTGGCACACTTGCACACACCCACTCACAGATTGTTTTATTCTTTTCTGTAGAAAGGGAGAATGGAAATGTTTTTGTTAGATAACATATACATTAGACAACATGTGCTAAATCTGCTTGTTAATGCATTCATAAAAAAAAAAAAATCTTTGAATGCAGCACAGAAACACAAACTTGGATTGATGTCAACTTAAAAACAAAAATGACTCCACCTACCACTCAAAAACTGACAGACGTGTACAACTGAGCACCTAAAATGATGTGTATGTGATCATATTAACCAGGTTGGAGTCAGTTAGGCTGGAGTTCAGGGCCGGTTTGAAGAACATCGCCAACACACTGATGGCCAAAGCCCTGCAGGAGTGCCCCAATTCAGGTGAGAACATATTGTTGCTGTTGGGTGAAACCTTTTTCTAGACGTTTGCAGATTTTATGGTGTCCTAAAATCAATTTCAAAAACACCTCTGTTCAGGTTACAGACCTTTATACACATTTCAGTTATTTTCTGTGCGCTCTATCACTGCCTGTTATCTCAAATTCTCCACTTCACCCCACTCCCTATTCCTTCCTACAAAGGTATCCTGTGGGCAGAGGCTGTGTTTTTAGAAGCCAGGCCCCAGAGGAAGACTAAGAGTGTGGACGCTTTGAAGAAGTGCGAACACGATCCCCACGTCTTGCTGGCTGTAGCCAAGTATGTCTTCTCACTGTTTTCCCCTCAACTTCTCAATAATAAGCTCTGCTGTTAGTACAGTACAGTTTTTGTTGTATTCAGCATTTAACATTCTGGAAAGATTTTTTTCAGATTCATTTTCTCATGTGCGCATTTCAGGTTGTTTTGGAGTGAGCGTAAGATCACCAAAGCCAGAGAGTGGTTCCTCAGGACAGTAAAGATTGAGCCAGACCTAGGAGATGCTTGGGCTCTCTTCTACAAGTTTGAGTTGCAACATGGCACAGAGGTAAGAATCTTAGTATTGTCAATCTTAATCTGGGCATGAGACTTGTGCGTGTTATTGCTAGACTTCGCAGCTAATTAAAGGCAACATTGGAAAGACTAAATCCATGATTTAGGTCACACGATTGACCATGAGATGCAAAATCAATTTATGCGACTTTGGTTTGACTGAGTGGTATGTGCTATTACTGCATTGGCTATCTTTACCACCACTGAAAAAAACTGTGCATTGTTAACAAACAAAATGTGATGGCCAAGAGACAAAATTATTGAAAAGTATTTGGGCGGAGGAGTACATCGAGGAATACGTGATGCTGTCTCTCTAACCTATTTTTCACCATCCATAATTCTTTTACTCATTCATAAAGACAGGTGATGGACACAACCAAAATGTGTGTGTGTGTGTGTGTGTGTGTGTGTGTGTGTGTGTGTGTGTGTGTGTGTGTGTGTGTGTGTGTGTGTGTGTGTGTGTGTGTGTGTGTGTGTGTGTGTCTAACCTTACTGTTCTGCATCCCTCAGGAACAGCAGGAAGAAGTGCGAAAGCGCTGCGAGAATGCAGAGCCCCGTCATGGCGAGCTGTGGTGTGCCGAGTCCAAACACGTCCTGAACTGGCAGAAGAAGACAGGAGAGATCTTAGCGCTGGTAGCCAGCAAGATCAAGAACACATTCTGAGCCTCAGGAAATTTTAGACTGAAAACACCTGGAGGACTCTGGCAGTCTCAAGTCTCGCAGGGAACAGCTATGGACACGCTCAACGATTGGTCTCGACCAGGACCTGGCCATCTCTGGAACATACAACATATTCACACATAACCCCCTTGCCTTTTTCTTGTTTTACTGTTTTACAAACTTAAATTACAGTTGCTGTACTTACTAACAAAAAAAATATGATTTAATGTCAAAGTGAAAGTGAAAGTATCAATATAAATTTCAAAATCATTCCTTACCCACCCCAAGTGAATTTGTAGCAGCAGCAATTAAAACATTGGGTTTTGTGGTCTGTCTGGTTGCATGGGGACTGTCAGTCAACAACATTTTCAATGTCTTAAGGTAAACTGAGGTTTGGACTTTGCATTTTTGAGCTTGTGCAGCTTTGCCTTTATTCTTGAGGTCTTTGTTTTGTTGGCAAGTAAACCTTCTCTAGAGTTTGCTCGCAGACTGCTGCAGGTTGTGGCTTGGGATTTCTTTGTATTTCACTAAAGCCATTGTACCCCCAACCTGTAGAAGCCTTTCAGGATCTGCCCACAGTATGAGACTACTATCACCATGCATCATGGTGGACACTGGTCTATGGCAGCGTGGATTATTTTGCTTACCCAAACAACATATAGGTTAGTATGATAGCGATCGTCTTTTGCTTCAGTCTCCCACTTGCCTTCAGCCAAACACTATCTCCACACTCTGTAAGTGTGTCATAGTGAAGTAGGTTAAAGGTTACAGGCGGTCAGTTATTGTTTTGTCTTTATGAAATGTGGATTCATTTGTTTATCTGTTTTCACTTTGACATTTGTCTGTTTTTCTGTTGATTGTTGTCAAAATTCAAATTTCAGTCATTGTGGCTGCGTGGAAATTGTGAAAGAGTAAACATGAAAAAGAGAAAGTAGAAATGGAAATGAATACTTTCCACTGCAAGAGAGAAATATACTGAACACACTGGTTGATTCCACCGTTAACCGTTTGGACAGATCCCTTTAGGCATCAAGTCTAAATCTGTGTTTGTTAACAAAATATCCAGAAATCTTACTTTGAGGAATTTAATTTCAGTTTATCCCTGTGGATATGTAAGAAGTGCAGATTTGGGTCTGTCTGTTCAACAAGATGTGACAGTGTATATAAACTCTTTGTCAGAGATTATTACATGATTTCTCATGATCTTTTTTTTTTTTTTTACACAGCTCGCTTGAAATGTGTTCAAAATACTTTGTAGGAATCCAATAAACAAGTAAAGTCCATTGCACCATTCCCCCTTTTCTCCCTAACAAGTTCAACGCTGAAATGGTTTGTTGTGATTTGAATGTCGTATTTATTTCTGAGTGCACAGTTAGTTTCTTTGTAGGTTGTGTTTTCCCTGACCTTTCAGTCTAGGAGTTTCACCCTCACTAATCCTCCCATGCAGTTCCCATGCACACCCAGCACTGTGGTGGTCCTGTATGGGTTGTCATTGTAAGTTCACTTTAGGTTTGGCTTGGCTGAAACTGGTTAGGATCACTGCATGTTAGGATTACAACCATCAAGCATCGTTTCATACTATCCCATGGTTTTCTGTAGCTCACTCAACAGCCTGGAGGTTCCGTCCTTTGACAATGTATGCCCCCCCCCAAGAAGCGCTTTAAGTGGCGCTTATGAGAATCGTTCCACCAAAAAGCACTGGCTTTACACACCGCTCCCCCTCGGCATCACGTATTTCCCACAAAACCGACAGGATGAAGTCAAATGATTGATTGCAGAAGTTTTCCTCGACTTGATCGGACTGGAGTTTCGGTGAAATCCTAAGCCGAGCGTCAGCAATCCATGACAGTTGAAGGAAACTGGAGCAGCAGTGACTTTGTTGATGTTGGAAATTACGGAACACTTAATCGGAAGTCTATCCGCCACCGTGTTAACCTATCCACCAGAAGAAGTGTAAGAAATACTGAGAAAACGTGGTTCGGAAACAATGAACGCCGCCAGTTCAGGAGTAATTCACTGGATCTTCCAACTACTGGTAGAGATGGGTTTGCTCGTCTGAGGTTCCTGCAGCAGAACATGATAAATGGTAAGTGTGGTTTTAATACCTTGTGCCTAGAGGAGCTGATAGAAAATATAGAAATTTGCGCAGCACCAGCAGTGTTACCAGCGCCGTGTTGACACTGGTCACGATGGTTGAGCGCAAACGGCTGGAAAGCGACGGGCGCACTGTATGGACTTTTATATTGTACTTACTTATCTGTGATCCACAGAGGACAATCCACAAATGTGCAATACCAGCCACAAATATTTCACTATCCACAAACATGTTTATTTTTTAACTTGTGTTAAGAATTGAGCGATCAGCAAATGCATGCGTGACTTACTGTCAACATTTTCAACATTTTACGCATTTACGCATTTGTGGATCCATTTGAACTTGTATTTTTTCAGGACTTCTTTTAAATTTTTTTATTTTTATTTTTTTTTTTACAATGCCTGCCACAGCAGACCTGTAGAAAAAAAATCAACAAATGTGAGGTGTCCAAAGAAAACAATCCGCGAATATCTACCATGATCCACACATCTCATCCTCATCCACGTTTTTTTTTTTTTTTTTAATTTGTGATATTCGCAAAACAGAATTCACCGTTTCACCACAAAAATACACGTAAAGCGATATTTCCATCCATTTTCGACTCTGAAACGGTTTCGACACACTTTTGGATCGCTTCACGTCAGTTTGTGGGACATGTGACATTACCCATACATAGGGGGCGCTCGAAATGAATGGGGGGCCAATGGCGCCATAGCCCATAAATGTAACGTTTATGGGATAAAAAAAAAAAAAAATGTTACTGCCAATTTTAATAATGTTTTCAATATAAGATTGTAGAAAGAATAGATATAATTACGTAAGATTTGATTTTTTTTTTCATTTTCATTTTAGATATTAATACTACCATTAGTGCTACCACAACCACCTATAGGTCCTTAATAACCACCTTGCAACACCCTAGAAACCACCACCTTCTTTCTCATATTTAGCTCCTGTATTATGTTATTTTTGCCCTCATATCACTGCTATTACACTCCTTACCACAGAAAAGGAGGGGAAGACAAACTATAAAGAAGTATTCATGAGTTGGGGAATATTAATACTATCATTGGTACAACTAGTGGTAGGATTAATATCCGCAATAGTAGTAATAGTAGTAGCAGAGGCCATAGTTTCAATGGAAGTGGCTCACTTTATCACAGTTTAATGCACATGTGGTGCAAATAATGCATATGGAAGACTACAAATACTGACCAGTTGGCGTGTCGGATTAGATTGGACATTGAAATCCCGGTGTGCCTCGGGGATGGGGGACCACCCAGTCTCCTAGGTGAAGCTCAGCTGCTGTCCGTCTCCATTGTTGTCTTTTGAGATGGCAGTGATGAGCCCCCATTCTAAATCAGGACTGTTGGGTTAAATAAAGACGTGACCAAGGTTGTTTGGAGGGGGATCAGACTGGTCATCAGGAGCACCGGGAGAAATCCCAGTGAGCTGTTGTATGGAATGCTATGCTAGTTGTCCTTCTTCCAGTATAGGGTGTACTTGTGTCAGCTCATATGAGAGAATGTCGACACTTACCGGTGTAGCTACTAATTCCGCTTCATATTCGGGGATTTTTTCCCCACAGATCGTCTAGGGTGTGAATTGGACAAAGTTCCGCAAACAAATCGGAGGGAAGTCAAAAATGTCACATGGCCCACAAGCTGACAGGAAGTGATCCACAAATGTGCAATATCCATTTCACCTGTACAAATGGATTATGTGTAAATCACTCACATGTGCATGGATAGTGAAATAATTGTCAATCATGGTACACATTTGTAGACTGTTCTCTGTGGGTCACAAATAACAAAGTCCAATAAAAACTTAGCACCGTAAGTCTTAGCAGGAGCCAAGTGAACAATGACTCATGGTCATTTTCTAATCATCTTCTTCTTCTTCTTCTTTATATTAAACTTGTAATGAGACGCACTTGTCTTTTTTGTAGTGTCTGACTGGAACTCTACTCCGTAGTGTCCTGGTGGTTCTCTTGTTGGCCAACACTATCGGTAAACGTAGATGTAACTATAAAGAAATACTGGGCTCGTACAGAGAAGTCATCTTCGTTGAACTGCAGAATCTGGTATGAAAACATTACAGATAAGACTATGTGCACTTCATTTGTGACTTTGATGGAGACAATTAAAAAAAAATATATTATTATTGCCTTGATTTTGTGTTCCATGGTCTCTATGTCAGTTTATTCATAGCAGTTGCAGGTGGAATTAAACATGTAGGAGCAATGTTTGAATATCTGATGACAGGCTCCCCTCCAGTGTTTGCCACTGTGTCCACTGTACCAGCTGTACTGCTACAGTCTTATCTTTTTTCTCCTTTGAATGACAAGCAGTTTTAATTTTTGTTAATAAATCCATATTGGGTTGTTCTTTCGCAGAATTTGACAGGTTCATTTAATACCTCCAAAGACAGAGACCCCTGTCCCCCTGGAAAGGTAAACGACACTACAGTATATACACTTTTAGCATCATGGACAGGGTAATAACTCATAACAGTCCTGCAATGCTGTGGGTTTCACAAGAACCTGTAACATAATCTGCTTGTGTAGCTGCCTCGCATTACAAATTTAGAAATGCTAGGGAAGAATTTCCCCGAGGGCATTATGAGGTTTAACTTCCAGTTATTGTATAGCACCAACAAAAGATAACCTATGGTCTAATTCAAATGCTGTTTTATTTTCTTCACTTTGTGGGCTATTGTCCCATGGCAGGCGCGTCGCATCCTGGTTTCAATCTATGGTATGACACAGCAGATTCTGTGTCAGAGCAGAGGCAAGCAGCAGTCTGACCTGGAAAAGCCACTGGTGAGCATGGAGCAGCTCATCAATCACAACTGCAGTCCTGATTATCTGGTGAGAAGGACTTCAAAGAGCCACATTCATCTATTTTTGTGAACTGAATATATGTGTTGATTATTGATGTTTCCACAACAAACAAACAATACAAAACAGCACAGCAAAGAAAAAGGTGTTCCACTTACCACTTTCATCCACACACAGAAATAAAATAATTCTTCTGTTTTTGAGCTTCCAAATCAAAGGTTGGACTTGGGAAATGGTTTGCAGATAATCTATACAAGGATACATAAATATCCTCAATAATAGTGCTACTCTGTTAAAACACTATTAAAGCGGATAACTGGGTGGTTGCATAACTGCACAACAATGCTTTTCTTTTCAGGGGAAGAGAACCTCCTGTTCAGCTGTCCAGAAAATACGAGGAAAGAAGAGAAAGAGGATCAGGTTAATCAAAGTTATCAAGGCACTGATCACTTGTTGGCAAAAACTTCAGAGCGTATATGTACTCTCAAAGTAGGATATGTTGTGTCTTCCTGATTCCTGTAAACCTACTTTCTCGTGAAGATATCAGGTGATTTCCAGAAAGTCCATAGCATCAAGCAGATGATATTACTAACGACCCACTGTATTTTCATATGAAATGTCATGAATGTTTACTGTTGTCAAGTTCTCAGTGTTTTGCCTATTAAAACATCAGACTTTTCATGTCAGCAGTACTCCCTGTTTTATGGAATAGTTTTATAGTAACCACAGATAAGCTAAAAAATATTTGCAGTGCATTCAAATACTTTCAGAATATGCACATTGTCTCTCCGGTTGTAACAACCATTATTTTTGTGTTTGTAAGCCATATGTCGTCATACCTATAAAATGTTACTCTGTCAGTGATGTTGTGGAGTATATGCCATATAATAAAAATGTTAAATGTCTTTAATTATTATTGATATTACCATTATTATTGGTAGTAGTAGTAGTAGTGGTGGTGGTGGTGGTGTATGTTGTGAAAAGCCAACAGAGGACTCCTGTTGTTTACCGTTCATTTTTCAGTTAATGTACAGTAATTATAAAGCTTAGAATAAATGAATGAATATAAACAATTACAAACAAAGTAAATAAATGATAAATAAATAAAATAAGACTTTACGTTAACCTATGTTAGATTTCTTTGTTTACTGCTTTCTAGGAATCCTCATAGTTGCATGAGAAAAAAAAAAATGGGGGAAGATCATGATTTACCTAATCAACCTAACAGTGTAATAAAGTTAATGATGTCTTTTGGATTGCGACGATAACTGAACTGGAAGTAAGCAGTAATATATTTTTGTTTATGGAAAACCCCCTTGGCAAAGAGACCTGACAAAAGCGGAACTCTTCTAATACAGCAATGTTTCTATCCGGAGCAGACTTTATGTTGCACATCCCCGACAAAACGATTTCCCAACGACGGAAGACGTCAACAAGTCGTCACTCAAGGTATCGTTGCGGGTGTAATGAATTACTACTAGTACTTTTATACAAATGTAGGTTTAAAACCTGCCCTTTAAAATGTTTTATGCCCGTTATATTTCTCACTTATGATTTTCAGCGACAGATAAACTGCATCCTTTATTAACATTGAAAAAAGCAGCACCAACATTTTGGAGGAAATTCTGTTGACTCTTTTGAACATGTGGAACCTTCATATAACACTTGAAAGCGGAGTTTAGCTCTTGTCTTGTCTGGTTTGGTTTAATTGTCAGGTTTCAGTCAAGTGGCCCTTGACAGAGCAGGCATGGCCAGCAGCAGCAGCAGCAGTAGCAGCAGCACTGTAGACATGGATCCAGATGTTGCTCTGAGGCTGTTTGAGGAGGGAGCCACCCTGGTGCTGTTGGGTGTTCCTCAGGGCACAGAGTTGGGGATTGACTGCAAGAGTTGGCAGGTCGGTCCTCGCTTTCGGGGAGTGAAGATGATCCCTCCAGGCCTGCACTTCCTTCACTACAGCTCTGTAAACCCGCCAAGCTGTGGAGCAGAAATCGGCCCAAAGACAGGCCTCTTCCTCTCTCTCAAACCCAGAGAGATTGTATTGGCTAACTGGGATCCCAAAGCAGAAGATCTGGACTTCTCAGCCTCCAAGAATGAAGAGGAGGTGAGCCGCATCCGGGCGACCTTGCCAGAGCTGGATCCTTACCTGGGTCCCTATCCATACGAGGTGATGAGGAAGTGGGTGTCCCTCACTGACCGCCTGAGCGAGGAAGTGGCCAATAACCTGCAGCCTCTGTCTGGCAGAATATGTGCCTTCAGTGAGGTCATTCCTGTGACTGAGTACAGACACACCAAAGACCGAGCAGAACAGCCGAGGAACGACATAGCCTGTCAGAGCATGAAAGAGGGACTCGACAGGCTCCCCAGGATGAAGCACAGGGAGGGGACGGAGTTGCGCTTCTCTGCGATCCCCAAGAAGACCTACCCACCTGGTGCAACACCATCCGAGATCACCCAGTGTAGTATGGACCTGAGCTATGCCCTGGAGACTGTGTTGGAGAAGAACCACGAGCTGCAGCCTCTCAACCTGCTAGGTATGTGTTGGTTACACCAATATTAGGTCATCAGAATAGCACACTATTACATGTTGTATATTTAAACTGCGTACTTTTCCTTTCTCCACTCTCAGGTGAGCTGCAATTTGCCTTTGTATGTTTCGTAATTGGAAATGTGTATGAGGGCTTCGAGCACTGGAAGCGTCTCCTGGCTCTGTTGTGTCGCTCAGAGGACACCATGAGGAAGCGTAAGGAACTCTATCTGGGGCTCATCGCTGTACTTTATCACCAGCTTGGAGAAATCCCGCCCGACTTCTTTGTCGACATCGTGTCACAGAACAACTTCCTCACGTCCACACTGCAGGTAGATGCCCAAATTTAGAACACCATAAATACTATGAACAAAATTAAATGCGAGCGTCAATACAAATGAAAGAAAAGACTATATTGTATCTATATTGTATTATACCTTTGAACTTAATGACATATTAAGTCAAGTCTTCCTAGGTTGCTGCTTTGGGCTTATTTATCAAATGTCTCTGAGATACAAAGTGGATGTAATTGTCTCCAATTTCTCAGATCAACTCATATTTGGAGGACTTTTTCAGTATAGGAGTAAGTTTCATAACCCAGGAAAGTAATTCTGTCATAACTTTTTAGGAAGTACCTAGAGGCAGGATATTATATGAAAAATATAAACACACACTCCAGTTTTTAAAGATTGTCTTTATCGAGGGAGAAATCACTGAGAACTTAGTAGCAAAAAGGAAAATGTGAGTCCTGCCAATGTCAATGTCAATGTCACGAATAGCTCCTATGACATTCCATCACAGTCCTAGTAGATGAAGACATATTTCAAGTCAATCAATACTTCAGTATATACATCCATGATCCTGGATGTCATTATTATTGATTATTATTGTCACAGGATGTTCATATTTAAGACTAAAATCAATTCACATAGCTTGACTTTTTTCCTCACAGGACTTTTTCCAGTTTGTCAGTGGACCTGGTGTAGACAGCACGCTCCGTAAGAGAGCGGAGAAGTTCAAAGCCCACGTGACCAAGAAGTTTCGCTGGGATTTCGATGCAGACCTGGACGACTGTGCCCCCGTGGTGGTGGAGCTGCCAGAAGGTGTTACAGTCGACTGAAGCTGCTCTGCTATGGACTTAACATTCATACTGGAAGCATAAACAGGGGGCAGGACTGAAATGATCTTAAATTGAAGGAGAGAGGGGAAACTTGGTATCTAACAGTAGATCCAAAGGCTTTAGAAAACTTTAACAGTGGGTTGTACATGTGCTCAATTTGTGCCCTGTTGGAAAGAAAACAAACATGCTATTAAGTCATCCTAAGTGTTACAGTTGGGGTGGAGCTGCTGTTTACAAAATGTCAATGGTGCCCTCTGGTGGTGGTTTTCTCTAAGTTCAGCAAGCAAGTTGTCTTGCATTAGTGGTTTTACAGCCACATTTGCATCGTTGGTTTATTGCCAAAACCGATTCCCTAGTCCTTTTATTTAAAATAGTTGTCAAGTTAGTTAATGGTGATAATTGTAAATAATATCATACATAAACCTGTCATCTTCATCAGTGTTAGAGCAGTTAAAATTTCACCAGAACTGCCACATGATACCTGTATGGATGAAGGAGCTCTAAGTGTGAACCATAAACATCACCCAACAGTCTAAAACCTCTATATGAGATATACAGGATTTTGTTAGAGGACAATAAAAGTTTAGTAGTGAGTGACTGTAATGATTTTGTACCTCATTCATTAAAGATAAATATTGTTTAATGTTGTTGAATCATTTTTCTTTTATTCAGCTGCACTGGAAAATGGCAGTTGTGGTTTATAATGGTAAATCGGTCAGACATTAAGATTTTTTTTCCTTAACTTACTTTTCTATAATTCATTTGATACAAAATTTCCTTTAATAAAAACAACACCTCTGATAGAAAATAACTGTGTAGTGCTTTGTGTCAGCCCCATCATTCAATGTTAATTCATGTTTCAATACATCCCCCTCTAATCCACTAGATGGCAATCATAGGCTTTTTGGGAAGATTTACAACTTCATGTGTCTCCCTCTCTACAGTCACTGTACAAATATAAATGTGCATCAACACAGCCTCTGGTTTTGGTGCTGGGAAAACTAGGTTCTGTACACAACAAGACTGTCAGGGTGGAGATTATCTTTAAGCTTTTTTTGATTTCACCCAAGATGATTTGTGAGGAATAACAGGTGGAGGAATAAGTATGGGCTGCACAGATAACAACTGAATCAATTGGATCACATAATTGCATGCAGTTTACTAGCTGTGTGGTTTTGTGTGTCTGTTATTTGACTTTGATGGATGGGACAGGCCTTGTGTTAGCCTGCTGGTCCATGATTCCGTTCACTCATTCATATCTCCTCTGCCCCTCCTCAACCTTCTTTCTCTCCAGCTGGACGTCTCTGCTTTGACATGCCCCAGCTCCATGAACCCATCTATAACCATAAAGCTGCTGTGAAAGGGACCAAAGCCATCTAATGTAATTATCTGAATCAATGGAGTCTGGGCCTGTTGATGGAGATCCAAATACCAATACAAGAAATCCATTCTCTTGCCAGAAGACAGATGGTATTGTGAAATGAATGGTAATGCAAGGCTTTATGGTGAAAACTCCTCTTTTGAAAATGTATGCACATCTTAAAAGAAGATCAGTGCTGTGTTTGTGGTCCACTCTGTGACCACTGGGGCCCTGCGCTGGTTGTTATTTTCCTTTTGAATGCAATTAGATGGAGAAAATGGCTTGGAGCACATGGTGGAAACATATCGGCACAACATGGAAGGAAATGTACACCAATTATTTGTAGATTCGTTTTTCCTCTCTGGAGGTGAAATACTGTACATTGTCAACGAAGACAAGTCTCAGAAATGAGACTACTGGGATGTCCTTGGCATTCCAGCCCCTTCACTTAAGTTGGAATTATAATGTACAGCAAGTCAGCGAACAACTGATTAGGTGTCCAGCTTTTCTGTGCCACACGCACCCCCCCCCCCCCCCCCCCCCCCCCCCCCCCCCCATAACCCTTGGTGAACAATCTCCGGCCATGTTGCTGGAATTGCAACCATTTTCCTTTTAATCTCGCTTATTTGTTTAGTTTGGTGTGGCTGCCCTGAGGAGTGAAGCACGTTGGGAAATGGGCTGTGTTGATTGTGCAGCACCTCAAAGCTGAGCAGGCCCTGTCAGTCATGGTGCAGCTTTCTCTCCATCAGATGTGAGCTGGTCATTTTCACGGGGCTCACACAAGCTGCTCAGCCTGCCAGTGTAAACACAGGCCCCTCTGTTTCTTTCTCAGCCACTCACCCGCTCTCCTCCCCCTGTCACTGCAGATGAGAAGATGGCCGTTGGTGTGTGCGCGTGCATATGTGTACAATACTTCTTGACCAAGTCTTGACTCTGGTTTTAATGTAAATTATTCTTGACTGAGGAAAATCACATTTCATCGTGTGTTTAGGTGTAAATAGACCCACTGTTCTTCTGATCAGCCAATTGCAATACATGGGGTAAATTAAGTCATTTGTATTGTCCACTATGGTGGACATTCAGAAATATACTGGGAGATATTTTGTCTGATGTTTTTGCATCATCCTTTGCATTTGCAATTTTCTAAGTACTATGTTTTTTGGAGAAGTTTTAATTCCAGGCTGTCATTTTGTTTTCCCTCCCTTTCTGTATAGATGAATGGTTGCCATTTCTCTGCCTGCTGTCTGTCTTTCACTCACTGATGTGAAGTCTGTTTCTTTCTATCACCACTTTGATGTATGGCAAGATGCATAATTATAATGAATAGCTTGTCAAAAACGGGGCTTTTTGGTAATTGCCTGTGTTGTAAGATTGCGTGTGAAGAAAGAGCCCTTACTGTGCAGAGATTGCATGGGCAAAAAGTTGATTTACAAACCTTGGCAGGGTGGTTTGTTGTGGGACAAGTTAAAACAGTTTCAACTCACTCTTCAGGTGTAACAGTTAAAACAAATATTCCTGGACAGCAGTTAACTGACTTGCTCTCATAAACGAACTATATAGCTATGCCACGAAAAGTTTGTACTTATGCATCTGTTGTGTGTATTCTGTTCATGTCCACACACACACACACACATGCACGCACGAACACATCAGATTCCAGCTGCTACTTTCTCTCAGCTTTTGTGTTGGAGTTTTCCTTTTGTGTCTGCCTCATAAGTGTGTGTGTGTGTGGTGATGACCAGGCTGTGATTCCTCCGTATTCCCTCTCTGCTGCAGTACCAGCGGGGCTTCACATGTCTGACTCGCATGACCCAAATGTGAGGCAGGCACGTGTACATTTTCCCAGGACGTGTATATGAGTATGGGCGGTGTGGGGCGCGTGCACATTTTGAGCTATGGTGCCCAGACATATGGTCGGGGGCGGGTGTGGGGTGCTAAAAGTGGGGATGGATGAGGTTAAAAATCCCTCCTGGAAATTTCATACGCACCGTGGGGGAGATAGTGAGAGAGAGAGAGAGTGTGTGTGTGTGTGTGAGCGCGCGCGCCTGAGTGTGTGAACAATATGTTCTGTTATAGTGTTCTGCTGAAGTGATTAAAGGCAGGAGCTAAAAACAAGGCAGTAGACCTTTGAGGTCTGCTCAGCAGACATGTGTGTCTGTCAGTGTCTGTGTGTCTGCCCTTCTGATCATGTACAACATAGGGACACGACAGCGGGCCAATAAAATTCCCAGGCTAACTAATTAAAGTTGTAGAGGTGAAACAAGTACACGCTGTGATTAGCACACCCGCAGCACAACAGAGACAGAGATAACCGCCACTGTCATGTCTCACTGCTGTTACAGAGCTCATAAAAGTGTCTGCGCCTGTGCTGTATATCATTTTTTAGACTTTAACCAAACATTGGACGAGTCATTTTGAATGAAGCACGGCTTAGGCAAACCACAACAAAGATCCTTTCCTGGTCCCTATTCCCAGACTACACTCCATCAGATATCTTTCACTCTCCCCCACCTGCCCATCAGATGACTGATCTCTGACTTCCATTTTTAGTGTGCGTGTTGTCTTTGGCTGTGGCACTCAGAGCATGAACTCTAAGAGACCTTGTCACAGCAGAAAGGATTTGAATATCCCTGCACCCCAAATACACACACACACACACACACACATACAATCTGTCTCTATTGCTCACTTTCTCTTCCTACCCCTGTTTTTTTAGCAGTTGTGTGTGTGTGTGCGTGTGTGTGTGTATGTGTGTGTGTGTGTGTGTGTGTGTGAGGGTTTGAGGTGAAAGCAGGCCCCTCCTGTTAGCCCCACACCCGGGGGAGAACCTGCTGAATGGTTAGGGGTCGGAGAGGAAGGGCAGGAGGGAAACCCTGAGTAGAGAGCAGGCCTTTCGGATGGCGCTCTGAAGAGGATGAAAACATTCATCTCTCACTGTTTTCTACTGGGTATTAAAGCCATTCCTGTTTTCTTCCATCCTTTTTTCCCCTGCTTTCTCTCAATTTTCTGTACTTTCTTTTTGCTGTGTTTCTCTTCACCCCCCTGCCACCTGTGCCAACACCCTCCACCTTGTAAATAATTCAGAGATTTCTGATGTATTATTCAGACTTTTCTCTCTCTCTCTCTCTCTCTCTCTCTCTCTCTCACACACACATCACACACACAAACACTCTGCTTTTGTCTGCTTTGATTTTTCCCCCCCTTAATATTTAGATACAGAAACCTCTCCTTTGTCTGTGCCCTCTGTGATATGCTCCCTCATTATGCCCCAACATATCACGTATGAAATGTGGTATCAGCAGGTGTGAGGATCTTCCGCATGGAACAAAAGAATCAAACATTTAATAAACAGTGGTATTGTCCTATAAATAAAACAGCATTTTAACAGCTTTCCACCATTAGAGAATGCAAGTAATGCAGAGGATGCAAATGTGCACAGGAGTCTCTGTATAACAACTAAATATAGGGCTGCTGTAGCTCACGTAGCACAGCGAGTTGACCAAGGTGAGGTTGGAGGGGCGATCTCCATCTCCTCCAGTCCACACGTCGCAGTGCCCTTGTGCAAGACGCTGAACTCGTAAATACCCCTCGTGTGTGTATAGTATATTTGGAGAAAAAATGTCAGCACAATGAATGTAACGTAATACTGAGTGACTTTGGATCCCATTTTTGTGTTAAATTTGGAGCTCACTCTATGGGAAAAGTAAAGAGATGACTGATATGCTTTGGCTTGTTCCAGGTATTTTTTAATTTTTTTTTTTATGATAAAGCAAAAAGGGTATTTAATTAATTTCCTCTTTGTAGGACAAGAAGGGAATTAATGAGCAGGAAACAGAAAGTGGTCAAGAAAATGACTCTTTACTTGTTTTAAACAACTTATCTATAATGTGGGAGTACATGTCTTACTCTTAAATGAAATACACATTTATATTTAAATCATAATCAAGTTTGTTCAAGTAAAAAATAGTGTAGTATTGAACATAACAGTCCAATCTTGATCTTGGAAATTATAGATGGTCTTCATCTGTGCTTCCAGTTTGCTTATTGCCACTAAGATTTTGATAGTGACCTATGAATCTAAAATACAGATACTAGATGCTTTCCTTCAGAAACTGAAGTTTGTAAAATAAAAATTTACATGTAAATTAAATATTTTTCAAACTCAATCTCTCCTTCCATTTGTTGACCTTCCAGTTTTCATTCAACCCTGTTTCTGTATTTGTTATTTGCTTGCTACTTCTTTTTCCTGTTTTTCTTGTTACTTCTTTAGCTCTCTCAGCGGGCGCAGCAGGTGTGTATAGTCCTCCCTCACCGATCATGCTGTAGCTCACTCTGAAAAGCGCAGGATTTGTTTCAGGACACAGGGAGCTTTTAAAAAGCCGCAGAAAAATCCCCACCTCCCCTGTTATATTCCCACATCTCTTTAATACAACAGTAAATCTCTCTGTTCCTCCAATCCTCGGTATTTCTGTATTTTTTTTCCCATCCCAACCTTTCCTACCGTATTCCACCTCCCCCATCCCTCTGCTTCTCCCCATCCAGGCTCAAGTTGAGTTATGGGACCATCATCCAGAGTAGCAGAGCAGCAAGAGTCGAGTCTGATCTGTTATTGGTATTTTTCTATTTTGCACTCTCTGAAATCTTAGCTCTCCAAAATTCCCTCTTAATCATTAGCAGACCCCAAAAAGAAACATCAATTCTCATCAGTGTAAGTTTATTAGGGATATTAAGTAAATAACTCTTAATCATCATTTTCTCTCAAGTCTTTCCCTCCTCCTCCCCAGTTCTAACTCTCCTTCAGTGTTGCTGGCCTGAGTCCCAGGCTCATCTCAGCTGATCGTCCCCGGTCTGAGCCCTAGCTGTCTCCTGTCCTATCCTGCTGCTGTCACCACTGCTATTAAGTCTGTCTAATTGGACGAGCTTCTGTCAGTGTGTGTGCATGCATGTTTGTATGCGTCCATGTTGTGGCCAGGCTTACTGGAGCCAGGTGGCCACGTGTTTGGCTCACAGGAGGCCATTTTTCTATCGATGTCAAACCACAGGCAATAAACACAGCCATGTGATGCACAGTGCAAGGTTTGATACGATGCCAAAGACTTGGCAACAGATGCATGGGAAGACATTAGATGTTACTGAGAATGGGATATTTGGCGTTAAGTTTGAAATTTGGCTAAAGCTTGTATGCAGATATGACCAAAGTGGTTTGAGCGTGTTCCAAGATGTTAATGGAACTATGAAGGAAAGATAATGGCCCTGGATTTGAGATATGTGGCCTAATGGCTAAGCTGTAGCAGAGAATTCAATGAGTCTCTGATGAGTAGGTTGGGTCTTGTAGCTGACATGGGAGAGGTTTGAAGAGGTCAGAGAGCACGTTACTGCAAACAAAACTAAGAGACAACTCAACATTGTAAATAATCTCGATTAAAAACAAAAAAGGTCTTATGGTTTCAGCAACACTCCAGCAACATGTTAGGTGTGGTATAATTGTGGTATGTTGGCTTCCAAAAAATTAAGGGGTGTAAATCACTCAACTCACATTACCATCAACTTGCAGAAGCTGCTCATCCGCCATGATGTCACAAAAAGCTGCAACAGAGCATTTTTCTACCATAAACACTTCAGTTCCCCCTCTCTCTTCTGCAGAAAACTCAGAAGGAGTATCACTCGTGTTTCCACAAACACTCTATATTCTTTCCCCATGCTGCCCCCCTCCCTTCCTGCTATGTCACCTTCTTTCTGTTATGTGGCTCTGTCTGGTGCTGCCGGTGATGTTTACCTTTCTGACCCATGGTGTCTGGCCAGTAAACAGACACTGGCCTCAGTCCTGGTCTGGACTGGCTCCAAGTTTCTGTTCTGGGCCTTCTCCATATCCACATTACCACTGAACCACAGCTGGCTAATGAAAGTCAGGCCCACGGCTGCCCACAGAATGCCTGAACACAAGCTACTGGAGTGTCCTGAGAGCAGTAGAGGACTACTACTGTAGACTTGCCAGTAATTTTGTCGTTGTGTAAATATTTAAGGCTGGATGGAATACAGGAACATCAAGACATGATTTATATTGTATACTGGGTAACCCATTTGCAAACATACTGTATTACTGCAGAAAAAAAACCCATTAGTATTACATTAGTATTCAATTATATCTTACTCCACATCTTAAACCTCGGTTCTACTCTTCCTGCAACTCTGAACTGCTGTTCTTTTAAGCCACTCAGCCCACAGTATCATATTCCTTTCACAAATGTGTATGCATGTGTATGTTGTGTGATTTTGTATGTATGTATATGCATGTGTATATGTGTGCTAGGGACACACTCACACATACAAACTCTGAAACCATTTCCTCTGTTTTACCAGGTGGGGTGTCAAAACCTGACAAGGGTATCCACCTCTCTGGTCAGATTCAGGGTGTCTTGTTCGTGTAGTTTCTTGAGGGAAGACTTCCAGTCCAAAGTAAACAGTTGATCTGAGAGCTCACTCAGTCACATGCAGCTGGCTCTACAGAAAAGACTGTGCTGGCCATATGTTGAGTTATATGCAGGGATGCAGAGTGAAGATCTGCTTTATGGCTAATGATATTCTACTCTCACAGCTTCCAGTCTGCATCCCTTCCTGCACCCCCAACACTGGACTGCCAGGATTCATGGGTAGACAAACAGAGACCCGCAAAGAGACGGAAACACGTGGGGTGATCTGGTCGCATTTAATGATCAGAGAGGGGAAAGGAAGCAGTGTTTTTATACAGAAGATTGGTGCTGGCTGTCATTCCCCTATGTGAGGGGTGCACACAGACATCCAACCTGCGCTCGACTTTCTTCCTTGTAAAAGTGATACTAGTCTCATATTGGCATGCCTAAATGGTTAGAAGGCTCATGGTTTTATTACAGTCAAAATAAGGCTATGTAAATTTTAAAGAAAAAAATAACACAGTCTTCCTCCTACAAGTGGAAAGTTGAATTCATGAGCAATAAAACACACTTTTCACTCAGGGGTTTTGCAGCTACAGTCTTACTTGGTCTGGCTGGTTGAGCAGCTCATGGTGGCTAATGTTAGCAAATTACAGTCAGTTTCTGGATTTTTTTACTCTCCTCTTCTGCTATTGGTAGACTGCATTTTGATGGGATTAATAAACTATCTATCTATCTATCTATCTATCTATCTATCTATCTATCTATCTATCTATCTATCTATCTATCTATCTATCTATCTATCTATTATACTTGTGAACCTATGCAAAAGTTGCATACAAAAAAAGAAAAAAGAGTTCAACATGGGTAAATAGACAGTAAGATAAATAGTAAAAATGTGCATAATTGGAAATATTTTATGACAAAATAATGAAAGATTCTTAACTGTCACTTTGCTGCTGTTTCATGTTTGTATGTGTGTGCCAGTCAAAAGCTCAGACCAGGCCTGGTGTCGCTGTATGTTATTCAGATTACTGTTTTGAGGTTTGCTTCTTTTCTTTATGTTCAAAGACAGACAGGGGAACAAACCATATGTTTAAATGTTTGCCTCTGACAGTAACAGATATGACTTGGAGGCCCCTAAATAAAAGATGAGTGATAACATGTGACCAAAACAATAAGCTTTGGAGATTCATTTGCTGATGTCTCCACTTCTGTCAAAGTTTTTTTTTCCCTTTTAATTGGGAATGAATGAAAGACAAACACACATTTTTACACAGCTGTTGGCAGTGTCACACATGGAGAATTTGGGAGACTGTGCACAGTAATAAAAAATGGTCAGTTCACTGGTTTATAGAAATGACTGAAACAGTTTTCTTCTCTCTTAATAAAAGTTTATTCTTAAGGCTGTTTTTGTGTTTGGATTTATCTTTGTGTGCATGAATTTGTGTCCAGTTTAATTTGAAATGCCTTTTCTTTTTCTTTTGGTAGCCCTGTCAGTCTCATAATAGTGACGGGATGACTCGCAAATCAGTGGTGGTCACACCCAACCAACTTGGAGTACAGCTTTTCACACAATCATTTCACACGCCCTGGAGAGACCTCAGTCTCCAGCATGGACATGAGAGTGCTTGTTTGAGTTTTAATGTTAAGAAGAAAAGATCCTGGCTTTTTGTAAATCAAGGGGGTTGGTGACTGGGACATGAGCCATATATCAAATGTATACATACCATACAAAGCAATGAAAGCTCCTTTCCCTTTGGGATGTACCGCTGACGCCTACATGCTTTAGGGGGATTGGGGGCTAATCTAACAGAATTCCTGACTGGTTCAGTCGGGAATTGCTTCAGTCGTAGCCATGCCTCGGTGTCAGCAGTAGTGCTGTGGTGCTAAGTGGATACAGTCTGCATGAACATAGATATCTGGGGTCACCAATGCACAAATTCTTACCTTAATAACCAATAGCCTGAGAAAACACAAGGCTGCCTGTAGATCAGCACGTCGGGGTTTCCTAATCCAAACCACACAAATGTACTTACATGTGCATGCATGCACTCTCTCTCTCTTTCCCACCCATCCACACACACACACACACACACACACACACACACACACACATACACACACGTGTTTGACTGGCACATGTTCTGTGATTGCTGTGGCAGATATCCTTCATATCCTGCCTGGTAAAGATTGGACATGTGTTAGTCTTTGAGATTCCTGGATGAGAGGCTAAATCCATAGGGTCACTGCTGTGGGAACCTGATGGGTTTTTTTTCATTAAATAAAATCATCTCGAAGGCAGACAAAGTAACCATCCTCAACCCCACAAGTAAAACACTGTCAGGCCATCACAAACATATATGTGTTAGAGAAGATGAGTACTAGGACCAAAGGAATACCCTCTTAAATTGAGAGTATGAATTACTTATTCATGCACACAAATGATCAAGAATTTACCCCTGATATCTGCCAGGCTTTGTACTTAAAACTGAGGATTGCTGAGGAGGAGAAACAGTGAATTGGAATTAACTGAAAAGGAAGTTCATTAGTACTGCATGCCTCTAGTGAAAAGCTTGAGATCCCACATAATAGGCATGAAGGTATTTTGTATGATTAATGGACTTGGTGGATGGGGGGGCCTTAGGTCATGGGATCTGTGTTGGGGTCAAGGACAAGGTCATGGGGATCATGGAAAGTTTGTTGATGGGTTCCTCTGTTTTGATGAATTGTTGATGATGCATATGGCCAAGCTGTGGTGTTAAAGCTAAGCTGTGAGCAGGCAAATATTTCTGGCTTTGGTATTTTTCATAACTTAAATTATACTGATTTGAGGCAAAGTTTGACCACTGGACAAAGGCCCTCTATCAGTATTTTACTAGAGATCCCATTAAAAACACAGCCATCATCTGCTGACAGAAAATCTTACCCCTTAAATTACAGCTGACTTTGGATGAGAGGACATTCTTCAAAGCTGCTAAATCCACAAGTAAAACACTGTCCAAAAGTTCCTCAGCCAGCCAAAGCTCTCCCATTCTTCACCACATCAACATCCTGATAAAACAGTGTCAGGAGCCAGCTGGCAACAGTATTCCCACTTTCTCCAGTTGTAGAATATGCTGTTCATGTTAGCTTCCTTAGAACTACTGGCTAAAAGAAGTTGTTACCACTTTGTCAATAAAAAAAACCCTTAAATGTGATTGGTTATTTGAAATCACTCCAGAATGTAGCTTTGTTTATTGTTATTAGCCATGTTTGTATTGGCTCTGTGATTTGTGGTCCCATTATAGAGGGACCAGAAATCGCAGAGCTCCCTGATGTGTTTTTTACCTAGTAGCTGGACAAACTAAGATCTTGATTGAGAGATATTTGGTTTCTTTTCTGTGCTTTTAAATACAAATAAACTGTAGTGATGTGGGGAAGGTTAATTTTGACTGAGATTTTATGATAGATCCTAAATGAATATATGAAAATAACATGAATTTGAAATGAAGAGTACTTTTTACAATTATATTTTGATTTATCTTAGTTAACAGAATATAACAGATTTTTGGCTGGATTGCAACTACGGGGCCAGCCCTGTGATCACAAATATCCCTGACTGACAGACTGAGTGATCATATTTCCACCATTCGTCAGCTGAATGCCGCATGACTGAGTTGGACATTTCCTGTTGGCTGTTGCTCTTCCACAATGACAACATAGACAGAAAACATGTAACTGAGATGAGCTTTATTGGAAATTCAGTTGTATTAAAATACTTATATGTACTTTACAGTGGTTCCACAACAGTTTTCAACTACATCCTAAATTTCACACATTGGCGGTAGGCTTCACTGTCCAGCCATCTACTAGGTTTTGACCTTGTCTTGTTTTTTCATCACCTTTTAAGTTAATATGGCAAACTTGTTAGCAAACAGTTGCTTGATGACACATTCAGGAATTATGAAGCAACATTAGCATTCATTTGGAGTCATGTTTGTGACCTGGTGAGTGTAATTTCAATATTCATTGTCTTTTTGCTCTGTTTCTGGTCTCTATCAACTCTTGAGGGAAATATCTGGCTTTTTAGCCATCAAAAGCCCCAATGTGTTCACCAACTAGTTGCTACCTTTGCGTTGGTGCTGAGCAGGTAGTATAGTCTACAGTAGCTTTTTAGCCCTTTTTTGCTAAAATCAGCTGCCTGCTGTGGCTGAAGACAAGACAATGAGAGTGGTAAGAGCAAACCAAAACACTAACATTGAAGGTTGGACAGCGAAACAATGCGCTTAAACTTGCTATAATGCTTCATGATGAATTAAAGAGCTGAGCCAATATTCCAGGGATCTCTATAAGCTTTCATAGTTAAGGAGCAAACCATTTCCTGCTGGAGACCCCCACTTGTGCCTCCCAGTGAAACCAAGTGTTTTAGTGAACTAACTGCATACCTGAGGGAGTGGCTATCAAAACCTTCTGACAAAACTGATGTCCTTGTTATACAGTTGATCCTTAGCAAAGAGGGAAAAATTTCAACTTGCACACAAAAACAACATGAACGCTGTTTTGCAACAACCTCTGTTAGATCAAAATCTTAAAGTTTCAACAACATACATCTTATTCATTCATGTCTTACCTATTGTAAAAACACAGCAAAATGATTCTGCACATTTTCTTTTTCAACTCAGAATAAACCCTGAAATGGCTAATTTACTTTGCTTAGTGGTGCCACTCACATGCTGTAGCAAGCCTGTAATATAATGAACTGGACCATATTTTCTCTATTTGGCATTAACCTCACTGATTTGTGTCCCTTTTATAAGTAATTGTTTGTTTCACAGACTATTTATGGGTGAAATCAACCATTTCAATGCTGTCTTATGAAGAAGAACAACAAAATCAGTTGTTTCAGCAAGTGCCCCAAACACAAAACCATGTTTACGTTCCAGTGACAAATCCCTCTAACAGCCATAGTAATTATGACAGGAGCAAAGGACAAAGCCAGGGCAAGTTGTTATAGAGCATTTCCTGTTTCCAATCAACAGAAACTTTTTTTTTTTGAAAGCATGACCACGATCGTATGATAACTGTAACTAGATATTATTTATTGTAACCATGACAACAAAGGTCTCATATATTAATGAATTAATCATTTTGACTGTAATGTCACAATGTTACCCAACCTTAGAAATAACTTATTATAACCCAAATCATGATCTTTCCCTGAATCTAACAAGATACCTTACCTAACCAAACCATAACCCTAGTGTTGTCACCTCATAAAACAGATTCATCTTCTTAACAGGAATTTATAAATGATTTTCTATCAGGGGAGTATGGACAAACAACATATTTTGTTGTTTAGTTTGGAGGAGTTGTTTCACACTGTGACTGCATGGACAGACAGTAAGAGCACAAATTGGGGAGAAGTGGGGGCACTTATACCCCCCACCCCACCCCCCCTCCGCCAATGATACATGTCAAATCCACTCATTAGGCTTTCATACTTAGAAGCAATACATTTACAATATGTTTTCTCTCCAGCATCACACCCAATCCAGACTTGGTCCTCTCACAGTCTGGAGAAGAATTCCTGTCTTTATTAAAATGTGAGATTTATTTGGCAAGCATTGTGTCATATGAAGGATTACACTGCCAGACAAAAGAGTTTGTTTAAACCTCCCTGGGCCTATACCATAGTAAACCACACTCTAGCTTGCATACTTAAACTGTACACTCAACTGATTTATGGCACTGATCCACCTATCCACCATGATTACCTTCCAAACTGTATTATGGCAACAGTCGTTTTGCAATTTGTAAAAGCCGAGTGCGAGACTTTGATTCTCTCCTGAAAGTAATGTATGTGCACATATGTATGTTTAGAGTATGTTGAAATGCACAATAGGGTATGTAGAGTAGAGGCACTGGCAGCAGCTGTTGTATGTTTGCTATGTTTTCTATGCATTATAAAGGCATGTACAGCTGTGTCATAAAAAGCATTTTTCAAGAAGCATTGCAAGGGGTCCAGGGCAGATATGAGGCCAGAGATCACTATGTAGGTTCACTTGTATATGAATACAACCACAATCACAGAGTGTGTTTATTGTGACACACTGTACAGCTAATGTTAGTCAGGTTTTACTAGCCAACATTTGTGGCAATTGCCCTTCATGGTGTGTCTCTCCTACAAACATCATAGTGACCATGTGATTTGGGGTAAAGGTGGATGTAGTGTGCAGTTGTTGCATTGTGGCTGCCTTTGGCAGATGATTTGATTTAATGCTCAGTGTTGCATTTCACCCACTGATAACAACACCAGCACACTAATCAGATTTCTTTTACATTATCAGGCCGTTTAATGCTTTAATCATATACTGAGCCTTTCCTCAGCATGCTGGCTGTTGTCTTCAGTATCAACAATCTCGCCTGGCATGCAGTCACCACATGGTATATCCTATATCAACATGGCCCTGATGTGTAGTTACATTTATGAGGAGCTGAAGGTCAGCTATGGTGCAGCTACACTGGCTATGTTTGTAGGCTTCATTGCTACCCTCTAACCCTTTTAACATTGAAATATAAATGTACCTTAACACAAATACCATTTTATTTCACTCAACCACTGCTGCTATAGTGCACATGTGCACAAACATGTAAACAAGACAGCAAAAAAAAAAAAAAAAGCAGTCTAAAGCTGTTGAATCTGAATGAAATACATACATTTTCCACATCTCTGTTCCAAGTACTGCAATTGGCTTTATGCTGCAGATGTGTGCAGCTTGCAGATGTGTGTATGTGTGTAAGTTGTGTGTGAGCGTTTCAGGAATGTGTCAGTGCACAGTTGCTTCTAGGATCTCCCCTCTGATCTTCAAGTGGTATATTTGACCCTGAGAACTTCTCATTTGTCTGAGTCAGCCAACTAAATGACATCCTCCAGTTCTGTATGCCCTGAGGAAGCACTGTCACTGAACGCTGGCAACGGACGTAAATCATGAGGTGCAGTGTTGTCCGATATGGCTGTAAGTTGTTGGCATGCTGGGCTGTGCATACACATATTCACTGGCTGGTTTCGAATGCGACCCTAAATTTTATTACAAGGAAACTCATATATCCCAGTGCCTCAACAGAAGAGAGGACACACACACACACACACACACACACACACACACTCACAGAGCACCATGTGATTGGACCTCCAGCTTTCAGAACTCTCTGTGCTTCTCCTCTGTTCTGACCCTGTGCCAGAGGCTGTGAAATGAGATTATTATATGTGAAATCAGGAACCCTTTTCTCCTTCTCCTTACTTTTTCTTATGATCCAGGCAGCAAACAAATCAGGGTTAAAGACAGACAATATTCAGAGATAGCTGCAGGCTAGTGCTGCACCACAGGGGGTGGGGGTGGGGGGGTTTAAACTGGACTAGATTCTTCCACATCATTACATATAACCTTCTTTGTATCCAACAGCCTGAAGGAGAAAAGTTTATCCAGGCAGATATAGAGATGATTGAGGTATAACCATCTCCTCAAGCTTGGGCTCCTTTCATAAATGATCCCAGGTTGAACAAACATTCATCTGGGCGTGAAGTGTGGTCCTCACCTCCTAACCTGCGATTCCTCTTGCTTGCAGCTCTCTGCAGCGTCTGTCTGACTCTGCTGCAATGGCATTCCCTGCATACCTGTGCTCTCAGCTAACAGGGCCACATGCACAGGTCACAGAACCACAACGGGGAGCGGATATATGCGTATTAACTCAAATCTCCAATGACAACCCCATTTTCCCATTATTGCAGATTAATCTTTCCCAGGCCGCGAAGGTATAGGGAATATGGGTCAAGCTGCTGAGTGAAGGGAGGGTGATGGGGTGAGGCAGGGTGGGGACGAAGGTGGGTATTTGAGCGAGAAGTTTCAACCCTGGTCGCCTGTGACCTCTGACTTCCTGATGTGTACCCGAAGCGAGCTCAGTAGAGGCCGACCTCCTCTGACGGAGTAATTAGCGTGAACAATAACACACAATTGGTTACAGTTGGATTAGCTTGAACCCATCTAATAAGGCATGCAGTGCATCAAGTGGCTCAGTGAAGCGCTCAAGTTGGGAAGTGATACACACTCTTTGATGTTTTAATGAAAGGCATCTCTCTCTTCTCAGCTCACTCTGCTTGATCACTATATGCACTATAGATAGTTATAGAGGTACGTTTCTGAAGCAAAAGAGCAACAGTGAATTGCCATATGAATAAAAAGAGTTTTCACAATATATTTTTATCACCCACTGCTATCTTTCCATCTTGATTTCCTTCTTCATCTCTTAATTCTAATCGTTTAGTCTTCTAGCAGAGTCTTAAAAAACATCTCCTCTGCCTTCTCTTGAGCACACCGTGTGTTTACACAAGCTTCTCCATCTGTAAGTGCTTTATTTTTAATTTCAGAGAGGTTGATCCCTCCTTTAGATGATGCAATACAATCAATGATGTCCATTGCAGGCTACAATGCATTTCATTGTAATGCTCTTTTTTTTGTGTGTGTGCTCATGTCAATAGTCCCCAAAGGAAAACCCATTATTCCACAGATTCACATGTGATGAAATGTAATCCCTGAGACACCCACCTAAATATAGTTTAATATCTCATTTTATTTGGGTAGTTCAATCCTTATATTAAACTTTCAAACAGTGATGTTTTTACAGAGTAACAGTTAATACAATATATAAATCAAGTCCATTTACTTCATGCCAGCAAAAGGAGCTTTGGAGCACAGTTTGATTCTGGCAGTAATTGCTCTAATTAGCCAAATGCACAATGATCTAATCCCCAATTGGACACGTCTCTATTCAAATGGGATTAATCTGTGGTTCAACAGTGAAAAAAGTCAGGGATAACCCTTAAAAATCAGCAATAACCCAACTTTCTGGGGTTGCTCCCAATTTCTCAACCCTTTGGGGTTACCTCTGACTTTCTGAGGTTAAATTAATAACTCCAAAGCCCATATGCAAAGTTAAGACCAAATATCTTTAAACTAACATTTAAAGTAAAAATTATGATTTTGCTTCTTTTCTCTTGATCACCACTAATTTGCTACTGCTGGCATAGGGAGCGGCTCCCCAGTGATAACACCACAAACTTCTTTTCACCGGCTAGTGAGCAGTTTCAATAGGAGGGCATATACTATGCAAGGACATTGATATTATCCCCCCACCCCAACCCTAATCCCATCCCCACAGGCATCCTGCTAGTGCAGTAAACAGTTGTGTTCAATTAGATCCAAAACAAAAGCAGCACTGTCCTCAACTGAACCCAGGTCTCTGCAGTGGTGGGCAAGTGTGTGTTTCCCAGCACCCAATAGGCGTCCCCAACATTTTTTTAACAGAGAGAGGGTACTGCCAGACTGCAAACTAAAGGGATATTATTTAACTCTTCCTCCAATTTTTTTCAAGAGACCACCTCAAATCCCACAGAGATCTCAGGATTCTCTTTCGGAAATTCTTTTCCAATAAACTGCATCATACTTTATTTTGTCTCTATCATACAACGCAGTATAATTTACTGTTTCTTTTATGCACCTCCTACTTTTTTGTAGCCAAGACACAAATGATGAGGTGACCGTACACTCACAATCACTTCCACAAACCTGCAGTGGCAATTTGGTCTATTTACAGCCTAGGGTGCTGACTGATTGCAGCTCCCTCACTGTGTACTGTTGTGGAGCTGTTCCCAGCATTATTAACAGAACCAAGTGAACTCCAGACTTCTGCAAACCAGCCTCTGGTGAGCACTCAGTTTGTTGCTGTCTTCAGCTCCTGACCGGCATCCAACAAACTGAGCTTCCTTCCCCTGTCTCTCTCCAGTCCCCCGTCCCCGGGCAAAAAGTTTGCCTGAACGGAACGCACTTGATTCATTTCAAATGTTCTCTATTTCCATCTTTGTATTTTCAATTTTCCCTCACTGTATCAATTCAGAATATAAAGCCCTATAAAGCCTGAATGCCTCTAAACAAGACCTCTATCAGATGTCTTGAATAGGTTTCATCTAATTAACTAATTGTTAGAACCAAAAATTACCCAGCAAGACATACAAAAGAAAAGGAAGCATCTCTGTTAAAACTGCAGAGATTTAATCCCTCACAGCGAGGGAATGTCAAGGGGCAAAGCATGCCAACTTGGTCCACGCAGGCTGTTTCCTGGGGAAATGACTCCAACCAGCCCTTCTGGCTTTCTGTCTGTGTGGATCAGGAGCATATCCCCATTAACACATGCTGTCCTCATTCTCTCATGCTGCCTCAGGTTCACATTTTTGCTCCTGTGAATAATATACAGGTTAAAAAGTGAATGAAAACAAGATTTAGAGCCTTTATTCAAAAGTTTTACTCACATCAAAGTCAGAGACATTATACAGTGGGATAGAGATCTTGCTGATATGCAGAAAGTAACAACTTATCTGAATTAGTTTGCCCTGATGGAAAAAGCACACAATAATTTAATGTGCAATTACAGCCTGCTCACTGCAATTATAGGGTTGGGGTCATGTGGTACAATTCAGAGGCAAGTCAAAGTCAAAAAGTCTCAGCTCACATCAGAATTAACCAACCAAGGATTTAGAGTGTACACCCCAAGTACTATTTAATTAGCACAGGGGTGTCAGGGGAGAACTAGCCTCTATTACCTCTGATTGGTGAAGCTGAAATTATTTCCATTCCTCCATCAATTAAGTTCAATCGTAGAGGACCCATCTGTTTGTGGTTACAATGCCTGGCTCTAAAATATATTCTGCCCTCTGCTATTCCTTTTATTTTAATGCTGAATGGGCTTTGTTATGATCTGAGAACTTTTCGATCCATGCTTTGGGTTATACAACACCATTCAGTACAGCAAGCGTATCAGTGTGTGCATGTGTGCTCATAACTGAAAGTAGACTCCAAACCATTTGGCAGTGTGAAGGGAAACTTATCCAGCAGCACTGCATGAGATTTCATCAGTGATTATGTTGTTTACCATGCTTGATTTTCAACAGTTTGGTTCTTGTCAGAGGAATGTCATATACTGTACATTCAATGTCTTGTAAATCAAGTTTATGAAAGTACAGGATTACGTTAATGAGACTATCCCTGGCTGTGAAGAGAGGTCATGATTTTACGATGGGAAGGAAAGTTGTTATTATTCTATGGTATTGCTGTTTTAATCTGAATGTGCTTGGGTGATGAAACAGACATAAAAACAACTAGTTCAGCAAATCGTAAAGTTAAACTGTCTAATGGTGAAAAGCAATTGGAAGCGAACAAATTGTGCGACATTGCCACTGCCATTTGTCGCTCGTCACTGTGGGTGTGTCAGCGCTTGTGAGCTAGTGAGTCCAGCAATGTGACTTTTTGCCAGATAGTACCTGATCCCAGAAGCTATAATAATAATCCATCCAGAGAAGGCATCACTTCCTTTTTTGTTGTCAGTTTTTCAGCAAAATGCTGGGTTACCATCCATTTTTTTCATCAGCTTTTGACCCCTCCGTTTTTGTGCATCACAAGCCAGTCATGTGTAGCCAGGAATCCCACAATGCCTTGTGATTCACTTGAGTCTCTTAGAAAATGAATAGGGACAGGTTTCGCTCCTGTGGGTGTTCGTGGTAATCCTTGAGCCTCTGAGTGGGCATTTTCCCATGGCTGAAATAGACGTTACTTTCCACACATTATTTTAACACCTTCTGAGTCATTGGCAGCGATCCTACACACTCAATGTTGTGTTCATCCCGCAATATGAAAAGGAGGTGGTGTAGCTAACATTAGCTGTCTGTCTTTCATGAGTCTATAACCCTGATTTCTTGATTGGTAGTGTTCTCCAGTCTCTCTGGGCTGTTGGAGAAAAGCGGGCTACAATTTCACTTTAGCTGTTTTCTGTAATCACCACAAACATGGCAGGACAGTTGATATGACTTTATTCTGCTCTCTTAGCAGGACATGTGCATTCAGTAGACTGTCACATCCACACCTGTTCCCCTGTACACAATAGCAGATGGGAACCAAAAGCGCTCCACACTGAAGAGAGTTTTAAATAAGCAACTTAAATGTTACCGCTACAAAACATATATTATATATAAAATAATAAAGTGCGGCAACTTATAATAAAATAATAGCCTCAATGAAGTTATACTAATTAATAACGTAATAAACTATAATAATATTACACCATTTAATAAACAATATAAATTAATATGGTAAACTTGTAATTGAAAAAGCCCAAATGTGTACATTAATTAACTAATTAATTAAGGTTATGCGTCCGCATGTGGTTTGATAGCAAATGACCAAACTGTCAAAATTCATAGCACCAGGTAGATCTGTGACCTCAGAAGCTGAACATTGCATCTGTTAACTGAATCATGGAGTAATCTAACAAAGGCAGTGCTAAAGTCATAAACAGGGCTTTACAAAATGTAACACCATTGGTTGCGCAGCCAGTTAACTGCCTGTTAGGCGGTTGTAATTTCAGCGATATAACAAACTGTTAATAGTGCCTTCCCATACAGATATTGCTCCAGGTCATCGCATTGAGGATAGCTCTTAGTGTGTCCTACTCAGCCATGTAGAGTAAAGTTCCTGTAGATCACAGAGTTTGGAGAGTAAGGGGGTTGAATGAGTGCATGATGCCGGGCGCTCTGACTCACTGGATTCAACATGTTTGGAATTCTTGGCCGGTCTCCAGGAGAGTTGGCTTTCATTTTTATGATCACAAGCATATAAGTTATTGTTATGTGTCATCAACTTGGCCCACAGGGACACTGACTTTGAAATTGGGAGTAATTTGTTGTTTTCGTCCTAGAGGTCTCGACTATTGATGGAGAATTTCAACTTTTGTGGTCTGACTATTGTTTGTGGTATGTTAATTATTTCTGCATAAGGTGAATTTAAAAAACCCAAATACAGGTACTTCAGGGCCATTTTGAGAAGATCTAAACCCATGCAACACTTTACATGTGGCAGCGGCATCACCTCAACAGATATCACACTTTAATATGTTAGCAATTTGAGCACACGCACACATCCCCTCAGCTGTTGATTTGCGGTTTCTCCATATGGCAGTCATATTGAGTGAGAGGGAGAGAGGGATAGTGCAGAGCTGTTGTGATGTGCTTGGCCAGTAGCCTGTGTTAGGAGGAGCTGTATGGTTCTGTAGAAGTGACCAGAGAGATTTTCAGTGATTTTCATTTCCAATTTGGATTTTTCATGTGGCTCCAGAGCTTATGTAACAGCCTGGCCAGCGGGTGCTGTTACATCAGCAGCAACAGGACAGCGATGTCCTTAGAGTTGAGAGCACAGCTGAAGTCACTCTGAACAGCATATGTTAGGGTATTACAGAGGCTAAATGGTGCTTGACTGTTTTCTAGGAGCATTTGGATGCATCTTTGATTGATAAGATTTGTCTCAATGGGCCTCCAGCTCCATCAGAAAGGCCCAGAGGTTTAAAAGCCTAAAATTATATGTTGGCCAGAATGGCATCTTGCTAATGATGAACTGGATGCAACACACTAGTGGAAAGTGAAACTTCTGGAAATCCTTGGCGTGGACCGTGAGTGAGGTTAATAAATAATGAGGGAAATAATACAGGATGCCAGAGTAGCATCTGGCTTTTGTTTGACCAGAAGGCTACGGATCCGAGTATCTCTGTTTATCTGTTCAGTTTACCTCTCTGTTGCCCTCATAAACAGCCAGCTGTGTCAATACATGAGTTTTTATGTTTGGCCATTACTGACAATGTGTCACTCAGACCTGGGTGAGGCAAACTGCTTGATTTCAGTGTCTGGAGTAAAATGCACTGAACCTAAAGTGAAACTAACTAAAACTAAGGGTACAGTGATATAACTGTTGAATGGTGTTCAGTTTCCTCTGTGTTTGTTTGACTCTAATGCAGAGAAATCAGTTCTTGCACAAAACACGTAACTTGTATTGTTGCAAACAAACTGATCTGATTAGTTGTCTTCACATTTATCAGTGTAAATCAGATTCATAACAAAATAAACTGATCAAATGAGTCTGATTCTCTTCATAACTAATGTATGAGGTGACATCTCTGCCTGTGAGCCCATAAAGTTACACATGTGCTTTTGCTTTCTTTTCTCTTTCCAATGGCAAAATGGTGGATTTGTTGATGCCTCTGAAGTCTAGACAGAGCCCCACTGTGAAATATAGGCAGTCAGAATGAGACTCTATGTCAGCATTGCCCTCACACCCTTTTATGAACACAGTTCTACGAATGATCCTTTCATTAACCCAATGATGAACTGGGACTCAAGCAAGAAAAAAGACCCCAGTGATTGTTATTTGTCGCTCATGTGTCTGATTCCCCGTCACTGTTGCCCTGCAATACAGTAAAACAATGAAACCATTAACCACCCTCTTTTTGATACAGAGGCTAACCAGATGTATGGCCAGCATTTATCATACAACCTTGCCAACATGCTCTCACCCTCCTCTGCGACAGAAGATTTACAGTGTGTGTATGTGCACTCTGTAAGACCTCCATTATGTTACTCTGGTGATTATGACTCTGCAGCCTCTCCATCTACTCACATGTACACATATAGCCTCCCTTCACCTTGCACACACGTGCTGAAGCTGTTCCCAATCACACTGAGATCTCTGGAATACCTGCTTGGATAATTAGAAATTCCTCCTGACAAGAGGCCACGTAGAGGCAAGAATACCGGATCATTATTTTGTCATTTCAGTGACCCCTGCCTTGATGGATCAGCTTAACCTCGGACCTCAAAAAGAGATGGCAGAGAGCTGTGTTGACTGTTCACTGTTACACCATAGCAACTACAGGAACTGCGGAGAACACAACAGAGGAGTGGTGCTCAATTGTTCATCAACAGGGTTGTTACAACAGATGGAGAAAAGAGAGAGAAAAGATTAAAGCTGCAAGAGAAAGGTCAAAGGAAGAAAAGCAAAAGAAAGATGTAATAGAAAGGTGATTTAGCTCTGTGGGTGAAGAGGGTAACAAAAGATAAGAGGTTCTTGAGAAGGGCATAATGCTGACAGATGTAGAAACCCAAGGGATAGTAGGAGAGACAGAAAGAGAGAGAGAGAGAGAGAGAGAGCAGTGGCTAAACTAACAGTCAACAATTAGGTCAGAGGTCAAAATGGCAACAGGATCTTGGTGCTCCAAAACACAAAACTGGGGGTCTTAAGAGGTCAAATCTATTTGTCAGGGAATCCAACTTGTCAATTTCCATTAGTCAGTAATTGGAAAAATTGTTTTAGTTGCACTAAAAAAGAAAGGAGTGTCTGGCAGGTAAAAAAAAAAAATAGCTGACTTGGTCACGAGTTGTTTGTGAGTCAGTGAGCTGTGTGACAGTGAGTCTAACAGCCCCTCTGCAGGACAGATCTCCACCTGTGACTTTGATATTAGAGCAGTGCTGAACTGGACAGTTTCAAGAAGACTCCACTGACCTCTGAGACACAAAGAGAAGGGTCAGCAGAAAAAAACACTGAAGAGGAGATGTTTCCTGGAAGGAACGAGAATTTGGAATTCTGGAATTCCAGGATTCCCAGGCTCCCCACAGCGGCTCAGAAGCTGCAGGAATTAGATCATCTTGTAGTGACAGGGTTGTGCAAAGTCAGCTTCCTGAGAGGATGTGCAGCCATGGAAAGGTGACTGAGCTGTTTTCTCCCCAGCCCAGTTTATATCCCTCTCTTAGCTCCTGCCAGGTTAATGTGAGTTCTTCTTCGAATATTTTTGAACTGTAATGATGCTGCAACCATTTTTCAAATGAAGACATATTTGTGGGAAGAGCCTCTAAGCCTCAGGCCTCTGGTTGGGCGTTTCCCATGGCAGCGCTTGACTGACATTTGAGGGCCTACCAACTGGAGCACATCATAGCCTCATATGGCCTATAAACAGGAATACAAGGCATTTTCTTCTCCTTTTCCAACAAGCCCACATAGAGTAAGTGATTTAGCAGCATGATGGGTGGACCCGTCATGCTGTTTGTATTCCAACCAGAGGATTTAAGATAGCTAGGCTGACTTGCCAACATTCGTGTTGATTCCCACTAGATGTTGCCTCTTGTCCATGTTACCACATAGTCAAGTCAAAGGCTCATGTTATCTATTACCATTACATTTCTAAGGTTTTAGAAACTGATGCACAAAATACATTACCATTCTGATTCATCAATTTTAGGCGCCACTGTGTTATGTGTAGTAGCTAGTAAAAAAGGAAACAAGCAGAGGTTTGTGTGTCTGATGAACAGAGTCAGAGCTGCAGAAAGCAGCTAAGGGGTGGGCAAAGGAGGAGGCGGGGGTTATTTGCATATTCATAGATCTGCAAATATTATATGTGGAAAAGGTGTAGATTTACATCTAAACCATTTTAAGGCCATGATTTTTTTCATGGACAAAAATTTGTAAATATGTAGTTTTGAGGAACAGAGATTAGTTTTTTGGGTTTAATCAATGCCAGGAGAGGAACTTTAAGTCACTCAGGCTTGCTCGGTGGCACTAACATTGTGTTGGGTGGTCTTGTTATGACATTTACACACAAAAGCCTGCTCCAGCCACACTATAAACACATAAAGGGATTGCATTGCCTCAGCTTTGTCATTGTCACATATGATTTATATGAGCCTCTAGTGTGCTGTTTGCACTCCGAAAACAATGAGTCACTGTATTGGACAGCATCTTGCCTGAGTGATTTCTGATTATTTGGAAAGCGTGCTAAAACAAAAACTGCAACTTGAGGATGACATAACATGTTAATGTTCTGTAACTGGTGTGAGGGATCAAAACACAAAGTAGTCTGGGAACCAAATGGACTAACAGAGCAACACGGGGTCACACAAAAATTAACAAACACAACTGTTACCTAATTCTGCTGGGAAAAAAAGTGCTGATGCGTTATTTCTCTCACTCACCGCAAGCGAATGATGGGGAACCGGTGACATTAGCAGACATGAACAAAATGTATGTTACAGATCTGCTCATGCAATATTGGAATATACAGCATGACCTGTAGGTAGCAGCCTCCAGAACAACCTACCTGTCTGTACTCTGCAGCTTGACTTTTGCCCATGTTGCCAATAGCTCAGGGCACTTATTGAGCATATGGAAACAGTATGTGAATAAAAGACTTTCGGCGTGTTGGCTTGACATGAGAGAAATTACAGTGGGAGTGATGAAATCTGAAACAGTGAACTAGCTGTAAATTCAGAATGCGTCTATCGGTGGTTGTGAAAGGTCACGTAGTTGAGCTTGGACACCTTCGCTTGGAATTGCTGTGTCATATTTCACACATGGCTCTAGTGCTGGGCACCAGCAAGGATTTTAACAGTTGAGATTTGTGAGAACATATTACATGATTTCATACAACATCAAAAAAGACGTATCAAATGCCATGAAGCTGGGGTTCAACTCTGCGTGTATGTGTGTGTGTGTGTGTGTGTGGGTGCAGAGGGTTAGATTGAGGGGAATGATGTGTAAAAGTGCATGTGTGTAGGAGACTGAGAACTTGGGAACCATTATGTTTTGCTCCATTATCCCAGGGTGGATCCTGATTTCTGGCAGGGATGATGAATATTGTTCTCTTAACACTGAAAGCCAACACTACAATCTCTGACTGCCCACAACTCAAACCCCTGAAGATGAGCACTGTCCACATGAACTCTAGCTCTTGTTGTTGTCCTTTGCTTTTCACAGTGGGATATGCTGGCTTGGAATTTCTTTCAGGTGCCAGAGCAAAATGATATTTCCTTCCCTCCACTCCTCATATCCAGAAACACTTAACTATGGCAACAGTCAACATCATTTAAAATCACTTTAATGTGAGGTGACATGTCTGAACAGTGACCCCATCCACTTTGACATTTGGTGTCAGTCCTACTCTCAGCCAAAGCAGGTGCCAGGTGCCATGAGGTAGGTGCTTCAAGAGTTTCACAGCAAAAAGCTGCCAAAGGGCAGAGATTTTAAAATGCCTGTCAGGTGATTTTCTGACACGTTTTTTTACTCATTTCACTTCCCATCTGAAAAGGCCAAGCATAAAAGGATTACAGGGTACAGACATGTCCAAATAACCTCATCATCACCGTAGGCTCCAGGTGTCAGGCTGCATTAGTATCAGTGCCCCCCACCAAACACATCCGTCCCCCTGCATTAAGCTCCAAATCTAACCTCGGGCTTCCCAGGCCCCGGACAGGCCACACCTGGTTTAACCTGTCCACAGAGGTTGACTCTGTTTGGGCAAGGGAGGAGGGCAGAGCTGCTGAAAAGTGGAATTGGACTGATTGGCTGAGTCCCAATGTTTGATTCCTAATCTAGTATCCTCGAGCTACCGTCTGAAGGAATTAAAGTGTTTGGTGGCTCTTTACACCGTTATTTATACAAATTAAAGTTAACTTTCTGAGGAGCAAGCCTTTAAAAATGCTCTAAGGCTTTCATTACTGCTAATGTTTCTGCTGGAATCCAAACTTCTTATTTGTAATGAAGAATCAAATTAGTCTATGCCTCTGTCCATAAGTAATTTAGCCTGTGTCCTGATTTGCACAGAGAATATTGTAGAATGATTTATCGGCCATTGAGATAAAAATTTTCTTGTTTACATTTTCCTTTGTATTACAGATTTTCAAGAAAGTAGTTTATTATCTTGACATAGGACAGAACAAGACAGATTGCTGCCCCTGTATTGAGAAAATGACAGCGAGTTGTAGAAAACTCTGAAACAATTTTTTGAGTGGGTTTAATTATATATTTACAATAATTCAGTTATGCATTTCATACAATACAATATATACAATATACAACTAACATCTTGGACCTGCATCTAAAAAATACGACTGGCACAATTCATGGAAATGTAAAACACACACGTGAGCCTACAGTAGAACAGTTTCTAAACACAGTATCATCACCACCCCTCCTTCTTACCTTGTCATCATTCCTGACAGTGGATGACTTGAGAGCTCAGGACAGGTCAGATCCCATACACACACATAGCAGATCTGCTAATCTCCTGGGCCCTGATACGTTCCAGCTGCCCCCCTACCCCTCTCTCCCTCTCTCTCTCTCTCTCTCTCTCTCTCTCTCTCTCTCTCTCTCTTCTCTCTCACGGGTCCAATGCATCCCAGATGTCTCATGCTGACTGGCTAGACAGACTCACAGTTGGCTAGGAGCACAGGGCAAGAGAGAAAATAACTGCAGGAGAGAAAGAGAGAGAGAGGAAAGAAGAAGGAAAAGAGGATTGTGGGTACCTGCCAAACCTGGACAGTTCTGCTGGTCTGTCACACTGTAGACTTTATGGTTTATCTGTTTCAGCCCAGTGCAAATGAAATACAAAAGACAATATTCAGATAAGCAGCAGTCATTGTTGCAGTTAGCTTTCAATGCCAAACACCTCTCATGAACAAAGAATACAGTTCCAGTTCCGTTCCATTTATTTAATTGGGCTGTATTTTAAGATAAAAATCTGCCATGGACATTACCCTATAGAGAAGCACACATGGTCAGGGCAAAAACACACACCAGCTTTTGCTGCCTCTCCTGCCCATCACACACACTGTTCCATCTCTTTAATTAAGGATATGTTGCTTTTGTGTTTTGCATTGGCTCTGGCTATACAGAGAGTGAAAGCAATAATGTTTTAGTACTTGCTATCATTGTCTTTGGGAAAACATTTCATTAGCTGTTGCTGTCACAGTGTCTCCAGCAAGCATAACAGAGACGGGCCCAGGAGGCAGGAGACCGCCTGCTTCCAGAGTCCCGTCACAACGGCACTCCCTCCTTAACCCAGATCTGCCTCTCCTCTGTGTCACATAAAACTCCTGCATATGCTGCAAAACCTGCACACTCACACATATGCACACACACACACACACACACACAGAGGCAGGCAGACTTTCAGTCAGACTCTCTCCCAAGTGCTTTTGTCTGGAACATTCTATTAAATTGTGGAACACACCTTTAAATTGGTCTTTTGGGGATGATACCTAATGCACATTTCATTAAATGTTTTGACATGCTTTTGTTTTATTTATTACAGTAGTCATAAGAAAGTGTTTGTCTGACAACTTTTTCCACTAGGGAAGGCAGCTGTGTGAATGTGTATGTGTGTGTCCATTCATGCGTACAGTATGTGTGTGTAATTGAAAGGGGTACGTGGTGTCAAAACTAAGGGATATGGACCTAAACAAGCATCTGTGTTTGTCCATTTTCTTAAGTTCTAGGAGGCTAAATAGCTGCTCACAGATGCTCACATTCACGTTTACAGTCCTTGGTTCACACAGGAGAGGAAGAACTCGGTACATTGTGCTCCAGTGCTCAGACAATTTGCCTGTCAGCTCCAGAAGGAAGCCATGAAAACAAAATACAAGATGTTCTTGCTTTCCTGACGTTTTTCCCTGTGTGTAATCTAAAAGCTGAAGTATTTGATGGAACTGAATAGGGATGAGTAGTGAACTTAGGGGAATTGTTAAAACTGTGATCCAGTGTTGGTGAAGCAAACCTAAAAAAAAAAAAAAAAAAGAACAACTCACAGCTATTCACACTACAGATTTTAAGGTTCCTCTGTGGTTTTCTGATCACCACCGTTTTACAACAATGCATACTTCACTCATTGAATCATGTGTTTAGGCTTCGACTAGATGGTGGTATTTTCGTGAGCTTGACCATTTCAGTCCTCCCTGGGATCTCGTGTGGTCTTTTAACATAAGACATTTGATGTCAGAGGCTTTGACAAACCAGATGGCCTTTACATTACTTTTCCCAAATCAGCTTCGAGACCAGAGATGGCAACACATGGGAGCTGCTAATGACATGTTGACATAAAAGTAACAAGGAGGAATGCATTACTGCTGCCTCTATTTCATATCTAAAACAGATTTGCTTATGGGCACATTCTAAAACTCCAGGGAACTCTTTGGTGGCTTTCAGCTGTACGTTCATCTGAAAGAATCTGAGCAATTATAGCAATTCAGTTTTCCCATACTGTCAGAAGACATTATTATTATTTAATAATGAAGAGACCAAAATTGATGCATTTTTTGTCTTAAGACAACAACTCAAGCTTCTCATACCACTCAGCAGAAGGTCTTTCTGCCTTATTAACTTAAGATCTACAAAAAAAAAGAAAAAAAAAAAATCCCTCCTCCAACATTGAATGCTCAGTCAAACCTTTTCAAAACTCCTCCAATTCAGGAGGGTGGTGGCTTTGGTGGTGGTGTTTTGTTTTGCCCTTTTATTAGCTGCAAAGGTTAGCATGTTTGGCTAACGCTAATGTAGCGTTACTTCCAGGACCAAGGAATATATAATTAGCTAACTGCATTGTTTTGTGAGATTATGATGCGTTCATGTCGTGGATGGTTGGCAGAGACAGGAAGGTTTCCCATGTCACGTGGTTGCGAGCATTCATGTTATCTAATGACTTGAGACTGTTGTGTGATTACAGAGTTGGTCATGTGGGAGTTAATACTGTGCAATGATAACATCATGTCCATTAAATGTGGGTTTAATCACATCGAATGATGATCTGTGGCTGATCTAAGGCGTCCACTCGTCCAGTTTTCAGGCACTTCCAAATTTGTGAGCGCCGAGTTGAATATATCAGATCATTCACAAAATTCTGAGCTGTAATTACTACTTGGGTGTTGATGAGAACACTATTTACGAGTGGAAAACTGGTAATAATGGGAACCCCAATATGACGTCAACATGGCATTACTGGTTATGTTAGAAAAAACCTTTAGCATTTAGAACTGGCATTTCTATCGTGTGTCTATCTGTTGCTTGTTCAAGTGTGTTTTTCTTGTAAGCTAAGTGTTCAAACAAGGTCATGTCAGAATGAACGCTTTCCGTTTATTCAGTGTCTTCAGTATGGCCCATCAGCTAGTGAGGATGCCCACTTTCTGCTGGGACATGTATCTTTAGCCACAGTGTTATGGCATGATATCATGTACAGACAGACTCTCCTGGAAGACAGGAGAAGAAGAGATGGTGTTGCACTTGACCGCCCACATGCAAAGCGTCTGGCTCTTTTCTCCCCTCTGCGGGCCTTGCCAATCATGACATGAAGTGGGCAACAATGTCAGCTGGTTGGTTTTGGAAAGAAACTGTTGGACTGTTGGTTAGGTGGTTTCTGAAGCTATTCGACCACCCGACAAGCAGCTCTGATAAAGCATAGTGGCAGCTTATGTCATCAGGCCTTATCTTATCATGTAACTGAAAGCCTGTTTGACGAATGGACGGCACAGAGTTTGAAAGACGTGGCCTTTCACCAGGCAGACAGGGTCTAACAAGGATGCTACCAAGTTGCATTATGGGAAGTGAAAGATCTAATATTTTTGGAGCTTGAGCCACAGGGACTCCAAATCAGAGGTCTCACTCTTTGCTTCACTGATTTTGACCGTAACTTCTTAAAATCTGTCACCAAACTTTAGGAGTTTCATACTAAATTGCTGGAGAATCCCTTTAAATATATATTCTTGCAATAAATCATTTTTTTTAGAAAGTCTAATGCAAGAGTAGTAAAACAAAATCTATGGACAAATTTAAGGTTTTAGTTTGTGGTGTTATAAGTTTATTCTGTTTTTTCTTTATTTTGTTGACCCCCCCCCCTTACATTCATAAGTAGCAATTTTCGAAGCTATCCCTGCAGAGTCCTGTTTGTGTCGAGGAATGCGTAATGATTTAGCAGGAAAGCTAAAAAAAACAATTTCACCAAGCTTTAAAACTTCAAAGTACAGGGAAAGAAAAACATAATGATCGACACTGATACATCATATTAAGTCAGAAACACTTCAGCTGCCTTATCAGTTGAGGCAACAGAGGGAAACACAAACAGCAAGAAGGACAGGAGGGCGGTGGAATTAAGAAGAATGTTTTGTGATGTACAGATTCCTGAGATCACATGTAGCTGTAAGCAGTGGCTGCATGTGTGAAAGAGCTCTTTGTCTGCAGCCCAGGTTCTTGGGTTCAGCTAATCAAATGGATTAGAGACGGCTTTGAAAGTCCGCCCATCGGAATTGGTCATCCGCACAAAAACAAACACACTGTAGTGGCTGCAGCCGTCCACTTTCACTAAGGTGCCTGTTTGTGTTTGTGCATGTGTGTGTCTGCATACCAGTGCACTGGACTGTATTCGACTCTTTGTGTTCTGGTTTGTGTGTGTGAGCTATAAATGGGGGTCTGTTTGTGCACACGTCCAATCTCATGAAGGCAAATAAGGAAAACGTGTCCTTCAAATGCTGATTAGCAGCTGTATGAGAAAGAAGACGGTGCAAACCGATGATTACATTGTGCTGTTTCCTTTTCTGACCTGACACATCAGTGCCACAGCCCAATGTATTGTCTGTATCGGGTTCTGGCATTTTAATAAGCCCCAGATCTCATTATTCTCTGTCCCTTCTAATGCTTTCAAGTGCAGCATCTGTATGTATTGTGATGTCAAACCTAATCAGTGGATATTATGCATAGCTAGATGATGTAGATTGAACTATTCCTGGATGTTTTAGGAAAAGCCTCTGCTTCACACTGATTAATTGATATTTGAAACAAAACACTTTGGGCTTTTGTACCACTTCCAAATGAACCAGGAATTAAACAGATTCATTTTCTGTATGGGTTCAATCTCACAACTGTTGTTTTAGGCAAGAGCTCTGTTGTTTTATGAGAGATTTTTTGGAAAATCTGCACAAAAACCTTCACAAAATCCCTGAAGATCTCTGACAGTCTTTGTGAAACGAGAGTTCAGAGTATGACAAGAGAAGGGCTGTGGCTTATCAGTGAGGATGCAGACTTGTAACAATGCTCCTGATCCTGAGGCCTGATTACTCAGCTGTCCCACACTGGGAAACACTAGGACTTTCCACCCGATCTGCTCCACGTGCATATATGTGTGTGTTTGTATTTTCTTTCCACTGTGTTGAGGAGTTTCCACTGAGTGTTTGCTTAAGAGAAGAAAAGGTCAAATTGTACGCGACTCAACTTACTCTCATGTTTCACTAATCGCAGATGTCTTCGTCTCTTTTCTGTCTCTTTTTCAACTCTGTTGTGTTTTTATATGCCTGACACTCACAAATGTGCATGTAGGCAAGCATGCAAATACACACAGACCCTCACACACATACACACACACACACACACCACTCAACGCCCTGAGCTCCCAGGTGGCCAGCGAACTGCCTGGAAGTGATAAAGTTGGGAGGCCCCTTGAGACTCTGAGAAGAGGAAAAATAAGCTTTTCTGTCCAAGAGATGGAGTGATAAGCCCCACGCCATCAAGGCCTCAGTGGAGATCACACACACACACACACACACACACACACACACACAGATCACCGCAATGGGAGGTGACAAGTAGGGCTCTGTTTACTAACACACCACTCACATGGCTACAAATTGGATGGAATGAAGACAAACACATGAAGCTGAGCAGGTGTTTTGTCTATGTGATTTAAAGATAATAAGCCGAAAGCAACATATTCACTTTTGTCATCACCACTACTGAGAACTGCAAAATCCTGCCTTTATGTTTTTTTTTTTTTTTTTGGAAAAGTAACTGACTACTGTGTCTGTGTCTAATCAACCACAATGTTGATCTTCTGAGCATTGCGCAATGGGATGATTTATGGTTGATTGCAATTCAGTGTATTTTTGCCATGTTTATTTCCAGTATATGATGCAGATTGTCATAATGAAACCCTGCAGGCAGGCACCACAAGATACAGCTTTCACGTGTTCTCACTTTCACTTTCTCTCTCTCTTTTTCCCTATTATTGCATTAGGAAATGTAAACGTGTCACCCTGTCCTTCTCTCTGATATTTTTTCTGTGTTTACTTGTATGCATCTCTGGTCTGCAGATGTGAACATTCGTTGTGGAGGGTTTATCTACACAGCTCTCTAGTGCCTGTCAACTTTTACAGAATGCAGAGCCAACCAGATAACTGGATCCTTGTCTTGGCTTTGTGTCCTTGTTTGACCACGATGACCTTTGTAGAGACCATGTACTGTAAATCCTCTGGAGGAACAATGCAGTGCATTATGAGTATGTAAAAATCATTTCAAGGAAATGAGAGGGGAGGACATTAAATATTATAAAAGGAAGAAAGTGAGTGAATGTGTTGTCTGAGGTCCTCTAATTTGGAAAATGCACCTCACTCCCTCCAAATAGTGATCCATCCATCAATCCATTTTCTATATGGCTTATCTGAACTGGGTGGCTGAAGCCAGTCGCAGCTGACAATTGGCGTGGGGTGGGGTACACCCTGGACAGGTCGCCAATCTATCACAGGGCTGACATATACAGACAAACAACCACACACACTCACATTCATACCTACGGGCAATTTAGAATCACCTATCAACCTAGCCTTCTTGCTGTGAGGCGACAGCACTAACCACCGTACCAATGTGCTGCCCCCCAAATAGTGATGAACAAGGTAAATCTGAAATTGAAGATATGGCATCTGGCGTCTCCTGGTTCAACTCTGTCCTCTGTGAGGCAGAATGATGTCTGATGACTTAAGCTCCTGTTCTTAGTTTAAATGGGCCCTTCAGCATTAATAGAGATAATACTCCAGTCATTCTAATAGAAACACATGCTGAGAGAAGATGAGCAGGAGGCAGATGTGAAACAGCCAGACAGCTCTCATTAGATATGTAAAACCTGCCAAACAGACAGTGGTATGCATGACCACGACTCATGCAAGCACTCCTGCACAAACGCACTCGTCTTGTACACACACACCAGCATGCACTCGGTGACAGACAGTCAGAGATGGGCTTTCGGGGGCCTTTTGAGGCGCCAGATGGGACAATCTGCTGTAATTGAGGTAATCTGTAGAGGCATTCAGAGATACTCATGCAGCACTGTGGGTTACAATCCCAAACGAGAGCAATGAAGTATCGTAAAGGCTGTCGCTCTTGAGCCAATTCTGAATGAATCTCTGTGGATTCAACTGAGCTTCATATCCTTTTCTCATTCATCTCACAGTGCATCGTCTCCCTTTGTTTTCGTTCCACACATGAAAAAGTGCCAAAGTCTTCGGTTACCACTGGCTTTGTCTTCAGCCCCTGCCATCAAAGACGTCACTAATCCTGTGGATGTTTTGAACGAAGCCTCTTCTGCTGCTAATTCTACCAATTATACCAGGAAATCTGGTCTGCGTCTCTCTGGCCCGTGTCCCTGTGGCCCCAGTGGCTCCCAAGGCCTTGCTGCGTCCAGCTGGCATGACTGAGGGAACCGGGACAGCTGGGATCCTTGACCACCCAGATTACAGCAACCCACTCACCATCATCAACAGCCCATCAAGACAAGCAGTTTTCCACTTCAAACCCCACGGAAATCTCTCCAAGTTCCCTGCCATCACATACTTCGACATAAAGCAGAGCTTTTCTCAAATCCTTGACTTTCTATAACGACTTCCTCCAGAAAGTGAGTGGTTTGGATATACCACTGATTTGACTGTTAACCTCATACCTGGCCATTTAGAGTTAAGAAAAGTGTCCTCCTTGATATCCACTATGAGACTGTTTAGACTGAGAGCAGGTTTTGGCATGCAGACTATGTATCCTCTATGGATATGGCTCTCTCAACGTGCAGTGTGATCACAGCGTGGCGAAGGATCTTAGAATCAAAAACAGGAAAAGGCTTTCAGCAATAACACACCATTCCAAATCTGAGAAGCATGCGGCACAAAAAAAAAAAGAAAAAGTCATCTTTTGACACCGATGGCTCCAAAAAGTTGGAGCTGGGACGTAGCAGTCCCCAGTTAACCATCTGTGTATGAGCTGTGCTTTTAAAAAGAAAGCGTTGAGTCACAATTTGGAACTGGCGATGTGTATCTCTCTGTTCAAGTAAGTGCTGTATAAATGTTACAGACAGAGCTGCCTTACTCACGCAACATCTGTCATCTGATAGAGGAGACAGTGATTTCAGAGCAGTTCAAATGATATAGCAGTTGAAGGCTTAATTCATTAGAATCATTGTGAAAGTGTGAGAGCGTCAGAGTTTGAAAAATACTCACACCCACTTGTCACATGTGGATCCCCTAATATGTTTTCTGATCATTTTCATTATTTATTTGTGCTGCCTATTTCTTAAAGTAATACAGTCCTCAGTGATAGCTAAAAATTATATGATGCTAACTTGCTGCTCTCATTTAATTCCTGCTTGTTTACACGGTGTAAGGAAAGCTCTTTGCTGAATATTCATAATGTGAGCAGTTGGTATGGACAAACATTGAAAGTTCAGCAAGGGAAACTGATCATCTGACAATTAATGACATTTTCTGAGTGTGCTTTCCCCTTTTCTCCTGCCCCTCAAGGGTAAAAATCACAGAAATTACTTTTTTTTTTGGCTGAATCTATTTACTGGATCAATTTTGTATCTATACCTAATGCCACAATGAATCTTTTAGCATAAGCTCAGGCAGAAAGACAATTATCAGTCCTTGTCATCACACTGAGGCTTTACCTCTTGATTATTATCCAATATCTCGTGAGTTCACTAGGATTTGTTTGAAGGCTTGTCTATTGTCCAATGATCATCACACCTAAAGGATATTTGAACCACCTTACATGTTTTATCACTGCTGTCTTTGGGGTCATTGCTGTTTTATAGCTCCACTGCTCCACAACCATCAGGTCAAGGTCCTGTCTAATGTCTCTTTTGGGCTGATCTCTGATTGGCTGACATTTATAGTTTTAGGACTAATCAATGGCATTAACATAAAGGTCTTTAATGAATAAAGCTTCTGCATTCGTGTAAACTTCCGTTGTCCTTCCTGATTGCATGCATGCATTCAGCTACTAAATGGACCTTGTGGTTTGGTTGTTTTGTCAACTACTTTTTCAAAGGTCACAGATGAACTTTCAGTCTCAACCTTTAAGCCAAGTGGTTTTTTTTTAAGTGTAATTTGAACATCTGCAATTCCATGACAACTGGGTAAACTCCATCTGCTGAGGAGAAGTGTGTCATATGATCAAAAGCTCCAGAAGAGTTTTCAAAGTGTTGCAAAAATGTGCACGTCCAACTTGGATGCTATTGGCACTTTAATGGAGAAGTGACTCAGAGGGCTTATTGTTTTCCTTCATTCTCATGTTTGTCCATCGAACAGCTGAATGAACACCATCATCAGAAGAACGCTTCAGGTGGAGAATGTTCATGTATGTTGTTGTCCTCAATTATCTCTCCACCAACACACACAGCCATCTCCTACACACTATCCAGCCCATGTGTACATGGAGTCATGAGGTTTACATATTTGCCCCGGTTTGTCCTCGGTGGCCACACATGAGCAGAGGGCATAGATGAATTTACTTCGGGCCCCTGTTTGGCATGGCTAAGGGCCTCCCTGTGCAGACTAGCAGACTCCTGCCTTTGTTGTGCGCTGCCCTGTGAGAATGCCTGACGGCCAGGGTCCGAATGTTGACCCTACGTGCTAATGGTAAACACCGGCCAAATGCCAAACAAACAAAAGCAAAACAAGCAAAGAGTTCCTATACTATCTCTGTAATGAGCCTCTTTCTCTCTCCTTCACCCCATCTCCTCGTGTCCTCTGGAAAGCCTCAGCGGTTACTGTGCTAATTTAACATCGGAACATGAAGCAAGAGGCCAGCACCAGCAGCAACCTGGAGTTCATTCAGATGTCTGATGGAAATCCAACTCAACTCAACTATTCATTCAGGATCATGTGGCTCCAAACCGTTTGATTTTCTTGTCTGTGTAGAGTTTTTTTGCCCTTTCCTCTTCATTGACTGTTTCTGAGAGCCTTGAGAGCAATTTGGACTTGAATCCACATCTCTCCTTTTTGCCCATTTATACTCTCTCAGCACTCCCATGCACGTACTTACACACAAATGTACAGAGGCAAAGCTTAACACACTCACGTGGTGATTAATGTGTGGTTCCACAAGCACCGGCACAGCTGCTATGTTGGTTAATTGTCCATGGCTTTGCCCTGTATCTTTCTCTCTCTCTCTCCACACACACACACACACACACATGCAACTAATCCAGTGCCAGTGTAATCAAGCCAAATCCTGGTTATGAGGTAGTGTGTGGCAGGACTCCATTAGTTTTGGCCCAAACAATGTCACTGTGTTCCAGCGTTGACCAGAACACTGGTTCACTAACCTCAGCATCTGTGAGTAGACTAATGCCCTGTGGATTTGCTCTGATCAACAGGAGTAACCACACTCTCCCTACGTTCCAGTGTTCGCCTGGAACAGAGACTAATCCTGTGAGGCTTAATAGATATTATCACTTTGCTCTAAAAACCACACGCCATTTAATTAAACCCGTCTGCTCTGATCCTGCAGCCAAGTACTGTTGTGTTAAAGAGTAGCACCAATCAGCTTTTATGTATTTCTTGTCATGGTGTAATTAATTATTAGCGACGACAAATCTACAGGTGTTAACGGAGTAATACTTCATCACTAATGATAATTGAATAACATCATGCAATGTCCCGTCTCTTTCTCTGCCTATTGATGTCCATTCAGAACTTTAACTGGTTCTTGTCTTTCTTCCTCCCAGTGTTTTCCTTCTGAGGACTACGCCTGCTGTTTTAGAGCTCTGCTTTTCATTGGCTTTATGAGACCAACTGTAAATTCCTGAGTGTGTTGTGTCTCACAGTGGACTCTATCCAGTTTTTCTTTCACTCCACCGAATTCTGCCCCCTGACCCACCCCCCTAACTTAACTGGCTGGCAAGCAGCACTTGCCCTGGCACACCTTTCCCACTTGGTGTTTGGCCTCCTGAAAACCTGGACCACTAATTATGAGGTGATAATTATTGAACTCAGCTGATGAGGGGTGCGCTGGATGTGGTGGAGGAAGCAGGACCCCCTCATTTCCCTCAGAAGGTGTGTGACTTAATGAGCTCAGAGAAGCTAAGCTGTGATTCACAGACACAAAAAAGAAACAACAAAGCATGATTTAGTATTTTTCATAAATATTTTCTTTGCCTGATAATATGCTTTCACTCCCCAGTGAAAAGATAAATAAAACTGACAAAAAAAATGGTATAGAATGTAGATTTAAAAGTTTGCTGTTTCCAAAAAAGACAGAATACATGAAAAAGGCATCATGTGTATCTGGTGAGCATGACTGTTTGAACGGGATAAACTGCAGGACAACAGGCACAGAGCACAAAGGTATGTGTGAATTAGCAAGTTTCCCAACATATTTGTTTTTTTCTCTCTGACTATTTGCATGTGTTTGTTGCCTGAGAGCATCAACGTGCGAGCAGTGGAGGTGGAATTGAGGAAATGCAAAGGAGCAGAGCCAGACATGGTGACTGAGAAAATAGAATAATAAAGCAAGGTAGAAAGTGTGTGTTTGTGATACGCTGGCTGAAGGAGGCTCTTTAGACATCTGTTAATGATTTTGCAGATGTGTGTTGGGGACAGAGTGGGGCGAGTTTCACTGTAACAACAGAAGCTGCATTGTGCTTTGTCTAATTTGGGTGCATTATGTTCTTTTTTGTGACCCAGGAGTCCCAAGTGTTGGCTCACAGCGCGTACTGAATGGTTACTATCACTCAGAGTGAAATGCCAGTAAACCAATATCGTCATGCAAGGTAGTGTGCAAGGGTGCATAAACGTGCTATTGTGCACACACATACACACACGTATAATGTTAATGTCAGTAATGCCTCAGGCCTGTCCTGTAACCCTTTGAACTTGCCATGGCTTCTGTCTAAAAGCATAGAGTCAAAGGTCAGTGGGGAAGTCTCTCAATAATAGGATATGACAGTTGAATGTTAAGGTTTGGTCACGAGTAACCATAGTCTGCAGCAGACATGGGACATTTTTGACTTGTAAAAAGGTCTGACCTCTGCAGGAGGATCTGTGTAGATCTGGGTAAAAGCTACATGCAGTGTATCAGGCTGGGTTTTTTAGTATGAGAAAAACACCATACTCAACCCTTAAGCCACAAGAAGAGGCTGTGAATGGCATTCCACTATCAATGAACTGAAATCTACCCCTCTCTTCACCGCATGTTCCAGAGAGGAGGAGAGAGCATGAATGAAAGAAGTATAGAAAGAGAGGCAAAGAGTGGGGTGGTAAGTGAAAGAATGTCATAGACAGGGGAGGGAGGTGGGAGGGAGTGGGAGGCTTTGGGAGAGCGATGGGACTGAGCAGTTGAAGGGTTGACGGGTTTGGGTCTGATAGCTCGATGTGCATCACTGATCCCAGCCCGCTCTCAGTCCATACACACTCATCCCCCTATTCTAACTCTGGCATTCAGAAGCACTTTCCCACTGGGAAGGTCAAAGCCCCATTAAGAGAGCATTTTGTTGCTATTTTGTGTTTGTTGTGGGGATAGTGAGTGGAAAGGGCAGCCTGGTAATACAAAGAATTTGCTTCTGCAGCCCCTTTCTCTACCAATTCAGACTCCAAAAGTTCCCAATTGGGTTGTCACTGCTCCCACATATTCAGGCTTTGATACTTGTCTAGACAGAGGCGGTTTGTATGGAAAGCTACACTCATAGAAACAAGTAACATTTAAGCTTAAAAAAGTTTAAAAAGTGAAGTTTGTGTTTTCCTGGATCTATTGTGTCAAATATGTTAATGTTGGAGAATAATCTCAATTTGTAAGATTAAAACAAAAAAGCACTTTTGGCCCAGTATTTCACCCCAAAGTGTGTGTGTATGAGTGAGTGTGCCTGAAAATGTGCTGGCATGCTCATACACATGTCCTGATGTTATGCTTTTATGTTTATTGGCACAGGTGCATGCTGCAGCGTAGCCCATGACTTTGAAGATACCAGATCAGGAAATCAGGAGAAATAGGAGGGGGAGACCGGAGAAAGGTGGAGGTGAATGTTTTACTTACGCCAGATGGAATGCTTGCACCATGCTCGAGCCTTATATCTGACTCTTTTCTAAGAGTAATACATTAAACATAAGCGTAAGACTGCAGACATTTCTGTTAACATTTATGGAGAACAATTCCTTTACGGCTGCCTGCTGCACAGGCCTGACTTGTGTCCTGTTCTGGACACAAGTCCCCCCCCCCCCCCCCCCCCCCCCCCCACACACACACACACACACACACACACACTGCGAAACCTCCTAATTATGGTTAAATTGTGAAGGGAAACATATGCAGCAATTAGACTCGTATTTGGTTTAGGTAGAGGAGGAGTTAGGGAGTTCTCTGCAGCCAGAGCGGGAATCTCTGTCCTAACTGCTTGAAAAGCCCTGTCACAATATGTGGCAAGTTAGCAGGGTTGTAATCAAAATCACATCACAGTCTTCAAGATTCAGTTTTACTTCCAGTATGTCGGTATTTATAGTGCACAGACTTTGTTCTTCACAAATCTTCAAATGTAGCCTGAAACCTCTCAACTCTTGGTAGGTCTGTTGCAGCATGTTGACTGGCACCAGGAAGTTACTGGGCGTGACACAGGAAACCCTATTTTAGTTTTTGGTTTGTGCTGAATGGTCCTGTTGAATAAGAGGACACAAATAAATTGACCTCCAAGGACCAGAGTCAGGAAATGCTGCACAATGACACCACAGATTATCCATCTTTACCCTGAAGTGTCTAATATTGCATTGCATACTCACAAAAATACCAACAGGATCATATCAATATAAGTCATATTGATACCAGCTCAGAAAATCTATGATTCATGGTGTCATTGTGGCAGCGGTGGTATGCATAAACCCAATTTGTGAATATGGGTTTGTACTTGTGTGTGTCTGCCTGTAATTACACCGTATCTCTGTGTTTGTTTGAGGCTGCAGATTTAAGATTAACATGCCCAGATCACAAGAGCTAAGACCTTTGATTGCAAACTATGCTCACCCTGAAATGCTTGTTAGCCTGCGGTGGACATAAACAAGAATAAAGTAACTTAAGCCACATCATTCACTACAAAACAATGATCTCATTTCCCAGACCGAATACTTGGGTTTTTTGGTAATTTTTCACTTTCTCTCGCACCCCACTGCAGTCTGTGGATCGCGGCCTCTTTGTGGTAAAGTTTAACATAGCAATGGCTGCTGGCACCAGCCAGTGTGGCCTCTTCTGGGTTTCCTGGTTTTCTTTTATACCTAATTGCTAACCACATATGTGACGAATGACGCCAGATGCCACAATGGAGAGAAACGCAGCTCTCTCGGATTTATGAGCTCCAGAGAAACACTTGGCCTTATTTATAGAAGTTTTTTTTTTTTTACTAGACCTGGCCCCAGAGAATGGAGAGTGACTGGTCCAAGTGCCAATAGAGACTGTGGCACGTTTGATCCATTAAATATACTGGGATAATTCAGTCAGGTGTGTGGAACAGCTGGTTTGCAGTATGTGACTTTGTATTTGCAATGATTGGTCAGTTCTGCTTCAAGTATGAGCCTTCTGACCAGGTGTAAAGGTTTTACCTTCACACATGGTCAGAAGACATGTCATGGGAATTAGTTTGCATACCCAAGTCTCAAGTGGAGGAGACATTTTGACTTGTCATAGCAGGAAGCACAAGTGTAACTAATAACGTGAATAAGGTTTGTATTCCATTTGTGCGTACAGGTTGTGAACACACATGCTGTTGATGTGCGCTCAGTGTGCAGTCAGTGCAGTTATAGATGCAGCAGATGAAATTTGCATCACACACACTCGCAGGTATGTCGAAGCATAAAGTGTCATTTATATTTGTTGATAGTTTTCCCATGGTTTCGGAATTTCTACCTTCGCCATACAGGTTGAGTAACTTTGATGAACCATATGCATTTATTAGTTACAACTCCTGTTCCCTGTTCCCTGCCACAACAAGTCATCAAGTTTGACATATAAAAGGCCAATAGTGCATCATTCAACACAAATAATGCTATATTGGCATAATTCAGTTTTGTGAGGACCCTCATATGGCAATAAGGCTTTTCCGAGACTAAACTAACTAAACACCATACCCCAACCCTTACCACTGACTTAAACCTAATTCTTGCCTTAACATTAAAACCAAGTCCTAACCTTCAGTCCTTTGAAGTCATGAGCACAGGTCGAATTGTCCTTACAATGCAGAAATGTATTCACTATTATTTAAGAACAGTTAAAAAAACAAAATGTGGCACAAAAACACTCCTTTAACCCCTTAACAGATGTGTCTGTGGCATACAGTATGTGCTCAGTATATGGTTGGATTGTCACAGCCAAGTTGTGTGCAGCTTTATTGCTCCATGTGTCTGTTATCCTTTCATTTGTGCTCCTTATTTCCCAGTGTACTGCAAACATAGCCTAAAGGTAAGCTTCTTACTATCCAGAAAAATTAGGGGGGAACACATGACGTCCGTTCACATGTGGGATACAACAAAAGATGAGATCAGTGGTGCTGATTGTAGCTCAGAGGCTGGCAGTGTTTGAACTGCAGGGCGGTGCGTTTGATGCTGCTCCTGTGACTCCTCTATCCTGTCTCAGCTCCCTCAGGTATGCAGGCCAGGGGTTCTTGGCATCCGCAGCTTGAGACTGCAGCCCAGATGAGCCCTGCTTTACTACATGTCTGCTCTACTCTGCTCACAGGAAATTAGGGAGGGAAAAAGCAGGGCTTAAACTCAAAGACACAATGTGACCACTTTAATTTGAAGTTTACTGTATATGAACTCAGTTGACTGGGTGTCTGTTTAAGTAGAATAACAAAAAGGTGATGAAGTGTTGGAGTTATTGCGCCAGTTCTCCACTTACATGATGAGGAGTCTGAAGCGATGACTGGTGGTACAGAAAATAAACCCACTCAGCATCCTATTTTTCCTCTCATCCTCAGAAAGTCATTTATAAAACTCATAAATGTCACTGACAGAAGACTGCTGTGATTCCTGTTGCGCAATGCTAGCAAATGTTTGTATGTGTGTGTTCTGGGAGTTATGTGTGGGTGGTGAGGGTCAGAAAGAGAAACATATTACAAGCAGCAACGCCAATTCCACCAGAGTGATAAAAGCCTTCATCGTGGTCCTAGATTACGGCACGGTAAATTGTCCCTCTTGGCCTGCAGCGCCTGCCAAACACTCTTTTTTCTTCTTTCTTCTTTTGTGTCAGTGGTGTTTATAAATCATCAACTCAAAACACAGAAAAGACTGCAGTCCTCTATTGACATATACAGTATCTACTGGGCTCCCTGTGTGCCTGCATGTGGAAGCAACAAACTCAAGTTCCCCAGTGAAGCAAAATGAATCTTTTCAATGTCCAGAGCATGAAATGGTGTGGTGAAAATGGCGTGTCTTTTTCTTCAAACAACAACCTGTTTTTAGTTCTTAACTCATAGCATTGTAAGTTTTTTTAATCCATCATGTTTCTTGTTTAACAAGAATCAAAGCCTTTCCTTTGCCTTAATGATGAAGGTATTTAGCGGCAAAAATTTAAACCAGCATTAAACTTCCTAAACCCCTGCTTTTTGCTAGCTGTTGCCATCTGAAGTTTGCGAAGGCAGTAACACAGCAGATTTCACCTCTGCATGATTTATAACTTGAATTATATTTTGAACTACTGGAGTGATACTACAGTACACCTGGTGGCCCTCAAAAGGGGAATCCAATAGTCTTCACAAGGTTTCCACGAGGTTTTCTTTTGTTCTCATAGAGGCTCTGATTTAGGGAGGTGTTGGTTTTATTTATTGTTTCATTACGTGGCTGTTTTGCAGCCCTTTAAGACTTACCCTGCAACTTTCATGAGGGGCTGTCCAAATAAATCTAGCTTGACATGGTTTAAATCATGGACACTGGTGTTAGAAGAATGCCGAAAGAACATTTTCAGAATTCCTATTACAGCTGATGATGGTCTCTGAGGCTTTTGGGTGATATTTATTTGATCAAACATGTTTTCTTTTTTTTCTTGGTCATGTTAGCGCCGTGACTCTAGGAATATGGCAACTGTTCTGTGGGTCAGTCCACAACCAGATGGAAATATCTCAACAACTGTTGGCTTGATTGTCATGAAACTGAATGTACAGACAATCATGGCTCCTATAACTACTCACACTGGTGATCCCTGGACTTTTCCTGCGGTACCACCATGAGGTTTATGACAACAACTATTGGATGGATCATGAACTCTGTTCAAGGCAGTCATGCTGCCCTAAGGATGAATTGTATAATCACTTTGGTGATCTGATTTTTCATAGTCTTGCGTTTTGGTTTTTGACCAAATACCTGCAAAACGAATGACTTAGATCTACTATTAGAGTTGTGTTACCTCATGTTTAATGCTAATTAGCAAATGTTAGCATGCTAATACACAACAAAAAAAATTGCGAACATGGTAAACATACCTGCTTTAACGTTAACATTTAGCTCAAAATACCCCTGTACAACCCCATGGAGCCACTTGCATGGCTGTAGACTCTCAGTCTTGATAACGTCAGGTTTCCTATATCTTTTTTGTGTGTAACTTTAACTATGTGAGGCTCATTGTGCTTCCTTTTGAACAAAATATAAAGTCTGATTTAAACTTATTTCATTACTTACTGCGAAATACACCAAACTGAGCCTATAGCGAAGCTCCTGTCACTTACAGTATGTCAATTTTAGTTTGTGCATCAAGTATTTCTGTTGTCAACTGAAACTTCTCCCAGTCTTTTTACAATTATCCATTAAACCGTTCTGTTTTTGGAGATTGAATGAAGTGGACTGAAGACTGAAGTGGTTATTCTTTGGAGTTTTATTGTTTTTGACTGACACACCAAAGGGCTTTTTCAGTTAAAGACTCTTTACACAGACGGGTCAGGAGAAACCGGTTGGCACCAGTCATCAATGCTGTGGAAAAGTGAAAGCTTATTGTGACTCCTGGTGCATGGTCTCATTGTAAAGGCTGTCTTTGGACCGAGTCCGAGGGCGGTGACACCGGCACTGATCGCAGTTAACACGTTACAAAATCAGCTGAGAAATGGAGCCAAGCTGTGACTGGAGGGATACACTGATCAGCCTGAAGAATTAAATTCCTTCATTATGATGGAGGGATGAAAGAGGAAGGGGTGGAGAGGTCGGTGGGTATTTGAAGGCAAGAATAAAGAGAAAGATTACCGTCAGTGTGCACCATGTACACACTGCGGGTGGAGGAGAGGAGGATGAAGAATGAGAGCCGACAAGTTTTTCAGACAGTTGACTTATATTCATGGATATAGGCAAGGAAAGGCAATGATGGCTTTAGTCTTGTGAGTTTATGACCCTTTTAAGTGTTGACCTCATGTGAACCATTAACAACCCCCCAGTGTGTGTGGGAAAAACACACACACACACACACACACACACACACACATCAACCTTCAACCTGCACAAATGAGGGGACACACAAGCACATATCTCTTCACACACACACTAGATGGAGTTGTAAGAGTGATGGGCTCATTCCTGTTGTTTTCACCACAAGCCACAGGAAAGAGAACAAACACAAGAAAACAAGGCAGCTATTGTGTGTTCCAGCCTCTACTATAGATAAGGAAAAGATAACATGAGTGGTTATCAGTATAGAAAATAACTAACGCCTATTTATTTGATTGGTTTATTTCCTTTCTTGGGTGATAACATAATCTAAAGTGATATGAGAGACTTGAAAACTAATGCTGAGTTTTTGTTTTTTTTTCATGATCTCTCATAGTGCGCAGGGAAAATGGAGAGAAAAAAAAAACATTATGGCCAAGAGTTCTTCCACCCCATCACCCACTTAAGCCACAGCAAAAATCCTGAACCCGTTGACCCTGAGTGGGCCAAATACTGTGGAACCCTGTTTCAAGTCTCTCCAAATAACAATAATCCTTCTACATCATGTGTGTCTATTTTGCTGTTGGAGAGGTTTCAGAGGGAGTGAAAAAAAATGGTAAAGCCCACTTCTTATACACATGGAGAAAGTTATGCCCGTTCACATACTTTGCAGTGCTATCATAAGACACATCGGCCTAGTGTGGTAGTCTCTCTGTGAAAACACACAACCTGTACCATACATACCACTCTGTGCTGTGGATACCGGCCGACTGAGATCCAATAATATTTAGCCATAAAATATACTCACACTCAAAGATTTGCTTTTGTTGTAACAGTGAGGACAGTTTAACCTTTTCAAATTATTAACAGTGACTAATTAATTCTTTTTTTTTTGCTGAGGCCCACATTAATGTCTTTTCAGACTACTTAAAGGGAGGCAAGGTTAAGAAGAGTTTCTCACAGGGTAAAGTGAAAAAAATATGAACAATGAGTTCATTCAGGAAATGTTGTAAAGGAAGTTGGGGAGATTTTTCGACTTGCTAAGCACAGTCTTTTTCTGTTTCCCTTTTTCTTTATCTATGAAAAAGGTTAAACAGGTGGAAGCTTACATCACTAATATGAACCACTCCACCCTTGCATTTATATCTTTTGCAGCATAAATAAAAGGTTAACACTGGGCTCTGTGTCCAGTAAATCTATCTGGAGTCAACACATTAATTACTGTGACTTCACGGCAAAGTGTCTGTCACTCATCTAAATGTATCGTTATTGTAAAGTTGGCAAAGTAAGAGCCACATACAGGGAATGCCTTGTGCTGCAGTAACGTAGTGTGTTTTCCTTCTGCCAGCTCTGGCTGAGCCTAAATGATGTGTGTATGTCCGTGCATGTGCGCACACACGCATGACTCCACGTGTGCCTGTCTATGTCTCCCTCTGCGTGCATGTGCACATGTGCCTGTGTTTGTGCTTGCCGGTGTGTGCATGCCCATCACTCAGCCTTCAGCTGGGCAAACCTGGAGGATTGCGTCACAGTCAGAGAAAAAAGCAGCCCTGGCCAGTAAACTAGTCTTTAATTGCTTTGCAACTGAGAACACATTGCTGTGGAAACAAGGGGCTCATTGTGAGTGCGTGTTCATCTCAACACACCTCATATTTTCTGCAGACCATTGACCTCCACCAGCTCTGCAGCATTTACAATAAAACACCAAGCCGGCAATTAAAGTACTAAGTGTTTGCATGCACGCTCACATGCAGACACTCTTAACATGTGTGACGGCACTTCTATGTGCTGATGTATTACAACAGCCGGTCAAGCTGCTGTATGTCTGTGTTTAGGCACTGAGGAGCGATGTGAAGTCAGTTTGCTTGCTGGAGGATGAAGTACAACATTGTGCTTCTGTGTTTCACTCTGAAAGAGCTGTGCATGATGAGGTATTAAAAATGAGTGCAACTGAAATGTGTGTGTGAGTCTCATGATAGTTCTATGTTGGGTGGTGGTGGTGGTGGTTTGGCTATGATGTAAACCAGATGTGGACTGGATGCAGACTATCGTACCCACTGGAGGGAGAATGAAGCCTATGTGTGTGTGTATGTAAGTTGCAGCATTGATTACAAATCCAATGTAATTTTGCGTTGTACCAACCACATTTGGCAGAGCGTGGATTCTGCGCTAGCTGAAATGAGCTCATGCTTCATATGACTGACCCATAAATCATACAGACTGCATACAGCGACTGCTGTCACAGAGCTCAGTGGTTCAGAGTATATTGATATTATTATGGTCATTTGAAAGCCGTGTTAGATAAACTATGTCAATACACGCTGATTCTGTTTAGCCTATAAACTTCCAGGCCTATGTGTATTACATTTCAGGTGATGTAGAGATTAAGAAATGATCATGAGATTTATTTTAAAGCCATTTTTCTCAGGAAGGCCACCAGAAGAAAAAACATCTGAAACACTAAATGCAATTTAAGAACAAGACTGACTGTTAAAAGCCAAAATTCTTTGCTGAACCTCTGAATTAGGGAAATCTAATCACTATCTACCCTGGACAGAGTGCACTGTGTTCAACTGTAGAACCACTCTGATAGCACTGACATTAGTACAATGCCACATGTGTATTTGAGCACAACTCCAATTGCCAATCTCTTCAAATTGATGTATCCTGCATTAGTTCTATTTTCAGAAAACACTGTTGGAAGAGAAAGAATAGACTCATTCAAGTGGTCAGATGCTTTCAACTCATGAGAAAACAAGACCAAGGACAGCATGAATGAACTGGGATAGCTGTGACCAAACTCACATGGAACATATTCAGCATTATATGAATACAGAGTCAGTTTAGTGCATGTGCAGCTTTTATTTTGAGTCTGTTCTCTGACCTCATCACTGTCTACAAGAACCCACGCGGTAAACCCCCTCTGTGTGGGCTGGATGCTGTGTGGCTACCTCCAGCCACTGAGGAAAATATACTGCAGAGAGAATTATTATGTAAGAAATAGCAATCAATAGCTTACATGCCAAAACTGACAAGACATGCAACTATACAGCAGTTAATGATTAACTGATGCACTCTGGAGCAGACAGTCTCTTCCTATTAAGTCTTTTGCTGTGATGATAATCAGCAGATGACCATCAGCACATGGATACAGTCTTCAGGTTAGTATTGAGGACAAGGGTATTAGAGCAGAAGCAAAATCTGTGGAACAGGAAAATTGGCCATTTAGATCTAATAATGACTTTAAGAACAGGCCATTATATAAACACAATGTTAAGTATTTCTCTATGTGTGTGGGGAAAATGTGAATTTCTACCCATCATATGAGTGACACAGAATTTTCCTTGAGGATCACATTGCAGGAAAATTATTACGTGAATGGGCTGTGTATTTACATCACCAAAGTCAAATACACAGTGTTACCCTTTATTAGAGTGAGCCAATGGGAACCCCACCCTCAAACAACACTATATGTAAATATACCCATGATCGGTTCAGCACAAGTGTAAATATTACCATTCATATCAGCATGAAAAATATCACAATCATAAGGAACCTGTCAAATACCATCCAAAAGAAAAATTACATCAGCTGCTACCAGCGATGGACTGAAAGTGAAAAGTGGTCTGAATTTTTGTCTCAGAGCAGCAGCTCACTCCATTTGATTCTCCCCCTTGGAAAATTTCTGGTCACTTCAACAAATTAATTTACAATTGATGCAAATAGCTGGTTATATGAAGATACAGCTGCCTGAAAAGAGCAGGATTTTACGGGCAGGAAACCAATGCTTTGTTCACAAGCTGATCAGAGCGCAACTAAGCCTCATAGGTGAGAAACAGCCACCAACTTTGCCTGCTAACTACTTTGTCAAGCACACAAACTACTGCTGAACTGATACAACATCCATTCAGGAGAGGCATGCTAGCAGGAGCAGCAAAGTTAAATCGTGATATTGAGAATTTCAGTGAAGATACACGATTAAGATGCAAGAACAGCCCAGTACAGCATTTTCCACCTCACAATTTACGTCCAGTGACTACATTCAGTGCCAGGGCTGGACACATATGGCTCATATGAAGCAAATAAGACTCTGGAAGTTTGGGTGGGGGCAGCACAGTGGTGCAGTGGTTAGCGCCGTCTCCTGGGTTCAAACTGTTCAAAATTTAGAGCAAAGATCTATTGCAGACTATGACCAGCTTCCTTATTTCTCCCTGTTGTTGTCACAGTCTCGCAGCCAAGATGCTGCTGCCACCATAGAGTCAAAGAAGTGAAGAGAACATACGACCTTCCCTCTCTCGCTCTCTCTTTCTCTGTGGCCCATTCACACACTTTTGCTCTTATTTGAAGACCTGGGCAGACGGTAAACACCAGTGCATACCTGACACGGAGTGGCAATGACACTGAGAGCTGCTTTGGGACTTGCGTGGATGCAGAGAGAAGAGGAAAAAGTGACTGTGTACACTCTGAAATGCCATTCCATTCCCACACCTACATCTTTATGAGTTCATATTCTCCTGGTCCCATTGTGGAAATAGAAGCTGTTTCCATCACAGCAAGGCCCCTTTGACCCCTGTGAAAATCTTGTTTTGTTTGTTCCCCTTATTTGAGAGCCTGTAATGGCTCAATCCACAATGCTTGCTCTTTGCTGTGTTGTTTGAAAGGACCACACTTCAAAATGAGATGCAATTGTTTCTCTCAAATAGTTTAAATAGGATTTATTTAAGATCAAAGCCTTTTTTCATGAGTATCAAAGATTAAGTTCCCATTTTTCCTTGATGTTAAAATCACCTCATGTGTTCTTGGGACGATGCGTTTTTTTGGTACACTCCATGTGAAATCTTACCATCCTCAAGCCAATACAGAATACTTCCTCTCTCTTTGGTTGGAACCAACTGGTGGGTGTTTACTGCCCACAGAGTGGAGAGGGTGGTTAATTTATCACCAGCCATCTTGAACTGTGGTAGATGGAGGCCTGATTTTACTGCTGGTGTCACATGTTAACAAGCAGGTTTTACAGTGGAAGTGATGGAGGGTCACACCACCTTGGCCTTAACACACCAAGTGGCTTAATTGCATGAAAATTTCTTTTAGTAGAGGTCGGGTGGTTTTTACTTAAACTGCCTCACCTTGCTCGTTGGCAGAAGCTCTAGCATATCTTTGACTCTTAGAGATGACTTTGTGTACACATGTGCACCAACTCTTGTGTCTTGAGAATAGAAAAATAAATGACGACTATTCTCCTCGTCTTCATTTCTTTATGAAGTTTGGGCTGCTTCCCAGGTCACTACTGTAAGAAAGGATCAAGTGTCCTTCTCATTGCTAAGTAGCTGATGTCACTACACTGGAATTCATCCATTTTCTCTGCTTCTCCCTCACTATGTCTGTGCCCCTGTGCCTAAATCTAATAAAAGTGTGTCCTGTAAAAAATCCTGGAGAGGACTGATAGCAAATGATGGGGATGGTTCATGGAGGGGTTAGGGCAATGAAACTAATTGAGCGGTGTCTTGTTTCACTAGAGTGGATTCATTAACTTTGTATCTTATCACTGCTGGACCAGAGAAAAAACTGGACACAGGCTATAGACTATGTCACTTGGAACAGGATACTACTCTCAGTTGTCAGTTTATTAGGTACACCTAGCTAAAACTAATGCAGTCTAATACAACAGTGCTGCAATAAAATCTCTCTCGTCATCAAGGCTGTAATGTTCAGTTTTTGCATTAAAGAGGCGTTAATGTTGGGTGCCTCGGTGGATCACCTGGTAAGAGCGCACACCATTGGGGCTTGTACCTGGCCGCAGGTTCGGGTCCGACCCGCAGCCCGTTGCTGCGCGTCGTCCCCTCTCTCTCTCCCCAGCTTTCCTATCTGTCCTAACTAATAAGGGCACTAAAAAAAAAAACCCAAAAGAGGTGTTAATGTGATCATTTTTGAGCCTGCAATTTGTTCAACTGTATAATGTTATGTTGACACACCTCTTTGCATAATGCAATACAGTTCAACTGCACCACAAATTGCAGCCTTCAGCATGATAATACACTTGACACAACACTGAGTGTAATCCTCATAAGGAAATTGCACATCGTGCAGTTTAATATTTTTGGTAACTGTCACTGACTTGAATTCAGTACACAGGGCAGAGTATTATATTAGCTCAATGCTCAAAAGGTTAGAGATTTTTGAAAAGGTGCATGCATTTCTTCTCCGATTTCCATCCAGGATATGGAATTAGTCAAGGGGAGCAGATAAGGATACTTATCTGAAACTACTCACAGATGTAGCTCAAAAGCCATTAAGTCCAATACTGGCAGAATGACCATCTATTCTACACAGAACACTTGGAAATGAAAAAAGAAGAGAAGAAGAAACGAAACAAACCCAGACTCATGGGTCTGATAGCCAACAAAAACTGTTTTGGTTCACCAATTAATAATTCAAGGTGAATGTGAGTGCATTAAACACTATAAATTATCATAAACTGGCATAGGTGAGAGATTCACTGATATCACTCCCTTTTCCTTAACATCTGGACAGTGTGCTGGAACACACATCTGTTTAAAATTGTGCCAGTCATTTCTGTGAAAAATGGTATTTCAGAGCAGAGTTGTCTGCCAGAATAGACAAAGATTTAGAATAGTTTCCTTCTCACTGTTTCACTGCTTATGTGAGGTGACAGTTTCTGAGGCAGCTGGATGAATCTTCAGCAGTACGCAAAACACTTCAGCTTCTCACACTAAAGATGTTTGAATCAGTCCAGCAAAAACACAAAACTGCAACAAGGTAAATATGATTCCACACTATAGTACATATCCTGGAATAAGATGAAAACTACAACCCACTTTGCTTGATAGATCCATCATTTCCTTGGCTGTTTGAGTGCTCTTGGGTGTATATTTGGGAACTCTTCCACTTACGTGAAGTGCCTCTTTGCATACCGGGAAGCTGTGTGTTGTTCTTTCACACTGACCTTTAAATGAAGAGTAAATAGAGAAGGGTAAATGATGCATAGTCCACACACAGGTGAGAAGGACCGTCCAAACAAAGAGGTCCATTCAGAAACCTGCCTCTTCCTACAGCTTTTCCTTCTCAGGTTTGCTTTGAAAATCAGTCACACACATCAGCTCCCCATCTGGTCACTGCCTACTTGTCCAGCATGAGAACTGAGGAAAGACAAACCAGTTAACAGTGACATTTCAAATGATTTCAACATTGTGAAACACTTTGATTGGTGACCCAGTTTTATGTATCCCGGCAACATTTTGCCGCACACAAATATGTTCGATACCAAAGAAGTCATTATGTCCACTTTGCTACTTCCTGGGCACTAGAAATTCTGGACTGAGGATTTGTGTAGAGTGGACTAAAGATAGGACTAAAAGATATTCCTGAAGGGGATAAATATTATTGTAATCAGAATGTACTTTTATAAATTGGGTTTCTTCCCAAACTGTGTCTGTGACAAGTCATGAGTGGGTATTAAAAAAATCAGCTTCAAAACTGGGAGGGAAAAAAAAGCCGTTAACAATCTCATTTCCCTTGTAGTAAAGATTTAGAGAAATCCTTTAGAGTTCAACCACCATTCATTCAGACACTGACCAAACACTGACACTGTCTTTTATAGGAACTGAACTGGTTTGCGTAATTCCCACAGCAAACTGTCTGAAAGACACAGGAGGCAGTTAAGCATGAATTCAAGAACTACAGCAGAAGCGCGGTACGACATAAGCAGGGGGTCAGGGTGTGGACCGCAACCGAAGCTGTGGCTGGGATTTTTAATGACTGACCGCGGTGAAGCAAGGAGGAGGTCCATTGTGTCCAGCTCTGCAGCATCTTAGCCGGCTGCGGCCACAGCCATGCACAGGGCACTGAATGAACACTGGTGCTGTGCTTTGATGTACAGCCGCTCCCACAGGGGATGGAAAAAAGAAAAGGAGAGGGTAAAGAAATAAAATTGTTAAAGGATTAAAGAGATTTAAAAAAAAAAAACAAAAAAAAAACTGAGAATTGTTGGAGACTGGATGGATATGAGAAAGAAGATGATAAAAAGAAACAGAAAAAAACTTTGTATTTCAGAATCTGATTTCAAGGTGTGTACTTATATGTGTTTGTATTTGTGTGTGAGAGAGAAAGAGGGAAAGAGTCACCAAATCATATTAGCAGCCACCCCACCCCCCCACCCCACTTTTGCAGAGCAGCCAGGCTGGAGTTGGGGTGGGATATGCAAATCCAGGCTGCCTGTCTGCCGGCCCCTTCAGAGGCAGCAGAGCAGCACACTGCTTCTTGTACACACACCCTCACTCATGCACAGTGCAGAGGACTTGGAGGGCCGAGCATAGTCAGCAGGTCTCACACTAGCTTGTGTGTGTGTGTGTGTGTGTGTGTGTATGGAGCTGAAACTTTCCTAGAGACATACTCACAAGTTCTCTTCCCTCCTTCTTTCCTCTGTCCTGCTCCCCTATTTCTCCTTTCCCCTCCTCCAGCACACCTTTGTGTTGTTTTTCCTTGCCCCTCTTCCTCTCCCCTCCCTCTTCAGCCTCACTAGTTTTCCCTCTTCTCTGTCCTATGTGCTCAGAGTGTGGTTAGTTGCTGAGCTGAAGGCACACAGGGCAAGATGCTGCTGATGCTACAGCTGTTTGGGCTCCATGTCTCCTTCAGGGCCCACTGAAGAAGACAAGACTGCACGTGTGCCGGGAAGCTTCAACGCAACACCCTGAGGAACCTACAACTATCACTTTTACCCCGTTTTCTTCTTCAGCCTGTTGCTTTTTTTTTTTTAAAGAAAAAAACAATGAGGACCAAGTTGTGTCAACTGGTTGCACAGTTCTTTCTCTTAGGAGTGTTGCTATCTGTGGTGGACAGCAAAGGAACTTTCTATGGAGGCCATGTCAGCCCCTTCTATGGAAACAGATACAACCTGTTCAAGGCTGGACTCAACCCTCACCACTTACCAAACAAGCCTATGACCCGTCACAAGTAAGTGCTCTGTTTTGGACATGTCACAGGCACTAATGCACATTTTATTTCCCTTCCTATGCTGCAGGAGATTGAATTCAAAAAGAATTCCAAATATCTAGAGTGCTTGGAAGGAGGACCCACCTCATACTGTATTCCCCCTGAGAAACACATGTCACCAGCGAGTTGCAGAAATATGGTTTTAGTTAGGGAATCGGCTTGGTAACAGACCCTTGAATTGACTCTCTGTTCCTCTCTTACTCACTATCAGCGCTTTTCTGTGGTTCACACCTAAAACCATCTGTGGCTGGGGATAAACATCGTGGAGCAACAATGACATGCAGCGTTATTATGAAAACAAAGCCGTCATTATGGTCTTTACGGTGCAGAGAGGCGGGTGCTGAGTTGATGACAAGGGTATAGATACATCGCAGCCGCTGTGTATGTGTGTGTGTATGTGTGTGTGTGTGTGTGGCGAGAGGGGGGCTCAATTAGAGGCAAGACTTACAGTACAGCTGGGCACCCGCAGCCAGAAGGGAGTGGCACAACTAATCCTCAATCGATCCAACTGAATTTACATTGAGATTACTGTTGTAAACTTGTTTTTCTCTCCTTAATTCTTCCAGTCTCAACAAGAAGGATCTTCTTCTGTTTTTAATCAGTGATCTCTGACGTATGTAAATACACTGGACTGATAATTTCAGTACAGTCAAACCACATGAGCAGAGAGGAATAATAATCCCATACTATGCGTGATATTTGAAAGTCATGAAGCTGTGAGATGAAACAGAGCCCCGTGGATATATTTTGGCTGGATAGAGATGGCTGATGTTTGGCCTGCGGGGCTCTTTGGGTTTTTTTCCTCCCTTTTCCCCATCTCTTTTGCTTGGCTTCCCCTGAGAGTTGTTATGTCTTTGGACAGCTCCCCAGCTACCTGCTGCTTCACTCAAACTGCCAAAGAAGACGGCTGATCACCAAACCCTGTTTAGTCTCCCATGTACCTTCACCTCCAGGGAAAAGACTCATCAGCATCCTTCACCCTGAATGCAGTGCCCATGTTCAGTCTTCACCTTCAACTTTCTCACCAACCCTCATCCATCCTTCTTCTTACCTTCATTTCCAATCAGTATATTGTCATGTACACTGTTTAATCTCCCAGCACTACTTCTAAGCCAACGTTTTTCTCACTTGTGATCAAAGTCGGGCAAATTACTTGAAAACTGTAATCAATTACTTATTACAGAACTCAATTTTTTTTTTACTCAGTACAGCTGTGTCAAATATGCATTTAAACAAATACACAGCCACATATGACATATTATTAACATACAGAAACAAAACAATACAGTGTGTGGTGCAAGTAGCCACCATGTTCAAAAATATGTACTGACCACCACCAACTAGCTTGACGTTAGCATCCAATATGCCAGAGGTCTCATCCACATCCTCGTCCAGTCTACTGCATGCTGGTGGCCAATGACATCTGTACATTTTTCATTAGTGGTGCCAAAGAGGTATATTTACATTCACACAAGCCAATATATATAGATACATCTTTAAGCCTGAATCCCAAGATGGATCGATCGGCGAGATGTTACAGATCGCTCTATTTAAAACTGACTGCTGAAGAATGACAGATGGAATGTAATTGCTTGTTGCTAGTAGCTGGTTGATGTTCCCGCACATGTGTCTGTGAGTCCAACTATAGTGTTTATACAAGAGTTGCTGACCCATCTTGGACACAGTGGGCCCCGGGGACGTGTCAGTGTCAGACCACCACTACAGATATATGAGCTCAGTTGTTGTCTGCCTGACTGGTCAGTGGAAATAGAGACTTAAAAATAACACACGTGTTATGACGTGCGTGTGTGTGTGTGTGTTTGTGTGTGTGTACATATATGTATGGATGTATGTTTGTTTGTGTGTGTTTTTGTGAACTCATGCTTTTACAGCTTGTTGATGCTTACTCTTGTTTCTTACCAACCACGCTGTCACACGGACAAAACACGCCTGTTTTTAGTGAAACATTTAAAAAATTCTCAGCTGTTGATCCACCAAAGACTTTTTTTCTACATGTTGAATTATTATGTGTATTTTGGCAGCAAAGTGAGTGAATTGATTTCACAGTCATTCCTTCATTCAATACAACCACTTGCTGTAATAGCCTCTGGTCACTCTGGACTGTCACATGTCAGAGTATCTACAGTTACAATACTCTACTTACCACTCTATTAACTGCGCCATGGCTAAAACTGTGCATGGATGGAGAGTTCAGATTTACTGAAGTGTGTTTTGGTCAATTTTTGAAGTTATCAATAGCAAATTATATAAGTCTATATTATGTGTAACACATGCACAACATAACTGAATACATCAAAAAGGAAAAGAACAAATATAAAGATGTGCCTAGCATCTCACAAGCATCTCTCTCCATGTTGCACTCTAACATACCACTATAGCGCAAAATGCACACCAACAGGTGAAACATAATGCAAGACCCATATACCCATTTCTGGGAAATGGGTGTTGTATAAATCAATTAAGAGCCCAGCAGATGTCACAAGTCTTCACTGATCAGATTAGAGACATATCTGAGGGCTTTTCAATGATGTATGAGACAGAGGTCAAGGGAGAAAGGTCAGTGAGTTGGCCAAGGTTAGAGGTTATGGGTTGCTGTTGTAAGTTTGTGTTGAGTGTCCAGTGGAGGACAAGAATGGAGCCAGTCTCCTGCTAAGGGTCACAGAGGCTGGGCAGTAAACTCCCAAACTCCCAATCAACATGTATTTATGTTACTTGCTTCTTTCACTGACCTTTCTGCTAAAATATTTGGGATTTTTATGCAGTGGATGTGGATTTTATCAATTAAAGGTTATTCTAATGAACTATACAATATTAGAGTTTCAAGTGAGGCTGTACGACTATTCAGCATTATTGTTCATTATATTTTAATATCTAAATGAAATTGTCATATAGTATTGAAGATGCTTCCAAATTTTAATTAAAAACTGTCAAAATTTTTGATTTTGACCTTCTGGTCACTTTCTTGCAAACAATTATCTAAGAAGATTGATGCCACTCTCATACCCGTTCATTAAATATTGTGCTACAGCTAGTCGTGATTAGCTTCACTAAGTATAAAATATAAAACAAAAAACTAGATACAACATGTTAATAAGTGAGCTTTAGAAGTGTTGCTAGGCAGATTTTTGTTTACCTTTGGGACAGCTGTTCCCTCTGCTTCCAGTCTCTAAGATGAGATGAGCTAAAATAATAGCTGTGCCAGTATATTTAGCTATCATACAGATGAGTGGTGTCCATCTTCTCATCAAACTCAGCAAGTGTATTGCCTAAAATATTCCTTTAAGTTTTTCAGATATATAACATATACCATACTACATACGTACATAAGTACATAAGTACATAAGTAAATAAGTAACGTAATATATAACAATGGAAAAATATCACAAGGTAGGATACATATTAGATAGCGCCTAGTGTTTTTAATATTTTTAAAATAAAGCATATTTTTTGTCGTGTCTGAACATTACCTCAGTGTTATGCTGTGATTGATCATACTCTCATATTTCAGCAGTGTTGCATTGGTTTGCTCAGCATCTACTGTCTGCACACCTTAGTAAAGCATCACGACCCAATGCTAATGATTTCACTCCCAAGGTATATACAGTACAGTGAGTGTAACAAATCTAGCAATTCTGTCTGAAAACCCTTTTATTTAAAAAGTACAGAGAGCCATTCTTACTCAAAGAAGATTATGTGCTTTAGGAAATGCCTGAGGGTAAGTCATTGGTGTGTTTTTTCACTACTGGTGTTTGAGCTGCTTTCTGTTTTCCAAGAGAAAAGTACAAGTCAACAAAACTTCATGAAGACAAAAGCAAGTCCAATAAAGCAAGTGAAATTTTGTGTTTATCCAATTATAAGAACTAAAAGTAATCTATATTGAATAGGAGCTAACACAACTGATGATTTCATTGCTGCAACAATGAAATTTTGGCCGATAGCCCAAATTTTAGCACATGTAAAAGTAATGGTCTGCCTTTAAGCTATAGTAACCAGAGCTGGCTCAGATCTGACCCTGTCTATGAATGAAAGAGTGATCCCCTTGGTCCTAGAGCTGGGAGTATCACGTCTTTCCTTTAACCCTAATCAGTAGCCACATGAGCAGCGTCAATCAACCCTGCACCATGGGACCCTCAAGACCTGCCAGTTGGCCCGAAATAGGATTCATTAAAAGCATATATGGAAAGACATGGGCCCTGGAGGAGAGCTGTTAGCTCACAGACACGGTTGTTAAAGCTCCTATTAAAGATTGCATGGTTTTCTATCTGGCCTGCTCCAGTCATAAATCTGTCAGAGGCAACAGCAGTGGCCTGAGTTCAAACAGTCAGGAACCCTGCAGGTGAGAGAGCGGTTAGTAATGAGGAGGGTTAGCCCTTTAGTGCCACAGTGTCAAAACAAGCAGGGCGAGGGTTGGAAAAGTGGCAGGTTGAATGGCTTGAGATGTCAGGGGCATGATTAGGTAGCACAGAGAGGCTTCACAAAAAGTAGAAAGCAGACGAAAAAAGATAATATTAGAAAAAAGGCAAGGGAAGGATGGTATGCTTAGATAATTAAACAGAGATAACCTGCAGTTTGCAGATTTTGCAGGAAAAAAGGGTGAGGAAGGTTACAAGAAAAAATGGATGGAAAGGTGAATTGTTTTGGTCCCAGCAGAGGGCAGAGGTCTAGCAGTAATAATATTTGCTGAAAACGCTCCACATGAGAATCTGAGATGGGAATTCTGCTTTCCCCCTGGGAGGCTGTGAAGTGATTTTGACTGGAAATATTTACAGTGGGACCATACTAGCAGTCAAAAAGTGTCATGCTCTAATGACAGAAAAAAGACAATATTTTGGTGTTAAGGGGGGAGGTGCGTTAGGAGAGAGAGAGAGAGAGAGAGAGAGAGATAGAGGAACAGAGAGAGGCAAATGAGACGAGAGGAATAGTAAGTGTGGCTTTCCTGTCATGGCAAAAGGAGGTGAAGAGTTTTTGATATTCACTGGAGAGGAAGAGAGTAAGGTCAGATGAGGGTGGGAGGTGCACAAGAGAGTTAAATACACTGAAGAATTTGAATCAGTTTAGGTCAGTTGGGGTTGGGTGGTTCAGCGAGGGTGGATGCAGCTTCTAAGTTTCATATAACACACAAAAGAGAAGTGTGGAAAAAAGGAAAATGTCACATATCATCAGAAACATTTCCTTTCACATTTACATTTGCATTATTGGGGAATAAAGAGCATTTGTACAGTGAAGGAGTCAAATAGGCAATGAATAACATTTGTCTCTGACCTGGGTCAGTTAGTATGAGGAATCTTCAAGGCCTAATTTTGTTTCAAACTGCTAACCAGACAAGTGGAATGTAATCACATTAGATAAAAAAGGTTGGTAACTTCAGTCAGAGAAAGCATACTAATCTGAAGGAGTTAGTGCTTGTGGTGTGGATCTTGGGATGGCAATGTCGGTTGATACTGATACTGCCATCATCATGTCAGAGTCTTCTTTTCTACAATACTTGTTCCTGGTTTGATTATGGTTCATAATCAAACACATGCAAAACTAATGACATTCCCATCAGCCTCAACTGTATTTTTGTATGTAGTGCTAATTAGCAAATGTTAGCATGCTAAAGCTCTAAACTGAGACGGTGTGACATAGTAAACATTATAACTATTATTATAGATACTAAACATCAGCATGTTAACATTGTCATTGTGAGCATGTTAGTATGCTGATGTTAGCATTTAGCTCAAAGCACAATTGTGGCTAATTGCAGCCTCACAGAGCCTCTAGCGCGGCTGTAGCCTCTGCTTGTCATGATTTATGAGGTATGTTTGCAACTTCCTATTCTTCCGACCTTCTTCACTGTTTCACCTCTGGGTCACTTAGATCCTCTGACCAGAGGATCTAAAAGAGTTTGTCCCACAGGCACAGTTAAAGTTGAAGGTTCATCATACCTTTGCTGTTGTTGTCCCAAAGCTGAGGCTAAAGCTAAATATTTCACCTAATGCCCTCGGATTTGACATTTAAAAAACTTAAAGCTTAATCCAGTCACTTTAATTTTATATCAAACAATCCCAATGTCTGTTTTTACTGTGACTCCACTTGTGTAGCATTGTGACCAATGCTCATTTCTAAATGTGAGTCATAAATAAATTTGAGGTGACCTAAGTGACATTTACTGTCTAACACTCACTGGGTTATTCTGTGTGGCCAACCCCTCCCACCTGTCACCCACGAGAGCTAAAACAAACATGAGAAAGTAACACCAGTCTCCTTGTGCCACATTAGTCAAGAGATGAGGTGTGAAAATAGCTCAGAGTGGGCCAGTGCGTCTCTCTCTCCTCTTCTCCTTCCTCTCCATATTCCCCTGATCTCAGATCATACTGGATCAAGACTTCGCATCCTTTTTCCGCCCCAAGTGTCCATAGTAGCACTGCCTTTTGCAGGCTGAAGATCTTCCTACACAAGCAGCCTAAACAAAGTTCTCACCTACCCTGCAGCAGCTGCGCCTGGCTGAGACAATAATAAACACTAAAGATGGCCCTATTTTTCTCACATATGTCCACTCACGCATAATGGGTTCATATTTCTGGCGATAAAGCTTGTGTAATCCTCATCCCGCAGAGCTGTGTGGTCTCTGTGGATCTGAGATGAAAGGGCCAAGAGCTCCACCTTGGATGTGTAAAATGTTCACATGTGTGAGTGTCTATACAGCTCAAACACAATATCTCTATCTCTCAAGTTGAAACTTAACATTCGCCCTATAAAGATGTGTTTTTTCACAACAGAGGAGGTGACCTGCTGTTGGCCTGACAGACACTGCAGCGCAGAGGGACAGGATTTATCTCAGCACTCAACGTTGATTCACATAAAGCCAGAACCCCTCTGTCTGTAAGACACCGAGGATAAAATATCACTCACAAACCCAAATGACATTGACAGATCTGTGAAAACAGTCAAAGAGCGGGCTGCGGGGAGAGAAAGAGAGGCAGAAACAGAGACCTATGCACAGGAGAAACTTTTTTTTTTTCTTCTCATGTACATCTGGATTCCTGCACTTTTCAGCCATTGTGTGTGAGTCTGAAGGTCACTGGCTCGTCCCAGATGTGCACCTGACAAACAAATCGGTGAACATGGTCACTTTTCACTCCGCTGACCGGCCCTGTGTGTAAAATGAGAGGAATCACACACTTACTGTGCTGTATATATACGCACACACTCATGCACTGAGTCTGCTCTGTATCCGCTGTCACAAATCCTTGAATGCCTATAGAAGCTTTCCCCCAACTCTTCCTTACACAAAAACAAGTCATAAAGCTCCTTATTGCTGTCGATAAATCTGTCATTTATGAAGAGGGAACCATGAAACACTATTTAGATTTTACAATATAATACTTAAAGCACTTAGTGAAGTGTTGATATTCTCTGGATGAAAGTATCATCACTTTGTCTTAATCCAGGAATCTCTACGACCACCATGTGACTGTGATCTTGTACAAGCATATTTGTGCCAGACTTCTCGCATGTTAAAAACTGGAGAAAAAATTTCATTTATTTTTGTGCCAGAGGGTTTGTGTATTCTGTGAGCAGCAGATGAGAGCAGAGGGGGTGATCAGTCTTAACCCCATCCCCTCAGGGATCATAAACAAAAGAGCTTGCAGGTGGGGTGGTGGTGAAACAAATGTAAATAGAACATTATTTGGAGCGATGTAACAGTACACGAGTCAATCTATTTGTTAGCAGTTTAAGGGAGAAGAAAAATATACCAGAAATGATGATGCGGCACAATTTGTGTCATCAGATAAAGCATGCAATTTCAATCCATATGCATATAAACCACATGACACATCAAATCAAAGTTTCCATCCACATTTCCTTATTTTTCTTATACTAAAAAATCCTCTGCAGCGACCAGTAAATTGCCTGTGTGAGTTTGAAGTGCTTTAAGAACTCCCATCATACCACATCAGTTCAGGTCGTAACCACCACTTCCTTAACGTCTGACCTGGCAGCATGTTGTCAGGCTGGTATGAAAGGAGCTCTGTCATTCTGACTGCTGCCCTTTTCCTTCCACTGCTATTAACATATGTCAACACAGGGAGAGTGGTGACACACACACAAACGCTGTCAACACAGTCAGCAATTTGCAGAAAGTGGCGGCGGCAGCGGCGGCAGCAGCAGCAGCAGCAGCAGCAGCGCCACGGTGGTTTCTCACAGACTCTGACAGGCCGTGCTGTCTGTTAGCCCTCTGAACCTGTTAACTTGGCTTGTAGACCCTCCTCAGCCCCCGTGTCCCTCCCTGCTCCTCAAAACACTTCTATTTGTCCTGAAACAGCTGTGGAGCAACGTTAAGTACTGCATGTGCTGCTAAATGCTCCCTTCTGAATGTAAGAAATGCTTCACATGTGAGCCTAAAGAGCCCAGATCATCATTTCCTGTGTTGCACAGGGGCCAGGGGAACATTTAGCAGTTGCTATAGCTGCACTGGCAATGAGGAAAGAGGAGAGAGAAGGTCCAGCTTCAGCATGATGCAACAACTGCTCAAAGTAGTTATAGTGAAGCTATTATGTGTTGGAGTCTGGATACATCTGAAAACAGTCTCAGCAATATTTCCTGGTGCTGAATTACCTCAAGTAAAACGAAGCAAAAGGCATATGAAAAGCTCCCAGCAAACATCCTCTGTCATCATTCTGACTAATGCCAGTGGTATGCATAAATGTCTATTTCTCAAAATTAAAAAACATCACCCATTATAATTTAACCATATGCAGCATTTAGCTCTTCTGTGAAAACCATTTGAAAGCTTCTAAGATTGAGATGAATAAATATTTTCCAACAGAATTCTTATCTGAGGATTACACAAGATAGAAAAGTTGGATGAAAACTAAACTAATGACACTGAATGAAGGATATGAAAATGAGCAGAACCAAGTGTAACACTGTACAACAGGACATACAACAGTATAGTAAAACTTAGTAAAACACAGACTGAGCTCAAAGGAGGCTTGAATAACATATTTGTCGGGAAGAACTGTTGATGCAACGTTACATCTATCATGCTGGTATGAGCAGTATTATGGTGGCTAATGTTGCTAAATTAAGAAAGATGCTGTGTAACTACCACTCCTGAGTGAGTTAACCAATGCCATGACTCCTGACACATTTTATTGTTTACCCTCATCAGTCACTTGTAGCTAAATTGGTTGCTGTTCAGCAAAAACTATGCAGACTCACAGATGCAGAGCAAAAGACGGGCTGTTGTCATAAATCAGAGGTATTCTAGCGTTTATTTGTCAGTAATGTAAGTTATTTAACTTCCCACAGAAACCACTGTGCCTACGTGGTCCAGAAGAACATCACATGCACAATGCAAGATGGAGTGTCTACCTATGTGAAGGCTGAGTACACCACCAAGTGCATCTGGGGTCAGAAGTGTCCTGTTGTCATGTAAGTTTTTCAACAAAAAAAAAAAAAGAAAAAAAAAATGCAAACAATGTCAAATGGGACAAAGTTTCTCAATTCAGCTTGAGTTCTACTACTTTGGTTGCAAGGATTTAAATGTGCATGGCACACATTGTAGAATATACTCTATATCAATGCTGCCCTCTAGTGTTCACCTGATATGCTGTTCAGGCAATAGTTGTGCAGCCCCTCTGCTGCATGTTTCCACAGAGAGATGTCACTTGGGGGGTATGGGGTTAATGTTTTCAATTTTAATAAATCCTTTGATTGTTTATTCAACTGGTTAAGATAAGTTCAAAGGTCACTGGTTATTAGCACCATTTCTTTTTCAGCAGATTAAAAATGTTAAAAGCCCCTCCTCATTAATTGATTATTCAGGTTTAGATGTAGTTACACTTGCTTCTTACCTGCCCACCTACCTTTATGAAAACAACACAAAAGAAACAATAATTAGAATAATGTAATTAATGAATCATGAAACAAACTGTTGTCTGAAGTAAGATGAGATCTTTAAGCTAGTGTGTGTGATTTTGTAATTATTTTTAATGTGCCCCCACACAGGGGAACTTAAAGGAGTAGATTTTCGCCTAAAAAAGAATGAATCACTGTGTGTGTGTGAGAGAGAGAGAAGGAGAATTTGATTCATAATCAAAATTCGGTTTATACAAGATAACGCTGAAGTTCAGTGCTCACCCTGGTTCAATCCCCTGATACCACGTCATTTACACTACACTTTATCTTAATCTCCTAATCTTTCTCTAATCCACATTTAATCCCATAGAGAACAAATTCATCCCTTTATTTCTGCTCGCCAACGCCCATCTTTTCATCCTCGGCCCTGGTTTTGTGCTCTTAATTATTGAAAACAACTGCAATGCTTCTGATATACTTTATAATTATAACTCGATACTCTTCTGATAGTAAACATGTTTTTTTTGTTTTCATGTTTCCTTCAGGTACAGGACATTCTACAAACCAAAGTACAAAGTGGGTTTTAAGACAGTGACTGAGCTGGAGTGGCGATGTTGTCCTGGCTACTCTGGAGAAAACTGCTATGATGGACCCACGCCATCGCCTGACGCCATGATACCACCTTTCAAAGGTGCTGGTTTTCCCCATCGCCCCGGGATGAAGGGCTTCCCCCATGGCCCTAGACCCCCCGTGGACCAGAGGCCTGGAGGAGGCCAGCTGGAGCCAGGCAAACCTTTCCCCAGTGTGCCTGACCACAGACCAATACCCACAGGACAGCTGCCTGCTGGAAGTGGAAAACCAAACTATGGTGAGAATAGACTCCAACTTTACTGTTAAGCTCATACAGTTTAAACCTCCACTACTGCTGTTTTTGTGTGGAAGTGCATGTTTTTGTGCATCTGAAAGTATTTTCAACTCACTGTAACCCTCTGAGCTGCATCGTTTCCTCTTCAGTACTGACACACTCTTTCATTTCTTCTTTTATCTTTGGAAATACAGGAAACAAATTTGGGATCTCTGGAGTAACTGGTGAACGTTTGGACCGCATGGAGGAGGACCTGCGTCGCCTCACCCAGGGTCTAGACACTCTCAATGGGGTGGTAGTGGGCCTTGAGGAGCGACTGCGTACATCCCTCCGAGAGGATACCAACAAAATCCTTGTGTCTCTTTTGCCCAACGGTGCCCGGGTGCCTGACTCTAGTGTGGGATTTGGGGTGATCCCAGATGGGACTCCTGATGGGCTGGACAGAGGAGAAAGATTCCCTGGATTTGGAGACTTAGCAGGGAGAGTGACAGAAGTGAGGGATGAGCTGCGAGCCAAGACTCACATCTTAGAGGAGATCCAGGTACTTTGTAGAGTATATCTGCACAGTTTGATCAAATATGACCTCAGTTTCTCTCTCCTTCCTTTATTGAATGCTTTTTTTTCTCCTTCTCTTCAGGGAATGGTCCTAGGTCACGATGGCCAGCTAAAAAGGCTGCTGGAGGGAGCTAGAGGCAGGCCCATCCCTGGCCCCGGCTCCACTGCTAATGTTGATGAGATCCTGGATGCCAGGCTGGCTGACATGCGCACTGAGATCCTGGATGGCTTTGAACGTCGCCTGACCAGCCTGGAGAACCAATGTGAGCAGAAGATTGGAGAGGTGCAGAAGCAGTGTCATAGGGAGCACATGGATGGCCAGGAGCAGATGCAGCAGTCTCTGGATGGAAGAGAGACTGGGCTCAGGGAGGAGTTGGGTTCCTTACAGGCTCAGATCCAGGGCCTGACTCTGACTGAGAGCTGCTGTGGGCAGGTATGATATAAATGGGTGTGATATGATCAGCATGCAGTAAATGCATCTAATTTGTCAAGTGAACAGCACTTCAATGAATTTATTTGTGTGATTTTGATTCAGGCTATGCCCTAAGGTAACTTGGACGCTTGGTATTTAAAAATTAAATTAAATTAAATTAAAATTAATTTAAAATTATCTTTATTTAAACTCACTTCTGTACATTTCAGATTACGCTACTTAAAGAACAACATGACTACACTGTAATCGCATGTGATCTGACTTTTTATTGGGTCACTAATGAACTAATAAGTTATTGATTATTGCAGGTTAACAGTCTGTCCCAGCGTGTGCTGCTGCTGGAGGAGTCAGTGAAAGGTTTGACAGAATCTCAGCGACAGCTCCAGACTGCCCTCACTGACCAAAGCATCCACGTGGAGACGCTGATCGAGACCCGTTTGGTGGACATAGAGGGCCGCCTCAATGCCACCGAGGGTGGACCTGATGGAGTAGGAGGGCTCCCGGGTGGTCTGGATGGCTTCAAGACCATGCTGGAGGACAAGTTGAAGACTCTGGAGGAGAGAGTGTTTGTGGCTGTGGAGGAGCTGAGTAATGCCACGGCCCCTGCACTCCTGGAGGGCCAGGTGGTCCCAGCACTGGAGACGGAGATCGAGTCTGTGAGGAGGAGAGTGGAGGGGGACCTGGACGGCATTCAGAAACAGTTGATAGACCTAGAGCTCCTCTGTACCTCTTCCTGCTCGCCTGCCACACCACCAGCAGGGGGTGTCAGTGTCACTGAAGTGGAGGAGGAGTGTGAAGGGATGGAGAAGAAGATGAAAGACCGTCTAGACACCCATTCTAAACAGCTGGACCGCTTAAACAACACCCTGCAGAATCTGCTCTTCAGGATTGCCCAGGAGGACACAGAGGGCACAGTCCAGGGAGAGATCACCTTGCTGAAGGTCAATATCAACTCTGTGAACCGCACTCTGAAGGGCCTAAAGGACTCTATAAGCTTCATTGCCAGTGAGGTGGGCCACGCTAACGCCACCTGGGAGCAGAGAGAGCACCAGCTTGTCAACCAGGTGCAAGGAATCACCAAACTAGTGGGCCACCAAGCCTCCCTCCTGGGGGCCGGGGAGAGGCGGCTGGCCCAGCTCAAGGGAGAACTCGTGGCTTTGAAGAGACGGCTGGCCGGGGAGCTGCTGGGCTGCAGGAGCACAGCAATAGAAGTACAGAGAGAGGTGAAGGACTTTGATAGCAGGGTGAGCCAGGTCGAGGGCCAGTGCAGCAGCCTGGGAGAGCTGGCAGAGCACCTGGAAAGGATCAGGGCAGAGCTTGAGAGACACTCAGACTCGTACCTGGCCCAGGTGAATGGTACCCTGGATGTCCATTCAGAGCAGCTAGCTGAGCTGAAAGGAGAGGTCAAAGACTGCGTGGCCAAGGAAGCAGCCAACCAAAAAGTAGACGAGTAGCATCTGAGCTACAAAATTTTTAAGACAGACTTAATGTGTGCTTCTCATTAGGCTCAAGTGACTTCCTCTGCTTCTCTCCTCTCTTTTTCAAATCCCATCTGCACAGATGCAAATTAACTGAACCGGTGAAAGTCATTTCCCATAAGCTCCCCAGCCCAGTGCCTCCAGATGTCCTGGGTATTTAGTTTAGTGAAGTGAGGAGAAGCAGACACAGAATACAAAGACATACCTATGGTTGTATAGCTGGGTAATATTTTCCCTTGAGATTTTATTCTATAGGGCATTTGTTTTTTTTCTCCGATCATGATTGTTTTGTTTTCATATTTTACCTTTTTTTTTAACTTATATGAAGTGACTGCATTGTTATGATGTTAAACTGTTTGTATTAGAAAAATAATAACAAAACAAAGTGAATGATATGGGACTAATACGCTGCTACGGGTTTCTACTGACCAGCACACTCGACATCCCCTGTGTGGACACTCGTCTGGTCTTTCTAAAGAATACTGTATGTCAACTTGGTGCTATTTACATTTTTTGTAAACTCCTGTTTTACACATGTTTAAAAATGATATATGTATTTCTGCTTTGACAGTTTTGTTTGTTTCCTGCCGCATTGCTCCAAGTTGCAGAGAAGTTCCATAATTCACCATTGGGGGACAGTGACAACACATTACATGGCATGGTAGATGGAAAAGAAATAAAATCTAAAACACTCAAGGGCTGTGTTTAGAATGGAAGTGATTTTTTATACACTGTTGTGGTTCTTTTTTCAAAATTCATGTGGGTTGTGGGTTATGTTCTGACTAAGACAATTCATTCAGATCAATGCAATACCACTCTATTTATCCATGTAAGGAATTGTATGCAGTAGCTGGCCTGGGAAGTGAATGTGAAGTCTATTATGAAGGTATTTGGAGTTAAAATTAACTCTATCCTTCCCTTTCATTTATAGCGTGCCAACAAATACACATATAAATAGGAGAAATAAAATTTAAAAAAAAACACTGTTAGTCACAAAGTTAAAACAGTGAAGGGCTATAAGGTTAAAAACTATAAGATAAATTGATCATAAATGTATTAATAAACCAACAGAAATATACAGAAATATCTCAAAACACAGAAACCAATTAAGAATATATATAAAAATCATCTAGCTGAGAGGAGATATTGGTGTTACACCAAAGACTGTGACCCATTTTCAGCTTCAGTGTATTGCCATTACAAACATTGTTTTGTTTTTTTTTCTATTTTTGACAGCAACTCTGACTAAGGATTGTGCCTCCAAAGTGTTTAGACAGGGTCACAAATTTTGAGAGCAGTAAAGAAAAACACAAATGACAGCAGTGCTAGCACAAACACTATAGGTGTCACCGCTCTTTATGTAATGACTCCTCTAATGTTGTGTATATCAGAATACCAAATCTGTCACAACTTGTCAACATATTATGGCACCACGTCTGGTTACAGCTAAGTAAATAAAGCCTTACAGTAGTAAGTATTATGTGATGATGAAAACGTCTGCAGTGGCCGATGGAAATTATTTATTAGTTCACAGAATACAAAAGGTTACAGAATTTGGTGTAACACCAGCATGACTACTATTTTCTCACAAGTAAATCTATCGACTGAATGTTTGATTAGCTATTTAAAAAATGTTGTAAAAACTGACAAAGAGTTTCCGGGAAGTGAAAGTGGACTGTCATCAATGAAAGTAGTTAATGTTCAAAAACTACAACTAGTGGCTGAAAATGAGTTCTACAAAAAAGCTGCATACATTTATTTCAATTCATATCAATATCACAGAATGAGGACAGCAAACAGAGTCTGAATTATGACTAAGCCTGTAGTCAGGCTGCACTGTCTGCAGGTTTCACAGAACATCAGCACACAGTTTAAGACAGCAACATCTCTCACTGATTAACTGGATGTCAGCCTGTACTAGGGACCAGAAATGTAACATTCATATATATCGTGCAGCATATTAGCTGGAGGAATGAGTCTGAGGTGTGACTGCACTGAGTAAGCAGTTTTTTTTTTTTCTCTGAGGAATTCACTTTTGTGCAAAACCCCTGACTTTACCAAACTGATACATAAAAGAGACTGTGCTCATTTCAAAAGAACGTAATTGTAAATCACATCTTACTAAAGTTGCAAAAACACACAAGTTCACAAGACTGTGGTCACATGAAGCACACAGATGATAAGATGAGGTCATTAGGGGAAAGTGTAGAGGATATTAAAGTGTTTGTAGAGTCAGAGGTTAGGCAAGACTCAATGATAATGAATGAAGCTGAGTGAAATGAGTTGAAAAAATGAGTTGACCTTGCACCGGTGAAGCACTGTCAGCAGGTCTTCTGTGTAGCATCAGCACATAGTTTTTAAAGACAACATCTCTCAGTAACCACAACAGGATGGAGCAATCACAGCATAATGAAAACCAGAGGTTAGACATAAAAATAAAAACGCTGGAGTGGCAATACAGAGTGGATAGAGAGGGTGGAGGTCACAGGCGAAGGCAAATATGGATGTATGGGGAGACAGAGTTGGCTCCTGGAACAGGAAGGGATGACAATTGAGAGCATGTAGGATAGATGTAATGAGAAATAAAAAAAAAATAGTACAGTAATAAAGTGTCAGAGAGAAAAATGAGATGAGACAATGGATGAGTATGGCTGTGACAGTCGGTGTAGGATGGAGGCGAGCTGAGAAGATGAGCCCAGCTCGCTGAGGAAGAACACTCGAGCTGAAAGACGGGGATGTGACAAGGGCAGGGCGGGTAGGAGAGCAAAGGATGAACATTGACACAGAGAGCACAGCAGTGTCAAGGAGGATGAAGAACGTGAGAAGTGGAGGCAGATGTGTTTACAGCCTCCTCGTCCCTGGGCTGTATCCTTTACATTCTGACAGGGAGGCAGGCAGGAGTCACAACAGGAGCTGGAGAAAACACATGTCTGCTCACACACATATGTGCAAGTGCACAACACAAACAGTACTCCACAGCAGGCCGAACAGCAGCAGCGTAAGTTTAAACCCCAGGGCCCGACAGCAGCTGGAGGCTCTGCCGTCCCTTGGGAAGCAGCGCCGCACAACAATGGACTGTCCTGTCGGTGACCCGGAGAAGACACAGCAGACGGGGGAGTGTGATGAAAGGAAGGGGAGCAGGATGCTGTAATGCTGGGCAATGCTTTTACCTGAAACCATGACAAATAGTTATGTAACACCAAGCCATGTTGCAAACTCATGTCATGTGGCGACGTCCCTCCTGTACTTCTTGTCATTGCACATGCATGAGACAGCACACATTCCTACACATGTGCACACACAAAACCACATACACAACATCCTGTAAGCCACAGTTGTTCCCTGTTATTCAAAGCTCTGATTTAACCAGAAATGAGAACATGGGTCCCCGGTTGCATGTTGTTAGCACATATACTGTAGAAGGTACACACCCGGCTCACAACTGTGGAAAGCTAAAGGGAATGTCTCTCTGGTTGTTTCTAAGTGTGGAGCCTGTGTTTAGAGGAGGCACACACACACATACAGTGCAGTCTGAGACCGTTTAAGAAGTGTGGATGAAGAGTGTGACACCATTCTGCACAGCTGAAAGACACAAATTCAGTTATTCAGCCATTTCCTGATGCAGATGCCAGTTTAATACGCTCTGTGGGGAGAAGCGCACTAAAACAGACACACAAGCGGCACACAAAGGCAAAGGCGCCACAGATGACATCAAAGCCTTTGAGTGGCACAATACTCAAGGGGGTGCAAGTGGATAAATTAACAACGGATGTGTGTGAGAGAGAGAGAGAGAGCCATAACAGTGGTAGTGTGTGTGTGTGTGTGTGTGTGTGTGTGTGTGTGTGTGTATATGTGTGTTGCCTGGCATGTGTTGTACACATGCCAAGGGAACTCTTGAGATCTTAAGAGCTGCCCTCTGTGTGTGTCTGACAGCTATGTGACACTGGTGTTAGCATACCAAAGCCTTGTGTTTCCCAGACTCCATTAAGATGAGGCTACTCCAGCCAGGCTCTGTGTCTCTGCCAAGGCTCTCTCTCACACACACACACACACACACACACACACACTGCAACCCCGAACACAGGACAGAAGCAGGGGTGTTTTCACTGAGGATAAATGGAGGTGTTCTTGCACGCTTTCAAAAACAATCCATCATATTAATTACGGCTATAAATGCCTTTATTTCTGTTTTGGTTTTTTTATGCTAAGGAAAACACTGTAGTACATGTTGCACAAATTCTGTGGAATATATTTAAACTCCCACGTAGATATCCCATCCCTGCCACTTAGCATTTCCTTTTTCCAAGAGCATAATTAAATTATCAGCTGTCACTTCAGTTAACTGGCAGAGATGTGCGGTTAATGTGCTAAATGCCACAGGGCTGGAGCTGCTCTGATTCAATGAGTGACCTCTGGTCAAAGAATCTCACTCTGCTCTCTTTTTTTTTCCCCTCTCTGGATGACAGGCTGAACAACCCCAACAAGCATCATCTTTGTCTCAAGATCCGGATGTACCCACACACTCACACACTGTCAACAGTCAGATTGATAAGAGTGGAAAGTTGGGCTATTAAAAGAAGTGTAATAAAACTGAAGAATCTGTTGTCCAGATGCTGGGATTTTGTTAGCAGCTGTGGATCACAAATGCCACAGCCCTGGTGTCTGAGACAAAAACACAGACAATAATCCTCTGTTTGGGTGTGGGTGAGTGTTTAAGAGGAGACGTGATACTATATATATATATCTCTGCTCACAGTGCAAAACCTCACTGGTGCTCACACAGGAATTCGCGCCTCAGACTGTAGTTAATGTTCCTCACATAGATATCATTGGTGGACTCAAAAACAAGTTATGTCATAATATAAAGGGAATGAGAGAACTCTTTTAAATTTTTGCAGAACATCCTCTTGGACGCACTCAGCAACCATCTCCCAATCTACTGTAATTCCCTCTTACAGTCCATGCATGATACAGAAAGTGACAGCAGTTGAAACCACAGTATAATCCTCCACTGGCAGCTCACGCTCTGTGGCCTGTTTGCACCCACCCAGCGTTCTGTTCAAGTGATGGGTGTGCTTACACTTGCAGTGCAAAAGTGGCGGTTTGCAGCGTGACCTGACATTATTTTTCTGAACATTCAAAAGTCATTGACCACAGTGTGAAAAAACAAGGCAGAGGCAGCAGTTTCCTGGAAGCATGCGCACGCGCGCGCACACACACACGCACAGGCAGGACAGAGATACTGTATGTTTACAAGGTGTACTTTATTGGTGTACTTTGACAATAACAATGATGGTATAAAAGAAAATCTCCATCATACAAATTTCAATAATCAAAAGATAATATGCCGATACACAAACAGATCCACGTAAGGCTGACATCAAGTTTTGACAAGTGGCTTCAAATGGCTTCAATTCAAGGAGAATTTCCCTCCTTACAATCAGAGAAGATAGATTTGAAATTTAGCAATCTGTATCCTTTTTCTTTTTTTTTTTTTTTTTTAAAGTAGTTAGCTTTCATACAAAAGAAAAATTAATCTGTGTAGAATTTGGAGTAGATTGTGTCGCTGGTTTGGGTGCCTCTGTTTCATTGCATTGTAAGCATATGGTATTTTTGGCTGACACATCGCTATCCTGCAGCGCTTCCCTCGGACCTACACCTTACCCCAACTGCTGTCACTATCAAAGAGACATCACACGCAGAATGGAGGACACTCAGCTTCATCTAGAGACTGAAGCCTGCGTCTGCCGTGATATGTCTCTCCTACTGTTACAGCATATTAAGTACAGGGAGGCCTCTGGAATGCACAACACCTCTGAGATTGTGAGAGGAATCTAAAATTTATAAGATAAAGATATTTTTAATTTAAAAAAAAAAGGCTGTGCTGGGAAGCAGTGATGTAAAAACATTGATGTTGCTGTGTAAGCTTCACTAGCACTTAAAATGGCACCAGATAACCCCACCCCCCTCCCCCCAGCCAAACCCCTCCAAAGCCTTGTTCTTTATGCTAGCATCTGTAGTGATTTAAGACCTTATAGAATTTCTAAAACACTACACACAACAATATTTACAATGATCCTTATGTTGATATGCACTTTTTAAAATTTAAATATTTTTGCTTATAAAAGACAAAACAAGAAAAAAAAAAAAAACAAAAAAAAAAAACTCGAGTGAAAAATCACTGCAATAAATTAAGAAGCTTTAAGGCTGCCAGTCTTGTCAGATGCCCAAAGAATGGTCCCTTCATTTAAACTGGCACAGAATGGGTCAGAGTTGGTGAGATTATGGTACAAGGAAGCCTCTTCAGTGAGCAGCAGGCTTGGTCTTGGTCTGGATTGAGACCATATACAGGTTATATATAACAGGAACAGGACTAGCCAGCATGCTCTTATCACCAGCTGAAAACGACTTCCTGTTTCAGATAAAAGCAAGAGACTGATTCGCTCCTGTTACTAAGACATCTAGTGGACAAAGCTCTAGCAGTCATAGAAAAGTCATCTTTTTGAATACGCTGTGATGAAGCTGCTCGTTCTACATTGTGGAGACTAGAGCCTAATACTGACCCTAAGAATAGCTGTCATCCAGAGGGGCCTCCTAATAGAAGAGGTCCCTCGAGATCGGAATCTTCACCTGATCACTCAAACTAAAACCATCTAGCTTTTGCTATATGTCAATCTAGCTTTTAATTTTAAGCAATGAAAAAAAAAAAACAAAAAAAAAATACAGTGTATCATGTAAGTGTGGAGAACTAGATAAGAACCTGCGAGTTGTTCAAAACCAGGTCACTAAAAATCATGTTCTCATCAGTGCTGGAAAACAAAATGAAAAACAAATACCTCAAAATCTAGATGGAGGACAGTTGCACCTCTGAAAGGTTTCGCCATTTCACTCAAACGCACATGGAAAAGAAAACTTAACACAAACGCTGCTACTGTCCATGACTTCAACTGGGCACCTCCTGAGTGACTGGCTTGGAGGTAAACACGTGCTTCTGCTTGTGGCTATGAACCAGAATGACAAATACACATATTAGCTTTACCTGGCAGGATGAAAAGGCATCAGGTTAACAGATGTATGGATGTAAAAAAAAAAAAAAAAAAAAAAACCTATGCCACTTATGTGCAGGTATGAATTGAATGAAATTTGGAAGGATGTTTTTGCCTGTCGATACGAGCCTTTATGATGTCATGATTGGTTCCAGCAAGCACGTAGAAAGAGACTCCCTCAAAAGGAGCTCTGGAGAGTCAGCACCATTGATTATCAATTAGAACAAAGGAGGTGCTCAGTGAAAGACAGTGACCACTAGCATCTTCCGATTAGGTGTCTTGCTCTTCCTGTGGTTGTCACACAAAATGGCCTCCTCCAACGTGTCTGTTTAGCAGATTAATACACACCGGGCTACGGGCCCCCGCTCCATTTCATCAAAACCAGCCATTCCTGTAATCTCTAAAGAGGAACTCTGCGTCCGGATGAAACGGAGCGGCTCCCCGTTTACACAGACCTGAACCTCACAAACCCACACAAACACACATAACTACAAGTTTCAGTGCATCTAACACAGCCTGTCATGTCACCTACTAAATCATCACATCAACCGCAAGAAAAATAAAAACTCAACAATTCCAGAAAATAATTCATAAAAGATCAAATAAATAAAATGAGGTCCAGCCTCTTTACTTTCTATTTCTTTGTGGGAACACAACAGTTTGTCAACCACCCACATTTTCCCCAAAAGATACATCTTAAGAAATGTCTACAAGGCGATTTGTGTGAAATGAAGTAGCTGCATGACTAGAGGACAGCCAGTGAGGAGAGAGTGTTTGCATGTGTGTGTATTGTTTGGTTTTTGTTTTTTTTTTTGTTTTGTTTTTTTTTTTGTTTTTTTTGAACTGGAACTATGTTTACAGTATTGGGATATTTTACTCAAAATCAACACTGTCAAACACACAAATTACTGAGGGACATTTTTAGCAACTGCTCTGTACTGCCTGATGTCAGCCTGTGTCAATGCAGTTAGGCTGCATGCCATCCCACAAAAACCCCACTGAGACCAACTACCCAAAGTCTGATTTACACAAATGAATCCCCTGGCCAAAAAACCTGGCAACAAGTTAACGGAGCTAATCAGTGGTTTATCACCTGACATCTAAGGTAAGCACTGAGATCTGCTTTTCCCTATCCGAGTCTAGATAAAGAAGTGTCAGCCTAAAAAAATAAAGGCAGCCATAGATACGTTTGTTGAAGAGATTTCACAGCACCCATGGTGAAGGAGGGCTGTCTAACAGTATTACAAACACTAGACAATCTGAAAAATAACAAAGCGAAAGCTTCTGTAAACACCAGTGACAGTGACAGCAATCAAGTATTTTCTACCTCCAAATCTCTTCTGTAAAAATGAAGGTGAGTAAACATTGAGGATATGGGATCTAAAAATAAAAACGGCAACTGTTTATCTCTCCCGGGCCTGGACTTGCACACCGCACACAAAGTGATGTCTAAAGACAAGTCAGTCACAGTTTCAGGGGTGAGTCTCCTGGTGGTCACCCCAAAGACCACGCACTGAAAACAGAATACATACAGGCCATTTGCATAGCTCTCCCTCACTTATATACGCACAGACACGCACACAGACACACACACAGGTTCTGAAAAGGGTGGCGTGTTTGCTTAGGCAAAGGTGTGCTGAATGTGAAGTTTGCATACACAGTCACTCCTCCTCCGTAGTCCAATAAGGGTATGCTAGCACCTGTGCTATTGCATCTGTATAGTGAGGAAGTCAGGTCTAGGTTCTGCTGTCTGATATTACAGCTTATTGCTAACAGGATGAGCATTGCTCTCCTACATACAGCCACTTGCAGGCAGCCAGACCATCCAATGTAACTATGCAAACACAAACATCACAGTCTTTAAATGGTATGTTCACAGGACAAAATATAGCAGATAAGAGATGATTAAGATATTAATATTCTCCAAACCAAGGATAAACTATTTTAAATACAGTATATATATGACTGAAAACACTAACTCTTTATATCATTTTCTCTTGCTCTCTTCTCTTGTAGATTTGGCATACCTTCTGCAGAACCAGCTGCAAGAGTCCACTTGCTTAAAGTTGCTGTTTGATGGTGTGTGTGTGTGTGTGTGTGTGTGTGTGTGTGTGTGTGTGGGTTCGGGGGTTTGGGTGCATGCAAATGTTTTCACATGCTTACTGCATTTGTGAAAATAAGAAGAAGTGCAAGAGCAAATTAAAACTCAAAGCCTCAGGGACTACGTCAGCACATGTAAGTCAAACTGTGTGCGTGCATGTGTGGCGTGCGCGTGCACTTGAATGTGCGTATGTATCATGGCCTATTTTAATAGACAAGCACAAGAGTGTAGGGCTGAACTCATCATTGACTGAATAAGAGAATGGATGGATGGATGCTGAAGGCCAAAATGGTGCAAAAGGCATGTGGAGACTGAAGACTAGTTAAGCCCAGATGAGAGGAGTGATGGACTGTAGCACAAACAAGTGCAGCATTTATCCCTATTTTCTTATATGATTTATCCAACATACTTATTTGAGTCTTCATTTTTTTTTTGCATACAAACAAAAGAAACAAAGCAAAGAATAAATCAACTAAAAAGTCTTAAGCAGTGCTGCAACTGGTGAGATATGGCTGATGTCCCAGGGGACTTTGATTCCCAGGTGGTATGCAGTCCAACTGTGCCTACATCAGTAGTCAGCTATGGGTGCAAGCTTTCTGCTCAAGCTGACTGTGATGTTGGTGTAGAGAGGCCTCCTGGACACTATGGGGGAGTAGTTAAGGTTGTTAAGACCATCCACTTTCTGTCTCTCCTTTGAGTGGCGTAGGAGACTGTACCTGCAGGAAGGACAACCAATCAGTGAATGGAGAAGCGAAGAGAAGACAAGACAAAGAAGAGAAGAGAAGAGAAGAGAAGAGAAGAAGCAGAGGAAGAGAGGAGAAAAGAAGAGAAGAGAAGAGAAGAGAAGAGAAGAGAAGAGAAGAGAAGAGAAGAGAAGAGAAGAGAAGAGAAGAGAAGAGAAGAGAAGAGAAGAGAAGAGAAGAGAAGAGAAGAGAAGAGCTTTTCAGTTTCATCATCCTACGGCCGGTTACTACATGGTAACATTGACACTGACAGCATCATTGTTTGTGATTTACACACAAAGTGACACTCGGGCAACATGGGAGTGGTTCTTCACCAGATCACTCCCTCATTGTCAACATGACTACACTGTATTAATCATGAGTATTTCAAAGAAGATTTACCTAAGCACATTGATTTTGGAGAACTAAAGAAACATTTGTTCTTTGGGCTGTTTTAAGTAACTTAGAATTTGAGCAGAGGGAGCATGATTGGAATTCAGCCCTGAAGCATACAAGAATATCACATGCAAAGTCTTTAGAAGAGTTGAAATTCTCTCAAAGTCACTGCTCTAGCTTTTCATGTGACTGGCTTACATCACATGAGCCTAAGCCTCATTCCAATTATCAGCTTCCACTTTTAACCATAGGGTCTGTGTGTGTGTGTGTGTGTGTGTGTGTGTGTGTGTGTGTGTGTGTGTGAGAGAGTGTGTGAAGTGGGTGGAGTGCATACATAGACACTAACCTTCCCAAGAACTGGACTTCCCCACGATGGTGATGTGGAATTGACATGTAGCGTCCCTGCTCTCTGTGTGGTCGACTTACGGATAAATTGGCAAACTGCACCCTACACAAAGATTTTTTTTTTATCATTATATCAGAATGTCCACAGTCAGGCAGGGCAAGCTTTGCAATGATAGAAAGCATAACGATTAACACTCTTATCACCATGACATCAGGCTACATACTGCCAGTAACATGATACATGAAACTACTAGAGAAAAGGGTTTCACAGTAGCTGCACACAAAAGGGATCATTACATAAAGCCACATACACACAAGCCAATCAGTAAGAAATGGCAGTGTATAATAAAGGCTCTGAGTGTGTACAGCTGCCTTTGAACTGCATGGGTGGTGGGAGGGACAACACTGCTGTGTGGCAAAGGCAGAGAGGAAAAAAAAAAAAAAAACACAAATACAAAAGCGCCCCTTACCTGTTCCAGAGGTCATCGTCCTCTCCTCCCCAGCCCCAGAACGCATTAGGAAATCCATTAATCTTTTTGAACTGCTTCACCGTCAGGCCACTGACACCGCCGAAGAACTCATTATACGGAAGCCTTAGAGGGACAATTACACATATTAATTTCATATTAAGTAAGGAATGCTTTTATTGTACATACCCATGGAGACAGAATCGAGACTTACATGTAGGAGTACTTGTCGAGCCTGACCGCAAAGTGTCGGGGCATGTCTGTGCAGCCGTAGTAGTTCCTGTCGTTCTCCATGAGGTGGTCCACATCGTGGAAGACCAGACAGTCCCAGTCCAGGTCCTTCATAGCCTCCTTGAAGCCCACATTGAATAACATGGCTCGGTTAAATGGTTCTGTGCCCCCCTACAGAAAAAAAAGAGATACCACTTAGCCACTCTACTGCAAAGCACTGACAATATTAGCACCTGAGAAGGAGACTCACTTCCTATAGGTGTTTGCATTCACACAGGTGAATTTGTCCGTCCATCCAAATGACTGTAAATACATGTGTGCATACCTGCTCTATCACATAAAAGGCAAACTGGAGTCTCTGTTTCTGCAGCACTGGCACCAGGTGTCTCAGGAGGATTGGTAAATGTTCGTGTCGGTTCCTAAACGGGACTAGGATTGCCACCTGAGGACAAAAAATGGAGCAGAATACAATATATAAATAGATCAAAATAACACATAACATACAAAGAAATGGAGATGTATACACACCAGAGTCACAGAGCAATCTGATCTTTGCAACTAAGTAAACTGTAGTGTTTGCACACAGTGTCCCCGAGTGTCATGATCCCTCAGCAGTAGGTAAATGGGAAAGTGTGGGTGAAGATGGCACCAAAAAAACACCACTAATTGCCATGAGGACTCGTGACAAAGGAGTTCTTGAAGGCAGGATCTTGAAATCTAATTTCCACAATGAGATCCGACATGCATCAATCATAGAAGCACAGAGGCGCTAAACGTCTGTGAAAGGCATTTATTTCTCCCCACAGAGCGGTAGACATAACAGTTCCTCTTGTTTTAAGTTTCCTTTGAAGCTCAATAAAAAGCAAACTGTCACAGAAAGGATAAAAAAGCAAGGGGGTACGGACACAGTGAGTGGACTATTGTGGTAGCTGAGAGAGAGATTGCTGGCTAATGAGAGAGAGAGAGTGTTGGTTATCAGAACATACACAGCCCCCCAGGGCAGCTGAATGTGAGAGACAGACAGACAGATGGCAGGCAAGATTGCACTGCTGGACCAAAAAAGAGTGATAAAATAAGGGAACATAGGAGGAGTCTGGTTCAAGAATGAAACAGTACTGCAGTGCACACATGAAGGCTTGAATTCATGTTTTGTCTTCTTGTACTCAGCGTAATTAGTGATGCATGACTGCACATGTACATTTTTACATGCAAATGTCAGACAGAACAACCTTGTCATGACACTGTCTGTCTGTGTTTCCGGTTTTACACCAGAAAACACTCAAAAACAAACACTATATCCTCTCATGTAGTGTGCAATGTATTTATCTCAGTAGATTCACTGGGATTTGCTAAAGCTTGAGGACATCAGCTGGAGCACACTAGTTTGCGGAGCTCAAAGCAATAATCAGGTCTCATTTCAATATGTTTGAAATCTCTGACAGCAATGTCTGTTTCCAAGCAGAATAGCATCATTACTAACAGTAATTCAGCTTTTTTTGAACTCCTTAGTTATAGCATTGTTGACAGTACTTTATCTGTTATAGGGTCAATGAGAGTGACACTTAATTTGGAAAATGACACTCAGTTGACAGTTTATTAGGTACACCAAGCTAAAACTAATGTCAGTCTAACATATCAGCCCTACCTTATCTACCTGACCTTCATGTTCAGTTTTCATTGAAACAGTTTTAAAGATGAGTTGTCAACTTTATTTGGAGGACGTAGTCTGAGGTGCTGTTGACTTGTATCTGCATTGAATCGCACTGAGAGGGGTTTCTGTCATTTAGCTCATTAGTCATTTCACTGATGTGAACGGGGTGGACAAATTAATGGATACGTTTGATGAACAACATTCTTCCCAAATTCTTCTATTTGCTGTTTGGATGGAGAACACTGTGAACATATTGCTCCAGTATCTCCCATAGGTTTTCAGCTGGATGGTGTTTACACGCGATAACCATGCAGCCACCCCTTGTGTCCTGCATGGAACCATCAACATTCGTTATATTTCTCCACTCATCTGTCTGTATATTTGACAAAGCTATCCAGGGGACAGTCCTTTTAACAATGTCACATCCACACTTACCTTCCAGCGAGGTAAACAGTCTTTGGGCTTCCAGTAGCCTCCTAGGGCCATGCTAGGCTCTCCCTCCAGCAAGGACCTCTCCACCTCCTCCAGGGATACCTCACTCATGTTCACCTGCAATCTGCCCTCTGTGTGTATATGAGAGAGAGAGAGAGAGAGAGAGAGAGAGAGAGAGAGAGAGAGAGACAGAGAGAGAGACAGAGAGAGATAACAGTGGTATGGAGAAGGGGGCAGGAGGGGAGAGAAAAAAAAAAATTGCCAAAGCCTGTTCAGTAATCTGGAACGTACATTTCTGGGTAAAGCTATTTTGCCATTACAACATATTTGCATGCATCATCAATCAAAGCTGAAAGAAAACACAAAGTCAGACCCATTTCACTACTCATTATAAGAACAAATATGTACAGTGGCACTACGAAATTCGCTTAAGCAAACATTTTACAAGCCAAGAAAACCAGACAAACAATTGTTTAAAGTGTAGTGTTGTAAAAGGCCTGAGAGACCTTTTCTCAGATACAGTATATTACAGAATCATGAGTCAGGAGCAAAGCATTAAATCTTAGCTTTCCATCTTAACTTTAGGGCCGTACTCACTCATAGAGGGCAGCCTCTCAGGGCAAACCTGTGAGGGGAGGTAGGTGAAGCCCACGGGGATGTATGTGGTGGCAGGAGCATCACTGTCGCTCAAGTTGAAGTCATAGGAATAGTCTGGAATCACATACACATACACAAGCATCACTATCACCATCAAGAGCAGCTTAATCCAGGCTTGACCTGCATGACTTCCACTGTGTGCTTTGTTGTTTTCTATCGCTGCTTTTTATCTTCTCACCTCTACTATGTCACCGTTATCTTAACTTTACACTCTACTGCATATACACATGGATGAGTCGCCAAACTCTTGAATTCTTATTTTCTATAATTTAACTAGGGTGGAAACTACATTTGTACTCATGTAATTGCATAGAAGACAGTGTATGCTACACTAAACATTCCTAATACACCTTATCAGCGAATCAGTGTGTATGTTTTCACCTGTGCCATTGATGCTGTAAGCCCCTCTCACCACCTGCTCCAGAACCTGAGCCCCAATGTTCTTCACGTTCTCTCTGATCTGGATCCCTCTGGCTTGGACCATGAACACATACTCATTCACTGTGGACAGAGGGAAGAAAGACAGAGAGTTAGGTCATTTTATTTCCTGTTCCCACTGTAAACATCACAAGTATTTCTACCCAGCAGACTGAAAACAGCCAATTGTAAAAATCAACTATAGCAGCACCTACAACAAGTTAAATCTAATAATCCATGGTAGTGCATAAATGTCAAATGGGGTTTCTCCATAATCTCGCAGCTCTTTAACTCGTGACCAATATCATCTTCCTCCTCCATGTTGAGAAACAGAGTAGAACAATTCCCATGTTCATGGAAGTTAACCTTGGAGTAACTCTAGTGTAAGAACACTCTTCCACCTGATCTGCCCCAAAGTAATTATCCGCCTTGGTGACTTAATGGAGGGGATTTCCCGACCACATACCAAGGGTCTTTCATTGCAAAGAAGGCAACTATTGGAATGTTAATCTATAATGATGGGGGGGGGGGTGGTAAGAGAAGACACAACTCAAGCTTATTTAAGAAGGAGATAATGAATTCGAATGAATGGTTAATTCCTTCCTTTTGTGCATGGCAACTGCCTTTTTTCCATTTTCAGTCATTATCTGTGCTGTTTGATGTGGATTGTAATTTTTTTTTATGCCTGTATTTGGTAAACGGTTCATGAACTGGGTGCAAATAGGCTGAGAACACAGCAGGCCCACACAGAGCGGAAGCACCAGAGGTTTCAGCCTGAATGTCAGTTTCTGAAAAACACCACAGTGCCGGCCATGCCTGTCATACTTAAAAGTGTGCCATGTTGTATATTTTTTTCCACAATGAACAGCAACATCAACTTTCAATCAAGCACAAGACCTGATTACATCCTCACATCATGGTAGAAATCTCTTCTTACAACTGTTCAGTGGATTTATATGACAGTTATTATTGGGAACTTCTCCAGAGAAGCTTACTGCCAGTTCCACTTAGTGTGGGTTAATCTAAATAATACCACAACATATCTCCATATCCGAACAGTGGAAAAAAGAGAAGGGATGTGGTCAGACTTTGAGTCATCCAGATCTCCTGCACATCTCAACCACATGTCTGTGCACCTAAGTGGGGCAATGCAATGCATGTACAATAAATGACTGTGTGTTGCAGATTTACTTGAAGGGTGACACGCACAATTCCGGAAAACATTTGTCCACAGCTCTCTGAAAAAATTCCATGGTCATAGACTGTTTCTTTATTTAGAGAGTAATGTCAGGACAATGCGTCCACATAGTGGACCTCGGCCTCAGTGAAACTGTATCCAGCTGCACAATCTCTGGCCATTAATCCAATCAACATTTATCTTAAAGCAATGCCAATATGATCCACAGCCATCTACGAACGCATGCAGACGTGTGTCTGTGTATGTGTTACTGTGCGTGTGTGTGAGACTGCTGAGCTAGAAATCTACGGGATGTGATTTGTCTCTAGTAATTCTATTACAGTTTCCATCACATTCATCTTGTTTTATACAAACTGCCTGGCTTGCAGGACTAGAGACTAGTGGCTAAGCGGTAACTGAAATCAATGTTCTCATTTTACTTCTGCAACACGCAAATATTACAGTGCAGCTGGAGATAATATGCAAAGGATAATAATAACAATAATAATGATGATAATAACAAGAACAAGAAAACAAGAACATGGGGTACACACAGAAGTAGATCAACACACATGTCTACATACTGCACAAATCCACACACACACACACACACACACAGGCTCATTGATGCTTTTCTGAGGCGCCATATGATGGAAAAATGCTAAGGGGCTTCTGGAGTGTGATCCAGTCCTGCAGGCACCAACATATTTTGACCTGTTGGTATCTCCCTCTCATGTCTTTTAAATGTATAGAGCTATTATCTATACATATCCCTACCAGGATAAATCTATGGTACATATTGGCCGAACACATGTGTTTAGTACCACACTGAACTGCTTCAACGCCCGCAGAGTGAAGCAAACTGGGATCTCTTCCCTGAAATGTGTTTTTTGGTCTCTGCTGAAAACGTCACTTATCAAGGGTCACGTTGCCACAAGTCTTCAAGCACAGGGATGGAGAATAGGGAACACTTGACCTACTGTATAGAAAGCAGTTGGCATACAGTTCCTCTCTCAACAAACCAGCACTGTATAGACTGGAGTCATGGTTAGTGCCGAGGTATTCAAGGCTACAAACTGTGACAAATGCAATTAGACACGAGGGAACTGGAGTTTAGAGGAAGCTAACGTATGAGGCTACAACACAAGGCCATGAGTGAACATATAAGCAAGGGGGCGGGCAGACACGCACGCACGCACACACACACACACACACAGCATTCTGACACCAACAAAGGATGTTGCATTTAGACACAACTACATGATACACATGTAGACCAGAGAGAGCCCCCCGCCCCCCACCCCCTGCTTCTCAACCTATCACAAACCCCCACTGTAACCCATGAAGCATGACAAGAGACCTTGAACGACCTTGTCCTCTATAGCTCTCACTGTCCGCATGCCAAGCCCGGCCCACCTCTCCCTCTTTCTCTCTCTCTCTCTCTCCCACATCCCTCCATCTTTCCACTTATCTGCCCTTCCCTCTATCTGCCCTCTTCATCTCTCTGTGCTGCTGTCTCTGTGTGATGTGGTTTGTATCACTTTCTGTCAAGTCAGTTTGTTCCTCTCGTTTAAGGAAACAATCTGAATGATGGATTGCAGGCTCACTGGGACAATTCCAGGCACAGATCCTCCACCATACCCGACTGTAACTGAGGTTAATCGGAAAAGGAAAAAGCCAACAAACAAGCAAAAAAAAAAACAAACAAAAAAAACCCAACCACCAACCCCCCCCGCTTTGCCTCTGAAAGGCAATTAACTGCACATTGATAGCTCAGCAGTGGGAGGTGATCGGTCCCGTTCTGCTAGCTCCCTGATAAGAGCTGAAAGGCAGTCCCCCAGCAGAAATGGTTTCTGCATAGACAAGAACACACACCATACACACAGTACATAGAATCATTGCTTTGCGGGTGTAAAGCTGTCACTCTTAGAAAAGGTCATTTTTACTGCCACTGCATATCAGTGACACCCACAGACTCACACATAAATTAAGACAAGCAGGAAGTAGGGCACTATGGACACGAATACACAATTCATCAGTGAATGCTGAATGTGTATTATGTGACTTTAAAAGCCGAATAATGACACTATCAGTAATGTAATGCTGTAAATTGGCCATATGTGATTAAGTAGCCCACTGCAATACCTTATTGGAAAGTAAACAGGCAATTACTCAAAACATTAGCACTAAATCCCTCACAATTAACTGGAACAGCTGTTGTAATTTGAGTGTATTGATCTATTGAGGATATTTAGGATTGGAATGAGATGGGGATGAGGGTTGTAGATTTCTGACTTTTTTTTAGCACATGAAATATGTGTGTTCTTTTTGAACGATTATTGGATCCCAACTGAAGGGATAAGCGTGTTATTACCTCCTTTGACCCTCAAGTGATGCCAAGAAACCCTGAGGCTATGGTGGATCAATACACACGCATGCATGCATGCACGCACGCACGCACACACAGAGCAGCCTTCTAGTCAATGCACACACACACACACACACACACACACACACACACACACACACACACACACACACACACACACACACACACACACACACACACACACACACCGTGGGCAAATCCATGTATTACCGTACAGAAAAAACACATTTTTCCTTAATGACTTAAAAAATTATTGAATTAAAAATCTGCAGTTGTCATTTTAATCTCATCTGTACAAACAAACTCCTTCATGAAGCAATGAATGCGCAACACAATCTCGTCTGTAATATGGTGTCTCTTTAGCTACCATTGTGAAAATAAACCACTGTAAAAGTGTTTTGTTTTCTGCACAGACACAGAGTCAGTTCTGAGAGAAGAATGTAGTAAGTGAGTTAGTTTGATAGTCAGATGAAGACTTCCTGTTTACATGCCAACATCAGTCAATCAAAACCACACCCTCTTACCTCCACCAAACACTCAACCCAAACACTCTCTTCCTCTGTTTGACTCCTTTCTAACAGAGAGCATATAGAGCATTTCAGAGTCAAACACTGATCCCTAAAGACTGGCTGAGTTCATCTGAGTATTTTCACAAAATACTCATGAGCTAAAGCAATTCTTATTCTTAGGGGATTATTTTGTTGAAATACTGAGTGAAACCTCAGGGAACATCATCCTAGAGTCTTAGTTCACGAGTATTTAGATAAAAGACCAGCACTGTGTGTAAATCCACAGTACTGTTAATAGATTCCCTTTCAACCCCCCCCCCCCCGACCTTCAAAGCTATACCAAGTGAGGAAACCTGCACACCTACGTTATCTATAAATATGTATTTTACTGATTAGATGCCATTTCCGCTCTTGTTTTGGTACCATTGGATCCATCATTCTTACATATTTCCGGTTGACAGGAAGAGAAGTAACTACGTCAGACAAAGTGCTTAATTTATCTCATCTTGCACTCTCATGGAAAAAAGATCTCTATGGTGGGACTTCTCACTTCCCTTTTTCATTTATGTGTTCACTCTCACTCACTGTCTCTTATCTTGGTCTTTATTTATCTTTCCCTCTGCTTTCTCTTTATATCTTGCTAGCTCCTACCCCCCCCCACCCATTCCTGTTGTCATGGGTAACTTAAGGTTATGTAAGCAGCAATTCGTAATGCTTTCCCAAGAGGCCTTTCTGTGCCCAGCTCGAGAGACACATACATGCAAAGGCATAAACTTCATGTATCCTAATTGGTTGACAAAAATATACACATCAATGCAGAGGAACAAAGTGCTGCTATGTGGTGTGACTGAACCGTTTTCACAAAGCTCATTTACCGTCACACTGGGATCACAACTATATAAATGCTGGTAAAGAAGCAACTCAATTCATTTTATTTAGATCAGACTGATAGTCCTCTAAAGAAAAAGACAAAAGGTAAAAGATTAGAAGAAAAAAGATGGTTACACATTCTCAAAATGGACAACTCTCATGCCAGAGTTGCCACAACTCTAATACCTTGTGCAAAGTTCACTTAATAATTCCCTAATGCACTAAAAATGAATTAAATGAATTAGTGAACTTAAAATAGTTCACCAATAATAAAACATGGACTTAGACTTAGTCAAGATTCTTGACACCCTTTTCCTCTACATGATCTGTCTAGCACTGTAAATAGGACAACTTTTCTGTTATTTAGCCTAACCTCTTTGATATGAATGGAGTGGACAAAATAACAGAAACACCTGTCTACATATAGCAATACAATTCAACAGCACCTCAAACTGCAGCCTCCAAAATTACGATAAAGTTGAATCAACACTTCTTTAATACAGTTTCGATACAGACTGAACATTATGACCTCCATGAAGGAGGACATTATTACAGGACTGTTGTAATAGACAGCGTTGGTTTTAACCCGGTGTTCCTTAACTGCCAACTGACTGTTTAGCCTGCAGTTTTTACAACAGATGGAAAGTCTCTCTTTCGCTTCGTTTGTCATGTGATACTCCCAATTAGTTGATGGTAAGGTCACACTCACACGTACTACGGATTGGCTTATTATTACAGGCATGAATCAGATCATCTGTCAAGATCTGGCCACACTACTCTCCTTCCACAGGAAGGAAGGAGAGGAGGTCAGAAGCAAGGAAAAGAGGGAGGGTGGACCTATTAGAGGCAGCATACTAAACTTCTGCCAAGAGAGGTTTGTGGCAGGAGTTGGGTTTTCTGATTGTTAACTTGCAGACTAACAAACATGAACTTGAGCAGTTGCAGCTGAAAATGAGGACAATATTTGTCCAGTGCTAGTTGTGGTCACATGACACTAAGTCATAAGTAGATCATGAGGCTTCGTCTAAACCCACAGTTGCACTGTATACACAGGCACATGTGAGAGCGCGCACACACACACACATACACACAGAGCCCCTTTCATACCACACCCAAACTGCCTGAAAATAACAGTGTGTGTGGAAATACAATTACAGGAAAACCATCATGACTGCATTAACCAGAATCCTCATCATGTGCAGAGGAATTCAGGAATGACTCAAATACAGAAGATGGAGAAAGCAAGAGTCCATGACAGGAAAAACTGTCACTAAAAAAAAAAAAAAGACACTAAGGAAAAAAGCTTCTCAGAGCAGATGTCTTTTTGACAGGCTGAGTACTCCTCATTTACTGCAACAAAAATGATGTCAGCACTCATCATAGGCTCTGGCATGCAGCTCGTTTCCTGAGAGCATCGAAGCCACTTTTATTCCCGTCATGCTTGCGCCACACTTCCTCTCCCACAGTCAGTTTCATTGATTCACTCGTTCAGCTGTCATCTCTCTTCCAAGTCTTGCTCTTCATTGCTTTTCTCCACTCTGTGCAAAACTTCTACCTGTGAGAGACCTGTACAAACAATGATTTTTAAAAAATCTCCTTCAAGGAAAATATCAGGTTTTTAATAGTATAGTAAATACTTATGACCGATGTATGCTATTTTCTTTGATTTATCAATTTTATTTCACCATTTTTCTGAAACACAGACAAGAAAAGCACCCATGTGATATCAAAGCGAATGTATGTGCAAGAGCATCCCCATGTGTCAATAAGGGAAAAGAATGAACAAAACCCTGAACAAACCAGCATTTAGAAATCTAGGGACTTCCCTAAACTCTTCATGAGTTACACTACACGCTGTAAGCTGCTATTCATCTCCATGCTGCTTTTTGTTGCTTCAAACCACAAGCAGAAGGGAACCAAGCACACACAAACCCAGATGTTCATACATTTGCACAGATATAGTGGTTTCAGAAAGTATTTCGACTTTTTACCTTCTGCAGACCTTATTCTCTTGCAGATTTTATTTTAAATGGATAAATTTTGCAGACCATCTTTGAGTGGCCCAGCCAAAGCCCAGACTTTGACCCATAGAGTATCTATGGAGAGACCTGATGTGTGGCAGCTCACAGACACTCCCAGTCTAATGTGACAGACCCTGAGGGGATCTGCCAGGAAGAATGTGATAAACTGCCCAAATCCAGGTGTGCAAAGCTTAACAGAAAAGAGAAGAGGCTGTCAAAGGGGCTTCTACAAAGTAGTCACTGCACATCCACAAACACACAGACACCACATTGTCCTGAAACACTGTGCTTCTACTTTTTCACATTTTATCCATGTGCAAGGGTGAGATTTCAGATAATAGAATGATTACATAATCTAGGGCCACATTCTTCAGGCTTGCCACTGCCAAAGGTCGGCATGAGCCTGCAGGCGTAACGGTGATGGAGGGCTGCTTTTGTGCACATGAAAACACCTTAGTAATAGTTTAGGTTCATTGTGCCGCTACAAAGTGATTGCAACCTAACTTCCACACTGTTGTGAAAAAATAGATTAAAAATTTGTTAGTGTGCAAAGTAAGAAAAATGTCAACGCATTGCAAAACATTAAAAAACCCTTTTTAGGTATAACGTGTTAGTTTCATCCACTGAGCCTCCAGAATTTTCTGGGAACAAACAGAACATGCATTTAGGTATGTAAAAGTAGACATTGTTTTCATGTGACAACTTCATGTAGATATGTATTGAGATAGTCAAAATAGTCAAATAAAGTATTGCTGGTAATTCTAATGTGTAAAAATAAAACTATCCTTTGCAAATGCCAGGTGCTGTGGTGCCAGGCAACAGACATGTTCTGTCTGTCCGACTTGTTCTGTATTTGAGGCCTATGTCTGAATGACCAAAACCACTACTACAACTGAAAAACTGATGCTGGTGATGCTGCAGGCTCCAAGTCAGAAGAGCTCATGAGAATATGCACAATAGATTTAATCGCCTACAAAAAGTCTGATAACATGTACTTCTTTGTATCAGCTCTACTGATTCAATTCTTTTGAAATGCATGATGGGGTGCAAACATGGTGTTGCGGTAATAGCTAACTGGTGGTCACTTCTCAGCAGCATTATACTTAGCCCTACTTTACCTAGTTATTCTTGGGTATGGGCAGAGCAGCTTCCAGTTAAAAAAAGGAAGGAAGCCAGAATATGCTTACGGTTTAACAGCTCTTTGCAGTGTACTGTTTGTCTAACTCAGCCTCCTTACAGAGATTTCCGTCTTCCTTAACCTCTCAGCTTTAAGGCTGTTTTGAACTGCCCTGGTTAATCAATAACACTAATCGATTGATTAACCTCCAGACACAGAGAAAACAGACTACATGTTCTTAGCTGAGAAAATGCAGTGTTGCACTTGTTACCGTGAAGACTGTTGCACTGTTCCCGCTGACGCTTCCAACTACCAAAGATAGAAGACAAGGTGGAGCTGGTAACATACATTTAGAATGGTATTTAGAATAGTGATATAATGTGCCATGATGTGCAGTGTAATCGGAAACTCCACGTAATGGAAGATGTATAGCGGGAGATAAAAAACTTGCCCAACAGCATATCACACATAGACACAGCCCACACCAACACATGCCAGCAGGGACAGCATGGGGTCTAGTTTGAGTTCATTTTTGGTCTTGCACTAGTCACTCTGCCCCTCCATCTGCTCTGCTGTCCAATGTGTGTGTGTGTGTGTGTGTGTGTGTGTGTGTGTGTGTGTGTGTGCGCATATCCCGCCTGTTTCTGTGCATGTGTGACCCTCCCTTGAGTCAGTGTGTCTGCCGAGCTACTACATGGCAGAGAAACACAGGGACCAGACGCTGCGAGGAGAATTACATAAACGACACAGTGGTGCCAGGACCCCTTGTTTTCACTCTGCTGCAAGCAAATACTGGAAAACAGATCTGAGGGCGGGAAAGTGAGAGATGGGAGATGAGAGTGGGAGACAGACATATTGTGTATATGTATGTGTGTGAGCTTGAGGAAGATTCATTCTGCAGCATGACAGTGACCCTCAAACATACAGCTAAAGTCATGGAAAACCACCTTCACCGACCATAAGAACAAGGAGTCCTCCCGCAGATGGTCTAGCCCCCATAGAGCCCTGATCTCAGCATCATGGAGTCAGTCTGGAACAACCCACCTGCCAAGTACCTTGAAAAATTGTGTGCAGGTGTACCTGGGAGAATTAGTGCTTTTTTAAAAGGCAAAGGGTGGTCACGCCAAATATTGATACTGAATAATGAAAAAAAATAGAACATCTTTTTGGCTGAGGTGCTCTCTGGGTGCTATCAGGGTGTCATCTGCTAGAGTAGATGATCATACTATGATCTGCCTCTGTTATGCAACTGTTGCAGCTGCTACATCAAAATACATTGTTTCAAGATTTAAATGGCTATAATCAATATTTTTTTATAATAACTGTATGAAATGACAATGTGAATAAGGTCGCTTGTACTGATGAACCTGCAGCCTACAGACAATTATCATCATCAGCTTTACAGAGAGCATTTTAGATCATTGTGTAGCCAATCGGACCCACAACTGTTTTGGTTCACTCTCACCACTTCGGCCACTGCACACTATCTGCAAAGCACCACACAGCAGACAGACACCATTAGCACCTAGCTGGTGAACATAGTGGAGCATTTATAAGCTAGACAGGTGAATATATTTTCCCTGGGAGTTGGTAGAGAGCAAAAATGGAGCTAAAAGTAGAATGAATATTGGATTTACAGTCACCAGGTGGTGAGAAGCACAACTCTAAACGACTGGTAATGTTACTTGGTAACTGTTTGGATGTGTAATTAGGCAACTGCTTACAAGTTTGCCTTATCATCTCGAAAGATGATACATCACTGTTGTTTTCACAAATTGTTTCCACTGCAGGTTACAAAAGTATGCGCCCATCAGAGCTTCATTCACTTTTTATTTCCTTGTAGAGGCATTCCCAGTTCTGTGGGGATGAGTAAAGCTGAGGGTGAAAAACATAATTACTCATAGAGGGTCATTGCTTTCAGGTTTTGTTTTGCATGATCTGCAGCCGCTGAAGTAATCGAAATCTCCAGCATTCAAACTTCACAGAGCAGACAGAGACAGGTGCATGCAGGAACACTGGTGAGGAACAACAAGGCTCTACGTCTTGGAGCTCGTCTAGTCTGTTGGATGGTTTTCCAGTGGCTCTTGGCTGCTGTGATAAGTGTGCCTGCCGGTGGTGGTGAACCCCCGCCGTCACCCCCACCCACCCTCTTTCTCTCCTGCCTTCTCTCTCTTTCCCACTGCTGCTCCACATGCCTATTTGATTGCATTTTTTTTTTATAGTGGAGTTTTTATAGTGGAGAGTTTGGAGTAGGACAGAAACTGCAGGTTACATTGCCCTTTAACTCTGAGCAGCTCCTGCCAAATGCAACTACACTGCAGGTCATTAAATCAACTCAGGATTCATTTCAGTCTCTTCTTGTGTCCTCTCTGTTTCATCTCTCTCCACAGTTTTTTATTCTCTCTGTTACCTAAGACTTAATTTGCTAACCCAGCCCTGTCTCATCCTTTCACAAGCTAAGATTTCAAAAATAAATAGTGCTTATTACTACATGAATTTACACAATATGTGCAGTCGTGGTGAAACCAGTTAACTCCCTTGAACTAATACTATGTAACAACTACTGCACAATAAGTCCTGTCCCAGTCAACGGGCGTCCACTAAGTGACAGTTGGTTGCTGGCCTGGTGAGTAGTGATTCATTTCTGCAGTGCCCTCTACGCTCCCTTCTGCCAGCCCATTTCCGCCTGCTTTTAAATTTGGCGGCTGTCCAGAGCATTCTTGTGTCATTGGAGTGAACCTGGTGTACAGAGGAAATGCATAGACAGGTACGGACACGCACACAAACACACAAGTTCCTCAGAACACCCGCCACACACAGTCACATATATCATACCGCCTCTGCCTATTTTCTCCTGCTTGCTCTATTTTCCTATCCCCGCCCCCAGCAGAAAGATGAGGTCTCCTCACAGCTGGAGGTTACTCCTGTTGACTGAACAAATGGGCTAGTATAGCACACCGCCACCGCAGCTACATACAGATGAGCAGGATGCAGAAAAACCACACATATGGAGAAGAGTCTGAGAATTTATCAGCTCTATCTATCCATCATCAGCTGACAGTTCATCACCTGCCTTACAAGTCCTCATGGGTCAGTTAAGGTGTAACGAGTTAATGAAGTTCTAAAGCTTCAAAAGTAGGAGGGTGCCCAATATTTTGCAAATGCCATTTTTCATTTCTGTTGGCTGCAGGCGAAGTACCATAAAACTAAATTAATAGCCCAGATGTGCTTCAGACACTGAATTCAGCCAGCCTATATTTGTGACAGGCGTCTACATGGGACAGGCCTTTAATTCCTTTCACAGAAAACTTGTGCAGCATAGATAGGAAATACTATGAAATTGATTAATTAAACCAGTATGAATATCAATCTTGTAAATATTACCAGGCTATCAAATAACATATTACGAATCATTCATTTGATCTAGCTCTGAAGGCCAGCACAGAGAGACACACACACAGAGACAGAGACAGAGACAGAGAGAGAGAGAGAGAGAGAGAGAGAGAGACTATAGACTATAGACTATATCACAGGTAGCCTACCTTAGAAAGAATGAAAGCCGAAGGTTACCATAGTTATTTAAACCTTAATTTGCATGAGCAAATTTGATTACTGACAGTTTATATTTCATGTCACACCTTTTTCCTTTTGTCCCCATGGTTTTTGAACATAAGGATTGTTCACTCTCGCGACTATACCATAGACTGTGTGTAAAAATACATACATATACAAAATAATACTTCCAAAGAATTGGGCGTCTAATTGAGACCCGTGTTTATTTGACAAAATGTGCAGCCACACCAGGCCAGTAAAAGGGAATGGTGTTTAATTGGGACTCGGCTTCTAATTGAAGTTTTATGGTATCTACTTTTTTCACTTCAAAAATCAACAAAATATGTAATTTGTACAGGGGCTGTTGTACTTAAATCCTTCTTCTCTATTACACTAAGTACATCAATTGGCTCATCACTAGATCAACAATCGCAAGATAAGGACTAAGTAAATTGTGCAGTGTAAATGGTATAAGCTAAATAGTATAAGCTATGCATCCCAGCACTGTGTTGTATTATACTGAATGTATTAAATACTTATGTGTGTAGTCGCTGAAAAAGAAATATTAACAAATTGTGAAAGCTTGGTAGCTGCAGTTGGTGCATAACTCATAGTGGCAGTAAACTGATTAAGGAAGTTCAAAGTTAAGGTACAAATCAATTCATTTCTGCCCACGTGAATCCAGGTTATGACACTGATTCTATTGAAAAAAAAAACAGGAAATGCTAGTCTCTCTTAAAGTGACATTCAAAGTCAAAGAGTCAAAAGCCGAAGAGGGTATTTCAGACTCAGAAAATGATACAGGAAAAATAAACACTTAATCTAGCCTGTTGGAAGCCTTTAGAAATGAATTGAGGTTTCTCAACATCTAATCGCCATTTAAGAACTATTAAAATTATTTTGTGCAGCTCGAGCTGTTTGAGCTAACTCTAACTGAAGATCTAATGAATAGTTTCTCATCTTGTCACTTCAGCTTGTAGCTTCTACTCTTAGTGGCCACAGCCAAGTATAATATAAAAGCAACTGGTAATTAGCACTCATTCAATTTGTGCTATCATTATACAGTGGCTGTAAATCAGCTCCAGCCACGGCTGTGCTTTGTTAATCAACTAAGCTGCCCTCCTGAGGTTCCATTAGAGGAGCCTTCTATCAAAGCTCCAGCATAGGTTCTCTGCTAATTGTTTGCATTTGCTGCTATGGCCACCTTAAAGTGTTACTCTGGATACCTGAGAATAAGGCATGTGTGTGGTAGAGGGCAACATCATGACATTCACAGCATCAGTTAGGTGGTGCTTCAAATATATGTAGTAATTTTAAAAGGGACAACAGCAGTAACAACAGCACAAAAAGGGCATGCAGTGTCATCCAGCAGAAGGCTACAGAGCCCAGTTGAATAGGCGTAAGCTCCCAATGCAGGTAGAGGACATTGTAGCATGTACTACCATTGCACTGTCTGCATGCCTTATACAGAAGCTGCTGTGATAACTTAACTAAAGAGTAGAATCTGCTGTGCAGTGTCTTGGCATCTGGTAAAACTTCAGTCTGGATTGAGTGGTTAGTAGGCTATTGCACACTGTAGTCACACCAACACAACCACACCAGCATAGCCCCTACGTTTATACAGTGCTATTTTTGGTCATAGCCTTGTTCTTGTGTATTTATTTGGTTTAAAAATACATAAATACATAAAAACAGTTAAGAAATATGACAAAGAGATCATATTCCATGTCTGAAAGATCGTGGATATTTGTCACATGGTTTCAAATTATGATTACATTACAATTAGATTCCTGGGGAATTTTTCTGCAACCAACATTTAGCTAACTGTTCCTGGATTTCCAGAAATGGATTTTCTTTCACTTTGCTGGCAAACACTTGACTGTTCAGACATCCAGAAAGGTTGTAGCAAGGCAATAGGTATAATATTTCAGATATTCAATGACCATCAGCTTCTGTGTAATGCAATTTCTTTAATTATGCTGTGTGTACATCAGGGCTGAAACTATTTAAAGATTCCTAGTTGTATTTTATTGCACTACTCAGAAGTAGAAATTTAAATTGCATTGCACTATTGTGCATTCTATTCAATTCTATTCTCCCACTGTCCGACAGTGTAGTACCTATCCAACAGGTATTTGAGTCTCATGCCATTGAGTGTGAATAAATAGTTTAACGCTGAAGGAAAACAATAATAACATCCTCATATTTAAAGCGTCATCGGTCACTGTAACCATTCCTATTTTCCATACTGACCCTGAAGAGAGCCCTTTTGAATGTGATTCCAATCTAAGACATGGCGGACAAAACCCACAGTCTTTGTTTTATGGCACCTATAGAAGTAAATACAAAGCTTCAGAAGACTGGTATAGCCAAATCAAGAAGATTTTACAAAGTACTAGTCTTTTGAGAAGGAAATTCCTTTTGCGTTACACTCCCTCCTCTGTGGCTACAACAGGAAACTCTGTCGACAACAAGGGAATTACATACTACAAGAGAAACTAACCCAAAAGATCTAATTTTGATTTGGAGTTTTTGAAGTTTCAAAAGTATTTTTCCAAGGAACAAGAACATTAAAATCTGGAAGGGATACCTGCATGGCCAGTATGGACAGCAGGTGGAATTAGAGCAATCAAGTATGATTGAGTGAAGATTGATGAAGGGAAAATTTAAGCCTAAATATTTTCTGAATGTACTCAGCACTCATTGAATTAATTGTAGATATGCAAAAATATGAGATCTCTATGGAAAACAACAGGCTATAAACACCTGGCCAGAGGTAAAGTTTAGACAGTCTACACTTGCTTTCATTAAGCATTTATTGCGGGCAAACCTTAAAACAGGAGCAGTCCTGATCCCTATAAGCATCACTCCACCCATCATCTACATTGTTACCAACGTTGCCTTTTGGATTAAGCCTCTCTGGCAACATCACTGCTGTGCAGCAGCTCGTCACAAGTTATAGTTTGACTGCCCTCAAACACATGACCAAAGTAACCATGGTAACAGTGTCAATAACAAAGGGAGGCCCAGACCAGGTCAACAAAGACTGGGATTCTCCTGATGGATGATTAGGTTACATAAATGATTAGTGCCTCAACACAAGACCTTCAGTCTGCCTCTGAAATGACTCACAACTCTCCATCTTAACGCTAATACACTGCCACTCCTCACCTCTACTGCTCTCAGCTCCGCCATCTGTCTGCGGTCAAATATCCAGACTATAGGGGCTGGACATGGGTCATTTTACAGACAACAGTATAAGACATAAGAGTAGCGTTGCTATGTGCATAGGGATCACTTCTCGATCCCCTATGGTTGCCATGTCTTTCTACTGGTAGGCCAAACACACTTCAATCCCAGTTACAGTAGGAACAGAAACTTAGATAGCAGGAAGCTGGGGTTATATACAGTTTAAAAATTGAAGAAGCTAATTCAATCTGTGGGAAACTCTTGCTACATAGGGTCTGAGGACTTTTTAGCGTGAACATCTGTACAATCAATACCCTAATGAGCTAGTAAACACACAACTATCAGAAGTAAAATAAATGAAGTAATGATGCAATTCTCAACTTGGAGGTTGAGAATCAAACAGGAATCACAAAAAGATGGTTGAAAAAACATACTTCTGCTATAAAAATTTATGACTACTTTTCACTCATGTGCTATAAGAATTTATTAAACTGAGAAGGGAAGTGGTTCAACACTTTGCCTGTCCATGCCACAGAATTATCACATTAGCTGGTAAAAAGCCAAAAGGATAGAGAACTCATGGAGTAATGTGCCTGCATTGTACCTTTTTTTGTTAATTAACAGGCTGTAAGAGGATTGATGTGGTTGACTATTCAAACAACAATATTAGAAATACCTTCAATAAACACAGCAACATTAACAGCTGAAATATCTGGAAGCACTTTGATCACTGTGTACACAGTGTCTAGAATTTTCCATAAAGGAGAGCCTATTTCATCGATGAGGCAGGCCAAATCAATGAATTAATCATATTTCAGTGTGTACCGGGAAAAACAAAGCTGGCTGTTACTCATAAATTGGACGCTGCTTCTTCAGTAAAATGAGACAAACCCACTAGGGCTGGGTGATTGGATAAATATATCAGCTATGAGAAAGCCTGTCTTTACAGTTTACTGGTTATCAAAAGGTCTCAAGGTGTTTTTTATTAGGTTTAATTGAAGAATAGTAACCGATAACATGTAATGTTTCAGTAAAATTAGATTTTCACAGATGACAGATGGATGACAGAGGATAACGTCAAGGCAAATTTATTCAAACAGACTATACACACCTGTGTGAATATATCACTGGTTGTTGGACTGACAGTGGCTGGTTGGAACATTTTCACATATGGCCCAACCCTAATACCCAGACAAATGTTCATAAGGTTTGTCTTTAAGTTTAAAGTACTATACTGTGAAGTACAGCAGTGATGCAGAAACATCCACTATAAACAAGAGACTCACATAAAGTTTATAACAAAGTAACCAAGTAAATATTATAATGCATCTGCACTAACTGGTCAAAAGCATTGGTTCAAAGCTGATCCTCAGTGGATCTGTACATATCACATTTGAGATCAGACTAATCTCTTCTTTCCTGCCATTGGCTAAGGCATTTACAAAGATCCACAAATACACACTGAATTGTCTTGAAAACATTGGCTAAATCCAGGTGTACAGACAAAATCAAGAATTTAGTGTCTCTTTTATGCTGCAGTAACAGAGGACAGGATGTTTTAGATTGTACAGTGTCACAATCAAAACAGTTACATAATCCATGTGCCTTTTTTTAGGGAGGCCCTCAGCGCTCCTGCATATTCTAGTAAACCATATTTGGAGTGTACAGTAGGTGTGTGTGTGTTTATGATAGGGGATAGCAGGTAGGGCACCATGCGGTCAATGAAAGGTTTTAAGCTTGTGACTCTGACTCACAGGGTGCAATGAACTCCCACTCTATTGATGTTTAACTAAATTCCTTTGTTAATAGAGTATTTAGAGACACATGTCCTTAGACTGTGCACTCACATTTACAATACAGCGTCATAACAGACTGCTTCAGCAGGCAGATTTACGCAAGTGTAAAAGGTCTAGGCGGAAGCAGAAATAACAATTTTGACGTGTTTATTTAAATAACGTGGCAAGTGTTGTTCTGACCTGTCAGCGGTAAAGAGCAAGAAAAATCTGGCATTCTTTGAAGTTATTTATACTACTTGTAATGACCTGTTTACAGCGTACAGATTTTCTAGACAAAGACACAGTCCATGGCTCTGTCTCAAGACAACTGTAATGACTGTGTCCCTTGGGATTTGTTGTCACACAGATCATCATGGGAACAAGGATGGCATGTTACTGTGGTTGCCTTGACAATAAAAAGGAGTCAGTCCTGGATGGGAACAAGCCCTTAGGGAACCATAGCAACTGCAGTGAAAATGTCAAAAGCCAGATCTCAAGTGCTCCAGCCAGAGGAATTTCAGCGATTGAACTGCTGGGCATCCAGCTTTCTATTTTTCCTTTAATTCTTATTTTACTAAATCAAGATGTTCCGTTTTCTCTTTGGCTGAAGAATTCTACAGAAGTTAAAAAAGGGAGGCTGTATAATTTGTAGCATGCTTGTTTATTCACAATGGAATCTATCTGAGGCAGCTTGGCACCAAGTTAATATTTCACTCTGGCTATCCAGATAGCCTCTGGAAATTAGCCTTGGGAGGCTGGCTGAACTGAACTAAATGGATGGATCAATTAAGCAGCAGAAGGGGGGGGGGGCACTACAGTGGGCCTTGAGGACCAGAAATGGATGGCTGAAGCAGCAGACCCACCAAGCACACATGGGCACAAGTACTTCCTTTGACACCAACCTGTACTTTCTGTGGACACTTCTACACTCATACGTGCATAAATACAAACATACTCATTCACCACTGCAGTGCACAAACACAAGCACCGCTATTACTACAGTAAGTGGATTTGTGCTGGTACTCTGGCCAATGCTGAGCACTATGGTCACCACTAACAATGCCATAATTTTTCCTGCGTATAAACTTAAACAGCAACTTTACAAGACTTAAACAAATTACAGACAGTAAAAAGTAGAGAGCAAATGTTGTTTATTTATCTGACAGTGCAGATTTAACTGAACCTTCTGGCATCATAAACAAAAGTTCAATGTGCAGTAAGTTAAACACTATGTCTTCCTCCTCAACAAAGCTAATGATTTACTCCCATTAAGCCTGCCAGTGTTGCCGCAAACACGTGATGATGTTGGCCAGTGGTTCTCAACTTCTTCTGCCCCCCCCCCCCCCCCCCCCTCCGGGATCATTCACAATGACAGGGGAACATTAAAATTGATAGGGGAAGCAACTGATAAAAATGGATCCATGTTGAATTTTAGTAAAATAAAGGTCAGCACAATAGTATCACCAAACTCCTGTTTGTTTATTTTCCCTACATAAATCATATTCATTCAACTGAGTTTCACCTGGTCACCACACCCCCCTCCCCTAACCCCACAGCCCTTCAGCAGCTCTAGGCCAAGGCTGGCTACATGACGACTTTTTCATTTTCCTCTAATGCAAAGCACAAAACTGCATAGCACCAAACATAATCTGTCTGATCTTGACAAGAACATTCCCACTTTAATGCCTCTCTCCCTCAAGTGCCAGTTTTTACTCAAATTAGGATTCAAATGTTCCTGGGGTAAGGAGGCCACTATTGTTACACTGCAAATTCTGCTTGGCAGGAAGTGGCTGCACAAACAAAAAGACACAGGGGTGGAGGGACAATCTTATATGTTCACACTCGTACACAGCTGGGTGGGTGTGCCCAAAAGGAAATGTAAAAACTGCTCTGAGAAAACAGCTTTGTCTGAAACACAGTTGATGGAAAGCGGCCTGCCCAGTCGTGGTGAGGTAAATGCACAGTGCCATTAGGACTGAGAGTGATAGCACAGAAGAGGCCTGTGATATCTTTGCCATGAAGGTGATGACAAGGTATGGTAGAGGCAGGGTAGGCAAGCACAAATCAAAAACATGGTCCATCTCCCAAAATAAATCCCTTGAGGCAGGGTAGGAAGACTGAGACATCATATAACATTAAAATCTCAAACTAAATACATTTTAACAGAAAACCTTTACAGTGGGACCAGGCATCACAGAATAACTCATGCCATGACAGCATCTTGATATTGTTTCACATCACAGATTTGTAATATACTGCAAGAAAGTCAAATGTGATGCATTGCAACATCTATGTGACTGAACAATAACCCTAAAATACTAAAAATATTTTTTTTTCAACCATCATCAGTTATACATATATGTACTATGAGGTACCTTTACGTGGCATAAACTGCAAAAGGCTGAAATACCAGAAGGCAGCACAGGTTCCAAGCTAAAATGCATTTAGCAAAAGGAAAGATGCACCCCTGGCTCATTATTCAATTGCTGTACTAACCCTAGTGACCCACCCCTAATTTATAAAACTGTTTCTTTTTCTTTAAGTTTTCAATAAGTATCTTTCACTGTTTTAGTCAAAAGGCATATACTACAGATAGAGTTGAAAATATTGCATAGCAAGCTGTAAAAGCAGAGCAGGAACATAATGGGATGCTTTAGCAGTCAAAGACTGAGCTTCACAGGTTGCTTATACATTACTTAGGAAGAGCCATTCTAAATATCTGTGGAAATCAATACTAATTTTGTCAGCTAAAATATATTTTGAAATTTTTGTTATGTGATAACATGTTTTACACACCTTTCATGTCTTCACACTGAATTTATCATTCTACTAGAGGGGTATATTCCCAAAAGTCTGAAAATAAGGGTCAGGCAAAATTGCACTGGGTAGCAGATAATATGTTTATCATTAGTTATTCTCACCATGATGAGAGCAGACCTGTTCATAAAGCAGACCTGCCTGAAGACATGACCCTTGCAATCTACAATTATTTTCTAGCTGTAAGACAAGGGGATGGGCTTACATCCAAGGACACTGACTATCATTTTCTTTTGAGACATGCACTTACTGGCAGTCTCCGCCCTCATCATAGTTCTGTGGATAGGATGACATGGAGATGAGGCAATGTGTGGGTGTCAACAAACTGATAATGAGCTTACGGTACCATAAGGTTGCTTCAAAGCCAAAAATGTCTAATTACTATGTATATAAAAGCTAATATTACTGTGAGCAAGTGACTTGCTGTTACTTGTTGAGCAAAGGTGAAAACTCATTCCTCACCTTTGTATTGTTTGACAAACCATGTACAATGCTTCAAAGCTACTTGAAAACATGAGCAGATCTCTACATTCCTTAAAGGTTATGTGTCTGGATTGTTTCACGTTGTGATGCAACTTGGAAAAAACGCCATCAAGACTCTGCACTGGCTGTCAGCATGCCACACCTAGAAATATATCAGGCACACACCAAGATATATTACAGACAAATATGCACAAGCCTAACACCCATCCACCTACACACCATTCAGATGATAGCATGAGCCTGGTCTCTGGAGAGAAAGGGAAGCACCTGGCTTCTTGTCTTCCTTGCTCTCCCCGGATGTGGAGGTGTGTGTGTGTGTGTGTGTTTGCATCTGTGTTCAAACCTATAAATAGAGCCTGTGTCTTCCCTAGCTCTCGCTCCAGTGGGATCCTCTCATGTTTTAATTAAATAAACTGCTGCAATCAGGCCCAGCTGTGCCCTGCATCCCCAGCCTGCATCAGTCAGCATCCATGCTCAGGGGCAACATAGAGGCTGGGGTGTTGTTGCCTATGAGTACATGGAGTCAGAGAAAGTGAGCGAGGGAGATAGGGGCAGTCAGTGAGGGAGAGAGAGAGAGAGAGAGGAAAATGGACTAAGCTGTGAAATTGGGGCATTCTACACTGAAGCCACCTGGGTATCATAGGAAGCCCTACTCAGGTGTTCAGGATGGGTTCCCCGATGTGCAAACCAGCAGAAGGAAAGGAGCTCGGCTTATCTCTTTCATCCTTCGTTCTCCATTTCCCATTCCTCCTCCCCTTGCCCCTCTCTTTTTTTTTTATTTCCTCTTTTTACTGAATTATTCTGCTAATTCTTTGCAGTGCCCCCTCCTATATGACCCCTTTCAGCAAAACTGCTCACATTCAAAGTGTGGCTGCTGTAAGACAGCTGTGACCCACACTCCCATTTGAATTTGATGAGATGTACAGTATAGTCTATTGCTATAGGAAGATGGCAACTCATGTTTTATGCTGGGTGAAAATAATGGGAATGGGGAATGCTAGAGTTTTGTTTTTTAATACACTCTACATGGGCTAATTTATGGAGAATGTAGCTACAGTGTGGTTAAAATGAAGGATCCACTAGCATCTTTGAACTGCACTCTGACAACTATCTCTGTCTTCATCTGCACTTAAAGAGGCAGATTTACTTATTGAGGGTAGTACTGATGTACAGGCATTAGCTCAAGCTAACAGTAGTACTCAGTAGTACTGTGGACACTTAGTGGTACTCAATACTTTTAAACACCCACTACAGGATGCAGAATCATGTATGTCTGATTGTGTGTCTGTTTCATTTGTCGAATATGTCCACATTAGCGAGAAATCTGAGAGGAGATTCAAGCAGAGACACTATGGAGATGATGTATTCTGATTGGGGATAGTTAAATTGAGTGCTAATGCTGCATTGTGGTTTAAAATGATTTTTTAACTTGATCCATTTACGACTGTTTGTCTATCTGACAAGCTGCGGGCTCACTGGTGCTACTCTGACCACAGGAGCTGAAACCTCAGCTAATGTCCATGCATCAATATGACTACCAGAGAGTAAATCATACCACCTAATGTCAAAAAATACAAACTATTACTTTTAAGCACCATCTCCCAACCCCCACCTGATTTCCCTGTGTAAACCTGCTGCTAGAACTCACCCAGGCACCCCAAGTGTAAAAGACTAAACTGTAGCTTTTAGTAACAGCAGCAGAAGCCGCCTTGCTCCTGGTTACCATTTATAATTAATGGACTGGTGCTGCTTCGTTGTTCTGTTTCTGAACTAACCACCAGTAAGCCACATGGCCATTACAGCCCTACAACGGTCAACACCCAGAAGGATGTATAGCACAGCTCTCAGTCAGTTACCAGACACCATCAATAGCTGAGCTGGAAAAATAGTGAACAAGTGAATAAAGGATTATTTTTACCCGAGTTACTCAACAATTTATTGTTTCACATTTAGAGGAATCATTGCTCTCCATTATTGGGACTTACACTGGCTATTCCTGTCAGTAATGTGTTCTCCATATGAGAATTGATTCAATTATTGATTAAGTTGTCCACAGCAGGTAAAAAGCGTGAATGGATCAATACCCATTTTGATGAGTAAGAAGGACCAGCTTTCTCTTTGATGTTTTAGCTACACTTGTATGACATAAACACTATTTCACTCATACAGCCTTCCATCTTCCAACAATGACAGGCTCTCATTTTAGGCAGTGAAAAGCTGCTACCTATTGATTGTAAATGTGTTGGAAATTGAGGTGTTTTTAACTTATTTCTGACAACCTGACACTAGTCTCCTCTCAGAGTGTATTGTTTTTAGAGGAGCATTTACGTTATAACAATGTTTCAAGGAAGCCCAACCTCAACTAGCAAGCACAACAGGATATCCAAGCAATGCTGGCTTAAGCAGTAAATAGGAAAAAGGTAAAAGTAGCCAAATTAAACTACACCCTGCGTTTCATCGAACATTTCCTCTTGAGCTTTCCTCTTCTGCTGCCAAAATATAAATATATAGGCAACCATGTTATTGTTGCTCATTTGCACATTCATCAATGTTCTGAAATAGGGCCAATGGAAAGTTATTACAGATCTGGTGGGCACAGAGTCAAGGACAGAGGCAGGTTAAAGTCCCAGTTTTACAATAACTGCTATTCATCCAGATAAGCTCTGCCCATTTTCCTACAATAAAGTAATTGATATATGGCCATCACATAGGTGATACTAACCAAAACAGCAAGCATTATTAGCCTTACATATCTAAGCTGATAGGGTGAGCGTACCATGGCCTGGGATAGAAGGCCTCAAAGAGAGGATGAGTGAGGTATTAAGACTGAGGTGTCCACACACACATTCAATTAGAGACTAAGAGTAACACAAAAAAAAGAGAAAAAAAGAGGATGATAGGACACATTAATGAATTAATGATAGGAGGGATTCGGGACATGTGATATTACACAACTGCATGTGACTTACAGGCAGCAAACAGTGTGGGAAGTGATCTCTATGCTCAGGTTGACACCAAAAATGTAATACAGGCCTGTGAATCTCTGCCTCATGCCGTGACCTCTGACAGGGTTTTTGGCCTGTCAGATAGGGTGAGGTTTGTGACATAGATATGGGTCAACTTTGACCAGTCTATGGATTTCAACGATGAACCCGAAAATGAAAGCTAAAACGTATCTATATTTTGCTTGTGGCCCCATTCGTTACTATAAGTATTATAATCATAGCTGTTAGGCCTACTAACACCAGCATGATTATAGTCGCTATGACGCTCATTAGTGGCACTATTATTACCATGTTAAGGTGCATGGATATTATAGGATTGAGCTTCGGCATGCAGCTTAGTCTCATCATCGACTGGGAGAGATCTAGGCTCAGCAGAGGCGCATGGCCCCATCGCTTGTCTACACTCCCCATGGCAAGCCGAGCTGTCACACACAACGTAGCAGCCCATACAAACAGCCTCACCTCATCCTAACGTCTGACCATTTCAAATAATTCCGTCGATTTGAGGTGACTTACCAATTCCGGGGGCGGAGTAGATGAAGTACAATGCGGAGGTGGACAGTGAAAAAAGGAATAAAAGCCCAAGGAATGACCTTCTCCGGAACCGCAAATGTGTCGGCATTATACAGGCAGCGAAAAACACACACACACACACACAGGCACGTTTGCGTGTCGACAACGACGATGAGCCAGTTCCGATGAGTCCAGATGCCTGTAGTCCGCGGACGCTCTGGGTTTAATGAGACGAGTAGTGTGGTCTTTCTGCGGCAGCGTTGAGGAGACTAGGAAGTCAGTCTATTTCCGCGGCAGGTCGAGCTGAGGAGGGGACCTCCAATATTCAGTCAAGACATTCAAAATCCATTCCTGAGAAGGACGGTTTCTGGTGTAGCTCAGCGTTTGGCCGATGACGAAACGGCTGACAATTACAGCGCGGTTTAACCTGGCCTGGTGTTTTCAGTGAGAAACCATCCTCTGGCTCACACACTACGTCGTGTTTGGCCGCCCCAGCGGTTTGCTTGCCTGCCTACCAGCTCTATGAATGGATCTGCCCCTCCGCAAAAAAAAAGAAAAAAGAAAAAGAGCAACACCTAAAGTGGGCGTAACGTTGGTACGTTCACACCACGATAACCGGCGTAACCTGGCGACCAAAGATTCGGAGCATAGCAACGTAGTCTGGCAACCTTCGCGACGTCGTCGTAATGTTACCGCATATAGCATGATATAAAAAATAATTAAAATGAATGGAAATTATAAACTAGCTATTTAGCTTAACAACCAGACAAAGCTAAAATACTGTAACCACATATTTAGTCAAAACTGAGCTGAAACTAGAATCTGAACGATAGAATGGACAGAATCTTTTTTTTTTTTTTTTTTTTTTTTTTTTTTTTTTACATCTGTTTTACCATATAACTATAATGCCACAGAAATGTGTAAACTTGTGCATGCATTCTGGGTTAAGTGCAGTCTCAGTTACCGATAGCTAATTAACCAAGGATGATGCTAAGTAGCCTGATCTGTTTCCTATAATTAGCCTACAACCAGTTTTTATGCTCTGATATTTTATAAGATAACTAGAAGTATTAAGGTTTTACAACTTATATGTCTGGGTCCTATATCTGTTTGGCTGAGAAGCCACAATTTCTTTCTCAACTTCAAAGTTTCTGTTGTTCCTCCTGTCTCACTGGGTCCAATTTATGATTAATCAAAGCAATAATTCAATTGCCAGCTCATTTATCTTCAATTTTACAATGAAACTCAATTTAGGTTTAGGCCTACATACCATGAGGTAATAATGGTAATAATGTGGGGGTTTTTTTGTGGCCCTGGTAAACTATTGCATTATAGATGCTTCTACTATTTTGCCCACAAAAGCAGAATACTAGAAACCTACAAAATGGCCGTTAAATTGATTAACAACTGTAAAACAGTTCCAATAAAAACTGAATACTTACTCGATTATTGTATGTCTTATTGCAGGGCTGTTGTCTTAGTTTTACCAAAGTGTACCTAATATTTTGGGTGAAATCTTGCAGTAGCGCACTCATGAATGTACGTCTTCATAACAATGGAGATGTAGGATATACACATTTTTACATCTTCCCATAAATATTTATATTTATTAATTTTCATACATTTTAATTATAAATAATCATAATATTTTCCTATTGGTGTCCAACAAATATGACTCATTGCAAGGTAGCAGGTGTCGATTGAGTTTCGTATATCGCAATTGGTGCAGGCTAAAATAAAACTACAATATCCATGAAACAGCAGACTACAGTGCAATGACTCATGGGAAAACGAGTATAACAATTACTGTGAGCATCGACATTTGATTTAAACCATCGAAAGTGAAATGTTATCCACTGTGACAAAAACAACACACGTTTTTTTTTTTTAAACAACAGTTGCATCGCATTGCATGTGGTTGTTTCGTTGCCCTTCTTCAATGCTGTCCTTGCAACGTAAAGACTACAACTCCCTGCTAAAGGCTCACCAGGAAATGGAGACGTGATGTCAACAGATACATGGAGCTGTCGACATGGAACTGCCTGTCTTTTTTATTACAAAACGCTGATTTGGGGTCTAAACTGACTGGTTTGAGAATGAAGGGCGTTGGCCATAAAGTTTTGTTGCTGTCCGTTTTGTTGTTATTCGTGAATCCGTGCGCGCTAGAGCGAGTTGAGAGAGAAGACTCGTTGAACCTGCCTCAGGGAGATGACGGCGGAGGAGAGGGGAAACAGGATTCAGCTGAACACCAGCAAGCATTAATAATACATGAAAAAGGACATGGACCCGATTCAAACGACCCACTGAAGGATGGACAGTCTGTCAGGTCTGTGACAACAAATACTGATTACAGTGTTCTGTCTAAGGGATAACTTGGCCCAATGTTCTGTAGCTAGTTAGCTATAGCTTCATTTGTAATGCTACAAAACAGGTTTCCTGTGTACTGCACTACAAACAGTTGTCATTCATCAGTTATGTATGATGTATCATTATGGTTTCTTTTTTTAGCCCGTGTTATAGCACACACTTTTATATCAGCTAAGGCAGGAGATTAACATTAATCAGCAAAAACCCAAATATCCCAATATGTAAAGATACCAAAATCTAACAGCATAAGTTGACCTCATGCAAATATGAATAGCCTACATATAATTTCCTACGAGATATCCATGAATGGAAATTAAATAAATATATACTCACAGCCTTACAAGTATAATATACATATATAAACATAAATAACCTAAACAAAACAAAATCTACACATGTATCTGTTTATGTCAGTTAAAATACAGTATACGCATGATTCAGATCATGAATAAATACTCCGTAATCCATTCAAACAACAAGGATTTTATGCATCACAAGTTATTTCTCTCCTCCTTGTCTATGCTGTAGAAATATATTTAGTTTTACCCAAGGGCCCTTCATTTGAGTCGCAGTAGTTCAGTGGTTTTAACCCTTTATGTTTGAAATTATACCTTTAAAAATATCATTATCTATCCATCTATCTATCCGTACATATATATATATATATATATATATATATCCATCTCTATTGACTGTATGTCTCACATCAATGTGCTTTTGCTCCTGACTGTCTCCTTACAGCAAGTCCAATGACACAGATAACTACAGCAATGACACCCTCCACTCTACAACACCTGTGGTCAAGCCAACGACCCCGGCACCCCCAACCCCCAAGCCCATTCTGCCCGTGCAGACAGGGGTCAAGGCCCAAGAAGAAGAGCAGTCCAGTGGGTTGACTATATTCTTCAGCCTGCTGGTTATTGGTAGGTAGCCTCCCTGTTACTGCGTTACTGATTATCTGCCTGACTCTTTTCCGGCTTTTCTTTTTTTTTTTCTGTCTATGTTTCAATCTGTTACTGCCAACATAAATGTGGCTCATGCAAAATGCATAACTTAGACCTCCTACAGCTAATAATAGAGGGCAAATGTACAGCCACTTGAGTGTTTCATTAAATCAAGTGTGTGGATGGTGATTCAGGATGAAGGAAGTGGATGAAGAAAAGGATGTGGTTACACATTAATATGAGTAAGGTCATGAAATGCTTCTCCGGGCACACAAAGTGCCCATTATGCACTTTAGTTCACTGCAGTTTAAGTCACATGCTTACCACTGTAAGGGTTTAGAGCAAGGAAATGGCATAAATCATGCACAAGGTTACCAATTAAACCAATTCACTTTGTAGACACATAAAAATGTTATTTTGTCTTGAACCAAATATTTGATTGTGACAAACATTTGTTGGTTTCAAGAGGCACAACGTGCAGGAAATCATAGTCATTTGTTCTCAGAAGTTAATATCAACTCATCAGTGGTTTGACTGTGGTCATTAATGAGAAACCGCCTCAGAGTACAATCAAGGAAAATACACATTAGTTCTAAAGAGCACTTCCTGTAAATCATATTAACATGATATTCCCGTTTATGTGTGTGTATGCTTTAATTAGGCCTTAATGTAACATCTCCCTTATGACAACACAGTCCAGCTTTGATGAACCGATCTCTCCTAGCTTCGGTCTTGCATACACTTTCTCTTACGATTTTCTCATTTACTGCACAGCATTTTTACCAAATGTAAGAATTGCTCTTTACTTCACTGTGGCCTTGGGGTTTGTCATCATAATTATGCTAATATGCGTAAGCACTGATTTAGCACATTGATATACATGATCGCCTATGGTACTGTCACAAGCTAATTTTATGTTTTAATTTGGGGCAATTATCTTTTTATTGTACAGTCTCAGAACTATAATTTGTATGTCAAGCAACTGCTTTGTAGTCATATTTATGTCAAGCGAGTGTATTTGAATTAATTTGCATAAGATATGTATATAGCTAGTCTAATGTGAATTCAAGTGTGAGTTGTATGCATTTAGGGTTTCTGTGAGGGGAAGTTAGAGCTAGATGATATGTTTGTCATAGACATCTATGGCCTGTCTGTGGTGGGTTATGTGAAGGAAAGCAGCCAGAGAAAAGATCTTAACACTATATGATGTGGGGGCTATTTTTGGGCTGATCTAATTTGGTTTGACATGGTGGTCCTGACATGAATGCATCTGTCCTAAATCTTCTTTTTGCTCTCCCCACCGAAACCAGGTATCTGCATCATATTGGTGCACTTGCTCATCAAGTTCAAGCTGCATTTTCTTCCAGAGAGTGTGGCTGTTGTGTCCCTTGGTGAGTACTTCTTATATAACATGTTGATCTGCACGGGCAGAGTCAAATTTATAATGGTTCAGCATTCTAGAGCTCTCTAGGAAATCCTAATTTCTTTTCTTTTTTTTGGGTTGGGGGTTGGCGGTGTTGGGGAGGGAACCTTTCCCAGAGATACAGATTTGCTTATTGAGTGATGTCACCTCAGGTTAATTCTACTTCCTCTAAATCCTTCCATTGTCTCCCTATTTACATGTTTGTGCTATTACACTCGCTCAAACTCAGTGACACACATCTGTCCTGACCCTGAGGGCCTTTTCCTCTTGCGTGCCCTGCATGCTGCATATGAGACGGAGCCCCTCTCAGTGTTTGGAGCAGGGGACTCTGCTGAAGAGAGATAACACTCTGCTTACAAACCAAGAAGAACTGCTTTTCCTTCCTCATCACTTCCTCTCTCTCATCCAGTCATTGTCAGTGTCTTCCTCTGCACTATCCCATTCCACCACCTGTATAGCTGGGCCTTACACAGTGCTTTGATGCTTATACTCAGTTTCTTTTTCCATCTTATCGCTCTCTTTCCCTCTGCCCCTTACACGTCTTTGTGTTTTCCTCGCCCTTTTAATTAATGTCCTTCTGGGCTGTGTAACAAGAGAGCTGAAGGCCCAAGGGAACTTTCTCAAAGACAAAAACTATGACTGACTATGACTATGCCCCTCTGTATCTAATTTATCTCTGAACTATGGTGGACTTTGCCAGATATCCATTTGTTTTAACCACTAAATTAGCACTTTGCCTCAGGTTTTCACCCCATCTGTGCAGTTACTGTATTGAAATGTTCATACGAAGTAGTAAAATATTTAAACGGTGGTATTGTTTCTCATGTATCCTTCCTCTTTCCAGGGATTCTAATGGGTGGCTTCATCAAGATTATTGAGTTCCAGGAACTAGCCAACTGGAAGGTATGGTGTTTGATTGTTCGCACACTGCTCCACACTCTTCCTCTTGTATCCACACTGCACTGGCCACAATTAGTGTTCACAGTTAAGACATAATTAGCAATTAATGTCGCTCAGTTTGGTTTGATTCATTTAGCATGAAGAAAAACAACCACATTCCTGTACACACAAAACATGAACAGCATGCACACACATATGCAGGTGTCCTCTGTGTAGATATGGCGTCTTATTCAGTGTAATAAGAGGAAGTTGTTTCAAACCCATCAACAAAAGAACTACACTCACTGCATTCTTGATATTAAATGTAAGTCAGAGGTCAGGGAGAAACTGCTGACATTTTGGCTTACTGAAAAACATGCTTTTCCCAGTTCTTGATGCAATTTATCCCACAGCAAATTTCCCGGGAACCCCCCACTCACCCCACCCCAGCCCAGTAAACATCTGTCGTCCCTGTGCTGCAGTTATTTTAGCTCTCTCTCTGTGCCCGTCTTTTTCCCCAGTCATTCATTTCCTGCCCGCTGTTTTTGCTACAAATCTCATCTCTCCATCTCTGTTACCTAGCCATACTGACGCACACCATTATTTGCTTGGTATCTTTCCCTCGGTGTCCCTGTGAGCCCTCCTTTTTTTCCCCTGGATCTCAGCCCTTAATTAACATTCCTTGTTCTCTGCCAGTGAGTGAGAGAACAAATGAACAAGGGAGGTAGAAAGATAGAGATGTAGAGTGAGGGGGAGGGAGGAAAAGGGGACAGGTTGTGTCAGTGTTTCTTTCACACAGGGGCCCATTGTTTTTTAGCCTGGGGGCCCCAGGGTGTTGCTGAGTCATTGGCACTAGTAACCAGAACCCCAGGAGCCCCTTTCCTCCATTTGCCCCTATCATGTGAATCTTTAGACTGCTATATCCGTGTTTGTGTTGAACTTACAGCGAGCGGACCTGCTCACCTGTCCACATACTGTAGGCAGTAGCTTCACGATCTGTTGTCTCTAACCAGCTTCATAAAAACTGTCTGAGTAGAGTGCAATGAAGTTACACTTTGATATGAGCAGCTTCTTTGCAGGAGCATGGATATGCGTGTTTTATAGGCCGGTGGAGTCTTCAAAAGACCCAGGCCATGATGCAAATCCATTATGTCTGACCTATTTGTTTTTCAGAGAGCCCCTAAGAGCAGGGTGCACCACGTAACCTGTTCAGTGAGTAACACAGCCAGTGGCAAAACTGTGATTCGGTCAGCATCACTTTTTTTCATCTGCAACTCTTTTGAAATTGTGCATACAGTGCACTTACTTAAAGGTCCATGTTTTACCATCAGAGTTAATGGTAGGGATCTGTCCCCCCTGATCAACTGCTGTCACAGTTGGTCTCTTTTTTTTGAATCACAAGCTCCTTCTGCAGGTTTAAACCGGATGCTTGTAGCGACCTTTTTTTCATGGCTTGTGTCATCTCCCCCAGCTAACATGTTTCTGACGCTGGCCCACTTGGCTAATCTAGCAAGCCTCCAGGGAAGCCTTCCAAAACACCAAGGGTGTGCAAACCCCTCAGGCAGAGCCCTCGCCTTTCACCACCAATCTGCTTTCTTGCCTTTTTCCTACCAACCCCTCCCTACGATGCAGCATATGAAGAGAACCTCTTCCCGTATGTGCTTTTGTGGTACTATTCTACTCACTGCTGTTCCTTTTCCCTCTTCTGCCCATCTCTCCCCTGCGCTCTGACACAGATTGAAGAAGAAATAGCATGCTGGTACGAAGCAACACGCTAGCAGCACTTTGTCTCCTAGGCGAAGCACAGAGAGAGATACATGGGTGAATGTATTTTCATCTACAGCGTACTTCAGATGATAATTTAGTTTTCTTTCTGTTTTGGCATTCTAGCATGCACTGTATAATCTGGGCTCATCGTTTTTCCTCAGTGACTGCAGTGGTGTGTTTTAAGCCCCAAAGGGCAGCACATACTTTTAATAGATCTCTCCCACGCCGCAGAGAGAGAGAGAGACACAAGGAGAGCAGTTTTAATTGTGGTTTCAGGGGCCTTTTTCCCATGTGGTGATGTCACAGTATGTCAAAGCTGAGCCTCCAGGGAGCCTGTACTCTGAGCGAAGGTCTCTCCATCGTTCCCCCTCATATTTTTCTGTTATCTCTCGACCCTCTTTTAACTGTGTTCCCTTCATCTTTGGCATTCATCTTTTCTCATTTAGTTCAAGCTCTGTCTCAGCACTTCCCTAGAGTATGCACATCCTCTGCTCTCTGGATTTATCCATTTCATCTTACCTTCTTTTACAACATATACTTCTCTGCTGTCTTTCAGTATCGGTGCTCCTTAAATCTCATTACCCCATGTCAGTCCACAACCTTTCCTCAAGGTTTCAGGTTTAGTTAATCAACAGAGCATTAATAAACAACAGTTTTCACAATTGATCATGTTGGAGTTATTTATCAAGCCAGTTTGGAAACATTTGCTGGTTTCAGCTTCTTAAATGTGATGATTTGCTGCTTTTCTTTGTTTTATATCATTGTGAAATTTTATATCTGGGCTTTGGACTGTTTGCCTGAAGCAACCACCAATTTGAAGATTCCACCTTTAGAATTCTTTTCTGACATTTTATAAATGATTATTCAAATGAGTAATTGAAAGGTTAATTGATAATGATTTTAACCCTTAATTGCAGCCCTACTAAAATCAATCTCTTATCGACAAATTGTCAGAAGTACTAGCTTGTAGAAGTCTCCTTATTCAAATCTGTGTAAATATGTATATGCAAAGTCTGTGCGTGCTTGTCCAGTGAATTCTTATATGTGGCGGGAAACCTATGCATACAGGCATACAGGAGTACGGCTGTAGATGCCAGATTGTAGTGCATGCCTGGCATACCTTCCTCTCTCTCAGGTGTTAATATTCATTCCTGACCTTTCACCTGACCTGAAGGGTAGAGTTCTGCTGGAGATAAATGTAAAAAAAAAAGTATTAACCTGGAAGCATTTCTTGCTGGCCTACTTTTCCTGATATTTGAATGCATAATGAGACAAAGTAAGCAGGAGCCTCGCTTTTTACTCAAGCATACATCCTCTATAGGCTATCCTCTATGCCTGACCCATTTTTAAGAGCTTCTTTCTGGAATAGTGTAGGTTGGTGTCACCCAAATTTATCACTGGAGCCAAAGCCATCTTGACAGGCAAAAGTCAGCGCACTGCATGGTCTTTAATTAAATAGTGTGCTGTGGTATTGTCTCATCTCATTTGCCAATAACTTCATGCCCTTTTGGGCCTTGAATAATTAGTTAGATGGGAAGAAATAGATTATAAATTCGAAGAAGAAGATTAGATTATGAAACTAATCATGTAATTTTGCAAGTGCTAAAACTATCTTGTTTGTACTTTTGCATTTGATCCATTCAAACTTTGGTGATTTATGTCAAATAACAGATAATTGTGGATTAAAACTGGTTTTCAGAAGAAAGTGAATCGCACTATCTGTCTCACAGCAGTAATTCTTTGTAAAGGTATAGCAAATCATTCCTCAGTGATTTTTACAGCAGTTTTTACAGAAATGGATCATTTTTAGGGAACATGCTTCAAATGAGGAAGTGATTGTCTTCTGCTTGTGTCATTATTGCAGTTGAAAGTCAGGATCTTCCAACTGTCAAAACTGGCTCCCATAAAACCATGAGAGCGACTGTTGACTGGATGGAGTAAATGTGGGCCTGCTCTCTTCTTTCACACACACACACACACACACACACACACACACACACACACACACACACACACACACACACACACACACACACACACACACACACACTCACTCTCTCTCTCTCTCTCTCTCTCTCTCTCTCTCTCTCTTCCATATTGGCTTTTACAAGAACACATGGTGCATCATGCACAGACACATTGGCAGCCAGAGCGTAATGCACAGGCACATGATGCCTACGCCTCATCTGGGAGGCTGGCCCATTTAGCTAAGAAGCAACAATGATTTCATTATATTGCCGAGATCACTGGAATACTCTCTGTATGTGTGTAAGGGTGTGTGTGTTTGAGAGACACCGAGAGATAAGAAAAGAGGCTTATGTAGGTATTCACACCCTTTTTAAAGTATGTGTGAGAGAGCGTCTCAGTAGCAGTGTTTAAATGCATACATGAATTGGCTGGCAGGCAAGCATTCCCCCTGACAAGCACCGTGTGTGTGTGTCTGTGTGTGTGTGTGTGTGTGTGTGTGTGTGTGTGTGTGTGTGTGTGTGTCATCCTGGAGTCAACATCTAAATGTGTTTTTTCAGATTAAGGGCTGTTACTAACAGCTCAGGCATGGCCTCCCCCATCACCCTTCCCCTCTTCCATGACTAAGTATAAAGTCAGCAGATGATCACTGAACCAACTTTTATTAAGACGACAAAAGAATTTTGGTTTGATTTTTGTTTGGATTAAGAACCACTGTAGCTTCAAGATGACAAATCCAGACAGAATGTGTAACAACCCAGTCCAAGTAATTTGTTCAGTGAATAATGTTTCCTGTTCACCGTATTGAATAAACTACATTCCCCTTTCCAAATCAGAACATTTCCATTTGATGCTGATTTGTAATTTATATTATGCCTCTGCGCCAGAGACACTATGTTTCTGGATTGTCTGTCTCAATTTTAGTTAGTTTAATTTAATTAAGCTCAATTTAATTTGATGGAGTAAATTAATTTATAATGTAAATTTTATTTGATATAAAATGTGTGAGTTTATTAACATAAATAAATTAATTTAACTTAATTTTATTTAATGGAATGACATTGATTCGAATTATTTATAACAATTAGATTTAATTGAGTCGTTTTTACACTAATTTCAATCAATTTCAGTGAGCCAATGTAATTTAATTTGATTGCATAAACCTAACTCAAGGCGTTAATTCTAGTTCAATCTAAAAGGGACTTCTTATTCTACTCCCACGTGCACACTAGTACATTTTCCCTGTACCTCTTCAGTTTGTTAGTATCAGCCAGCATGCGGCTCATAGCTGAGGTTAGAGTCACAAGTCTGGCACGTGACCACTGCTGCTTTTGTACTATTGAAATGTAGACTGTATGTCATTTTTTTGCTTCTCTAAAAGGAGGAGGAAATGTTCCGGCCAAACATGTTCTTCCTGTTGCTGCTGCCGCCCATCATCTTTGAATCTGGATACTCTTTACATAAGGTAGAGTGTGTGCATGAAGAAGAATGTACAAGTCTCAAGACCTTCAGTTGAAAGACAACTCTAGGCACATTATGATTGTGATTCACTCAGAAGTAACCAGCATACATATTTAAACATAATATTTAGGTATATGAATCAGTTTTTTAACAGTTTTTTTTAATGTGCACAAGAAGAACAACAGAAACACTTAGTCACCAAAAGAAAAGAAAAATGCCATAAGGTGACTTGAAATATTTTATTATTTAATTCTTACAATCTTAATTGTCTTGTTGTTCTTCTCCATTCACTGATACCTCATAGAGGTTTAAAAGGCAAAAGTCCTGTTCAGATACAATCCTGTTCCATTACTTGCAGTGTAATTTTCTGTACCTGTACTGTGCCCTACTTTCCATTTTAATAATGGCTACATTTTGTATGACACTATGTAACTTCAAATGTCACGTTACTAAGCCTATGAATACTTAAGGTGTGTGTCCATGTACGTTCAGGGGAACTTCTTCCAGAACATCGGTTCCATTACCCTCTTTGCTGTCATTGGCACAGCTATCTCTGCCTTCATAGTTGGGGGAGGTATTTATTTCCTTGGGCAGGTAAGAATTTTAGTGGTATCTGTTGTGTAACTCCGGCATTGCTGGGGCCTGTTCAGATAAAGAGTGTGAACTTGTCCCTGTGTTTTGATGAAGTACTTTCAGACTGTCTTAGAACAGCAAAATTAATACAGAGAATGTTTAATCACATACTGTATGAGATATATTCAAAAATGTGTAACCATTAATACATTCTTCGTTGTTTAGAGTGTTGCACTATACTTGTGTGAATATCTGTGTCTTCATGTTTATTTCTAAGGCCGATGTGATCTACAAGATGACCATGACTGATAGGTGAGTGTTAGTTTACCACTCTAACTAGCATTAATATGCTTCTTACATCCCTGTATGAGAATAACAAGATATCTCCAAACCTCCAGGGATTTAACTTTTGTACTTGTAAGCTCTTCACATTAAGAACTCTGCCTGTACAAAATGACTTCAATGCAAACTGGACAGTTGTATTTAATAGTAGCATCACCCACTGTCAACTGTAAAGTTTGATACAAGACTCTTGAACCCTTAAGACTCTTACGAAGTCTATTAGCAGACTGACAGGTTCCAGACTGCTAGCTACACAGTAACTGACACATAAGAAGCATGCTACTCCACACACATTCGTGTTCTTAAGAGGAACTTGGGATTGTTATTGTGCACATGTATATCCTGTATCCTTGCTGGTGCTCACTGCTCAGTCAGCGTGAGTGTCAGAGTGTGTCATGTGTTGAAGTAGGGCTTTAACCTATCAATTTCCTTCACCAACAAGAATGTTTTTTCATTCTTATTTGTCTGTCTAGCGGAAACTACTCAAATACTTAAACTTTTTGTCCTTCCTGGATTGTACTGTATCTATGAACCCATTTCTGCCCACGCGGATTTTTATCCATCTACAGTAATTTAATCCAAACTTAAGCAAATTTGGCACACGATATATGTCTCCTTTAGTAATAGTACGGGAGCAATATTCACCTAATTCTTACAACAATTCAAAGCCTATTTGCGTGGCCTTATTTACTGAATATGATTGGGGCACATTTCCTGTCTCCTATGTTGATGTTTCGTCCCTGCTCATAAGTGTTTGTTTCTTAAGTATGTGCATGCCTGTAAATGTGTTTTTTTTTCTTTTCATCACTATTAAACTGTTGGCCTCCACTCATTCTCTCTCCCTCCTGCCCTGCTGTAGCTTTGCCTTTGGTTCCCTGATCTCTGCTGTGGACCCTGTAGCTACCATCGCCATCTTTAACGCCCTCAACGTAGACCCCGTCCTCAACATGCTGGTGTTTGGAGAAAGTATTCTCAATGATGCTGTCTCCATTGTCCTCACTAAGTAAGTCTTGATCAGCTCCCTTGTGGCTTTTTTAGTCTCCAGGAAGCACATTTACATTTTCCTATACATGGTCTTTACACAGCTTTTCACCACAAGCGCCCCTAAAGAGGATGTGTATCACAGTTCTGCTAGCCACAGAAAAACCATCTCAGAGTCAGGCACATGCACACACTGACTGTGATGATAAATAAGAAGAAGGTTAAGAGGCATCTGAGAGGCACCAACATACTTTCTTACATGTGTTAGCTAGATAAAGAAAACGCCATCACCGACAGTTAAATAGTCTTATTGTTTAACATGGGGCAATCATTTCAGCAGTAAGCCATCATCAGCGCAGGAAACAGTAGTAGATCAGACAATTTATATACAGGTGAGGTTTAAACGTGATTGCTTGATGAGGTATGTCTGTGAATGAATCAACTAGGAACTGAATCTTTATAGGGGGGGATGTGTGGCTGGAACCTGAATATTCAATAGATTGGGAGATGTGGCTACAAGAACAAACTCCTACATCAACAACTGTTTGCAACTGCTGCACAGCAAACAGAAGTAAATACAAATAAAAATAAAAACACATAACAATGTGTTAGATAAGCTCTGAGTTAGTCAGGCTAATGCACCTTGGACTATACAGTGACCACCAAAGTGTTTCGACAGCTGTAGTATTTATAATTCATTTTAGCTTTCTATAATCAGAACTACCCAGCACAGTCTCTCAGAATTACTTGTTGACAAGATTTAGTATTTTTATTTCATGCTGTGAGCGCTAGTATTCTCCTACAGGGAACAAGTATTTGCCACAAGGCAGTAAACTTGACACACAAACAGTGACACACAGCAATGTAAATGTTGTTGCTAGAAGGTTTTCTTAGCATCTGTGTCATAACAGAAAATCAGCTATCCAGTAATGATGGTAAATAAACAGCACCTTTGACACCTTTATCTTTGCATATCTGTCATCAAACATGCTGTAGATTTCGTCAACAGTCTATTTGGGGTGTCACTATCTCAGAAGTGTTTATCAATACTGCATAGTATCTACAGACTGGTGGCCTCACACACCAGCAAAGAAAATCTTGATAGACAAGTTTGATGTAACCAGACAGTTGGCAGGATTGCCTTGTTTGCACACATCATTGTCATCTTATCTGCTGTCTCTGTGCTCACTTCCATGCTGCTTTATCTTTCCTGCTCACAACCAGCTAAATGTGCAAAGTGTTCTCAAGTGTCTGCAAGCCCCCATAGAGTAAATGAATAGATGAATAATAGATAGGCTGAACAACCCTGGCAAGTTGTTAGCACTTCACAGACTGGCTTTCTTAGAAAGTTACTTTACACTTTGGCCCAGTCTTTCATTGTAGCCTCACAGTTAATGCCTTTGCCGGGAAACTTGTTAATAAGCATTAAAATCAGATTATTTATCATTATTTTTCAAATATTATTATGATTGATTATGATGATTAATTACTCTGTGCTATCTCTCTGTTTGTCAGGATAACTGGCAATTGCAAAAAGGATTTAAACTGAACTATAGATTTTATCTGTTCATACAAATATAAAACTCCAAAGTCCAAAATGTTATTTTTTAGATACAGACATGATGATAGATAATTTTCACCAAACTACCTTGAAGTCCAAACAATAAATTAAGTGGAAGAATTCAGTTACTCACCACCTCCAGCTGTATTTCTTGCGAACAGTGACATGGATGTTACAAGGGAAATACTTACTACATTATAGTTTATGTTTGCTTTATAGGTTCAGTGTTTTATAGTTCCAGATGTGCTTAAAAGTAATGATACTCTTAAAGATGTGATAAAATGTACATTTAATATTCAAAAATAAATGACTATGGCTCAGGCAGTATCCAAACGTGTTCTCTGTGTGGCACAATTTCATAATAAGTCCCTTCAAATTGCATTCCTGTGAAGTCATTGGGGTGATACGATACAGCCAACTTCTGTTTAGCCAACAGCATTTTGATGGGATTACAAACTCTGCACACACCCTAATCCACACACACACACACACACACACACACACTCGCACACTCTCCCTCTCTCTCAAATTAATTAACTCCAGGATTCAGTGGTGGAGTGTTTCTGCCCTCTAGGGTCAGATAGAGGTATAACAACAAATGATGTGACTCCATTTGTCTTTTTTCTCTTTATTTTTTCTTTTTGTCTTTCAGCACAGCCGAGGGTTTCTTTTCCCGCTCAGACAACTCCGTGGTAACAGGCTGGGAGACTTTTTCACAAGCGTTGGGTTATTTTCTGAAAATGTTTTTTGGATCTGCTGCCCTGGGAACCCTCACTGGACTCATCTCGGCTCTTGTATCCAGACCTTGTGTGTGTGTGTGTGTGTGTGTGTGTGTGTGTGTGTGTGTGTGTGTGTGTGTGTGTGTACTTAATATTCCTGTTTGTATTTTAATTTGGTCTTATTTAATTTCCCTAACTCTATGACCAGTTTCTAAAACACTTTGACCTGAGGAAAACTCCATCCCTGGAGTTCGGTATGATGATAATCTTTGCGTACCTACCCTATGGCCTGGCAGAGGGCATCAAACTGTCTGGTGGGTGCAAGAATACACAGGCACATGCTCTTATGCATCCCAAAGAAGAATTTTGTACATCTGAATTTATAGGAGAGTTTAAACTACCATGCTTCCTCTCTTCCCACAGGAATTATGTCTATCCTGTTTGCGGGAATTGTGATGTCTCACTACACCCATCACAACTTGTCTCCTGTCACCCAGATTCTCATGCAGCAGACACTGCGCACAGTGGCCTTCATGTGTGGTCAGTGATTTACTTCTTATTCTCCCAATCAATTTGTTTTGGTTTACAATAAGTTCTCAACACTATTTTTTCGACTCCTCTCTTCAGAAACATGTGTGTTTGCCTTCCTCGGCCTCTCCATCTTCAGCTTCCCTCATAACTTTGAAATATCCTTTGTCATCTGGTGCATAGTAAGTGCTCTTACAGTAAAAAAAAAATCTTATCTGAAGGGTGTCTGGGATTATTCCCGTTATTGTCAGTGTTACAGCTGTTGCTCTCTCGGCAGGTTCTGGTCCTTCTGGGGCGAGCGGTGAACATCTTCCCTCTGTCGTTCCTGCTCAACTTTTTCAGAGACCACAAGATCACACCCAAAATGATGTTCATCATGTGGTTTAGTGGTGAGATGATACAACAAAAATTTTTGATCAGTGTCTTATAATGACTCTTTGTTAGTGTCTATGCTGTGGTTATTGCTCTAACAAAGTGCCACTGTCTCTGGGTTCAAATGATAGTAGTAACTGAAACAACTGAGTCCATTGACAGTTAAGCTGCACATATTTTGGTAATCTGTTCATCCTTTAAGTCCTTTTTCAAGCATTGGGTTTTGGACTTTTAGTCAGACAAAACAATTAAAAGATGTCGCTTGGGATTGGCTTTGATGGACACTTATAATTAACTAATTATTTTCTCACAAATTTCATAAATCAAGAAAATAATCAGCAGATTAACGCATAATGAAAATAGTTTTTGCAGCCTGAGTGACAACTCTGGGAAAGAGATATAGGGTTCCAGTAGCTGGCTGTGGGGTGTTTTGGGTTAGCTCTAAGAGAACCCCTGAAAGCTGCTGCCAAACAGTCAGTTTTGAAGATATTCTCATTCAAGATTTGTTATGACAAAAACTATACGTAGGCGGTAAGCTTAGCAGTTAACAACAAAAAGGTAAGCAGACAAGCCCCACACCATTGCTACATACAGTGGGCTCCAAAAGTCTGGTCTCGGACCTAACATTACACCTTGTCCCAGAGTTCATGAATAAGCCCCACCTACTACCAGCCGGACAAAAAAGAGAAGTGATCACTTGAAGAAAAGTGAAGTGAAAAGAAAAGTGATCATGTGAGCCAACTGCTAAACTTATAAAAAGCTCCTCTTAAGAGTAGTTTGAACAAGAGAAGGATCTCTGCCAAGTCTGATCATTTGCATATTATTTCAATAGGTGTATTTTTGATTTGATTTATTTTATTTCACCAGAAAAATACATATGAATTTACATTGAATTCTGGGAACATACCAAAGATTTATAGCTAAAATGATTAGTTGACAGAAAATGTGTCTGCAACTATTCCAATAATCGATTAATCATGTCAGTAATTTTTCAAACTAAATTGTCAGACATTCTCTGATTCTACCTTCCCGAATGCGAATACTCAGCTGCGCAGCTGGTCAGTTAAAATAGGTTTTTGAATCTCACCTCATCTTGGGTACTGGGAAACGGGCATTTTCCATTATTTTCTGACATTTAATAGACAAAACAATTAGTTACTTAATAGAAAAATAATCATAGGAATAATCGATAACGAAAATAATTGTTATTTGCAGCGCTAATATGTAAAAAAATAAAACAAATGAAACATATCAACTGTCAGGTTTCACTTTACATATGCTTTTGTGTGGTCCTCTTACAGTCTGGTTCGTCTGTATTTTTCTGCCTCTTAGGTTTGAGAGGAGCTATCCCCTACGCTTTGAGCCTTCATCTGGGCCTGGAGCCCATTGAGAAGCGGCAGCTAATCGGCACCACCACCATCATTATTGTACTCTTTACCATCCTCCTCCTCGGGGGCGGGACCATGCCACTCATCCGAATTATGGACATTGAGGAAAGCCAGTCACGGCGTAAGAACAAGAAAGACATCAATCTGAGCAAGACAGAGAAAATGGTAATGGATGAAACGCTTTGATTTCACACACACACACACACACAGACACACACACACACACACACACACACACACATACGTTGCCCTAGGTCACTTTGGGGGACCAGCGTTAATTTCCTGGAGACCTACACTAACCGAGCCCCTTACCTTCGTCTAACCTTAACCTTAAGCTCTGACACAGAAATCAGCTTTTTCCCGCTTGGGGACACAGCTTTTGTCCTCAGTTGCACTAGTCATCCCCAGTTAACTGTTCTTAAGTTTGTAAAATTTTCCCTCAAGTAGCGTGTGACAAAAATACACACACGCACACCAACAGTTTGTTGGTACTCACTGTGCCGTCCTCTCATCTGCCATCAGGCTCTTACTGTTCTCTATTGAGGGAAAAACATCAAAGAGCTGATTGTGTTTTGTGTGAGAGACACTGAATCGGTGGGAGAGGGGGGCCACTCTCAACACGGGGGTGCACACTTAGAAACACAAGCACAAATAAACCCTAACAACTACCATTAATATCATTTCCCAGACACACCAGAATGCAAGCTATTGTGTTAAATATTTCAGTCGGCTCTGTTGGCTCTGACTCTAGGTCTTTCTTTTGAAGTACATCCCACCATTGCCTGACTACCATCACTGGCGGCATGTGGTGGTGTGCTTGCATGACTTGTGTGTATAGTATTTGCATGTTTGATGTCTTCCAAAGCCAAGTGCTACACCCCGGGGTACCAGCAACTAGATCTAGCAACCCTCCATTTTCCCTCACGGCTCTGATGCCCTCTTTGATGTAATTCCCGCTCTTTTGCTCTCTCTGCTCTTCCTCCCTCATCCCTCATCCTTCTGTGTGTGATCTTCACTCCACCATCCACAATGCTGCCCTGTAATTTTGACTTTACCCTGCACCCACCCTCCTCTCGTCCATGTCTTTCACCTCCATCTCATTTGTTGGCTCGTCTCCTTTCATTTCTTTTTATCCATTTATCTGACTCTCTCCCTCCCTCTCCTCTTCCTTTCTCTAGGGTAATACCATCGAGTCGGAGCACCTATCAGAACTGACGGAGGAAGAGTACGAGGCTCACATCTACCAGAGACAAGATCTGAAGGGCTTTATGTGGCTTGATGCTAAGTACCTTAACCCCTTCTTCACTCGCAGGCTTACCCAAGAGGTGAGAGAGAGACAGACATCCCCTGAGACACCTGGAAGGCCACATGATACCGTTCGCGATCTCATAAACATATTTTATTGTTTTGCAGTCATTTTGGTTTTATGTCCAGTAAATAGAAATGCTTCACAATACAGCAGCCAACCAGTAAATTCCAATTTGGGGACTTTAGGAGGTTATTTAGTTTGTACCTAATTTTTTAAACCATACACGGATGCTCACCAAGTATTTTCTGCCCCATTTTATCTGCTCAAGGTCAAAATGACCACACAGAGATTTTGTGAAGTAAAATAGGAGAAAAGTGGCTTTATGCTCATGCAGTATGTATGTTAGTTTAGCAGTTTAAAAATATGTATCCCTGCTGACTGACCATAAAATCTGTGGCAGTTGTTTCATTGGACACACGTGTATGGAGAGAGACTAGCTTGGTCAAAACTTTCAGAGATGGAGAAACAGCGAGACAACAACCTCAGAGTTCACACTATGATAACGCTTGGTTCAGTGACAGGACTAAAGAAAACTGCAGCAAATTAAAAGATGCTTTGTTAAGTTACTTTTCATGAGCTGTTCTTCATCTCTCATTTATTCACTGATCTTTTTGTTGAGCTGACACCATCAGGCTGTTTAACAAACATTTTCTCACATACTGATTTCATTTTGCTGGATGAATACTCTCTGGCAGTTCTCTTCAACTAATATTCCAGAAAACACTTTGGTTTTCGCTTCACTGCTTTCCAGACACGGGTAACACGTGTCAAAACAGGCCGGCACCGGATCTTATTTCGCGGCACTTAATGCAAATCAAATTAAGTGCGGCTGGGCCCATTTACATCTGTAGTCTTTGTAAGAAACTCGCCAAATTAAAATATAGCAGCAACACAAAACTTCACACCCCTGATGGTAATTCGCTCTAAGATAAGTTTGTTGTTTTGCAAGTGTAGTAAATAATCTTTCACCTCTGTTCATTAGCTCCACCAAGGAGGTTGTGTTTTTACCTGCGTCTTGTTTGTTGGTTTGTTTGTTTGTCAGGAGGATTACACAAAAAGTAATGAACCGATGTGCACTTTGCTTGGTGGAGGGACGGGGCAAGGGCCAGGAGAACCCATTAAATTCTGGGGCAGACCCGGCCAGATCCTTTTACTATGAATTCGTTTTTTTTTCTCTGGTGTAAAAAAATTGCCTGCAAAATTGACATACTGTATGCTGCTGTAGGGTAGTTAGTTTCATATCACTTGCTTGTGTAGCAGTGTTAAACTTGCTAAATTGCTCATGCATAAAATCATTAACAGAATGGCATTATGTAATTTGCCAAAGGGAAGAAGTTTTAAACTGTACCAAGATGTAAGATATCTTCAATCAAAAGCATTCATGGTATTCACAGACACAGAAGAAAGAGGATGTTCCTACAGGGTTAATGAATACTAAGATGTGTTGTTTTTTTTCCCCCTCTGCTCTTCATGTCTATATTTTTGCATGGTCATGTTTATTCTTGCATGTGTGCTAATGTGCCGATTTGTCTCGTGTGTGACGTGTGTGTCTGATAGGACCTGTTACACGGCCGGATCCAGATGAAGACCCTGACCAACAAGTGGTATGAAGAAGTTCGCCAGGGACCCTCAGGCTCTGAGGACGATGACGATGAAGCAGAACTTCTGTGAACTGAACAGACACTTTCGGTTCATATGAAAACAATGAATGGACATTGTGTGTCCTGGGCAGAAGGAGTGTGTGTGTGTGTATGTGTGTATGTGTGTGTGTGTGTGTGTGTGTGTGTGTGTGTGTGTGTGTGTGTGTGTGTGTGTCTGTGTGTCTGTGTGTCTGTGTGTCTGTGTGTCTGTGTGTCTGTCTGTGTGAGTGCATGGGTGTGTGTAAAGACAGGCACTGTTCTCAGTGTCAGTCACATGCACTTCTTGTTTGGTCAACTGCCGCCAAGTTTATGTGACAGAAGAGTTTCACTCAGTGCCCACTGGATGGATTGTCAGTGCACAAACTGGGCTGGAATGTGTCAAATCTAATTTGAAAATCGTAACACTGGATGAAGTGGGAAAAAAAAAAAAATCTGTGAAAAATATGAATGCCATGTTGATACAACCTAAAGAAACCGGGAGGATACCTGCGTGTGCTGATCTGCTGAACAGCACACGAGAAGCTTTGTTGATCCAGAGAAGCTTTTCCCAGGTGTTATAAAGGCTTTGGTCTGAAGGAAAATCATTAGGGAAGCTGTGAGGGATATTTTAAGTGTAAAGCAATATAAGAGCACTTGTTCACTTTTTCTCTTCTGTATCGTTCACTGCTATGTGGCACTAGCTTATTTAAGTTCTGCTGGAAGTTGTGCTCGTCAGGGGAAGGATACAACATAGAGTCGCTACAGGCTCAGCCTTTAAAGTGAGATTTGTAATAAGCCACAGGTTAGTGCTTTGAATCGCTTCCTGTTGGAACTGGATTTAATCTCTCTGGGTCTCCACATTTTGTATGCATTAATGATTCTGAGTTCATTTATTTAAAAAAACACGTGCTATATACACATGTAAAAAAAGATAAAACACAACAAGTGATGCATGGCTACCCCCCCCCCCCCCCCCCCCCCCAGCAACTATGGGCAACAAAGAGAAATGCAGGAGAGATTTAAAACTAGTGAAACTTGCTGGGTAAAACTAATAATTTTCAAAACGTTAAACGCCTAGCTTACAGAAGAATACTTAATGCATAATTACGCAAATTGGAAATTGATGTCATTGTCAAATATGGTTCCAGTTTGGTTTCTCTAAATTAACTTTTCTCTGTTTGTTTTCATTCTCTGGCACGGTTCCTGCCACTACACTGTGCGTAAAGTACAACTTTAAATGTTGCTTTTGTGTTTTTCACTGTGGATTTCTAATTAAGATAGGCACCAATGAATGTGTGGGTAACTGGGAACTGTTAATGTATTTTTTTTCTATTTATTCATAAGATGTGCGATTTGTGGGATACAAGCTTTTATACAAGCTCTATGAGCACAGCGGGAATATATAAAATAATCTAATAAATCATATTGACATCCTATATGCAGCGTCAGATGATACTTTAATGGGAGAAGAGCTACACCTTCACCAGCTGCACTAGTTTGTCATTGCTAATTTCCACAAATTCCTTGTGAAAAATATGTGATCTTATTTTTTCTTTGAGATACCTCTGGAGGAGAGGTGTTGTGAGTTAATGTATAAAGATGATTTTTCCGAACTTTACAGAGGAATTTAAGGTAAACTTTAAGACAGTAGAGGCATTGCTGTAATACATTGAGAAAATAAACCTAATCTTATTAAGAAGAGTAGTGGAAAACTTTGAATAGGAACTAAAATCAACTCGTTATAATTGACACTTAATGTAGAGCATAAAGTCTGCCAAACTGAAATTGGACATAGTACATAAAAAACTTAAGAAATGAAATATGAAATGGCATATGAAAAAAAAAAAAAAAATAGAAAAACACATCTCTTGTATAATAAGATACTTACCAGAAAGAATTGTTACCTCATATGTGAGTTAAAATTCAGTGCCACCTTTACACTGTCTTCATGTATCTTTAATATTGGTGACTTTAAAAAACATTTTTAGACAACATTTTCATGTTTTAGTGTAAGTTTCAGTGGAGTTCCATTTCACTACTCATTTCAAAAACAGCATGAGGTAATTAGTCTGTGGACTGTGAAGTGGGAGGTTATTATGTTTCCAGCTAAGATAGGGAGTCAGACCAGTCCTCAGAGTAATTAGAATATATAAAAAGGTTAATGTGTGGTCATGCTGGGGAACATATCCTGTTACCTACAGGCAAAGCTCTCGTGTCCAACTCATCACCAGACTGACACACCCTTGAAATGTCTACGGGGATCTCATCGGGCATTTTGATGAGGAGGCGAGTGACAGTGTTAAACCGGAGGAAGAAATCATATTACAGTGTGGATGTAATTAATGTTGGCAGTGGCTCTGCACTGTAACTCAGGGCAGTGAACGTCTATGTAAGGTGAGTAGACTCTAATTGCATGTTTTACCACATTGGAAGGCATGAACACTTTTTTTTTTTTTTTTTTTACTGTGAACATTAGATATGTGAAAAATTCATTTAGTGAAGTTGGCGATTTAATAAACACTGCTCACACTGTCAGCTGCTACAAGACAGTGTCATTTTTGTAATATGACTTTACAACCAGCAGGGGGGGTGTAAAGCCATAGCATTGGTCCATGAAAAATTAATAAAGCCAGATAGCTGTGGATAGCTGCTACATTATTTACAATTCATTACCCGGTCATACCCATTAACTCCTCCTCTATATGGTATACATATTCCTACTGAAAGTGGTTGAAGATGTAAGAGAATACCAGGGGCACAAGAGTAAATTAGAATTTCCAGTCCCTCTGTCCAAGGTGAACTGACCAGATTCAGCTCAGCCTTCATTCATGTTATTTCAAGTTTATTTTTGTAGGTTTATACTAAACTGTATCTCAACCACACTATACACACACACCTTGAACAGCTTATTTTTCTTAAAGCTTTCCTGTCTTCTAGTTTCTAATAAGATGAACAGCTAGTGATAGACATTTACAGCAATTTTTTTTTTTTTTAATCAATAGTTCATATCACCAAGCACACACACATTTCCACATTTCCCCAGTATTTCCTCTCATTTGCCATACTGTAGAGATATTTTACTCAGGGTTACATGCCTCTCTTTTTGTTATCCTCCTTTTATTAGAGTTTAGGGATTTTTCTTTCTCTTTTTTTCCTCTTTTTTTTTCTTTTTCTTCTGACACATCATGCCAAGAGCCCCTCAGCGGTAAAACATTTTATGATGCTTTGGGGAGTAGCAGTTCTTGCAATTCTGCCAGTACCCAAATCATAAACTACAATTTATCCACTGTCATTGACTTGAGCCAAATCTTTTCAATCTGTAGGAAATGAGGATCATCACTCAGTATGTCATTGCTTGTTTTACAATTTACAATTTTCTTTCAGAGATTAGATGAAAGACTGAGAATAACACATTGATGGCAAATGAAACATGTTTGTAGATTAAATGACACAATGTAATTACCATCCTGGTTTGCACAGTTGATGAATTAATATTTCATACTGGTTATGAACATGTAGTTGCATGCAAACTAGATGTGAGATTAACATCACAAATCCCTGATGACCACGCCTTGAATCAGCGATAGGAAAGTCCCCCTGTAAAATCAGAAGTTACTGGTCGGTGGACATGAACAGCTGTTCACCCTCTGCCTCTATGGTACACCAGTCTCCATCCCGAAAAGGTGAGAATGAATTTGACTTAGCTGATTGTCATTATACACAAACTGTAGGAACTTACTGCAGCAGTTCTGCACTCCAGCCTTTCAAAATCTATGTTTTGTTTGCAGCTGAGGAGAGGAAAAAGGAAAAAAGCTACATGTTCCAGTTCTCTGGTCACTCCAGGGGAGCTTAGGAGCTAAACAGAGAACTACCACACATGACTATACTTTAACTACAGCAACAAAAGCACACACAGACACTCACTTTATGATGAGATGACGGGGAAATATTCAATTAAAAGGTAAACTTCAAGTGTTTTTTTCAGTGTTTAAGTGTTTTGTCTTAGGTTGCTGTTTGATTGTTTGCTCCCACAGTATGGTCAATGAAAGCTCAGTCACATGCCTCCTTACACAGTTTCTTTATTCTCTTTGCTCAGATCTTTGATTTAGTCCCTGTTCCCAAATGCTCCTCACTCTTTGAATCACTCCATTAATGGTCCCATCAGTCCTCTGTCTAAATAAGTGAGAATGGTAGGAGTTCAACTGTTGAGAAAACTGATAAAGAAACTGAACGCTAGGAAAAGCAAAGCAGACATTTGCAATTTAGTCAGCTGAAGCTACAAAATGTGGCCTCACCACCACACTTTGCATGTGTTAATAAAGGACTGCCAACCCCAACTCTAACCCAGCCACGAGGGGAGTCGATTAAAGCAATAGTTCAACATTTTGGGACGTATTACTTTCTCATTTAATTTCTTTGTTTGTTTTGAAATTGAAGATTGATACCATTTTCATGACTTTACTGTAAACATTAAGTTACCACAAACAGCCTGTTACCTCAGCACAAAAACTAGAAACAGGGGCAAACATCTAGCCCAGCCCCGTCACCTCCCAGCACCTCTAAAGCTAACTTAATGTTTTGTTACTTCTGAACAGAGCCAGGCCAGCTGTTTCCCTCTGTTTCCAGTCTCTGTGCTAAGATAACTCATTGCTGGAAGCTTCGTATTTAGCGTACATTTATCTAACTCTATACGAATATAGAGTATGAGTATTGAGCATATTTCCCAAAAATGTCGAACTTATCCTTTAAAGAAAACACTACAAGTTTTATCTGTTTTATCTGTACACTGTATTGAGCTACAGTACATCAAGTGTCAGATATCATCAAAGCTGATTGGGGGTTTTCTGAGAACAATGTCCATTTGCTTAAAAAAAGGAAAAAATATGTTAACATGACACCTTGCTGTTAATTCCTTTCCCTTTAGTGTGTTGTTTTTTTTTTTTCTTTGTGTGTTGTACATGTAGACAGAATAGACATGTTTACACAACCTTAAACAAAAGTTGTAATTGTTGTAACTCAACATCTTACTTTAACTAAATGAGCATGTGACATTAGGGATTAAATCGTTTTTTCTTGTACTGCCACCAGTTAAAGGGAAACAAACCCACAGGACACTGTGTCTCAGTTCTGAAAATGCGAGCGGGCAGAAAATCTTGTAAACATAAATCTTACATCAGTAGTCAACTGACAGTAGGAACAGAGCACTTGAGCAGATTCATATCTGACTGGTCTGTTTGTTTCTGAGAGAGCCCTGTGTTGAACTCACCAAGCCTGCAGACAGATGCAGGCTGTTATATATCTAGCAGACAGCTAGTCTGGGGATGTGAAAGACTTCACTTCTTCCTATTTAAGGTCATTGAGTTGCCATAGGAACTGACTTGAGGTCAGTGATAAGTTTTTTTCAGTCGGATATTGTCAACAGCCACGACGTGCTCTTGAGACACAGAAAGATCTCAAAACAATGTCTAACATACACAGAAAGTTGTTGTCAGTAAAATTCATATTGAATGTTCATTCTAATAGAAGGACTTTTCTTTTTTCTTGTGCTTAAATTTTGCTTAAAATTCACAGCTCTCTACTGCAAAATCAGATCAAAATTTGTATGTTTATTAATGTAATTGTTAACAACTTTAACTCCTCATTTCATTCATAACTTAAGCATCATAACTGATTTAAATATTCTTATACTGTATATATATGAACAAATAAAACCCTAATTGCACATCTGTATCCATCCATCCATCCATCCATCCATCCTTCTGTGTTTAGAAAAACAAACTACTTTGCTGATTTGTCCACCTATAAATAAATGTGCTGTTGCAACAGGAGTATTTAAACCACAAAATCTGTGTGTATTTTCTGCTGAGAATTACAATGTTCAGTGTATTTAGAACCATTTTTCTTTTCCAAGAAGCAAGATAACTTAAGTTATTCTTATAATTTTGTTGAGCAAAACCTCAGCAAAACTTAAACATAGACTACAGTAAAAAAAATAAATAAAAAGCCTATACTGTGGATGACTCAGCCAAGTTTTCAAGATAACTCAGTAAATCTGAATTATGCACTAATAAATGATTCGTAATGGTGGTTGACATAGTTGTACATGTATATTATCTATTGTTTATTGATGGTAAGAATGCTCACAGAGTGTGAATATCTTATAAGACCTATTTTATAGCTTCAGCTGAGGATGACTGTTGAAATAATAAACAAAGCAGCTTTAAATCTTTTAACATATTTCCAAAGATAGTGAACAGTGATTGTGTCATTAACATAATATGTGAAGTGTAAAAATGTCAAGCAAACTTTGACTGTAGACACCCAGGCCGTGCTGAAGACCCACCAAACTAGGTGAGTAGGAGTGGGAGAACATTTTTAGGTTTTGTATCGAAAGACCTTATATAAAGAAATTGTCACTAATATTATAGCCTGGACCATAAGAACTTTTAGACATTTGGTTGATATAATACAAAACTAAGACTAAAACTAATGACTGGTGGTCTGTGCTAGGTCATTGTCTGTCTCCCAAATGAAGCCTGGTTTTCACACAGACGTGGTCAGTGGGAGGATCTTCCAGCTCTTGCTTCTCATTTATGTCCTCCATATCAATGGTGGGGCAACCTGGCAAGCATCATTTAGCTAACAGACAACAATTGACACACTGAACTTGCACTTTTCACTTTTATATGCTTATACCAAGTTGTGGGCTGTAAGTTGTGTGTCCAGTTGTGCAACCACATGTTCAATTGTAAATGGGACAAATGCACGTGCAGTGACATGCATCATCGTAAGACAGGGGTCTCCCACAAACTGTGAGATATCTGCTGAGTGAGGCTGTAATTGCCCTGGGCCTGGAGGTGACAAATTTGTGAATGTGTGTTTGCTCTGTCAGCCAGCCACTTTTCCAATGCATCTTTCAGCCTGTTATGTGTGTAACTGTGAGACACATGTCTTCACATATGGGAGCATGCCCACTTGATAAACTGATATACAGTGTGGAGAGTGGGTGTGAGCGGGTCGAATTGACCACTCAGCAGAAAGTGGCAGAAAGTCAATGGAGGCAATGAGAGCAATCAATAATGCACAATACAGACTGATGGTTAACATTTTGGTGGTAATTAGATGATAGGATTAAGAGGCTTTAGGTGGCTAACCACAATGACATGTTATTGGACATCTATCCAGCTGGAATATTGATAGCTGCACCCTGTGTATTGCGTACTGGATTGAAACAGCTATATCTCTATATCAAACTCCAAATGTTGACCTCATGGTGTTAAAAGAAAAATCAGCAGATTAGGAATTAATCCTCTGGGCACTATCAATGCATAAACCACATTTTGTGCCAATCCATCTAGTAGATGTTGAAATATTTCACTGGATAAGGGAAAATTTTGACCCACTCACTGCACTGGAAAAAAAAGTCCTGACCTTGGATATTTGTGCTAAATTTCATGGCTAAAGGTACAAATGTCAACCTTATTGTGGTACAAAAGGAAAGGTCAGGGGATCACCAAAGTCATTAGGACTGACTGCCTAAGAACCATAAACTACTTGATATTTTTTTGTGGCAATCCATGAGGTAGAGCCTGAGATTTTTCACAGAGTAAATTAATGTTTTACCTGCTGATGGCACTAGAGAAAAAGTCATGGCATCACCAAAGTCATTACGATTTATTCTGTGAACACTACAGATATCTGTACCAAACTTCATGGCAATCCATCAAGTAGTTGTTGAGATATTTCCATCTGGACCAAAGTTGTGGACCAACTGATGTCCAGACCAACATTTCCATCCCTAGTGCCATGGTGCTAACATGACTAAAAACAAGATTAGATTATCTGACATGATTTGTTGTGAGATATGTACTGGTAATGATATTGATACATGGACATGCCTGATTCTGCTTGTTTTGCAGCTGGAGATCCTTCATGGATTATTATGAAAAATGCAGCCTATAGAGGTGAGTTACCAGAAACATTTTAAGCCACATTAGTTTTCAAAAACAAGCTAAATATCTGGGCTGGTTGCTGCTCATTCATTCCCCAGCAGCAGCAACAGAGCAGCAGGCAGCAGCATTAACATTAAAGTGAATTCACTTTGAATGGAGGAGTGATATACGAACAGGCTCAATTGTGCCTCCCAGAAGCCCTGGGGTGAAGTCTGCATAATTAATTAAGTATCAGAAATGCACAAAAGACATTTTTGTCTTTTCTGGTTGGTTAAACCACAGTATATATATATATATAAAGAAGCAAAAAATAAGGAAATCTGCATGAATCTGGGTTAAAAGCCATTCAACCCTCCCTGTAATAACTAGATAGGATAGATTAGCCACATACATTCAACAGTTGCTCAGTGGCATTAAAGTCAGCTTTAGGTTGCAAATGAACTGAGTTAGTAGGTACACCTTTACAATCTATACCATATGTGAAATTAATGAAATGTATTGTTTGAAGGACAGAACATTAACTATTACATCAGAGATTTTAGACTTTAGCATACATATTGTAATACCCCTTTTACACCAAAATTAGTGCATATAAGTGTTTTTTAAAAACACTTATATGCACTCTCATACACAGCATTCTCATAATGACATGCAATGCTCAGCTCCAAACTGTATCACAAGTAGGGGTCACTGACCTCAGGAACACCTATGCATACCAATCATGGATAAATCATGGATAAACAAATCACAACCAGCAGGTGAAACACATCACACATTTATGCATCAGCACAAAGACCTGAAGTGTGTCCAGAATCTACTACAGCTCATGTCTGGTTCTAAGGGTGTGCTCATAGAAAATGTTTTCAGTGCTATTTGTTAAATACTAAAAGAAATCACTGTCATATGTTTGTTACAATATCAGGATAGAGGTATGATAATGAAGGAAAACAGTCACATTTATTGTCAGACATCTCAAATCTCCTAAAACTTCAACAGCACTACTGGCCAGCTGTGCTCAGGCTGTCATACAATACACAAGTGGCAGTTTAACAAATTAATTCACATAAATATTTCACATTTACAGGAAACTATTGTAAAATAATGCTACAGCAATGACTATTTGCTCCATTTACATTGTGTGTTGCATGGAGGAAAGAGTTAATTAACACAATAACAATTTTGCTATACCTGCTGGTATATGGAAGAACTTTTTTTTTAGTTATTGCATAACATACCCACAACAGTGGAAGACTGCTGGAAGACAGCTCTGCAGTTAATCTGAAAACAAGCATTGCAAAATTAGGAAAATATCCCAGAGGTTCTAAATCTTTTCTGAACCTTTTGTGGCCAGTGACCCTATTTTAAGATATGTGTTTATATTTTATTTTGGCTTCACTGGGAATACTGGAAGAACTCCAGGGGGATTATATAGAAATGATCCTAATTAATTCATAAAAGATTACGCAAATATGAACAGAGAATACATCAGGCTACCTTCTTATGGCTTCCCGACACTTATGTTGAGAACCTACATTCTGTTATTTTAGTGCATGGATCTGTTTTGAGCAGACTTTGCTGGCATTGCCAACCAGATCATACTGTAGGGAGTACATCTCTGTTCACTCTATAATGTCTTACAATGGATAAATTAGCAATTTTTCGCTTGAGAGACATTACAGATGCAAACCTTGCATGTCAGCAGTAGGAGGTGTTAAGTGTTTGGTATGGGGTGTGGGCATGGTGGGGGATCATTATACACATACTCAAATATCAACAATAAAAGTAGACAGAAAGCATTCATCGGGTACTCCATTTTGAAATCCAGCTCCCACCTAATCTCCAGCCTCCAGTGTGATTACCTTATTGTGTCCTTCTGTGTGCATAAAGTGCAACACATAAGACATTGATTAGGCTGCAATTTTATCTATGACCGGCATGCATAGCTGTTACTAAGGTCAGTGGCCCCTATCTGTGACTATAAGCTGCAACGCTTATACAGTTACATATAAATAAAGCAACACAATTTCAGCAATTCCCTGTGTGTGGTTGTGCACAGACTTAGAATCATGCATACACACATTTACAATGCATGTTAAACTTTCATCACCCCTAAGATAGTGTTTCACAATGCTGGGGATTGCATGTCGACCTTCACTTCCACAGCAAAAAGGAAGATGTGTGTGTAAATATGCAGCATTACTGGAATGTAAATAAATTAGGAGATATGTGCATTCCTGGCGTTTTCCCAGAACAGTGTCCCAGCTTAATATTTAAAATATCCTCTGACAAGCATCCAGAGAGGTAAAATAACCTTGGAATTTGCATCCTCAACAAATTGCCCTTACCTAACACGATGACAAAGTGTTATGGTGTGCATTGCAGCAGAGCTATTTGAGTCTGTGGGAGGCAGTGGTGATGAAGAGAGGAATATGAAGAGTGACAGAATGAGGAATAAAGAAAAACGCAATGAGACTGAGTGAGAGACACAGAGTGTGAAAGATTTGTTCTTCCTCTGAAGGCCACAGTGTCACACACCTTCATGGTCATATTCACAGCTGACATTATTGAGATGAAGCTGTTCTTTTTCTGAACAATAAATCAGGAGTCCACCTCTGGAGCCAGTGTATTCTTTTACTGTCATGTGGCGTAAAGTGAAGTGCACATTAGTAATAAATCCTAACCCCCCATCATCCCACTGCTAAAAAACAGGCATTCAAGACTGAATTGAGGTCATGGCCCCTTGTCTTTTATAATTCACCTATGTGCTGTAATGTACAGTATGTTATTATGTCACAAGGGCACTTGAAACACCCCCTGCTGGACAAAAATAACTTTTACATGTCTGTACAATAGGTCTGTACACAAACAGTTGTGTACTTTCCTTAGGTTTTGCCAGATGCTTTGGAAAGAGGGAGATGACACCTATGGTGATTGCAACCCAGTAAGATTCAGAAGCCTAATCTTTCTTGTCACACAAGTAGTATTCATATTCTTTACTTAAGTAAAAGTACCAATTCAAGAATGTAAAAAAAAAGGCTATTTATTAATGTACTGCATTTTATAAGTTGACCACCTATTAATTTTTTCATGTAAACATAACTTTTAAAAGTAAATAACTACAAAAGTTATCTAAATGTTGAACAAAAAGAGCATGTTTTCCTCTGTGTGTGTAATCATGTAATATGTAGCAAAGCAGAAGCATAGAGTAGGCTGTCATGGAAGTGCTCAAGTAAAGTACAAGTACAAGTAGGCTAAGTAAAAAAAAAAAAAAAAAAAAAAAAAAAAAGTACTTTGAGTAAATCGGGGCAGCTTAGTCATTTTCCAGAACTGCAAACAACAGACACATCTTCCTCGTTTTTCATTGCGCTTCTGAAAATAGCACCTCCCTGGTTTCTACGGGTTGGTATATGTCAGCCACTCTGTGCGATCAAAGGTACTGCACCCTAGGTACAGGCAATCATGTCTAGTTTATCAGAAGGAAGAAAGGTGAAGTAAACGGCCTTATAAGTAGTAAATAGCAATATGGCCTCTTCCATGCCACCATGAAATCGTGACGAGATGTTTCTGAAGTGAATTGAAAAGTCGTTGTTTGGCCTCACAATAAACACAAAAGTTAACATAATTCAAATGGAACAACAACCCGGGGAGTTTGCAGTGTTGCTGATGGTAACGGCTAACGTACTTTGGTAAAACTAGCTTGAGAGAGGTGATTAAGTGACAAGGAAAACGAGAAATGGGCCTTGACGTCAAACAACATGAGTCAAATGCACTCATAGCTCGCTGGTTTCTTTCCCAATTGCTACCTCTCTGAAGTTGCTCTGTGCGGTGTGCATGCTGTGACACAGCTATAGGGATAACATCAGCCTGCCAGGCTCTGAATAACTTGTAATTTCCCCAATTTTTGCATTGATTGATTGTTTAGCTACATGCTCATGCTGTGTGATGTGGGAGTGAGCCTCTGCTGAAGGCACTGTTGATTTGTTTTTAAGATGTGAAGCACTCACTTTAATAACTCACTAGACTACTGTTAGCCTTGTAGGCAATTTCTTGTATGCCATACATATAGATAAGAGTGTGTAAGTCATGTATTGGACACATATATTGATATTTTCAGTAATCAGCACTGACCTGTACCTGTATCAGAGTAAACGCTTTGTAGTACCTTATATACAGTATTTTCTATGCTGAGAGATATGCATAAGAGAGTAGGTTACATATCTGTGATATGGTTTCTTTTTGATGTAAATTGTTGTTAAAGTTGTTTCCGCTATTGATTAATTTCATGATTATTTTCTTGATTAATCATTTGGTTATAAAATGTCATAAAATGGTTCGAAGAAAAAAAAAAAAAACCTCTTTCTTAGAACCCAAGGTGATGTCTTCAAATAGTTTGTTTTGTCAGACCAGTGAAAAGCCCAAAGATATTCAGTTTGCAATCACATAAGGTGACAACAACCAGCCAATATTCACATTTGAGAAGCTCGAGGTAGTGAATGATTGGCATATTTACTTGATAGTTGCAGACTTTTTTTCTGTTGATCAACTAATCGATTAGTTGACAAATCGTTTTAGCTCTACCTCCTTTAATTATTTCGATCACATGTCTGACTTGGCTTCTGAGACACTAAGATAGTTTACCTAGCCCCATAGCTGGCCCCAGTCTGGCCTTGGTGGTGTAAATGGGCCAGAACCACCACTGCAGCCTTTAAAAACTGTTTTCTGTGTCGCCATCTACAGCAATCCATAATAAACAGCCAATGATTTTGAAGTATATTTAGCTGTGGAGCTATACTTTATCGACTGATTGAAGAGTGTATAATTAAAGTGCAGGAGACAACCATAATAGACATAAAACCATTTAGTGTGACTTTAGATAAGTTTGTTTAGGAAACCCCTGTTTAGGCAGCCCTGGCTCCTACAAATGATGTGTTGTGAATGAATGAAGCACTAAATTTATTAACAGCTGCAAAGTTGCCAGGAGGTGGTTGGGTTGGATGGTGGGTGTACAAAGTGTACCACGGTCAAACCAGAGACAGGGGTTCAGTCACTGTGAACTTTTTATGCATTAACCCAGATCACAATCTTTGCATAACCTTAACCAAATGCTGCCACTGTTCAAACATATCCATAATTAAGTTTGTTAATGCTTGGATATTTTGGTGGAAAACATTGTTGCGACGGATGCCACCGGGTTTCCAACGACACACTCTCTGCCAAATGACTCTTTGTAGTTTGGTGCACAAATGTGGCAGCAAACATGTAATTTTATGGACTTCCCTGGTTGCTGTCCATGGTGCTGATCTGACATAAAGTCCAAAGGCACATTCACAGTGCCTTTCCCCACTCTGGTTATCCCATATAGGGATGTTGGACACATTCTGTAATTTACTTTCTTGGGTGTTTATCATAGACTGCTCATGTTTTCATTGTACATGCTGTGTGATATGTGTCTGAGTATTGACAGGAGCCTTTTGGAGAGACATTGCCATCTTCTTTGCTTGACTTGATGTAGCCAGAACATATATTTCTAGTTACTGAATGCTTTGCAGTGAATGTTTTGACCACCACACCATTCCTCTTGCTCATGTTATTGCTGACCAGTCTGTTTAGTTATTTTAGGTTTCTTGGCACTGGAGTTTGTCCTTTGTAGAGAACTATTACACCACCTACAGAAAGGACATGCCCTGCTTATCTTGTCTCTGCACTTAAGGTCTGAGTTTTGTAATATGGTAAAAATATTAAATAGTTGCAGGCCACTGAATTAAATGGTTTATCGTTTAACTGTAAAGAGGAAAATGTATTAATACGTGCTTGTGTAAACACAACACTAATTGTTACCTATACATAAGGCCTATATATTGTTTTTTTCTCTTTTTTTTTTAGCTCATTCCTGCTTTCTCTTTACTTGATCCTTAGTGGAAGCATTCTCTGTCAGCATCACAAGATACTATAAACTACATTTTCTGTGTTATACCCAGTCAATAATAAAAATGATTATATGTCCCATACCCACCACAAAATGTGCAGAGTAAAGCAATAGTTAGATGTGAGTATATGACATAAATGCTGTAGGGGAAGGGCTGTGGGTTGTACTAAGAGCTTCTAAACCTAGTGACTTCAATTATAGAAATTCACTCTGGCTTTTCTAATTGTTTATAGAGCTTTAACCTCGAGTATGTGCTACCTCTCTGTCTTCCTCCAGCGAACCTTTATTGAAAAACTATAGCTATGATCTCTTGCTTGATGAGCTGTGTTGTGTTAGAAATATTGCAGCATCCTTAAATATGGTCTCATTGTTCTTTACCAGGCAGTACTGAGACATCTCTCTGCTTCAATCTTATTGCAGTTTCCCCCTATTTGTAGATCTGGGAAGTGATAATTCACCACGTTTCCTCTGGTGTAAGGCAACAGTTCAGTTAAGAAAGATGAACCATTGAACAGTGTAAAATGGTTGGTCCAAGACATTTTTTTTTTGTCTGAATGAGCTTCTCACCTTGTGTTCAGAAGTAATTATTGATGGGGTCTGAACAGTAGATCAATTCCGTTAAAACCTCAAATGCTCAAACTAGCCCACTCTTTACAGGATAGCCAGGGTCAATATGCATCTAAGTGACATTACACTTTTCTTTCTTTCTTCTCACTTTTCTGAGCAGGACACTGAACATAAAATTAGAATGCAGAAGACATTTCCAATTTTACTAAATGAAACTGAGACTGTGCAGCAATCAGCAAGACTGTTCCTGCTCCTACTGCCATGTTCTGGGATTGCTTTTCTTTATCTTGCACTTCCAAAGCAATAGAAAATTAAATGTCCTAAGGTGTAAGCAGTGACCTTTCTGGGATGGAGAGCAAAATGTATTACTTGGTTAAAGGTTCTGTAAATGAGATTTTTTTTAACAATAATATAGCAATAAACAACTAACTCTCCATGTAAACATATAGTGGAGTAATGGCGTCCTGAGCATAGAATGAAGTCACACCCTGTCTTGTAATATGAGTTTCTCTGTTCTCTGTTTTGTAAAACAGAGAACAGTACTGCCCACAAGTGAGCTCACACAGTCCAGTATGCAGCCTTCAGGTAAAAGTGAAAGTGTTGATGTAAAAGCAAACTTCCAGAATTTCCTCCACTGAAGAAACGGCTTGAAAAAGGGTCCAAAAAAGAAAGAGATAAGACTAGAGCAAAGGTGGACTGGCCCTGGGGACTACTGGCTCAAATCCCAGTCCGACCGTGGAACCAATACTGCTTTGGCTTTGCCAAAATGGAGAGCCCTACGAGCTACTAAAGAGCTCCAGCTTGATGGAGGAGGTGCGGCTGATGAAACATTTGTTTTGGTCTGAGATACTGGTGGTCTAGTGTGACATCAAGTGGCAGTGACAGTCGTTTTCAGGACCTTTAAAGTTGTGAAATGGTATAATCTGGTCAATTTAAAATAAAATTTAATTTAAAATGTATTAATCTAAGTCAGAGAGAAAGAGCCCTAGACTGAATATGGAATTTATGCTTCTAATTGATGTTCTTGAGCAGGAAAATATGAAGTGTCTTGTTCAAGGATCCTCTGAAAGGACACACAGCTGTTAATGGCACTGGACTAAATCTACCTTCTAAGGCCACCTTCTGCCCAAGGTCATCCAGATTTCTATGATATGTACTGCAGTTTTATGATCTCATATCAGGGCAATAATTTTGAGTAACAGGAAAGACATCTTGAAGAGGGAAAGGTAGAATTGTGGTTCAGCCTAACGGCTTTTTTTGGAGATCAAACAGCACAAAACAAGCGAAGCTTGATGCAAATGATGTATGAAGCAAGTTTGAATGCATTTGTGCATATCAAACAGTGTTGTAAAGTACCAGCAGGTTTTTCGAAGTAAGGCAGTTTTGTGAATACACAAATAATAGTTATCACAGCTTATGCGCAGCATTCATGAAGTGATGTATGCTTTTGTCATCTCTTTCCTAAAGCAAAAATATGCACATACATAATCATGCTCTCTTGCAGTTTGAAATTTCTTGTCAAAAGAGGGTGTGGTCAAATTGTTTCACATAAAAAGAATGTATGATGACCAACCATAACAGTTTGGGGCTAAAACATTTTCCATAACAAGGCCTCTTTGAGGAAATGAAAAGGATCACCTGCAAAGACCATTAAAACTTTAGGCCCATATGTGCATTGAAGTCAGATTATCCTCCACAGGATTTATTATACTTGGAAGTTCTCACTCCACACAGAGAAATCAGTAGGGCTGTTTACTGTCTCCTCTCTGGATCAATGAATAGGAGAGAGGGGAGGACATTGAAGCAGGGTGGAGTGGGGGGGTGGGTGGGTATTGGTGTCATTTACTCTGCAGGGACTTGCCCTTGAACATAAACACACCTTGCATTTCTACCAAACAGCACCCCATAAAGCAACAGAGGAATCGTAATTGACCATGAGCGCAGGGTGCTGGCTGGCTAAAGTACTCTGAGATGTGATGTGACTTACAATGAGCTAAAACTCAGGTGAACAGAAAGTCAGGTGGTTGCACCCTCCCTCTCATGGCTGCACCATGAGATCTCATGTAATGCACAGACTTGCAAAGACATTTGTGAACAGCACTCTTGTCCGCCCCCACTCTGAATTGAAATGCAGCACCCGTGGAAAATTTGTGTGAAATGAGCCATTACTCATATATTACAAGGCTGGGTTGTGTGCTAGTCACCCAGTCTAATGAAAATGTATGGAATGGGCATATAGTGTGCATCAATGCTTAACCCATAGATATCTAAACCTTCATTGTATTAAGGAGTTGGCTGTGATTTATGGGTGCAACGTGTTTGGACTTACTAATTTTTTAATAAGTCTACTTGCGCTTCAGCAGAGATGGTTTTGGTTGTACCTGGTGGATTTCAGGAGATTTATATGTTTTTATGTATGTATATGCATTGGATTAGATATATGGTGTGTTCAAAAGCAGACTAGACAGATGGATGTGCAAGACACAGCACATAGAAAGGCTGACAAAATAGAAAGGCACTTAAATAGCTCAAGAGACAGTAAGTACTGGAGTTCTGAGAAGTACATTTGTGGAAAGTCTCCTCAGTGACATTTATTGCTTCCTCTTTTAATGTCAGTGTTAATGTTGTGTCTATTTTCAAAGCCGTGTTGTTGTTCATAGTATGACACATTTAACTACTTGATGGTAAAAAAATATGTTAATGTCTCAATGTTTCATGGAATTCTGTTCACAAGAAATTGTTAGATGTACTGTAGATGACTGGAACTTCAGGGAAACACAGACACACAGCTATAAGAAAGTGGGAATTGCCAATGAATGATGAGACAAGTTGACTAAGGTATTGAAATGTAGCACGACATCTATGAAGAGAAGGATAATTTTGACCAATATTTATAAAAGTAAGAGAGGTGGATAATAACAGGGGAGAGGAAGAATCAAAGAGACTAAGTAGAAGGGAGCAAAACAGAACATGGGTCCATTTTTAATGAGTTAAGCTGGAGTTAAAGTATGCAGCAGTACTTCTCTCAGTATTAATTAGCGTCAGTGATGAGTGGTTTTCTCTGCCCTGGCCCCCTGCAGTTCCTAGTCTGTCTTGTCCTCACCCTAAGCCAGCCTGTCTGTGTAAGTACTGGGACAGGGCGAGATGGTGCGGGGCCTTCTACAACCCCTGAGACGCCATGTAACATCTGCTCCCCCCAGCTGTTGAACTCTCACTAACACACACAGTAGAAAGTCTGGCAGTCTTGTATTTGCAAATGCAGGTGTGTGCATAAATGCGTGCGCCGAATATGGCTGAATGCAGTTGCAAAGTAAACTACTCATAGCAAAGTAAATAGATCTTGTTTTATAAAGAATTTGTTTCATTTTTTATTTGCATATCTCAAGAACAAAGCCATCCCATCCTGGAAAGTGACTGGTACATTAAGTCAAGTGATGTCCTTTAAAGGTAGTTTGCTTGCACAGCAACAACTTTTTTTTCTTCCTGTCAGTGCACTGAGAATAATAATTAAATTATTCAATAATAATTTTACAGTACAGTCCAATGTTCATTCTCCTTTTAGCTCAGTCTTAGTCTCCACCAGCTCCGGAGGGAAATATCTGGCTCATCAGTGGCTTAATGTTCCACTATGTTCACTAGCTAGTGGCTAATTTTGTCTGCCTGTAATCTTCTTCTTCAGGTAGTGTGAATTGGTTTTTAAAGTGTTTTGGTTGAAAACAATTGCCTGCTACTGCAGTAAAGGTTGCTGATGAGAATTAACCACAACAGTAAAGTTGACAGCCCGAAAACCAAAGCAATGAGCAGTAAGGCCCCAGTAAGACATGACAGTGAGCCGGCATGCACAATACCAGGACCCTGAAACTGAGGCAACTAAATGGAATTCAGCCATCATTATTATGTATATATTTTTGTACATGTACTTTTTCTACTGTGACATATTAAAAAGTCTCCTCTGAAAAACACCAGAGGCAGGAACAATGTTTTTGACAGGCCTTCTTCCTTTTTCACAACTCAGTAATAACACCTCATCGGTATAGCAGCTTAGCACTTTCACATGCAACTTTCTTAAAATTCAGAATGGGACTATGACTCATACACACAACATGCTGCTATTTATGATCTGTATCACCCTCTGTCCTCTATCCACAAGCACTTCAGCATTACAACAACAACAAATACCTCACCTCTTTTACTTATCACCTTGCCTTGCATGCCCACACGGCTGGCTGCCGAAAACAGTGCTGACGTTTATCTATGCTGCAGCTTTAGCCTCTTATAGTCATCATAGTGCCATGTACTGGAAGTGTTATATGGATGGAGCACATGATGACCACACGTGTGAAGTGCCCCTTCATACATGTTACTGAAGGGCTTTCCGCATGATGTGCAGGACAGAAATAGTCCCTCTTTAAATGAACCATGAACAGTGCCTGGCGTACTGGAGGTCTAAAGATACAGAGGCCTCCTAATGATTCAGTGCACATATGCACGTCTGCTCGGATTGTATAACGCTCACATCAAAGTCATTATCTTTCTTACTTAATTGTCTGTTGGAATTGAAAAGGGACCATGAGCTTGTGTCAAAGACCATAACAGTAATGGATTGATGCTGAAAGGGTAAGACGTCGAATACATCTCACAGAGCAGTTTTGTCATTGCACACCTTCACAGTGCACACTCTCCTCAAGCTGGGAGTGGAGTGAGCATCTGTGTGTGTGTGTGTGTGTGTGTGTGTGTGTTGCAAAGTCTGATAAGACTTGCTTAGACATGTCCTCTGGATGTCACAATACCCTGAGGGAGAAGGTGTCACAGAGGAGGATATCAGGCAGAACTAGGACTGCTCTGCTCTGTGATTCTTCTCTGCTCTCTGTGGCTTCACCTCCTCATGCCTCGGTTTTATTCCTGTGCCCCTGCAGTGCTGACATTGCTGTAATTATTACTTTTATTCCCTTGATTTACACAATTTTTCACTCCATTCATATTCAGGGTTGAGTAATACCACGAGTTAAGGGGAGTGATACCAAAATGGTATGCGTTTTTTCAATACCTTACATTTAGAAACATCAAAATTTTGTAGCCATTCTACTTTGGAATAGAGTGAAATATCTCAACAACTATCATTTGTACATCCATTAATGGCTCTCAGCGCATGAATCCTACTAACTTTAGCAATTCCGACTTCCTTCCCTTTAGTGCAACCATGAGGTTGACAATTGTGAATTTAACTGAATCGCTCAACAAGTGTTGGATGGATTGCCATAAAACTTGGTACAAGCATTCATGTCCCCCCACAGGATGAATTGTAATCGATTTGGAGATCGGTTTACTTAACATCTAGTGCTCAGGTCAAGCTAATTATCAGTATTTTGAAAGCTAGCTAGCTAAGGCTACTAAATCAGAGCTGGTGATCAAGACAAAAGTTTATTAACAGGTGCAATACATTATTAGCTTTTTGACAATGTAGTCAATAGCTCATCTATTACTGTTACATTTCTAATATTGTAGAGAGCAATACATAAAATGCATTACCATTCTCATACATGTTGTTGGTGACTATTTACAATTCACTCATCCTCTTTGTCTTCAGAGTCAGTTTCCAGTTTTGAATGTATTGGCTGTGCCTGAATTATTCCTCTATTACCCCTTGCCATTGTTTAGTGTACAGTAGCTAGTTAAACAGAAAACAAGCAGAGGTTTGTGTGTTTGATGAGCAGAATTGGAGCTGCAGGTGAGAGGCTGAGGGGTTGGAGGAAATAAAAGGGGAGATCATTTCAATTGCATATTCATAGATCTAAATGAGGCTGAAATGTTGCAGCCAAGCCATTTTAAAGCCATGAAGAGAGAAAATCTAAAATTGTAATATGCACTCGTAGAGGACACATGTTAAAGAGATAGTTTAACAGTCGATATCAGTTTCATGTCTGTGTCTGCATCCAGTACAGGAGCTGCAGTCAGTATGTGTCTAGCTCTATCCTGTCTCCTAAGCAGAGAATTATACCAACCAACAACTCTGTCTTATTTACATGATGTATCTTGTTTGTTTAACGTGAACATACATGTGATTCTAGAGGGAGTTAAATGTTGGATCCATTTATTCATAAAAAAAAAAACATTTATCCATCCAGCCAATACTTAAGTGCAGCATTATGAGATATTGCATGGTTTCCTATATACAGGCGAAGAGCACAGGTGTTGATATCTTTACAGGCACACTGACGAGATGTTGTTCACAGAGCCTGACTGAAAAATCTGCTGGGCTGATATATTGGTATCAGTATGTCTGTTGGCTGATAAGCAACAAGAAGCTGCAGCAGCGAAATCCCAAAGATATGTGAAACAGCGTGTTCACCAGAGTTCGCAAACAAGTTTATTTTACAACCATAAAATAAACTCCTGTGTCATGTTTTGCTCAAAAGATATGGTCATGTAGATGAATTTATATCATCCAATATATTACTATACAATTTTTGAAACTATCAAGAGTAAAATACTGGGTAAGAGTATTTTTAAACATGGGAGAGAGCCAGCCATGCATTCCCCTTGGCTAACTTGGCTAAACACCTCCCAACACCAGCTCTATATTAAACACACCAACGTGAAGCAGTCTAAGCAGACTCTCAGACAGAAAGCTGATAAGGGTATTTCCCAAAATACTGGCATACAAGAACACTGCCTATTTAAAATAGTCGGACATTCTCAAAATGTTTAACTGCATCAGGATCAGGATAGCTTCTGTAACTCAATCTCTCATTGAGCCTTTTTTCTTAAATTGGACTTGGGAAAATTGACCACTGCTGAACTTTCTGTTAGAAGCTGAGGTCTTCATCTTAACAAAGTTTAAAACAATACATACACTGTGTTTGTATTGTCGTTGTGTGTTGTTGTGTGTTATTCATTTATGGTGCTGGGGTAATCAAAGGATAAATAAATGACTCAAAATCAAAATGTCTGTCCGGTGTCACAAGGGGTGCATTAAATTTCACATGCTGCTCAAAGAGACAATCATGTGTTCATCTGGTCCTTAACCTTTCAGCATTTGATGATTTCATGATCATGATTAATTGGTACCAAAAAAGAGCTATTCATATTAATACACACACACACAAAGGATTCTCTAGCCTACAAGTAGTCTTAATGTCCCACATCAGGCTGCTGATTGGATACACAAGGGGCTATTTTAAGTAACTCATAGCATGTGAGCCAGGAGGAGAACGAGCCTCCTCTCATAATGACTTCTGTAACTTCTGTAACCCTCTTTTTCTTCCTCTCCGTTGGTGTTTTGATTATGTAACTCTGTTCACAGGAACACAGACAGAGATATGACTTGCAGTGACAGACACACATATGCAAGAAAGTGCACACACACATATATGGTCATGTAGTGTGTGTACACTGTATACACACACACACACACACACACACACACACACACATATCTGCATAAACAAATTCTCACACAAACTGCTGAGAATCTGTCTTGTTCATTGTGGTGAGATGTCAGGTTTCCTGGAAATAATCTCCTCAGCTTTGCCACATAAAAAAACAAACACTGTTCTATCACTGACCATGCAGCTATAATTTTACTTGAAATTTTAATTTAGGCATGGATTCTGAGTTCTGTTCAGATTGACTTATGTTTAAGTTGCCCTACTATCCTCTGTGGCACATGATAAGCTAATCAATATTTCATTATTACTGTGAACAACAAAACTACAGTAATATGTTGAAAGTATTCGATTTTAGATTATAATTATATGGTTAATGTTAAACCAAATTTCTGCCTTATCTAATGTGCTAATGTGCAGATTGATTTGTGACAGACTGGTATTAGAGTAAAATTATTAAAAATGAAATGGGTTTGAATATAAGAAGAAGGGTAAGACATGAATAGAGTGAAAAACATGTGTTTTTGGGATGTGGGGGAGTCAAGCAAACAGAGACAGACAGAGAATATGGATAAATTGAGGGGTGCATGCTCTGATAAACAGGACTTAGATGCAAACCCACATCTAGTCATGGGTTATTTTCCAAAGAGGTCACCTCCCCAGGCAGGACACACTCCTCCTCGCCTGACCAGAGTAACAAGAATTTTGAACACAACTCAGAAGTTAGTGTTTCCTTCGATATACAACGTGAAACTTTGTGTCTCATTTTTTTCTGCACACAGTGTAGTGGCTGGACTGCAACAGCGAGGCCAGGCAGAAAATGCAAATGTCCGTTACTGACTGACTCAGTGATGAAGTTAGACCAACGGTCGGCGAGCCATTGGCAGTTGCTCTTTCAAAATGAATAGGTGTGAACAGCCTTTGTCTCTATATTTACCAACTTTTCAGACTAGAGATGTTCCAAATAACAAATTTCCCCATTGATTAAACGGAACTTTAAATTTACACTAGTTGACAAGTGTATAATTAAGAAAACACTTTGAGGACAGTCGAAATTATTACAATGAGCTGCATTACTTTTTCAGACCGATCAGGATCACAGCATCCACAATGTCAATTGGCTTGCTGAGTGTTGCTAACATTAGCCGTGTTATAGCATCAACCTTCCTGCCTCGCAGATTAATGTCCACACGCCTGTGCTGAATGTGGTTATGCATTCCAGTGGTAACATGTTGGTTTATTCCGACACATCCTACATAAAAACCTTATTTTTGTTTCCTAGATCAAAATACTGCCAAACTGCACTGGTTTTATGAGATGTTATCTGTCCAGCTTTCCACCTTGCTTGTTTACAACATCTGGGCATAAGCACAGCAAGAAGGGGGGCTGCATAACAGCTTTGACACAACAGATGACCTAAATTTCTTGGGTAATCAAAGGATAAATAATGACTCAAAATCAAAATGTCTGTCTGGTGTCACAAGGGTTGCATTCATTTCACATGCTGCTCAAAAAGTCATTCATTTGTTCAAATGTTCCTTAATCTTTCAACATTTTAAAAGTGACCAATGGTTGCCATTGATGACTCCGATCAAAGCACCCAAGCCCTTTGTGAAATCTTTTCTTTTTCATTTCTTCAGGGTGAAAGTGTTATAAAGGCTCATCCTGTGATCTCTCACTAATAAGAGTCCATGTTTAGACCCCCCACAGGGTCAGTGCAGATATCCTGCTGAGTCCATTCCCACACAGCCACAAATGCTGGCATGCATATACAGTATAAAAACCCACACACACAATACACATACACATTTGGAAAAATAGTCTTTGCGGTCACCAGTGGTGGAAGGAGCTCTGATATCTTTTGCTGAAAAGTAAAAGTAACAATAAAATAAAAGAAATACATAAATAAATGCAAATGCAGCTCCTACTGTTCTGATTTACTCATTTTATGGGTATGATGCCGTGTTCTCTACACTATAACAGTTTTGCTAAAATCAGAAATAAAAAATCGCAATATATTGCCTTGCTTACACTATTGCATCATATCACAATTCAGTCGCAGGTTATCAGCAAATTTAAGTGTCAGTGGAGTAGTGGAGTAAAATGTGCACTATACACCCTGAAATGCAGCATTTAAAAGTGTTTAATGTGGAATAAATAATACAAGTGCCTCCAAACTGTGCTTATGTACAGGACAAGAGTAATTGTGCTTGGTTTAGTTCCACTACTGGTGGTTCTTGGAAAGCAAATGTCTTCATCTTGGCAACATCAGCATCCACTGAACTCTTAACATCTAGAAACTCAGTGTTTTGGTATCCAGATATAAATATATTTAAAATGTATATATTTATATATACATTTATATATTTGTTTTAACAGAAATTACAAGAAATTACAAAAATCTATAAACTTTCACAGTAGTACAGTATGTCATGTCATTCATGCAATATGTCCAGATATGGATGACCCTTTTTTTGTTTTGAATATCTAATTTTGTTGTTTTTAATGGCCTTTAAAGAACACTATTTCCCATCTTAAACACCACTCCATTAGGACTATAGCAAATGATTATTTTCCTTATTGATGAATCTGCAGATTATTTTCTTTATGAATCATTTCACATATGCACCCCTCCTTTTCAAAGTGCTTGTTTTGTTGTGGAAACCATAAATATAAGTTTTTGGAAATATTATTAAACTTTTGGCTGAGAGATTTTGTGTTGATGGACTCATTTATTCATCACCTTTCTACTCAGAAAGTAAAAGACAAATGACAGTCCTGGTCTGTCCTCATCTGCTAAAAAGGGAAATGACATAGTGAAGCCTAAAGGTTAACATGTTGATTTTTGTTTTGAGTGGATGGACTATTGAGCTGGCATTTGTGTGCTTTTTCCTGAAGGTGCTTTAAATCGTTACATTATAATCACCTGGTTAGCACTGATATATTGTCTATATGTTCCTGAAAGATATATAGCAAATATCATTAGAAATCAATAGCAGCCTTTGGCACAGAGTTTGTTTGGACAAATTAGGCCCCCCTGCATGGGCACACAATAGTACAGAAGGGTCAGCATGTATTTTAGAGGTGACAGTTGGTCGATAGGGATTTTGCCAAGATGGTTTATCTATTTGAGTTATCAGTCAGGGTCTGGGTCACATATGCTGCCTCTAGGATAGATATTTAGCGACACAGGGAAATATTCAGACAGCCAAATATTTCTTCACCTAATCTGTTTCCCGCCCGCAGAGGGGAAACTTGTTATAAATCTTTGGAGAATGAGGAAGGTTAGAGGAAGCTGGGGTAGTCTGAGGGTGTCATAAGGCACTATGGACAAGTTGCAAGTGTACCACACCTTCAACTGGCTCAAGTCACCTTGTGCATTTTTCACAATTTCATGATATTTTAATGACTAAATTAAAGAAATAATCAACAGATTTATCTAGAATGAAAATAATCTAATCTTCACAACAAACCTTTGCAGCTGTTTGTGTCACATTCACAATTTGGTAACTGGATACCCTCGCCTTGACTCCAAGTTCTGTCTTGCCCTCTGATCCTCTCAGTCACTGATGCCTTCCACTTCCTGTGGTGGAGTTCTACTTTCAGACCCAACAAATTTACATTATTTTGTCAGTAACATGAATTATTACTTATTAACTGCCTGTAATAATCAGATGATGCCTGCACTGTTTCACCTACCCTTGTGATTCTCCTCTTCCTGAATCTGCCTTAAAGTAATCGCTGACTGGGATGTGATGTTAACTTAAGAAAGGTTTTTCAGGAACGTGACATGCTTGGAGACAAAAGAAACAATATTCACCTGTCTGAACAGCCACAAAATTGCCTGAAACATTTATGCTGGGGGAATAAAGAGACGCTTTTTGGAGGACATTGCAATTGCAGGTACAAATGACAGAAATCCATATTCAACCTTTGTCAGAAAATAGTGTTTTCCATGAAGACATCCGTTAGTTTGTAACAAGCTGGAGACAGCACAAAATGTGAAAGAGGCAGCTGCCTTGTAATACTCTATGCAGGAAAAACCCTGCCAGCATAATACAGTCATAATCACGTAGTGATGAGGAGAGTACACAGTAGCAGCTCGACCAAACACAAGATTAAATGAACGATTCAGAATATTCACTCAGTTATGCTCTGAAGCCATTAAGCCACATGCACATCACTGCCATTTATGAATAGAGCAGTCATCGTTTGTTTCCATGTCTGAGAAATGAGATCATTAGCTAATTTCAAGGGTGAAATCCTCACTCTCACTTTGGGGGGGTGACTGAGTGGGGAGTGAGTGAGTGAGAGTGAGATTGTGTGTGTGTGGGGATGGCTGAGGGTGAGGATAATGCATCTGGTTGTGTATGGATGTAAATCATTGCCATACTAATTGGAAACATACCAGCAGCTGAATACCAACTTTTCACATTTAATCCCTCCTGAATACTTTATGTTGAAATGTAATACCGTGGAAACTGCTTACAGTGATCACATTTATTTATAGTTATTACAACCAATTTTTTTTTCTTTTTCATTCAGATTACTTCTAATTGACATTTTTATATTTGTTACATGAATATAATGTAAGAAAAAGACAGTTTTGCTATTTACTGATATATGCATGTATGTATATATGTCTCCACTCATGTAACATACAACATACAAAGTCAAATGTTCACGTGGTGACTGTAAATGCACAGTATTCCCTTCGATTCTGGTTGACCTATGTTGAGGTTGCAGTGGTGGGAGTTCTCTCATCGGGTGTAGCTGTATAATGTAGCACATGTAGCATGGCTTATCATGTTCCTTATTCTTTAAACATACATATTGGTTCTTAATATTATTAAAAAGATTTTTAAAAAGAATAAAGATTTAGAGTAAACAAAATTGGCTTCAAGAGTGACAACAACAAAGTCAAACAATATAGCAAATAACTTAAGATCTTAGAAAGAAAGAAAAGTTCAAATACATTTTATTCATCTTTAATGAAATTTTATTGTTTTAATTCCTATACTGTTCTTAGAACAGTACAGTACTCACAGCATATTACAACAGGTGAAACCGTCCATGAAGCAAGATTTAAAGCTTCCGTCCCACGTCCCCAATCCTTTCTCTAAGCACGTGATGTAATTGGCTGTCTGATGTTTGGTGAGAGCTACATTACCACTGTGCACACCGCATTGTAATATTTAAACTCAGTGTACTTGCTATTTGATGGGTCAGATGGGAGATATTGCAGCACAAGGGATCACAGGTTTATCATGCAGTTGCACTGAATGCATTCTCAGACTGTAATAAAGTCTACATTTATTGATACAGTGCACTGGTGCCTGGTGTACAAAAATAGCACTAAAATACAATCAAGGAAGTCCAGTTTGGGTTTTCCATGAGTTTAAAGGCTTATCAAAAGCCAAAACACTGCACAATAGAATTTCACATCTCTGAAGAGTTACCACAGCAACAGAAGCTTTATCCTTTGTAAACAGCAGGACTACAGGAATGTGGGCTTGCGTGTATTTAATTGGCCAGTGCAGTGCATTGTTGAAAATTGTTTTGCAGCAGAAGTGCTGCTCGACCCTGTGTTTCTTTCTTTGCCAGAGTCCTCCGCATCTGGACCACCACTGTGTCAGTGCTGTGATAGCACCTATATTTATGAGGAGGCTGTGCTTTTGAATGCTGTGTTGTTGACTGTCTGAACACTGCCAGAGATAAAAAAAAAAGGGGCAGACAGAGAGAGTTTTTTTTATTGTTAAAGCATTGACTTTGTCCTTTGAGTCTAGCTGAAATTTTAAGCCCCTTCAGTAGAAACAAAAAGACCATTACAACATAGAAATTTACATGTTGAAGGCATATCCCCGTTAGATCATGATATTTTCAGCTTCCCCCCTCTCTCTTCACACATTAGTCCTCCCTCCTCCTCTCTGATGGGCTGACTGATGGATTGGTACTTGGAGGCTACTCTTTTGCTGGCCATGTCAAGAGTATTTATGTGTGTGTGTGTGTGTGTGTGTGTGTGTGTGTGTGTGTGTGTGTGTGTGTGTGTGTGTGTGTGTGTGTGTTTGTGTGTTTGTGTATGTGTGTGTGAGAGAGAGAGAGAGAGAGAGAGAGACAGAGACAGACAGACACCCAGAAAAGCACAAATGAACTTAGCATTGCAGTGGTGAGCCAGCTGACAATGGGTCATGGTAAGAGGTTTGATGAATGTCCTCCTCAAACTCTGTGGCCATCTTAGTCAATGGAAAGGTCACAGGACCAGCCTGACCTCCCCTGGCGAGGCTCTGTCTGTATACTACTGTGGATTGTGCTGCTCATTCACACTGCAACAATCATTTATTGATGTGTTCAGAATTCTTTTGTATCTCCAGAACATGTTGCTCGGTGTGTGGTTTGTTCAATGAAGTGAGTAATGGCTCAGAAATTATCAACTGTCATTTGGCAAAAGCAGCGCAGATTCATTTGTAAGCACCAGGCTGAAAATATTTAACAGTCAACAAACGTGAAAATAAAGATTTGTCAAGATCCGTCTATAAACAACAAGGAAATCAGCAGTGTGCACTTTGTGTCGAGAATTTGACCAACACTTAACAGTATTTTCGGCATGCTTTCAATGTTATTGGTATGGCCACGGCAAAACATTTGTCTAAACCAATGTGTGATATTTTGTTTCATTCAAGAATTATTACTGAAAATCGACGACCGACTCTGCAGCTTTAGACAGCTTTTAGCCACTTCAACTAATCTAATCATAATCTGAAAAGTAACAAGTAACAATAGCTGTTAAATAGATGCAGTGGAGTAACGTGTGCTTAGTATACGTTCCACTACTGGTTGGATTATAGTTGTTTGTTTGCTGTCCTAAGTAAAGAGTACATTGTGCAAATGCTGCTGTGATTTTCTTCTTCTTCATAAGTGGTAAAAAGCACTTAAGAAAAAACACCACATTCCTTTATTTCTTAAATGGCATCTCTACTTATGTGTGCATGACTGAGCACCATTCTAACAGCTGTCAATGTGAAGAAGAATCAGCAGACATTATTAACTCCTAATTATTTACCGTCACTTTGATGATGTTATTTGTCAGTCATGCAGACACTTGGAAAAGACTATGCAATACCACAGTCCTGCCTCATGCTGTTTGTCATCTTCTATGTAATGCCATCATTAGGATGATCCATGTGACAGTGGCAGATATGAACTGACATCGTGTCACCCAACCCAACAGGGGCTACATACACTGTACATGCTCTGTGCTTACCTATTCATAGTATTCTCTATATAATATAGAATAAAAGTACCATATAATATTAGATACAGTCCGCTGCATAAAAGTAATGTGCATTGCTGAGACCGAATATATTGTTATGGCAGAATCAATGTGACTGATGCAGTGATCCATCCTCTCGTGGTTTGACTGGTGGACATTTAATAAATGTGGTGATGTAGCCCTCTTTATTAAACCTCACAGACTGGCAAGAGAAAGGCTTGTGGTGTGAATTAAGTGGCAAGTATACAAGTATAGTATAACACTGTATTATTTAAAAATTGCAATGTGATACTAATACTTGGGTAATCACAAAATAATTGTTAGCATTATATATTGTATATAAATATTCATTCTGTGCTGCTCTTTTTCTGTTTTTTCTGTTGGCTAACAGAATGCATCTCATAATTACTTCACAAAATCTTCCTACTAATCTGATACAGCCTATCCTCAGCCTCAGAGAGGACCATGATGTGACTTGAATTAATCCAATTCAATCAAAAAGAATAAGAATTTCACCCACTGTGACGAACGCTTCTTAACATAGTTCACTGGAGAATCAATGTGAGATAGAGGAGTGAATGAAGCACATGGAGAAGGGGTATAGTACAAACTGAATGTCAGCTTAGTGTGCTGTTAAAAAGTGAGTGTATGGATTAGGTTTTGGCCAGTTTAATGAAATATGGTAATTTTATATTTATGAGTTTTGAGCTTAACTCCAAACCTTGTGTATAATGAGCTACAGATTTCATTTCAGGAGTGAAGGTAATTGGATTTTTAGCAGTCCTTCTGAAGGTACTTGCTGAAAGGAGAAACTGAATCAATCATGCAAGCATATAGATATCAGCTATGGAATGCATCTGTGTGGGACATGGACATATTTCATTGGGTTTTTTTTTTTCATTCTTGATCCCCATTACTCCTTCACACTCAAAACATGCATACAAATTCAGTATGCATGTGTATCATATGCATCTCCTAATGAATCCTGTCAGGCAGACCCCGCTTGGTGGCTAATAGTTGTAAAGCACTAGCTGCTGAAAACAAAATATATTCACAACTTGTTTGAATTGCACCATGGCCCTCTTACAGCTCACGGAATCTTTTCATAGAGCACCCAATTTAATTATGGCACATTTCCCATTATAATTCAACCAGCTACATTATAGGAAATGTGTCTGTAGGAGCCCACTAGCTCTTTACATGGAGTATACAACAAAACTGAGTGCACCCACTTGCAAAAGTGGACCATCATATAATAATTGTATTACTTTTTAGCTAAAGTGTGGGGTATTTGACCTTGCTTGTAATTAGAAATAGACCAGTTAGATAGACTGCATTTGAAATATGAGCCCCAAAGTGAACACCAGGGCTTTCTCATATTTGGTTTGTGTCTAATACAACACGGTGGGACTTCAATCAACATGCAAGGGGTTTAAACTTCTCTGGAGAGTAAGGTGCAATAAGCTCTATCTCAACTGGCTTAATCACTTGCCTCCTGCCAAACCAAGCTGATATTGCACTGCACATGGGATGTGGGTCAAATGTTTGTGCTTGTGTGTGCATGAGTGTATACTTGGTCCTCTGTTCTAGTTTGTGTGTGTGTTTTCTGCTTCACTTGAAGATGGATTTCAATTGCATTATACAGTATGGTGTGTCAGTTGGAGCCGTTTTTGTGGCTGTTACTGGGATGATGATACAATATAAATAGGCTTGATGGCTGCACTGGATGAGTGATGTATTCAGACAACCTTTGTCAGCTTGTAAATTGGTTCGGGTATTGCTGAAAGAATCCTGCAAACCTCTTCATAGTGTGAGGAAATGAGTGCTGTGAGAATGGCAGATAGAGGGGTGCTTTGGTTGCAGCCATTGAAATATAAATTTTTTTGCAGTTAATAAAGATTGCCCACACCCGCCATGATGGTAAATGGTGAGGGGTATCGGTAATCACACAGGCACAAAGAATTCAAATGGAGTCGTATTACGATGGAGATTGAAATCTGTTCCTCAAAGTCACAATTCCCTCTGGCCGGTGCAGATGTAGATGTATGCGCATACATGCAGATATGGTGAACCTAGAAGCAATATATGAACTGTTGCTATTAGGTTTGATAGGTTTAATGCATGTTCAAAATGTAATTTTTTAAGCTTCTGGTGTATTATAATTTGTATTCATGTGAGATAGGAGCAAAAGTGGTCCTAGAATATGAGCTTTGAATGGTAATGAGCACCTCCATTTATTCCACAGTCTCTCTAGGGTTGCTTATTTTCAGGTTTCATCCAGGCTTTTATTTTATTTACAATACAACCATCATCTTTAGTTTACCCATTTTTCACACCAATGGCTTCAAGAAATCCTGGGATCTTTGATTGGTGACTAATTATAGCTAGCTGCGGACAAGTTTGCTTTTCAAACAACCCTTGACTCATTTTGGCCATTCTGAGATCAGTTATAATAATGCACCCATTATTATACACATGCGCACATGCATTAGAAGATGGTGTATAAACTGAAGCTTGAAAAAGATAACCACGTTGTACATGAACATGGCTTCATATGCGTATATATGCATTCCTATACATTCATAGGCATTGTATAACCAAAACTAATCATGCAGCTGTATAGGGTTTATTTTAGTATTTTGAGACATAAAGGGGTAGCCATAGCCTATGGGCTCATGTTTATATTGTATAGCCACTGCTTGTATATGTTTTATAAAAGACTGGGCTAATTACCAGGAAGTACTAGTATTAGTATTTTGACCATATCAAAATCTTGTATTACGGTATAGACTATGTAATTCTATATCACTGTAATGGTATATATGACGATACAGTATTTCTTCTGTAAATTAAATTAAGATATGATTTAAAGTAATTATTCCATACTGTATATTGACAGAAGTCGCACCCCTTTAGGTAACAAGTTCTTCTCCACTTGGTTGTTTGGGATACCTCCTACTCTGTATTTACAATTTAATTCTCCTCCATTTTTGTTGTCACTCTCTTCTTCTGTGGTAGTTGGCAAGCCAGCCTGGTTTTGCATTGCTACCACAAACTGTCGCTCTCATTATAACATAGTAAGCATTCTTGCTGGCCAGGTCACATTAGTTTGTGAGGCAGCTGGATTTGCAAGATCACTGCCTGCCATGAATGTCTAACAGAGACACTAAGGGATAGGTACCATGGTGGAAACAGTATTGCTAAATCTCTAGCGGTGGACACATTTCTACATTTGCATAGTATATACTATCATATTGCCCAACCCTACCAGGCAGCAGAGCCAAATTCTAGTGTTATATTTATATTTTCCACATTTTTTATATGTGTTATTGTTAATATTCACTTATCTTAAGATTCCATATGAAATATTCTATGCCATGAATTTTGTTTGTTTGTACCTGAGTCTGTTCTATACCCTTATTCTTAGAAAGATGGAGCAAACATGTTCAGACAGGGGGGGCCCTTAGCAGAACTTTGCTTATGGCCCCAAGGAGGTTAAGACTGACCCTGGTCTTCCTTATCACTCTGATCAACATGTGTGACATCTTTTTTGTCACTGGAGTGTGATTACCATAGAGGTTATTCATCTTTCCTTTATACTGTGCATTTGACATGTTTACTATCAGTTCAATTGAACAATCCTAAAACTTCTTAAACCATGGAGGAGTGCAGAAAGGTGGTGATGCCCAGGCAGAGTGCAGGAAGATGCAGGAGAGAGACTTTCAGCATAGGAAAAACAGGTAGCACAAAACTGTGAGACATGCCCTGAATTTAAGATGTTTGCTGCCACTGCTGACATGAAAAGATATGTTTTATGATATGTTCATAATGTTTAAGATATGTTCAAAATGAGACTAAAAGATTTTCTAAGCTTATATTGTAGTATGGTGGTCATCATCTTTTTGCAGAAGGAAACATACCTCCTCTTTATTGTCTAGAGATTTAAAATGAAGATAAACATTTGCTGTTTTTAAAACATCTAGGTGTTTTTTTGTGAGAACTAGTAATAGTGAGCCTCAAGTTTATTTATAAAGGTGTATATCTGTGTTTCTTTTCCTAATTCCATGACCACCAGCAGGTGGATGGCAGAGTATGGAGAAAAGAGGTGGCACAGATTCACAGAATATGGGTGGGGAGAATATTCCTTCAATGACAACAGAGTAGAAGACGAAAATCTGTGGTAGGTCGAAATGTTGTTTTTTTAAAATTGCTGGGAGCTGTTAGCACAGTGTGCTGATGATTTGTCTCATTCATGCCTTGTGTATTCCTTCAAGCTAGTGGTCTGGGGATAAAATGACGTAACAGACAGGATGCTGCCTCAGTGCAGACAACTTATATTATATATTCCTGCATGCCCCTTCACAGGGGCATGCAGGAATATATTAGGATTAGGTGGCGGGGGGGGGGGGTCGCTCAGCCGTCACAGCAAGGATCAATAAAAAAAAACCTGCCACTCCAGTGAAGCCAGTTGCATGGGTTGACCTTCATGACAAAGGCAGGATGATCCCCAGTTATGCTATTATCTGGTGTCAATGAGAAAAAGTGACTAAGATCTATCGTGACTCCAGTACAAGTTAAAGACCTATAATGACTACATGTCATTTTACAAAACGTCTGTCTGCACATGCGATAAATCAGTTTTAGTGGAGATATGACATATTCTCAATGTTGCTGAAAAGAACAGTCACAACAGTTGCAACAATGTGAACTTTGAATGACACAGTTAATATGTACACTACATTAAGTTATTTTTGCAATACAAGGTTATGTTTTCTTGTTTTTATTAGACTTCCGACAATTAGTCGGAAATTCAATCAATAAGAATCGAAAATCTATAATTATTTCAGCAAAATGCAGAATTTGCTACTTTTCTTGGTCTTATAGTAAATTAAACATTTTTGGTTAGCCACTCCAGGCTAATCAGGAGGCACAGGAAGATGTGGGCTGGGCTGATTGTTAGGCCAGTGACTGGGTTGGTAAACACAATGCTCTTATAACTACATCATGTAGGCTGTTGCATTTGGTTATTTACTCACAACTGACAACTACTGTGAGTAAGGTTATGATTAATTCAACATCAACTTCACACAACAGCTTTTAGCAGAAGGTTATTGGGCTGGTGGCTTAATGTGAAAAAATAAAATAGAGGGAGAGAGAGCGAGAGGGGAAGATGGTGATCCCGGGGCTCTGTCCACCCACTTACAGCTTATGTATTTGTATTTTTATCATTGTTTAAACACTGAGGCAGCAGGTTGTGGACTGTTGCAAATTTTTTTTTTTTTTTTTGAATAACAAGATTTAAAAAAAAACGAAAGCAAAAAACAAAAAAAGTGCAGAGAAAAGGAGTTAAAATTAGAAAAATTCAAATGCTTCATAGTTTTGCATCTAGCAGCAGTAACTGTGCAGACAACAGACAGGAGAGAGCAGATCAGCAGAGTGAGTTCAGGACCACAGATCCCAGTACAGCTCCCAGTGAGTCCAATTTTACATAATAAGAGTTAGGCAGAGGACAACAGAAATCTAGTTTTTTATTTAGCAGGATAACGTGGTACAGCTTCAATTTCTGCTGTTGTTTCATCAGAAATTCTAATATGCTAAATTAAAGTACTCAAAGTCTGTTTGATCAGCTCAGATCTGCAGAATTTTATCACAGAAAGATGCAGTGAAGGAAGCTGTTATTACAGCTGTGCTTTCCAGTGTAAATTCTAATATTACATTCTCTATAAATATTCATTTCTAGTCTGCCAGTTTTTTTCACCCAGTCTCATTTGTATGGTATCTAAGCTTGAAAGAATTCATCCAGGCCCAGCCATTAGCCGCGTTCTATTGGATGCGTCAGGGGGGAGGATGTGTCACAGAACCAGACGATGGTTAACAGTTTAGTGGACTGGTGCGAGCTGAACCACCTGCAGCTCAACAAAGGGGCTGGTGGGGGAGTTAATGAAAGCCAGGACTCCTGCTACTCCTCTTTCCATTAGGGGAAAGATAGCAGAGATGGGTGTGTACTTGGACAGCAAAATAGAGTCGACCAGGAACTCGACAGCAGGAAGGGCCAGAATCTGCAGCCTTTTTTCCTGCCGAGGCGCCGGTGCTTCAACGTCTTTGGCACCATGCTGTGGATATTTTATGAGTGTGTTACTTTTGCACATTTGCATTTCTACATTTTTCTATTCAGTAACTGTGTATTTTTTTACCAGTGGTATTTTACAATTTTTATAGTAGTTTTACTTTTTACTTATTCATCTAACCCTAACCCTCTTTCCTAACTGAGTGCTGAGCAAACATGTGAGGATTCTGGTTCGTTGACTTATAATTTATACATTTAATCTAGGTGGACTAAATCTACTGCCATCAATGATGGTTTAGACATCATGATGCCATAGACTAAAGTAATATTATTCATATTCCACAGAAGAGGATAGGCTAAGAAATATTTACAAATACTCAGACCTTGTTTGTACTAAAGTAAAAAGCTGCAGTTGTGAATTTATTTTAGAGAGGTAAAAAGCAATTTTTATCTTTCACTCACCTTGCATACTCACAATTTACATAAAAGTGTCTGCAAAACTGTCTGAGAGGCATTCAGTGAACACAAAGCTCCAGTTCCAGCTTTCTTTGGTCTTAACAGAAAGAGTAACTAATCCATTCAGCCTCTTCTGCTCCGTAGGTAGTTTCTCTCTAACATTATTAGAGAGTGGGTGCATAAAGGTTGCTAAAGGAAGACATTCAAAAAGAACATAACTGTCAAAGCAACAGTTATTTTTGTGTCGCAACTGAAACGTTCATGGATTTCTGTCAAGACCAGTCAGATACAGTATGATTACTAATGGTTATGACAGTAGGATTGTTTTTGGAGAATTAGAAGTGCACATGCATTAGACATGTTAGACATGTATGCAGGCGGGACTGGTGATACAGGTTTGACAGAAAATAAAAGTAAAAGTAAATCGGTGACCCATGAGATGATGATATCCACTTTCCTTGATTTCCCATAAAAAGCACAATGGGTCCTGTATAGACTCATAGATTCTGTAAAAAGGACAAGGGCATTGTCCTGTGATGTTATCGTGAATTGTAATTTTACACTGACCTCTACTAACAGTTGCCACTGACAATGCTGAAACTTTGAATAGAACAGCCTATTAGCAAAGGCAATTGATTAATGGCTGCCACATAAAATGTCTAATTGTCTAATGATGTGAAATACATCTGTAAATGTAATTGATTTAATCTATCTGTGAATGGCGTGAATACAGCCTTATTTGCTTGTCGAACAATAATTGGAAGGGACATGACTGCATAGCCATGTGAGTGTCCCTTTATAGGCAACAAAAGACACTGAAGAGCAGTTATAGCAAACAGCCAGGGTTTGGGGAGGCATTGAGATCCTTTACTCACATAAAATATGTTCATGTAAAAAGTAGAAGCCCTGCATTTAAAACACTACTTACATAAAAATTCTGATGGACATAAAACCCCGCATAAACAGTACAATATTGCCCTCTTCAATTTGGAGTAAAAATATGAAGCAGCATAAAATGTAAATACTCAAGTGAAGTAACTGTTAGCCTGTTTAGTACTTAAGTGCTATACTTGTGTGAATGTACTTAAATACACCCCACTGCTGCAGAGAACTGGTCCTGATGTGTTGTTTCAATCAGTCATCAGCAGCACTACATTTTCAGTTTCTACAACAATGCTGGTTATTGCTTGTTTGTGTAGAAATGACAATTAGATTGATTAACGAGGCAATATTTACTTAATCTCAGAGCCCCATTACAGCATACTGTCCATTTCTGTGGGTTCCCTGCTCCTTACTTTAGAGGCTGGCAGGTCACCAACAGCACGGGACAGTGAGTTCTACTGGAATGAAACGATGGATAACAAATAGTTCAGAGAATTATTACTACAATATTTTTCAACTTCCTGGCTTCTTTCTGTGATTTGCTGTGTTTTCAGTGTTATTCATGCGTCATTTACCACAGAGCAAAACATTATTTATCTCTGTCTTTGTTCATTTTCCCTCAGTATTTCAGGTCAGAGTGAGAAAGACAGAGGCGCGGAAACGGAGGGATGGGGTGGAATTTTGAGGGGGAAGGTCACATCGTACAACCAAAGGGATTAGAAGAGCAGGTCACAAGAAAGAGGTTGAGAGAGCAAAAAGCAAGCCAGCAAGAGAGGCAACTAACTGTAACTGATGAACCTTCAGTTCCCATCTCCCCTCTCACTGTTGACAGAGTTAATAGCAGACTGTCCCATGTTGGGGGATCACCTCATCAGAAAGTTATCCCCTTCCAGCTAACATTGCAGATATGTAGCCGTATGTGCCTACTCCATAGTAATAGTTGAGCTCTTGACCCTGGTGCAGGCAAATGTGCCTCCACCTCTATTTCTATATTTTGATCAATGAAAACCACTGTTTTTTGCCACACAAAGACAAGCAACAACAAACAAAAACAGCAAACAAAACATTTAGTTTCAGACATTAGTACTACGAATTAAAGTACTGCTAAAGTGTAAAAAGCAAAAACTGCTGGATTTAGAACCTGCCAGATTTCTAATCCCCATCTCAGCTGTTTGTCGTCTTTGAAATAATATAATTTATTCAAGCATGCATCAGTTATTTTGCTAGTTAATTAATTCAGGCTTTGAGCCAGAGTGCGCCAGTGAATGACAGTCTTAAAATATCATATGTCCCATCACTACAACCTCCCTGTGCCCAATGTATAAGCTGTATCAACATTCATTTTGTGAGAAAACATGCATTACAAACTGGTGTCTGTACGTTCTTCAAAGACGGTTGGCATCTTTATACCATAAAAAAAGACCAACAGAGTGATGAGTCTGTCAGTCTATGAATAATCTACTTTCAGCTGCCTGCACGTGACATTTTAAAGCCACATAGGTTGTATTGATAGCGGACGAGTTCTGACCAACAGCTAACATTTGCGGACAGTAGATACTAGCTGGAATCACTTAGTTATATTTTTAAGCATGTAACATCAATATCTGAATCAACCCAATGCGGATGTCCAGATATTAGGGGCTGAGCAACTGACTGACTCTTCTGTCAGTCTGTAAAATGACAACATTAGCCAGAATTAGCTTAGCAACCAATGTGACAGTGAGAGCTATCAAGATCAATTTAGATGATTTCAGCTCGTGACAGGTGTAGAATTAGGGATGTGGGCTGGCCTAAACTGCAGGCTGACTGTTACAATCATGTTCATTAAGATAGTCAGGCAGCTTTTGTAATGTAATAAGCTTTTTTGCTTTTAGTAATAATGCTTTACTCCTACCATCATATGTCCCTCCACCACCCCACACTTTCCCTGTTCTGGTTCCATACTATCATACTTGGCGATGGCATCTCCTGCCTTGTGCAGTTTGTGTATCACATTTCTCAGTGACGTGTCTGTTGGGTCCTGCTCTATATAGCAGATTTCTTTGCTGCTGCTTAGAGTCATTGGGGAACACAGTCAGGGACAGAGCCTATTCTGTCAGTTTGTGTAGCCACTTATGTAATAACAGGTTCTATATCTATGTATATAAGTGATCAGTGTTTCTGACAAATGTGGAGTGGACATAAATGTATGCTCAATGGAAAGTATATATGATATTAAACATAGGAAGACTAATTGTAAACGTTTAGAGAGAAGCATGGAGGATAAAGCATTAGAACAGAGGAACAGTGACAGCAGAAAAATACCGGTGCTCTGCTGAGGAGTGCAAGGCTACTCAGAAATGATGAATTGGCCACTGGTAGTGCTAATCCATATAGATATATTATGTCAGAGACTGCAGACAGGGGGGCTAATGGGAAAGATAAGAGTGGAAAGAAAGATTCTGAGCCTACATTGACTGCAAAAGTGTGGAAAGTAATAAATATGGAATATGAAGTTTTCTATGGTAGGAATCTAGCTTATTTTGATGCTATCAGAGGAAAAAATCAGCACACATGTTTAGCAGTGATGCTTGGATATATAGGATAAAGTCAGGTGATCCTTTTAGCCAGCAAAGTGATCACATTTCCCACAATATACAGTAGTTTCTGCTGATAACAATAACTGAAAGATGAAGTTTTAGACTTATCAATGATCCTAATCTCAGTAGGAGTCAAGTGAAAATTTCCATCACTGCAGATATTCACAACTTAATCTACAAGCATTGGTAACATGTTAAACTTCACACAGTGAAGTCATGCAGTAAACATATACACACACGCCACTCCCCATCATGCATAATGAGGACTGACATACAACAGATCAAACTGAAAGAAACGAAAGACTGCTCATCGTTTGTAGGGTACAGCCCACCATTTTCACCACATGGTCTGTTTCATTCATGACAACAACAGATAGTGACAGGGTTAATTCCCTTGGAGTGGATAATGGTGATGACAGATATTTCTGTTGAGCTGAGCACTTTGTGTGAAAGTGGGACAGCGTACAAGGTATGCTGTACAAACTGTCGACAGTCATTTTATGGAATTGCAAGACTGTACACAAATACAGGCAGCAACCGAACTGTGCAGACGTGAGCAGAGACTCTGGAAGACAAAGAGGGAAGACTGTGGTTGTGTGTCTGGAGGCAGGAAGCTGAAAAAAGTGCAGTCCAGGTTCAGGCGACTGGGAAGACCCCCACAACTTGGGGAACCCGAACTACTTGAACACTGGAGGGAAGGAACAGGTTGACAGTCAAGTGAAGAGCTAATTGCTTGAGAGTAAGAAAGAAAGGTTAACAGTAGATTTAGTCAGAGAGGCTGTGAGAGAGAAACAATATGCTGAAAGGCAGAAAGAAAACTTTCTGGTTCATTAACAAGGAGACATACTGTCTGACAAAGTTACTGGAGGTGAGCTACACATCTACACAGAGCTGAGCCAGGGGATGGAGAAAGTGTGGTCTCCGAGTACCAAGAGAACTAAGATACAAAGAATAGCCTGTTGGGACCTAGACAAGCTTGAAGGCAGAGAATAACAACAGGGAAACAGAGGCGTCGATCACCTTTGAATCCTGAGGCCGCAGGCTGGGCGATTAAACGTGGCCGAGTGTGTGATTTGTGAACCTCTGAGTAACAGAGCCTCTGAATCTTGGCAACAACGACAGTAACTCACACAGATATAGAGGTTATTATACTGCACTTTGTGACATCCTACATATGACAAGAACTTTGTTCAATATTGACTGTAAAAAATAACCCTTTTTACACTCCCCCTTCATTCAAACTGTTCTTGTATGGAGCTGAACTGCAGAGTACTGTCAGCTGTGGTGTGTACCATCTTACTGTAGGTACCTTGAGATACTGGCCCTGGTAGAGTGAGCTGTGAAACACTGTGTGATTCCATCCACCTCTTTTCATGCAAATACTTAATTCGTGCATAAAAGATCCTGAGAAGAAACGATAGAAATTTGAGAAAGTGAAATGGAAACAGATTTAGTGAATTACTCATGATGTACTGCACATGAAGTAGTGGTATACTCACTTTTAACATCATGTCGGTGTGCTTTACCTCATGTTGCCTCAATTTGCATAGTCTTTTTCTGGTTTTCTGTTAAAATTTGAGCTACATTTCAATCAAAACTTCACTATTGTTTGGTTAGATTGAAACATTGAAAAAGAAACAAAAATTCTTTACCTTTTTGCCTCTGTGGCAGACCAGCAACATCATTTTGTTTCTGTTAAACTTGCCGACATCCTCCAAACTAGAAGAACTGCAGCAGTTTTGACTTCAGCCCGAGGTAATCTCCGGAACACCTTGGAGTCACACAAATAAAGTCTGTTACAATTACCTTCTTTAAAGCAGGACACACTATTCCATTTTTTTCTATCTGAAAATATACTTCCACTCCATTATTTTGTCATTTGCAGTCTAATCTATATAATGACCAGTAAACACATTGACCCTCATCATAGCATGCTGCTCTGTAAATCCACATTTGACTTGCAAGCGGTGTGACTCTATAAAAAGCTCAATATGTGTTATTCTTTTGGAGTTATTCTTTGCTGTACATGCAGTTACATTTACTGCTAAGGTCTGGCCTCATATGAGTGCAGGAAAGTATCAAACTGTGCTGCAAGCTAAAACTACAGGTATGAATTCAGAATCATCATCTTTACTTTTTCCTGAGAATTGTTGCAGTGGCTCATTGACTCAAGTATAGATACACATTGCTTGTTGAAATAATAACTAAACAATGTATTAATTCTTTCCAACCAAGTACCCAGTTACTCAGAGTTACTCAGATGTACAGTGTTCCAAGGTAGAAATTTGTATATAGATATATATCAAACAATTCATGATATAAAATTGCTGTCTCTCATTGTCTGTTGTGTGTCTGCTCCTATTACCAATACAGAGAGTGATTATCAAAATGAGCATACATAAATTGACGTACAACTCTCTCCAGCAAATATAACAAATGCTCCTGTACCCACGGTTTATTAAGTCACACTTGTTTAATTTTTCCATGTCACTCACCTTCTCTCATGAACTATCTGTCTCGTTCTACACAATCGACTTCTTTTCTCTCTCTCTCTCTCTCTCTCTCTCTCTTTTTAATTTACTTATTCAGTATTAGTTTCAAGTTGTAAATCATGTTTGACAGATGTGGCTGATAGTGGGCGTTCGGCCTAATTCAGCCAACCAGCTTGGGCACTGTGAGGAAATCAGTGAGGCATGTTCTGGTAGGAAACCATTCATTTCCCCCAGAAAACCATGCTAATTTAGATTTTCTTTCTTATTTACATTTTAGTGTACACAAAAGATGATGGAGGCTCCTTTATGTAAACACATGGATTAAGTCACCCTATGATGGAAATTGTATTCTTTAAACCTTCTATGGCTTTTAAGATGTGCTCAGAGACAGTGGAATATAAATTGACAGAGGGAGTTATAATTTGCAAAATCAAGTAATTTTCAACAAGTAAGGATTGAATGTGTGACTGAACATAAGCACAAACTAAAGGAAGACCCAGGTCATATGAACGAGTGACATGAGACATGAGACATGAGACACCACCACGAGAGGAAGAGAGGGGAGTAATATGTAGAGCAAACAATGAGTGGAAGACATGATGCAGTTCTCTCTGCCTAGGGGCAAGACAAGCCAAGAAAAAAATTCACATGTGCAGCAGGCCTGAAAAATGAAACATGGTCAATACAAAATGTGAGAGGGTCAAATGAAATGAAATAAAGACAGTAAGATAAAAGGCTGGCTGCAGGGGCGGCCTGATGGCGGAGTGGTTAGGGCGCGCACCACATGAGCGGAAGCTCTTAGCAGCTGAGCGCCAGTTTGACTCCCGACCAGCCCGACTCCCGGCCAGCCCGACTCTTTCCTGCGTGTTGTTCCCCTCTCTCTGTCACTCTGTACTGTCCTGTCAATAAAGGCAAAAAAAAATGCCCAAAAAATTATCTTAAAAAAAAAAAAAAAAGGCTGGCTGCAAAATTGATTTATCACAGACTAGGTTGCCTTCTGCCACGGAGCCTGACACAGCAACACAGTCAGAGCATGCACACATACAGTTTTTACTTCACACACTTCACACACACTTTCACAGAAAAGAAAAAGTGAATCCCTCCCTTCTGTTTTTATCCTGTTGTTTAGTCTGCTGTCGCACTAGTAAAGGAAATTGTACATAAAAGTCTCACAAAGATTAAAAACAAATACCTCTGGCTCACACCTCCATTGGTATTAACAAACTCACAGTTTACATTTCACTCACTCTGCAGGTAACACTTTCACCTACAGTTGGAACACAAACTGCAGAGATGTCATCAGACGGTGATTTACAGTACTTAAGCTTAGGCCAGCAGGAATTTGTAAAAGCAGTGTGAAGAAAAACGATAGATATAGAGGGCAGTTTAAACAGTTGTCAGTGTTAGACACTGCATCGAATGTGCAGAATGTGTACAATCACAATTTGCCCACAAGGCTTGCAGGGTTGATGGAATTTATGTGTAAACTTTATTGGACTGTCTGTCAGAGCACAGTATAGTGTCCTGCCAAGCAAGATGTACTGTGGGTTTCCATGCATGTAATAATATGAACAGTGGTGTCGAAAGTCTGAGACCATTTTCCTATTCACTATTCCTTCCTATTCATTGTGTGTATATAACCTATACATGTGAGCAGCAGTAACAGGACAATAATTTATAAAAGAGAGCTACACAGAAAGAGAACTACTGTATAGTATTTGTGGTGCAGGTTCGTGTATGTACTTCCATGTTGGTGAGTAGAGATTAGTTTGTTCGTAGCAGGGGCAGAAGCCTTTTCTCTTACTGTAGTGCTTGTTTACCACAGCCCAAAGTCACTGTTATCACTCTGTCAAGTTGTACAACTCAATTAGTCATTAATAATTTGTCTCAGTTGGCTGAGCAGATAAGATGCTTCTTTTGGGATTGGACTCAAACTGACATTCAAACCGAGCATCTGCTGGATGTTTTCCAGTCAATGCTTGTGAGTTGGTGCAGGTCCATCAATTTTATCAATACAGTAAAGGCAAGTTTTCACAACCAGTTTGCCACATTATCTGTATTTCCTTTATATCAATTCTGCTCTGCTACTTTGTAGTTTAAAGTTTATTTATATAGCATATTTCACACACAGGATATTCAAAGAGCTTTATATAAAACAGATAAAAAAGAACGGAGCATAGAAAAATAAAAAGATTTAGAAACATAAATGCATAAAAAGCACAAAAGAGTTAAGAGTCAGGGTACAATTGTTAACAGCAATTAAAAACAGAGGTGAACATAAACTTAACTTAAAAAAAATAAAATAAAAAAAAAAAGCAGCCAGAGATGGAGCATATCGAACATCTTCCAGAAGTTTATTCCAGCTATGTGTATAGCATAATAAGTGAGGCAGCTTCCCCCCTTTTTGTTTTAATCCTAGGAACACTGAGCAGACTGGTCCCTGATGACCAGGTCTAGAGGGTTCATAGTGTGGAAGCAAGTCGAGATATACCTAGGCCCTAAACCATGAAATGATTTCTGGACAAATAATATTTTGAAGTCAATTCTTTAAGACACTAGTAGCCGATACAGAGATCTGAGAAGTGGTGTAAAATGTTCCGCTTTCTGGGTCTCATTCACAATGAGCTGTAGCTGCCAATGTGCTTTTTTTAGGAAGGCTCGAAAATTACTGTGACAGTAGTCTAACCTACTGGAAATGAGAGTGTGACTTCAGAGTCAATAATAACACTAATATTTCTGACTTGGTGTCATTATGTGATGTGCATAGAGAGATAGATGTGCACCAATTTTCAGCCCTCCTTCTATAGTACCAAAGCAATTATCTCAGTTTTGTCCTGAGATAATTGCTTGTTGAGTGGCAAGAAATTCTGGCACATTCCTCCGTTACTGTGGTCAATACACATACACAGTGGGTCAACTGGAGCATAATTGCTTGTTGACAGAGCTATGTGTAACTAAGTATCGCACATAGTTGTGGGAAGCAATATTCTTCTTGTACATAATTCAACCTAGTGGGAACATATAGGGGCTCAACAGGAGAGGTTCCAGAATTCAACCTTGATGTACTCCACACGCAATGCTAGCTCGTTCAAATATGTAGAGGCAAGGGGAAACAAAAGATTTCAGGGAGCAGTTCGGCAAATTCATCAAAGAAACTAACAGAATACCCTGGAGGTCTGTATATAATCAGGAATAAAACACGAGAAGAGCCTTTCAGTACAGCAAGATCCGAGGCTCACTGGTCCCTGGGAAGAGTCATGAGTGGCATTAGCCTTGGAGACTGGACCTGGAACACATCAACTGGAAACACAAACAACTGAGTGTGCTGTGGTTTTATCAGGCTGAATGATAGATAGTCATATTCCATGGAGATGATGGAATTAGGGGAGAATAAATGGGAGTAGGGTGGGGAGTAAGTTGGTTCCCAGTTCCCAGCAGTGACTAGATTTTCATCTGGTCAGTGAACTCCAAGAGAGTGAGGTGAGTGAGGCATGGCAGCCTCTTCCTCTTTGTGCTGATGTCTCTCATGATTAAAGCTCACTTCAGGCAGGGGCTAAGGTGGCTGTCCTTCAGGGTTTCTGCCGTGTTGTGCCGTGTGAGCATCTGGGTCTTCCTCCTGTTTCGATACGTCTTCTCTCTTAGTCCTTTGCAGAAAAACTGGTTATAGATAAATAGGTTTACTTCTGACGTGTTAAGGCAAAGTCCATCTGACTTAAAAGTTTAAATTGTCAATAAATTACATTAAATAGAGCTTTTCCTCTTAATGTTATTGGTAGAGGGTCACTGATAAACATTTCAGCATTCTGAGAGCTGACTGTGTTCAACAGATCAATTAAGTCTTGCTTCAGCATTTCAGAGTGCTGCAACACCATTTGTCCGTGTGTGCAGCATGGTATTATGTTTTTCACATATGAATGCAGCCAGAGTACGCAGGATTCTTTCTGTCAGGTCAGAGTTTTTTTGGCATTTCTTCTCACATCATTTACCTCTCACATCTTTTACATTACAGTCCCCCACAATCAGATTGCAAGGCCCAATCGTTAGCTTTAACCTTCTGATTTACTCGCAGTCCTGACCCTTCTCTATGAGGATCAGAGGTTATTCAGGTCATCAGACAGAGACCCAGGGTCCTGCAGTAATGGAGCAGATCCGTTCCTTAGTTCCACATAGAGATGTTCTGATCCCATTTTTTCCTTTCCAACACATGGACTTGTGTATCGGCCGATATTGCTGTCAGTGTTGTATGGCATGGCTCAGATTAATCCCTTCGAAAAACATGAACAAAAACATGAATGCCATAGAATCTTGGGGCAGAATCACATTGTTTGAACAATTCACCTGTAGTAATCAAGTAGTCTGCTTACAATGTACATTTTGGGTCTTTTCATACTTCATAAAGTTGTAGCCCACTACTGCAAGCTGTCATATGCCCCCTGACTTATTTCTACAACTGTCTCTTGTCTCATCTCACCATGTATGCATCTCATTCACTGAGTCGAATCGCAGTGATTGGCTGAACAGCATCACATGATGTGTAGCAGTATTTTGCCAGTGGCTGCGCAGTGCAACTTCCTGTGTAGATACTGTTTTAGAGCAGTGAAGAAGAATCGGTTTCTGGGAAAACTGTTGTTCTATCTGGGTGTATATCTGTAATGTTTATCAATACATGGATATTGGATTGGTTGATACACTTGCATACTTGCCATATCCCTATCCATAATTTTGGGTACTATTGGAGGCATTTCTGAAACTAATATCATATTCTAAACAACTCTAGTTGCAGACTGTTGTTTGGGAGGTTTGGTTGCAAGTTCTCCCTTATGCAGCTGATCACAGTTGTTACCTGCTCTATACAGGAGTAGAGAGAATTATAATGCACACCAGCCAGTTACAACACAAATCTCAGGGCTCTGGTATCTGCCTTTTATTCATCCTCCTGTTTCTCAAGGAAAATATTTACCTAGGCTTTGCTCCAAGGGTGATTCAGGGAGGATTGCCACTAAATATATTATTTGACAAACAGCCCACCTGTTTCTTGGCAGTCTTTTTGGTTCTAATTAGCTGTTTGTTGGCATGCTGCTGTCCACTGTTTTGACACCATGGTAAAATGGTGTTGTTCCTGCACAGTTCATTTACCTTCACGCTCACTTCTAACCCATGGATTTTAGTAGTAGCTGCTAATTATGTTAATTAGCTATGTAGTATATAGTGGCTAAGTACCACGTATCCATTTACTGCACTGCAGGCTTGTAATGTACTGAGGAGGTTATAAAAATATGGAATATGGCAATAGCCTACTATATCCTCAAAAATGACAGTCGCAGTGATTTAAAAGCGTCCAAAAGCCACTGCTCATATTGTCTCACAGCAGAAAAACGAGAATATCAATAGAAATATACCAGCATAGGTGAAAGGAAGCAGCAAAGTGGATTGGATTATTTTTTTCCTGGCCACTGCAGATTGTAAGTCATGTAGTCATGAGCCCGAAGGATACTTTTAAATTTAAGTACTGGGTTTCAGGTCAGTTCAACAGCTAATGGTACAACTGTTAAAATACCAAGGGCCTAGTTACGTATTACCTGTTGTGAAGGTTGCTAGGTGACAGGAGCTGTGCATTTCAACGCAATGGTAAGGAAAGACACAGCTGGTTACCCAAAGCAAAAATCCTCTGTAGGCCAGACCGTCTCATTTCGGTTCTGCCTTCGCTGTCTACAATGGGTCTCTTTTAATTATTGCTCTTTTTGACTTTGTCATTTATAGAATAATCGTTTTCTGCTTAGCTTGTTACTTGCCTGAAATGTGTTTTGTTGTAAATAAAATTTGTTGTAAACGCGTATACAGCCTTCTGCCTACCTGTTATTTCCTGCCTCAGGCCTTCAGATTTGCTTCTCTTCTGTTGCCAGCTGTTCCGGCTTTTGTGACCATTGTTAAAAGTAAAGTGCCTAAGCCTTCATACTGAGACCTGTCTGCACTGGAAGCCTGGGACCCCTGCTGAGCTGTGGCAGTTGCTGCTGTCTCTTAGATGAAAGTCAGAGATGTAAAAGAGAATCAAAAATTACTGCGGTAACTTCTACTGTATGTAGGAGGAGGTAGGAGGTAGCAGGTGCTACAAAACTACTGAAAGGTGAACATAGTGAAACAGTTAATTGTGTAGCTTAAACACTTAAATGTTAACTGCAATTAACTGCAATTGATTAATCATTAGACAGCATAAGAAAATAATAAAATATTTCTAAAAGGCTGCTTTTTCTTTTCCAAGTTATTGCTCTTGATAAGCTGCCAAAAGTGGACATAATGAGCCCTTTGACAATGACGCTTGTAAGTCCACAGCTTGACCACATATATTGGGTAAATCAGATGACAGTCATAAGACAGTTCACATGAGTTTGGACAAGTAACATGGGTCAGTGCTGCTATGAGCTGATGTAAGGACACAGAGGAAGAGCATGTTATAGCAGCTAAAGTATGCCATAATGAGATGATAGATAATAAGAATCTATTGCACGTTTTAGCCCTGTGACTGGAGAACTAGAACCTGCTGCAGTGTACAATTTATAGTGTCACTTTGCCAGTTTGTTACATCTAAAACAACATCACTGATGTCAAAAAATCACTGAGTGGTAACTGCATAAAATGAAATGGAATAAATAGAGAACATACTTTTTCAGACCACACAAAAATCTGCACTCATGATTTGAATCCTACATTATATATGTACATGACATTTTAAAATTTGGGCACATTGGTAACTAATTTAAACAAGCTTTGATCTGTGCAAATGTGCAGATGTACATTCAATCCTTGTGTTCTCACATATATTGCCTTTTGAAGTCACGTGCATTATTACGTGACAGCATCATAGGAAGTGCACCTGCTTGTCTCCTACTGAATTCCTGCCAGACAAGCTACAAGAGAAATAAGTATGATTGATTAGTTACAGTCCAACGTGCACTGACATGTGACTTTCCTCCTCTCTCTTCTCCCAACAAAACAATTTTCACTTCCTTTATTCCTATGAGTCCTTTCTTTTTTCCCTCCCTTGGCTTTCATAAAGCAAAAACATGGAGAGTCCTGACCTACTTATTAAAACGTTGCTTCACTAACTCAAGAATAAGACAAAGAGAGAAAGAGAGTGGGGGGAAGATAGGGAGACAAAGACAGGGACAGAGAATGAGGAATGTAATACATCCAGGAACGAGATGATGAAGATGATGATGATGGTGGCAGTTGTATATTGTAACTAAAGATCTATGAATACTAACAGCGCTTTCTAAAGGTTCCCTATAGGCTCTCGGGATGACTATGCCCCTGCTGAGACAACCATACAACTACTGAGTGTAGGTATATTACACATTATAGACTTAGGTCTCTCATGACATCTTACAGACTGAAATAGTCAACAGTGTCATTCAGAAGCTTGCAGTGTGAAGCCGCTTGACTGCTATATTGGTATACTATTGAAATCACCAGTGTAAAATAGCTGAGTCTCAATAGAACTAAACAAAGTCAATAAAATCAGTGGATATAAAGAGCAGAGATGTGGTGGTGCATTCATTTAAAGAGCAACATTTAGGTTGGTATTCCTAGTTAATTAGTGTGTGGGAAAATTATGTTGAAACTGGATTTTTTTTAAAAACAACAATAAATGTCCTCTAGCAGTGAATTTAAAATACTTTGCCTAACTGCATTTTGATGTGCAACACTAAATGTAAACATAACTTGTGTTGGTTGAGGGGAGAGTGCCACAGGCCGCTTTTAACATGTTGCTCTAATGTCTGAATAAGCACTCTTGTCACTTTTACATAAAACTCACAATGGCAATCTTACTAAGCTGGACCTAGTAACATTTCCCGTTATTTTTTATCACAGCACAAATCTCAATTGAATTCTGCCAGATTAAAGGTGCAGAAGCACAAGGTTTAACAAGCAGAAAGAGGGATTAAATGTAGGTCATGTTACCACCGTCTAGGATCACTGTTATACACAAATCATCTCAGGCTTCACCTCTTATCCACAAAAAATCAAAATCTGTTTACTAAACAGTGAAACACTGTGAAAAAGCCAAAAATAAAGCAAAACCAAAAAATATCTAATACATTTTTTGGTTTTGCTTTATTGACTATGAGAAGAGGGCACAAGTGTTTGTCAACAGCAAAAGACGTTTTAAAAACCATCAGTGATGGATTCAAACAGCTGCACCTACAGCATATCTGGATGTCAAAGTCATGACTTTAAGAGATAGTCTGAAAAGGGCAGTGAAAGTATGGTTCTGAATGCTATGGTTTTTGACTCTGATTAAATTGAACATAAATATTTATACGCATTTGACCTGCCATAGTCTTATAATTTTGAGTCGACTGGGTGTTGAGGGTGAAAGTGAAAGTGAAATAGTAGCCAGCGAGAGTGAGCCACCCTGTATCTCCACCTGCACAAAACTTCCTGTCTTTATTAGGAAAAATGGTGAAATGTAAACTAGTGAAAAAACCGACTATATCACAACTAACTAAATTAGCAGTTAGCATTGCTACTACATAAGGTAAATTCAGTAGGCGACTCAGGCCACAAGCTGTTCTTTAAGGATTACAGGATATTATTGTCCATACCTTCATTTTTCTACTCCAGCAGTCCTTATCACTTTGTCAGACAAGGGTGTAAGGTAGCTTATCTAGTCCATGATCAGAGTTTATGTTTCTGACCTTTAACGCGTTTCCTGGGCAATAGTTCCTGCCACACAAGATGTTCCTGCTCCTTCTACAGCACTTTCCTGACACCCAAGAATGAAATATAGGGGATATATGTTGCTTCAGAGTGCCATATATGAGCAAGCACTGGTTCTACTGGGCTATCAATATTAGAACTGGAAATGGAAATTTTGTTTAATGTTCTTGACATTTAAATAATACTTATGTAATTTACAGATAGGTTAAGATAAAATGATGAGCTAATGAAACTCAGTGGTCAAAGACAGAAACAGGAAGTGAAAGTAATAAAAACAACTTTATTTTGTAGCTGTTTTACTGGGATCAAACAATAAAGACAGTGAAGCGACAATTTGGTGGTACAGTAAAGACGCCCCATGTCCGGTTCATATCTATATAGCCAAAGCAGCCAAAATTGCATCCACTGAGAAACTTATGGGCCTTATGCAAATTCATGTGGATATTTTTTGTGAACCATTGAGCCCAATGTGCAAAAACTATTTACCAAACCATTTGTGCCGCCTTTTACATGCATTCTGCACGCATAGATGTGTGTGTTATTTATCAAAAAGGCACATAGGTCTGAAAAGGTAGTTTATCATCTGAGACTAGGGTTACATGTAATCACTGAAATGTTTCTTCCCTCTGCATGCATATGTATTTAGGGGAGGATCATCATGGTGATGCATGATGATGACCTAGATGAGAAAGATGTTTGGAAATCAAGGATCTAGGGGAATTAGGGCAATCTAGTGGCAGAAATGAAATAAAATATTCATGATAATGATTTCCTTAGTGATCTAATCTGAAACAAAGAATGATTATGTTTTCTCTATTTTAGAATGAGCCCTTAATATTTACGTAGGGAGTGGGTCTTCTTTCACAGAGCCTGCCATGTTGCACTGCCATGTTTCTACAGTAGCTCAGAATGGACATACCAAACACTAGCTGTATAGGGGGTGTTTTTACGTCACCTGAAGGTGACCGTAGGTTGTCCATTGGTTGTATTTTGCAGCCTCACCGCTAGATGGCACTTAATCCTACTCACTGGTCCCTTACCAATCAGAATGAAAGACACATATAGTGTAAACTGCTCTCATATTGGTTCAGTGACAACAAACTCAGGCTGTCTATTAATTCAACAGCGTGTAAACTTGGATGCTGGCGAGTGGCCAGTGGATACTGCATTTAGAGGATGGTGCCAATTAAAAGAAAAAAACACATTTCACTGTGTAAATAGGTTGTTGATATGCTTCTAATTTTGGAAAAAGTGTTCATTAAATCTAAATGCACAATGCAAGATGACAAAAAATAACCTTAACAAATAACAAACAGACTTGCAATAACTCAAACTAACTTACTCACTGACAAGACAAGACAAACGTGTACTCTACGGTCAAATCACATGATAGCTTGCTGTGCTACATGCAGCCAGCCAGAGGCTTCTTTCTGTTTTCATTTATTATTTTTTTTCCCTCGTTTTCAGTCATCTGATGATTTATGCCTTTGCTTGGGGTATGTAGACCTGATGGTTGCTTTGATAGGCCGGCCTCAACTCAACGTTAGACCACATCAATAGCAGCTCTGGCATTCAAATTACTTTCTACATATAAATATCTACATGTCACTGTTTGCTTACATGATTATAGACAAACAATGAAGACAAAGACATGATTAAAAAGAATGGCAACAATGGCGTGTGCCCTTCTCACATTTAAGATTCGCCTTGAGGAGTACTCTATTTTTAATTGCATGTGTTAGCATGTGTGCCTGCATGTGTGTGCTCACATGCAATGTGCAAAAGGGTCACTCCAAACTGACCATTGTAAACATCAATGATGTCTCTTGTCTAAGTGGTCACACTGGACCACAAGACACAGCAGAGATGGTCAGAGGGAGATGAGAGAAGGGTGGCCTGTCTAAGCTGGATTCCTCTTTACTGTGCTAAAAGGCACACAACAATGTTAGAACCCCTTTTAAGTCACAAAAGTAAGTCAGAGAAGATCTTCTGTGTGCCTGCTTTAAACATTAAAATACATTAAGGAATAAGTTGCACGATTCATCTTTAGTATGTCTGATCTGAGCAAATGTGTTCAGCCTCAGTGCTTTCATTTGGTAGGGAGTCTAGTAAAATGAATGGAGCGTACTGGACAGGAGTTTTCCGTTTATGTAGATGGACTTGCATTGCTTCTGCTCATACTAGCTGGTACATTACTGTGTATTGACTGTATAATCAACAACTAAATCAATACATTAAACAATACAGGTGTAACAAGCCAATTTTAAAACTCTCTCTATTTCTATCATGGCCACCATATTTATTTATTCTACTTTGTTTCTTAGAAATCATGATTTAACTCTAATTTTGACATGGGGCAGAGGTCTAATTACTACAGTACCCATGAGCCTCAGCCGCTGTTGCTGTAGGGTGAGAGGCCAGTCAGAGGCACTAATCAGCCATAGTCAATTCAAAAGCTTTGCTGTTACAGCTGAAAACAAAACACAGCGTACACCATCATCACACCCCAGGTCTGGTCCTTCTGCCTATTGTAAATGATGCACGTAACAAGAGTTTTAGGCTTGGTAACTGGATGTTTCATCCCAAAATGCACCTTGGGAGTTCGTAGTTCACATCTACCTTGAAGCATGTGCACAGACTTGTACCTTTGACAAGTCCAGATATTTTCTTGCAGCTCTTGAGCTTTTGTAGTTATTTTTTAACTGGTAGAGTTGCATGCTGATAAAGCCTTACAGGTGCTCCAAGTGTGAGTCACATAACCAGGGGCACCCAAAATAGCTCCTCTCATTCTGCAATTCTATAGACTATAACTTCTAAAAAATCAGATCCTGTCTTTACTGCGCTCTACTGTGTTACACCTGCCTCAGCCTGCTAATGTAGCAGCGGCGCTCCCCCTAAGGACAGAGGGTCTCTACAGTAAAGCACCTCACACATTAGATTGCATGAATATTAATTTATTTTGTGCACCTGTGCGGTGGCTGAGGTCTGCCAAAGAGCTACACTAGCTTTGGTGGGCTACAGCTGTTTTCAGTGTCTCAGATATTTAATCAACTTTTGGGTAAATGTAAGTATTATTATACTCTAAATTGGAATAGGAATACCCAATTTTTGAAGGACCTGCATTGGGATCAGGGCAAGAAAAACTTGATCAGGACATCCATATTAAACAAATTAGCTGACCCAAATCCAGGTTTGTTCAAAGCACTAATGTTACATGGCAAGTATAGCAAGAATGTGGTTGGATCACTTCATACACCAAAATCTATAGCCATTTTGCTAGGGTGCACACCTCTACATCTTCATCACAGTTAAGCAACGATGCTATAGCATATTATTTTTTGTCCTTGAGTTGTCTTGTGCATACTTTTGTATGAGATGCTGGAGCCAGGTACTGGGCAGCTGTCTGTGTGTTCACCAGGTGGGTTTTTGTTACCGCTGGCCATGATTACTGCTGATTGAGGTTAACATCAAGGTATCCTGCCCAAGACTGAGCAGATGGGGCTAAGGAACAGAGGGAAGGAACACAGAGGCATTGCAGACAGACAGAGAAGAGGATGGATGTAATGGACTGTAAATTTTACAAAATTCCCCCATTCTCCTTTGCATCAGTCACACTGCACTGATTTATTTTCAGTTTTACTGTGACAATATAGACTTAACTGGTGAGTAATATTACTAAATTTTGTAAAAAATATAAAACTACTTGTGTTGTACCTAATATCTGTATGGATATAGCTTTTCAAGGTTGATATTATAGCTATCAAAGTGTGATTAAGATCAGACAGGATAATGTGAATGCTGATTGGCTGCTGCTTTGCCCCCATTTCTTCCATCTCTTTCTCATTTATTCCAGTTACACTGCTCTGCAATGAATGAAGGCACATTTCTACATTCAAGTGCATACATGAATGGATGCAGTGGTACTACCATTTTGATCATACAGCATTTATGCCTTTTTTCCTTTAGGTTACACATTCATCCATGTCCTTTGTACGTAACCAAGGAATGAAGGCTTAAGCAAAGAATAATGGTCCTAGTGGATCCTCCAGCACGTTGTGAAATTGCATTCGAACGGACTAGGGAGTAAGAGTACACACACCAGTGTGCCTTTGCTGGTGGCAACACTGTGCTCACTAGCAAAGATTAACCATGACATTTTGCTTTCACTTGCACTTCAAAGCCAAACCCGTGCCCCAGTCTCAACCCCACCCTGCAGAACTCTCCACATTCAGATATCCATTTTGTGTCACGTCATCATCCCATTGCACCTCTCCTCTGTTATCTTTCTGTCTTGGTCTTCCCCTCTTCAGTTCCTCTGTCTTTCTACAGTATAGTTTATAGTACAACATTTTAAATTAATATCAAGGGTCGACTGAGGATTGTACAGCATGGTGAAATATTGTTCAAGAAAGTGTATGATTCCATTTCCAGGGGTGGAGGTGAAAATGTGAGAATAAATGGACTGTGGGCAATTGAATCAGAAGTGTAATAATGAGAAAAATATTGACAGGTTCAGATATTAAAACCCCTTTGAACAACATCCTGCACATGGGACTTACCCTGAGAGCATGACGTGTTAAGGATAAAAATGTGGAACATAAAAGATTGAGAGTGACAGAAGTGGGGGGGGGGGGTGCAGTGAGGAGAATGCATGTGTGTACAAGAAGGAGATTTAAGTAGAGAGGGAGAGAGCAGAGCAACAGAGCAGGGGGGAGAGAGTGGGAGCTGCAGACTGATAGAGACAGAGAAGAGGAGAGAGCAGAGACCAGCAGCACAAGGCAGCAGCAGCACGTCTATCTCTATCCGTCGCCTCTTGGATCTCCCTGAGCACAGCTGCCAGGCTGCTGCTGACTGCGAGTGGATCCTCTCGCTCAGTGACTGTGTGAGGGAGCGCCTGAGTGTGCAGTACACACCAGAGTTTCCAAGTGGCTATGCACGAGTCTATGTTCAGCTGTCCCGGTTCTGGTACTGCCACACACACATGGGTGAAGGTTTGACCATCTTTGCTCTGGACTTGACTCGACACCCATGATCCCCAGCCAAATCTGGCATACCCTCTCATTAAGGTAAGGAGATAAAGTGTTTTATTGACAGTGCTCTGTGTTTGAAAATAACTTCTAACCCCGATGAGAGTTTTATTGCATAGGTATGCTTGTTTCGTTTAGAAAAACAAGCATTAAACTGAATGTGCAGCACAGTAGATCACATTGCATTCGTCCCAGGCTCTAGTTTCACTGTTTATTGTGTTTGCTCTGACCTGCTTTGTGTGTACAAACATCCTGGATGGACTTGCCTATATCAAGTGATGACCCCTATGTTATCTCTTCCCTGCTCTTGTGTTGACGTAATTACTGTACATAATGTTATTCCACTTTCTGTCTTTGCCTCACAACAGTAGAAGGCAGATGGTTGATTGTTTTCATACGGCTGTAACAGATTCTGACGATGAGTTTTTATTAGTCTGTAAGCCTCAGCATTTGTTAAGCACGCGTGCTGAAGGTTAACCGAGTCAGGCCAGATTCTGTATGTTGTACAGTACAGTTAAATTACATGAAAGTTACTTGGAATTAGTCATGTGGATTGTGTTAGCTCTGACATAACAGTCCTCTCACGATAAACATGTTACATTTGACTGTCATTCATCGTACAGTAAGTTGTATCTTTAATTCTACAGTACATATAGATATGGTATTAAGTGTCACTTGTGAATCATCATAGAAAGTGGTCTTTCGAACTTATAAACTTTGAAATGTGAATCAGGAGGCATTAAAGAGATTTTTTTTCCCACGTGCGCGGGACTTGTTGCTCCTCCACTAAGTAGAGGGGGGAAGTTCTAATGAATGTTGTCGTTGTAATTGTGACAAACAGGGATAATGAAAAGTCTCCCTTTGAAATGTGAACTCTGTCTGACGTGCTCTCTAGTGCTGCGTCTCTCTGCTTCACGTTCGGACACATTATGCTCTATGTGCCTTCTGACTGGATCTGCTTTTGCATGTTAATTCTTATGAACTATTTAAACATGGATGGTTCACATAAGCATAGTGCTACCTCGTGATCATAAACATGCTTTTCAAAATGGCATTTAATTCTTCAAGCTACTTGTGTTTAGCAGCTTTTGAATATTTGAGTGCTCTCTCAATCATTGTAAGGGTAATTATTTCGTTTTAGAAATGCACTCTAACTGATTGGCCAACACTAGTGGTGCTTGAACTGAATAGACATTAATTTGATTTATCTGATTGATTCTGCTTAGTTTGAATACTGCTAACTTTAATCGCGAACCACAAAACCATGGTTGTACCCATATTACAAAATCTGATTCAAATCTGATTGCCTTTAAGGCTTTTTGTTGTCTAATTCAATCAAAGTAGGAATACATCTTTTACAAGGTACTTAGTGCTCAAGCTTTTATAAAAAAAAGAAAAAAAAATTCAGTTGTGTGATTCTAATGTTTTATGGTTACAGCATGAATGACAGGACTGGAGTTCACCGACATTGTGCGCACAAGGCCATGTGATTATTTGGAGAGGACATACATTCCCCTATTAGGTTGAGGACGAGACATCCAAACATCCTATGCTGCTGATATTCTACACTGGCCCTGCCAGTCGTAATAATAATTAAGCAGCCCACATCCAATATCCAACATGAAAGACGAAGCTTTGTCAAGCTGTGCTGCCAGCATTGCTGGAGGAATTCTATAATGTCCACTGCTCTCTGCCAAATTTATTCTTGATTCACATGATGTTCAGGACCACAAAAGCTCCCTGTAATAAAATATCAGTCAAAGCAGAGACCACACCGGGCAAAATGATAAATCAAATCAAAGGACAAAGTTGAGTTTTTCTGTATTCTACCTTTGTTACATTGTTTGCCGTAGAAAACATCGAGAAACATGTTAAATGAATCCATGCGGAGCTGAAGTGGCAACGTTACAGTTGCATACAGCTGACTTTTTTTTTTTTTAGATTTGTAGTGCAGGACGTCCCATTGCTGGATTAAACACATGCACATATCTTTAACTAATTAATCATTTATATGATGGACAAAAATTTAATCACAAAACTATTGATTATCTTTATCATGAAGTAAAAGTGCCAAACTTTTGCTGGTTCCAGTTTTTCAAATGTGAGGACTTTCTGCTTTTCTGTGTTTTAAAGCCTTGTAAACTGAGTATCGTAGGAATTTGATCTGACAAAACAAGTAATATGAGGTGGAGCTTTTTTTGTGTCATTTGAAAGATCAATTATTGATTAATTGAATAACTGAGAAAATAATCATCCAATTAATCGATAATGAAAGTAATCATTGGTTCTGTGTATGTTTGGTGCATGTGTATGAATGCATGCTTGCGTTGACTTGCGTACTTGTGTCATTTGACTTTCTATGTGGAGGTGACATAATACACTTAGTCCTACTGTGTGACAGTGTGGAGGTGATATTGTAAGCACCAGTTTCCACATATGTGTGGGAGGGAAGGCATTTTGCAAGGACATGCCAGTGGGGGTGGAAGGCTGAGTCCATCATTAATAAGGTTTATGGAGCAGATGAATGAGAGCTCCCACGTAGCTTTGAGGTGGGAAGGTGATGTTTTGTAAGACCACTGCCCACTGGCTGTGTATGGTCTTGTTGGTGGTTGCATCGTGTTTGTGCCGTGCTGCTCCAGATAATATCCCTGTCTCCTTTCATTGGCCGTGACTAATGATGGTTGTTATGTGTGCTTGGGAAAAAAAGTGTAAATAACAATATATTGTTGCAACAAATTAACTGAATCTACGTTTGTAGTGGTGAAATATGCTAACATGCTAGAGCAACAGCAAAGGGTAAATCATTGATCCTGGATAAGGAGTACATGTATTCATGAAGACACACATGCACACAAACACACCCTCAAGAAAACCTCATTATCCTCATCTTTGTACCCAGACACGAGTGGAAGAGGTCACTGACATAGTGCGTAGGAGTGCTTAATGAATGAACGGTCATTATAGTTTCAGTGTGGGTAGATTGGCACACAAGTACTTGGTACCTCTGCACACAACTTCTTTTATAACACCACGCCAAGACAGTCATTCATCTGCTGACTTATGAAACTAACCATCCCCCACACTGTGGATCTGGTTCAGTTTACTCTGATTCATTCTCTTTAACTTACGTCCATCACCTAAGCTCCATTTTTTCCAGCTCATCACACTTTCTGTGTGGAAAATTGAATTTGAATTTTGTAGACGCATCCAATGATCTACGGTTGTTTGGCAAATGAATACATTTGTCATTGCGAGTTTTGTTATGAGCCAGGGGGGTAAGGGATGAAACATAACGCAGGTGTAATCAGGCATATTGGGTAAGCACTGTACACAGCTCTTCAACGAAGTAAGGGTTACCCATTTGAAATAGGAAAAAAAATCAATAGGTGGCAGTCGATGTTGATATTGTGGCAGGTCGATGCAAAAAAATGAATGTATGGGAAACACTGCAAGAGGTGTAAAATTATTTCCAGTTCATTACAAAACTGGTGGGACAATCTGAATAAGTGGTCCTTCAGTGTAGCCCATGACACATCTGTGTCCACACTTTTAAAACAGAGTGGCCACATGTGGCCCAGACCACCTCTGAGTGTGGTTGTGCTCAGTGCATCCTCAATGTGTCTTGGATGAATTCACACCTGTACAAAGAGCTGTCCACTTGTGATCAGATCACAGACTTAAGAAACATTTCAGAATGTTTCATCCACATTTCCACATTGGCTGCGTTCATTTTACCACATGGACTGCAATTAAAGTCAATGGATCCTGATGGTTTGGCAGAAACTGAACTGTCTTTTCCCTGTTTTTTGACTGTTTCCCTGAAATGGTTGCATTACTTTGAACATTACCTTTCATTGTGCATGTGTGCGTGTGTGTGCGTGTGTGTGTGCGTGTGTATGTGTATGTGCGTGTGTGCATGTGTGTGTGTGTGTGTGTGTGTTCCTGCATACAGATACTGTAATATGAGATGCAAAGTTTCAGATTGTGTTGCTAAGATTTAAGAGCTGTTCTCAAGAGAGAGAGACCACTGAGTAAAAGCGAAAACTAGAAGAAGAAAAAAAGTGAGGAATGGGGGTACTGGAACTTGTTGTCTCTCTTCTGCCAAGTTGGATCCAAATACTGCCTGTCCCCAACAAAAACACTGTGCTATGAAAGTATAATAAAACACGAAATGGAAAGTAGTAGCTAGTCCAGAGGAAATGGAGAAATGTTTGGTTTCTGGGCTGTTTTCTTAAGATTCAGAAGATTCTGATCAACCAAAAAAATTGCTCTCTGAAGGTCCATGTGGATGCATCATATCATTTATCTTTAAAATGTATGCATATACACACATACATTGGCATGTTTTTTGCTTTGCTTTTGTAGTTTGTACTGCAAAAGATTACCGAGCTCATTAAGCAACATGACTTTACCTGATTCATCATGGTTGTTCCTATTAAGCTTATATAACTCTGACAATAGACAATTAAGTTTTTAAAACAAAATGAATCCACTTTACATCGTCACTGCATTGTGAGGCTAGAAAGTTTTGTACAGTTTAGTGACCCAAGTGAGAGCTATTAAACACAGGCCAACTAAACTTCATATAACTTGTAATTGCACACATTTAGTACTACAGCTCATAACAAACACAAACAACAAAAGACACTAAAGCATTTACTGCATATACAACACAGCAGATGCAGCAGGTAATTGTGGCAATATTTAAGATATCACAGGGACATTGTTAAAATGTGATGAAATAATGGAGAACGTATATTGCTGTAACCTTAAAGCATCAACTAAAAAGAGTGGGACATTTATTTGATTGCCGAGAAGTATTTCGTGATGCCAACTGATAAGTGTAGAGCATTAAGGTTAGTAGTGAGCAACACATTTCTTAATGGGGAGTTGGAGTAGGTATTGACAACCACTATGTCAATACCTTGCTTAACTTTTATAGCTTTTGTACAGCATATATGTTTTGGAACTAAGAAAAAGACAAATAAAATGTGTGTGTGTGTGTGTGTGTGTGTGTGTGTGCAAATTTTAAAACCATGTGACTACATTATTAAATGATAAATGGAAATTCCACATCAGAAGCATTTAAATTTTGCTTTTATATTATTAAAAACTAATCAACATAAGTATCGTCTCTCCTAAAAACTGGAATGTAGATTTTTTTTTTTTTCTTTTGGTACAACTGCAGTGTCTCCTGATTGCACTCTGTGTTGGGGCCAGTGTGGGGTTCAGCCTGCTGACACAGAGTGACCATAGCCGTCACCAGTGCGAAGTGGTCTAGGGACAAAGACAAAAAAGAACATTGCATTAATTTCACAGTCTGCTTGTTTCTCAACCGCAGTTACTACTTATATTCATCTCTACTTACAGTCATCTCAGCATAGCAACTCACAGCTGTAATTTGCATGGTTCTTCAGTCCACCTCATGTTAAACGGGGATTGTTAGGATGCCATGGGTGCAGGTTTCACTGAGGACAAGGTACCAACTTATTCCAATTATGACAAAATTGTAAATAACTGTAGTTACCCTCTGCCCCTCATACCCCAATTAGAGCTTTTTACTCTCGACCTTAAGTTCATGACTGGGCTGAAATTCCTCTTAATTCCTTAGGCTTTCTCTACATCAAGGCTCATGAATGTGTTAATACTGCACCTATGACATCTCCCTCCCTCCAGCCTTCCCTGCATTTAACAGATTGTCACATTGTCATACTTACACATATTAATAGAGAAAAATGGATACAGCTTAAGTGTTGAAGTCAGAGGTATGGAGCAATATTAGCATTGACAGAGGACTGATGTGTTCTGCTAAATGTTCAAGTGTGAAAACTCTGGAAAACTGTGGTTATAAACTCAATTGAGTGTAATGTAATATAGTTCAACAGTACCACAAACTGCAGCCTCCTAACATTATAACTTTAATGAAATTAGGATCTGTAACAGGACAATTGTATTAGACTTCATTCATTTTAGCTAGGTGTAGCTAATAAATTGCCAACTCAGTGTAATTAGATTGAAAGTTTAAATTTGCATAAACATATGAGAGTGGTACAACATGATTAGTATTTGCTTTTTTTTCCAGTTCATTAAATCTTGGCTCATTAAATCAGGTTTGGGTCGAGTTAAAACAGAACCAACATCTTCGCCAGCACAGTTCATACCCAAACAAAACTCTACCCACAACCCCCTCTCCACCTCTCTCACAGCTCCCAGACCAAATATATACTTAAGTTGAGTGTGGTTACATAATTACGACAAAGTTTCAGATGACTACACAAGATTAGGATAAAGGAATCCACTAGAGATAACATAACCTTACAGTTTGTTAGGAACCCTTTTATTGCTTTTTGGGACAAGTTCACATCTTTGGTATCATTTGGTCTCCTGTCACTGAAGTGACAAACAGCCTGTTTAAAAATAAAAGTGTGATTCCAACAGTAAGCCCTGTCTGAGCAGCTGCTTTTTCCATGACTCTGTGGCAGTGTCATGTGTGTGTCTATACTACGCTGTGTGTGTCTCTGTACATGAATGTATGTGATGGGCTGGTTGTGTGCAGAATAATGTTATTATGCTATCCAATGTCCAGCTAATTATATTCAATACACCACTGTATTTTAACCATTTCTGCCTCACTGAAATACCATACCCTGATTCATCATGAGGTATTTGACTGAATTTAACATTTTAACTGCATGTAATAAAGCCATGAAACCTCTCTAAACCTGTACTGCATGTACAGTGTACAGTGAATTGTGTAATATGTTAGAGAATGGGAGGATGAACAATTGTTTAATGATGTTACTGAGAGATTGGGTGATTTGCCTCAAAGCTGAATGGAGCCTTTGACTCTGACAGGGACATCTGCCATTTACAGTACCCTAAAGAGAAATACGCTTTGGCGTTTGTACGTGTGTGTGTGTGCATAAATACCCGTGTGTGATTATCCGCGAGCTTGGTCATTCCCCCAGGGTAGATATATACTGAATGACAAGCAACCAAATGTCAGCTATCCTTATCCTCATGTACTGCATGCATTATGTATGAGACTGTCACTCCCAGCTTAGACTGTAAGAAAAACATGAACATGCTCTTACACACAGGCACCGCACAAACTAATGAATGCATAAAAACACACAGACATACATTCACACACTAAATTCCATTGACAAGGGTAAGGCCACTAAATTAATAGGCTGTGTTCACTGTTAGAAAATCTCTGCCTCCCTTCCTCTTGAATAATGGCTTGTTTACCTCAGCACAGAACATGCCATGTTAAAGCTTAACAAACTACCATTATTAATGACAATATTATTGTAAAAAGTGTCATGTAGGTGTAAATGTGATTCTGAATTGCGCCTATTATTCTGTATTGTGTCTACACTCACAACAGTTTACAGATGGGTTGGATACAAATATCACACCACATAGCTGGCAGTGAGTAGCACGTGACAAAGTACAGCTGGATTTGGCACTGATAATCACCACTTACCACATGTTTAATTGACAGCATGGGCATGTAGAGTCTTGAATATGTGTACATCTTCTTGACATTGTGAACTTGTTGTTGTGTTGTTATTTTAATCTTCTTGTTCTCTCCTTTCTGTTTGTATCACATGTTGTCAACATTGTTGTGGACCAGCCAAACAGGGAGGAGCGGCAGTTTATCATGAGCCAGCAAATTTACATATAGTTTTAAGGCAAACATTTGAATTATGACTGAAACAAATGATTATTGAAACTTGAACCAGGAAATGTTGGGCAAAAAAATATTTAATATTAATTTACATTTGTTGGGCAGCCAGCAATGTGACATAACGAATGAATGCGAATGTTGCTTTGTGTCTGCTTTATGTGTAAAAAATGTTGGCCATATCAATTATAGGGTGATAATATGTCAAGTGTTTACAGCTTGTTCCACTGCCTCAAAGTGGACTATAAAATACATTTTATATATTTTGACCAGCCATAGTTCAAAGTGAACTTTTGCATTATGGATCTTTATTTTACTTTCTCCTCCTTTCCTAGTTTGTTCTGTGCGATTACTGCAGTACTAGCCTACTGTGATGATTGTGTGACTGCTTCCTCATCAGCATTACACCATATGCTTTGCCATCATCAAGATATGGGTAACTCTAATTCAAATCGATTTGTAGTCATTAAAGATGCTCCCAAGTTGCATCATTGGCAACAAAGCCTACAATTTTTAATGGGTTCTCAAATATCAAATCAAATATACACAATCATGAATACCTTCACAAATTCATAGACATTTAAATAAACTCTGCAGACAGGACAGTCCCACAACATGTATTATGCACACAAACCCTCCAGTTTCATTAACTCCAAAGTAACTCATTTAAGCATCTCTATGGATTTTGGTTTGAAGTAAGAAGAGAAGGCCACATCTCTTGCTGTCCCTTCTCCTTATCTCTTACATGACTTTCTTTGTCTGTTGAAAAGTTTACATCACCGCTTCACTGTGTTACTCTTCCTCTGGCCCTCTGCCTCTCATGTGTGACACAGATCCTAAGCTACAGTTTTCCACCCCCCTCCTCTGAACACCTATGATTATGCCATTGTGTCAGGTCAGAGGATGACCTAATCTGATGAGAGAGCAAGTTATTAAAGAGGTGCAGTAAAAAGGATGCTTAGCACATGCAGCTCATCAACTGAATTGTGAATTAGGAAATGAAAATACAAAGGAAAAGAAAATGATAATGAAGGATGGAAAAGAAGGAAGGAAAGAAGGAAAGCGCAAAGAAAAATGAAGGAGTCAAGGAGAAGAAGTGTTGTGGTTTTACAAAAGACTAAAAGGCTCACATATGATTGAAGAATAGTAGTTAAGAGCCTAAATGGCAAACTGTTGGTGTAATACACACTACTGGTGCCTGCAGTATGATGAAGTCATACATCATCAACCAAGTTTTATGATGAATTTTTGACAGGTCAGTAATGTGGGCCACAAAAATGAATTATGATACTCAAGAAAATGTAATACTGTGAGAGCTTGCAGGAACCTATAAATTGCAGAAACTCGTAGAAACAAACACTCAAACCTCCACAGAGAGGTGGCATTCTCCAGTCAGCAAAATTGGTGTTCTCCACAAATCCTAATTTTAAAAGAGGAGAGAAATAGAATGTAAATATACTGCTAAAATAAACACAAAATTAAAGAGGGCACAGTGGTTGTTTATGTAGTTACCTTTGACTCCACATGGGGTTATTTGGGAAGATCTCTGTAGCTGGATGGTTCATTTAGTATCACTGTGCTGCTCTGAATTAGCTGTTTATGAAAACTCAAAATGTCAGATAGCCTGGGCCTCTTTCATTTCTGTCATTAAACACCACAGCCATGTAGAAGTTGTACTGTGGAGGAACAGTAAAGGTTCAACTGGTATAATATAGGTAAAGAGATAGTGTATTTTAGTTTGTTTTTTAGCCATGCAAATTGTTTAGCCATGCTGTACATTTTTGAGTAAGATGTCTCAACAACTATTGCATGCATCTATTTCCATGCAATTTTTGCAATCCCTCTATCACCATTTTCACATATTTTGGTTTATGCAGGGGTTGAAATGAGCCAGAACCATCCAGAGCATCATGCCAGCACCTCCGATCAACAAGTAAATAAATCTGACTTTCTATACAGAAAGCGAGGCAGATGAGCAGACACATACACACGCACACGGGCAGGTGAGGAGCCCCTCCCAGCAGATCATTACATTAGGCAATGGTCTTTTTAACTTTATTGTTGCTGAAGAAGCAATGCCCTGCTTATCCATAACAATATACATTAATGAGGTTATCATAGAGATCAGTGCTACTCTTAATTAAAAATATCAGAGGAGGAGAATCACTTCCTGACCGGCAAAGAGAAATTCTGTATTCTGGTGTGAACAGCCAGGCTACTGCTCCTGCAACAGAGTTGGACTGGTATTCCCTCCCAAATCAAATATTCTTTTTCCTTTTTCTTGTTATTGCGCTATACTTTTTGTGTTGTTCTTGTTGTTATTGCCATTTTAGTGTCCAAATAAATAAAGACAAGTAATTTTATAGGAAACCTGTATGTAACCTGTATGTATTCCGTACATATAAATACAAATTATAACAGAATTATAAAAGAACTGAGAAGAAAGGTGGAGATGAAAGTTGCCAGGGCAGATATAGGAGGCATCTGTTGATTGGATGCAGATAATGAAGTTATGCAGAGAGGCTTGACAGCACAATAAGCAAAATAGAGACAAGGGATAGAGTGCCCTTCAGCAGACCGCCTGATGAGTGAAGTTCTACATCCTCAGTGGGTGACAGAAAATGGATTGAAACCTAGATAACAATGCAGTTTCAGTTATGAAACATAATTGCATAAGCTACGGACTGATGTACAAAGTCTAACTTAATAGGGTATAAAGCATGATTATCTGGAGTAGGAAGTGGGTGTTTATGCATTAAGTTGAATAATTGAGTTTATTTCTCTGAATAGGCATAGATAGTGCTCATTAACATCTGCAGGAGGATGAGGAAAAACTGTTTCATAAAAAAGGAAGGGAGGGGAGGGGCTTTTTTAAAAGTCATGTTTTGCAGACATTGGCACTTAAGTCCAACCTTGGGGCTCATGAGCTACAACAGCAGTAGACCATGTCAGGTTCCACACCTGTCAGCCAAGAGCAAAAGTCTGAGGCTGCAGTGGACATAGGCTCACCAAAACTAGACAGTTGAAGACTGGAAAAACATAACCTGTTCTGATCAGTCTGGATTTATAGTGAGGCAATGAGATCGATGCCTAAGTCAGAATTCTGTGTCAACAGCATGAATCCATGAATCCCACCTGCCTTGTGTCAACAGTCCTAAGGTGTCTCAGGACTATTCAGTTACCAGAGGATCAGTTCTGGTGGTGGGGATGTGGGGAATGTTTTCTTGGCACACTTTGGGCCCCTTAATACCAGTCAATCATGCTTTGAATGTCAAAGCCTATCGGAGTATTGTTGCTGACCTTGGGCATCACTTTATGGCCACAAGTTACCATCTTCTGATGGCTACTTTAAATATGATAATGCACCACGTCACAAAGCAAAATTCTTCAAAGGAATGTTTCCAACATCTTGTAGAATCCATGCCACAAAGAATTGAGGGTGTTTTGAGAGCCAAGGGACCACCCAGTATTAGTATAGAGTTCCTACTGCATGGCGAGTGTATTTAAATGCCTTGATTTTGTACCAGATGACTTCAAATTAATGCTTAATGCTGCATTTCATTTGTTACTGACTTTGTCTTAGCACATATACAGAAAAACTAGGTTTTTTTGTTTGAAATTAGTGAGAGAGACGGATAAGCAGAAAAAAAAAACCATGATGCGCGTCAATTATAACTGACCACACCATGTAAGACTGATTGTATGAATAGTTTCATCATGTTGACAATATTACAAGCAAGCATTCATTTCAAGCAGGCACTATGGATGCAGCACAACTGTCCAAGTTTAGAAGGCTGGCTTCGTAATATTTCTTTACAGATACATCACAAGTAAAAAAAACCATCAGAGTGAAAAGGAAAGGAAGTTTTGCTGCCTTTTCAATAGTTAACCATAGCAAGAAAAAAAAATTCAATTCACTGTGCCACACAGAGGCTACCAGCAGCTACCTTAACTTTTATAAAAAGTCTTACCAGTTACCCAGAATTCATGAGAAATTGCCTAATTACAGTCACTTCTCACAGGGGCCAGAGTCCACTGAAGTCTGAGCCTAATAGGCCTGTTTGGTAATCCCTCCATGCTGCTGGCTTCTGCAGTTCTCTCAAAAACCTGCTGCAGTCCATGAAAAGTCAATTATTACTCGGCTTTTGCACTTCGTTTGAGTTCTTTTTAAGTGTAAGATCATTTTTAATGACTTGCATGCAATGCATTTTGACTGCTTTTTGAGTGGATTTTCAAACTTTGCGACTGGAGGGTAAAGGAAGTGCTTGGTTGAAAGAGTTTCATGATGGTAGGACAGAAAATCCCTTCTTAAACTCCTCTGACATGAAAGCACTTTGAAACTCTCCTTCAATAGGAAACATCAACCTCTTTAACACAGCAGGCACACAAATTCCTACCCAGGCGAACAAATCAATTAAATGTTGTTTTTATGTCCAACACCGATGTTGCTGGGTGTTCTAATCTGTTTGCTATGATCCAGAAACTGGAGGCTGGTATATGGGCTGCAAGAGACAATTGTTAGCTGAATGGAAAGATTGTGTCCTAATGTGATTATTCCTCTAAGAAAAAAGCTGTGAAAGCTGAACTAAGTATGTCTAGCTGCATGTAGGAGGGGTGGGAGTGTGATCGCTTCATCATAGACGTTAAGCCTGAAGATGTGGCACTTCATTAAAACTAATTGATCAAAATATGACAAATTTGAACCCAAACTGGAGCTGTACAACAACCATTTCCCGACCTGTAAGCTAATAGTTTGTATAATTTGTTGTATACTGGCTCAGGTCAGGTAGTAGAATTGCATGACAGTATAAGTTCCCTTGGGGCACTGGAGGATCGTCAACGTTACCATGGGAGCGATTTGTTTCTGTCGCCTGGATACTGGATAGTACTGGATAGTAATGACACAAGTTACATACTACAATGTATTTTACTTCTACTGGCAACACAGCGGTCATTGAAATAAATGCCTTATTTGCTTACTATTGTGTTTGCTACACCTTTTTAGCTAAACCTTCCAAGAAATAATTATCCTGTACTCTTGCTAATCTCCTCCTTCCATATTGAACAGTGAATCCATTTGCTGTTGTCAGTAGAGTAATTGACACTCTAACTGTTGAGTGAAAACCTTTTCACCTCATCTGGAGCAGCCTGCAGCCGCACACTGCTACTGGAAACTAGGAGGAAACATGTATGAAATATGTTGTTAGCGTGTTTTGACCTTCACTCTGGTCGGATGTAAATTAAATTAGTGGGCAAACCTTAGTGAGCACTGGCATCTTGCCAGCGCTTTGTGGAATCTCTCCTGGAGGCTTTTAGCATGCACATGTTTTTCTGCTCACAATCCATCACTGCAGCCCATCAAACGGGCATCGCAAATAAATGAGCTGTAACCCCTTGTGTAAATGCAAAAAAACAGGAGCACAATGTAATCTCTTGTCTTTCATCTCTCTCACTGTACACATTTGATTAACCAATGTTAGGTTTAGGTTCCTCAGAGTAAGCTTTCTCCAGAGAACACTGGGTTAGTGAATAACATCACAAACAATTGTTTCACTTTGCAGCACAAGGATGATGTGGCTGTCCCATTTCGTTTTACTCCAGACTCACCCACGCTGGAATTGCATCGCCAAAACATAATCTCCAGCACTGTGAAAATGCAACCCACTCAACAAACATAACGTTGATATTAGATGACCCTGTAAACCCTGGGATTATGTTTTAGTGACTGGATTTTTGAATGTTCATTGCCAAAGTTTTTCAGTCGATCTTTTTTTGTAATATCCACATACTCTAGCAGCTACAGTATGGAATAGTTATGGTTAAGTTAAACAAACACAGTGAAAGAAAACGATCCTAATGTGATTTTGATACCTAAGGTAAGTGTATCTGCCGAATAACAATTCATAATCCAGCAAAAAGCTATCTTCTTCCCAAATGCAAGATCACTGAGTGGCGTTCATTGTGAATGTAACATTAGGCCAAGCACTGCTGTGAGACAATGAAATTAAGTTTGTAGCTGGCTGAGACTTGATAATTGTAACTGATAGCAGAAACTGAACTTTACAATGTTGTTGATGAAAAAACTGTATTTAATTGTGCTGATCTGGGGGATTAGATTGGTCTATACAGTATCTTGTTGAGGGTGAGACCTGAAGTCTGTTCAGGGCAAAGGCATTATTTATCAACCCTGGCCATCACCAGTGATAGTTGATGCAAAACATGTACTTGGTATTGTGATCACAAGCAATTTTGGAAACATTAAAAATGTGCTCAACTATTTGCATTTTAAAAATTGGGCCATATGCTCTTGATTTACACAGTAAAATTGATTAGCCTGACCTCAAAAGCAACACACCTCTAGTGAGTTGCTACTGCAACATGCTAACTAACAGGCTGCACAATAAATCTGTAAAATATCAACACTCTACCACTCCTATTGTCAGCATGTTTGTATGCTGCTATTATTATAATAATTATTATTATTAGTTTAGCATATGTTTGGTTATTCTTTCACAAAATATCGGACTGTGGACTTCTTCCACCAAAAAAAACCCTTCAATTAGTGACAATTAGACATATTGCATCTTATAATACTGCATATGTAACACAGTTCAGTACTCTTCAGATTTGCCTCCTATAGAAATGATATGTTGAAATGTTTTTGCAGAAAGTTCAGAGTTCACGCTTTCACATCAGTGACACAAAACAGTGCAACAGACTTACTGCAGACTTGAAATTAGCTGTTATGAAAAGTCACAGAGGACTGCTCTGAGTAATTTACAGTTCAGCACCAACACAGTCTTTTACCACATGCTCACCACAGCACCACAGTGATGTTCATTTAAACAATCAGCCAATACAAATACAGTTCAGTTATTTTTCTTTTGAAATGAATAAGAATTAGCTTGTTTTTTTTTTCCAGATTAATGAGCACTAGAGCTCATCAGTTCACTCAAAACAAGTGGTATGTCTTAAGTGAATGGAAAAAAAGGCCAGCTCATGCAGTTCAGTTCATTATTTTCCCTTTATTACAGACCCACTGCTTTCATAGACATGACCAGCATCAAGGACTAAAATCTGAGGAGTGGTCACTTAAGAAAATGAAAAACAAAACAAAAACAAAACACATGAAGATTGAAAGAAAAGGTTTGCTTTGTTTTATCATAAGTGAGTCTTACTATGAGAATTGTGTTTTTCTTCACAATAAATCAGAACAGGAAATAAAAGGACCTAAAAAAATCTTCCATCCATGGAAATATTTTTGCACTGACCCTGCAGTATTATTTCTGCCATCCAGCTATGTAGTTATTGTTTTATAAAATATGGCTAAATATGTAAACTGCTCTATCTTGACTAGCTCATTTGCTGTCCTCAACATACTTTTTAGCAACACCAGGAGTTTGGCTGTAGGGATGGTAATGTGAGCCATTCACGGTACCCAGAGGATGAATCCCCAGAGGGTGAATCCCTCTGACTTTAGTCTTCTGACTTTTTCTCTAGTAGCATGAGGTTGATATTATTGGTGAAATGTAAGGGGTTTTATTAACATACAATACAATACCATTTTGATTTTTTTACACCAGCAAACAAAACACTCAATGTGGCTGAAAGCTGCCAATCAAGCTACTGTACATCCTGCAGTGGGACTCCTGTTGTACTAACACTCATACATTAAAGGGGAGATTGTCTGTTTTAGCATAAAAATGTAAAATAAAAGATCTTCATTGTGTCATCAGCTGACGGAAACATTACACAACATGTTTTCAAGTATTTTTTTTTGATGGGCTCACTTGACACAATGCGAACTATAGGTTTGCTCCCACGCGGGAGTTAAATATACAATAGGCTTGCTACATGAATGCTTTGTGCAACTTCCTTGGTGTGGCTCCCTAGAGAGAGAGCAAGAGAGAGAGAGAGAGAGAGAGAGAGAGAGAGAGCGAGCACCTCAGGGTACAAGTCAAGCACCACTTTCATTTCTCGGTTTCCCATGTCACTCTTTTCAGTCACTCAATACAAAGCTGTTAGTGCTGAGTTTGTGTGTGAGAAAGGACTCTATCACAGAGGAGACCAGGTTTTTAGGGCTTGTTTCAATTCCAAGTAGAACTCCTTTTCCTGCTCATGATGTATTTCTCTGTTCCTCCTTGCCTCCTCTCTGGAAGGTATTTCAGTGCACCATCTAAAAACATTGCACATTTATCAGAATCAGGATAAAGTAGGCTATGTGTTACACCTGAATTCATTTTTAATAGGTACCACCAAGGCAGTGTATCTGAGGCTTATGTTGCACTAAAACTAAAACTTATTGCTTATTTTTATTATTATCTGTTGGCTGGCAATGTATTTTTCCAGTCCAGTGCTACATTCTTGTCCCACACAAAAATCATACCCAACTGGATGGACGGTGGGCACACCACTTGCTGAAAATGAACATAAAAACATTGAATATACTGGATTTTGTAGAGTAAACAGATCTTATATGTTATCAGTGAACAAGTTGGTGACATTTTGCATCTATGCAGATATGTTCATTTAAAACGTTTCCTTATTACGTTATCTTATATGATGCTGATGATGATAGTTTATAATTGTACAGTATATGTATGTAATTATAAGAGGCAAGGTTGAATGGACCACTGTGTTTTGTATAGTTCATTAACACGGCATGAAAAAAGATCACTTAAACAGTTGAGGTAAAACTAGGCATTGTACCTGATGTAAATGTGAGGTCTCTCTTCATGTCTTTTCCTCTATGATTCAGGCTATAACTTATTTGACATCAGGTACCACAAAGTCAATACCTTAAAGTAAAAGTTCAACATTTTGTTGAACATAAAACTACAACTTCATCTAATTTACACTTTTGTTTCCAATTGTTCCTTTACTAAATCAGTGAAATATGTTTCACTTTTATTTATTTATTTATTTATTTTTTGGCTTCTAAGCCTCAGTGAGTTCTAATAAAACTGTTTACAACTTTAAACAACATTACAAGATTTAGTATCAGTGCTTTACACTAGTACCAACATTTAGAGCTTTATTAATGGTGTGAGTGAAACGGTTTATTCATTTATAGCCAGACAAAAGTCTTACACAAGGCTCTGTGTCCTGTATGAAAGCATTTATACAATTGGTTTGTTTTTCCTGTGGCACTGGCCAGTTCAGCAGTTCAAAGTTAAAAGAGGAACAAAAGCACCAGTGTTTGTATTGTTTTTACTCCCTCTCTATGACATCCTCGTGCAGTGCGGCAGATGAAATGCTTAATTCCTTGTGCACTCCATGAGATTGGAAGAATGCATTGATATGAAATCTTTATCACCTAACCAAATGACAAGACCCCTGGTCCCACTTAGGGTAGCAAGCTTGTGTTCTTTCTAAGATTAATCCAGTGTGTTGGCTTTTCCATTAATTTCCATTCAATTTCTGTTCATTCCTTTTAAACCATAGATGACAAACTCTGTCACAGTCAGATGCATTGAGGAAATCAAGTCCGAGGTTGGAAACCTTTCAATGTAGTATGACTGAACTACGGTCTTTGTTTGTTAACGCTAACAAACAAAGACTCCCATTTTGTTCGTGTACAATAGAGCGTAGAGGACAATGAAGAGATGGTTATCACAAGATACGCCCCAGTAGTTATATGGACCGAGTAAATTTGGTTTATAAGGTCATTTGAGTGACATACTGAAAAATGAAAGAGTACGACCTTTCTTCTATTGGACTCAGTGTCGAACAGTTCTTTCAGGAAGGCTTTGGGTGTATCATGTGTGATTGTAATTTTGTTTTTCTTTGTGTAGTTTCACTAGTCAGATAGAAAAGTGAAGGTAAAGAGCACTCATTGATCCACAGAGTGAAGGTGACGCAGTTTCCTCATAGCATTGGGAGAGCATTTAGCTGTGGCAGTGTGTCTGCAATATGAAGAGACAAAGATGCATTTGGTTGCACTCTTGGAACTGTATAGTTTCATCCTCAAGTCTCCCTATTTTACTTACGACTTTGACCCTGGAAAGCAGAGCTGGAGGCAGAAAATGTGATAACCAGGAACAGAAGCTGTGGAAGAATAAGGTTGGGACTTTGACCAGCGATGGCATGTGAAGACATCAACCTTGAGAGCTAAGTGTGATTGAGTGGATAAGAGTGGCATAGCAGAGAGTGACACACTCAGTGTGCCTGCCGGGACTCGTAACCTCTGTAATGTCAAGTTACTGAGTGATTGACGGTTCACTGTAATATGAAGGTTAGCTCAGAATTTGTCACTCTATGGACTCAGGTCACATGCCATGACTGTAATGCATGTGTTTGTAATACTCTGTATCTTGCTTCTTTACAGACTATAAAGTGATTTTATTTTTTTGCAGAAAAAATGTTTCTGTGTTATTTGAAGTCAAGAAACGCAATGTTTAGTCTCCTCAAGGTCTCATAAGGACTTCTTCATACAGATGTGTTGGGATGGATGGAGCCCTCTGGCAGTCTCATAAGTGACCATAACAGCCAAAAGGTCTTGTAGCAAGGTGGTTTTCACCATTGTTCCTTGCAGGAAATGAATTGTTAGGGATGAGGCTTGATAGTATTTTATCAATTCAAATGAAATATTAAACCCTGAATCCTTTTTGAATCCTCTCTTTAATCTTATTAGGTTTTCAAATGTCAGACTTTGACTTTGAAAACTGCTGGACCCTCTACAGAAGTATGGCCACTCTGTCACACGCAGTCCACTGGTGGTCGTAGAGTGGTGCTACAGAGTGATATGTCTTCTCACCCATAAACAGCTGCTACCCATGTATTCCATTGCCTTTTGCGAATAAAAAAAAAGAGTGAGAAGAGATAAAAGGTTTCATAAGAAACTCGTTAGCATTGGATCTTAATGAATGTGGGTATTTTGCTGACTCTGCCTAAGAATCATCCACCACTAATTTATTCAAGAGTAAATCAAGTTATGAGGTTTTGGAGCTGGTAGAAGCTGACTTACTGTAAACCCTTCTATGTGCTGGCAGCAGGTGACAGACACAAATGCCTATACAGCCCAGGAAAACCTGACCAGAATCACACCTTGAACCCCTCAGTCATTCCCATTTTTGTGTGTCGCAAAAGCACTCCGTTCCACTGCTCTGAATAAAACATCACCAGATACTCACTCTTCTCTCAGTCTCTGTAACAGCTTCATGGTAGAAATCCCAAACAGTAACTCCCAAAATTCCTGCAACAAACAAAGCACAGAAACACAGACAGACAGAAGCACATGCAAAGACCCACATAAGTCTTGACACTATAGATAGATAGATAGATAGATAGATAGATAGATAGATAGATAGATAGATAGATAGATAGATAGATAGATAGATAGATAGATAGATAGATAGATAGATGAATAGCTAGATAGATAGAGCTTTCATTCACTTAGGAAGCTGTCAAGAGTGTTGTAATTCTTCTCATGTACTAAACTGAGTATCCTCTTCAGTTTCTTTCGGCTAATTCATTTTCTGTTATTTTCTATTTTAACTTAAAATCATTAAAGCATATAATGGTGCAAATGATAGCCAGTGATTTACTGATACCATTCCTGAGCTATCTCATTAAAACGTTGGACTTAAATTACCATTTCTTGCCTTAGTTCTATTTTACACATCCTTCACAACCGTTACATTACTGCAGTCTTTTTCCAGTCTGTATAGGAAGTAAAAGTAGTAAAGGGAAAAAAAGCAAACCAACAGTTGTTCAGCAGTATGAATGGTGAATATTCATTGCTGCACTCTCAAGTGGTGGTTGTTGTCAAATGATGACCTTCAAAGTATTCAAATGGCTTTAAGTGAAGCAAGAACTAAATAAAGCCTTCTTCTTCATGCTGCCTTGTCTTGACCTATCTGCAGCCCCCCAAACATCAAATACTCACACACACACACACACACACACACACACACACACACACCTCCACTCTACTTCTCCCTCTGTTGCTCTCATCTTTCTAAGTGGAATGCAGTGCAAAAGAGCCATACATCTATAGTAGTGCCAGTGAGTTTCACTGAGTTTACTTGTACAGGGCTACTACTGATTTTGTTCACTGACTACAAACCCAAAGACACACATGCAGTAGTGAAAGCATGTTGTGTGCTTAAAGAAGTTTCAGAACAAGTTATAGCCACAGAACACAGAACAGTGCAGGAACAGAGATAATGTATATTATATTCTGATTTGGCTCTATACAAATACAATTGAATTGAATTGAACAGATTTGTAAATACACAACTTTTGAAAGCAAGTAAGACCAAAAGTCAGACCAGCTCCTGCTCCTGCTGTAGTTATTCATTATTCATTACAGTATGACTCTAACAGCCATATACTCTTAGACTCCATAGACTCTTTTGAAGCCTGTTGAAAATAGTAATATTAGTAGAAGTAATGTTAAAACCAGCTCACAATCTTTCAAAACATCTGGACCTCATAAATATAATCAGGATTTTACTTTCAAGATAAAAAAAAGTAAAAACTTCCTTTTGTTTTGTTTATTATATAGTATATACATATGCCTGTTATAGTCATTCAAATATACAAAGAGAAGTCATTAGGAACTATAGAAAAAAGGCCCATTATTCAGGGCACAGTTTGTGCTTCACAAGTGAAAGTGTCAGGGGGAAATTCAGCTCCTGTGGGGTTTAAAGGGGTAAACAAACACTTATATGAGTATTTAAAGACCGTCTTTGTTATATTAGATGATACAGCCTCAGGTTGTACTGTAAATTCTAGTGTAACTGCCACTGCAGACTGTAAGATTATGAGTTACTACAGATGATATTAAAGGAGTTGTACAGTGGCTGTACAGTGGTTTTAAAACACCTCCATCAGAGTCTTCTGGACAGTCCATCACTTTGCTCTACAGTGAATTATCTCATCAAATATTGGGTGAATGAATCATACCCACTTGGTTTATGACCAGCCAATGATTTACCCTTCAGCCTCAGCTTTGTGGTTTATAATTTTTTTTTTTTCCATTGTTCTGTTTGTGCACATAATGGAGGCGCTAAAAGGAGTACAAAACCTTAGATAAGGTATGGAAAGTAAGTGTTATATAATGGAATATAAAACAGATTATGAACATCAGAGAGATCTGTAATGTGTACAGAAAATTCCAGAAATAACCTAACCCTGCATCCCTTCCACTAACATGTACTGAAAACAGTGAACAAACACACTTATGCAGCACACACAGGCATCTTTGAACTGAGATAAGAATTTGAAAGAATCAGTATAGAGAGACACTGTACAGTAGGAGAGAAACAGTTACCAGAGTGAAAAAGAATAAAGAAAAACAGAGATGAGGTGCAAATGGAGAATGAAACATATACATACAGTTAATTAAAATTGACATCACTATCTCGGTGACCCAGCAAACTGAGACCTGTGCTTGGAGTGGGAGGGGGGCAGGGGGCACAATCTACATTAGTTAATATGTATGATGTTAATAATCAGATAAGTCCATGTAATATGGTTACTTGCAGCTCAGTGCACCGTTTGGCCTCTTTGTGATGATAGCACACCAAAAGTACTACAATTCATTTTGAGGGGAATGTGAATGTGTGTATCCATGCAATAGTTGTGGAGGTGTTTCACTCTGAACCATGAATGTGAACCTCATAATGCTGCTAGATGAAAAGTCAGGAGGATTGTCAGTGTTACTAGGATTTATCCTCTGGGTACCATGACCATCATATACATAGTTGAGATATTTCAGTGTGCACCAACCAATGGACAGACATCATTATCCCTAGAGCTATGTCAACATCACGACTAAAGGCACGGATATGTTTTGCTTGTCCGTGGACAGCTGTAGACTTTTTTCCAGTCATGCGGACTACAATTGAGGGTCTGCGTCGGTCTGGCATTCCACACATGCACATTTCCCAATCCACACTCCAGTGTTTTTTCTCTGTAATGCACCACAACATTGTTTACCAACAATAAAAATTAGATAGATAGAAGGAGAGAACAAGAGGAAAGCCATCTTTGCATTGTTTCAGAGAAGAATCACATCAGTGTGGGTAACACTGGATCTCCTCTCACAGCCTCTCTTCAGAGCAAGACTTTGTTGTTATCTGGAGCATGTGAAGTCAATGCACTTGCTATGTGAACAGTCTGTGCAGACAAAAATTTTGCACATGGACATCCACATAGGGGTCCACATGGACCCTTGCGGACATGTGGTCTGTCTGTGCTCCATTTTGCATGGATGACGACACAGAAGCATACATAAATTTTTCTAGGATGAGTTATTACAATTATTATCAAGATGGATCACAAGATTTAATTAATTGATTTCCCTCAGCAAAAACACTTTAACTTTGTATGACAGTGTTTAATAGGCTGTAAAAGATACTTGTATACAAGGGATGAAGAACATAATCTTGCAATGAATGTAAAGTGGATGTAGTGCTTACAGTGGGCGTAATTAGAAACAGAGTAGCTGCAGGCAGAAAACAAAATGAACGCTGAATGCTGTTGTAAACACTGTATGCTGTGAGTTACTTAAAATTAAATCAAAGTGAAGTCAAAGTTTGAGTGTGGTGTTAAGTGTTATCAGCTACACTTCCTGCTTCACCTCAGCTTTATTTCCCAGTCCCAGAGACGTTCAGATGGAGCATCAAAAGAAGTTAGTTAGAGAACAAAAAGGAAAAAATCCCCTCATTCATTGGGATGATTTTTAATTTTTATTTCTATTTTTTATTTTTTATTTATTATGATTTTTTTCGGCTAAAAAAAAAAAAAAATCCCTGCGCTTTTACCATGACAGCACAACAGCAGCAATTCCTGCCACTTTATTACAGTCTTGCTATTACAATTAAAGAATGGATAGATGCAATTTAGTATCAACTGAGAAGAAGGCCATGACCCTTTTAAGATGTTAGAGACATAAAGTACATCGTGAAATAGAGAGAAAAAGCTTGCTCTAAGCATGTTTTAAACAAAGAGATGAAATACTCCTGTTACAATGTCAGCAGAGTGAGTGATCATGGTTCTATTATGGTTGTGAAGGTCAGCCAAGTCTTTATCCTGACAAACATTTCTTCTACAAGAGAGACACTTGTTTTGAATGACATGACATTTTAGTCTCTTGTTCCACCTCGAAATATGACTGTTATTTCATTTTTCCTCTCATCAAGTCTAATACAGTTTCACTGCCTCAATCAATGTGTGTATCTGTATCCATGTGGGACTGTGTGTGTTTATCTTGATGTTCTCCAATATTGTAATGGCCACTTCCTAAAATTAAAAGTCACAATTTCAGTAATAATCAAGCGGGGATTCAGTTTCACAGCATCTACATCAAACCAACAAACACACATCCTTGTTATTTTACTTTGAGAAAAGGTCGAGGGTAAAGGTCTGGTTCATTTTCATTATACAATACAGTACTGTATAATGAAATGCAGCTGAGGCCCTCTAATGCTACATATTATACAAAACACAAAACATAATAAGAACAGGAAGTGCGTGTAACAGCAATAATAAGATGTTAATTGAATGAAAACATCTAAAATAAATATTTAAAGCTATAGACCTTTTTTGTGTTTGTCACCAGCGATGATGTGTGTTGTGGGAAGAGCCTAACTGATGGCAGAAAGCAACAGCAGAGTCCAGTGTCAATTTACAACATAGGAATATGGAATATGCCTTCTCCAATTATTTTAGTGGTTTACTAGCAAGAGTGAACGAAGTGAACGATTGGGGAACAAAGTCTGGACTTTCTGGATTCATGGATGCCTCCCCTAAGACATCCTCAGTTCTAACTTTGTAACGCCAATGATATTATGTGGCCCCAAGGCTTAGCTAAGTTTGTGCTCATTCAGTGTAAAGTTAATGTCTTATGACAGATATAATAATGTGCCCCATTCATTTATTAAATACATGCAGAAATACTGAGTGACGTTCGAGCTAAACTATGAGCAATTTGTTTTGTTTACATGCCACTTCTACTTACATGCTCATGTTGCTTATGTTGCTATTGTTGGTCAATAGTGGTTACCATTATGAAACAGCCTACTGAGAATACCAGCTTTGTGCTTGGGTTTTTGCTGATTGCTAATTTGTCATTACTAACTACAGCATAGCTTTCATTAAAGCCTGTGATTAGCTTCAGGGGGCATCTTCATTGAAGGTGTTCTAAGAAGGTGAAGGTCGTCTTTTTTTACATAACGACGCCCCGCAACCAAAAAACATCAGGCCCACGGTTAAAAAGATCAAAGAAGTGTAAAAGCATTATCAGTGACATTTTTACTCTTGCACTGTATTAAATTGATCAATATCCTTCTGCTGCTGCCTGTATTAGTATTTGATAAAGAGCACAAGAGCCCTCACTCAAATTCATTACTTTCTGCTGCCTGCCAGCTCGACACTTGCCTTATGGGAAATAATACATCCTGGAGTTGTCTATGTAAGGGCCTCCGCTGTATGAGCCACGTATTTTTATTGTCCGTCTCTTGCGTGAGCGATGGAACAACATTATTTGAAACAAGATATTAATCCCACTGTGACGAGGATGTCACTCTCTCCTGATCCCACTAGGATCAGGACAATAATCTTCAGAAGATTTATAACTCACATTTGGGACATTTAATATACTTTCAGTATCTATTACATAAGTGTTCCATCCATATTAATGTACATGGCAATGAATCTAATTATGTTGGTGTAGTTTAGCATAGATAATTTACCAGCACCATATGGAGCATTCAGAGGAACCTGAAGGTACCTTTAATAGAGAAAGAAAGAAAGAAAGAAAGAAAGAAAGAAAGAAAGAAAGAAAGAAAGAAAGAAAGAAAGAAAGAACACTTGTATGATTTGAGGCAATTTAGATCTGGCTCGCTGTGGCTGGTTGTATCAAAGCAGAATATGAACTAACAAGAATAGACATAATCCAAGAACTCAAAGTGAAAAACAGCGCATGACAAGTAGTAAAACCCCCGTCAGAACTCGGAGCAAGCTGCGTCATGACAAGTTGTGAGCAGTCATGTTCACATATCTGATTAGTAACGAGACATGCTTTTGATTGGTAACAAGCTGTTCTTTTCATGTATCCCAAATTCTGAACAGAAGATGACGGATACTTCAATTATACACAGCAGTGGAAGACAGGTGACTTCAGTCTTTTGCAATATTGTTAAGTACACCTCCCCCATCTGACACTGTGTGAGAGTGCATCAGCCCCTTCGAGGCGCTGCACGTGTCTCTTGATTTGACTCACTCTCCACTCTCATCCAACTGCTGAACTTGCCAAGCGCTAATCTTGCCCTGGCAGGCTGCTGCATCACTGTTGTTTACATGCTGTTTCTAGTGGGACCCAGTTCCATAAAGCTTTGTTTTCACTGAGTGCTCAGCATGCAAGCTAGGACAGTAAGAGTCCTGGCTGGACTATTATCAGCCACATGCCAGGAACAGGAACACAGACAACCTTTTTTAACCTTTGTTTCTTTCTTATTGTCTCATTTGAGCGAGTGTTATACTTTGTGCACATGCGAGTACAGAAGGGTCCAAGAGACAAAAATTTCATCAATAGACGGTGTACGTCAGCCTCTGTGTATCTATGTACCCTCTAGACCAGGGCACCAACTGTGGATGCATCCTCCAAATGGACCCCAGTAGGACAAGAAAGTAGTATAATAAGATCAGCTATGCGTCAGTGGTGTCTGCAGCTGTCCATGTGCATGTCCACAAGGGAATATGATTACTGTGGGACTGTTAAGATCACCAACCTCAGTCATAGTTTTCACATGAGCTGCACAGCTCCACACCGACCCTATTTGGAGATTATCACTGTTCAAACAGCTGCTCTTTGTTGGCTTCATGGATACATGTACATGAGTTTGTATGTTGTGGCCATTTGCTTATGTAATTCAATTCTGAGGGATTAGTGAAGATAATACAATGAAAACCCAAACAAACGCTCAGGTTTGGCTTTGTGTCACTGCCAGCTGGTTTCTGGCACAAGGACCGTGCCGGTGAGGTCCATCAGAGATTTTGTGACTTTGTTTCAGTTGTAAAAATGGTAGAATTGACATGAGGCCAGAAATGACATCAGAAAGGGACTAAACAATAAAGATAGTGGGAGCTCCTTTATTTCAGAACCAGTTTCTCTACAAAAATGTTGATACTTGTTAAGAGGATGGACATCGGGAAAATGTGTGTGATATGAAAGCTTTCAAGTGCAGTCTCATGCATGATACCCCTTCTGGCAGGGACAGAGGTCGTCATGTGGTGTTTGAGAAAAAAGGCCTCTGTGAAAAAAACTGGTATATGTGAGAGCTATATAATTTAATTTGAGTTGCATTGACTTGAGGGAAACATAAAAAAAAATAGCTCTTATAGTTAGAGACACTCTCCTTATTCACTCCCCAAAAGTTTGACATTTATCAGCCAGATATGTTTTAAGTCATTTAAAAATAATGTGCGGAATACAGGGTATCCTTTATTAGACCTTTTTATAACCACTTAGAATCAAATTTGATGCCAACTTATCAGCCATCACTACCATAATGGAAGATCAGTAAGAATTATTTACTTAAACTCAGATTTTCCCTCTTCTAGTATCACATCATTCTGCACAATGAAGGTCCAACATCCAAGTGAAATAACAAGTAAAATACATAATTTTTGAGTAGAGCCAGACTTTAACATCCACATTACCTGTTCAGAAGGTAACATTTTCATTACATGTCAAGAATGAGATGAAATTACATCTGTAATGCTGTCATTATGAACTATATCGTACTGACACAGCACATACACAGACGATATATGAGAGCTGGTTTTGTGCCAACATGCTCTCTGTACATCCGTCCGTCTCTGTCAGGTAACCTGCAGCATGCAGCAGGCAGGTCCTGTGGAGATAGTAAAGGTCTTGATTAACTAATGGATCTCCTGGTTTCCCACACTAAACCCTCTGTCTATTTGCCCCTGTGGGAGCTCTCAGGTAGGGCATGGAGGAGTAAGATGGGCCTGCATGGGGTTAGCACTAAACCATTAGTCAACTACTGTAGAGAGATGCACAAAAGAGACAAGCAGAGGATGTTTTCTTCCCATTTCAAAACTATTACTCTTTTTTTTTTTGTACTGAGAGACTGATAGATGAATGTGTTTACCCACTGACGCAGGCTGGCGCAGAGGCAGTCTCACCAGAGACTCACACATTAAAGCAGTACATTTAATTCACATGCACCCACGCAAATATGCATTTTTGGATGATGTTCCAATAAGATTTAATGATTTTACCTTTATTATGTAGCCAGTGTCAAACCTAAGAGATCTGAGCAAACCTCAGCAAGAATGTATGCAGTGTGACAATACCGTGATGTTGACACGATGCCTTTAAAATGGCGTAGACTGTGTACATAAAGTACATGTTGCTGTTGCAGGATGTGAATACTATGATACATTACAAATAGAGTTGTTCTACTCTCACTATGTGTGTAGGTGCACAACTTTGCAATTAGCTAAGCACACTTCCAATAGAGGTTGCACTCAGAAGTTGTCCTTAGTGGAAGCAACTGTGAAACTGAGAGCAGTATTGGATGAAACACAACAAATGCAATGATAGAAATGACAAATTAGAGGGAATCCAGTGGTTTAACCCCGGCTAACCTTTAGATAACCCCACGACATCACTGGTGGGTGGCTTGAAACTTTTGACCAGCGAGGCGAGCAAGACATTGCTTTTCATCTTAATGTTCAGTTACTCTTAACACTATTTGAAGATGAGGGCAGTCTATATGACAGTGTTTACTGTTATTTGTTTTGTTTTGCTGTTTTCCTTTTCAGAAGGGAATTAAAAAATGAGTGCGATGTTGATTTTAATGCTAATCCTCGGTGCTTATCAGATAAACCAAAGACACTGACTATGGTTTACAACCCCAGCTTTCCAGAGCCTAGTGCAACATGCACAAAGGCGAAGCAGTGAAGATTTCAGGCAAGATTTCAGGATTAGGAAAAAACATGACAACTTTCACTTTTTAATTAGATACAAAAAACTGATACATGGCTTTGAAGAAAAAAAGCAATTACCCTAAATCCCAACCTCTTAAATAATGTGTGCTACAAGGAGCGCAGTGCACTACCCGGAGTTGAGTAACAGTGGAAAATGGGGTTCTTACCAATAATGATGAGTGTTTCAGATAAAGATTTAGAACTACAGATTCATCATGCTTGACTGAATTAATTCAGCTTTGATTTGTGAAACATTCCACATATTCTTTGAGACACAAACACACAAACAGATTTCTCTGGTTGACAGAGCCTTCTGTTTCCCTTTGACATGTATTTGTTTCTCATTGGCGTTCTCAGTATGTGCGTCTTTCAGCGTGTAATACGATTCAGGTTTGAGGTTTGCTATTTATCAAACACCTGCTTGTTGTTTGTGACACACGCTGATGCAGTGAATCAAAGTGATCAAAGTGAAATGTTTTCCTTCCTCCGTATTCAACTAAATTACCATATTCAAATTGCCATATTTAAATGTAAAAAAACAGGAAGTTATTCGTATGTATAACATACAGGCTGCTTCTCTAAGCCCCCTTTAAGAAAGAGGCTCAATATGAATGGAGAGTGGGGAGCAAACAGGGAGAATAAAGCAAACACATCAGCCATGAAGAAGATGGTGTATGGAGGAGAAGGAATGTTTGTTGTTTGTTTTTAAAGTAAAAAAAATCAGCCCAAGTGCAAGTGCAAGTTCAAGCAGTTTGTTTTGAAACACACATCTACATCAGTCTGTCAAAAAGACAAATATGAGAATCTCTGAGGCTTGAGTTCACAGCAGGCGGCAGCTTGACTTGAGCTGAACAGATGGGAGAGGGAAGGGTGAGATACTGGAGCAGCTTGTTATATTAAAGACAAACTAAGAGTTTGAGCATTGGGCTGTTTGAGAGGCGTTTGTAAGAGGCGAAAAGGTGAACAGATGGATGAATATATGATGAAGGGACAGGGCATGTGGGGAATGAATGAGAAGACAGCAACACATGTAATTCGCATGAGCTTGGGTAAATGTTTGGATTAAAAGGAGAGATGTTGGCTAAATGGATGGATGACTGGAAGATGGAGGAGGAAGAGAAAACACAGTCTTCCATCTGGCTGGCAAGAAGTCATGTACAGTCAAATACAATGTCATACATAACGGTGCTGCAAAATGTATGTTCCGTGGCATGCAATGCACAAAATGCACCTTTGGGCATTTTGCAACCGTCATTTTTGATGTCATGGGATGCTTCCTATCATGCCACTGAGAAGAAAGAGAGAAAGAGAAATTCTGTTTTGAAAAGTAGGATAAAATAGGGTTATGTTGCTGTGTATTAATTTAAAACTTGAAATGAAATGCATTCAAGAGACTTTGCTGCAATTGTTATGACCATGAAGGTATACATATGTATAGGCACAGCTTCCAGGATGTTATAAAATCACTCTAATCTCCCTTTATGTCGGCGGAGAGGGAACTGCAGTGACACCCACCTCGTGTCTTCTATTATTTAAGACCCACTTTGTCTTGTCATTGTCTTACCTGTTCAACCCCCAAGGCAAGGCTTCATTTTTCTACATTGCTATTCATGGGTTTGACAGGCAGAGTATCACATCCTCTTTCCTTGAGGTGATTTACAGAAGGTGTGTCAATCATGGCAATTGTTAAATGTACAAGAGAACTGGTGATTGTCAGGTCATCATCTGAGCTTTTAAGTGATTCCAGGGAAATGTTGATACGTTTCCACTTAGAAAAAACTTGATAGTGCATGTATAGATTTGTGCTTAACGTAGTTGAATATCCAAGAAAAAAAATGTCATCTCCATGTTGCTTTGTTCAGAGCTACTGAATTTCTACCATTGTTCCCATACACAAATGTAATATATGTACATATATTGAATTTCCATATGTGACATTTATGTTTGTAAGAACATGTGTAAAAATCATAAAGGACCAACTGTATAAAAAATTGGAAGAATTTTATATATTGATGTAACATCACTCTTGATATAGGGACATATATGCTATATGTTATATGTCTGTATGGGTTTTTCATTAAAACTGCAGACTTTTATTTTTCCTTCACCATAGGAAGAAATTCTACATGTTATTTATGATATTGAAGATGTACAAGACTGTTCTGCTCTAATATCTATTTCATGTAATTCAATTTGTTGCTAGTTTAAAAAATCACCATTACCAGGAAATATTAATCTTTATGTCTATGTGTTTTAGTCAGCATAGCAAATATACCAGAATCAAAAGCCTTTATATAATAAAATATCTGGAAAAACGAATAATCAAAGAACCTTTCCATTTTACTGAATACATGAAATAAAGTTACTTCCTCTGACATGTAAGGTACATTGTATATAAGGGACAAGGACATGTTGGTGGAAGCCTACTGAATTTACACTAAAAGCACACATTAACACGTGTCTGTAAATTGTTCATCCAAACAGGTTCACAGTCTCTGAGATACATACACAGATGCTTCACCACTGAACCTAAAAACCCTTTTTGTTTGGTTTTACCATCAATGTGTGAATATTGGTTCATCCAGGAGAAGCAGAATTGAGATGTATACAATGCTTAATGTGCACTCTTAAGGGAAATCTATGTACTCTGCTTTCACAGCTGAAGCAATGAAACCAGGGAGATGAGATGGATGAATACCCTTAGGGAGAGCATGAGGATGAAAGCTGAAGACATGAGATGGTGGAAGGGAAGAGAAAAGATGGGGTGGATCGAAAAGTGTTTTCATTTTTTCTCATTTCATTTCCTCACTTACCAAGTAGCAACTCGCAGGAAGTGACGGGGGGAGCAGAGTTGAGGAATGAAGAGAGGGATCCATAATGGAGGCCATTTGGGGCAGTTTATATTCCACTTCATCATTAAAACTGGACACCTTATTGATGAAGTGGGCCCGATATCTGAATCACAGCCAAGGCTGGAAATACAACTGCCTACACTAAGTGGCAACGTTACAGGTTAGAAACTGGCACTAACAGTAACAGTTCCTGTGAATTATATTTGTTATACTCACATTTTTTTAAGTTCCTGCCGTGATGTGTTACCCAGAGTAAGCTCAGGTCACCTTTTAAAACTCTAATGACTTCCTGTGAATGGCACACTGTATGTCTTACTGCGAAATAGCTTGTCTTGCTCTCCATGTTACAGGGCAGCAAAAATATGCATCAGCATTTTTTCTCTTCTGGGCTGTGGAGTAAATGGTAAGTGACTTTTGATCATAGGAGGTTAAGAGACACAATCCTGAGGAAGAGAAAAATAGAAAAGGTTGAGAGATAGTAGGAGAGGGGAAAAAGGGTTCTCAGTCTTCCATATCTTTCTCATCAGTAATAGCTGGGGAAACAAGATAATCACTCATGTCCTGTTTACATAATCGTGCTTATTTATTATAATTGATTCCCACTGTATCATGTCTTTGAGCACAGACTCTGGTCAGCTCTTTGCTGTTGAAGATGCACCTTTGCTGATTGTTTCCGGTCTCCTTTCAAGCAATCTGAAAGAGAATGATTTGCATAATTTCTGCTCTCCCCTGTCACAGTGTATAGCAAGCTTATTGTATAACATCAGACTCATTTTACTCTGATGAGGAATTGTTATGTATGAAAGAAAGGGAAGCACACAATGATCAGCTATGGGTTTGGACTGAAGAGGATATATGTCAACCGGAGTGATGCCTTGTGGAAATGAAAGGGATGATCAGCAACATCCTGGCAGCAACCTGGGTAACAAAAAAATCATGACTTTAATTTGAATAATCCGATATGAGTTCTTAAAATCACAAATTCACTGTTTTCTCATTAAACGTGTACATCTCTGCAAAGGATTCTATGTAGGCAGTGGTTACTTGTAAGTGGTTCAGTTCGGGCTGCATGATGCTGGAGATCACATCTACAAGAGGGATACTGTGAAAAAAGACTCAGCCACTGATCTGAGCTCTCAGTTTGTGTTTGGTGGATTCTACATCATTCAGTCTGAGCATTCTGGGTAACTCCTGCTCGCTACATAGCTGTCTGCAGATATCAGGCTGATGCCAACACAAACAGTACAGATGAATTAGGGAACAGATTATCATTTTCAGTCCTGTCCGTGATCAAAGTGATAATTAAAGCTGATGTCTGTACTTAGTCGAAGCATCTGCTACTGACTGTATGGGATAGAATAAATTTTTCCACCATGGTAAGTGTTGCAGGTTATTTCTTTATTATTCTTGTGCAACTGTTTTGCCACAGGGGACCTAAGATCCTAAGACCCATACTCATGTGGATTCACTGTTAACACCTTTCGATTATGTAACAGACAATGTTTGTGCCAAATCATTTTGAAAGAGCAATGGTCCAACCAATGGCACAGCTTCATCACTCACTCACTCACTCACAGCCTTTAAAATATAGTTGATAATGCTTTAGTGGTTTTGATCAGTAAAGGTGGTGTCTAGTTCAAACATATGTACTGCAGCATGGAAGAGTCAAGGGATCAGTGTGTGAGTAAACTACAGTAATCTGTTTCCCAGATATATTCAGTAGAAAATTCACGCTCAGATGTATCCCATGCTTTTAATCACTTTGCATCAAACAAAGATATTCATTGATATGTGTTTGTACGGTTGATGTTTTCAGAATCACTGAATTCTGTCACTGTCCCTTTGTACCACTTGTTTTATGGTTAATCTCCGTCATTCCGCTTTCAAATCTGAGCTTCTGACAGTTCCAGTTATAGGATTTCTCTCATCCTTCACCTCCCTTGCACTCCTTTAATATTTTGCCCTCTCTCTTTCAGTTTGTTCTGTATGTGTACGTGTATATTTGTGTGTAGACTGTTTTCCAGCTGTATGACAGCAAGGCTTAAGTTGTCACAGGCGTCCTCTACAATGATGAGCCCCAATTCCACCATTCAGCTACAGATTGACAGTAACGTTTTGACTTTTCCTCACTCTTTATTGTACCTTTTTTCCCCTTTCAAACTGAAGGGGGGTGAGTAAGGGTTTCCCTCTCTTACCCTGCCTCTTCCTCCCTCCACTGCTTCTCTCTCATTTTTAGTGTCTCTCTCTCTTGACTTCATCCTCTCAGACATTGTTAATCCAGTCTTCTCCTTTGTACTCCTGACACTGCTGAGAGAAGGGCAGGCAGTAGAAGGGGACGTGGGCAATAATGTAAATCATCAGACAGGCAGGCAGATACAGTATCATTTGAAGGTGCTAAATTTGTCTGTTTTTGACAGATGTTCCTTTAAGTTTCTGTCAGATTTTTTTAAGGTGAGCACTGCGACACACAGGAAAAACTTGATGCTCAGGTTATTTATAATCGAGGAGGAATTTATCTGCAATATCTGCATGGAGATATATTTCCACAGGGCTGCAAACTGTTGAAGGTGACTCATTTGTCAAAGTTTAGAAAAGACTTGCTGATAGTCCAACCATGATGTGAAGTCTATATAAAAATATTGAACCTGTCACACTCTGAACTCCACATAAAGTCAACTCAAGTCTGAATGCACTATTATTGATCAAAACTACAGCAGAGTTTAAATTTCATTTTTATGTACAGATAAAGAAAATGGTGAAAATGTTTCAGTTTTATTTTAAAATATGCAGCCTACACAAAACACCAGGAATATTGGACGTGTGACAGAAAGTGTGAATAGAGTGACCAAGTATATAATAAATTTTGGTGCCGACCTAGTTAGAGGGGTGGATAAAGGAATAGTTTATCACTTTCCTAAACAATGTGAGACAATTTGGTCAGTTTCTCAAGAAATAATATATGGATCTGTATGTAACAATCAGACATATTTATGGTGCTGAGATCTATGACTTTGCACAGTTTTGTACAGATTCAGATAATAATCCAGATCAAGTGTTTGACTTTGGCATGCGCTCTATTTACTGCCATTCTCGTTGTTATTTATGTCATGGAGTTGATTATTCACTGTAGTTCATGCATTGTTCATTCTAGAAACTTGTAATATTATCTTGACTTCACATTTATGGTGAACTTCTGTTATCAATTGAATTGATGTATATGCCAAAAAAATTTTTTCTTAATGTGGGTGTCATCAGGACCAGCTGTTCACTCAGTTTTCAGACAATGGAGATATTTAAAACAAAAAACAAAAAAAAAACAACAATGCTATACCTTATATAGTCACCATTGCAGTAGCTGTTTGCATGATAGTCAGCTAGTAAGAGCATCATTAAGTCCCAGCATCCTCATGATACAGAGGACTTCACTGCCGTGTCTCACTCTCTATCTATTCTAAATGAACTGACTGAACTTTAGTCCTGTATATGTACTTCATATGTCGTATACACACAAACATTTCCTGTATTGAATTCTTAACTTTCTCGGTACACGTCTGTATTTACTAGCCCTGCGGAGTGTGTGCATTTTATAGAATCAGCTGGTATACTAGTGTATTCATGTTAGTTTTCTACATAATGTATGCTTTATTCATATTATTGACATTTGAATTACTGCCTATACTTGTATTCTTTGTATAAAACAAGTGCATCTTTCATCGATATGCGGAACTTATCCGTGTGTTCATCTGCTAATGTGACATCTTAAGCTCTGCTCAGGGCTTAAAAAATCATCTTCATATCTCATTCGTTCTCTCCATAGTCGCCAGACCTCAACCCCTTTGAAAATCTGTGGGAACTTTAGAAGGGGAAAAGGCGAAACATGTTGTAACATCACAAGACAAGACACATTCTGGGACACTCAAGTAGTACCGCTATAATGTTAATTCTCATGTTGAGAAAAAAAGCAAATGTGGCATGAAGCACAAGTTATGACTAAGCAAACTGTGGACATAACACACTGGTAATTTGTGAAAAAAAATAATTAACTTGCAAGTGTGAAACAGTGTAATGCTGTTTGATATCATTTGAGTAAAAAATTGTTTTTGATAAATTATAAAATAAAGTAGTTCTCTGGATGACTGTTTTAGATGCATGCAGTACAGATGTACATATGACACCCCCCCTTGGAGTAAACACACTCATGTACTTATAAGGGTTTATATGTATCCTATAGTATGTAAATACAGACAAGGGCTTTGCGCACAAACCTGTGCAATATTATATCTGCAGATAGCTTATGCTACATGTACCTAACACGTTCTAACAGAACGTCCACACAGAATAACATTAAAACAATTTCCTCACCGCTGGTTCTATCTGAAGATAATCTCCTGAGTGTACAGTAATAGGGATTTATCCACGAGCAGCTACACCCTTAACCCCAGGTGATTTAACATGTCTCTTTCCTTTGTTAATACTCTTTCATTTCTAAGTAGAGGTCATCAGAGATCAGGGGTCAAGGATATCAGTAGTATCCATGAAGGGCAATGTGTTGAACACTCAGCTGTAACTACGCAACCGCCACACCAACAATAATAAATGGACAATAAATACAACATAAAAATCACAACGAGTTAAAAAAAAAAGGTCAACTGACAATAAATACAACATAAAAATCACATTGCGTTATTTAAAAGGCCAGTGGCAGCCAGGATAAATGAGTTCTGAAGTCAGTCAGTCCAGCAGATAGGCAGCCTGGACTGACTGGTCTCTGAGTAAATAGAAAGGCTATGCGTATATTATCATGTTACCTCCCCCTGTTAATTCCTTTAAAAAAGATTGTCTCTGCAACTTACCTCAGCCACAGTGGATACTGTACTGACTGAAGATTGTGCTTTATATGCAAATAATCGGTCAGGTTTCCAAGATTAGACTGCCATGTACAGATTGAACACAATCCATCAATTCAAAATCATTGTCTCCTCTCTGCACTTTGATGAGACTGAGTGCAAGTTCTAACTTGTAAAAAGAGAAGCAGGTGGAGACACTGTAAATGTCGTTCCTAGTTCGCTATGTCACCATTTACAGAAAACTAGGGAAAGAGCTAAATACAACTTCAGACCCATATGAAGCAAATACATGTCTCTGTGCTGTGTTGTGACAAAGGTTTGTTGTGACACAGGCATGTTTTCAATAATTTTAAGAGGGGCAGCACAGTGGTGTAGTGGTGTAGTAGTTATCACTGTCACTTCACAGTAAGAAGGTTTGAACCCCACGCCTGGGGCCTTTCTTTGGATTTTGCATGTTCTCCCCGTGTTTCTCTGGCTCCCTTCCACGATCCAAAGACATGCACATTAGGTCGATTGGTGACTCTAAATTGCATGTAGGTATGAATGTGAGTATGTGTGTTGTTTCAGAGTTATTTGTCTCTATATGTCAGCCCTGTGATAGACTGGTGACCTGTCCAGGGTGTACCCCGCCCTCGTCCAATGTCAGCTGGGGTTGAAGTTGGAAGTTGTTTTTGCTTGAAAACAACAAAAACACAAGTTTAAGGATTTTTCTCACCCTCACTATTCCCTGTCTGTTTTGTCTGTTTTTCCATTTTTGTTCCAGATGGGAAATGCCTCAGAAACATTTCTGCTTATGTCCAGAATATCAAAAGACAATGACATCTTCATGGGAACTATTTACATCATTTTTGGTAAGTGATTATTTTTTTTCTTAGGTTTGCACCTTTTAACTGTATGAATGTGTGCTCATACCTTCACATACACTGTCACTCTGTCTCCCAGGTGTGCTGTCGGTGCTGGGGAATGGGATCCTGCTCTTTGTGGCCTATAGAAAGAAGTCCTCCCTGAAGCCAGCAGAGTTCTTTGTGGTTAACCTGGCCATCAGTGACCTGGGCATGACCATCACCCTGTTCCCCCTGGCTATCCCCTCATCTTACGCACACATGTGAGTGACCATTCAGGTTTCCACCTTTCTTTCTCTTTTCATCTATTCTGTCCCTCGGTGACTGATGATGATTATGTGCTTTCTCTTTCCGTTCAGGTGGCTGTTTAATAAGACGATCTGTACTGTCTACGCCTTCTGTGGTGTTTTGTTTGGTCTGTGCAGTCTGACCAACCTCACGGTGCTCTCCTGTGTCTGCTGGCTCAAAGTCTGCTGCCCAAACTATGGTAAGAGAACCACTTAACCATGCTTAATTCAGTATTTCATGTAAAACTACCATCATCACAGCAACACAACAGGATAACTTACTGAGAGTATTATGAATATTCATTTATTGATACTGATTAACAAGAAGGCAGCTTTACCCATACTGATCACCACATTGCTGAGAATTTTCAATCTTGACCTCCAAGCCAAGAACCTTAAATTGGAAGAAAAGTGAAAGCAGTGAAGCCAGCAACTTAAGGGCTTGTTCCATATCAAAAGTGGCCATGCTGTAATAACATTAGTGTCCAAGTCCTTGTTTTAACCTCTTTAAACAGCAGGCTATGCAAATAAGGGAATGTTTACAAGGTCTTTTAATGTATGCAGGGTCTGAGTTTGAAAAGCTCACAGTCCATCCAATTATTGGAATTGCACAATTGACTGGTTGCATGTTCTGGCTCCTCCATACTGTCGGTATTTACTGGTGAATTTTAATTTGTGCCATTTATTTTACAGAGGGCCAGAGTGAAAGAATATTGAACATATAAACGAGTCAGTTTCACAAGAGTCATGAATTAGCCCTATAAATTTGTTCAGACCAAAGACTGCAACTTCAGCAACTTTTTAAAGTGTTTTAGGTGACTTTACCAGGCTTGAGGTGTGATGTTATTTGTCAGGTTGTGATAAACTAAACTTAATCCGTGTACAACCAGTGTAACTTCTCCTAATATTTTATTACAACTATGTTTGTTTTGCTATGTTCTCAATTATTATCTGTTTATACACCACGCTGCACTTATGGGTGTCATCAAGAAGACTGCCTATCTGCTTACAGCGACATTATAGTGGGTTACAAACCATTTATTAAATGTTATGCTGCTTATAAATGCTAAATAGGGTGACTTAAAATGTAGCCAATTAGCTAATTACTTTTCAGAGAAATTATTGGTTTAAGGTGCATTATTTCCCAGGCGGAGACCCAAAAACTGGTGTGAGCAGCTTCAGCGTCTTACTGTCATTTAGGTGTGTGAATTTAACAGGAAGTAGATTTCCAATGAGGACTGACAAATGTATTTAGCTGTGGTTTAAGCCCAGCCATTGTGGTGCTTACGAGATGAAACACTTTTCCTGACTTGGTTGATTAAGAAGAATTTATACACAACCTGCAGAAATCTTGTGGCTTATCTGAGGGTTTACATTCGACATTCAGTCAAGTACAGTTAAGGTAGCTACACAATTCATATTCTTTTTCAAAGCACTGAATAGCGGTTGTTTACACGGGTCACAGTGATGTCAAGGTGAAAGAGTTCTGTTTCAATGTAAACTCCAGTGGAGCTTAAGGTAAGCTGTTCTCAGTTTACAAATCCATCATCAGAGCTCAGGAGAATAAAAAATGTGAGATAAAACATATGTTAATTATGGCTTTGGCCCCATTTACATTTGTCATTTCAAGTGTCTCATAGCCACATCAATTCTAATTAATTTAATACACTTTATTTCACACTTGCAACATACAGTATATCCATCTTCGTTGATCATATCACTAATCTAGTTGCTACATGTCTTGGTTTTCTTGGGCCCAAATCCAGAGGATGGTGGTAATGCAGCTGAAGCTGTTTCATAACACCCAAGCAGTTCAATGACAACAATAACAGCATACCAAGCAAAAGAAAAAATAACCGTAAAATGACACTAGCCAAAAAGTTTTATCATCTTCATGGCTCTCATTCTTGCCATTTTCTCACCCACACAGATCATTTAGTGATTGAAGTAATCAGGGATCAGATAGATGCTTCAACTTTTTACAACAACCTTTTGTATGTGTGACTGTCTGGGTTGAAATTGCCAAGACCTCTTCCTGGTGCTTTAATAAGGCAGGGAGAATGGCAGCTAATTTCTCTTCCATTATCTCCAAGGACAGGCCGTCTGAAGGGTTCTTCAACAGACTGCTTATTATTAGTGTGATAACACATGGGAGGAGCAAAGATGATGTATGTTTCTTTGAGAGGTGCATTTACAGCTTCTCAACATCCATCTAGAACAGCAACTGGAGCAATGCAATTTCTGTCTGTCTCAAATGCATTGTGGATGTATTTACACCTGATTAAGAATGATAATAAGATGTAGGACAAAACAATCCCAACTCACTGTCCATTTTCTTGTCCACTCACCTGCTTTTTTATGAGCTTTCAACTGCATCACAGGGTCTTCATCAGTTTGAGTTTGATTCAATTTTCATGGAGTTGAAAGGCCAAACTGATCACGCTTAATTTATAAGCTAACATGAACAATAAGTCCCATAAGTGACCTAGTATGGACAAAATAATTGCAGCTTTTGAGCTTGCAACACTATCCACTGATGAAGACCATGTAAAATGGTTTGAAGCACTGGTAAAATCTAATAAGTGGATGTTGAGTTGACATTGCTTTGTCAGACCACTTTTTTCCAAGTTCAATAATGACCTTTAAAGCTTAAAATGAAAGTTTGAATTATTGTGTTTCATGTTATGAAAGTCTGGACTCTCATATACAGCAAGGTTACTCAGTGGTCAGTGTTGTTGCCTTGCAGCAGGAAAGACCTGTGTTTAAACCCAAGTCTGTGTGATGTTTCCATGTCCTTGTGTTTGTGTGGGTTTGCCCTGAATTTCTCCCACATGCCAAAGATCTGCTAGTTAGGTGGAATGATAATAATTAAATAATGAAATCCTCTGTAGTCACAATTAAAAAAAAAAAAGCATGGTCATCGTAGGTGGAATGTTAATTAGTTGAATTTGCTAATTAGCAGTCATAAGGAGGCCTGGCAATCAGCACTTCGATATTGTCAATGCAAGATGAGAAAACTAAGACAACTCCAATGAGGCCAATCAAATGTTATCTAAAAACATCCATACCTCCCCTGAAGATATTCATGTTTTTGTGCATTTCCTGGTGATTAGCAGTCACGTTGAGTGAGAACTCCAGTGTTGTCATGCAAATTAATTCCGATGTTGTTCAAGAGCATCAATAGGGTCAGCTAATTATTGAGTTAGGATTGCTTTCTGTTTTGGATTAAATCTGTGTAATGCTCTCTTTCATTCTGGGATTTAGTTTTCTCTCTCTCTTTCTCTCTCTCTCTCTCTCTTTCTCTACAAGTCTTAATTCCACAAATTCCTAAACTGATGGTGCTCCAGCCTCATGAAACCAAAGTGTTTTACTGGTACATAGGCAGTTTGGCTTAAAATCAACTCTCCAGTCTTTTCACCGTTGGTGCATGTGAGCACCACTGTAACTGTTCAAGGAGCAAATGACTAATTATACAAATTGCATAATTAATCTTTTAGCCAATGAAGGCATCGAGAATTCATTTACATGATTGCCTGAATCTAAGCCCAATCTCTTTAAGCAGCACATATAGTTGAGTGAGGGTCCATACTGTTTTGGTTTTTTACACTCTTAGAATAATAATGTTAAACCTTCCATTTCATGCAGACATTACCATTAGCTATGCTTTTGCAGGTAGTTAATTGATTTCAGTATTTTTCATCAGTCTCTCCTAATTTGCATTTGTCACAGCACCACTTAGCCATAATCCATAAAACATTAATTATTAAATTGATTTAGAGACATCAAATATGCAATATGTATGAACTGGTGGCAGTTGACAGAAACTGCATATAATTTAATTTCACTCAGAAACACTCTTTACATCAACTCTCCTCACCTACATATTCTATGAATGGATGCACAGTTGTACTGTGTAATACAGATACAGTAGGAATCGACATCCTGGAGTGCAAAATCCGAGGATGTTCCAATTTATAGGCTTCTCACACTCTCACTTGCCCATGCACACCACAGGGCTTCACAGAAGAGAGTTAATCTGACATATGCTGCATCAATGGGATTTATAATGCCTGATACACAAAGTAAACATACCCTAACGAAGCATAATTACCATATCAGGAAACGAGAGCAGAATGAAGTAGATTTGGTCGAGGGAAGAAATTTGCACAACTCATAACATCAGTATGTAACAGAAGGCATAAGAAATGTGGTGTTAGCAGCCTGGATGAGTTATCAAAAACAGCTGGAGATTGTATAGATATGATGGACAGTGAACATCGCTTACATGTTCATTTCACAGCTGAACTAATATAAGCTTTGTCTATATCCAACTTCACAATGCTTTGAAAAATTAATGCACCAGCCAGCAACTTCTGACTAGAATTAGAAGTTTTTTCCAGACTCCAGTACGTTCAACAATTGCTGCTAATTGGCACACTATAACTGAAGTCAAGGCTGTGTTTTTAAAAGGCTCCTCTTGTCTGTTTTCCATGGGAACACAGTCTATATTACAGAGTGTAAAACCCCAGAGACTACAAGCCTCACAAATAAAACTGTTTGAAATGCAAATAGGGCACAAATAATTATGCCTTTATGAGACTTCCCTGCAAGGAAGCTTGTACAAATGTACATAAGTCACAGACACACTGTTAAACCACACCATCCTCTTGTTTCTAAACTAGTTTATGTAGCATGGCAGTTAGCTCCCCTAGTCAAACACACAGACCAAATTGCTCAAAAACAAAAAATGACCCAGAATCTGTCCCAGAAACGAAATGAAGACCTGCAGCACCAGCAGTTTCAGACCAGCTTGTTCTACCTACTGGTGAGAAATTTTCACCATCAGCGTTATGTTAGAGCTTGTCTACACAGGAAGCGTTTCAGCAAGTCAGTTGTCCACTGCACGCACTTCTGACAGAACAGATAATGTCTACTTGAATCACAGTTTTAGGTTTCAGGTCCATCTGCTGCCAGTTTACAACATAATAACATGACTGTGTGTTGATTGATGTCCAAACACTGGAGACCTACGCATCCTGTGTATTACACACAGTGTGTAGGACAAAACTGATGCTGCTGCACCACTGACCTGCTGTTTTCTACTTTTTTCTGTGAGTGCTCCAAGTTGGATTCACTAAACTCTCTTAACGGCACAAACTTGTCATAAATTGCTCATTTCAGGTTGAAATGCGGAGGTGCATTTTTGTGAGATGCGATCATTAAATTGGCATGCATTGCTTTGTTTGTGGTAAAGTTTAATTCACATTAATGTCACACAAGAGCAAAACTTCACACTGTGGAGCTTCAAGTCTTGCTGTCAGAAATCGGCAAACAAAAAACGTGAAAAATTAAGCAGAGTCTGTAGTCACATAAGAGGACCCACAACTAGAATATGTTAATGTTAATACTGATATTAATGTTAATGTTAGAGTGCTGCAGGAATGAGTCCTAAAGCCCAGAGATAAGTTAGCATTTTTGCGCCCTGGTTACCCTTGTCCTTAAGTTGATGGATTTTGAGTTTCTGGTTTGATGCCTGAAAGAAGCTCTGTGGTTTACACAAGTTCAAGACATTTTTATATTTTATTCATTAACATAAAATACATCAGCAAGTACCCCAGTAGTGATTTTTTTTTATTTGTGAAATGTAAAACCTTAAGCACACATAACAAAATAAGAAAACAGCACTGTTAAAACCAAACAGCATCTCTCACTGCAGATGGCATAGGCATTAAAACTGCAGCAGCTATTACTTTCTTTGGCTATAGAGGGGAATTCATCGTCACGTGAATAAGAAGATTAGCAATGACCAAGCAATTTCCCTATTAGAAGTATGCCACATATGATTGAGTAGAGTAGGTTTATGAAGACGTTATAAGCCAGTTCCATGGAGCGCTTTGTATAAATGAGAGTTAAGAAACCAGCAGTGTAGAAACTGTTTATGGAATAATGGCAAAAAATGTCAGAGGATTGGAGAGGAGGAGAGAAGAAAGTTTTAATATTTATGGTTTTCTGACACAAGGTGTGGACTTATGGAAAGATTATCACATTAAATTGAACATGGGCTACTGTATCAGTTGTCAGAGAACAATAAACTCTGCTGTAAAAAGAGGAAAAGTGTTGAAAGATATCCAACGGGGGTTATTATCGAGATCATAGAGTCGACACACATTTCTTCACAGAACTAATCTGATGGCATTTCTACAAAGATTTCTGTTCTGTTAATAAACAACATCTCCTTTTTAAACACCTCCCAGGACTTGTCTTTTGAGACAGTCTGAATATGAAAACTACAAAAAGAGAAAATTTTTGACGTTTTAGTGTATGATTCAGCGACATGTGTGTCTGGACAGATAAAAGTGCTTCTCTCTGTGCACTCACACATTGACACTAAACACATGATGGTTTAAAAGCTATTCCAATAAACCCTTGTGAAAGTCAATCCCAAACCATTTTATAGAGGGTGTCAGGCTGTAACTGAAACTGTATGTCATGTTCTCGCTGAAATGTCCTTGAGTAAAGCCCTAAAGTACATGCCGCAAGGTGCAACTGATGAAACTCATAGGTAGCAGGACAGATGGATCATTGAGTGTGCTTCTCCCTCTCTCTCTTTTATTAGTTTTTTTCCACAGCTGATGTACCTCACGTGGGTATTGCTATTCTTAATAGACCCCTGCTGACAAATTACCCTGCACTTGGTGATCTAACAGCAGCACATGGATCGAGTGCTTCCTGTTTGGTTTAATCTACAGCCACCCATGAGCGCTGATGAACATGTGAATGCTGGATCGAAGTCCATCAAACAAAGACCTGAGAATGGATAAGTCAGGCACCTTCTCAGCAGGAGAACTCATCCTTCCCCTCTGTGATTCACGAAATAAGAGGGTCTAATGAGAAGAGGGAGGTGGGCTGTGAATAGCAGAGAATGAAGAGGGGAGCTGGGGAATTGCTTTACAGTTAAAAAGAACTGACTTACAGTTAACTGAGAACAGAATCAATCTGTCCTGATGTTAAGTAGTATTGGCTGTGAAAATTGAAGCCTCTCAGGCAGCATTGAGCCTAAATAGATCTCAATCACAGTCTTAAGCCAACATCACTCATAATAATCTGGCAGTGCATGAAATGATACATACAGTGAGCGGGGTGGACTACAGGGTAAAAGCTGGTGTCAGCATGTCCGTTCAGCACAGATTCATGGTCTGACTGGTTTCTCTCTAGCTAGTCACTGACTGTTTCTGTCTGCTGTTTGGTGCTGAGCAGATAGTGTGCCCTGGGTTTTACGTTTTTACAGCTGCCTGCTATAACCGCCAACAATGCTTTCAGAGTGAACGAGAACAGTTAAGATGCTTTAAAGCACCGTAAAGCTGAGGGGAGCTGCAGATTTCGGGGGCTAATTCTCTGTAGATTCGTCACTGTGAACGTTTCATCCTTTCATATTGTTTTTACATTCTCATTTGAAACATTGTTTAAATATTGATTATAGCTGCTTTAAAATTTCATTCCTCATTCATTTGGTGACAGCTGTTGTGTCAGGAAAATAACGGAGGAACAGCTGTTGTATCATTTAACAGTGCAGCCAAGGAAGCTCACGTTGTTTTAATAAAGAAGTTGGTCAAAAGTAACTTCACAAGCGATCTGATTTTATGCTGTGCACGGAGCGTGTAGTTTTCCAACAGAGAGAAGCTGGAGATGTGCAGTTTGTTGCCTGCAGCTCCTCATCTAACATCTCACTGTTAGCTGCTCCTTCTTGTTCCATTACTGCCTTGCAAAAGTTAAAAGCTATCTGCTGGCAAAAAATGACTGTTACCTTAGGCAAACTTTGGATGAAGGATTGTGGTCTGCGCTAACCACAGTGACAAATACACTGCATTTCTTGTGGCTTCTTCACATTAAAAGCATTCAACATTAACAGCTTTTAATGTGAAGCAGGTGGACATTTACAATGAAAACTGCTAAATAGAGAGGTGTTTATGTAGTTACTGAATGTAAATATGTTGAATAGCTACTGCAGAAAAATGAACTATACATAGTGGGGTTTGATTTCATGAAAATCTTTAGGCTTATAATTTCAGTGTATTGGGTATCAGGCAACATTTTTGAGATCTGGAGTGAGTAGTTCCTTTGTTCATGTCACTCTCAAAAAAAAAAGAACAGTCTCAAATATCAGCTTCATTCATTCAATCAACAAGCCCCCAGCTCAGTGCCATAACTGTGCCACAGCAATCACTCATGTTACCACACATGAAAATTATTCTGAGGTACCCTGGTGGCTGAATGGTTAGGGAGTGTACCACATAACCACAACATCCACAATTCAAGCCAGAGAACCCTTGTTGCATGTCGCAAACCTCTCTCTCACTACCGACCGTGCAAAACAAGGAAAAATGCCAAAGAAGAATATTTCAAAAAGAAAAAAATATACCAATGAGTTTTCATATCCTGCAGTACACAGACTTTAAATTATGGAGAAAAAAAAGAGAGTGCTGGTATCAGGTTGGCAGTCGAAATTTCGCAGATACCATGAGTTGAAGTGTCAGAATCAGTATCAGAAGAAAAAAGTTTGGTGCATACCTATTTAAAATGTAAGAGCACATGTTTGAGGGCTTTTGTCAGAAATTGAGTTCAGCTCTTTGTGTAAAAAGTGCTCAGGTTGAATCCTTCATGTGCCGCTAAGTATAGCTGGAGATGGGATGCATCACATCAGATAAAAGCTATCTGGAATAACTAATCAGTCCCCTCCCCCAGCGCCACACAATTCAGCGAGTTCCACAGGGCTTCTTCACCACCACCATCCAACCCTCAGCCTGAACTGTCAGAGGGGATGACATCCAGCTGGAGAGGCTTTGTGGTATCATAGATAAGGCTCAGTCTGTTCTCGTCCATGGTGATTCCACACTGAAGACACCCTTGTCTAAATCAATTACTGTAGCCTGTTAGGGGCTGTTTCCTGTGGATTCCCTTATTCACACACTGGCACATGAGTATAATTAACAGAAATGCATCGTTATTGCAGTAGACTCACAGTTAATATGTCCTAATTTGAACAGAAAACAAGCATTAAAATGTACACCTGTCAGATTTGTTATTGCAGCAATGGTTTCTTGTACCAAGAAAACTTTTCTATTGAAAATAGATTTTTCACTATTTAGATGCAGGTAGTTATTTTGATTAAACTAGAAATCTCTCTAAACCACAGCAGTCAATTAGCTAGCAATGTACTCCCATAGCATGATATTCCTGGCCCCCCATATCTACTGTATAGTACACAGAAGGCTAGTTTTGTGATTCATTAAGACAATTTTGTGGCAAGGGGGGTGGGGGGTGGGGTGTCACATATTTTTCTTGACCAAATCTGCAAGTGCAATCCCAGTGAAATTATAATGTGAGCTGGAAAAACTACTATCATTGAGCAAGTGGATGTCTAAGTTATTAAGGCAATGTAAAAAAAAAAAAACAAAAAAAAAAAGAATAAATAAAAAGTGGATTTACTGAACATACTGGAATTACCTCCAATTCCACCATTTGAATTAACATCAGATCCATGATTGCTTAAAGCAAAAATAAGATTGTAATTCACACAAATTGTCCCTGTGTTCCACATCCCTGTATGCAGATAAAAATAGAGGTGTTTCCGTATTTGAGGTCTTGTGTGCACAGTGCATAGAATGGTTATGTAGCTTCTCAATTGGAGTTTCTCACATAGTTTGGCCTCTAAGTAAACATGCTGTGCAGCTACTCTCCTTACACACAGAACAATGTTTAGGTTTGAGTCCCTGGCCTTATGAAGATTATTAACTTCACATGTGCATTCCTGGGGGCCATGTGACGTCTTAGCCGAACACAACTGAGGTCAAATATAAAATTTGCATTGGCCGGGACAATGGGTTAAATTAATTTATCTTAATTAGTGTTGCCTGTAGAATGCACTTCATTCTTCATCCTTGGGTAATTCCCTACCAAGTTGTTCATCACTTATTAGACGGTATCTCTCCAATTCCTCCTCCTTCTGTCTTCCTCTCTCCTCCTCACTCATTGCTTGTTATCAGCATCAGGTAACAAGACTCAATATGCTTCAGTAGCATATTGTTGCTATGCTGCTGTTTCTGTATCCTTCCTATATGTCCTCATCTGTTAGTAATCACTCCCCCAACTCTCCCTCCTCTGCCTCTGTCTCTACCCGGTTACACTCTTCCTCAGGCAACAAGTTTTCATACTGCCACGCCTGCTTCCTGGTCGCTGGGGTCTGGTGCTACGCTGGAGTCTTTGCTGTAGGTCCCCTGTCGGGCTGGGGAGAGTATGGGGCCGAGCCTTATGGTACAGCATGCTGCATCAACTGGCATGCACCCAGCCAAAACTCTGCAGCTATGAGCTACATCATCTGCCTCTTCTTCTTCTGCTACATCGTTCCCTGCACTGTCATCTTCCTGTCCTACACATTCATCCTGCTGACCGTCCGGGGCTCCCGCCAGGCTGTGCAGCAACATATGTCCCCACAGAACAAAATCACCAATGCACACGCACTTATCATTAAGGTAAATGCATACCGTAAACTCACTCTCCGAGAATACTAAGCAATATATTCTGATGTAAAAATTTGTTTACATGACAAATATATTTTGTGTGGTGTTGTTTCTCTTTTCAGCTTTCTGTGGCAGTTTGCATAGGTTTCCTGACAGCATGGAGTCCATATGCTATTGTGTCCATGTGGGCAGCATTTGGTAACCCAGCAACTGTACCACCCATGGCTTTTGCTCTGGCAGCTATCTTTGCCAAGTCCTCTACCCTTTACAACCCCATTGTCTATCTGGTCTTTAAGCCCAACTTCCGCAAGTCCCTGTGTCGGGATGTGGCCCAGTGCAGAAGCACACTCTGTGGATGTCTGTGTCAGCACAGCTCTGCACAGAAGGGAACTTGCCGGCAGCCTCTTGGCAAAGAAGAGTGCAACTCTACAAGGCTGTCCAATGGACTACCAGAGAACCACAGGACCTGCAGACACTGTCCTTGCCCTGAAACAGTCACTTGTGCCAGAGAAAACCTTACGGACTACAGCCCCCAGCAGACTGCCAGGATACTTAAAGGATCTCTGCACAGTGAGATGGCTGTCAGTCAGCTTTCCAATGAGATGCAGAGCGACTTCCTCTAGAGAAACCAACACAGCAAGACAATGAGAAGGTGAAAAATGAGAGAGAGAAATTTTAAAAAATGACAAGAATGAAGGTTGAAAGACACTAATTGCAAGTTAGGGAAAACAGAAAGATCAAGAGTGATTGAAGGAAGAAATCTTATAAATCTGAAGGTCACAGTTTAAAAACTAAGGACTTGTTTCATGCCTCAAATATGTGATACTGCCAAAAACTACATGACTACAAAGGTAGAAGCCAATACACAGGGATAAGTGAGCCAAGCAGCCAACATGCAAACACAGATGTGAACGTCAATATTTCATCAGGTCAAATTAACTTGCATCAATAACTACCTGATCAGTTTGACTGATCAACATTAAATAAACAAGACTGAGAATCAATGCAAATCAATTCAGGCTGAACTTACAGGGGGGAGCTGATATTGAAATGTTGTAATCCTTAAACTACCTTTTACGTATTTATTAGTACAAGTACTATATGTAATGATGTAGTCGATGTTATACGTATTTATTCATGCATGCCTCAAACTGAAGGACCACAGAGTTGCAGTTGTTATCTAGTAGTAAATTAGTTATGTCTCTGATAAAAGATTGAAATTAAGCCCCAGTTACAGTGAGTCAGCCTCTACATTCATCTTCATAAACTAGACCTGTTGTGAGGTTAAGAACAAAGCACTGAGGTAAAGATTTGGCTTAATGAGCCCTTTGTTACATGTGTAAAAGTGATCATGAACATTTTACCACAGGGTTGTTGTATTGATCTTCTGCAAACAGGAGTTGCCAATGTCAATTTTGCCTGATTGTTCAGGACAAAGGACATGACTGAATTATAGAAGCAGAAGACTTTGTATAACCAAATTTGTAACACTCAATAGGCTCTTTTCTCTCCCACTTAATTTGTAGACCTCAAGACAAATATGTTCAAGATGGCAACAAAAGAACTATTTGTGCATCTCACCAAAATGTACAGTTTCTGAAGACCACAGTGTGAAATAAGCCATAAATTTCAAATTGATAATATATAAATGTCAAGATCTTTATTTATTTATTTAATTTTTTTAGAAATTGATGTACTAACAGTATTAATCAGATGTTAATCGAAGGTCATGTTCATTTTTATCTAACAGAAACAACATCTTTACCCAAGACAGCAAGGTTGCAGTTATGTGGATGTCTTTGGCCATGATGTAAATCTGTTAAGTGTTTGTAAACCAGAGATGTGGCTGTTATTAACATGGTGGACAAGGAAGATGAAAAGAAGAGAGAGTTGTGTTCACATATTGGCATCTGTTATTTTTGTGAGGCTGATCAGTTACAATCAGGAAGCTAGCTCATCGTTTTTTAAAAAAAAACACTGCAGCAGTGAAACAGAAGGACATTTTTATTTTTTATAACTTGGGTCTTATTTTCATATTTCTGGTCATGAATTTTATTGGTTACAATAAAAAGGACGGTTGGAGAAGTAAAATTTGTTTTTATTGTCTCTTTCAAATAAGTTTGACTGTCCTGGGTTGTTGTTTAAAACCTGTATGAGGTCAAACCTCGTACCATCTGTCATCAGATTACTTTCAAGCTATGTTAGTATGTTGAATATTACCAACAGCACTGAGGGCCAAACCTGTGAAAATAAGACCCAAATTGTAATAAACTGGAAATATCTTTTGGAAATTGCTCAGATAACCTTTAGTGAAGCTTGTCTGTGTGTGTGCATGAAAAGTGAGAGACAGAAACATTGTGTGATTTATTTATTCTGTATGTGTGTGTATTTTTCTATTGTGCCTCGGGGAGCATGTGCTTTCATGGGCAGATGTACAAGTGTGCAGTTTCTCAGAGAGTCTATCAGCAAATTCTTTTGGGTCTGACGCACAAACAACAACAGCAAAAGAAAAAAAAAAGAGCACGCTCAGATGGGCAAATTAAACATGAGCTATTATAACAATAGTGGAGAAATTAACTTTATCTCTATGCATGGATATGGGCCACTTGTCTTTAGTGCTGCTTTTGACTCTGAAAAGAGGGGGGCTGTTGGTTAATTAAATGACATGACAGACACAAGGCTTTGCCTCAGCACCAGCTGAAATTATATCCATAAAAATATGCCCAGCAAGCATAGTTGAGCTTAACCACAGTGTTTCCAACAAGCAGTTTTAGCACTTTTCCACAGGCAGCATAGGTCATCCAGTGGAAGTACAAAAAGACCTGCCATGGACAAGATTAATTAGATCTGCTCAAGCCATGTTGTGTTTGATTGGTGTGTCTTTCATGCCGTGTCATGATTCCTTTATTTACCTCGGTGAGAGGAAATACTGCAGTTCCTTGCAGTTTCCACCGAATACCTGACTATAAAAGCAGTTCCCATTTTGTTCTCTCACCTTGTCATAAAATAATTTGCTTTAAGTCATGCAAAATAACCACCTGTGATGTATTCCACTGCTTGGTTCCTCAAATTACTGCTCCAAAATTGGTAGTTACTACTTCTTGAAGAAACTGATACCAATCCACCATTGCCACCTGAACTAATACCCCACTTGGGCTTCTCACACAATACTTACCCCTGGGGTAAGACTCTTGTTAGTTCAAGGCTTACTGAACTGTTAGCTGTGGGCTTAGGCCATGTTCAGACCAATATTAGCACTGCATGAAAAAAAACACAAAAACATAGCCCGCTCTGTCATTTCAATAAGACCATTATATTGGAGCAGGGGGCAAAAAACGTGGCTCAGTTTTTGCAACACACTATAATGGCCAGTCAAACATGCACAAGTGAACATTCCTCATAACGTGATAGGGTCTTTTCTCCTATTTATTTCCTAACGTTGAGATAAAGGTCAAGATTTGAGAAAAAATGTTGTTATGGCAAATAAACTATGATCTGAGTTATGGTTAGGATTAGGCAATCTAGACCCTTAGTTAGGGTTAAGAGATGGGTATCAACCCATCTCCACATCCTTACTTTGTGTCTCACTACATAACACGTCCTGCATCAAGCACTTGACATAAATCAAGAGGTGCAGATTCGTCAAATATGGTACTGGAATTTGTTATTTCTTCTTCTCACCAGTGCCTGAGGGAACACACCACTATCAATACACAGTAGTATTTTTTTTTTCTTTTCTTGTATTGCAGTGCTGTTTTCAGTCTGAATGCTCACTCAATCAAATCAATTTGTTAAACCCAAAATCAGAGCATAGTTAATCCTGACTTTTTGCTGTTATTCCAGAATGAAGTACAATTATTTAATAAATTAAGTTTGGAACATGTGAGAAGCTTTACCGCTGTGAGAAGAAGTACAGTTTGCAAAGGCGAACAGGCCTTTCCACTGACAGTCAATAATTCTCATCAGGATAATATCTTCATCTGTCTTTCATCTATGTAACTAACAACTATTGTATACAACTATGTGGATGTACAGGGTAACACCTCATAAATGATTATGGTGATAAGTAGCCTACTAACTACATATGGTACAGTTGTTTCTCTGGAAAAAAGCTGCACGATTGTACTTACTACTCTGGTATGTCAAGAACGATACTGGTTTCATGTTGGCTACAAGATTTAGGAGAAAAAGTGTGTAAAAGTTGAAGGATTAGTTAAATGCAAGAAGAATCAAATGCTGAAACCAAAGGTTACAGTCACCTTTATACTCATTGTCAAAGCCAAAATGTTGTTTTGGACATTCATATTTTTCTACCAATATGCAGGTTACCATGAAAAGAACATACATATCAACGACTTGGCTTCCAGTCCTGTGCTGGACAGCCTTTGTCCTTGGGCAAAGATGGACGTACAAACCAGGAAACACAACTGTGAAAATCTACTTGTGATGTCTCTTTTTTCTATTATGTTCAACTCAAGGAACAAATACTGCAAGACCCTGCGTATATACTCTGTATCACTAGCCGTTCCCACCTGGGTCTTCATCTCCACTGGCTTTATTCAAACAATGTGTACATATAGTGTGTGTGTGTGCGTGTGTGTGTATGTGTGTGTGTATATATATATATATATATATATATATATACACACACACACAAGGATACAAACAAGATGGAATAAAAGACGTCACACTGACTTCTTGGCGAAACATGAACTGCAAGATTTCCCTTTCGTGCTCATTTTGTGCATATATATATATATATATATATATATATATATATATATATATGCACACACACACACACACACACCAGATGTCAGGGATTTCATGTAGACATTGGTTTGCATGTATGTAGATATTATGTGTATGTACAGATGCCAAATTTCATTTATATGTTATCATGAATATCAGCCAAGTCAAGTGTATAAATAGTGTCTTGCAGTGTCTTGAAATAGGGGTGATGACTTCTGACTGGTGGTGTACAAAAGTGTTTCTCTGTGTTTTTCTTATTATAAAAGGTGTTAGTGCAAAACTGCTTCCAGGTTTGTGGCTTCCCTCACAGCAGCTGGAATCTATTTTCCTTTAGCCCTTTTTATAGCTGTGGGAGAGGGTAGACTTAACTGAACTTACTGCCTAATTCCAGGATCAGTAATATTACACAACCATAATATAATGGCCATTACTTTTGACTATTATTATTTAAACTCCACTTCCCACTATGGTGATGCTGGGCTCCACAGAGACACAATAATCCAAGTGGGAAATTTAATCTGTTATGAGGTTATTGTACATGCAGCTTCTATGAAGGTGACTGTTTATACCTCCCAATTAATCATGGAATGTATTTGTGGCTCTTGTGGCTGAATTTAAATTGGAGATATACAGCTTTTAATGTTAAGGGATTCAAGTAGTAGAAGTGTTTGATGTGATTACAGCTGCTTGGATGAGCAGTTTACTGCAAGCGATTTCAATTGTAGAAAAATTAAAGAGCTGATATGACAGAAGTGTGCACAAAACTGCTGGAGCTGGATGCATTTATCATTTGTCCTTGCATCAACAAATCCTCTGTTGTCACCAGTGTAATGTATGGCACTTTTGGTACACATGCTAATCTTTACTTTCTGAATCTTACCTGTCAAGATGCAGCCTGGGAAACATGACAAAGACTTTGTTAATCCCATTTGAGACATGAGACTCTGAATCAGCAGAAATTCCTTATGCAGTATTTATAATGCTTTATAACGGACTTACTGAACTCTCTAAGCCTACACTTGGTCTGAATGATGTGATAAATCCTATATGCACTGCTCTCTATATGTGCTAATCCGCTGTAAATAAAGTTAAATGCGATCAGAAGAATGCAACTAGAATCTGAATCGTCTGACTGCAGCTGGAATGCAGAGTCTTTGTATGAATCCGTATTTTCCTTTTGTCTTCAGAAAAGCAAGCACTCTGTCCTCAGGAGATTTGCAAATTTATCCTGCACTGTTTTACTGTAAATAAAAATACACACACACACACGTCAGAAGTTTTGCAGCCCCTCTCCCCCAGTTTCTGAGACACAAACAAGACTGAATGTAATGTGTTGTACATACATGTATGTTTGTATATGGAAAAAAAGTATGTCTATCTATCTATATAGGTTTTAAAATATTACATTATAATTCTTGAAATTATTATCATTGTCGGTGAAGTTTCAGATGCACTGTGAAAAATGTTTACATCTTTTGGGTTTTTTTGTTTTGTTTTGTTTTTTTTTTTGTTGTTGTTTTTTTTTGGAAAAAATATTGAGGATTGTATGAAGTGTTAAATACATCTATCCAAGGGCATATCATGTGCTCTGGGATAAAATGGTATGATAAATAAATATAATTCAGGATTCCATGAATGAGAATATCACCACTTTTATGTTCCCTTTCTTTAATTGTTTTTGATATTAATCCTAGAGCATGACAGTACAGCACATTCTCGTCCAGCTGGAAGAGTTAACAGCCATGCTGGCTGCTCTTGAAGATTGAATTACTTTAGGATGAGCTCATAAAAAAATATTGTTACATAAACCCAAATATTGGACAAACTGAATTTTGACCTATTGATTTGAAGGGATCAGGTAGTCGCCAATGGCCCAGTGAGGAGGCACAAGCTAGTGTATAGCTTCAGGACATGGTTATGCTGTAACACCAAACCGTAACAAACTAAATCTAGCACCATGTCAACCTCATGGTAGCACAAGAGGAAAAGTCTGAGGATCAGCAACTTATGTATGTTTCAGCCTCTTGGGGCCATGAATGTTCAGAATTTCAGTGGCTCACCAACTGACTGGTCAATACTGCCATCAGATATATGCTTTTAAAAAAAATAAACAACAAAATAATAATAATAATAATAAGGCCACACAACAAAATATTTGCTGTCCATAATCGGCAAGCCATAAGTGCAATCACCAGAATCTCAGTGGTGAAGCTGTTGTATTAAGATTGTTGAAATCACTGGAAACAACTTCAACTTTGCTTTTGAAATACAAAGTAACACATTTGCTCCCACATCATCTTTGGATGTCAGTGGTTATTTTCACCTCTGTCTTTGTAGAAGTTTGGAGAATATTGTTTTTCACTGAGGAAATGTTAAGGCTGAAGAGACGGATGTATTGAAATGGAGGACAGTCTATTACAGGCAGGCTCGACAGGCTGCTGTTTGCTTGTCTCAACAACCCCCACACATCTTCCCTCATGTTTTTCTGGACACACACACACACACACAAACACAAACACACACACACAAACACAAACACACACACAAACAGTGTCTTTGTGGGATCTCTTAGCAGACCGACATGGATTTTTAGCTGTAATTGGTTTTGTCACAGTGTTCTGCATCTCCAAAACAGGACTATTGATTGAGATTCATGAGTATTTCCTGTAGATGCAGAAAGCCAAGTCTTACTCATTACACTTCACTCGACGCAGCTGCTTCTGCCTCCTATGTTCATATATGTGTTAGCATATTGTGTGGAAGCAAGTAACAAAGAAGTAAAATATGAATGAAAAATAAAATTCCCTTTATTTCTTATTATTTGACTGAGTTGTGGAATCAATAATCTCTCATGAGAAGATAAAACATTAGCATTACATCATAGGCTTTGGTGTGACTCGATCTCAGTTTTAATCTTATAATATTAGTAATATTTCTGACCTTGAGAAAAGGAAGGAGAGAGAACATGTTCTCTCGATTCATGCATTGAAACACATATTGCAGAATGTTACCCGCCTCTACCGCTGCTGTTTCTCTTCTTTGTCCTCTTGCACACCTGGCCTATTGCATTAACCCCAACAGATTTAGGCATAGGTGCAAGCAGGGGCAGTGTATGCAAACAGATGGACATGATCTGGCTGCTGCACCTTAATAAGATGCTCCTGCTGAACACCCATCTGCCAAAACACCCACACTCTGCCAGGTCCGCATTCGAGCAGGATTTCAGGATGGGGAGGTATGAATGAGGCATGAATGTGAGCTGGACTGCAGCAGCCAAGCATAAGTTTATGTCAATCATGAATGTGCATGACTGTCATACAAGTTTATGGAAGGGGTCTCATTTATCAACTGTAATGGCATTTAGTGCAGAAAACTAAACAGCAAAAACTGTGCATTTCTAAAGCACAGAATATGATTCTTTAGTTCATCATATATACTGTTTTATGTGAACTTAAATTTACAACAAGAAATAACTGTTAAAAAATTGATTAATTGAAAAATGATATCTAATAATTTACTGGCATCATTCATTTTGGCAGCAAAGAAATGTCCCAACTCTGTTATTTTGTGGTTTAACTTCTCAGTATCATCATTCGGGGAGGTTAAAATCTGCTACTTGTCTGACTCCACTTAATCCAATATCAGATTAGACCAGGAAGAAAATGACACTTTCTTCTACAGCAGTCTGACAGACATCATCCATATTTAGTGTTTATAACTACATAATATCATAACAGAAGACATCAGAGTGGCCATTCACAACATGTGTGAATAGAGCATTTTGTCTGATGATCAATGGCGGAGTGCCATTGACCGATTCGGCAAAACAGTATGACAGCAGCTGCACTGGCTCCCGTTACTGACCAACATAGCAAAGTTAAATTAGTCTATGATCACCAGACAGCACCAGGACTATGAACATCAAGTAGTTTTGCGACCGCTGATCCAAACACATTGGATACTGTATAAAGACCTGGGACTGTTTGCTGGACCCACCCAGCCGACCTAGCAGGGGAGATTTCCAGCAGCAGTACCCGCATATAGAGGAGACAAGCAGTGTGAGAGAAAACAGAAGCATGGCTCTCTCAGAGCTAGGCTCAGGGTTAACCCCCACAGAACATGCTCCCTTCCATTCCGCTTGCTAACATTTGCTCCTTGGAAAAACAAACTGGACTTATATTTATAAATTAACTTATAATAATTAAAGTATTTTTATATTCATGAGCCAGATGCAACACAAAGTCACACTACTTTGCTAGTCACAATTCCTTCAGCCACTGGAAGATTTTGTCACTTGAATGGAAACACGTTGTTTTGGGGTATTTTAGAATATATTTACATGAAAAAAAAAAACGCATCAGTCGTTTCAGCAGCCAGTCTCCACCACAAACTGGCATTGGTATTATTATGCACAGCGCATTAATGCCAGCACTACAATAGCTGGAGAAGGACACTGATCCTACCATCCAATGCTTGCACTGTCAGCATATTTGATTGGCTTTTTTTAAGTTCACAGTGAAAATATAAGCAGATGACGCAGATAATGTCTGACCTTGGTGTGTGACCACAGCTGTGCGTATGTACATTTGATAAACACCAATTTCCTTGTGTATACAGTCAGTTGAAATCCTGAAAAAAATATTCAAGAGACCAGTTACAAAGGATGTTTTGGATTTCCATTAATAAAGTAATGACGTAAAGATAGTGAGGTTTCAATAGCAGTGATAGCAGTTACTTTCCAAAGTTCACTGACATTTCACTGCTGGTAGCATTTTTCTGTCTCTTGGATTTTTCCATGACCTTCTTACACTTGGTTTAATATTTTATTTTACTTGTTTATCTTGTGTGTTTATGATTCTGTTTCTTTCTGTTTTAAAGTCACACATCCATTGCCAGTGGGCAGACTCCCTGAAAACAAACAATTCATTTTGAGCAGCTGTCCTGGTCTTTGATCTCACAGTCTATATGGTATACTGAACCAAATTGCGCTGCATTGCCGGATAAATAATTTTATCTTTGAACATTAAGATCCAATCTCCCATTCATGAATGAGCTACCCGCAGGATAACATAACACAGGATATTAATCTAATTTGATTCTTCGCCTGGCAGAATATTGAATTAGATTAGACAGAATTCAAATATGAAACAAAATCACAACACAGCACAATGTTTATTTCTAGATATACAATGTGCATGCCTTTGTAAAAGTCTGCCACTGCTGAAGCTGCAAAATTGCATGAAATGCATTTTCTTTTGTTAGGTGCCAGCAAAAAATGACAAAATTCAAACTATATAACACAATTCAAACTATATAAATACATAAACACATCGGCCTTTAATATTAGAAAGTGGAATACTGCAAATGCTGTAAAATCATACAGGGGATTTACTCCTGAAACCCTAGAGAATATAATTTGACCATTTCATGTTTTTCAGTCAGTGCTCTGAACATCAGCCAAGACCAAGGGATCTCTTCTTATCACACCTGTCAGAATAATTAGCCCCTTTAATAAAAACTCAAGCAATGCTGACAGTAATACGAAACCAGACCAAAAAGCCTGTTGCACCAATAATTTTCTTTTCACCAAATTTAGACTTAAGCCGTATTGGACTTTCAATACGCGCTGTCCATTTTTACATACTGGCAGGAAACAGTATATAGATAAAACTAAAACAGAATTTTAATCTATTCGCTGAGTTTTGGATTCAAAAACAAACCTTCGCAATGTTACAATACAGTGTTAATGCCTTGAGAATGCATGTATTTTCTAATCATCATTCAAAATACACTGATCATTATGTGCACTTAATCTTAGCTTCGGATGCTTTTATGGATTAAATCTTGTGCTGATACAGTGTGCATTGAAGTGAGACAAAGTGATGTTTGAGCTGTTTTCCCACCAGACAATGATTGCACCATACTTTACAAATCAGTCCACACTTTCACTTGCTATACCAAAGATGAAACAAGACTCAGTGACTACTAAATGATAAATAATTGCTGGGATAGATGAGCTACCATGAGCTAACACACTTCAAATCATCTGAAAACTATGGAATGCTTTGGAAACTGGCCTGCAGTAATGTAAAGTATGTGGGCTAAAATATGCAAAACCACCAGCATGAACCTTCAAATTTCAGAGTGCAATAGTGTAGTAGTGATAAGCCAACTAATCTAGAGCTACAGCTGTGATAACAACCGATTGCTTAAGGCAGTGAAGTAAAATTGTACAGTGAACAGAGTCAAAGACTGAGTTATTATCTCAGAAAACTCTTAAAAGAAGATCACTACTGATTTTAGGATCAGTGCCGTCTAAGTCAGGTTTCTAAGAGTGGGTTAAACCAAAGCATGCTGATAACAGAGTGACGTTATTAAGGTTACAGGGCTGTTCATGTATGAAACAAGGTGACACTGCAGATGGTTGCCTTGGTTCTTAGCTGCTTTTACTGTTTTGCACTAGAGAAGAACTGCTGAACATCCGATAATCCACTCCACACAGCCTTTCACCCGCCTTCACAAAAACAGAAAGCTCTGTGGAGATTTTGGTAAGAAAAAGCATCAGGAGACGCAGGTGGCGAAAGTGCACTGGTGAAGTTAAAGGGATTTCGAAAACCGATCACATCCATTCACCTGGCAAATCTCAGTTCTCTTGCCTACAAAATGAATGAACTGCGGTCCATCACGAGGACAAACTTCGACGTTTCACACTCGGCTGCCTTGTGCTTAACTGAAGCTGCTTTACCATACAATAGAGCACCTTTCAGTCAATTCCTCCTGCAGCTTTGGGACTCTTTGATCATTGATCATCTGATCATCTTCTCCCAACTTTCGAGCAGAAACCAAAACCTGCAAGACTGTGAGAAGATGGAGGCTGCAACTACAAACCTGGATGAACTGACATCCTATATCAGTTTTTGTGAGGACATGTGTATGTCCACTGAGACTTTCTTCACTTTCAACAACAAAACACTCTGGTTTACAGCTAAACTCCGGCAGCTCAGGCAGCTACATCAGATCAAGGAGGAGACCAACAGAAGGGGGACAAGATGCTGCACAACCAGGCCAGAAACACATTGACCAAGGAAATCAGAGTAGGAAAAAGAAGCTACACCAAAAGGGTGAAAAACAGCTGGTTCTCAGCTAACGTCCCCGTATCAGTGTGGAGAGGCCTGCAGGACATTACCAGCTACAGAAAACAATGCTCCATCACTGTGGAGTAACATCAGCTGGCTGACAACCTGAACATGTTTTTCTGTCGGTTTGAAAAACACATTCACACCTCTCACCTGCTGTGCCTCAGACATCACACATCCAACGGCATCTCCTGCAATCATCTCACCCCTCCCACTGACTCCCCAATGCACTCAGAATCTGCAAAAAAAAAAAAGATGTGCAACGGCGCTTTCAGAGACAGAAAATCAGGAAGGCAACAGGCCCCGCACCCTCCTGTGTATGGAAACCCTGTATTATATTTTTTAACATTGTAGTATCATTAAGCTCTGATGTTACCGGTTCTGCTTTCAGTGCCGGAGAAATTATCTCACCATCTCCATTTCTGATTAAGACCTTTGTTTATATGATACATTTTTGCTATTCTCAATCCAGAGGAGAAATTTCTGTTGAAGCCTGAGTGCGAGGCAAGGGGCTCTCTCTCTCTCACACACTTGCAGCACCGTCCAGCGCACACACACACTCCAAGAGCCCAAGGAAGACCTTGCTCTTAGTGACATTGGCAGAGAGATCGAAACATTCAAAAGTGTGGTTACATTTCACTAAAGCTGATGCTGACAATGCACTTTGCCACAAGTGCATGAACTCTTTTGCATTTCAGGGCGGAAATGCTCAAACTGTCGAAACAGCAAAAGTCCATCACACCCAGGCTGAGAAACACAGTGTTTGATCACTTAGCTCGTAGTTCATCTGTCATTACCCCAGATATGTTATGTAACATAGCAGTCTGGAACCCGCACATGGAGTTAACTAATAGTGAAAGGCCTACACCCCTTTGCAACAGTGGAATCTAAGGGCTTTAAGTAGTCTGTTGATATGAGTCTGTCAGTATGTACTGAGCTTAATTAATTTTTATGATATACTAGTAGAAAAGGGTCATATGTTAGTCCCATGGCAATACAATACACTATGCAACAACACAATAATTCAATAATTATAATTTAACATCTATTGAATTATAATTAAATCTTTATTTTTTACTGTAGGGAAATGACTAAGGCACTCAACCAGAAATACGGCCCCTCCCTCCAAGAGCTACCTGAGTGACAGAAAAAGCCAGTGTGATCACGGAGCTGAAGGATGTGCCAAAGCTGGTTATCACATCAGATGGGTGGTCCAGCCTTAGTCAAGACCAATATCTCACATTTACAGTGCACTACACAAGCCAGGGCAGTGTAACAGACAGTCCTCCACACCAGGGCAGTGTACAGATCACAGAGCAGCAAAGTAGTGGTGGAGGAGATATCCAACATTTCTGAAAGAGTTTGAGATAGAGTCGAGCAAGATTGTAGCTGTGACTGTTGATAATTCTGGCAATAAAGATGTATCATCAAGAGGCTACACCTCCTGAAAATGGGAGGTTTTTTGCACACATTCAATCTGACAGCGCAGAAAATCTACTAAATTGCTTTCATTGATGAACAGGCAGCCCGAATTAGAACAGTGGTCATATGGTTCAAGGGGTCCTTGATGTCCAAAACAGTCATGAAGGAAAAGTAGCAGCTCCTTGGCAAGAGGCCAGTTCAACTCATTAAAGTATTATTTTGAAATTCCCAAATTCAATAATTTCATTAAATATTCAAGTGTGCAGTAATTCAATTTTTGTTATTTGTCATTGTTCTTTCAGGCCGTTTGCAAGACTCACTCATCCTGGATGTTCAGACAAGATGGAACTGAATTGATTATTAAGCAGAATCCAGCGATCCAGGTAGCCAGCAGGCTTGGCTCCACAACTGTGAAAGACAATGACCAAGGACGACCTGAATGCTCTGAACCACCGGGACTTCCATATGGCTGAGGAGTTTGTCCAGCTCATGAGAATCCTCTATACATCTACACTGTGTGCATCATCTGAAAATAATGCCACCTGTGGACAGATCATACCCATCCTCTAAAAGCTAGAGGAGCACTTCACTGTGAAGCATGAATATATAACGTTTGTTATATTGGGGGGGGGCTCTCCAACCGCTATCAGGATGAAGACATTCAAGCATTCCTGTGTGAGGCCACAGAGACAGACCCCAGATATAAAGGGAGGCCAGTGAGTGATGCCACCTGGGACAGGCTGAGGAAGGCAACCTTTGAGGCCAGTGTGACAGGAGTAACTCCAGGGCTGTCAGAGGAATGGAAGCAGACAAACACCAAGCAGTACTTTCTGGTTTGACAGCACAGTGTCTGTGTTACAGCAGGAGAAGGGCAAAAATTTGCGTGTTTACATCAATGCCGTGCCGATTGGAGCCGGAGTATAATTTCGCCTATTCCTGCCCAACTGTTGCCCAGATAGTTACATTTCTTTCTCTAAGTGGTTGATGTTTTGATCGACACTCTCTCAGTTGGACACAATATGACTCAGAATCTGTTGTGAACATCCTTTTTTCTCCCCACCCTCAATTCTGCACAACCCAGTAACCATTCATTCAGCATGAAGCTGATGCCATGTGATTTCCATGATGCACGGAAACAAGAAAAACTAACTGTGCTAGGTCTGACCACATGACCAGGACATTGTGTAAGAAAAAGACTCTCCTTTGTTCTAATTTTTATGCATCATTATGTCAAATTCAGTATATCTGAGCCATGAAAAGACTGGTTTTGTGTTCAATTCATTATCTCTGAGCAAATACAGTGTTGTCCTTTAGGTCGGAGAAGTGCAGTTAATTACATTAGAAAGTCATAGAATGGGAAAAAAATAAATGTATTTGGTGAATGTGCACAGAACAAAGAGTTATCTGAGTCTGAGAAGCAGATGTTTGTTTCTTTAATAACAAAGCTAATTGGGAAATTCTTCCAGTTGGTTATTTCCAATAACTTTGCTTGATTCAGATTAAGAATTCTTAGTGGATATGATTACTGCAAAATGATGATGGACTTCTGAGAGTTTTCACAACTGTTATATTATCCATAGTTTAGATTGCATTAAAATTATTAAAGTTGTTCTGTAACAACGTTTGTCCCAGTGTAGTACGAGCAAAAACTCTCTTCAATTTATGGTTTGAACTTACATATCAAAGTCAATTCTTGCTGAGGGTGTTTTGTGCCTGATGTTTCGGTTGCTTAATGCTATATCAAAATCTGTGGAGCTACTGACTCTTTTTCAAATTCAAATATCACAAAAGTATCACAAAAAGGCAATTACAAAAACAGTTATTCAGAGGTGCAGATTTAATGCCCTAGACCTCAGATCGCAGTTAATTACATTTTTTGGTGCTGCTATGATTCATGACATTAATGAGTTCATATTTGTGTTATCTTAATTGAATATTGATTGCATGCTGTCCTGGTATATTTTTATCAATAAGTTTGTTGTGATGTGTGATATGTCATCACAGCTCATCTATAAATACAGATGTGGTCACACCCTTACATTTGTTGTTGAAATATTCATCATGCCCATGTAGAATAATAGAAGACCTGGTAATGAGATACGTGTATCTCATCTTTTCATTCAAATTACATAGCACCTGTAACAACTTTAGTGCATGTGCCTCCTGATGATTGCCTGTTGTATTTGCATAATCACATATCTGACTCCTGGAAGATGGCATGAGGAAAACATTTCACAACAATGAGCAATGTTTTCATCATACAGTTCAAAAACAAGACGATGTTTGTAATGGGATGGTATAATAATGGAATATCAGTGTCAGGTGTGATTAGCCAGATAGCATATACAGACAAAGATGGCATTTTTTTGTCATGGTGATGATGTAAATGTGTGTTGTTCCATCATTGTGATCTGTAAGTCTTCCCCTTACATCCGGAGAGGACAACAGTCTTTTTTGTTGGTTTGCATATGCACATTGAGGATAATCCTGGGATCTTTGACAGGTGATTAGCTACAGCCAAAGTGTGCTTGTCCTTAACTCAGCTTCTACTGTTCTGAGATCAGCGTTAAGAGGCAGCAGTAGCAAGTAAACGAGCAAATTACACTAATTTATCTCTGTGCAGAATATTGTTACACAAGTAGAGCAGCTCCTTTCAGGAATCGCTCAGCTTGTAGGTCGTGTGCATAGCAGGTGAGAGAGAGAGAGAGAGAGAGAGAGGAAGAGAGATAGTGGCGACACTGGTGACCGGAGCAGAGAGTTAGATAGTTAGGTAGCTGTTAGTAGTATAGCTCTGAATGTAGTAGTGTGATGTATGTGCTCTTTAAGCTGTTTGTGCTACAACTACAGACAACTCCTAAAGACCAAAGATCCCACATCTCCCCTGTCCTTCTCAACTACGGTGCAGGCTATGAGCCAGGAAAGTCTGACAACACTGAAGCAGGAAAATACAGGATTCTGCATTTTCAACAGACTGAGTCATTGTCAGTTAAAGGTAAATATTTTATATAGAAGCAGATCTCCAGACCAACTTTTTCACTAATTACACTGGTGCAAGTTTGGTTGCACCAGCACATGATTTAGTCACACCCATTTTTTTTGCCACAGTGTTATATTAATCATTGACCTCCTATAAACTGGGCATAGGCCACGTCATTGGCATAGGTTGGATTCACATTCAAGCCATTCTTTCTCATCGGTGTGATCATCATTTAATTTTATAAACAGGAGTTCCTCCATTGCCATGTTATAGGCAGCGTTGAATTTGATGACCATTGTGTTCCACTCCATTGGGTGATTACTCTCACATTACATAAAGTTTTACCAAGCTCAACTTTTGACCAACACTAGGAAGGCACTGCCTTGTCCAATCAAATACATGCAAGTGCACATTCCTGGTAGATTACTTCATAATATGAACAACATACCTCTACTGTGCTTGTAACTTTCCAGAGATGTAAAATCCTGTCTGTGCGTAATACAAATTGTTGAACAGTGTCTGGCACCTAATAAACCGTTAAACAGAAGTCTACTACTCCAACCCAACTTTTTAGGATTATATTTCAACTTAAACAGTGCATCCACCTACACTGTTTTAACATAGGGCTGTTTACAGTCTGAATCCCCTCTAACATCAGACAAGTTTTCTCTCCATTTTGAATCAATCAAATGTTGTTTTCCTGTGTGCACTGCCCATTACAGCCTGGAAGCCATGTAAGACAAAGTAGCACAGGCTTACTTACAACTTGTTTAAACCAGGTGCTTAAAGGAACAGTAAAATAAACTGGATGCATTTGGTAGTTCTCTGCTTGTTTTCCTTGAAGCAAAAGGAGGAGAAAAAGCCTGCAACTCTGTTAAAGAATAATCACTTTTGTACATTTTCCTGACCTTATGCACTCAGCTGACATTCCTCACAGTGGATTTAATAATCTGAAAAGTACAAATTTAACTGGATTAAACATTTAAGCCTGAGGAACATCTCAAAATAGGAAACCTTGAACACTAGCAGACGTGTGTGTGTGTGTGTGTGTATGTGAAAGGTCTTAAGAGGTAAGAATATGATTTAGGACAGTGCTATAGATATTTTATAAGCCCTGAAAAAAGACTGAAGTGTCTGAAGGTTATGCTGAGATTCAGATTCAGATTCTGCTGTCCCTCTCTCGCACTTATGAGAAAACAGGTGCCCTTTCCTGCTACATGCACTATTTTCTTATTCTGTATTATTATTTTTTCATTTAGTTTTCCTTTTATTTCATCCTTCTCTCTGTAGAGTACTGTGCAGAACTTATTTCCTACAGTAGATCAAAATCTGCTTCACTACCTGTATCCTTCAATAAGTTAAACCAAACCCTACATTTCCATTGATCTTCTCTTAATTCTATCAGTCACCACTATAAATTACTGTTCTCCACAGTAGAGTCCAGTACCTTCTGATACATATTGTAGCGATTGGAGGGGGTTTTCGCTATGACAACTGACAATTACAATAGCAAGGACTTACGGGTGAGTGTTAATGTTCATGTTTTAGTTGTTGTTTTATTATTGCTATATTCAGGTTTAATGTAATGCATGCTTTGCTGTGGTTGTGTGAGGTTGTTGTTCTGTGTTTGTGTGGCCAAGACTGTGTTAAGTTCTAACAAGCAAGAGACCTCCCCAATCGAGACTCCTGTAGTGAGTAATGGCCTCTAGCAAGTGTTTCTGCTCAGTGTTCAGTTCCAGTGATAAATAAACCACATTCCCCTTTGCTGCAGCTAGAATCTCTGCCTGCCAGTTTTTTCTTCTATGCAAGCTTGTCATAATATATTCAAGTGCAAGGGAATGAAATGTGAAGTTAAGTAAGCAGAGGGTAGCAACTGGGGAGCATTTATTCTGTAGTTGTGTTTTTATTAATGGTACCTATTCTAATTTGAGCTGCAGGAGGGTGACCAATTAGATATTTTGCAGTGACTCAAAAAAGTTTTTCAATGACTGTAGTGTTTGTGTCCTTTACTGTACTACAACTGCTAAACTATGAGGGGGCATAAAATCGATTATCTTCTAAATCTGCCTTGGTTGTTCGATGGACAACTCCTGGTTTTTAGTCCAGCTACATGCCTCATCATAGAAAAACTGGCCTCTCAAGTCCTTGTGAATCCAGTGTTGTAACTCTTATGAAGACCTTTACAACATACGCAATAACTTCCAGCAATACACAATACACAAAATCTCAGCTATAAGCCTACACTCTTGTTACAGGCCAAATCATCAACTGCCCCACATTGTTGGAGTTTAATCTAAGTATTACAATTCATCTGAGTTCAGATTCAGTTTCTAACTTAATTTGCTGGTTCTCACTAGCACAGACAAGTTGGACCATTCAACTGTTCAACACCTCTGGGTTAGCGGTTGCTCTCAAGCAATGTCAGCATTGAAAGAAAATAGTCAAGACTAAAATGTAATAAATTGTCAAACGGAATGAAACCACCAAACAAACAAAAGGACAAAAGCAGTTATAGCCAAAAACAAAAAGTACTCAGGTAAATAAAACGTACAGATAAAAGCAAAGCAGTAACACTTGAGTGGAGCAAGCTAACATGTGCAAAGCAGCAGTGACAATCTCTATCCTACAGGGAAATAAGAACTCATTACATTTGTCTATCATTTGATAATCCCCAAGCCTTGGTGACCTATGTCTGATGCATAATATTCAAGTTACATAGTAATTAAACCAGTATAAAACCCAACAATGATTCCCCCAACCTGCTTCTTTACCTGAAAACCTCTTCTTTGTCAGTGTATTCACCTTTTCATCTTCTTGTATTGTCATGTTGTTAATGAAAAGCATGTAAGTGTATCTTTGCCTCCTTTGGCAGTAGTTATGTTATGTTTCCTAAAACCAGACTTCTAATAACCAGAATGTGTCTGGATTTGCTGCATCTTGTACATGTAGGAGAGAAAATAAAATAAAAATGTTCACAACAGTCACAGAGACTGTTGATTGTTTTTCCACAGAGAAAAACAATAGCAGATAAATATTAGTCACAGCCTCTAACTCAAAATACTGCATCTTAGGGTTGCACTGCACTGCAGTAAAGAAATTACTATCCGTCTCAGCTAATATGGGTTTCTTCCCAAGTGACTGTAGAAAATCCAAATTGTTCTTAAACTCCTAGGAGCTGATTCAAAACGGGATGCATGAAGGTATTAAATTCCACTGTAACTGCATCAGAAATATGTTGACATGACATGACACCATGTAGTCTTCATTAAGATAATGACATACAGGAATCAGAAGTCTGCATAAAATCAAGTTTGCCATGGAAATTGTTTTTTGATCCATTCTATGAAATGTATGTAATTAGAGCTGACACTGAAGCATGTTATGGTTTTAATTCAGTGATTTACTGGCCACTGGTCACTGGAGACAATTACGTGACAAGATCAACACAACACTATTTAGAAAACTTGAGGACATTTTTTGTTTGTTTGTTTGTTTTTATAGTAATATCATTCTATTTTCTTATTTAGACCATAAGTGCTATTTATGGTGGTGGTGAGAGTTCAATGCACTTCAACTTTAGAAAACATATGCGCATTTGTGTGTTTGGTTGTGATATGAGATTGTTCTGATCACTTGAAATTGTAAGTTTTGTTTCATAAGTCAAAAAAAGGCAATGGAATTGCACCAGTGTTCTCCCTTAGGCCCTGCTCACTGAGGTGGATTTTAAAGGCTGGCAAACCAGCCTGCAGATTGTGTCCACTAATGTTTCCAGGTATTTATAAAATCAAATGACGATCAGCTGTCAGTCACTGAGCTGTTGCATCTTGTTTTTCAATTGTTGATTCATTTAAGCTAAAGTGACAGAATTGGTCCTGTTTGCTTGCCAAGACAGAGAACAAGGCCCAGCTTTATGATGGTGAATGGGCATGTTCCTAAGGCACAGCCAGTTTTTGTTTTTTTTTTTTTAAGAGGATCAGTTTGCATTATCCCAGCCCTACACAGTACATGCCTCACTGAACATAAACGCTGCTAGTGCCATTACATTGCAGGTTGGATATCATTTCACAGTCTTCGAAATAAATAATTTGCAGCTTAAGAAGTCTTCCAGAGATTCATGGCATCTTATAAAAACAGGGTATTTGATCACAAGCACCTCCTAAGTGCTCAGAATGTCACTTGGACTTGCAGCTAGCCAGGACTCCCCAAATCGAAATTTTTAAGGCAAGTGAATATCCACAGTTCTGTAGCCACCGGAAGGCAATGGGCTCAGATTTTCTTCTGTGGTGTGCGCTGTGGCATGTAAATCCCCATTCAGTCTGGCATAGAGGTGCTCAGATAGGGACATCTCAGGGGGAGGTCTGACAGTGATTATAATCTCTCTGGAATAATGCCACAGGTAAAAATGCATTCTGTCTTCTGGTGACTTCCTCCAGAGTGGCAGACAAAGTGTGGTCACAGGCAACAAATGTATTATAAAATGGAATAAATGTCTGGCAGCTGTCGGTAGTGTTATGCTTTAAGTGGAGTTGCAGTGCTGGCTGTGATGCCTCCTGCTGTCGTGTGACACTGACACAGTTGCACCGTGGGCGTCCCACCAGCACTGTCAGCTGATCCAAGCACTCCTTTGATTCTTTCCGAGTGAACTGGCCTTATGTCTGGTTGTTGATCATCAAGTGATGTGATGTGTGAGTCTTTTGTCCGCCAAACGTTTTGGGCCATGATTTCTCTGTGTGTACACATTCCAGGTCAATCTAAGCTACTACTTTTTTTGAGAAAAGGGCAAACTCACAATCCTGTACCTATAGAGTGAGTGAATTAAAAACCCTCCAAATTTAAAGGGTCAAGTATGTTCCGGAAAGTCTAGACAAGGGATTTTCAAACTCTGACGCTGTGGATCCCTCCTCAGACAGAATAGGCCTCATTGTTTGAGTTTGTCATCTATAAGTCTAAATGTCTATAGGTTTTCAACAGAATATATGTATATGAATGGAAAGAGGACAATGGCAATTTTATGTATATTTTACCTTTAGATGCTATCTACAGTTGGATTGATCTGTGTATCTCTGTTTGTTTCTTTTTCTTTTTCTCTTTTTGCAAATTGATATGGTCTTGTTTTGTGTTTTTTTATCTCTCACATTCAGGGAGCTACTATGTGTTTGCATAAATCGTGAATTTGGGTTTGGTAACTTCACTTATCAATCACATGACTGATGCTGCAGAGTCTGGTCTTGTGAGGTTATCACTAGACTGTCTTGTTTGTTTGGTTGTTTATTTGTCTCTTCGTGTTCTGCTTGGCTAACAAAAGCAGACAAAATTGACAATTTGCGACCAAACAGCACGGTGCCTGATTATGTCTGTCAAAAAAAAAAAAAAAAGAAAAGAAAAAGGAAGATATCTTCATCAGTTTGAAAACATGTGCTGCAAGTACACACAACACAACAAAATAGACAAAAACACTGCAAATACACACAACAAACCCAAATACAGAAATGCACTGCAAGTAGCACAGACAGAAGTATTTCCAGAGCTCACGAGAAGTGATGAACACAGCTAGGACACGCTGTTCAATGCATGATCAGTGCTTCTAAATTTGCTTGAGCTTTGTCTATTTATGTGAGTTTTCTTACACTGCAGAGCATTAAGCTCTCTGAGGCACCATAGACTTTAAGAAGACTTTAAGGCTAAAAATATTCACTTAAAGAAATTGCACACACACAAGGTCATGGCAACGTAACTTAGCAACCAAACTTACATCTTGATGACAAAACTGGCAACACAAAAAGTAAAATTCCAGGATATGTCCTGGGCATTGCAGCTGAAACACTGGCAACATTAATTGCCAATGTGTCAGCTGCTTAACAGTCAAAAACAGCAGACAGGCCTCACACAACTCACTGGCAAGTTACCAAAAACTCTTGCTGAGGGACAAGCATTTTAGTAACACACAGCATGCATCTGTTGCTTACACTAAATTGTAGGAGTGTTTGATTTGGGTTTCTCTGCATGCTCACTGGGTGATCAATTACAGCAATGCAACCTTTTTTCTTTAACCTGGTTAATGCTAGCCTTCACCATAACCCATAACAGTGTCCTCCTTAATTGTCTTACGTGATTGTGCATTTTTTTGTATTGTTCACAAACTGCCAGGCCGCCCTCCTTGCACTCTCTGACACTCTACCAGTGAATACAAAATTTCACTCAGAGAGCGCAGACATCCACCAAGACCAACATCAAACAACATACACTAGACATCAAAGAAAGAAAATTCTAATTCATAGCAAATGATTCGTATTCAGACCAAAATTGAATGGGTTTTTCCCTGGCCCATGCCCCATCCCAAAATTGGTTTATTAGTTTTTAGTACATGCTGACAAACAGACAAGGGCAGAAATATAACCCTCTTGGCAGAGGTAATCTGAACTCTCTACATGTATCTTTTACAGAGTGTTAGCTGAGTGCTGTGGCACCTCTCTGGACAAGCTGCAGTTGCTGATTTGGCTTCTTTCTTTTGTTTTATTTTCATCCTCATTACTGGCTGGTAATGGTTACCTCTCCTTTTTACTCTAACAGATACAACTTCAAATGTATTGGATTACAATGCTTAAGATATTAAAACAATACAAATAAAAGATTTTTTAAATTAAAGACACAAAAATCAACTTTGTTACAGAAACAAATAGGCTTACAATTACAGAACCTTTGTCTGCGATGGACACGGAAGATAATATCTTCATAAGTCACACTGAATCTAAAAGTATGTGTATTATGTCTGTGTGTGTGTGAGAGAGAGAGTTGTGATTCAGGAGTGTTTTTTACACAAATTCCAATGACTGCAATCTACACTACAGATGGGTGACAAATTAAAGTAAAGCGTCTTAGTAAAGTCTTGTGCAATCACAGAACAACTTCAATGCTCCTTGGCATTGCTTCTACAAGTCTCTGAACTGTGATGGAGGGATGAACACCATTCTTACAAAAGATATTCCCTCAATTCGTTTTTTGATGCTGGTGGTGCAGAGTGCTGTCTTACATATCGCTTCAAAATCTTCCAAAGATGTTGGATTGGGTTGAGCTGTGGAGACTGCGAAGGCTATAGCGTATGATACACCGTCATTTCATACTCATTAAACCATTTAGCGACCTCATTCTCATCCACTCATTTTTCAGGTGTGTCATTTAATTTGTCACCTGTCTGTAACTGTCTTGTTTTTAGAACATCACACCCTTTCACTCAGGCAGTATCTTTGCCTCTCCCTCTACTCCCCCTGGCAGTCAATCTCTGGCCAAAATCTAAACCAGAGGTTCAAATCAAAAGTCTGTGCACACAGAGATATTCGTCTTTCTATTTTTCTGGCATTTTTTTTTTTTTCTTTTTTTGTAATTGCAACCATCTAATGAGAGATTTGATGCTGGATGAGCTCATCATGTCTTTCTGAATATGTATATGTATATATTATAAATTTAATCTCCCTGTCTACATTTATCGTCCTTGCATGTACATCATGCATAAGAAGCTTTAAATTTTGAATGGGCACTTCATACAACAACCCAACATGCATCTTGCCAAATTATGCACCTACATGAGTGAGCTAATCCCAATCAGTGGGAGCATGTTTTGTACTGTATAAATGCGTCAACTTTACATAACTCTGTGTGTGTGTGTGTGTGTGTGTGTGTGTGTGTGTGTGTGTGTGTGTGTGTGTGTACAGAGGCCATTGTTGACCCTGCATCTTTCCTTGCATCCAGATGCTACAGCACTTCCATGTCCCGTCTGTTACTGTGACACCAGAATATTTCTCTTTCTCTGTCCCTCTCTTTAGCTTCCCATTTAATTTCACCCCACATTAGCAACACCCATAATGACTCATAATCCCTAGTACAACTGAATTTCTAAATAACCTACTTTCACTGAGGACATTTATATGCCTCTTAACCACATTATGAGTCACATCCTGTTTCTGATCATATTTGGGATGTTTACAGTAAATGGAACATAGAGTAAACTGGTTATTTATCATGCTCCTGGGTATGTGATTGTAACATTATCCAAGTTTCTGATCAGTGTCTTTGACTTCTTGACATTTCCATCGACCTCTTTGACTCCTGTACCAACTGAGCTATCTTAACAGCTTAGAAGAGACTGTTTTGATTTATGGATGCCTGAACGCTGCTGCATTTTATCATTCTCCATTAATCACAGGGCTGGCAGTTTGATCCCCAGTTCCCTCTGTCCACATGTCAAAGTGTCCTTCACCATGACACTGGAGCCCAATTGCTCCTGATGGTGGTGATTGCATGTTGGCTGGCTGCCATCATTGCTATGTGTATGTGAATAGGTGAAGGTGACAAGAGGCAAATTGTAAAGCACTTTGAACAGAAGCATTATACTGTATATTTGCAGCCTATATTTTTACTGAAGCCAAGAATGACATATGGTAGCAAGTGAAATTTGTGCCAAGCTTTTACTTTCAAGGTTTTGCCCCTGTGAACACAGGTTTCACTGATACAAAAAAAAAACAGCATCATGGGCTTAGTTAGGAACATACCTTTTGCAGGTTGGACACCATTCTGGTTACTCCACTACTGGCCTTTAGGGTGTATAGACATGTCATTTGCAATTTGATACATGTAGTGCAGCAACAAGAACTGGAGTAGGTTTTTACATGCTGCAGGATCCTTGCTTGTCTCAGAGATATGCAGTTAGCACATTTATGTGTCCCGATCGTAACTGGGAGAGTAATGTGCATGTGCTCTTTTTGCCATAGACCTGTCCTTAGATGGTGAGGTCGGAGTTTTCCAAAGTTTTCACTGAAAGCAGTAACCTTAGATTCTCCTAACTGTTATTCATTTAAGCAATATGTTGTGGAGAGTTTGGAACATCTTAATGGCAGTGTGCTATTCAGTGAAATTACAAAAAATGAAGCACTGTATTTTAGTCTTTATATACCATCATTCGTACAACATCTTTTCTGTTCAGCATATGCAGATGAGAACTCAAATAAATCAGCAGATAAGTGCTCTGGAGGAAGGCAGCGCATATACTCCCCACTGGCTTCAAATCTTTTTTGTGATATCCTCATCTCCATTCATCACCACATCCATCATTCATCCTCATGCCTATGTGCTGTACATTAAACACTTCTCCCAATGCCCAATTACGTAAAGCGGTATGACGCAAAAACACAATTCTTCAAGATAAGACAAACACACTGATGTTTCTCCAAAGCACGCTGCACGCCATCTGCCTGCCCTCACACCATCATGAGAAACTATCCCCTCATTATTATGTGATAGAGGAATGATAAGGCTTCCAGCTGTCATACAGACTACAGCTTATCCACCATATAGAGATATAGTTTCTGCCCCAGATTGCTATATATACAGCCTCACGGTGGGGCCATTCCTGGTCCTAATCTCACTACTCACTCATCTATCCACAGCTTATCTTGACATTTCCTTTCTTTTCACTGGATACATCCATCCTGACATTCATCTGAGCTCCGCACCCACACAGGAGACAGGAATTACCTGTGAAGGAGAAAGAAGGGCATGGAGAAGAGAAACTTGTTGAGCAAGTGGCAATTTACTGGAATCAGTATGTAAAGATTAAATTTTATTATAATTGCATAATTAACATTTTTCATCAGCTTAATGGTTAATAATCAGTTAATCTCTTTTATCATTAGAACGTTTGCATGTTGATCTCATTATACTTTGTTCACACAGGACACAGAACAGCTGAATTGTGGATTTACATGCACGAAATGAAGGTGGACTGTCTATGTAAGCCCCTCTCAATCTGTGACACCGTGGTTAAAAGAAACAACCTTGACTATCAGTTTGAAACGCAAAACAAAGAGCGGCCAGTGGCTCCCCAGTTTGTTTGTATTGTGCATATGCATAAGGACACATGAACACACGTGCAAGCACATGGGCAACATGATTCAAATTTCTGCTGCCAGCTTCATGCTATTCCTCTGACTGCGGGAATGCCCAAAGAAGAGTAGCAATGTGCCCACACTGACAAGAAAGAAGAAGAAGAATGCAACCAACCATACATGTAATCATTGCACAATATAAGTGATTGAAATACCTTGGCTTTGCAAATGCATTTAACATGTTTGATAGACCTCAAGTACACACATAATGCCTTTGTGTGAGTAACACTGAATGTATGAATGTAGTCTTTAAAATGATAATGGTCGTATTTCAGCACTTACTAGTGGTCATTTGCAGCTGACCTTCAGGCTTTCAGATGCCACTAGATTCCACTCTCAGCAGCACAACATAATTTGTCATGTGGCAACATTATGGTTATAGGAGCTATTTCTATGTTTTGCTATTGCTATATAGCTAATGTCAGCATTAACAGCAGTTTACTTACCAGCCTAGAAGAAAAGTTGCAAGTTCAACATTAAACTTCATTCTTTTACTCGCTAAGAGCTTGTGGAAAGCAACGCCAGTGTTAACTCTTGTCTCTATCATTGCTTTTCTTCTACTGAAGTTTGCATGTTAACCAGCTGACCCCAGCTTGTTCAAACTCATCTCGTCAGTTTCACAAAAGGGACTCACTTTAGCCTCTACTCTGCCCTGAAGACGTACCACTGCTCATAGAGTATATCATAACCTCTTCTATTATATAGATAACGATGGTCGAAGCTCTTGACAGGCGGCCATCACCACCACCTGCTCCCAGCAAGAAACCACGTTCAGCAGCACAGAAAACTTTCTTATAGCCCCTTTAATGTTTGGTTTGGTTTAGAAACAAACAGAACCTGGTGTGGGTTCAAATTACTACTTCGTTCAGGTTAGTAAAACTTTGTCATCATGTTTACAATGATAAGTGCTTGGTTATGATGAGGGAACAATTGTGGTCATGCTTAAAAAACAGCAATGACTGTACAATAACATGTCAAAAAGCCTATTGTGCTCTCTCTCTAGGCCATATGTGTACACCGTTCTATACTTTGTATTGAGAAAAGCTGGTTCCTAATCAGCTGTAAGCTGGACCTGCACCTCATTAAACCAGCTTCACCTGCAGTGTTCTTGCCGAGCATGAACAGCAGTCACAGAAGACTGCTCCCATACTGAAGGGCCAGTAATGATGCTGAGGTGAGTCTCTCCAACTTTCCAATGAATGAATACAGCTCTGTTCCACCAAGCACCTAAGCACCATGGCTGCTCACTGACAGCCGCAAGGCATCACTGCCACTGTAATCAATTAAAGCTGCTCCACTGAGACTGTTCCACTTAATTTCATCCTTTTACTCCACTAAATCCTGGGCAGAGAAAAAGGGAGAGCACACGAGCATCTATGATTGATGAAAAGATTGAATAATCCCTTGATAAATAAATCCAAATTTTTAGATGTACATCACCCAAGAGTAAATTTAATTTACCCTATTTGTTTCTCAGGCAGTTGTTTGGCAGTTTTACAGAGGACCTGAATTGCCAATCAAAACTGCATACTTTAGACAGGCTTATTCATTTATATAGAGTAATAACGACAATAAAAACTGAACTAATAATAATAAACTTATTATTTGATTGCAATTGCTACACACTGACGTGTGCTTGTGTCCAGACTGTTTATTATGGCTTTTCTTTCCTATACTAAAACTACTACACCTGTCATGTCTGATTTATAGATAATGTTCTTCTCCTCTAAATATTTCAATGATATATAGTAAATGTAGTGGAACATATGCTTCTGAATGCAGTTTCTTGTTTTGCACAAGACTGCCAACTCTCAGCAACAGAGCAAGCTGTTTAATGAATCACAAAACTGGTAAAACTATAAAACTGCCACAACCAACAAGGGAGCAGTGGCATGAAGAGTTCCAAATAAACAGAGCAGGATGTGAGCGCTGAAGACTGAAGGCCATCTGTTATTTAGCATTTTACTTAATTTCATCAAGAGTCCAAACAAATTTTAAATTACGGAGCTGTTTGCTCAGGCCCATCTGCACCGTTGAAAAGGTTTTATCACAGTATAAATCTACTGCATCACAGGAAGGTCATTTTATTTTGTTATTTAAAAGGTCACTGTTTCTGAAAAGTTTATACAGCTGGGTGACTACAGTTAAAGTAAAAAAAAACATGAAGTGACTTAGTAAGGTGTTCAGCCACCACCAGCCACCAGAACAGCTTCAGTGCTCTTGGCATTGATTTTTTTTTAGCCTGTGAACTCTACTGGAGGGATGAACGAATTCTTTCAAGAGATATCCCCTCATTTGGTGCTTTGATGAATATATTGTTCCAAAATATCCCAGCAGATCTGTTGATTGTGAAGACTAAGAAAAATCATCTTCAAACTTTTCATATTGTTCAGTGACTCCTATTTGTATGGAAGCAACTTTCCTTTCATTCGTCACATATCCATTATTCTAGCCATGGTGGCAATAGGACTGTATGGATGGAAAAGTCACTTTGTCAGTCCACCACTTTGGTCCAGAGTGAACTATCTCAACATTTACTGGACTGACTGGAACAACATTTTGTACAAGTGTTCATTATTCTCAGGTTAGATTATGTATCCTAATGATTTTTCTTGACTGATCCCATGTGGTATACATTACACCTGCTTAGCAACATCATGTTAGCATTTAGCTCACAGCACCGCTGTGCTTAAGCAGTCTCTGAGAGCCATTAGTATGACTGTAGACTTAGTCTTAGTTTACTTTTTCTTTGTGGGCTGAACCAGAGTACAACCAAAGTTTAGGTTAAACAAGTTAAATGAAAAACATTTAAATTTTATTCTACACAATGAAAGTTAGTTATTACAAATAATCTGTACCTGGGTACATTTTATATCCCCACAGAGAGCAGCTGTTAAGTGAGTTAGAGATTTAAATCTCTTGGAAATGTCAGCAGGAGGGATTTTTAAATACTTACAATTACTTAGTTATTGCAGGAAAAATATGAAAAAACCTCAACAATTATTATCCATCAATAATGTGTGATGAAATGTGTAATTTATAAATTGAGTCAGCATGCTTAATGGTACTAATACTTACAATTACTGATGACTAATACTGTAAGCTATTTTAGGTTCATTTAATTATATCTATTTACCCTTAATCTATATAAGATAATACTTTTCTACAGAGGGAACACAGTGAATGTATGCAGAAGCTTTGCTTAAGGAAAAAATGGTGGTCTGGAGTCCTGAAGGACCTTCGTTTTCATGGTTACAATAACAAACGTGGTTTCATTAGTAGAACTATCATGAATAAAAGAAACAATTTTCTGGTGGTTTCACACAGAAAAGTCCCATAGACACATCCATCCAACCCAACCTCCTCCTAACTCTATTTACTACATCACTTAACATCCTCCGTTGCTCCTGTCATAATTACTATGGCTGCCTAACAATTAAATATAACTATGGGTCATAATGAGCTGTTTGCACAGACGACCTATGTGGTCATTTTTTACAAGACAGTCTCTCCAGGTGTTATGGGGTGAACTTTATGGCATGGTGGAAAGACCCAGAATATAGTTTATCTGTTTTAATGCTCCATGACTCCATGACAAGCTAAAAGTCTGACTGGTGTCACATCAGGTCCACCTCTCCTCCATCAACCCTTTGTGCTTCTCTCACCTCACCACTCTATTTCCTGCTCACCCTCACTCTCTCAGTCAGTCTCCCTATCTCCGCCTCTCACTGTCTTGGCCTCTTCCACTGTCAGTCCTTGTCTCACTCTCTGTCAACGCAGCTATCCGTTTCTCAGTCCATTTCTGCAGATCACTCAGTCCTTTAAGCTCTTCTGCTGACTGCTTCCATTGATCTTCATCTCCTCCGTGTTCCCTGTCTCTCAGTTCCTTCTCATTTTCCAGCATATTCCTCAAATTCCATTTTCTCTGTGTTGCATCACTGCACTTCATTCATCTCATCATTTCTCATCACTTCATTTTATCAGCAAGTGTCTCCCACTGGCTCCTCACCCAGTAAGCACACCAAAACCCCAATGCTCTCTCTGCAGTTCATAAACATATACACACAGGCACACAGAAACACACACAGACTCTTGTGTTCACACACAATGATCTTCTAACACCTTAAGGCTTTCCACTCTGGTGTCTCCTCTGAGGGGAGCACTAACATGTAGCATGTGTGCTCTCCCTCAGGACTTACATAATGCACATCTTTATATAACCCAATTACCAAACATGTCTCTTTTTACTCATTTTATCCGTTACCATAATCTCTGTGGTGCTCATATGATCAAAACTGCTTTTCTTTCCTATGCCACTGTGTTAATTGAGACCAGTGAAATGCAGTGAATACACAGTGATTGTTTTATTCTCAGTCATTTTCCTTTTCCTTTTTTACTTCATGGCAACCTACATGGCACAGTATGCTATGCATGCACCATGACTTCTTCATTATGTATGATAAATGGATGCAAATTCCCCTAACCAAGCCCAGGACAAGGATGAAGACAAGGGTTATAGAGATTTAAAACGTCCCGTCTTGCTCCACTAGTTACACAATATGAACTGTATAATCTTACACATGAGCAGATACTTTGCCAAAGGAAAAGGTTTAAAAACACCAGCACTATGTGTCTTCATTTTTCTCTACTTACTACTAAAAAAATCAAACCGGCTTCAACTCCTGTTACCAAACCATCCACAGGACATATGCTGCCTTTTCAGGTTGGTAGAGAGCTGTGTGGTTCCTGAAGTAAATGAACAGCGATGAGCTGATCACACAGCCTATCAAAAAGACAGAAAGATCAATGTGCTGGCAAGAACGATGAAGAAAAAAGGACTGAGTGTGTGTGTGTGTCCGACTTTCTATTCATCCATCTTTGTCTTTGTTTAGACTGCACTTCCCCCACATGCATTGAATCTTTTTTTCCAGCACCAACTCAACTGCCAATGTCAGTTCATTTAAGTATAAAGCTGCCAGAAACCAAAACTTTACAAATATTTATATGTAGTATATTGGAGTATTAGTATGTGATTTATGCTAACACATCTTTTCACTTGTGCAACAACAGACATATTCACTTAAGTTTTCTGGATTCACATCACATCACGTCAATAATCACATTTCTTAGATGTGATTATTGACAGAATTTTATTATGAAGTTAATTTTCATTTCTATGATTTTTTTTTTCATTCACACAGACAGAGTCTGAAAGTTCATGTCTGTGGGAAACACTGACTCACGTAATTATCATCATGAATGAATCATAACCATCTAAATATGAATGATGTGAATAACATTGTAATAATTACATAAATACAGAAGAAGAGGGCTACTTTAATAACAAGGACGTAAGTGTCAAGTGAAAAGTATTTACTATACATGGAGATTAAAAAAATGTTAAAACGCTTGGGAAGTAACCAATTAAGACTCTGAAGAGCATAGGACACACTGAAGAGTTTTTAGTTCATATTAATAGTCACTGCTTTGTTAAAGGCTTTATTTCTCTAACACAGCTTGTACAGGCCCTATTACATCTGATTTTAATCTACTGATTTTTATCTTTCAACAAGTAGTGGTCGTGTGGTTAATTTACTTTCACAGTTGCTCTTATGGGCAACAGATATGTTCCACAGATATTCTGCCCATGCAGATAGACAGTACATAATCTCTTCTCCCTAAATGATAGAAAATAAATATTTGTCTGGCGACATCACAAACACATTTTTATTCCAGTCGGAGAAGTGGTGGGGTAAGCAGAGTCCAGCTAAATTTGAAATTAGGCCAACCAGGCTTGAAGTCCCAGAAGGATTATTTTCTCATTCTGCCCAACTTTGTGGGTTAGTGTGCATTTAAAATCAGTCAAAATGTGAGTCTGACAGTGTATTAGAGTAAGAACATGACTGGACCCAAGTGGGAGGAGAGGGACAGTGTTGTTCCAGTAACACTTACACAGCATAGTTTAATTCTGGTATCATGGGGTGAATTACAAGATCCTGTTTATTCTTTGAACTTTGGTCACCAAGTGATGCCCCCATGAACATTTTTTAAACTATTCTGTTCTCCTTATATCAATGGAAAGATTGAGCACAGGATTTACTGCCACATTAAATCATATAGCATGCAGAGTTTTCTGTAAAAATCCTCCATGCCTGACTTACTGCAAAACTAGTGATGCTGTAAATCCAAGGCTGGGCATAAAAAGGTAAAACAAGGTTACAGTGGATTTTATTTCTCAACTGTGTCCATCTTCAATAGACTGATTACAAATTGGCTTTGTAATAACATCATCATCATAGCCTTTTTTTTTTTTTTAAATATTCAACATTAGCAAGCCCATATATTTTGGTGCTGTCTTGTGTTGTTGAAGGTATTAAGGAACAGTTTTGAAACATCCAATTGTAGTCTCAATTTGAATTTAATTTGCTTCTCTACAATATATTATATTATATTCTATATAATCGACAGTTCATAGAGTTTAATAAATGTTTTATTCAGGATCTTTTGTCTTTTTTATCTTTGTCTTTTGTTTTATTTGATTCTATGTATGGCTGGAGAGAGGCACCTTTCACCATCAAAAGTAGGGAATTCCTTGAATAATTAGCTGTTTCTTGGTTTTATTATTGTGTGTGTTTATTAAAGAGTGTATATGTGTTAGAGTAAAGGGAAATGGGGGCAGTGAAAAGTGTATTCATCGCAACTCCAATGACAACAAGACCACGTTGCTGTTGGAAAATTGTTTCTGCACTATGGAACAAGTGATGAGCTTCACCTTTTCTGCAGTAACAATGACCCAAGGCTGTTTTATAATTGTTAGGGTATGAAAGAAATGAGAAGCTGGAGTTGTACAAGATGCCGATAAGGAGAGTGTCAAGGCTGAGAGGCTGACACAGTCGCACCTCACTCCAATCTTCTTACGACTTCAGACAAGGCCAGTGTACTGGGAGGAAAGGAGGGTGAGAACAGAAATTACAGAGAACATTGTGCATTCTAACACTTCAGATACCACAAGGAATTAATAAAAGGCAAGTTTTGGATTAAAATGTTTGCATGATTCAAAGTAACTTGATTTCCATAACACGGATTCATTCAATAAAGGGACTGACGTCAAGAATCACATTTCTCATAACTTGTCCTCACTTCTCTCTGGTGACCCTTATGACACACACAGTTTGAAAAACAAATAATCTTAAAGCCATCACATTCACTGCTACATGAAGAAGAAAACTGTTTAAAGGTACTTGGGAATTTTCCACCTGTTGAAGTCAAACACTTTGAACACTCTGAAAAGCAATAAGCTTTGTGGTAATAAGAATAATAAAAAAATATATAACATAATAATAAGGCAATGGAAAGGGAAATATCAAAATAGTGAGCATAATCATAACTGTAAATGCCGGGTGCATTACATCTTAAGAAGCACTGACTATTTGTAGCACAGGACTAAAGAATTCTGAGCGATCATTGTTCTCAAAGGTAGACAAAAAGTCTTTGCCTCAAGTAAAATTATGATAAGCTGTGTTTGATTGTTAAAAAAAAACAGTCAATCAGAGAGAACCTGGAGGGGACAATTATTCACTAAAATATTTAAAAGCACATTCCCTGTACTGAAATGTACTGTTTGTAATATTTGTACATGCCATCTGATTTCAAGGCATGACTCAGTCTCCGGTGTCAAATACAACACTGGAAATGAAGTTTCATTTTGATCCCTTATTGTTTAAACTACAAATGAAATGAGGAATATGTCATTCTTGATGCTGACCTCGGACATTTTTTTCAAAACCAGCCCTGAGGACATTTGTACGTGCTATATAAAACAGCTAATATGTTATGTCCTGCTGTGGGCTTTGCTCCAGTCCTCAAAGATGTGATTTCTCTTGCTAGTCTATGATGCACTGCATGGCCTTGCTCCACAATTCATGATAGAAATGCTTCAAGGTAATAAGCCAGTCCGACCTCTCAGGTTGTCTGGCAGTGGTCTGCTTGTTGTACTGAGGGTCAGTTCAAAGTGGCGAACCCGCCTTTAGTTATGGTCCTAGTTGCTGAATAGCCTTCCTGACAGTGTGTCCTCACATTCTTTTAGAAGCAGCCATAACTCTTTTTTTTTTCCAGCCTTTCAATAAAGCACCGAAGCAACTGAATAGTTTCAGTGTGTGTGCTTATTGTGGCCGACTGTGAATGGATCTTTTACGAAATGCACACTTTGTTTGTTTGGTTTTTATTTTATTTTATTTTAATGTAGAGTAAATGTGCCAGATATTATAATCAAGTTTTAAAATCCTAATGTTCATTGTGATTAAGACCTTACTCTAATCAAGATAGAGATAAAGGCTAATGTAAAGTAATGAGCTGCTGACAGCAGGAGTGTCGAGGTTGTGCATGGGTGGCATTTAAACATAAGGCACAATGAAATGTCAGAGCACCTCACAGTAACAAATCAGCTGTTCTAACTTCAACTTGTTTACTTGACGACAGAGTAATTAATATATCATTAACTTATCCATCTCTTTACCATAGATCACGTTTGTCTACCAACTGCTCTGCCGTTCATATCAACTGTCACTTTCGTCTTGGAGCTAAGATTTATTCAACTATTAAACTAAATTTCAATTAGGAGAACAGCCTGTACACACAGCAACGTATGTCATTATCTAGGGTGGCCCTGAGCTGAACTAAAGAAAGCACAGGCAAACACACAAAACACAACCAAACACTGAAACGCTGATATCTATATACAGAACATACAACCAAGTACTGAAGCAAATACAGAAATGCTGCCAGATTAACAGCAAATATCTAGGACAATATCTGAGTCATGTGATCAGAATGTTTAAAGAAAGGAAAACAACAGCAACCAAAATCTTTGGTTTTAGCTGATTTTCCAACAGCACTGATGGCTAGTCAGCTTCATTAACTTCATGAGTCCAGGTGGCAACAAGTGTCTCTCAGCTGTTTAGTGTCCCCTGGGAACATTGTAGTCTGTGCTACTTGCAGCATTTCCGTATTTGGTTGTCATTTTTTATTTCTGTTTTCTTTTTTTGGAGTGTGTTTCTGTGTTTGGTTGTGATTGCTCACTTTGCTGTCATCTTTTTTCTAAATGCTGTGCCTGTATTGTTTTCTTAGTTTTCTTGTGTTTTGTCTGTTTCCATTTTCTTTAGTTGCAGTGTGTCAAGCTCTCTGGACCAGCGTCACTCCAATCACAAGCTACAATATACGCTATATTCTGCACTCAACTTTTTGCCATTTGTCGAGGTTCATGATTGTCGCTGGGTGCTGTTTATTTCACAAAATATCTGGGAAAATAAACATTTTTAAAAAACCTCACTTACCAGTGAGCCAATCAGGTTTTGTCGTAGCAAAGACATCCTCAGGATAAAGTTTCAAAGTTAAAGATGACACCTTTAATAAATCAAAAAACACACATCAGCTTCAGACAATTATGTAGTGCGTTGTATGATATTTATGGTACTGGTCCAAGACCTGTAGTCGCATTGGCCTTGAGAAGACTGTGGATAATGATTAAGTGCCTGCCTCTGCATATAAACACAGTGTGTGTATACTCATGTATTTGTTGAGGCTCAGGTAATAAACTTTGATATACAGGGCATGAGATAAAATGTTTTTCTTAATCAAAAAGTGGCATTTAATATAATTAATTACTGAGTGTGAAATGTTGAGTATGAATTTAATCAATGTATATGTTACCCAACCATCAGGATAAAAAGCATGTAGAGCAAAAGAAGAGGAAAGGGAAAGAGATAGAGAAAGAGCGAGAGAGAGAGCGAGAGAGAGAGAAGCCTTTCAAGTGACACAAAAGGAGTAACCATCACAATCCTCCTTTGACACATAATTAACCATTAACAAAAGTCCTGCACAGGTTGAAATCTCATCTCTCACATATCTCATCACTCACAAGTCTTTGGTTTATTTCTATAACAATTGGTTCCCAGGTAACGCTCACCTCATTCTTGTCACAAATGCATGTATGTATGTGCTGTTGTGCATGTATCAGGGAATGAATTATACTGGGCGTAGGTGCAGTGTTAGGTAAGACTGTCATTGTTTGTGGGTGGAATAGGCATAAGTACAGTACACACAGAGCAGTGTGTCTCTTATTGCCCTGATTAGAGGGACATGCTTTCAGATTCTAAACGTAGTCCTTCAAAAACTGTGTTCACCTTGCTTCTTGGCTAATGATCAGCTGCCGTGAGCTGCAAACTGTGGAAATATCTGCTCAAGATGCACATTTCTTTAAATTGGTCCATTTTCTTCAACAGTTATGTGAAATGTCACTGTGGAGATGGTCGAATAGATGGAGAAAACAAAAGTAAAATGGAGGCACATATGGGAAAGGGTTGACTAAATGCATTAAGGAAACCAGTGCATATAAGATACATTTCCTACTGAACTGGTCCTGTGAGAATACACTTACGAACTCACCACATCTTGTTTTAGCAGTTATCTAAATGCCTGTGCTGGAATTGTTTCTCTGGTAGTCTCTCTTCAATGAGACCTTTAACTAAGATGGCGTTAATGCTGCTGCTGCTGCCGGTGGATTTATTCAAAGCCTAAGCAGTGTGTCATCAATCATTATCTTTCTCTCCTGCTGAGCAGTAATGTTCTTTACTCAGTGTGTCTTAGGTTCCTCCAAGGCTGGTAAACACTGTTAGTCAGCACAGTTGTGACATGTCCCAGAGGAGAGGATGGTGCAGGATGCAGGGACTGGCACTCGCTTGGCATTTCAGTCACTGCAAATCCTCTGCTGACATCTATTACTGCTTTTCCCGTATTGTGGATAATCTCAGATACAGCCATTAGATAACTATTATTAGTTTAAGTAATATATTAGTTTGTCAGAAGCAGGCACTGATTCAGAAACTCATCCAATTATTATTATCATTATTGTTCATTGTTCATTACCTTATTTAGACAAATGATGGGCGCCAGACTCCAGTTCTCATTTGTTAAAAGACTGTGAGCCAAAACAAGCACCTGCACGCTTTTCACCAGCAGGTGTCCATTCACTACTCTTGTAGTTTATGAGGCCTACCATGTGGATTTGAAGTAACTTCTAAATAAATTTTGTTGTGTGTGGATGTTAATATAAAAAGGAATTCCATCTGAGCGTCTATTGGTACAAATGAGGAACCCTTATCTAAATTTGAGAGCTCTACCGCCTGCCAGTCATACTGAGACAACAATAGATGTGGATAGATAGTTGAATATAGATAATCAAAACAATTTTATATTCTCTCAGGGAGTTACTGACTGTTCATGCTCATGTGAAAACTCGCATTAATTGTTCTGTCTTTACCTCTTCAGTAATTTCTCACAGATATTGCTCCATGTCACACAAGCTCTGTGTTTTTCTCATTTGGTTTCGTCTATCCGCGCAATTATGATTTAAGTGGTTAGTTGTTCTTCATTTGAGCCAAAGATACAGATAAACAAATAACTTAGCACATGACCGGTCTTTCCCCTCTCTCTTACTGCATGGGTCATCTGGTTTTTACTGCAGTGAAATGTGACTAGAATCTTGTTCTCTCTTCACAGAATTCCAAGAAAACACGAGGCGTCATGAGTGACTTGGATGATGCAAACTTGAGTACAGAAACGTGGCAATGCATTGTCGTATTTGCTGTTTCCTATCCTCAACACTGACTCTTCTAGCCTTGTTGAACATACAAAACTTTAACTTAGTACACTATGATACAGCAGCTGTTGTCGAAACCAGAGGAGCGTGACATGGAGAGAAAAGAGGAAAAGAAACAGTGGCACAAACATGGTGAAATATTAGACTACTTTTGATGTGTATTCAGCATTCATTCAAACCTATCTTACAGCATACCCATATAACTGCTAATTAATAGTAACTGATAATTACTAATGAATTAAATGCAATTAAGTCTCACTTTGAGTCATATACATAAAGTTAAAGTTGTTTTTTTTCCAACAGGATTGCTCGATTTTATGCAGCTTCATTCACTTTATGTGTGGGTATTTATCACCATCTACTGGTCATAGAAGGTACAGTCAAACCGTGCAGAACTGAGCAGCCTGCAAACTCACCAAAAACCTACCCAGTGAGTGAGTTAGAGGTGAGATACAAAGTCGGGGAAGTTTGTGATCATTTAAACACTGAACTGACGGGAAAATAACTAATGTAATTAACACAGCAGAAAGGTTTTGAACCGCCAGTGTTGATGTTAGATGGAAAACTGTACTAAAGTTTTGTAATCCCTATAAACGAGCAAACCTCTCACCTTTATAGTTCTACCAGCACTCTTTGCTAAATAAAATGGGTCCAGTTAATTTAGTAGATGACAAGAAAAAAAAAGTAACCATAGTTGGTTCAAACACAGACTGAATAGTGTGCTCAGTGCAGTCAATTAAGTAAAGCAGCGTATTAAGTTTCAACAACATAGAAACTGAAGGCAGTAGAAACAGTATTTTTTTCAGAATTTTATTCTTTAAATTATTTTATAAAATTTCATTTCAATATCATTTCAATATCATTTCATATATATATATATATATATATATATATATATATATATATATATATATATATATATATATATATATATATATATATATATATATATATATATATATATGAAACCAATTAACAATTTTGGCTATTTTCCCTTTCCACCCCCATGTATGCCCACACATTGATCGTAAGGTTCATACCCCTTCACATAGACGTTGTGCAATGATCCTCAGTGCCAAGGTGGAAGGGGGGAGGAGAAGGGGAGACAATGGGTGAAGGTACGTGTTGGGTTAAGGGAGAAGAGGTATGGGTTTGGGCCTTGTACAGAGCATGCCAAGAAAGAGTTTGGGAAACAGGGAATGGTAAAGGGGCTGCCTAAGTACACCACCACTGTTAATATCAGTAAGATAACCACACAAAGAGGTAAAGGGAGTACTGACTTCCACAATGACTTGAGTGTGTCCGCTGTGAGTTAAACCAATCATGTTCAAATGGCTCAATGTATTCCATGACACAAAATAAAAATAGCTCTTTTGTTTTTCCAACATCAGAAATTCATCTCCACTGATGAATGTAAAGTGAGCTCCACATTAGATATTTACCTATGACAAGTCATTTGTTCACTAAAAGATTAAAACAGTGTCCACAAACTTAGCAGCAGCCCTGAAGACTGTTTAGCCCTTTGTAGTGACCTCTACAAGTTATCAGTCCACTGATCTGAGTCATATCCATGTCCCATGGTGTGCAGGTAGGTATCTATGTTGATTATTCCCTTTCTAGGCTTCTTAAAAAGGCCAACATCTACATACACAAGGCTAAACTTTAGCAAAACCACAGATTTATGTTACATTAACTGTACATCCAGGCAAGCCACAGGATTCTGTTTTCTACTCAAATAAGATATTTGTTCTTCATTTGGCAATATGATCACTCTTGCAACATGGCTCAATACTTGTTGCTGGTATGATTTGCAATGAACAGAGTCGAGCAACTGAAATATATCTATGATAAATATTCAAACTATTTAGAAAGGCTTCATTAGATGAAAATACAACAATTGCACAACTCCTCTAAGGTCACTCAAGACTGTTGTGTTACCCTAGTTAGCTAATGCTGACCCAAGAGTGTCCTTCAAAGAACCCTTCAGCTACATCCAAAGGGTATCAAAACATCCCCTCTTTATGCTGCTTAACACGATTAAGACACAAAACATAAAATTTGGTTTCAAAAGGAAGGAATGAACAGAAGTATGAGATCAGACATCACTCCCTGTAACCAAATGTGTCTTTGTTTATCTGTAAGCAAAAGAAAACATACATTAAATTTGACTTCTGTAAACCTATAGTATATATTTATCTGCATTCATATTGATTCAGTATGCTCCAACTTAGAAACCCTGTGTGGTGCTTAATCGATACTAGTGAGCATTTTGAATTACTATGAATTATTTCCTTATCTGTCATGGACCAGGCTACGTATTTAGTTCATGTAGCCTGGCAAAACCATGTTAATGTTTAATCTGCAGGCTGGTAAAACACAGAGCAATGTAAGCAAAATAAAATACTCAAGGAAAGGACAGCTGAATGAGCTTAAGGCATTTGGAGGTTATTCCTGACAGAACATATAGGCTACACTAGCCTATATCTGTCAAAATAACTTTTTTTTTTAATGAAATGTGATTTAAAATTAGCCCTTAGTGGCAACTACAATATACGGCATTAATTCTCCTCTTACATGGAGAACCAATGCCTAATCATTAAATGTACACCCTAATTTTATGACACTCAGTTTTAAATGTTAGCAGAGAGTTTGATTACCTGTGATGACCCCACCCTTTTCCACAGCAAATGGTGCCAACTTGCTTGAGGAAACTCATGCTAACCATCAGCCTTAATCAAGAACCTTAAAGGGGAGCTTCTGGGGTCTTAAAGTATGCAAAATACACACAGTTTGTAACCGTAACAAACTCAGAAATTCACCACAAAACTTACATGACTACACACTTAAAGTTACTGTGGTGTACAGGTGGGTAGATCCAACAACATGAACTGCTGTAAAATATATAAATACTGTCTTTGTGAGATTAAAATTTTAAATGCTTTTAACATGGTGGCAGAGAGGCGTCAACTCAGCATCACAGAATTGTTCTTTTTGAGCTGATAGTCTCTCCTTGTACTAAACTGCAAGGTATTGTAAGCTGTTGCTCTCATTTTGACTGTTGAATGAGCAAGGAATTTACGGTACTATGCAATCAAGTATGCCATTAACACAAAATACAGGCATAGAAATGACAATAAAAGTCCAGCACCTGTCTGAAAGTCTCAACCAAATTAAGCTTCACAAAGGCAGTATTCGTTGTCAGGCTATTGTATTCAGTTACAGCTGCTCATGTTTTTGTGTCCACCTGTCTTATATAACTGTAACCAGTTACAAGACAGAAAACCAGTACTATGTTGTTTAGATAAGAAAGCCCACACAAAACAAATAACCTCTGCTAACCTTTAAAAGTGATGGAATCGGTCGATTGTAAGAAGAGATGTTCTCTATTCAGCCAAAACAAAAGCTGCAAAAATTAGAGAAAAACAATACAATAAATACAGCATTTCTTAAGCTTTTAGGGCTAGTTTGAAACCACAATGTCTAACTGGGTGTACAAGCTGAAGCCATTTGAGGTAGACAGAAACCGTGTCAGTGTATACACTTTCATACTGTCTAAAACCAATCAATAGGCTCACACACTATCCAAGAACTGCAATCACTTGATTTGTGGCCTAGCATGAGACCTCTTGTGATCCCACCTGAGACTGACAGGGAACCACTGATTTGATCTAAGGGGGCACTACAACATCATGGACCATGGAGGCTTGAGGAGTGTAATGAAATGGGGTGGGGGGGGCTTGGAACTGACACAAGTCAACAGGCTATTTACCAGAAAGAAGTCAACACCACACATCTTCAATGTCTCAAGTCAACAGCAGCATTTAAACCTCAGTCATATAACCAGAAACAATTGAGGGTTAATTTACAAGGCATAATCTTTTAAATAGAATATATGGCATCTAACCATTGTCTCAATATGTCCCTTTGCGACACCTCCCACCCCACACCCACAGACATAAGTTTATACCCCAAAAATCCCAATGCTAGACCTCATGCCCATTTAACAGTCTCACATTGTTCTAGAGAATAGAGATTAAAAATATATACTATTGACTTATTGACTTCCAGTGTATGATTTCTCTTATTTTCCCTACTATTTTTCAAGTTTAAAAAGATCTTTGTCAGAATGCAAGCTCAGAGGTCTCTTCTACACACACACACACACACACACACGCGCGCGCGCGCGCGCACACACACACACACACTCTCACTCACTCACATATATATATATATACTGTATATATATATGTATATATATATATATATATTTATATATTAGAGGAATTCTTAGCTGAGAAGTTAGGCAAAGTATATATGTTCATTTGGACGGAATTCATTCAAGATGAGAAGGAATAAGCTCTCTCTCTTTTCTCTAGTTTCCCTTTTGAGAAGGACACAATTTGAGGAACTTGGGAAGCGCTACAACATCACATGACTACTCAAGAGCAGGTAGCAAGGTAAACGGAAGAATAAATAGATAAAAGGCCTGAACTTGTACAAGGCAGAGAGATGGGCACATGATATGGCTCTCTGTGGCATGTGCATTCCAGGGCCCTACTGACGGTAAGAGAAAATGTACAAAGTTCAAGGGACTGTTAGAGAGAGCAAAGACACCATCAGATAAAGGGGAAGATAGTGAACGAGTTGTTTAGGTGGGAACAGAGCTTAAGCAATAGTGCAAGACTACGCTGCGGGTTAAGGGAGGGGCCGAGAAAAAAAGAAATCTGTCTGCCTGATTCATCGGTACACCAGGTGAGATATGGTGCCAGATTTGAAGTTGAGCTGATGGTTGGGCACAAAGCTGTGCTGGGGATTCTTTCGCGTGCATGTATCCTTTGCATACAAGCTCATGCACGAGTCACATGACACCTTTGAGCAGTTCACACACGTGTGTGATGCACCTGGCTTGTTGCAAAACCCGCACCGCGATCCCCCCATGCTTATTCGCTCACTGCTGCCTCCCTTTGGCGTTGTCAAGGCAACAGACTTGCTTGGAAACAGCTTAGTGGACATGAGGGGTTTTTCCACCATCTGGGGGTGAGGATGGGGGTGAGAGTGCGAGTGAGTCAGTGTGAGGGGGTGCGGGTGGAGATGGGAGTGGGAGTGAGTATTAGAGTAGACAGAAAGCTTTTCCTTGACAGGGATGTATCCATCAAGGGGTCGAGGGGATTTGGGGTGGTAGTCCTGGAGGCCACAGCAAGGGGAGGGGTCCACATCATGACAGGCAGAACAGAGGATCATGTCACACCTCTGGCAGGAAGCCATAGTTGAGCAGCCAAGCCCACAACCCTGACACTTCACACTACCGTGAGCTTTGAGCAGCCACCCGTCCCTTGCCTCCCGAGGCTCTCTAGATGGAGGTCGAGATGGAGTCTGCCTTCCTCCCGTCCCAGCGCCACCCCTCTCAGTGTACAAGTCAATCTCATCCAAAGAGGACAGGTGGTAGGATGTGTAGGCATCGGCCGGGGGAGGTGACTGAATTGGGAAGAAATCCGCAACAGGGCTATAGGAAGGTGGAGCTACCACAGAGAAGAGAGATGCCGAGGTGCTGGGCCTGATGATCTCATCCTTCATATCCTCCTCTGCATCCACAAACAGAGGCTCCTTCCTCAGGCTCAATGAGGCCTTCAACACAGGCTTGCTAACTGCTGCGTGCCAGTGACCAGCCCCATCTGTAACATCCACAGACTTTGACGGTCGGCTACCTCGCCTCAGGTGGTGGGCATGAGGCCTCTCTATATCCAACGGCCGCACAGACAGCCGAGCCATATCTGCCCCGAGGCTGTCACGTCTGCGAAGTGCCTCAGCACAGCCCGCTGCATCATCTCTGCAACCTCTGCGGAGCTCCAGGGCCTCCAGCTCTGAGGCTGAACCACGGGCCAGAGCCACTACCTCTCCCAGAAGACGACACTCTGCCTGGGCCAGGAAAAGCTCAAACGCCAATTGGCGGAGATGATTTGCGCCTCCTGGGTGCTCCTGCAAATGGAACTGCGAATCATGGTCACAGGCGTAGCCAATGATGCGCATTAGAGATCGGAGTTCAGCATCAGAAATGGCAGACTGCAGATGGTACACGTATGGGCCAGTGAAGGTCTAAAAGAGAAATGAGTTAATCGGCATTAGTGTCAATTACAACAGCTTGACACAGTAAAGTTAAAATCCATGCTAGAAATAGACATCGCATGCAATTCCCCTGAAAAGGGTCTGTTTTTCTACAATGTTAACTAACATTACATGTGCAGATCATTTTAGCAGCATTAGAAAATATAAACTCAGATACAGCTGTTGTCTAAAGATGAAGCATTAAAAAAAAAAAACAAAAAAAAAAACAACAGGACAAGCAATTTAGGAGTGGTTCGAGTCCCATGGTTTAAATTTCTGTGGTGACACTACCCTTTACACTACCCTATACCCAACTAAATGCTAACTTAAACAAAAAGGAGCATGTGTAGACGGTAATTATATAATAGAATTTATATGTTATTCTTAATGTCAGGTGCTAATGTTGGGCATTGTGTTACTGTATTCTTTATAGAATGAATTGAATTCTGAATATTCAGTACCACCTCTGTACAATATCAGTGCTCAAAGACCATTGCAGTCTCTGTGACCGGTGGCACAGCTACTACAAAGGAGGCTGTGAGGTGATGCTTTTGTTTCCATCTCGAGGTTGTCAATATTATGATTATCATATTAAAATTATAATATAAAAATATTATTTAATTCCTTTGCAAGGCGCTCTGTTTTCCAGGTGTACATTTTGTCATTCTAAAAGTGTTCATCCATAGACTGGGAGATGTATGTATGTAAGTATGGTTGATACCTGGGAAAGCTGGTGGTGTTTTGATAACCAAATACTAGTTGATGTCAGCTTTAACACTGCTTTAAGTAAGCATAAAATGACAACCCAGTTAATAAATTAAACTCACCTTTATACATCGGAACTCCTTCTTCCAAGGGAAGAGCAAGAGGTTAGTGCAGATGGTTTCCAGAGTGTGGAAGGCTCTCTCCAGAGCCTTGAGGTTGCCTCCTCTCTGGCACCGGAGCGAGTTCTCTACCACCTCATAGAAACGCAACATACGGAAACGCTGTGCCGGATCTGGCTGGTAGGCCCCTAGCAGAGCTGTGGCTGTGGAGAGTAGGGCCTCACTGTCCTTGTATCTGCTTTTGTCCCCCTCTGGTGCAGTTCCAATCCCTGTGTATTCCCCTCCCTCCTCCAGACGCCTCTCAAGTGCCGTCACATACCTCCGAAACAGGTCCTCTTTTAACTTAGCATCCATTATCAGCAGCAGACTATCAGTCAGCTGTTATACTTTTCTGAAAGAGCCTCACCCCTTTTAGCACACCCTGCACCAGGATGCTACATTCAAGCACCATTTTTTGTCACCATTATTCACTTCACACGCTGGCACACACTCAACGTTAATAACGTTTTGGAGAGGTGGAAGAGGAATGAGACGTTGCGTCCAATCAGCAGCACATCCTCTAAACAAGAGACGCACTTGTCTGGTGCTTTCAGTTGGCGTAGCTAGGCTGCAGCCTGTAGGGATGCCTTCTTACGGGCATCTCTGGTACTGGCTCAAAGCCTTACTTGTTTCCAGACAAACAGGCCTATGTCGTGCAAGATGAGGTCAGGAGTAGCTTTTGCTTCACGCTCTGTTAATGCAGTGTTGTATCTATTCTGTTCCTTGGTTCCAGCATGTGTGGAGTTCAAGGTCACTCATCACGAAGAAACATTCATGACTGTGTGATTCTTCTGAGCCGTCTCCAAGCTGTAATGACACAAGAGGACATTAAAGCAAAATGGAAATCTCAGTCTGAGGCACACTAAGACAAAAGGAAACTTGACCTAAACTCCTCTCGTGATTCAGTCAGTGTTAATTCAGTCCAAAAGAAAACGCATGGTTCATAACCATCATTGAGTCACGTTTTCAAAGATCTCACGGTTCAAATAAGAGGGAAGATGTATAGGTGTCACTGTTTTGAGAAACAGAGTCTGTGCTCTGTGTGGGATGATGTGAGCATGTGTGGGTTATTTTATGTCGGTCGTACAGCTAATAGTTTGGACTGACAGATTATCTTCATGATGTACGCAAAAAAAAAAGAAAAAGACCAGGTAAAATACAGTGTACATAACCAGGGTCGGGACTTAATGTTGACAAACGCATGCCTTATATCTTGCGCTTCTGTTTGCGCCAGTGGATGTGTAAGCGATCGGCACCACGTTACAGGCGTGTGACCCACGGTAACCTGCACTTAGCATCAGTTATCTTAAATTACGAACGCAGAATTAAACGCATGGGTGCAGGTCAGCCTAAAGTCTCCTACGAGACTTGTACCACAGCGGAGGAAGGGTTGTGCTTCCCGTTCCCAGGCGAGCTGGCCGGCTATTCCAGTTACCTCACACATCCACCTTCGCAAGCATAGCATAGCATGCCTTGCTAACAACATCAGCATGCCTTACTACTGCGCAATTAAATGTAACAGCCACCGTCCACTCCGACCGATGTTGATAAGATGAGAAAAAGTGTGTACATGAATTCTCCATGACTCTCAAACCTATCAAGACCCGATGCTGAGGCTGGTATGGGCCCCCAGCTGAGCACAGGCTAAGCAGTGAACGCCCATTTCTGCGCAGCTGGCTAGCTAACAATCGCTTTAGCTAGCAGGGCGGTCCATCGCCAGATAGAAATCTTTGGCGACTTTAGGGTCAGTTATCAAAGCATACACCGTAACTACGGCGTGACTCCGTCGCGACCACGTCTAATGCTGATTCAGCTGAGGGGTCGCACCGTTTTGTCAGCAGAAACACCACCACCCGCACATCTTACCTTTAACAAGTGCTAGCCGTGGCTAGCTACGCCTCCTCAACTGTAGGAAATTCCCATCAACGCAACGCGCATGCGCTCGGTTCTGACAGTTCATCAGCATCAGGGGCCCACGTGCTGAGGAGGGAGGGGGGCAGAGCCCATCGTCCACATCCACGGTACGTGTTAGTTGCTTGTAACTTTGTAGGGGACATAAATGTGGTTTCACGCACGTAGGTGATTAGTAATTCTGCAGTATCTTTGTGTGCATTGAAAATATTCCACTTGTTTTGTGCTGTACAAATCAAATCAATATTTGGTGTCGCCGCCCTTTAAAACAGCACAGATTCTCAGTTCAAGGCATTTGGCAGGTAGGATGTTTACAGCATTTTGGAGAACTTGCCACAGCTGCTCTGTGGAATCAGGCTGTCTCATTGTGTTCTGTGTCTTCATGTGATAACAGACAAACTCAGTGACGCTGACATCAGGTCATCCGTTGCAGGACTACTTGTTCTTCTGGTGTCTGAAGTTCTCAATAAATCAGCCTGTATGTTGGGTTACCTTGTCATGCTGGAGAATGAACTCAGCACGGACCAGAAGCCTCTGCATGATGGATAAGAATCTAAAATGCCTAATAGTTTTTGCACAGTACTCCAACAACAATAACATCCAGCAAGTAACCACCTTTAGGAAACTATTTTGGCTTCATCCACCTTTTTGATTTTGAAATTATGTTTACCCTCCTTTCAATGTATTAATGCTCCAAGTTCATACAATATGTTCAGTAAGCAATCATTTAATATAAATCCTACCAATGGCCACTACTCTGAGAATCAGTAAGGTGTGAAATCATTTAAACAAACAAAGTGCAAAAGATTCTGCAGTTCCAGCTTTTTCAATGTGACGATTTGCTGTTTTTCTCTGTTGTATATAATTGCAATTATTTTTGGGTTTTGGACTGTCAGACAAAACAAGAGATTTGGAGATGTCACCTTGGGCTCTGAGAAATTATACTGTACTGGGCCACTATGACAATTTAGACAAAACATTTAATCAAATAATCAAGAGAGAATGCATTTTTATCAGTGAGGGAAAATAACAAAGGTGGCCTATATCTTCTTAGCTTGTCACTTCTGGTGTATTTGTACTTTACTTGAGTATTTCTGTTTTCTGCTGTTTCACACTTTTACTCCACTACGTTTTAGAGGGAAATATTGTACTTTTTACTCCACTACATTTATTTTGCAGCTATATTTACTAGTTACTTTACAGATTCATGTTTTACATAAAACACATAAAATAAGATTATAAAATTAGAGATTAAACCAATGGTTCCCAGTATTTTTTGGTTTGAGACCTCTTATAAGAAAACAGTGTATTGTCGGGGCCTCCACATTTCAGATATCTATGAATTGTTCAAAGCTCAAAAATATCAATATATCAACTAGTTTACAAAAAGGGTCATATGACTGTCATGGCACACTTTTGAAGTACATTTTGCTGATGATATTTTTGTATTTTTTCTTAGGTACAATTTTAAATGCAAGGCTTTTACTTGTAATAGCATTTTTACATTGATCTACTGGTACTAGCAGAAGGAATGGGGGAAAAAAATACTCAAACCAGTTGCCTTGAATGCTATTTAAAACAGTGATTAATGTTGTTGTTTAAATTCAACCATGTGCTATCAATCTTTCCAGTCTAGTTAAGACTTATTTGTTTATTGGTCAAGGGTGTCTGTTGTCGAGGTATTTGATTTTGTGTCTGGTTGTGGCTAATACATCAACAAGTGGGCCCAGAGATGATTCATAGTGTATAAACTACATGGTTTTTTTTGTTTTGTTTTTGTTTTGTTTTTTGTCTTTAATCAAAGGGCAATGCTCAAACCTGAGACTGAAGTGGTCTAGTGGTGTATCTGGGAGTACTGAGCTACATAAAGAGAATAGATGGCGATGCATAAAAGGGTTGGGGGGGGGGGGGGTCAAAATAACTGGAAACCAGTCAACACAGATGTTAGAGAAATCTGTTCAGTTTCATTACAGTAAGAAAACGTGCACATTGGAGGCAGTGAGTGGAAAATATAAAGGTATGCCCCATGTCTATATGCTGTACATGTGTATGTGATATCAACCAGTTGTGTTTTATTATGTATAACCTAGCCACAATCATTATACCTGTTCCAATTTTTCATCTCTGTGCAATATGTAGATATATTACACTAACACTTCCACCCCAGCAGCTGGCAGGAAGCATGGAAATAAAAATACAACAATGTTGAAAGGTTGAAAGTTGAGGGTAGTGCGGTCTATAGCATCACACATTTAAAGGTTACGTTATTTCCCTCGATCCACTACTTAAGTAAATGATCTGAATATTGTTCCACTCCTGGTTTTTATAAAATCATTTGGAAATGTTATCATGTGCTGCACTGTGGGCCGTAACTCCGCCCCCGCGCTTTTAAAGCGCAACCAGGGGCCGGTGACGTCGTACCCGGGACGGTCGGTGGGGGGCTGTCTCAGTGAAGAAAAGAAATGGCGATGCTCGGAGGGTTTAGCGCAGCACAGCACAAGAAAAACGTCTCTGACGGGAGCAGCGACGTGTCGGAATTTGTCTGTCCAGTCTGCCTCGAAATTTTCGACAGTCCCGTAAAAACACAATGCGGCCACACGTAAGTATTTTGTCTTTATTCCCCGATTGTCCTCACCTTAACCCATGTCTACCACCAGCGATGCAGCGGTACGAGCTAAAAATAATGGGGGACACGGTCTGTTTTGAAATATGTCGTGCCAGCACACTTTCAAAACATCGACCACGCTTGTGTCTGCTTCTGTTGTGATCCCGTAATTCTATTTTGCTCGCTTGCATTTTCGGTAGAAACTACTGCCAGCTTGCTAAATCAGTTTCAGTTTTGTTTACATCAAAGAGGAGGCCTCATCTGGGAGTTGTAGTTTAGATCGCGACTGCTTCAACTTGTCGAATCACTCAAAAGGACTACAAGTCCCTACGCCCTCTTGAGGTTGGGACTTTCCACCTGATTTACAGGAAGCTCTAGCCAGGGACTTGACAGGGATATTCAAGCAGATGACAATGTCCAGTTTCTCTTGTGCGCTTTATTGTCAGCCTAAAAATAGCAGGAATGCTTAAAGCTATTTCCTTCAGATCACCGCAGCTCAAATTAAACCTGATCAAACATGCTCCACTGTTAGTTATGATTAGGTTTTTGGAGAATCTTGGTTACATGCTGTGCATGTAAACATCGCATTCTGCATTCAGAAACCTAAATGAGGTCTTATTCCAGATTTGCAAAACCTGGGTATTCCACCTGTAGTACTCAAATAGGTACCAGGAGACACAGTGAGATGGGAAGAAATCAAGACAAAACTGCACACTGATTATCATTAACCTGAATACTTGTATACAGGGAAATGGAAAATCCTGGTTTCTCAAGTTCTGTATAAACATCCACAGCATGATCAATGCCAGAACAAGACCTAAAGCCAGGATACTAGTGCACATGTAAACACAGTCCGTGACTTGTTTCCCTCACCTTGTTCATCATCAACATTCCTTCTCCAATCTCTTGTCAGGTTTTGCCAGAGTTGTCTGCAGGAGTGTTTGCGTCCACAGAAGCCTGTTTGTGCTGTATGTAGGGCCTCACTGGGCCACTGGACTAAAGCTGCCGAACTAGAGGCCCTCATCCAATCATCTGTGGCAGCTTGCAAGGGGTGTGGAACCCAGGTATGACTGTGCAAAAGCTGACATAAGGTGTCTGAATAATCTTTGCTGGTTTGTTGTGAGTTGGATTTGGATACATGCAAGAGTTTAGACATACCACTACAATGCACGAGGCAACCATTGAGACTGAAGATACCAGAACTACATATGCAGAAACTTCACCTTAGTTTGAGCCTAAACTTAAATCTTTCTACTCAGATAATAGCAGAGTTCAAATTACAAATCCAAGTCAACAATTATATGATGCAAGTCGTGCAGTGGTGGTTACTGACATGTTTGCTCACTTTTCAGATTGGCCTTTCTCAGATGAGAAGCCACACAGCTGCCTGCTCAAAATACCAGGACTACATTGAGGAGGGAGTTAGGACCACTGCCCAGACTCAGCCTGCCATCATCAGGTGAAGTAGAACACAAGAAGAAAAAACATGGCCCCTAAAAAAAATTCAAGTATTACTGCTAAAGGATATTTTTGGTATATTACAAAATAGGTCTTACTGACAATCTGTATAGGACAACATAACATTGTTCTCAGCATCATCACCATAGACTGCACTGGAAACCAGTTTACAATCCAGTCTAATGTAGCTTAGGAAACACAAACCTCGAGCCATTTATTTTTTGCAACAACAGTTGCATGCGCTCCATTAAACTACCTGCATGATTTGAGGTTTGACTTCCCAGTTGTTTAACCATGTCCCTCATCCCTTTGTAAACAAAACAGTCAACCTGCAGTGCAAGAGGTCATAGTAAAGGATTATTGGAGTAAAAATAGTTGCCTTCATTTAGACCTAACAATAACTTTTATAGTTGTGATATGATTGAGCTGTCTTCTGTCCAAAGCTTGTCCTTGGCCTGATAAACAGACTGAATTGCCATTTTGTTTTCACTTGGAGATGCAACAACAAGAAAAATGTGAGAAGCATCCAGTGTGAACATGATCAGACTGTGGCCTTTATTGTTCATTTTGCAGTTGGATTAATTCAGAAAGTTTTAAAACCAGAAATAGACAACTGTTATTTTTGCTAAAATCCAGGATGATGATGTTTTCTCTAATGTCATGATATCAATATTATATTGATCCTAGCCAATATTATGGTTAATGTCATTGCATCCAAAGAGTCAAAATTACAATGTTCTTATATTTAAGAAACAAATCCCTGTAGAAAAAATGTTCAAATAGAGAATCAGCAGCATCACATATTTTACTATAAATTCTTTTTAATTTTGTTTCTTTCCCACAGTCCAGTGCCAAATCGCTACACCTTCACTTGCCCATACTGCAGCTGCCAGAACCTCGACCAGGATGGGCTGGTTGAACACTGCACTTCCCAGCATGCTCGAGATGCACGTCAAGTAGTAAGAAATCCACATTCCATCAGTTGTTCTCAGCTTCCACACACTGTGTGGATTTAAACATGGTCGGTCATTTGTTCCTAAACGTTTTTCATTACTCTCTCTTTATATCTGTTTAGGTATGCCCCATCTGTGCCTCGATGCCTTGGGGGGACCCTAACTACAGGAGTGCTGACTTTTTCCAGCATCTGAAGATCAGGCACACCTTCTCCTATGATACCTTTGTTGTAGGTTGAGGCACTAAACACTATATAGCATTTCTTTTTTCTGTTATTGATCAATGAACTTATGTTGTGTCTGTTTTTATTTTCCTCACCCCCATGTATTTGCAGGACTACTCCACAGATGAGCACACAATGATCCAGGAGGCTCTACAGCGCTCGCTTTTGGACAACTGAAGTGTGAGGAACAATCCATCAGAGGAATGATCCAGTGAAGTGAAGGGGAGATGGTGATGTGAAGTCTTGAGAAGACAGAATACCACACTTTTATCATCATTCATCTATCATGAGGATGGTGGTAATGCATTACTGTGGGTAATCAGTTTCACAGGGAATTGGTATTGTAACTATGAATCTATAGGTTTATTATTCAGATAATAAATCACGCAATATGGTTAAAAAAGCATATTGTACTGTCTGATTTAGGAGTGATACTGTGTTTCTGGTGTGATAATCTCTTACCTTCCCCCAGTTGAGTCTGTAGATTTGATAGCTTGTTGAATATCTACTACGCTACGATTATTAACCTGTTTGTTCATTTATGACATGGTGTCATATAGCCAAAAACTTCCAAAGTTGTAATTAAAATTCCCTGTTGTCAATACTTGATGTTGTAAAAGGGTTTGACCACTAGGTGGCTAACTATTGCCAGCAAACAACAAACTTCACTCAGTGAAGTCATCAGTCAAGTCATACTAACAATAATATATAATAATCTAAAGAGTGACAATGCATGTTTACTCTCAAAATAGGGGATTTTTGTTTGTTTCTGAGTTAATTAGTGGACGTCTATTTTTTATTCTGTTTCTGTGTGAGTGTGTGTGAGAGAGAGAGAGAGAGTGTATGTATTTGTTCTGTTTTCAGAGATCTACTGGAAAGAATAAATAATTTGAGGGTCAAACAAAGCCAGAGATGGCTGTTTGCTTTATTGTAATGTTTCTCCCTTATGTCTTTGTGCCTGCTGGTAGATCTTGTTTCTGACTTCCAAAACTCATAGGGCTAATACTCCATCCAGTGAACCAAAACATGCAAGTAGGAGACCATCAGTGTGTCATAAGTGGTCAGTTCCGTGATTTTTTTTTTTTTTTTCATGTGGCGAGAATTTCTTTGCATGTTTATAGCCATAGGAGGGCAGTAGAGTTCCACCGTTCTCTGGCCATCCATGACAGCTACTGACCCTCACCAGCCTCCTGGCTCCTTTGCAAGGCATAGTTCAACACAGATTTCATTCTATAAATGTGCTTTACTCAATGTGTTGTTCTCCAACTTTGTTTTTTTTAAACTATGTTTTGTTCTGATGCAGCATGCAAAAATGTCACAGGTCTTAAGAAACTGAAGTTTTGGTGGAGTCCCTGGGTATAGTTTTAACAGAATAACCATACATTCATTTTTTAGACAGTTAATGACGTGATTCGAGTTTTAAATGTAACTTACTGTTACCAAAAAAAAAAAACCACCATATTTCTTAATATCACTGCCTACACTTCTGAAAATAAAATCAGCATAGTTATTATTTGTATGCTTCCAAATATTGGCAGCATGTGAAGTATCAAGAAATTTGTTTGACTGTTTTTATTTTGGTTATTTTGGTATATTGTGAATTGTGTCTATTATTTTACATCTGTGTTGTTTTCCAATGACTTGTAATTGTCACAAATCAACCACTTACAATAGTGCAAATCTTCACACACAGTTGCATTGCATTTGTTTTCTACCAACAGGTAAATAAAACTGCATACACCCAGACCAAGTAGCTCTAGAGCAGAACCTTAATGCCTTTTCACATAGTTTTTGGTGCCATTTAGGCCTAGATGTTCGTTTTCTCTCCAGTAAAATATGTAATAATTTTGTATGTGTTTCTCATGTATAATGACCTTTTTTTTTTTCTTTCTCAATATATCTCTCATTCTCTTTTGGCAGCCCTACTGTCAGGGGGTGTTAAATCCTGATAAATTAAAGCTCTTTAATTATTTAAACCCTGGCCCCAGATATCAGGCGCAGTGATTTATACCTGTGTGTATGAGACTTGTGGGGGGAAGAAACAACACTCACTGCATTGATGGATGACCACTGTGTGTGTGTGTGTGTGTGTGTGTGTGTGTAAGTAAGAGAGAGCAGTTAAAAGGAAGGCAATGTGCAGGGTGCATCAGTCAAAGCTCTGGATTTGCTCAGCTGTTATAATCACACAACGGGGAAAGTATATTTTATTGAAAAGAACTAACTGTGGAATATATTCAATAAGGGAACCTTTCTACAAACCTTTGTTCATGTGTTAGAAATCAGGGCAATGCTATGTCACACCAACAATGATCTTGCGATATGATTTTGCATGTACTTGAATGTGTGCTAAGTTTATGATGAAACTTAAGCCCGTCGGTGTACATTGTCCACAGGGAGAGAAAACCCTCTCATCTCTGTTCTTTCCTTTGTGTGCTCCTTGTATCTGTAATTACTGTAGCTAAATGATAGTACAGTTTCTCACCTAGCTCTACGGAGAATCTCACTCACCAAACTTCTTGATGTAGTCCCCCCTTTCTTCTCTTTTCTTCTCTTTATCCCCCCCTCCTCCCCGATCAGGTTTTTGCTCCTGGCAGATTGAGGAGAGATGTTAGCTGTGAGAGAACTAACGAGATACTCGAGTGCTTCTGGGCAGGAAGGAAGTCGAGCCGAAAAACATGGCAGAGAGAAGTCTTTCTTGTCTGTTTGGTGGCGGTGCTAAAAAAAAAAAAAAGGGAGAGGGGGGCCAAGGTGGGGAATAGGAATAGGAAGAAAGAGAGGGAAAAGGGGAAGAGAAGTGAACATATTGAATAAAAATTTCATAAAGTTCAGCGTGTGGTTTCTTTGATGCGAGCAATAGATAGTGTGTGCAGTCTGCAGGCTCTGTGGAGGCAGCAATTAATGCTACATGTGCCCAAAGGCACACTGCGAGAGTCGTGGGGACGGTGGCTTGTTTTATAAGTATGTCACACCATCACTCTACCTCAGACACCCCTTCATCAGCCCTTTGTTTTCTTCTGATGTGTTGTAAACCTCCTCTTCTGCGATGAAGGCACTATGATTGAAATCCAGCATCCCTCTAACCTCTAAGTTCGTGCCTCTCGGTAGCTGTCTAAACTGATTATCGCCTAGACGTTTGAACAGTCACAGATGAAACTACTAGAAGTTCAGTCAATATTTTTGTAATATTGTTGAAATTGCACACTTTTGAGTCACAAGCCAGGGCCCAGAGCCACCCACGCTCATTGACTCCTCTCTGTCTCTCTGCTTGAGTTTTGGCAGCAGTCTGAAGATATTTCCTTTTGGACCAGGTTGTAGGTTGTTTCACATCCATCATGTTGTACATCCGCAGGTGAGGTAGGACTCACCCAACGCTTTCCGTGGAAGAAAATATAACATAAAGAGAGTGATAGTGCATCATAAAGTAGTTTTGTAACATCCTGTGTGATGCACAAAAATGGTGACAAGAGATAGGAACTCCTCAAATGCCTGGAAAGTTCTCTCTCTTTTGGTCTGCCTCCCTCTAGTTTTGCTGAGGCAGGTATCTGCGATGAGGTGTGGGGCGTGCGAGAAGAGCGTTGGGAGTTTGTTCACCGTAAAATTCCTCAAAGTCAGGAGAAACAGGAAGAGCGGGAATCCTGCCACCCGGGCGCTGCAGCTCAGCAGGCCAGTCCTCTCAAATGTTTGAACAGAAAGCGCCAGTGGGCTTCCCCGACATCAATACTGGTTCTACACCAACTCCTCTTCCGCTTTTAAACTCTTAACAACCGACCCCCTACCCCAGCCAGACACACACACACACACACACACACAAATACACACTCCTTGTGTTGCTAGCCTAAGAGCAATAAGTCTTAACTTTGATTTTATAATGCCTGCAACCAACTTGGCCCTGTATCAGCTGAAGTGAAACTTGCACATCTTGTGGGTGTGTGTGTGTATCTATTTTTGTGATCTCCAAAACCTGACTCCTGCCAATAGTATGCCATAGGATCTTAGAACTGCAGGAATAACAAAGTTTATATTTACTCTTGTCTTTAAAAGCATCCTGTGTGTTCTATTATTCTAAATCTCATGCAGCATATTCCTCTGGAAGCTACTGTTTGTGAGTTGCTGCAAATAATGTGGAAATGAACCTCCTCGTACCAGTTTTAGGGAGCCTTTTCTAAAAGCTTGGAAAGTTCTCAAAATCACTGTTTCTGCATAAATATTCTCCTGGAAGTGAAAATGAATATGAAACACATTCATATAACTATCAGGAGAATTGCTAATCACTGCGTCCTCATTTATTTATTTATTTATTTGAAACCCGCACTGCCACTGTACTAATATTTGAAAGTTAAGCCCTCTAAGGTGTAAACGAGGGTGGGAGGGATAAAGTCCCTGGTGTGTGTGTGTGTGTGTGTGTGTGTGTGCGTCTGTGTCACAATGGAATAGCAGACCAAGAGAGGCGAATGGATCTTAATTTTACTCCCCCCTTTCTGTCCCCCTGTAGACCAGCGAAGGTGTGTGTGTGTGTGTGTGTGTGGAAGAGAGTGAGGCCCAAGGCTATTATTCTCCCATTAATTTTTCCATTTGAAATCAAACCTCAGCGGGCGTGCATGTGGGAATCAAAGGAGGTGGTTGGGGGGTCTAGAGTGGGCATAACCTATCAGTGTGGGGGGGGAATAAATGTTGGTTGTAGCAGCGTTAATGTCCAATAGGGGAGGCAATTTCACTTTCAAAAGAACCCTCTTTATCTGTCAGACTGTCTCCCTGCTTCCTCCTGAGTCTTTCTTGTCCAGCATGCCCTGAGGGAAAACTGTGCACTGTTAAGACACTTTGATTTTTTTTTTTTTTGTTTCAGAGTTCCAAAGTTATGAGAATGATAAAGTCATACAATTTTTGTTTTGACTGGCTAGAAAAATATGCCATCCTGATGTTTTTATCTTCCCATCCAGCTCTTGCTGACACACAGGTACATAGACAGTACTCTCACGATGTAATCCTGCAAATGCTCTCATTTTACCTTTCTATTCCAAATTCCTCTGCAAAAACGTTCAGCCCATACAGGAAATCTCACATCTTTATATTCCTCAGCAACGCATGCATGATAGAGAAGACCTGTTAACCTTCATTCCTCCACCCTATCTACCCACACAAACACACATCTCCTCTACCTCTCACTTCCTTTTCAAGTCTCCTTCCAATTCCAATCACTCCTCTCCACCCTGTTTCAACCAACCCCCCCTCCCTTTGAAAAAACGCCAGTGCTTGCTAATCTGTCAATCAGATGTTGTCCTGTTGTGGCGATGATGGGGGTCCGTGATGGTGGGCCATACACCTCCAGCAGCGCGGAGTGGCTCGATGATTAACCAGGCAGGTAGTGAGTCAAACTGCTGACAGCAGAAACACACTGACAGCTGATTTGGAAGACAATAGTCCCGTTCCCTCTACTTAACTTGTCATGGCAGTCAAAGCACCTTCTCTATTAACTTCTGACGCATCTGGAAAGATTGAGGGAAACACTTATTTATATTGCATCACACCCGTATTTGGACATGTTCACATAGGCATAAACACTTATAATAAATGTAAAAATAGAATCAATTAGTAACCTGAGAAAGTTTTGATGAATGGCCTTAGTGCTTCATTAGAGTTCCATCAGAACTTCTTGAGAGTGAACAGCAGTATAACGGACATTATTCAAGTACTGTAAGTCGTTGTTGTGGTTGTGATATTGCCTTGAATGGCTTATGGGAAACATCATGAGATCCTTTATCCCTATATCCAGAAGTGAAGGCTGTACAGTGTAGTGTCAGAGCTACAGCAGCACACAAATACAAAACCCAACATCTCCTTGTCTCTCAGATTAATAGTCCAACACTTCCCAATTATTAACCGCCCCTGCAGTGTACCATTCATATTCAGAGCTGTTTACCTCCCTCCACTTCCTGTGCTTTGTGTCTTGTGTCTTTACAGGAGGGAATGGACGATGCAGGCAGATCTGTCAAAACAGCAGCCCCCAACCACCAGTGGCTGCCCGTAGACAGCCGTCCATACACCTCCACCAGCTCTGGTCCCTCCTCAGCTCAATGAGTAACTAAGCTGCAGGTACTGAATCAAACTGCTGACAAGCACATGGAGGGGGGTGGACGGGTGGGGAGACGGGGGCTGTGTAGGTGGATGGATAGAAAAGGAGGGGAGGATGGAGATGACAATGGCATCATTTTATAATCCACCTTGGTGACGTAACCTTTAACTTTGAAAGAAAAAAAAAAAAAGATGGGTCCCTTTCCTGTTCGTCCAGCCTTAGCCCTCCATTTTCCTTTTTTTACTCCTCATTTCTCCCTCTCACTCTCTAAGTGGCATCCTTTGATGGGCTGTCCCTCTCTCTCATCTTGTCTTCTTAGACAGATGAGTGCTGTCAGCGCTGCCATCACTGCCCAGCTAAACATTAATGACTCTCGCCTGACAAGTGTTGGCGGGGCAGAGGAGAGGTGAAAGGGGGACGCCTCTGGACAAAAGCAGGGATGAAAAGGAGAAGTGATGGCTTTATCTGCTTGACAGATTCTCTTTTGTCTCTCTGAACTTGCGTATATGTATGTGTGCCATCAGCAGATTCTTGGCTCAACATGACGGTTTTATTGCCCTGTTTTTCCTCGTCTCTGAGGAGGTGGACCTCTTTGTGTTCCAATTGCCCCTCATCCTTCCTACTGGCATTGCTGACATTCCTTCAAGTATCTGTGCATGTGTCAGTGTAGCCTCATGTGCATTTCTTGGAGAGAACATCCTGGACTTTGATGTTGGCAACGGTGATGCTGGTGACGGCAGGTCATGGGGAAGAGTCATCCCAGAGGGACGGGTAGTGAGAGGAGAGGAGGATGGAGAGAGGAGAGGAGGGGGAAGCTGAATGGAGGGAAAGTAGTCTGTGGGTCAGTTTAGATGTTGGGAAAAATACACAACTCCAACGTCACATTCAGTTTTCTCCAAAGTGATATAACTGCCCTCTGGAATACTCCTTTCTTCTTATTATCTGTCCATGGTTCTGCTGCACTCCTCCAACCTACTCCAACCACTTTTTCCATACTTTTACTGGTCTCTGTCTCCGTCTCGCTCTCCATGTTGTCACTCAGGCCTATGGCCTCTTTCCCCTTCTCTCTTTTGAATTATTAACTCCCCAGCTCAGGGGAGTGAATGGGTACTGCTGAGTAGACACAGCACAGATCCGGCATCCCATTGCCCACATTTCGGAAATCCATCCATTTAAGGGGATTACATTGCTACTCCCATCAGCCCCTACCCTATGCACTCACACACAGATCCAAACAACCTGTGCAGAACCTTTCGTTATTATGTACAGCTGATAGTCGGACAGTGAGATAAACAGACAAGTGGTTATGTCTTCCTGGCAGCATTCCTTTACTGTAGAGCTGCAGGCCTCCTGTGGTGCAGCCGCCCAAACTCCTGGCTTACTTCTCCCCAGGCAGCCTCCATCTCCTCTGGATTCCCGGAGCAATGATTAACCCTGGTTCTGATCAATGCTTCTGCTGACTCTGATACATCACTGGAGCCTTGCAGCTGCCATGTAAAGGAAACGTCAACTCTGCGCTGCTCATGACAGAGCATGCCCACTCCATCACTTACATTGGGGTGTTCACACAGACACACATGCACACACAGGGGGGAGGCCAAAATAACAGGAACACCTGACAATACCATTCGATTCACTGTAATTGTCCTGCTGTAAATACGACTGCTGTGATGTTTATAATTGTCAGTTGTAGTTGAGACCACTGGAAAGGAATGTATCGATTTCTTAAGTGAGGTTGTACTGGACTGTATTACATATTAAGGTCTTGCTCTTACTTTGCCCTCCCTCTGAATATGTGTGATCTATTTTAGCCTGGCGCTGTATTTAGAGCATGGGTGATGGCTCTTGAAAGAATAGAAACTATGACCTGTATTTAGAGTTAAAATGTTAAATTAGAATCAAATTTTAAAAAAGTTGCTGTACAGAATCTGAGATTCTGGACAGATGTTGAGTATTTTACTAAAATTATTTTTGTGTGTGTGTGTGTGGGGGGGTGTGTAAGCAGTTTAGGAGGAAAGACATAAAGAGAGGTAAAGAGAATGAGTTAAACATAGGAACAGTGGAACAAAATGAAAGGAGGAACGAAGAGAAAGATTGGCATCACTCATCACCCAGTGGTGCTTTACCTCGACAGCAGGGGGAAGCCCTGATTTCCTGAAGATGACAGGAAGCACAATAGCAGAGTGTTCTGTCAGCACATCCTACTCACAGAGCCAGGTTAATGATTCTGTAGCCACAGCTGAGATGGAGAGAGGGATGAGCAGAGGGAGGAACAGAGAGGAAAAAGAGGTGGAGGGGGCTGGCATTCAGCTACACTAAGGCCGTCATTACAGCTGCATTAGGAATGATGGTGTGTTTTTGTCATTTTAATTACCTTTAATCTGATCTCTTCATACCCGGGCCGTTCGTTAATGAGGCAGAACAAAAACTACATGTCACACATGTTTAGTATGCATCCACGCTATCAGTCATACAGCTAACACGGCACGATAGTTACAGTGAGAGAAGCTCTCCACTTAAATAAGAGACCTGCATCTCAACGGTTAAAGCGCACAAATTCATCAATGTGCAACACATACACACACACACATCTTTCTTGTACAGGAGCTTACTCCACAACTGTAATTATGATTACAAGGCCTTGCAACAATGTGGAACTCTCCCTTTAAAACGTCAGTTTTATTACATTAGAAAACTTCACAGTCTTTATGTGAAACTTCTGTACCTGACAAAGAGCCAGTTTGGCTTCAAAATATTTGACTTTTTCTTATGTAATAAAACAGAAGGTCCTTGGGAGGCACAAACCACAGCCACAAGCAAGGCAATGACATTTAACATTCAAATTTTGTGTCAATATTGTGGTGATGCATATAAATAATATGGTGATGCATAGAAATAATATATATGTTTGTTCTCATCTTTCCATCTTGTAAATGGCAGGTGGCAGCCAAATAGAATACTAAATGTATAATACTGTATAATACTGTGTGTGATAAAAGTAACAATTTTTATATTTCACAGCTCACTGCTATATGTATTTACAGTGCTTTTACCATTTTGTAGTTATACTGGTACACCTATCTGATTTATTGTCTTTATCTCTTATTACATTTTGTAATGGTATATTTAGTACCTCTATATTTTATATTTTATCATTTGGCACCTGATTGGAGTTGTAATGTATAGACAACAGAAACAGGAAATTCTAGAAACATTGGGTGAAATGACTGTAAAAGTGGAGTGGGGACAGGGGGGCTGAGAGTACCCCCTCCCTTCGTCTCTATACCAGGACTTGGTTAAAGTATTAACCAACTGCTGCTTAACAATATTGCTGACTGGTGTGTGGAAACAGGAGGGATCAAAGTTATCATGTAGAAGAGAAAGGTGCCTTTCACTGGGCCCATACAGCCTGTCCACTCCATCTTACCAGGCCATTCAGAGCAGCCACACAGAGCAACACTCGAGACACTCCCATCCTCCCACTCCTCACCTCCCTCATTCTACTCTCATTTTTTATTCCTCATCCTTTATTTTAACACTTCCTCTTCCTACTTTTCCACACTCATCATTCCCCCATGTACACAATATTAAATAATTATTTTTTTCCACCAAAAAAGCATCTGCATTTCCCCCCTTTTGCGGCCCATCCCTTCCTTCACAACTGTCCATCCATCTTTTCATCTGTCACCTGGCGGAGTAATCACATCCACATTTGATAAGGCTGGTTAGGTGGGTCATAAAAAGTTTATGCTTGTGATGCAGGAGTCTCATTTATTATCCCTGCTAATGTAGCAGTTGGGAGTGGGGGGGGGGGGGGGGCAGAAAGAGTGCGAGGGGTTGAGTTAGAGAGGCCACCACATTAAGGGATCATTACTCCTGTATAGGCTCTGTCCCTAGCTTTCAAGTCCTCTTTATGCTTTATAGCCTTGATGAAGCCAGTACTCTCTGTATTTAAGTGTTCCACAGCCACTAAGAGTTCAAGATGCTTATGGCACAGGAGGTAGTTACTGTTCTCCAACCCCAGAACTATTGGCTTAAGCCCTAATGCCTGTATATATTTCCCCTACATTTACTTCTCCAGTCAATATGAAAATGTGCTGGTTTCCAGCTGACATTGTTTGATGCTAATCACAATACATTATGTCGCTACATTACAACTGAGCAAGTAAAACCAGGAGTGTATTAAAGGCTAAGTCTGCTGATATTTAATATTTTAATTATTGTCCACAAATCCCATGGAAATACCAAAACCAACAATTAAGCCCTAGAGCTCTATTGTTGTCCAAAAACAGTTTAAAAACACATGAATGAGACTCACTGTTGCACTGGGTGACGTGTTCTTTAATTACTATGAACATGGGGACTGTAGTTTTTTTTGAGTTGAGTTAAACGCTCAGTGCCTAGCTAATGTATGAAATGATTTCACCATTTCTTTTAATGAAAATGAAGCCTACATATATGACCTGTCTTTAAATATTTATCTCTTCAGTATGAACAAACAGGCTTTGATTCTGAGTGGGAAGTCATTAAATATTGAGAGACGGATTAACACAATGTTGCTGTAGGTCTTTTCATGGGATTTGTTGACAATAAGAAAAACATTGATTATTACCAGTCAAAAATAAATAAATAAATAATGACAAGTAAACTTCCTCTGATGTTGAAATATTGTTTCCCATAGATATCTTTTCCAAACATGTTCCAACATTCAAACAATAGATATCGAAAAGGTTTTCATTTAAAAAAAAAGAAAAGAAACGAAAAATAGATCATGATGGGAACGTGCAGATGGGACGGCAAGGGAATGTGAGCATGTATGAGTGTGTTAGCGTTGGGGGGAGGCTACCCAGAGGCATAGATAGTGATAGATTGGCCTGGGAGAACTGTGATGCAGATCCACTCATCAAGATTGATGTTCTGCCATTCTGCTTTAAGTGCAATTAAATTGGCCCCTGTGTTAAAAAGCCCAGCCGATAACGTGGCTGAGGCTGAGATTACGCTACATTTCCCTTGCGCTTTCCTCCACCTGCATCCCTGCCACAGCCACTCAGAGATTTACTTTACATTCTCGGCCCCCATTGGACGAGAACTTTCCCGGCATACAGACCTGTTCATCGGCCCTGATTTAATACTTTATGTACAGCTCCAGTTTTTTTTTTTTCCACACAGCCCACAAAGTAGTTTTTAAATCAATGCACCCTAAAAGTTTTTAATCACTTTCTGGTTGTCGTCTTACCACAAAATTGATCACTTGTACATTAGTGCATGTTTAATGTGTAATAATGCACAGTGCTTACTGAGAGGAAGGAAGTTTATTGTCTTCATGAACAATTCCAACGTAACTCATCTCTGGCGGCCATTTTGACAAGCTTGTCTATTTAGTCCTGAAGCAATAGTCTGAAGTAAGGACAAGGTCACGAGGAGAGACATTGCTGCTTGTTTTCACTCTTGCTGCATTGAACAGTCACTGGACTCACTCATCCAGCAGCTTGTAAAGTTCATAGTGTACTCAATTTTCTGCTAAATGGAAATATTTGCAATAATTCAAATTGAATGTCGATCACAGTCCAATCCATCTCTCTCTCTGTCTCAGTCTCCATTCTGCTGCGGGCCTCGCCCACCTCTGTCAGTGTCAAGTTGTTAACCTCGTGTCAACAGTGGCGCAGGGCGTATTTGGACCCGGTTGATGGATGGGTCTTGGTGGACTTGTCCCACGCAAACATATTCTCAGAGTCAGCCGAGAGAGGTGCAGCGCGTGTGTGTGTGTGTCAAGCCCTCCACCCACACACATGCACATACACACATGTCCATCTGTGATCAAGTCTCCCGACTCGGGCAGTACGGTGCCCCTCTCTGTCACCTACTCACACCCCATGTCTCCAGTTTAGACCCAGATGGGTGGAGCTCTGACCCCACTGTCACAAAAAGAAGGAAAACAGGTTCAAGTTTTTTTTTTTTTTCCTGCAAATGGTAAACTTGACCCATGTCCTTCGCATTATTTCATTTCCTTGTGAGAGCCTGACATCCTGTTCCCTTAACAAACCAGTAAAATTAACTTTGCCAGCTCACCCCAAGGGAAACATGCAATAATCAAGGGGAGGACCATTACAAATTAGCATGATTTTTTTCCTTTTGTCATAATCTGAGTGGTCTTTAATTGACATTTTACTCTTTGGATATTCAGGCTATAACCTGTGTTTAATTTCATGGTCTTGAAAAGTATAATGTAGCTAAAAACATGACAACACCTTTCCCATACTTTGAGATAAATTTTGGTTCGATGGATTTCTGCAGCTTTAGTTGATATTTTACTCATTTTTGAAAGATGGCAATGAATAAAAAAATAAAATACTTATTAATAACAAAGATCTCCTTTGCCTTGAGAGCTTTATCAGAACCTGTAAAATCGAAAAGAAAAGTTGTGTAACTGTCATAATGACAAAAAATAGACATTAGAGCATTAGAGACTGATTGTATATATTGTATGAGTACTTTGCCATCTCAAGTTGAAATATTTTATTTACTCCCGAAGCCCCTTTGTAATTTAGCAAATGTTTATGTTTTGTCATAATGTGTTGTGTTGTCCACTCTGGCTCAGAGGGTCAGATTAACAAGGAGTCCAGGTCCCTCTTTGCAGTGGTCCCCTCACAGGGCACAATGACAGGGGCGATCCATCACTTCTGTCCCTAACAGGGTGGGGGTCAGAGGGGGTGGAGGCTGTGGGGCTGGGCCTGGCTCTGGCTGGCTGATGGAGGGTTGTGGAGAACAGGATGGGGCTGGTTAAACTTTAACCAGCTCTCTTCCTACACACTGAAGACCACATTCAGCCACCATTCTCTGCTGTGGGAGATTCTGATGTTTCATCAACACAAGATCCATGACCCGCCGCCCACTGGGACCCCCTCTCGCCCACTCATAGCCCCACGCCCACCTGCTTCCATATGGATCATGACAGCAAAGCACCAAACTTTTGGCTGTAGCGTGGGAAGAAAATGACTCTGACGTCCCCTCTCCATCTGCACATAGAGCAAGTGGCTATATTAACCCAGCCCTCCGCACGCGCCACACAGACCTCTGATATACTAACCACGACTCCATATTCAACACCGTCTCACCTCTGTTTGTCTGAGGCACTGTCATATCCGCTGTCGACACATTTTCACAGTGGATCAATAGCAATAGTCTTCTTTGTGATTGTAGAGGGGGTAAGTCCTGGGGCACACCATGGTTATGGCATGAAAAATGATGGCTGGCCTTTTGATAGTCATTTAATACACAGTTGCACACTTTGATAGAATTTGGCAAAAGCCTCTCCCCGGTGAGTTAACAATGCGTACTGAAAATCATATTTCCATGGCGGCCCATTCAATCTTATCCCCCTGTTCCAGGAAAAACTGCAGTGACAAATGGGATGTGAGCACACTCTGGGTGGCTGTGGGTCACATCAGGTGCAGAGCAGGTTGGAGGTGTTAACCCAATGTGTTCCTGTTCACTGGTCCAATCATCTTCATTGATTGAGCCAATGATTGAGAGGGTCCTGCCTCTCTTTACGATGCCAGCAGGAGGAGGTGAAGGCTGAAGTCAGGGGATGAACCATAAAGGAAAATGGCAAATAGAGAAAAAAAACAGCAGTAGTCTGCTGTTTATGTGCATTTTTTTTTACACATGTAAGACATCACAATGCACATTAGCAGTCCGTTTATTGTTTTAGTTATATAAATATATAAGACAAGCAGGCAGAAAAAGGTTTGCCTAATTTTCAGTCATTTAAGACTCCATATTTGTGCATCATGTCCACAGGAGCGGGAATCATGTGACAGTCTGATTGAATTAGATTTGATGAGATGACTCTGTCGTCTATGCACACTTAATAATGCAGTAATTTCTGCCCATTTGACATGGCGAGAGTGAGGGAGTGACACTCTTAGGGGAAGGGGTGAGGGCAAGTAGGATGTTGGGGGGGGTGGGCTGAAAAAGAGAGTAGGGGGGAGAGAGGAACAAGGTGCTGCTGGGTGGAGGAGAGAAGAGGTGAGAGGTTTGAAGTGAGAAGGAGGGGTGCTGGGGAGCTGTCCATTTGTACAAACCTAAGAATCTGTCATGTGTCGGGTCGCGTTTTCTTCGCTGTAACGTTGAGGTGGTTTTGACAGCCAGGACTTTCTCTCCTTCATCCATGCTGCAAATGACATTACGGAAATTGTGTTTGTGGCATTGCCTAGGACAGGGACTCCTGGGAAACTGGTAGGGTCACAGGGTCAGGTAGAAAGAGAGAAAGAGTGGAAATGGGGAAAGCGAGAGGAAGAAACCAAGATAGAATAAACAACAGACTGAATTTAAAGCCTCAGAAAACTCAACTGCAACATAATGAACCTGGTTATAAAGCAAACTGGTTAAAATAATGCCAATAATCCTCATTATTTAGATAAAACTAATATGTGACAATACTTGCTAAAATACACATTTGGCACAATGCTGGCTGTAATTTGCTTTTGCGTCAGCAAAGCTCACCTGGGCCAGGATGTGCAGGATTTACTCCTTCCAGCAAATACAGAGGGCTGTGTCTAAGATTTGCTTCTTCTAGTCTCTTAGGGCATGCTCAGACTCCTAAATATTTCAGTAGTAGAAATGAACTGCTCTCTCAGGGGGGCAATCCTGGGCCTGATTGCCCTGGCCTGATGTTTATAGCCTGGGTAGGTCTGGGTCGACCTGGGCCAGGCCATGGTCCCCACCATGCAAGTCTATACATGCCTAACCTTCACTAACAAGGACCAGGGGATCAGCAGGACCTCCTCTATAAAGCATAATTACAAGCTAAAGGCAGGATTTTGTGCTCCTATATGTGTGTGATTTCCCCCTTTACAGCTCACAATCAATCTTTAATGAGCCATTGAATATTAACTGGATTTGTAGGAACTGAGTGTCAACTCCCATGAGTGTAAACTGGAGGCCCAAGGTTTAGCAGACAGTGAAGATGGAGGAAAGAGGGGGCATTGGAAGAGCCTTTGGAAGGTGGGGGTGGAGTATTTTACATGGAGTTTATATGCAAAAAGTGGTTATAGTCAATTACAATTACAATCATTTACCATGTGAAGGACAACCAGGGTAATTGTAGTCTCAGTACCCCCCCTGAAGCTACTGCAGTAACTGCATTACAATGGGACAAACACTGGTGCAAGAAAGATGAGGACAAAAGTAACACGATCATAGATCTTAGAGATTTTAGAAGTCTGATAAATATGAGAAATCACAGCTCAGTCACACTAATTGTTGATTAATAACATCGACCATACACACAGCCCCTTGTCTGGTCCCTCATGCAGACCTTCACAGGCCTGGAGCACAGCCTGGGCCCTCCAGCAGGACTGAGGCAACTCCCTGGACTCTAACCCCCTGCCAGGCAATCTTTGTGTCACTGTGCTGCCTGCTACTGATTAATGGACGTAGTCTTGTGATCAGAGGGCTTAGATGTGGCTGAGGTCCTGCTCTCTCTGTGTCTGAGAGCTACACATGGGTCTAGCGGACTGAGACAGATTAGGCCTTGATGCTGACCCCTATTGAGAGACCTCTGGGGTGGAGGAGCAGGCCAGGGGGCCTGGGGATAATGGGACCCCTCTCACACCTTTTAAAAGAGAACATGTTTATGGCTACTTAAAGGAAATTGATTTGATTGTGCCAGAAACGCATGTGTGAACACCCCTGGCACTTTTATTGGCTATTTGTCTTTTAAGTCACAGCTGGAGAAATTTATGCCCACGTTGGGGTTTAGGAGAGTGGGTGCTTGGCTGTGTGTGTTTGTGTGTTTAAGAGAGTAAATATTAATATGTGTGTGTGCATATAGGCATGTGTGCATGTGTGTGGGGTGCACGAGAACAGGTCATGATAAGCGATGCACTGTAGGTGCACTTTAACTGGGTGTCAATCATTAGGTATCAGCCCTAATGACTAAAAGCGCATAATGGAGGCACTGGCAGAAATAAAACAACAAGATTTGTTGGGGCACATTAATTCTCTGAATTGATGTCAACAGGCAGCTACTTTCCCCCGCTCGTGTTTTCTTGCTCATGCATCTTGACTCTATGAAATGACAAATGTTTGAACATGAATTTCAGCTCATGGTTTAATTGAGCCAAAAAAACTGAGTATTTCCTCTCTGCCTTTGGGGATTTTACAGTTGTTGGGTTTTTTTTTTTTACAGTGTGTAGGGTAGAAATGTGAGGGAGTGAGAGGTTGGGAATCTGAACTGCTGATTGATAACTTGATCCATTTCCGCAGCTGCATACAGTTACTAATAGACAAACAAAGCACCAGTGACGTTAGTTTGTGGCTATTTTCAAACCATACAGGTGCACTTTATATAAAAAACTCCTGCTCTCATCCAACTCTATCTGCACTGTTTTTTTTTGTTTTTTTTTTAATGTATACTCCTTTCTCCCCTTTGCTCTTCTCTATCTCATGATCACTCCACAGCAGTGTTTGAGTTGTGACCCTATAAAGCAAAGCAACGTCAGGTCATGAACCTGTGTCACAGATTGCATATGTCTGTGAGATGTGAGCAGTTCAACCAGAGAGGGATGTTTTGTTCTTTGATGATTTTAATAATTTTTAGATGCAAGATATTCAGTATTCCACAATACCAACTCATATAAAATACTTCAACAATACTTTTTCCCCCTTTTCTTGTCTTGAATTTCACCTCAGATTTATCTTATGACCCTGTGGGAGGTCCTAACCGTTTGCCTTCACTGTTTCACAGTCATGGGAATAATGCCAAGGAGCTATTTATTTATTAAGCCTATTTGTTTACTGTTATTTATTAATCTGTATCTAATGTATCTGGTAATCAAAGTTATTTAACCTTTGTTCCCCACTGTAAATCAGCCTGGAAAAGAGCATTTGCTAAAAGGTCAGCAGAGGCATGTTCATCTGAACTGAAGGTAAAACAACACAAAAGACTGATGCCAATCTCTGTCCCCAGAGAACATTATATCCTCATGTAAGCAATGTCACATCAAAGGCAGGGAGTTTGCGTGGTAAGATGGAGGGATGAGGGACTGAAGGAGTGAAGGTGAAGAGCATTCTCACTCTGTTTGAAACAGACACAAGCAGAGGGAGGGGGAGAGCCATATACTGCTCAAAACAGTCTGATTTATGCAAATTGCAGAAGCTTATCGATTGGTAATTGATTTACCTTGATATATGAATTCGCGGCTGTAGTAGTAATGCACTGATGTAGGGCCCCGCCACCTCGCAGTTCATCTGCAGACAAATCAAATTCATCTGTCTATCCTTTCTCTCTCTGCTGCCATCCATCAGCCTCATTGCATCTCATCGCTGACAAAACCAACGTGCTGCTGCACGTTTGTGTGAGTGCATGTGTGGATTTGATGTGTGCAAATTTGACCTGATCGTACGTAACCTCCACTCATCTCTGCATAGGGCACAGACACTGAACCTGAAAAGCATGATGGGAACAGACAGAGCAGACGGGCACAGACGGACCTCAGACAGTGTAACAAACAAACAAGACGAAAGCACAAGAACAGAGGGTATTCACTGAGTCTTTGTGATCTAATGTCTTTCAGCAACTTTATTATGGATCTATTTAGTTGCCATTTATTTACATGCAGTATTGATTCTATTATCCTGCTGGTAAAAGGGGTTCATAGAAGCCTGTGTTCATCTTAATGATGGAGTGTGTTTGTGTGTGTCTGTGTGCATCTGCGCACTGACACTTAAATCTATTTAGGCCATAGAGTGTATGTTAATGTGTGTGTGTGTGTGTTGTGTGTGAGAGAGAGAGAGTTATTTGGCCATCCCCAGGGGGACAAGGCTTCTGCTCCTCTCTCTTAGGTAATGGAAGCAATGTGTCCATAATCCCAGTGAATGACTAATAAAAGAGAGTAGCGCCTTGGGCCCGTTCCCTCAGCAATATTATGGCTGGGTATTAAACTGAGTGCCTGTGTAATACTGTCAAGTCACTGTTTTCTCAAACACATTCCATATGCACTTTATTTATTTATTTTTTCTTGCATACATCTGTATTCGCAAATGAAATCGAAAGTGCTCTTTATGAGAGGAGATTGTTCTCATCGGTGTAAAAGCTGTTTATAAAGTCCTGGATGCGTGAATCATCACATCGCCGGCATTGGATCCATCGAGACACCTGAGGCGCTCGTGAACGCCGCCTTAATGGAAACCAAACGCTGCTTGAATACTAATAAGCCATGACACCATAACCCGCAGCTCTCCATCCGATACCCCTGTACTCTCTTTAAATGCTCTTTAATGGCCGTGTTAGTGTTATACAAGACGCTCATTAGACACTTTAATTGGTTTGGCCAGTGTTGACAGCGGTGTTGATTGGCCGAGCCAGACTATGGAGTTAGTGTGGTGGTTTGTGGGGGTCAGTGGCAGGGTGCTGTCGGTGACTAATGTGGTCATAGTGGACACAGCGTCCAGGCTGAGGAGCTGATTAGGACAGGCAGCAGGCGGGAGGTCTCCCTGTGGCAACATGAGGTCATACTGTCCCGTTCCTAACTAGTGAAGTCTATGAAAATCAAGGCCAGGAGGGGTGGTTCAGTTTGTACTAATTAGAGGACGGCTGAGTTTTAAAATGATCAGCATCCTGTTTTGTATCGATTACACCAGTTTTGTGGGGATGATGTCACTTTGCTTGGCTCTGTTGTTGTGGCTGATAATGGTGATCGGAGAGGTGTGGTGTTGCTGGTCTCTGACATCAGTCCAGTCTCCTGTGGACCAAAGTTAAAGGGGAACTTCACCAATTTTACACGTCAGAGTTTGTTTTCAGGTGTTGGAGAGTGCTATTGCATATGTGAAAAAAAGTTGTGTGGAGTGTCTTGTGGCTCCAGAGTGAGCTGCGTGAACTGTGATTAACTGCATCACATGATGTCACTTTAGTCAGTGTCGTTTGAAATAAATAAACTGGGGATGTGAAGCTAAAAAGAAGTGATTTTATCAGACCTCTGTTCCATGCCCCTCATCTCTGCTTCAGGGTAGCAGCTTCAGACCAATGAGCCATTATCAGAATAACATACACAAGTCTATAACCACACTGTCGACAGTTTGAGTTGCATTGTGGGCAATGTAGGCATCAGATTTTTTAATTTTTTTGTAAACATGTCAATTGTGAATTCGACAGTGGTATAAAAGTGCAATGCTAAATCCGTGACGTACAAGTATGACTGATGGTCACACATTTTACTCACCACCTCCTTTGTAGAGATTTGGGAAACACATGGACTCCAGCAAGAACAATGTCAGTCAGGGAAAGGAGATTCTCCAAAAAATCGAATCGTCTCAAACATTCGTCTTTGAGTCGGACTAAAAGTAAAGAGAAAGCAACCCCCTTGGAGGCCTCTGCAGCTGTTGAAGAACTGTATAGCCAGGCAAGTATCTGATAAACACAAACATGAAATGAGATGTTTTCCCCAAAGAGTTATAAAATCAGGAAACCCCATTAAACAGAATTGCACATAAGAAAGAGGCTTGTATGTGAGAGATTATCAACTTCTTATCTGACATTTCCACACATCACTGTAGGAAAAGCACAGGTGTAAATGATCAAATCAATGATGACTGAATTCCAACTATGACAAGTCACAATGTCTGCTGTGAAAAAGGCCCACTGTATTTCTCTTCAGTGGGTGTCTGATACGCAATCCTCTTTTTACTATTCATCTTTGATCAAACTATAAAAGGAGTGATTGGAGGAGTGGAGTCCAGTCATTCCTCTGTCCACTCACTGCACTGTCCCAGCCTGGCCGTGTAATTGTGATTGATTTGGGTCTGGGACATATATTGCTTGGCGGACCTATTCTGACTGTACTTCATCATCAGGCATGGCTAAATGCTTTAAAAGCATTGATTTGCCTGAATTACAACATGGCATCAGACCTCTCACCTGTCTGTGGGAGGGTGTGTGTGTGTTGGCTGAGTGTGAATGTGTGAGAGAGAGCAAAGACAGATCTCACCTCCACATATCATAACACGTTCGGCTCTCCTCTCCCTTTATCCCCGTCATCCGCCACCCCTCCCATCGATTTGCCCCATAAAAGGTGTTTAATTCAATCAAGAGGAAAGTGAGTGCCTGTTTTTCTGGGTCCCTGTCGATAGCTGTATAATCAGTTAGAGTGGGCCTAGTAGACCTTCCCCTCTCTCTCTCTCTCTCTCACACACACACACTCACTCTTACAGTAGCTTGGTTTATAAAAACTCCATATGCTGTCTATTTCTGTTCTGCCCTACGACTTCCTACCCACTCCATACACACACTCCATACACACACTCCATACACACACCAACATGTGCAACAACTCTTGGTGGTACATTAATTCAACTCATCATTTCAAGTCAAAAGACTTAAAGTCAGGTGAACTTGTGAGAATACGTTCAAAAGTGGTCTGAAAATAAAAACTAGAAATTTAGTTCAAATTAACAATAAATTAACTTATAATTTACATATTTATTGTTAATGACAAAAGATTTGTTGATTCCACTAAACTCCTGTATGATGTTTTATGGTGTACTATATTATATAGTTGGTCAGGTTGCCACCTTGGGGATATGGTGACCTGCGCTGACAGAGGTCACGCCGTCACAAGGGACATCGGCCCAGACCAGGAGTCTTGTAGCTTCTGACAGAGCAACATGTCCTCAGTGCATTCAGGTCCAGCAATTTTGGGTTCGACTGTTTTGGGCAGCTGTGGTTCAGGTAGCAGAGCGGGTTGCCCACTGATCACAGGGTAGGTGGTTTGATCCCCAGCTCCTCCTGCCTGCATGCCAAAGTGTGCTTGGCCGGGACACTGAACCCTGATAAAAGTGTCTCCTGAACAAGTAAATATCATGCAATATTTGTCTTTGAGCAAAACACCTCTTACAGCGCCTCTCCTCCGAGCTTCCATGGATCTAATATTTCCACACATTACACAAACATCGCTATCAGTGTAGTTTGCAAAACTGTATGTTGTACTGGGCTCAACACACTCCAGCGCACAAACGTACGACACCTAACCACTAGACAATAAAGGGAATGAAGAAATAAAAGGTCCGATTCATCAAAATCACACTAGACTCTACCACCCAGTAAATTAAACAATATTTCATAATCACTCTGACAATGAGACAAGAGACAGCAATTTAGGCTGAGAGCTTCTTCTCAGCGGAGGAGCGCACACAAATACACACACACACAGACACACATAATTATCAGAGCGGACATGCTCTGGAGACCCCAGACACTCCCCTAGTACCTGCCCAATCAACTGTCCAACAACAGACACCCACCCAAGCCTTCATTTATCTTGTCTGTGTGTGTGTGTGTGTGTATCAAGCTAATTACCACCACGAACCATCCCACACACAGACCTAACCCAGACATTGTGGCGCTGTCCAGGGACATGGGAGGTGGGTAATTAGCCTTCCATTATTACAACAGACACACACGCACACAACACATAACACACACATACACACTTAACAGTCAGTGGAGGGGCAGTGGGAGAGCTGAGAGGTTGTGTTTCAGGACTTGTTTTGGGTCTAAGGACACTGTACGGGGTCAAAGTTAACAATCTGTGTTTAATATTGCTTGTTATTTCACACAGCATGTGATTTGGTCATTTTTCTTCACCTTGGTTCAACAGAATACAGGTTGGCCAGTGGTGGGATGGAATACTTTGGAGGCAACTTTCACCCTGACATTCTCTTTTGAAAACAATAATACTTGCTACTTTAAGTTTTTAATGAATATTTACCACTGTGCTTGTTTGCATATCTGGTTTTTAATTACTTTTTTTATTGTATTTATATTTGAGTTTGATTTCAGTTACTGACCAATTAATGTTTATTAGTATTTCTGTTTCGCCTATTTTCTTACATGTGCAACAATGCTGACTGACGTCATTGTGGAATAAAGAAAAATGAAGTGGTCGTCACCACTGCATTCAATGTGAGAGCCACAGTTCGTTTCTCAGGTTAGATTCCAATTATCTCACACTGGACGTCAGAAATTCTCCTTCCTCTGATCTGGTTTTCGTATCACGTTCAGGAGAAAAGTCATCGTAAAATAGGTAACTAATTATATCATTAAAACAGCGGTGCACATATTTTCTACGTCACATACCGTTAGTTCTGCATTGATTGCGGTAAAATTGTGTTTGTGTTATGATTGTGCCCGAATGCATGGTTATTGTTGACCTATTTGAATGGAGCAGATAGAGGAGGCTGTTAGAGTGAGACGGGAGTCATCTGCGATAAATCAGACAAAAACAACACAAACACAACTCTCCTCTGCTCTCCAAGAAACATATGCTTTGCCAAAGCTAACTCCACCTTGGACGTAGTGTGCAGGGAAAAGGTGCAGGTGGTGGGCTGAAGATGTAAAAAAAAAATCTCATAACTCCAAGCTGGCCCAAAAAGTGCTCTATCCCACCACTGGCCCAGCTGTTGTCTAGGGGTGTGTAATTGTGTCAAAACCTTCTATTTCCCTCCTAGAGCGCCCCCCTAAAGCAGTTAGACGCCTCCTCCCCACATGGTCCCGGGCATCATCATTTTCCAGCAACCATCCATCTTCGGCCTGCGATTAATTCTCTTCATTTCCGAGCACAGGCCATAAATCCTGGCACACTTAATTAATTTCACGGCCAACACGGGGCTCCCGTAAAGCGGGGATTGTTCTCGCAAAAGCCCATATTAATTATGCTATTTTACAGCCATCTCATTGAAGGCTGTGTTTCATCTTTCATAATTACATTTTCAACAACAACGGGGGCAACAAAAGGAGTCTAATTATGGATTTGGCGGCACGCTCCCTTGTAATAAGTCAATGTTAGCATCGAGCCCACGATGTGGTGCTAAGGCCTTGCGATTCACAGCGCAGAGTAGCCCTGCAGAATCAATGTAAGCCTCCATGTTTTATTATTGTTACAGTAAGTGTGATTTTTAGCTGAGAGGACGATCATAATGCAGAACATATTGAAAGCATTTGGTGGCCTGCTGGCATAAATTGTGTTGATGAAGTTAGAGGAGATTATTGTCACATCGAGGCTGTGGTGATCATTACTCTTGTGATGGAGCTCACTGGGTCTCTGTAGTGGAGCCCGTCAGCTGCTCTCCTGATGTTCAGGCTGCAGCCTCCTGTCAACGCCTCAACCCATCACGCAACACACAAGTGTCTCTCATGCATCCTAGAGGTACACGCAGAGAGGCACCACAGATTGAACAGATTAGACTGAGCTAAAATATATTGGCAGCTTCATTTGTTTCTATCATTGTCTTTACCTTTTTAAACCAGGTGAAGCCTGAAAAAAGATCTGCGGAGTGATTTTCATCCCTGGGCCTTGTGTCACGTTCTGCCACTGTTGCGCTCTCCCGCTGGTCTGTGCCACAGGTCACCACCCAGTCATGATGGGTGACGGAGTCTGTGTTAACAGCCACCTACACACTTCGTCTGGCATCCAGTCTTGCACCCACACACTCTTGGAATTGAGAAGTAATAATATACTCAAACGCACACGCGCAACACAAGACCTGCCATAAGCATGCTGTGATGCATGGGCTGTCATGGCTGCCTGGTTGGTGGTACAGTTGAGGCAGGAGGCCTGTTCTTGTCAGGTGAGGGCGGGGGGGGGGGTCGACTTTGACAGGTTTTTTACTTTTGATCATTACATAAAGTCTAGTGCTCAAACACAATTAGTTAATTATTGTTTAGTCGACTGACAGAAAACTACAATTTCATAATCAGTTTATCATTTATCATGAAAAATGTCAGTCACCGGTTACAGCTTCTCCAATGTAGAGATTTGCAGGTTTTCTCTAGTTTACATTTTTTGTAAATTTGGTTTCATAAAGGATATGATCATAATTTTTCAAGTCTACCTTAAGAAAATTATCGACTGTTCATATGAATGTTGAAACAGATTTTTCTTGCAGCAATTATTCCTTCACCCTGGCTGCAGCTCAGAAAACAGAGGAAATTTACACAAAGACTTTGGCCGATATCCACTTGATTTGACTAACTTACCTTATCCAGATGAACTTTAAGATGCATTTCAGCACAGACCAGTGACTGTGGATTTTGTCTCCAGTCACTTAAACTAAAATCACATTAGGCAGCAATCTCTAAATGGCCGGTACAAACAGGAGGAATGATTACAGCAAGCAAAAACCTGGTTGGACTACTGTTTTAAATGAAAAATTATGAACCTATCCTTGAGGTCAATTATGATTTTATAGACTAAACAATTATTCAAAAAAAAATTGTCAAGAAACTTTTAATGAAAATAATCATCTAATCGTTATTGAAGAAAATGCACTGGAGACTAGTGTAAAAGAAAGACATGTCTACATGTCCACCAAAAACCGTGAACAGACAATGTTAACAACGAGGAAGGCCAAGTGCGGTTGAAATGAGCCATGCTCGGTCACCTTCTCCTCTCTTCTAGAACGGTAAGAGGACACACCAAGTCGCACAGCTCAGTCAATAGATGTTACCAGATTATGTGTTGTGCACGTTATCAGAAGAAAGACAATAACCTTAAAAGTGAATTTGTGATAGGGACTGTGGTAAAAAAATGGCTGCATGGCTGACCTGAGAGTGCAGCTATGTCACCTCTGATCAGTGGTGTTACAGTCCATTGCCGGGTAGTCCTTTCACTTCCTATTAGGCTCCTCACACTGAGTCTGTGTGCAGTGGCAAGGGCCATAAGTCCTTTGACAGCGACCTTGAACACGTGTGTGTATGTGTGTGTGTGTGTGTGTGTGTTTATCTGTGTGCACCAACTACCAGTATCTCCGGCTGTGTGTGCATGTGTGCTTTATCTATGTGTGTGTGTGATATCTCTTCCTCTCCCCTCCACTCCTTCCTTGTCAAGGCCATCGGTGATCAGTGGAGGTTAAAAGTTACAAATCACCCCTCCTCCCCCACAATACCCTCTAACCCAACTCCTCCTCCCCCTCTCCCCTCCCCACCTGTCCTCAAACTGGCCCAGGCAAGGGCCTCCAGGGGCCCAGGTCTCATTCGTATTTGGGGCCATGGCTCCTGTTGAGGGTCTGCAGGGGATCAGAGGCAGTGGAGGGCAATTACTCCTCTGCTTTAATTGGCATTATCATTTTAGCAGGCTGACAAAGATGGATCACCCGGCAGGACCCTGCTTCCGTCAGGGGGGAGGAGGAGAGGGGTGGGAGAAGGTGTTGGCCTAGTGGGCATGGTGAGAGAGAGGATAAGGGGAGAAGAAAATGTAAGTGGAGGAGAGGAGCACAAGATGAAGGGCAGAAGCGAGGAAATAAATCTGATACTAGCATCAGCTGAACAACTTGAACAAATAACCCCCATTATACAAGAAAGGTGTGTGAAGGAATTGTGTGGGCCAGTAGCTTTCTGGGTGTGTGAGGATGTGCAAGCCTTCATAAAGGTGTGTGTGTATGGCTGATTTTATGCCCTTGTGTGTGCAGGGGGAAAGGGCAGGGGAGGGTGGAGAAGGTATATTAGTGTAACCCAGTGTGAAGCCTGGCGAGGGCCTAACGAGCAGCATGGCTGCGGCTCCATAACTCAGGTCCTGTAAAGCTGTCAGTGGAATTAAGAGGCACCCATTATAGGTGCCCATATGAGTGCCTCGATGCAAAATACCAGTCTTCTCCCTGGGGCCAGCAGCGGCAGATAATTTTAGCTACTTAGTGAATCATCTTCAAAGCAGGAGCTGAGCTTTTTCCTCTGTTTTTACAGTGTCTACACTAAGGACGTATTTTTACAGTATTTCTCTGTTCACCAGCTTTATTCGTGCTGTTTTTTTAGTTGAAGTTAGCTTTCTCCTCTTCGCTCCTTCCATCTCAGAATACCTCCCAGATCCCCAGAGGCTGAACCAGACAACATGCCACAGAATAGCAGTGATGGATCGATGAAAAATTATTATGAAGCTGTCCAGCCTGAATTATTGGTCTGTCTGTTGATAATCCCTTATTTGTCTCTTCCTGGCATCCAACAAAATCTCTCAGTCTGACTACAAACAACGAGGGACGGTTGATGGAAGATGATGAAGTGAGTGGAAGGAGGGGATGTGGGGCCCTCGCTTCCCGCCTCTTTTAGGGAAAGAACATACTTGAAGGGAATGCTGTACACTCTCTCTCTTTCCCTCCCTCTCTCCCTGATATGAAAAATGAAAACTATAAGGGATACAATAATAAAAATAGCAGTATGAGTGGACAGGCCGGAGCAGTCCATTACTCACAGCTGCTTTGGGCTGCGTGGTAAAAATGTGCTGCTCGCTGCAAAAGCATGCATCACCGCCAGCCCAAAACAAATGGGCTGTCTCCAACGTATTTACCTCCAATTGTTCAAGCATTTGTGGGAAGAGCTACGGCCTGTCCAGACAACTCAGGCCTGTCCATCTGAGGGACATGAGAGTGGGTTATTGGAAGACATGATATGAGAGAGAGAGAGAGAGAGAGAGAGAGACTGGATGCACTGAATGACGATAACACAGGAAAAGAAGGATTGAGATAAAGGAAAAGCCGGAAGCGGGGGAGGTAGTCATGGCTGAACTAAATCAATTGATTAGTTGATTGAAAGAAGATGAATCAACAAAGTTTGTTATTTATCTTTAAAAATGCTCAACACTCGATGGTTACAACTTTTCAGATAAGAGAATTTACTGTTTCTTCTCATTAAATATCATTACAGATTGAATATCTTGGATTTAATGGAGGGACAAAACAAGAAATTTGAAAACATCAGTGGACATCGGTACTGGACGATGGTAGAAAGGGAAAAAAACTACAAATATGAGGAAAGATGGAAGGACGTGAAGAAAGGAGACAAAGATGAATCTGCGAAAATCTAAAAATGTTGGGTTTTAACCAGGATGACAAAGGAGGTAATCATAACAATGATTAGTCAATGACTGATTGACTATATCAGCTAGTTTTAAAATGTATGAATTGTTTGTCACGTATCAAACAAAAATGTGTAACTTTTACTGGTCACAGATTCTCGAAAATGGGAATCTATTGCTACTGTCAGTTTTATGTCTAGCTGTAGACCTGGATGTAGTGCATGACGACAACACAATAAAGTACTGAGATGAGGCAAAGACAAGAACCAAGGAGAAAGAATCTGAAAATGTTGTATCAGACAGAGGATGAGGAGGCGATAAGTTGAAAAAAGCCAATTTGGGATTTGTAACGATGCCTCAAATTTGTCTTGACATATTCTAAATTGGTTATAAAAATTTGACTTGTAAAAGTTCTATTGTGTAAGGTATATTTGTTGATGAGTGGGAATTAGGGAAGGGAGATGACAGTGAACACCTCTTTCAACAGCAACAAGACTTTTCAATATACATGAGTCTGAACAGAGAGTTTAATAACCTGGAAAGACAAGCAAATCCTCCTTTAACTGATTATTTTTTGTGCTACAGAGGAGTATCATTCTCATGATTAGACATCTATTTGTTTTCTCTCTGAAGCCACTGAAGGTTTTGGAAAGGGAGATGAGGAGAAAAGGGAGTACTGTGTATAAACAGAGCAGAGGAGACAGGAGGAGTGAGGGAGTTGGATTCACATCAACTACAAATTCAACTCGTCTCAAGTTTGAGAGTGTCCCTGGGAGGCTGTGACTGGAGACTGTCAATGGTGGGTAATGATTCAATATGGCTGGATGTTTTAGGCACTTATCTTTCTATTCTTGATCATTGTGGATTTAAAGGGGCGATGAGAACAACAATGAACCCCTGCGGAGCTGGAGGCTGGGACCTGAGCTGGCTTCACACTACAGCTTTACAGCTCGACATCTCCCATATCCTGGTGTGATACAGCTGTGCTTAATGACAGAGCCCCACTCTTAAACAGCCCTCCTGATTAAGATGGCTCTCCACATCGCCCCTGTTTATCTCCAGTGTGGTCGTTAGCCAGGATGGGCCCGCTAATGATGAGTAGTTTACAATATGGCACTCTGGCATAATCGGCCTCCTGTCATCATCTTGTGACAGAGAGGAACCCGCCCAGCTCCAGCCTGTAGCTCTTTACTCGCCGTCCATCTGAGAGACAGCAGATTTAGAGAGCATCACAGTGATAAACAGGAACGAGTTTTTTGTTAAGATGATCTGTCTCTAAGCACGTCAAACGCCGCCTGATGATGAGTACATCAAATAATCTGCTGGAGGCAAAGTGGTAATCAGTGAGAAGCACTCTTTATTGTCTCCATCACATTAAAGGGAAATTTTGCGATTGAGATGTATGTAACAACTGCATTGTTATTACTCGCACAACATCAGCACTGACTGCTGTAGGTTTGATGTGTGGGTGTGTGTGTGTGTGTGTGTAAACCAAACAAAATGTAAGAAAATGAATAAAGCTAAAAGCAGTAATGAAAAGGGTCTCATGGAAGATGAGAGAAAAAGTGAAAAGCAGAAGAGAGAGAGAGAGAGAGGGAGGGAGCTGGTTATTTAATTTATGTGGGGAGTGGGAGAGAGTGGCAGTGATACATGGGTTTGTTAGTCAATTGATAAAGGAGAGGAAATTTCTAAAAAACATTCATCACCAAGAGATATGACCACCATACATCACCTATTTGCAAACAACAAGGGCTAATATTTATCCCTGGGAGGGACAGAATGACCCTCACACACACACACTTACTCACAACTCACCATGACCTAATTAAGCCAAGAGAATAGACCTTAATTGGAAAAGGAAAACTGAATTCTAAAGAAAACAACAAAATGGCAACAAAACATCTCATCCCTTTATTGTAAAAGGGTACGCCTATATGCGGTTGCTTCTCTGTTTTTTTTTAAATACAGATACGTTATGCCCCACATGTGAGCATTTAGCACTGCAGTGGTTGTAGTAATGGAGTGTCTAAGAGGCCCCGATAAGGAGAGTGAAGATGAATCTGGTGGGCCTACATGGTTAGTTGCATGTACTTACTGTAGCCTATATGTCAGGAAAAGACAGTACAGAGTGTGTATGTGAATGCGCATGAGCTAAAAACAGTACATCCCTATGCTAACACACACACACACACACACACGTTCTCCCTGTAATATATTAAATGTTGAATCCGTCTGATACATTGCTGCGGGCAGAATCTTTCATCTTTCCCTCTTTCCTCATTCAGTCGACTCTGTGTGGGGAGACTTTTAAATTGTCAAGGCTGAAATTTAATTATTTAATCCCTCGTGATCGATCATTAGTTAAAATGCCTGATCCACAAACCCTGCATGCCCCCATGCCCCCACACCCCCACCCGTCATCGCCACCCCTCCACACCAGCCATTAAGACACAGACAGCATTTTAAAGGACGGGGGGAAAGCATGTTTCATTCACAAAAAAAAAACAAAAAAAAAACAATTACAATAAATCCCTTTTCCAATCCCCCACTGGCAGTTTCCATTTAATTCAACAAACAAACAAATACATAAATGAGTAAATAAATATGGCTGCTGTGTGGGGTGGGTGTCAGCTGTTGTGTGGACATGCGTGTGTGTGTGTGTGTGTGTGTGTGTTGGGGTGCATTGGGGATGTATTGGGGGCGTCTTTGTTGCGACTCATAGTCCAGATGGATGACTTGTACAGGGGAGTGTATTTATTTTGCGGCGAGGCGACATCAGGAGATTTGTTATTCCCTGGCGTTGCAGAGTTTTTCACATTGCTCCACATCCCTGTGACCATATTTCATCCCCACACCCCCAATCCCCAAACAGATTTATTTACAGGCTCTCTTCCTGTACATATACACCCCGCTTCCAACACATGCATACATACTGCTACACACATATACTCATGCATATATGCTATAAACAGCAGACGTGTTCAAGCACTGAGGACCACAAACCCACCTTATCTGAAATCAAATGTATGAATACACACAACACACTTAGGTGCAGATATGCACACACATTTTTTTTTTTTTATCTCTGTGCTGCAGTGTACTGTATGATTTCCATTCAGAATATTCAACAGTATTGCTATTTTACCACTTGGTTTAGGTCCACAGTCTCTTCATGATGGGGCTGTAATTGCTCTCATATATTCCATAAAACAAAGACTCCTCCTCAGCCTGGAAAGAGACAAAATAATGAACCAAATAAGGGTGAAACTGGGTAAGATTTGCTATAAATATCAAATTATTATAAGTATGCCAGGGACACTGTGTCACAAATGTGAATTCTATTGTTAAATTGTACATTCATAAATTCAGCTGCTTTACAATGGTTTCTCTGAATGCTTTGCTTTCTATGAACTGATCCCTGAATGAGGTGAGAATGAGAGCGGTGATTTTGATGTGGGAGTATGGCGCACCTCCCTTCTCAGGGTTCACAGGCTTTACTCCCTAAATGTCCACAATCAGTGTGACCTCTGTCATGTGAAGCTTTAATGCTACAGGGTTGTAGCTGCTGCTGATTATGTTAAGAGATTTAAAGCATACATACAAACACATACTGTAAGTAAGGAGAGGGATTTTTCCACCCTCACCTTTGGTCTTGTGAACCAAGTAGTTGTCAGGGGGTGGACAGTTTCCCTGAAAAGAGAGAGAGCAAAGGAGAGAGCAAGACACAGAGAGAGAAAGAGATGGAAATGAAAGATTAAGGGAAATGACGAGAGAACAGGCAAAGAGGAAGGGTGCAAACAAAGAGTATAAGGCCCAATCGAATCTCATCCCTCACTCCCCCTCTCCAAGAGGGAACCCAGAGCTTCACACTCTTAATAAAGGGGGGTGGATGTGGTGAAATGCCAGGCACTCTGCTTAGAAATGAATAACCTGGGGATATGTATGTATGTGTGTGTGTGTGTGTGTGTGTGTGTGTGTGTGTACGTGTGTAGGAAGGAGGAGGATGTTAGGGGTTCCTCGGTCCTGGGTCTCTCCCTATCTGTGTGAGTAATGATTCAGACTGCCAGTGTGGTGGTGTCGCCCCATCTATAACCATTTACACACACACACACATACAAACACACACACAAACACAAACACGCACACACACAAAGACACACACACACACAGAAGATTAATCAGACAGGAAACAGAGCAGGTGGATGGACACGGCGGCAGGCTGGGTCCATCCATTCAGTCCTAAAACAGACACGCTGTAAACACATGGGGAAAGCTTTAGGTGAAAGCAGACGCTGACCGACCAGCAGCCTCAGTGACAGCTTCACTAACACAGAGGAAGAATAGTACACTTTCACATACACACACATACAGTACATACACACATAGTATCTTTCACTGCTGCTCCACACATTTTACCATAGAGGAATATTACAGAGATGAAACAGATCATGTAAGCAAGTAACAGTGATGTTAATAATAGAGTTGACTGTAAAGTAACTACAGCATATGTGATTTATAATATAAACCAAAGGTTAATGTATTTCAAAGTTATAACTGATATTTCTATAATAAAAATGTATCAAATGACAATGTGAAAACAATGCGCCAATGTGCAAGCAGTTGCTTATAGTAATGAACCTACTGAGAATTATTACACGAATCTGATGCTTCACTCGGCTTTATGGAGCTTTAAAGGGAGTTTCAGCTCATTGTTTAGTTTTCAGGCCTGCAACTTTACTGTTCTGGTTCACTCTCGCCGCTCTCAAGGCATCATTTACAGCTGCAGCAGGCAGCTGTTTTTAGGGAAAAGCTCTAAAAACCCACTGTATGCTACCTGCTCAGCACCAAACAACAGACAGACACAGTTAGCGACTGGCTGGCAAACACAGTGGAGCAATTAGCAGCTGAAAAGCAGGATGTTTCCATATTCCCCTCAGGAGTTGCTAGAGACCAAAAACAAAGCTGAAAAAGAATGAATATTGAATGATGATAATGTTGCGCCGTTACTGTTGTAATATACTGTTCACAACTTGTCTTCTCTGCCCCCAAATGGCAAAAAAGATCAGCTGTTGCAGGTTTATGGTCCAGACCAATGTCTGAAAGCATAGATTTTCCTTATGTTAAGATCTTAAAGGGCATTAGAAAATACCTCAGGTTCATTTTTTTTTTCCCAACTTGCCAACACTCATGCTTGAATATACAGTGTAGGAGATACTGGTTGCTTTAACCATTCCTCTTGCCCATACTGGTTGTGAGGCAATCTCCTCCTAATGTGCCTTCACTGAAAGTGACAGAAAATGTGTATTCAAATATGTAAATATAATTAAATGGCAAATGATTTTTCCATTATTTTACAAAATAACATTTAACTTTAAGTATGTATAAACTCTTTGGCTACACTTTATTTCACCATTTTACCATACGTAACCATAAATGTTCTTAAAATTGAAGAAAAACTCTTGATTGTAGAATAAATAATATGCATTTTTAGAGTTCAAATGAATAAATGCATCAGTGCAAGGTTGTGTTTCTGCAAAAAGTTCAGCTAGTAAATAAAACAGCCATTACATTAGGTGATGTAAGTGAACATGAGTCCTTCGTAAATAGTGCTTGTCCTGTGGGTTTAGAGTAGGTCGGGGTGCGGTCCAGTGGTCAGGGAAATGGACGGATGACCTGAACTGTGCTGAGTCATGTCCCAGGTGAGGGATAGAGCTGCCTCCGCTGGGCTCCGGGACGTGCACTTAACCTGCAGTAATTACTGGAAACAACACTGAGAACATGGCAACATGGAAGTCGTGGAAGGGGCTCCAAGATTTCAAATTACCCTGAGCCTCTTGAGGCACACTGCGGGAAAGCCAGGCTTGTAATGTGGATGCTTGAGTTTGTTTCTGATCATCCTTCGGATTTATCAGACAGGAGTCCATCACTAAAAAACAAACACAGCTGAAAACACATTCTCCAGCTGCAGTTTATATCCTTTGTAATATAAAACCTGTAATACAGAGGCAATTGTTAGATAAATATGGGACTGCCATTAGTGGCAATCACACTTGTATGGATAATGACCTTACAAAGTGAAGACACAAATGGTCAGCTTTGATTGGTTAGCAGTGAAAGAGAGGAGGAGAGGAGTAAACCAGAGTGAAAAGCGAGGAATCAGAGGGTAGAGGGAGGGTAGTAGAAGATATAGGTTAAAGAAAAAAAGAGGGCAGAATGAGTGGGGAAAAGACGAAAAGGGGCAAAGAGAGAGAACGAGAGAGGGACCCTGCGAATGAGACCCAAATGGCTGCTAAAAATCATTAATCTTGTGGGGATCTGTGTCAGCGAACGGCGGCGACACAAAGAGCTCTCGGAGCAGCAAGGAGAGCAGCTCAGTGACCCGAACCCAATTGGCTGAGAAAGGCCCACCAGGCTTTAATAGACTTTTGCTGATCCGACACTTGTTTGCTCGGAGCCACAAAGAGGCGATTGCAGGGGCTGACAGGGGCCTGCAGGCCCGGGGGCACCCCTCCTGGCCCATGATAAATGACCCAGGGTGGGCAGGGCCAGGGCCAGGGCCAGAGGAGAGGGGTGAGAGAGCCCAGAGGCAAGGAGGTCACTCAGTGATGGAGGATGGACAGAAGAGGAGAGAGTAAGAAAAAGGAGATATGTGGAGGAGTGGAGATGTTTGATAGAAGCGTCATCTTCGGATCCACAGTGAATGACAAGACTGGAGATTACAACACGCAGAGAAAGTGGTGGATAGGAGCATCCTGATCATCCTGAATGGAGAAAAAAACAGGGAGAGAAAAAGTAAGAATAGATAAAAGGAGGGCTAAGGCGTGAACAATAAGAGAGGAAAGGAGAGGGGAGACAATATCTGAGGAAAAAACGCCGGTTCGGCTCTTATCCCTAGAACTGCCCCATGCAGCATCCACCCACTTCCAGATCAATCATGCCCACACACTCACAAGCTGCAATAAACTGACCTGGGGTCTGCTAGCTCATATGGGCAGCTTTTTTTCTTGTGTTTGCAAGTGGACAGTGAGAACAAATTATCTACGATCATAAACATTTATTCTTTACACACTTGACAGGAAAATAAAGTCTTCTCAGATATTACACAGAGCCATCTGAGGCCTATTAAAACCCTTTCTTCACTCTTAGCATAATAACACACTGGTGCTGTTTATACCCCACTATAGATGACGTATATTTTCCAGAATATTATACGAAGTGGAAATTTAATATAAGCCAGAGATATGGTCTGACAGCTGCATATGCAGACAATTAGAGAAGACCATGAAGAACAAAGATTGTCCCTCAACACTGGCATGTTAATGCCAGACGGTATTTCATAGATCAGAGTGATTCTGAGCAAAAGCAAAGAAAAAGACAATTATTGGGGCTATATGTCAGTTTTATGGGCAACATGAAGTGTATGTCAGTTATTTTTGAAAGAAGCAGGTGCTACTCATGAGGAGAAATTAGCATTATGTATTCAGTACATCAGAAGAATTTAGTGACTTGTATGTTTCTTTAGAATTACAGTAGCCAGTTATTGGCTTACAAAATACAGATGTAAACTGTGGTTATGACCAGAGAATACCAGGCTGTAATTATGTTATGCCTGCACTCTGATATTTGGTTCTTGTGGCGTCTCCTACATTCTGTGGTCACACAGCCCCGGTGTATGATAAAAACCAATGTCATGCATAAGCAAAGCAGCAAAGAGCCAACTGGAAGGAAGCCAGACTATTGTACATAGCATTGCAATTTACATTAATGAAATGACCACAGCAAAAGGCAGATTTATTGTTCTCTTTCTTCAGGGATTAAGCCTGTACAGTGCATACTGACATTTATTTGTTGTTATATTTATAACACGTCAATCAGAGACATCTAATCTCAGAAAAGGCCTACAATTATGCCTTGGCCTCGCCATCATATTTTTATCCTCTCTGCCTCTCTGTCATTTCAAAAAAAAAAAAAACTAAAAAACTTCAGCTCTGAGAGTTGGAGCTGCCTGTATGGGGTTAGTGCCAAAAAAAGACTGCATGTCAGTGATGATACACATCAAACTATTAGCAATGAGTAAATGCGCCACCAGAGGCGCCCTGTCACAAGAAATAAACCATAATTTTCCCTGCAAACACAACCACCTTCTCACCAGCGAGTGGAACTGCTGTGATAACACTGGGGAAGAATTATGACTGTCACAAGTAGGCGTATGCATGAGGGAGAGAACACGCAGCGTGGATTTTCTTTTCTTTTTTAAGATAAACATTTGGTTTTCAGTGTTAAATCGATGCTTTTTTTTCATATTAATGAGATTGCCAGAATTTGCACTTATCTCACCTCTTGTTGTTTTCCCGAAAGACTCCTCAGTCAATTACCCCTGATAAGGATGTTGGCTTTGCTCAGAGACTGGCCTCTGCCTGTTTACTCAGACAACGCGTCTTAATAATACATGTTTTCACGGAGATAATCGATCAGACTGGAGTAAACAAGAATGCCTGAGTAACTGCATGTTGTAAACGGAAGATGTGATTAGTGATGTAAAAAGGGGGGCCACCACATGAATAATCAAGCCCAAATTTTAGAGACAAGTGTAGGCTGCCTTAAACATGTCTGCTCAGTTATTATTTTTTTTTTTTTATGGTGTAATTACTATTATTTTATGCCAGAAAACGGAGTTAGTGAACTACTGGAAACACCTGTTTACACAATGTGGGGAAATACAGTTGAAGTGATAAAACGCATTTTAAATATGTTGTACATGTGAAATTTCAGTAGATAACTGAACGATAATTAGTTGATTATAAAATGTGAATAATGGCAAATTGACAGTGGATCTTTTTCGACATGTTCTGGCTGTTATGTCCTATAAATTCAGGTTAATCATCAAATAGCAGCTTTATATTGTGGTGAGAGATTTTGCATTTGCGTCTATTACTTCTCTTAAGTGAAAAGTTTTACCATTTAAAATCAGAAGTTGGTGCGTAATGAAAGCGGTTGCGTTTCAAACTTTTTTTTTTTTGGAGCTTGAAGCCGGGGGTTGCACAAGCTCTGCGCGTCTGGTCTCTCCCTCCTGCGTCAAAGCCCATCAAAGCTGCACCGTCCCTCCATCTCCATCCCTCAGTCTCTCTCTCCCTCTCCCGGGCCTTCCAGCTCGGCTGCCTCCCGTTTTGTTCTGCAGCGTTTCCAGGAATGGTCGCGGTGAGGACCATTAGAGTTCATCATCACGGACGCCAAACGGCCAAAAACACCGCGAAATAAAACCACCATTAGTTTACCTTGGAGTGAGACAGAGAGTCTGCTTGTGGCTCTGAAAGTTAAAAAAAAAAAAAAAAAAAAAAAAAAGAACAGTAATCCTTAAAGCCACTGCATGCTCCCGGAGTTTGAGCTCACACAGGTCCAAGGGGTCTTGGCAGTGCAGCCCGGCCTCCGGACGGCAGGTGCAACACGCATGGATGAGTCCTGGAGCGGAATAGAAATCCATGTTTGTGAGGGCAGCCATGTCTCTTCCTGCAGGCGCACCACGGGCCTCCTGTGTGAAACCAGCGGGCCTGTCGCAGGTGTGAGATGTGAGCTGTGGGAAGCTCTGCGGCAACTGCAGCCTCCAATGCGTCAACTGTTAAATGTAACATTTTAAAGGTGATTTTATTTCTGTTATTCATTCCTAAAATCCGTAGGATGGGACTCTCATTAGGGGGCGAATAAGCAAGCATCAACACTTTTTTTCGCTGTCCATAAGCACACGGATCACTTAATAGATCATTAACCACCGATATGCTGCTGACATGGACGCTTTTTTACATCTCGTCTCTCCATTACAGCCCGTTATTACCGAAGGGGGAGAGCCGCCGGCAGGCCCGCCCGGATCTATTAGACGCCGGGCTCGGGCTATATTAGAGAGCATTATGACCTAATGGGGGCTGCCGCTGGGTCGGCCTAGCCGGGAAGAGGTTTCAGAGCAGCTCGGCACGGCACGGCACGACTCGCTCAGGGCGCTTTTGAAGTTGGAGCTGAGAACGGAGACGCTCGCCTGCAGGTTCAGAGAATAAAAGAGGATGGCTGCAACTTGCACACGCTACCTGCACTTTCCTGATTCTGGGCTCAAAAAAAAAAAAAAAAAAACTTGGCTGGAATTTGTGGGTTACTTGAGTGAATCAGGTCTCTCAGTATAAGGTGATATCCAGGCTCTCTGAGGCTGAAAAAGAAAAAGAAGCGAGTGTCTGAGGGTCTCTCAGTTAAAGCTAAAAATCATATGAGGAATAAATACAGCCTTAAAGTGCACTTGAATTATCCTCGCATCAAAATAGCCAATTATTACAATGTAAGTTTGGTTTGAAATAATGCAACCGCTTGTAATCTTATGATAATAGTCTAATGATACATATACTAATAATACTACTACTGATTAAAATAATAATAGGCAGTGACAAATAGGTAAGTGATAGTCATAAATCCTCCTGCTGTTGGTGTAAGGTTGTCTGTTTGGGTCAGGCGCCTCATCAAACTGTTAATATTCTTTGTAAAATGTTTAATTTTATGATTTTAGATTCTTCTTTTTTTTTTTTTTTTATACTTTCCTAGCTGCGTATAACAATTTAGGTTAAACTTACAGCTGCGTGTGCGAATACTATGAATGGAATTAAAAGTATAAAGCAGGATATTACGATATTGGGCTTGGTTGAGTGTGAGTATAGATTTGTAGGATTCAGAGTTCATCTATTGATACACGGCTGCACAACTCAAACTGATGAAGAATTTTAACTAAACAAATAAGCCCTTCATTATCGGATCTCATCTTTGGCAGCCTCCTCCTACATCCAGCCTGATCAATAGGCTCTGTTCGCGGCTGTACTCAACCGTGGATATGAGGTGGAAACGAAATGATAATCCAATCGATCTCTCCGATTGACTCATTTACAAGCAGTTTCTTTTTGCAGGGAAGCGAGACATTTGCCCGCATCACTTCTCTTTTTTCTGTCTCTTAGGACAATTAAAATACAGATTAAATCAATGATACACACTCACACACACACACACACACACGCATCATGAAGGATCTGACCCTGTTTGGCCAAACTACCTGTTAGACAGTGTCAATGAGGCGATTAAACACGTGAAGCTGTTTGTTTATGACACTCAAATGACGGAGATTAATTGTTATCAGTCATAATTGCAAGATGTGACCTTTAAACCGAGCAATTGGCGCGGAGATAAGATTAAAAAAAAAAAAATCCAAGTGCCAAATAAAAGGAGATCTATATGAGCATGCATCTCTGCAGCTTCGCCGGTTCGTGTGTTGCCCACGCAGGGGCAGCCTTGAGCCTGTTTTCTGGTGAGTCCCCTGTTGTGATGCTGCCCGGTGTAAAACAAACTGTCCGAGCCAAGAGGAGCCTGATGTGGGAGTCTGGGAGTAATAACAGGCTCTGAGCAACGGCAGCTTTCGCCAGAAAGAATTACACTTAACCCATAATGATTATAACACAAGGTTACACAAATACACTCTGGAGTGTTGTGGTTGCGTCATATTAAAATGATCATTTTTTTTTTTTTTAATGCATGAAGTTCAGAGCAGCAAGGTCACCATATAGTCACCACTGAGGCTCATCAACATGTAGCCTAAGTAAGAAGTATATAGGATTTTATTGCGGTGGTTATGTGGGTATAATATTGCCTACACCTCCAAATGTGACTGTAAGTCAAGTGTGTTTGTGTCTGCAACAATAACGGCGGCATCGCACAAAGTTGTGCGTCCTTGTTTGCAAGAAAGGTCAAGATTCAACTTTTCAACACTGTTAAAGTTGATGAATTGTGTGACAATATCACTTTGTTGTCGACCTTTCTTCGCTGGCAAACCCAGCCTTAGTGGTGACTGGCTGTCCTGTGAATTTTTGTGTAGAGCTCCAGCAGCATTACAATAAAGACAAGGTGTAATCAGACAAACAGATCAGTTTAAATGAAACGTCAAAGATAATTAAGACAGCTCAGTTTGTCTTCAGAACAAATCAAATTGCTTCAAGTATAATGTTGGACTGATGTCCCTTTCTATAGCTGTAGCTCTAACGTTTTCCTGGGAATTAACCAAATGCATTTGTTATCTGCAGAATTTTAGACACCGTCCTCTTTAAACAGGCTATCCCGAGGTGTTAATATTGAACCCTTAAGTTTTCTGAGGGAGTGCTGCGCCATGAATGTGCTAGGGAATCTCCACTGAGCAACGAAGCCTCTTAACTCGCTCCCATTACTCTCATTCAGATTCGGAAAGTGCCGCGAAAGATCGGCGGGTACAGTGTCCATGAAGTGGAGGCATTTCTCTCTCGCTCTCCTCCACTTTCCTCCCACCTCTTGCTTTTAGGGAAGTCGGTCAGCTGACTGTCTGAAGCTGTCAAGACGGCATTGTGCGCCCTCCTCTCCTCTCTGTTCTCCTCCTCCTCTTCCTCTGTTTCGGCGCAGAGTCCCGCTCCGATTGGAAGAGCGCTCTGGATCCAGCCTTTCTCCTCGACGTCACTGTGCGCTAGGGATAAAGCGCTGACTGGCTCCGAGCGCAGTCTGCTGGATACCAGAGTGGGAGAGAGTGAGAGAGGCGAGCCTTTGAATCTCTGCGGTGCAGAGCTGGAAAAGCTGCTTCTCAGCGAAAATCAGACGCCCTATTTACTCCGCTTATTTGCTCCTATTATTTTCCTGGAGAAAAAAAAAAAAGGGACTTACAACCAAGAAGTTGCAACGAGGACTGGTGCCCGTCTCAGCGAACAAACGTGGTATTTCTTTTTTTATTATTATTAGGCTATTTATGTTGATTTTTGTGTGTGAATACACTTCTACTGAAGGGACTGAGGTTTTTACTTTTGCACTGAGACGCACTGCTTTCTACCTCCTGCCTGGTCTCTCTGCCAGATTATCCCAGCAGAAGTAGGCTATATGACGCAAACCGTGTGCAGAGCATTAGTCTGAAAGTTTTCCTCCACTACTTTTTTTTTTTTTTTTCGTTTTCCTTTTTTTCCACCAATCACACGGTGTTTCATGCTACAGCAAGTCAGTGCACAGCGGTGGAGGAGCAAAAAGAACTATTGCATGAAACAAGAGAGGAGAGAAGAGACGCTGATTAATAAGTCAGTTTTTGCGACGCTTGCAAGTACCTTTGCAAATCTGCAAAAGAGTCGCGACAGCAACATGAGTGCAGAGCTGAGCATGGGTCCGGAGCTACCCAGCAGCCCTCTGGCTCTGGAATATGTCAATGATTTTGACCTGATGAAGTTTGACGTGAAGAAGGAAGGCCTGGCCGGGCTGGAGCGCAACGGGGTGCGCCAGTGTAACCGTCTCCAACCCCAAGGCTCTGTGTCGTCCACCCCCATCAGTACACCCTGCAGCTCGGTGCCCTCGTCACCCAGCTTCAGCCCCACAGAGCAGAAGAACCACCTAGAGGAGCTGTACTGGATGCCGAACGGCGGGTACCATCAGCAGATAGACCCGCAGACGCTAAGCCTGACCCCCGAGGACGCAGTCGAGGCCCTGATTGGAGCCACAGCGCACGGCCACCCTCCGCCTCCGCATGTGCAACAGCAGCTGCAGCAGCAAGGCGCTTTCGAGGGCTACAGGGGCCCGCACCACCACCACAGCCACCACGGCCACGGCCAGCAGCACCATCACCCATATGCGGGGGGCATCCCGCACCACGCCGAGGAACTGCCCGGGCACCCGGGCGGACACAACCACCCACACAGCCAGCATCACCATCACCACAGCCAGGACCCTGACAGCCCGTCCCCGGTGTCCCCAGACTCCCATCAGCCGCTCCATCACCACCGCCACCACCATCACCACCATCCGCACGGCCACCTGAGTCAGTCGGCGGCGCACCACGGCTCCGGGGGCGGACTCAACGTGGAGGACCGCTTCTCGGACGAGCAGCTGGTGTCCATGTCGGTGAGGGAGCTCAACAGACACCTACGGGGCTTCACCAAGGACGAGGTCATCCGCCTCAAGCAGAAGAGGAGGACCCTGAAGAACCGGGGCTACGCGCAGTCCTGCCGGTTCAAGCGGGTGCAGCAGAAGCATGTGCTGGAGAACGAGAAGACGCAGCTGATGAACCAGGTGGAGCAGCTGAAGGCAGAGATCAGCCGCCTGGCGCGGGAGAGGGATGCCTACAAACTCAAGTGTGAGAAACTGACGGGGTCGGGGGCCAGTAACGGGTTCCGTGAAGCTGGCTCAACCAGTGACAACCCTTCATCACCAGAGTTTTTCATGTGAGTTGTCATAGCCTTTTCTTGTGAACCCCCCCCCCCCCCCCCCCACCCCACCCCACCCCCACCTCACAACAAAACTCTCCCCCAACACCCCCACCTTTCCTTTCTCCACAAGTGACTGACTGGCTGATGAGCAAACGATAATAATCCACACCTCCCATACTGTTTATGATTATACGAATAACGGTATCAATTATATTCATATTAGAAGAATAATCCATCGAATAGTATTCTCATATATTAATCATCTCTCCATCAACGTGTCAACTGAGATACAAAGAGCAACGTAGAGTGTCTGACCAGTCGCAGCATCTTTGTAGATTAGTTGCTTGTAGTGAAGAGACTTTTTTTCTTCTTCAAAGAAGAGGATCGGCTGATGAACTTTTTTTTTTCCTTCTCTCTCTCTCTCTCTCTCTCTCTCTCTCTCTCTCTTTTGAGGCTACAGCTTTTAAATAATCTGTAAGTAGTGTGGGATGGCGTCGAGGCAGTTGTCTTGTAATTTTGTTCTCTATAATGATGACACTGTTATGAAACAACAAGTAGGCCTGCTCTGGCAGCCTGCAACTCATCAATGAGACTCACATTCAGACAAGTGGGCCCCGTAATCTGAGAAAAACCTCCAAAAAAGCAAAGACTCCACTTTATGCAAATTCAACTTCTGTCTACTAACCCGTCACGGGGGTGGGTGGGGGGACATTTTATGCAACATCTCATTGATTTATTGCCTGCTTGGTTATATTCGAATATATATTGAAACAAAAAACTGCATTAAATATTAATCCTGCATGCTGGACATGTACGGTAATAATTTCTATTTTGTACTTTCATCTTCTCGTGTATATTAAGAGCATGTTGTTGATCTGCGCTTCTCCATAGTTTTTGGGGGGTTAGAGAATTGCAGCGGGGACAGAACAGCAGGACTGCCGGTGCAGTATCATGTGGTGTGGGTTTCTTTGAGCTTGTAAATATTATGCAACCGCAAAACTGCACAACAAGATTGAGGAGGCTGGTTTGAACTTCTTTCTTTCTTTGTGTTGTGTTTTTATTTCATTTATTTTGTACGTTTGTTTGTTTTGTTTTTTTTTATCATTTGGGGTATTGATTTAGAGAGGAGTGCATTTTTTCAGTTGCATTTAAAATACAACAAACTTTGTGTGTCAAGTGCACTTTTGGATAATGATTTGCAAGTTTTCATTTTGAAATTTGTGCAGACCTCCCTCCAGGAAGACATACTATGATACTATACTGTAATTATTCAAGACTGGCCTAAGTGCGAAGTTTTAGAGCAATATCTGGACACATGTGAAACTGAGGAGACAAACATGTGGCCACGATATTATTACAGCCAGAGTGCACAGAAAAGGCTTTTGCGTCGAGGTTCCAAGTTTTCCACATAGTGTTTAACACACACAGTTGTGGGTTAGTGCTCTCTGTCATTTTAATCCAACGTGGCTTTTGTGCCACTAATTCAGAAAAGTGTTGTCTTCCCTTTGTATTAACTCTTTCACAAACCACATCAAACCCAAACCAAACCTTATCCTCTCATTCCAATTGGCGGCCACCTGTAGCACATTTTCACTGGGCCTAATATTAAGGATTTATATTTTTAACAACATTTAGACAAAGTGCAACAAATTACTTATCAGGGGTTTTATGTAGAGTTCATATTTAGATAACACAAGCGTTTTAATACAAAGTTTGACTGTTAATGCCCTATGTTTTCCTGATTTTTTTTCTGCCGGTCAGTAAAAAAGGGGATTCAGGTTGTGCAAATTCTCAAAATGAAAACAATATGTATGTTATGTAACATGTGTTTTTTTTGTCTGTTTTATTATTATTTGATGATTCTGGTTCTGCTGGCCAGATGCATAGTTAAAGTTTTTATTTTAATGATTTAAATTAACAAACTGTTGGATCATATCGAATAAGCATGGTGCTTGCATTTGAACCTATTGTTGAGAAGTCACGCATTTAACAATCTTTGGTTTATTACTGATTCAACTGTGTTGAAATGGAAATGAAACTGCAGCAGCGGGTTGTTGTTATGTTTTCGCCGTTTCCGTGTACTTTGCGATGATGGGGATCAATTTTCAATCCTGTTTATATAAATAATAGTTAAACACTTAAATTTGAACTGTTCCATTCAGGCTGGTTTCTGTTTTGTCTTATTTTTGGTTGTTTTTGGAAGAAATTGTTTCCTATTTTGCTTATTAAAGTCATTGAAATGGCAAAAATTACCTCTCAGACTTTTTTTTTTTCTGCGGCCATAGGAAAGATGTGTGATATCACAATCAGGCGCAGACTGAGTCATAGTAACAACATATTACCAGTAATTAATATTCCCACACACTGCAGTAACAGTAGCGCCAGAGCACACTCACTCACTGCCAATAATTCAAAAAAAAAAAAAAAAAAAAAAAAAAGGCTGTTGATTGTAGCCACAGCACCCACAGTTAAAAAAGGCACAATGTTGAGCAGTTTTAGGAAAATTAACTTCTCTTTACAGAGATAATTTGAGCCGACCTTTAAATTGTTTGCATTTCATTCATCCTTGGCGTTTATTTTATTTTCAGCCCTAAGAATGACTTTGGATCAAAGCCTACTGGCCTACTGTGATTAGATCCCAGGCTCTGGCCGCTCATGAGGCGCTGCAGGGAGATTCCTGCACACGCTGCTGGCCTCTGCTGGCACGCTGACTTCTGCAGAAACCCCGCCGTCACTGGGGCGCACCGTAAAAGGAGATCTTTGACCTTGCAACATACCAGGAGGGAAGAGATGAAAACCTCACATTTACATTAAGTGGTACATTTTTTTTTTTTTTTTTTTTTTTTGCTTTTCGGTGTGCATGGCTTTGAATACACTTAAGGGCTCAATACGACTGGTTGTTACACAATTTGAGTCTTAAAAAAAAAAAAGAAGTCCGACCCTGTCGCCTAGTGCGCTGAGCCAGACCTCAGCTTCAAAATAATCCCCAGTGCGCGACTGCGGGTGTGATATTGTTATGTTAACATTAATAGAATTTATGATTGCCATATGTCAACACGCTGGCAATGTTTTTAGAGGTCTGTATTCCCTCTAATCGTTGCTGCGTGCAAATATGCGCACAAAATATCAGGGATATTTTTTCCCCCCATAGATTTGCTTTACAAATAACTGTGCAGAGTGAAGGGAAAAAAAAAAACACCTCAGTGATTTCGTCGCACAAAAACATGAACAAACACTGTCGTTTTTTTTAAATGCATGTCCGGATAGTGAGACAATAGAAGCAGATAAGTAGAAGAAGAAGGCAGTAAGTGTTGAACTGGTCCCTGTCTAGAGTTTCTGGTGTCAGAACATTATCTGCCCCGTGTCTGCACATTCTCAAGGACAAAACCGCTAGGCAGAGACTCAACCAATGAGACCCAAGGAAGGCGAGTCTAGTTTACAGTCTCTCTCTCTCTCTCTCTCTCTCTCTGGATAGCCACTGCAGCCTAGGGGCAGGAGTGCAGCTGGGGTGAACCAGGAGAAAGAGAACTATGTATTTACAGTTATAATAATAACCAAAAATAACAAAAACAAGTATTGAGTTGTCCAAGGGGGTCCTTTTCACCTTCTTCAGATTTGATATAAAAGCTGCTGTGTGGCTGAGGGAGTCAGACACACAGGAGAGGAAAACTGCCATTCTGCATTATGTACAGTATCATGACTGTAGAACTCAGCACACACGCTGACCAGCTGGATGTGCAGAAATGAAAGGGAAAGAGCCTGAACGCGATCACCAAGGTCCTGTAGAGAAATCAGACGAATCGCTGCACTATCATTTCAATGAAATGTCTTTAAAAGCTGACAACAATTTCACCAGAGAGGCTCAAATTCTACTGACTTACCTTTATGATAAATCTCTGAAAATAATACATTAATAAATGACCATTTGAAACAAGTGAATCCAAATAACGTTTTGACAATATGATTTAGAAAACGAATACACACCAATGGAGGCAAAAAAGTGTATTTGTAATATTTTGCTCTATTATCAGTCACTGTGTCAACACTGATGTTGCAGAGGTGATAGCCTGAAGGTATTTGGTCAGATTCATAGCTGCAGGACCTGTTCAAAAGTTTGTTTAAAAAAAAAAAGGAGCATGTTTTATTTGAGAGCCAATGACGTGTTGTACTTCACAGAGAAATGCATAATGGAAATTTGTAAAAGGAAAAGGAAGGCGAGAGTAGGGGAGAAAAAGGCAGATGAGGAAAGTAGAGGAAAGCATCAGCCTCAGCTCAGCGGAAGAACCAAGGACACAGTGACCAGGCGCACTGTAATGATTTTAGTCTCCGATCACACATTCACGCCCCCCCACAGAGATCCTATCTGCATTCAGCCTGCTCTGCCAGCCTCCAGCTCCAGCTCCTTGTATCATCAGCAGCAGCAGCAGCAGCAGCAGCAGCAGCAGCAGCAGCAGCACTGAAGGGCCCAGGGACAACAGCCCCAAACTTGGCCTGCTTCTGTTCACCACCTGGACCTCAAAACGTTTTGAAGTTCATGTCAGCTACAGAAAGCCAGCGGCTTTTAGAAACTCTCCATGTGCTAGTCTCAGCCCGGCTGCAGGTATTTCAAAGCCCCTGAAGTGTGTGTCTTCACATTTCTTCCTGCTCTGTGCATTCAGACCGGAAACACCACACACTCATTTGCATCTTGCAAAATTTGTAAAACAAGAGTGAGCTAATCTTTTTGCTAATTTTATCATATTTGCTCCATTCGCAGGGCGACATATGCTTATTTTAATTACCAACTGCTTTTGTGTGGTTTGAACTCCTTTCGCACTGTCATGTTGATTTAACTACTTTTAGATAAAATTCCATTTAGCTGTATTGCACATGTACACACACACACAGACATGCACACACACATACAAGTGGTCCAGCCCACTGCTACACCAGTGGCCCATTGACTTTCATTGGAAGTGACTTCCCTGCTACTCTAAATCACAATGATTTCCTGGGGAATTAAAGTAGGCTTTTCCCAAGAGACACACACTTGAGAGAATTAACAAGATATGGAAGGGGGATTTCAGAGTGTGTATGTGGGTCTGTGTTCGTGTTTATTCACCAATACAAACACAATAAGAATAGGGAATGAAAGAAATATGTTGTTGTAATTAGTCTTTATCTATTTGTGTTTTCATTTATACTGTTGAGTGCTGTCAGACTCTCCTTGGCTTAGAAAACGTTTGCGTGTGTTTTCCAAGTATTCACCATATCTCGTAGTTGTGTGTGCAAGTGTGCGTTTGTTTCAGACCGGCTGTTGGAATCTCACAGTTTTCAGCGCACTGGACTGGAGTCAGTGGCAATCAATCACCATCTTCTTCTCCTCGTCTATCCCTCATCTCTCTCTCTCTCTCCATCCTTCCCCTTCTTCTTCTCTCGCTCAGTCCTCAGCTGAGGCCGGTCCTGTCTGGAGTCCAGATCATGACAGCATCACGTCTGTTATTTATCTTCAGCCTGTCACACAAAAGCAAAAACACACAGCGATCCACACTCTTAACACACAAATAATCACATCACTCCTTTGACTAACAATGCACAGACTGGAACAATGAGGTGTAAATAAATATACTTTCTTACATTATGTGTCCGCTAGCCTACATATTGTTATATATAGACACTCACATGCATAAAAACAAAAACAGACATCTAACTTTACCTTGCCAAGAACTGTCTCCCCCACTATCTAAATTTAAAATTTGTGGTTACTTGTTTTGCATATTACATTTTGATGTGGAAAATTGCAACCAGCAGAAAATATCATTTTACACAGAAGCATGCCCAATGCTTGACAGTAAATCTACAACTTTTGATAACTGTACGTTCATGCAATACTGTAATTAAATCAGCACAGGTGATAATATCTCAGAAGGCTCCATTTTCCTCATGGTTGCGGACGAGAAGTAGTTGCTCCTATTCACTGCCCTCATCCACCTCAGCCTTTCTTTGTGATGAATCTGTACCTTCATGGTCACAACCAGTCAATGGTCTGTATGATGGATACCTATGGCCATGGCCGCAGAGAGTCGATGAAAGTGACCCATGTGTGCATCTCTGCTTCCGGGATATGAAACCCAATTCCGGGTGAGATTGATCCATGTCTGGCCACTGCGGGGATAAGGCCAGAGGGACAAGATAAGAGCAGACACCCAGCAGTCAATGATACGTTTGAACCATCAACCTCTACTGCAAACAGGATGCTATTGTGACTTTTAAAGGTATACAAACCATATTTCATCGGGACATGTGAAAGGCACTCGCTGTTGTTTAAGCCCTGCTGATTTTCAAGGAAGTATTCAGATCATTCACCAAGCAAAATGCAGCAATATTTCAATATCAATTACAATAAGCCTCTTGTATTGACAATGTCACTTAAATACGTAAGTATTATCAGCGAAATAAATGAGAACTCAATGCAGAAAATTGTCCCCTGTGAGTGATTTACTACTATATAGAGTGTTCTTTTACTGGATTATGATTACTAATGCATTAATATGCGAGTAGAATTTTACTGCTGTAGTTAGTCAAGGAAAGGTCAGAGTAATTTCAACTACTGTATATACTGTTGGGTAGTTTGAAGCGGCTATATGCAAGTTTTGCTGCATGCAGAATTTGTCTTTTTTTACATCACAGTTAATTGAATATCTTTGAGTTTTGGACCAATGTTTGGAGAAAACAAACAATCTGAAGACATCATTTTAAACTCACACATTTAATCAAAAAATGAATTTCAAATCCAATTATCCTGGTTAAAATGTCTATAAGGATTATGTCATATTAAATGGTACAACGTAGATGTATAACCTACCAGTCAATGAACTGTACCGTACCTGGACTGCCTTGCATGAGCACTGTCTGTGTGCTTTGTGCATGTGTACTGTATCATCTCCACTGTGTGTACTGTGCTCTGGCCTGTTGTCGCCGTAAGATGTGAGGTAAATAATTGAATGGATCCATTAATAAATAAAGTGCAGGGGGGGAGAGGAGAGATGGGAGAGACAGGTCACTCATCTTTACAATCACTGTGCAGGGAGTGGCATGACTGCAAACACACCGCCACTTCTCCCTCTCTCTCTCACTCCGTGCTCCTTTTCTCTCTAGGAGGTGTCTGGACATAATAAGCATTAGCTGTAGTGAACTCTGACTCTGAGCTCGGAGCAGGATGTGGCATTTCAACACATTTCCTCTCTGATCCACTGGGACAAGGCTACTTCCTGTAAAACAGGTGGAGGGAGGTAACATGGAGCTACCACCACTGCGCCAGGACAAGTCTACCTATGACCCAGCCAAACTGTTCCAGTAGGTAAATTACAACTGGTGAGTGTTATTCCTATATGCTACAGCTGGTATTTAATATAGAAACTTGCTAGGGGAGCTGTAAGTGGAAAGGCGAATATTAAGTTGTGGTTTTGAACCATATACAATTTTAAGAGGGTTCATTATCAGCTATTGAAAAACTGCAGTAGTGTGCTGAAAATATGTTTCCTTTTTGGCCAATGACAATTTTATTCTAACTTTATCTCCTGCCTCAGGAGCACTGACACTGCCTATATTTGTCTGCTGTTTGGGAAACAAATCAGAAAAATGTAATCCTGGGACGAAACATCAAAAACAGTGTTTGAAGTTCCACCAACAAATCAAAAAAGCAGCCCTCAAATCACATCACTGCTGTAACATGCCCAGAAAAGTTTTTTTTCAGTCTTTACTAATTCTATACTAATGCTCACTCCCTGCTTCCTACTTTCTCTCTCACCCATTCACCCAGTTCTCGCATTTGCTCTCTAGCTTTCCCCTTGTTTTCTCTTTCTCTGGGCCTTCTTTTTTATTTTACAGCCTGATCTCTATTTAGATTTCCTCGTTTGGAGTTGCCACAACGCTCCCCACTGCCAACATCTGTAAGTGGTTTGGAGGCAAGAGACACTATGGAAAAACATCAAAAAATAAAAAGAGCAGAACGGCACTCCACTACCAGGGTTAGATAGAACAGAGGCTGTGAAAAGGATAGGCCATGCACTAACTGACTGAAAGTATTGGCAGTGGAAAGAGGTAAGTGTCTGAATCAAGGAAAGACATGGATATCTTCCAGTGTGTGCCTTATGGCTGTGACACATTCTCCACAGTGTAATACATAAACACGGTACCTGCACATGCTGTACTGTAGCTTAGAGGGGTTGAGGTGGAGTGTGGGGTTTACTTGGGACTGACCTCGATCACGTGTCCGGTTTTAGGCAGATTGGATTTAAGCTGCAGCACATTTAAAGAGATTATGTTATTGTAAGAGATTAGGGGAAGTAGATACATTGAAGGGAGCTAATGAGGGGTTTCTCCCCTCCCCAGCTGCCAGCCTAATTCTGTGCTCACTGTCCTGTTGATAATACACACTACAATAGTATTACTGTGGCATTAGAGGCTTTACAGTGTCGTGGCAGTGACAGCCACACAGTTGATAGTGTGGTAGAGGTTCAGATGGTTGTGTATTGCATTCACTGTATCATTTTGTGTGAGCATGTGGTTGCTCTTTCTACACATGTGTAAGGGGGGAGAGCGGAGAGTTTGTGTGTACAGTAGGGTCTCATTAGGTAATGAGGATGATTACGCTGCATTAGGTGGTGGAGAAGAGAGGCAACAGCCACAGGGTGGGAGGGGAGAAAAGAACATGTGTCTGTGATTTGCGGCATAAGCACATACCATTTAATTGACACAAGCTCTCTCTGCCTCCTGATTGGTGCAGAGGTGTCCTCTGCATGTCTTCTTGGCCTTCTCTGTCCTTGACTCGGAGGTCAGAGAGACAGATGTGGTGTGAAAGGGGCGGAGTAGGGGAATGCAGCGAGTGTGGAAAGGTACTGGGCTGACAGTCGGCTGCGGCTTTCAGCCCAGTACCTTAAGAGGCAGAAAGTGGAATATTGGACGTGCGTATAAGTGTTTTGTAGGTCAGCCTGTCGCAGCCATGTAAAGCAGACGCAGAAGATGGAAAGGTTTTGTCTGGGAGCCCCCTTTGACAGATTGTTAAGTAATGCTATATGACTCTTCTGAAGGAGTAGTTGAGAAACTACCAGAGTATTACCCAGCATAGAGGAGCAGTTGGCTGGATGTGTGAGGACAGGCTTCCCTTTGCAAGGAGCTGCCCTCTCTATTCCCCTTCTATAAGTAGGCAGGTATTTTTACCCCGGATAAAGTGCTGACCCAGTCTCAGGTAATTACACCCCAGTTGGGCTTTGGCACAGACTTGTCAGGGCGTTGCTGAGTGCACCTTACACCCCAGCTACGGGTAAACCACACTTATCTCACTATTTACAAGCTGGTAGAGCCTCGCTCCACATGAGAGAGAGGGAGGAGGGCATACCTTGGCACAGCCTGGAAACCTTTCTCCTGGCAAAGGAACACTGACATCCCAACCCCCCCCCACCCCATCAAAGAACAAAAAAAGACACAAAAGCATTGTATTGTATTGCATGTATTCCTTAGTTATGCAGAGTGTGTAATCAAAGTAAGGGAAAAAAGCAACAGAAATAGTGCCAAACTGAAGGATTCTGGCAATGTTGTGCTCATGTGTGGTACATTTCCTGGCATGAATTCAATCCTATAATCCATAAGAGGGTTAAGCATGTTCTAATCACTTCTAACATAATAATGTTGAATGATCATGAATGATGCATATCTCTCTCAGAGGCAGTTTGTAAAGAAAAGAATGGCTCTATTAACATGTCTGGATGTGTTGATGCTTCAAAATGACTTGAGGAGCAAGAGACTGCACAGAGTTGTTATTAACATAATAATAAAATTCCACCATATGATCCTATCTAAACATAAAGTACATGAAGGTATTTAAGGTCTGCAGCTTGGCCCAAAGCCAATAGAACCTGAGGGTTTTTGAATCAAGTTCAGGCTCATTTTCAGGCTCAGGCCTAAAATATAAATAATATTACTGAGCAAGCAATGGAACATTTTAATATAAATTTAAATATTAAACCCATGACGATAAACTGAATAAGGTGTACACATAATTTCATCACACACACTCTCACCAAGAGTGATGGCAAGTCAACAGGTTGGAACCTGCTCACTTGCTAAGTTTGACTGTTATGGACAGATAATTATAGAGAATATAAAAACAATCAAATAGGCAGAGGCAGAACACTTCAGAGCATACTTGTTTTTCCCACATTGAGCTGAATTGACTTTTGTTTGACTTTAAAATATTGGCTTCAGGCCGAAAAGGATTTCTTTTAGCTGTTGGGCCAGGCTGAATCGATGCCAGTGCAGTGTTTGACATAAACTGTTTTACTAGCTCGAGAAAGATGGAGGGTTCAAATTATGATCACTTTGAATCATTCCATTTAACACCGATCCATCTTTTGTAAAGGCTGAACCAAAACTATGATAATAAAAGCTCGATTCACCACCACAAAGCAAAGCAATTACATTGGTGTTTCATTTATTATAACCATACCCTGTATTTAATGCTGTTGTCAAGATGATATTAGCCCCGGTTCCGCCTCAAATCCATGCACAGTCCCTCTCCTTGATGCCTTTAAGAGAAAAGTCTTCACTAAACCCAGCGAACATGTGTTTTTCAGACTTTGTGTGTGAGCTGAGCAGGAAATCTTTAGACCCTGTTGTCTTTACAAGAGACTTTCTCCAGTATCTATATATCTTCCCTCCCATTAAATGCATGTTCTATGGAAACTATGTGCTGTGTGTTGCTAGGCAAAGCAGGGACTAAGGGAAATGGCTGTGGTCAGACCATAGTCCTTCAAAGAGGAGAGGAGAGCAAAGCAAGGAGAAGAAGACAGAGAGAGGGAGAAAAGTAAAGCACTTTCTGAATTTCAATCATTCACCTATGAACACATGCACACATATGTGCAGGTACACACATGCACGAAGACATCCACATGCACAAACGTGCTCGGACTGTTCCAGCTGAGGTGCCGTGTGTAATAATACGCTGGTGGGAATGTGCCACTGCACGTTAATTCTCCCTTCACGCTTGCGTTGAGGAACACAGAGCCTCTAATTGATGCTAAACAAACTGCTGACCCAGACTCAGGATGAAGGTCTGTCAATGATGCACATGCAGAAACACACACTCGTACACAAACTGTAAAAAGTACAATTTTCCCTCAAATTCACAAAAAGTGAATATGCACAACTCCTAAGTTGCCGCACACTTTTCTTTTGGCGTTGTATAAGAGGTTTTCTAGGTGCAGCGCTTGAAAGTCATCCCCCCACATGCAGAAGAATCAGACGCCTAGGTGGCATTCTGCAATGTCCTTGGATGGATTTTTGGAGGTACATTTGGGAATGTGTGTGTACGCCTGCGTTAGGAGAACCTTCTGGTAGGTGGGGGGCCTGAGTAGGTAAACTCCTACTCATCCTTGTCACACACAAGCACAGGCGTACATACACACATGCCGGCCCCTAAAGGAAGCTCCAGGGAGGCACAACGACGCTTTTGTGCAGGCCAGATTTCCCATGTCTCCCTGCTCCAGCACACAGATAGATCATCTCAGTATAGCCTGCTGTATGAAGGGCAAGTGCATGCACGCCGCGGAGAGAGAGAGAGAGAGAGAGAAAAAAAAGGGAGGGAGAAAAAGAGTGGGAAAGAAGTCACAACCCAAACCACTTCTTTCCTTTCTCTTTTCACATTTTCCCCTTGTCTCTTGTCTCCCATGTCTTTCCCCCACTCTCTCCCTCCATACCCTCCCCCTTTTCTCTCCCTCTCTCCGCAGAGGAATCCAGTCTCTCCGTTGGGATTGGAGCTCTTTGAAGGTGATCCAGAACTGTACTGCTCGCTGCCTCTGCTGCCGCTGCTCTCCTCTCTACCTCCCTCCTTCCATCTCCCCTCTACCCTCCACCCTCCTCTCCCACCTCTCAGCCCTCAGGGGGCCTGGATCCTGTTCAACCAAGAGCAGCGGTGCTCCAAATCCAGGCCTGGGCTTAGCCCTCCTGCCGCAGGCCTCACTGGCTGTCCCACTGCACCACAGAGAGACAAGGGGGTGGGAGGCCTGGCAGGAGAAGTGCAGAGGGGGAGTGACATAGGGAGAAACTAGGGAGGTGTGTTTGGTCACGTTCACATTTAACATTTCAGACACAGAGCGATTAGGAGGGAGATGCTGCAAACTTCATCCAAGCTAAAGTTTTTCTAAATCCAGCTCCCTCTCCTTCCCAATCATCTCTCCCTTTTTCCCTCTCTCCTTCACAAATCTGTTTATTTTCCCTTTCATTTCATCCTCACACTCCCTCCTTTTTCCATCCCACTTCCCTTCTCTTCCCTTCCCCTCTCTTCCCTCCATCCCAAGGGCAAGCTCTTCATGGACTCGTCAGACTGGTTTCTTTGGCACACCTCGAACACACAAACATGCACTTGGGTGCCAACATACACTCAGGCACATACCTCTTCATTTTAACAGAGGGTCTTTCACTCAAAGCCTCAGACTCGAGCAGGAAAAGACAGAGAATGACAAACAGGAAGAAAAAAAGAGAGAAGAGGCAGATAAAGAGAGGGAGTGAACTGTGCATTCCTTTGGCTTGCCTGGCTCGGGAGCACAGGAGACGTGTTGCTGGCTGTTCGGTTTATTATCCCCAAGCCATATGGGTTGGCAAGCTTTTGGGGCGTGGTGGAATACATTTGTGTGTCTGTGTCTGTGTCTGTGTCTGTGTGTGTGTGTGTGTGTGTGTGTGTGTGTGTGTGTGTGTGTGTGTGTGTCAGGGTAAGGCCAAGAGTACGACTGTACTTACATTATGTCTTTTAACACCTATACTATGTATCTGTGTGTGTTCCAGGCCACAGTGACCTGAGGAACCACACTTTCAGGTTACTGCTTCTAATAAAACATAAAGCGCTTCCAGTAGCTCTTAGCATACATACCAATACATACCACACATTTATTCACATGCACACACAAGCAAATTTACACAAGCTGGGAATTTCAGCTATTTGTGGCATAAATGGTTTAATTGCAACTTAACTATAATCGCATGCTGGTATGGTGAGCAGTGTGTTTTGATACTGCCCCATTTGAAATTAAAGGATAATTCAGGTTTGCAACCTGGATCTGTTTTCGTAGTTGATGTTGTTCATGGTAACTTTATACTCACAAAAGTGAGTAAGCTCTGGGAACAAAGTGACAACGATATGACAAAGTCCAACAGGGCAAAACACACATATGGTCAGATGATCAGACAGGATGGGAACAAGCACACAGTTTAGACAGACCACCTTATGTGGAGGTAAAACCCAAAGCAAGTGCACAAGTCAAGTCAATAATAATTCCACTGTAAGCAAGTACAAGTGCAAGAAGTGCACAGTAACAATCTCACCTGTATATAGTTACCCTGCTGCTATGTTTTAGCTTTGCTTATATCTATTTAGTTTAGCATGTCTGCATCTGTATTGGCCTCCAAATTTGTTCTCTGCACTTTGTGTGAGTATAGTGAGAGTTACTGAGAACCGGGGCCAAATTCCTTGAATATGTCAACATTATTGGCCAAAAAAGTTGATTCTGATTCTGATAAATGTAAAGTGTGACGGATGCTTACAAACAGTTTTGGTAATAATTTTACTGTCCAACTTCTTTTTCTTGGCCCAGTTTTGTTAAAAAAAATGTATCTCTTATCTTATTATCTTACCACCTGTACTTGTTGCCCCATTGGACTTCTTTTTACCAATGTTGCCATGTTCCCAAACCCTGTCTCTCAGAAATTACATCTATATACAACAAACTGCAACAGCAAATGAGCTTTGAAGGAAACGGTGGATTATATTTTCTATTAACATAATGAGGAAATTAATGTATCTAGCAAGTAGCAAATAAAAAAACAAATGTATTAGAGAAGTTTTTATGGTTGTGGTCTGGTTTAATAGAAAAAAGTCAGCTCTGACTTGAATCAAAACCATAATCTTTCCCTAACCTTAACCAAAGAGCTTTTGTTCCCTAAACTTAACAACATACAGAAGGCTGGATGTGAACTCCAGTTTTCAGGGTCAAATTCCTGCAGTTTGTATCCTCGCAATCCACTTGGATCACTTCTCTGTGACTCTGGTGTGGTACATTAATGTGGTGTTTCGTCCACTCAAAAAGGTTTTTTTTTAATTTTTTTTTTATTACAACATAACTGGGAAAATTTTTTTGTAATATATAAACATAATTCCTTGGAGACCGGGTTAGTGTTCTGAAATCTCACCTATTAACATTGGTGACTACAATGTTATTACTCCCAATGGCCAAAGTTAAGACTCAAGTTGTAATAACCTGGAGTTATCCTTTAAATTTAACAGCCAATCAGCAGCTCCATAAGCACATTCTTTATTTTCTGCATTCCTCAGTTATTTCCTACATCCATTGAAATTCTTCTGACTCTGTTACTTTTATTTTAATCACCCTTTTCTAGCTTCTCCCTGTTCTGCCCCTTCAACATCACAAGGGTCAGAAGTGGTGTGTTCACTGTGTGTGCCCAAGTGGGACTGGCGCTGAAGGTGTGTGTGTATGTGTCTGTGTGTGTGTGTACGTGGAAGGAGCAAGCTATCTATAGCCTGTGTATCCCTGGGGATTTGAGTCTTAAACTCCATATTCATGACACATCACTGTGGGGATTAGAAGGGCATCATCAGATAGAGGGGCTTACGTCAGCGGGCACACATACACACGCACACACACACATGCACACACACACACACACAGAAAATAACAGTCGCATACTCTCAGCAGCAGTCTCACCCTGGAAAGCACAGCATTTACACTTTCCAGGAAGTTCTGTACTTTTTTCTGAAGGAAGTGTCTTTCTTCTGTCTTACATTCATGCAACTAAACCAAAGAAAAGACAGAGGAAAAACACACTCTGCTATTACAACTGGTGTGTTATAGCAGAGCAGCCAGCATGATTGCTTTGTATCACTAACCCGAATAGTTCAGTGTTAATTTGCACAGTGATTATTTGCCTATTTGAAACTAACAGCCTCCAGTGTTCGTCTAGCACTGCCAATTCAAACACTTTGAGTTGGACCAGGGAGTGCAAATTGTTGAGACGAGGACAAATCAAAACGTGGGAGGTGGAGTTGGAAGTGGAGGGGTGTGCGGGGGGTTGATTAAGGCCAAACCACGTGGAAGCGGATCTGTCGGGGAGATGGAGAGGGAGGGGGGTGTTAGCATAGGCAGCATGGATCTGTGTTGTGATTTGTTTATTCATGGCTGTGTGTGCATCCATGTGTGTGTGTTCTTATCTGCTCTTGTCCACAGCAGCAGGAGCATCAGAGGAAGCACAGCCTTTCCTTCCTGTGCCTTTCACACTGTCACAACACACATGAGCCATAAAACTCTGTGGCTCTGTCCAACATATAGAGAGAAAGAGAGTGCAAAAGAGAGAGCGGGGTTAGCTTGTGAGCGCAGAACATGTGTGTGTGATTTGTGGCGTGCAGCACATACCATTTAATTGACACAATCTTCTTCTGTTTGGCACAGAGATGCTGTCTGGTGGGAGGGAAATAAGGAGATATCGAGGTTCATGAAAGAGCTGAGGTGAGTGAGGAGGAACAGTAAAGGGTACTGGGACGGTGGATGTTCAGTATGGGCTGGTGCCCTCCATGGGGGAGCTGAGGAAGGACACCTCCCTACACTGCATTCTGCACCTGATTCTGGCAGGCTGCCATTTCCCCCGTCTCCCTGTTTCACCCTGTGCCATCCATCCACTGTTCAACACCACCTTTGCTTCCCTCAGTCATTAGTCTTAGAGTTATCAGTAGCACCATCATTCACAGGCTGGGATACACAGTCAAGCCAGGGAGACCCACGAATAACACAGTACTGTAAAGGAGACTTGGTGGCCTTTCAATGAACAGATCATAAAACTAACTTGCACACTTAAAAAAGTTTGAAAGTAAATGAAACAATCTATAAAATTTTACTCAGGGTTTCCTGCAGCTGAATACAACAGAGATGGGCCACCTCACCTATTACACTAATATGAAATGAAACATTAACCTTCATGATGAGTGAGCTGTATTTCCTCTGTTTATGATCATCACTGACCAGTTCCTTGTGGAAAATCCTGTAAGTAGTGAGTGACATTTGCATTAGCTTCATCATCAGTTATTGGACATATCACATGCACATGACATCAATTCTTGTCTGTCAGATTTCATACATGCACTGATCTTTAATTTGCAAATGCTGTAGTAAAAAACATTTACGTGTGACCATTCACTCAGTGCGATTTCTATGTCAGCGAAAAACTGTTTCTATCCATAATAATTAGAGGATAAAAATGAGAATATGTTGAGCTTAACTCACCAACTGTAGATTTACAAATGTACTCAGTTGAAACATAACATTTTCTCTCTTTTTGTTAAGTATTGATTGGTTGGTTGATTGATGATGTATTGATTGATTAAAATATAAAAGACTCAGCAGGTGACTTTGAAAAGTTTGTAGGATTAAACAATCCTTGCTTTGCTAATAAACAGAACTGTATATTACTAACATTATCCCCTTCACAATAATCACAAAACCATCACAAAACTACCAAACACAACCAGAAAACAAGAAAGTATTGGGCATAAAAAACACCTACAAAGGAAACGATAACAAGATGAATACATTACCCTGAATATCACAAAAACGATGACATTACGAGACATTAGGTTCAATAAAAATGAAAAAGACCTGAAAAGTTGTGGACCATTCACATGTCAAGGGGTCATCCCACTCACCCAGAGAAAGACTCATGTACTGTGAATGCTCTTAAATGCAGAGGCCTGATGAATGTTTACATTACTTACTACTTACAAAATATTTTTAATTGTTTTTATGCAATATACTTGCATAACAAATCAAAATACACACCATATACAGTGGGAAACAGGGAAAATGTGTAGATAAATGTGTGCACAGGTGTTGGTGTGTGTGCACACTCATATATACACACACAAAACACTCTCTTTCCATAGAGTCCTGAGGTGGGAACGGTGCCAAACCAACACTTCATTTCAATTTCAAATCCAAGGCCTGACTTTGACCTTTCAGCACAAAACTAGTTACAGACTCACTCTCAGCTTCTCTCTCTCTCTCTCCCTCCCTCTCTCACTCTCTCTCCCCTCGCCTGTTATGCTGCTTGTCAACACGCTCCCCGCCTTCATCCTGTCCACAATTTTAATCTGTATTTTCTGTATCACTTTTTCTTTCCCTTTCACTTCTGCATTTGCACCTCATCTTCTGACGACTTCCTAAGTCTCCTCATCAGTACCCGTAAGTGACTTGTACAGCTCATCCTTGGTCGCTTCCTGTTTCCTTCTGCCTTCCTGTCTCTGTCATTTCTGTGGAATGACACCTTTCATCATTATGGGACATTGACACATCTGTTGTCGAAAAAATGTGACAGCATTCCACTGTGCTGTTAAACCGTCAACGCCGATTGTGTGAAAAAGAGGAAGAATGGAGGTAGGAGGAAAAGTGAGAAAAGTGAGAAAAAAGGGTGTGGGTAGAGCAATAAGTGTGCAACTAGTAAGGTCACATTTAAAAAAAAAATAACTGTATTAGGAGCCAAAGTCAGATCATTGCAGGTATAACTTTAGGAAACATTTAGGAAACCCTCATTTATTTCAGGGTGTGATAGTGACATAACCAGTGACATAAGAGCATCAGTAGTATCACAGAATGAGATTTACAATCATTTTATAAGTTTTCTGATCACCAAATGGCAGTTACACAACACTAGTGATGGAGAGGGAGGGTGTGTTGCTCTAAGCCAGAGGAAGGGCGTGTGAGTGTAAAATAACACCAAAAACTACACCAAAGGAAGAGAGGAGATGGAGAAGGCGTGCCGACACTTACACATACATAAAATCCAGCATATTACGCTAAAAATACACAGCAGTGGTCAACAGTACAACTTTGATTTCATTTATTCTTTGATTGGGTAGGTCTCAAGCCAACTCCTGTTTTCCTGCGCGGCAGTGTCTGCTGTCCACAGCTGTACGAACACACACATGCAAACACACACACGCAAACATATACACACACGCAAACATATACACACACACACACGCAAACATATATACACACACACACACACACACACACACACACACACACACACACACACACACACACACACACACACACACCAACTTAATGAGCCATCCAATACCCCCGCAAGCTCCAGACTTCGTGAGCCTCCACACCAGTGTCCAAGTCCCTCGGTATCTCATTCCTTTAACACCCCCACTCCAGATACACTCAGCCACACACACACACACATACATACAATTCCTCCATTTGGTAAATGTCTCGTCACTCCTAATTCTACCATGCATATGCCTTCATGCTCTCACATAAATATGTACACACCTACGCACACACAGACACACACTATGTCCCACTGCTCTCCTTCTACGCCAGCTGCAGTCCACCCAATGTGTTTACATAGTCTGCTGAACCACGACAGGGGGAGAGGGAGAGGGGTAGAGAGGGAGGGAGAGGGGGAGAGAGAAAGGGAGAGAGAGCCAGAGAGCCAGAGAGCGCGAGAGCGCGAGAGTGCGAGAGGAGAGTGTGTGGATGGACAGACCAGAGCTGTTTGTCTGAAGGGGCTTTCCTGCTCTCACAGGAAATGGTAAAAGAGGGGGAGACCAGGAGCAGGAGAGGCAAAAAAACAAGATGAAAATAAATGAGACAACAAACCAAATCATATGAGAGTGAGACCAGGAGAAAGAGGAGAAGGAGACAGACAGACAGTAGAAAAGAAAAGGTCATAGATGTAAACATCTGTCCTGTCCACAAGGCAGGGAGTGGAGGACTGGGAATCATGATCTCCTCTCCTCTGCCGCCTCTTCCACGCACACTTCCCGCTGCGTGTTATGTCACAGATTAGACTGTTATGCAAACCTACAGGGTGTTATCACAGCAATGTTGCATTTTGGTTTTGCCACCTGTGGTTGTTGACTCAGTGTGGACTGCGGTCACACAGGTCTCGACCATTATTTTTAAATCAAATCAACACAGAACTTTGAATGGATGTAAATAATTTACCTATGGTGTGAGTGTATGTGCGTGCGCGCGTGTGTGTGTTTCCTTGTTGTAGTGCCATACTGTGCTGCCAGTGTGGTAATGTCGGGTAGGTCTGTGGTGTGAAGTTTGTGCCTTCTGGTCATGGACGTGGTTAACAGTGTCTGCCATGGCTGGCTGTCTAGACCCGATGACTCAAAATGTACGTGTTTGATAATGATGGTGGTGGAGGGAAGTAAACAAACATGAATCACTTAATATTGATTCAAAGCTGCTAATTACTCCTCAGTTTCCTCAGGTTAAGACAGCAAGAGTGAAAAACTAGCTTTGCTTGATTTCTCTCGTTCTTTGATTTTGCCATCAGTTTTCCTCTTTCACTTTTCCCAAAGAGTAGCATCTGTTAGAGGCAGGCCTCTTACGTTGGGTGAATTAAGAGCAGACTCCTCCAATAAGATGGTAAGTTTTGGGTTATGCTTGAACTGAACTACTTTGTCCTCTGTGTTTTCTGATCAACCGAGTTGGAAATCAAAAGTGTGTATACCTGTTCTGAATGTCCACACTGGAAGATGGAGCAAAAAGCAGTGCATCACGGAGGAGGCAGAGATGTTTCCAGACTCTCCTGGAAGCCATTTATAGCGTTGCACTCACTTGAACACATGAAAAGCGAGCGACAAAAAAAGCAGTGTCAAGAGTGGGAGAAAAAAGAAAAGTGCTAGAAGACAGAAGTTCAAACCCTGTTTACTCTCTCACCCCCACACAACTGACCAATCACAGTGTGAAGTGGGTGCAAATGCAAAATCGTCAGTTTCGGAAGACCACAGAAGTAGTCAGACACAGCCCACCCAATCTGACGCTGAAAAGGTGTGGGGAGTTTCCAAAGCTATTCCACCTTCAGATTTAGATGTCTTCTGCTGTTGGGGAAACTCTCAAACACAGCACTTTAAATTGAGTAAATGTATAGTTTACAGGTGTCAGTATGCTTCAAATAAAGTGCGCATTGGAACTTCAAACAGCAACTGAATACTCTTCACCCCACACCTTTCTGACAGTAAAATTCGGGCCTGCCCCCCTCCCCCCCATACTTTGGCCTTATGTATTGGATTGTGGATCATGGGTCCAACACTAACAGAGTGTACAGATACTGTAACTGCAGGTAAAAGGTTGGTTTTGGTACAGAGATTTGAAGGTTGGGGGCAGCTACAAGTTTGTTAAACTGGAACAGTGTAAGGCTGGTCCACCTTTCCACCTGTTCCCCTCCTCTCTTCCTCTCTCAGGCACTGTCTCTTTACCTCTAGCCCTTATGTGTAGTCATTTCCCATGAGCTATCCACCTCTTACTGGAAGGCACTCCTCCTCCTCCTCCTCCTCTCTCTCCTGTCAAACAGTACAGCCTCCTCCAACAGCCCCTGCTACATTCTTTCATCTATAGCTCTTCCATAATATTTTTTTTCCTTTTTTCTCCTTTTTCTCTCCCTTTCCCCTTCCTCCCCTTTCTAGTCTTTGTGTGTATAGCAAAGTGTACGGCCTCTCAGCAGCTTGTTTGACCTATGATAAGGACTGGGGGGAGACAAATATTGTTGCTCAGTAGAGCAGGGCACACACTATCATGCTCTGATCCCACTGAGTGCAAAAAGTGCAAATGCATGCGTGCCCAAGACACACATGAAACAATCAGGGAAAGTCAGAGAGAGTGTAAGAGTGAGAGGCGGCGAGAGAGAGTGGGATGCGACATATAATTGTGCTCTAATGAAACATAAACAGTGCAGTCTGAGGGATTGCGTCTGGGCAGGGCCCCCGGCCGGCCTAAAGGCCTAAAGGCTCTGCTCTCCAAGGCTCTTAATTATGACTGAGGAGGTCAGTCACGCCTCCTCTAACCCGTCACCAAATACTGTAAGTATTGTAAATACCGTCTGTGTGTTTGTGTGTTTGCATGTCTCTCTGTGAGTCTGTATGTTTATGTGCCCTGCTTGCGTCAGAGAAAAATACAGAGAATGTCGACTGTGCGGGAACCAGTTGCTGTGAACGTTCTCCCGACCGTTTTCATCCCCACTGTACAATGACGAACCTAATTGCCGATGCCCACCTGTTTTTTTTACGCTCAGTGGTGGTCATATTGACCTGGAGAAGTGTCTTTTTTATAACTTTGTACTTTTCTTTCTTTTCAGTCTTGGCAGGAGAAGAGCAGCTGTCACATACCTCTTGTTTCTGGGGTCACGCTTCCCATCAATGAGTGACTGTCCTTTCGTTTTGTAGCACACCTTCTGTGCTTCCTGCTCCAGTTGGGCCTCCCACTGTTAAGCAAAAATTTAAATATGTGATTATTCTCAAAAGAGGGCACAATTTAGAAATGTGTGTTTCAGTTTCTGCTGTAACTTAGCTGCATTGTTGTTTATTTAAAGCAGGTGTGTGTCCACACAGTGTGCATGTGTGGGGAGTGTGACTTGCGGCCAAGCAAGGTTTAACTAACAGAAGGGTATTCCCAGCCAAACAGTCTGCCCACAAAACCCAGACTAACTAACCTCAGTGTCTGGGTGGCTGGTCTGAACCTCGCCGTCAAAGTCCTAATCAGCCAGCACATTACACACTATTATGGTTACAGCGAGGGAGGGAGAGTGAGAGGGGGAGAGTGAGAGAAAGCTCAAGAAGGAAAGAAAGAGAATACAGTTGTTGTTATTGTTGCACAGTTGATAGTTGATAGATTTTTTTTCTCCCCATGTCATATTACAATGAGACAGAGAGGAAAAAGACCACGATTTCAGACACCTGTTTACTTTTGTGTCTCCGCTTTCTCACACTCCTTTTCTCTCCTCTATTTCTGTTGTTCCCTTTCCCTGTCAACAGACAGGTGAGAGTAAAGGGGCCAACCAGGAAGCCCTGACCCTTGACCTCTCATCTCTAACCTTGGATCATCAGCTGGGTTGTTCCGGGTGGCCAAATGAGTTGACCTGGCCTCAACCCTAACAGTGACCCCTGGTCACTGACAGTTGTCATTTGCCTGTAACAGTACACACTGAGCCTGAGAAAAAGAGGCGAGGAGTGGTGGAAGAAATAGTTGAGGTCTGTTACTTAAGTTAAAGAACCAATGTATTATGGTAAAAATGTTCCATACAAAGTGAAAGCCAATCAAAGATTACTTTGTAACATGAACGCCATATTTAAGAGTTGCCACAGTGATAACCTTTCAAAGTTGTCAAGGTATTGATCAGCTACTCCAACAGGGCTCCCTGTATCTTATTTCATTGTCTCACCAGTACCTTAAACAACACACCCCCACCAATGCAGACACATGTACCACTTTAGGTCTGAATCCCCACTAAGGGTCACAAGATAAATCTAGCCGGTGTGAGATGATTAATGGGGCAGGAATGAAGAAAAAACAAAACCCTGCTACACAAATTTATAGTTACTGTTTTCTCTGATCTTCGTTTTTTGTGAAATAAAAAAAAAAGAGGGGAAATTGTTCTGTGATAGAACTGCTAACAACTCATAAATAACTCAGAATCTTGAAGAGGGGCTTATTACCTTTTTCTAAGAGGTAATAAGCCAAAACATTTGGGAATCACTGGTTAAATGTTCAGTTATGTATTGTATTTTAAACACTTATTGCATGTTTTTTCATGTAAAATCTTAATCTAAAAAGTCAAATAAATGTAGTGTTGTAAAAAAAAAATACATTCTCTTCTGAATCATAAAGGAGTAAATAAATAAATAAATAAGATTCAGGTACCTCAGAATATCACATTAGCACAGCACTTAAGTAAATGTACTTAGATACATTCCACCACTAGGGAGAGAAGAGGTAAACAAGCCCCCACAACACACGAGCTAAAGAGTGTGCAAAATGCCTCCTCTACATCTCTAATTGCATGTTTTCTCCCCACATACCTGTAATTACACTCTGCCTACCACTCATCTCTCTCTCTGAGGCAACACTCGTGCTAACCATAATGAAGCCTGGCTCTAATGATTTACAACTGCTTAGCATTAACACATACGCTAACGGCTACAGACATTACCAGTGACAGTGAAATTATATCTTCATCAAACCAATTCAAATTATATGAGATTAAGAAAAACATATATTCAGCAAAGTTAGGCAAGATCTTTGTCTTTCACTTAACATTTTTAAATATTTGAAGAGATCAACAGTACTAGGCAACGGTGTTATTAAGGACTACTCTAACTTCTCTGTGAGCTTCACGTCAGGCCGACAAATATGTCATGGAAAAGTGTTTGTCCTTTGATTTATTTACATTTGTCCTGACTGACTGACTGCATGTGCCTCCCAAGGACAGAACTTTCAGGAGAGAAAGTGTGCGTATGTGGACTCATTTGCATAAGTAGGCCATTGGTTCCTAATGGAGGCGTTTTGTTCAGGCGTTAACAAGGTGTCTCGCTGGGGCTCTCGTTCATTCTCTCGTTCATTCGTTCCTTCCTGTCGTCCGCTGACTCTGACATCCAGGCAATCAGTGCTGCATTTGGGCTCTCTCTTTGTGTGATTTACGAGCTCCCAGATTCATTTAAAAGCCATTGTTCTCCTCTGACGGATACCACGGCCCCCTCCGCTTCCACACTCTCGCTTGTGGACTGCACACACACACACACACACACACACACGCACGCACACTTTTACACAGCCGCCGCTTACTTTATCTCTCACTCACTCACCCACTTGCTCAATCACTCAGCACATACACACACGGTGGCCATCTATCATGGAGCGATGCAGGGGGAGATTGTTATCCCGGTAACCATATTAACCCACAGATCCCCAACAGTGGCTGATCCAGCAGTGAATTAAGACACAGGACTGAGGGAGAGAAATAGAAGGGAAGGATGAGGAGAGGAGAAGAGAACCAATATGTGATACATTTGTTCTCATTCATATTTTCATTCATATCTGTCATCCACTTTTTTTAATCCACAAAGTAAAGAAGATGAAAAGATGGCCAAACGTCTCCTGCCTCCTCTCCTCACTTGTTTTGCTGAAGAAGATTGTCTGTCAGCGAGGCATCTGTAAATGCATCAGGACACACCTGCGCTTGATTAAGTGTGTTTAGACTGCACATGGAGGGGGGGTGCAATTTACAGAGCAGAGGTTTTATGAGAGTAATCATCTCCAATAAGGCCTGCTTGGGAATCTCAAGCCCCCGCCCTGCACACACACTGTGCTTAATGTACACCACACACACACACGCATTTACACCTTCTAACCCTCGCACACAGAGATCCTTTATGCCTCTTTGTTCATTCTGGGGTTTAATAAGAGCCAACTACATTTTAATCTCATTCCTCATAAGTGGACAACTTGTATTAATTCTCTGGGATGAGGACAAGTTGGCCTCCCACAAAGCAGGCTGTTTTGAGTTACAGCCTCCGCTCCGCGTTTGTGTGGGAGATTAACTTCTCTCTCCGAGTTCATATTTTCATCTGGGCCTGACTATGGCCAGAGGGAGGGTGGTGAAGGGAAAAAAAAATACAGAGGGGGAGCAGGCTTGGAAAAGACATAATGTTGTTACATCATTTAATGACATTAACTCACATGCGCACAAGTGAATACACACACATAGCAAGTACAAAATATTATGGGTTCTTACAACCATTAGGCAACTAATTTACTTTATATGAAAAGTGAAAGATGTTATCAAACAGTTGCGTGTTCCAAGCGCACACCTCCGTCCTCTGTGATGAAGCAGTGAAAAGATGAACAGATGGATGAGGGAAGAAGAGCGCAGAGTTCTACTCCTCTCTTTTACCTTTTCATTGCCACATCACTGGTCTGATATCACCTACTCTTGAACAAAGTTTGGTCTGCGAGTTAAAGGTTCCCTGTGGAGTTTTAGACCACTAGTAATGCTATGGAGCTGTTTTTCAATGTGTGGGTCCCCGTTTCGTTTAGCTCGTGCACACATGAAGACGCAGCTGCACGTGCACATGCAGGTGCATGTGATATGCAGCCCTACGAGTGGTGTTGGTGGGGCTGTTCTAATGACCAATGGGTGGTGGTAACATGCCAAGATATGCCGAGATGACCCAATAAAGACAGTGAAGAAGAAGACTGCAAAAATATTTAGCATTGATGGGAACAATACTAGATTTAAAATACTGGGAAAAAAACAGATTTGCAAATATTTAATGAGGATGAAAAAGCATTTAACACATTTGTTAGGCCTCAAGGACACACACAATGTGTTTTGGTGAGTAGCACTGAATGTAAACATAACTTTTGTTTGTTCACAAGAAAACGCCACAGGGCACCGTTAGGTACCTTATGGAGTGTTTGCACAGGGGACCAAGAACTTTTTGGAGAATTCAGGAACTAAACCTGGATCTAGGACGTAAATTTGGTTCCTTTATAACAGTTCCAGGTGTAAAAACATCCCTGCTGTGGGAGCATTAGTCTCTTATGGGTCACTTAGAAAACATCTTTATGATTGCAAAAGACAAAATGTTGGCAAAACAACTCTAAACTATAATATAAATGTGGCTGCAGAAAACCATCTGCTCCTGAATGTTTCAAGTGGACATTAAAAGCACAGATGACCAGGGTGCATTCGGCATTATTGTTAGGATGACGGATATGCACTATTGATGTTTGTTAATGTTAAAAATGAAGTTAGGCTTTGTTGTTTCCTTAGAAAGCTTAAAAAGAAGCAAGATTTTTTTTTAAAGTGAGTGAACAAGCTGAGAACAGAAGCAAACAAGACAGAGAGGGAGTGAGAGCTAGCTCATAAAAGTCTGAGGGAGAAGCAATGAGAGCCAACTGAGTCAATAAGAGAAATAAACAAAACATTATTTTCTAACTGATTCATTTCAGTTACATTCTGAGTCTTAAATGAATATCAAAAAAACACAGATCAGTCATGCAACAAGAAACACAAAGAAAAACCAGATTACCCTGTGTTGTTTCCTTGTGTGTACATTTTACATGCAAATGCACAACAGGGCTTTTACATCCTACTTTTTGCTCCACTTGTTCCATATTTCCTGGAACCATTTTTTTTCTTTCAAAAAGGACTATTACAATTCATATCTCCCTGTTATCTCCAGTCTGAGTGCTAACATTTTCCTAATAATCCTCTCTCCAAGATCACTTGTAAAATTCCCTGAACAGCACCAGCTCCACTGAGCTAAATGAACTTTCATGAAAACAATTGTGTTTTGTGCCTTCAGTTGCAGTAAAGAGAGGCTGTGTGTGAACCCGGGAGCTTTAACAGTGTGTGTCAGCTGAAGTGTGTCGGGAAGACTGCCTGAAAAGATCCCGTAAGCACAGGCCATAGTCGCGCTGGTTTTAGGGTAAGTGGGATGTTGACAGCTTTTTGGACAGCTCGCACTCTGCTCTGACAGGCCAAGAGTTATTATCCAACCTGAGACAGCCCAGTGGCACTCAAACCCTCAAACATGCTCAGTTTCAAGTGTGTGTGTGTGTGTGTGTGTGTGCTTGTATGAGTGTGTGTTTGAAGGCAGGCTGAGAAGGGCCGAGAGTCATCCAGTAGATTTACTGTCTCAGTAAGCAGCTGTGTTTGTCAGTGTTGGCCTGAGGCTTTTCAGTGTGATCCAGTCTGTGTGATTATACACCATACGCTTCTCTCTCCCTCCATTTTCTGTTATTCAGCCTCCTCCTCCTCAAAAAAGCACAGAAACCAAGGGTTGTTTTACCTGCAGAATTGAGTTCCACTTGCTTGCTTTTGCACAAACACAAAAACGTTGATACGACTGAAACAACCATGCACGTCTCCTTATGTGTCAGAACTGCTGCAGAGATTTGTGATTCTTGAAAAATGATCATGACCTAACTGAGAAAACTGATAAGCAGTGCTACATTATGGGAGTCTGTGACTTCCAAACCACGCTGGATGACTGTTCAGCCAGAGCACTTGTCATAGCTCTCACTGCAGGTGTTCAGGCTTGGTTTGGTTTGAAAGGATTACAGGGTGGAGAAGCTCCGGTAAGAACAGTTTTCCCCTTGTGTCTGGCTCTCTCTTTCTGTGTGTGTGTGTGTGTCTGTGAGAAAGTCAAAGAGAGACAGCACTACAGTGAATGCATACCTAAACGTATGCTCAGGTGTGTGTGTATGTTAGGGGGTGGGCTGGAATGATGGATTAACCCCATCAGTCAGTCCTCACTTCATACTATCTTTACTAAAAAAAAATCTCTCTCTCCCACCTGAGTCACATTGCAGCTCCCTCCTGTCTTATGAAACTGCTCCTACAGTAACATCTCTCTTAGTTCTCATTTGTTTGTGACCAAAACTATCACTCTATAATACTTTTAGAGCATTCATAGTAATGGTTGGTACATCACCTGGGGTTATGTAGCTTTGATATCTAATACATTTCAAGGATCAATCTGTTTTAGGTTTAAAGCAAACACACGCATATCTCTGTAGGGACACTGTATTGTGGGTAGCTGGGTTGCTGATAGCATAACTGTTCATATATACGTATGAGAAAGATGTTTATGCCTTGCTAAAATTAGAAATCTTAAGCATTTATTCCACCACTAAGTACATTATTAAGTGCTGATACAATCTTTACTAATTATTTTAATGATAATGTATTAAATGACCATGTGAAAGAGGTCACTCCTACAGAGAATTATCAGCTAATTAAATCAGCGACCTCCGACCCTGCAAATTTATTGTTCCTGTTAACGCTCACCACTCTCATAGTATCAAGCGGGCAAAAAAAACTCTAAAAACCCACTGTACACTACCTGCTCAGTACCGGACAGCAGACAGACAAAGTTAGTCACTAGCTGGTGAACATAGTGCAGCATTTAGCAGCTATTGAGCCAGCTATTTCCCTCAGGAATTGGTAGAGACCAAAAACAGAGCTTAAAAAAAGAGTGAATATTGGGCTTAAATTGAACAGGCCAGAAAAATGACTTCAAATGAATCACAATGTTGCTCCTTCACTGTTGTATGTGTAAATAAACCCCCTTTCATGACATGCATCCCTTCATGTTAACCTGATGGCAATACAACATGTTGGTTTCATGGCTGAATAACTTTTATGTAAAAGTCACAATGGCAGTCTTACTGGGTCAGACCTGTGAGATATTTACTTTCAACACTTTTTCTTTGAACACAGCACAAGTCTGAATTGAATGCTGCCAGATTCACATAAAGGTGCAGCAGCACAAGGTTAAACATGCAGAGAGTTCTACCTTCCTTATACCACCTTCTAAGGTCATGGTAACAAATGTATTAAATTAATCTCTAATGCACAATATTAACTGTTAATATAGGAGGAAACATTGTGACAGAGCCCATTTTGAATTGCTGAGGAGATCAATCTTCTCAGAACAGATAGGTAGAAACACTATTTTCCTCTCGCGGACCTACATATAAAACAGGCACAAGAATTTGCTCTCTAATAATGTTCAGTGATGAAATTGATGTGCAAATGTAGCAGTGGATTCACCAGAGAAGCACAGAAAAACATAATTAAGGTTTCACCAGCAAAACAAGTTTCAAAATTCATCACGTGACAGAAAGCAGTTTTCTTCCTTGCTGTCGTAACATTTTTACAGTGGAAGCATTATACTCATTTCCAACTCTATATTTTTATTCTGGGACTCCACTAGAGTAGCTTTGCATGATTCACAATCCTTATCTATCGTATACTACCTCTTATGCAGCCTCTGACTGAAACGGGCAACATTTGCTCCTGGCTCTTTAAGGCTCCCCTCTGTAAAAGCCTGCCGAGGGGCAGAACCCAGCGTCATTGTGCTTGTGAGCACCGCCTCATCCTCTTACCGATGCGGAGGCTTTGAAAGCAAAGTGTAAAACTACTAAGTGCTATAATATAATTGATTGGAAATGGCAACTTCTCAAGTCCATCCGTACATGATTCAGCCTGAATCCGATCCGGAATATGAGCCTGGACATGACGAACATCCATAAAAGCAAAGATTACAGCATGATGAAATATTACAGCCATTACCTGCTTATTGTGTAGCTTAAGAGCAGATTTCATTTTTTAATCACAATCCATAGATAAAAACTTTTCTATATATTCCCCATTAATGCTGACTGAAGAGGAAAACGTCTGCTGTCAGGAAATGCAAACACTAACGTTGCTCGTAAAACATTATTCTGCTGTCACAAAATTACTGTATTATTTAAATGCTAGAGTACATGAAATGCCTATAATACTAGTGAAATAGACTGTTGTAGGAAAACGAGCTTGGAGCGGATGGTCGTGTGAATAAGTCTGTGATGAGCTGATGTCAAAAAACGTTGGAAACCTACCATTAGAGCAGTCTGAAACTTGAGCTTTTGTCTCGCAGTGATTACTTTCACATACGTTTACCTCATCGTTTCAAACTTTGGCCACATCTAATAGGGACATCTGACATCGCAACATTACATATATGAGAAAATAAGGAAAATAGTTCCCCTTTAACTCACCACTCTCTCTCGCACTCACTCACTTTTCCCTGCTCCTTTTTGTGCACCAGGTGCCAAATATTGCGCAAGCCCATGGGTTTTTTCAGTAAATATGCTGTCACGTCTGAATTTAGGCCATGAGGAACATTGCTGTAGCAGTCACCTATCTCTGAATGACAAAAGCTGTCACATTGACAGACAGGTGAGGATTGTTTTTCAGCAACTATTAACTAAAAAGTCTGCTATATCAACATCCAAGGCAATGATATTTTTTAAATGTTGTGTTCCCAACTTGTTCCCTCGACAAGTGCCCAAAAAATTCTATTATTTATTTAAGTAAACTTTTTTTTAACATTTTTATTTCCCCCCATTTTTCACTTGGTTTGCCCTTAGTTGAAAGTTAGTAGAGATTGAATATGAAACTATTTTTAAAAAATACATTTAAAGCGCTGTGTGTGTGTTGTATGTGTAAGCGCACATATGTGTATACATATGTGGTTTTACTAAAAGCAATGTGTTCCCCCTCTGCTCACCCAGCTCTGGACTCCCCTCCCCCAGACTAATGGTTAAATAAACAGCCTGGTGTCTGCCCTGCTGTGGGAACAGTCAGAGGGATCTGAGAGTGTGTGTGCTGCTCCGCACACCTCTGCACTAATGCTGGTCAGAGTGTCACGGCCTGCAAGCTGCATGACTCCTTTGTGGGCTGATGGACACAGACAGACACGGAGAGACAGGCAATAAGGAAGAGGAGAGGGTGAGAAAGATCTTTTGCTCTTGTGAAAGTCATTTTTTGTTTCTCGTCCAGTTTCCCTTCTTCACAGTCCTGCAGATTATGGAGGAATGAAGAACAAGCAACTGACAAATTCTCATCGCTCCTTCCTCCCTCACTTTTGATATGAACATTTTGACCTCTCCAGTGTTCTTTACTTTCAATTTATATATGACTGGGATACTCAGTTCATGTTGTACTGTGAGCAACTGTTATCATTATGGCAGAATATGTTTTACATTACAGCAATATAGCAGGATCTCTATTTAAAAGAGGCTTTTGAGAGCAGTGAGAATGGATCAACATAGTGAAATTGAGGGACTGACAGGGTTAGGATTAGTGACCCCATTCCCATCGTCACAGTTTGCATCTGTCATTTGATACATTGTTGTTCTAAACATACTGATTATTGAGACTTTAAAAACAAGAGCTACAAAAGTACTGAAAGTTGAACATAGTGATGAAAATGGTAATTTCTCTCTAGTCTCCTCACCACATCAGTTTAGGGCAACGGCACAGCCCAGTGATGGGTGGAGACTGTCACTGTCTGGCCTTGCTCCTGAGCGGAGCCGTAATATTTCAGTTCAGCGGGGTTATCCCCTGTTGTGGGGGGGGCAGTGGAAACGCATACAGTATGATTACAGTGTGGCCCCAGCTAAAGTGTGCTATACTGGGCAAGTGGAAGAGGGCTATAATATTCCTGCTAGCTGCATTTAAATCTGACGAGTGTCTGTACTAATAGTTTTGTAAGCCAGGTGAGCTGGAAGAAAATATTGTAGAATACTGAAATGCAGAATATAGTGCAGAAACACCCAGGCTGAAACCAGACCTATACATCAGTGGAAGATGTTTTTGCTTTTTTTCCCAAAAGTTTGCCCAGTACTAAGATTATGTTGTCCTATTTAGAACTAAACTATTATGATCAATACATATGGGCAATTCTAAAGGTAAATAACAGTAAGTTTAGATCCATACCCAGATTTAATTAACATACTTTTTATTGGCAAAATCTTCCTATTAAGTCTGTGAAAATATTTTTTTCCATCAGATTTGGACTGTGGATGTGGACAATAATCAACAACAAATGAACAAATGGTAAATATTGTGCCAAGCTACATAAAAATGTTTACCAATTCATCCAGCAGCAAGCTGCACCCAGGTCATATGACTCATTGCTGTGGCTGATTCAAGCTTTTTAATTATAGATCTTTTCATCGTGAGACTGCTCACACTGCTTCCAATCAGGGATCATCATGTGGTAAACCATCATCAATATATAAAAAAAGAATTAACTCATTAATATACTGTACATCAAGTTGACAATACTTACTGTCAAGTAAATTTAGTTGGATTTAACTCTCAGTGCAATTTTGGATATGTGTGAGCGATGTGTTTGTTTTTTGTGGCAGGGACAGACTCAAAGGCAGAGACAGACGGACAGACAGAGAGAAGTAGGCCATGACTCTGAATGGTTGCAGTGTCATGTCTTTGATGTCAGTTTGTGTCCATATCTCGCACGCCTGATTGGACAGCTCCAAACAAACCGGCAGGAGCCCAGTTCAACACTTTGAGCACGCAAAGACAAAGAGAACCTCACAGACACAAGCTGCTGCGTTTCATAAATCAGCTCAACAGATCTCCCTGGTCTGAAGTGATTTACAGTAACTGTGCCCTGAAAATATTCCCATTTATCTCTACCATCACATTAAAAGTTCAAGTGTTGATTTAAATTATTAGAAGGTATCAATAAACCTTTCAAGACCAATTTAGCATGTTTCACTGAACACCCATATCACAGGTCCCGAATGGGCTTTAATGATGTTTCCTCTTTTTTGCCCCATGAAAATCACATCTGATGTAATATTTTCAGTATATTTGTTTATTCTCTAAACATTCAGCCTGAAGGTAGTCAAAATACACTCTGTTTCCCTGTAACACTTGCGCATACATTACTTGTATATGTTGTTAAAGAGGAAAAAACACACTGAGTGAATTTACCTCTTGAGATTTCCCGTTCAAACACGCACACACAAACACAGACACACATACACACACGATGCAGGCCTCTCCAGGCATGATGTTTACAAATGTAGCTCCCAAGTGGCTGGGCTTACTGGGGTAATAAGACATAAACAAAACAGCAGTCTGCAGGGACATTTCACAAATGTAACACCCATGCATGCACCCTAAAATGCATGCGTGTGCGTGAGGCACAGAATGCATGCAGGCTGCACACACACATTGTTCGCAAGTTTCAGAGCCAGTCACACTCCACTCCAAAGAGACATTTTGCAATGATGCAGCGTAAAAAAAACCCAAAAAACTCCAGCAAGCTACATATTTTAGTTTCCCAGGATCACACTTGAAGTTTTAACAAATGAGCTGAAATGGAAAATAAAGGAGGACGGAGAGGAGGCATTAAAAGACAGATGGAGGAGATGGTATAAAGTGAGAAGATGAAGGAACAAGAAGAAGGCAGCAAACTGGATTTAAGCCTATTTATTACTCATTTTTATTTTTACCAGTATTAACTCTTTGGTAATGTTATCTCTGGAATTTTGAAGGGGAGGACGATCAGCGTCTGTGCAGGTGGTTTTGGTGTAAGGGCACCGGCATGCATCATCAGAAGTCTGAAACCCCCTCCCAGCATCAGAACTGGGAGGGCCTCAGCTGACCGTTTCTGTAACTTTCTAAAACCGACAATCTGACATTCACACCCACTTCATGCAGAGACTGGCGAGGTGTGTGGAGGTGAGAAAGAACTTTTCTCTCAAGCTCTTTTTTCCTTCTTTACACAACCGAATTCTGTCACTTTTCATGTGTACAAATGAGTGCAGCACTACGAATGCCTTCCAAGAGACTGTCTGCAAGTGTGTGCAAGTGTGTTCTTTAGATGATTATTCTGCCTTTCCCCTCTCTATCACAGCACATTTTTAACTCCACCTGCAACTTTTGCCTTCTGACGTGATCGGATGACACATCATAAAAACTACTTCACTGTGAGCAAACAAAGGCCTTAAGGGGTAAAATGTACTTAACAAGCCTAGAATTCAGAAGTTTTGTAGGCTTTACTTTATACTTTTATACTTATACTTTTTTTTTTTTTTTTTTAAGAATAAAGCAATGCAACTTGGTCATGAATGAGGGTTGAACCACACAGCAAATCATCCCTAAGAGATAGCTACACTGGGCCGGTGAATCACTAAACATCTGGTGACACGGATTAACATTTCAGTTAATGGAAGTTTAGCCAGTCTTCAGACACAGAGCATATGAAACATAAATGTGTGAACTGTGCCAATCTCTGTGCTAGTTGCATCACACGTACACACACCGAGTTACACACTTTCCCCAAATCAATACTTAATGCATCCTGTGTGTTTTTGTGCTGAGGCCAGAAGATGAGAAGTATAAATGGCAAAGTTACCCCTGTGGTGTTTACTGAAATCACGAGGGGGGGATGTGTGTGTGTGTACAGTACATGCATGTGCTTTTACATGGATGCCTCTTCATGGATGTAATTGATAGAAGCACACCCACAGGTACACGTGTGAGCAGCATGCCGACTATATAAATGCTATTTAGGGAGAGTGCTTATGCAGCACAGCGCAGCACATTCTCTGTGTCAGTCGTCCTGGTGAAATGAGGTTTATGGAGGGGTGTGGTACAACAAGGTGAGGCCCAGAACAATGATTGTTTGTTTGTTGTTGTTTTATTGGCAGTGATAATTGCTCCCCCTCCTCTTAAGGATGCTTCCAGATACGCAAGCAAGCAAGTCGGCACACACATGCACACACTTACATACCCACAGGAATGCACCCACACTACTGCAGGCACGTGCACGCACACATACAAATGCAGACACACGCATCCCAGTTTCGTGAAAATTTCCACATGTGCATCTCTGGAGATTTGCGTTTCAAACTGTGATATGTGGGAGAAGGAGGCAAAGTTTTTCTGAAAAAGATCAAGACGTAAACGCAGTTATCTTGATTTCACTGCCATGTTATGTGAAAACTCCAACATGTCCATTTTAATTTCCTGGAAACTATGACAGCATAGGAACAACTTCTTTTTTCCTTATAATGCCATACTGTATCCAATGACTAAATCAACATAAACTCTCTAGAATTTCATATGATCCATAGGAGCAGAAATTGTTTGTACTGAAACAAAACAGCAGGAGCCACTGCAATCAAGGATCGTTTTGGTTGGAGATGAGAGATGAACCCAAATGAATTCTCCTGTCCTTAAAGACGCACACAAACACTGAACCAGATACACAGAGGCTAGGAGTGTTTTCCTATGAGGCATAGGTAAAGACAGGCAGGCTCCAGAGCATAATTGAACATGTAGCTACACCACCACAGGGAGTTGGCAGCGCCTGGGGAGAAGACTTGGCTCCCCTAGAGAGGCCTGGAGCCTAACCAGGCCAAGCTGTGCCAGGCACTGAAACAGACACACAGCGCCCCCTCTCCTTTCAACCACCGCCCCCTTTCTTTGGTATCCTATTCCTTCAAACAACACCCCTCTGCTCCGTTTGCCTCTCCTTTCACACGTAACTTTTCATATATCTTGTTTCTTCTAAAAGTCCTTGGACTGTTTTCGTCCTACTTCTAGCCCAGCTTCATCTGAAAGTACGGTCAACAGGTCGACACAAAAACACAAATTTAAAATCATCTTATGACGCGTTTTCAAACTTCCCCAAGAAATTTCCTTTGGTCCCCTGCCAGATCCCAGTCAGTCACACAGGTGTGTGTGTGTGTGTGTGTGTCAGTAAGTGTGAGGACTATGTTCTGTCTTGTCTGATCCACAGTGCTGTCAAACCTCCTCTTTCACCGCCACATGACACCGTTTGCAGCTATAAAATGCTCCAAGTAAAAATCAAAAAAAAGAAAACATTTATCTGGTATCCAGCAATAAAGTTTACACTTCTATGCGTATATAAATACACTCATGCATGTTCACAGTTAAACCAACATGCACTATGGGGGAAGATATGAAAACATACATATACACAGAAAGCACTGGCAGGCTTTTCCTGTCAAGCCGTGGTCAGTAGGGAGAAAAAGGCGGGTAAGTCTAATTTGGGATACAGTGCCTAACCATAACAGCAAGTCAAACAACATCACATCTACACCAGAACACTCTGGGTTTCTAGGAATTTAGCCTTCATGTCTGGGTTTTTGAGACAGAGACTGAATGGCTTTACCCATTAAACTTTAGTCACATTTTCAAAGTTGCGAACGCCAAAGGTCTTGGTTTTCTTTGTCTGTATGTTAAGATATATAAATATATATGTACATTTGTAAGATTTTGTGCAACCCATATATAATTGATGTATGGTGCAAGCATGTGTTATGTCAACACCAGCCTGGTATTTACACTTTCCTTCCCTTGTACAGTGTGCTCTTTCACTTGCTCTCTTTGAAGACTCTTGCGTAAACAGGTCCCTCTGGCATGGACCCAACCTTACCCAAACCTGACCACACTAGAGGTCATGGGTCGAGAGGAAAGGTGTATGTATGTGTGTGAGAGAGATGTTTTTGCGGCAATATCTGACTATGTGATGAGATGATGTTTTATACTGGATAAAGGTCGGTAACAAAATGGAAAGGCAGAAAGAACAGAGTGAGGAGATGTCAGTTTGAGCCCAAAACATTGCCAGGACAGGACAGGACATGGCATGTACCCTGCTCCACTGTGCCACCTGGACACTCCCCTAACAGACATGTTAAATCAACACCTGCCGTCTAAATGTTGTCCTTCCTTACATCTCCGCTTTCCCTCTTTGTTTTGATTGGTCTAGTATTTCTCCCTCTGTTCTGCAAGGCTGTGTAATGAGGCCCAGACTGTAATTGGGCCAGTTGTGTTATTTTAGGGTTGGAGCGCAAAGTAATTACCCACCCTCTTCTGTACTTTACTCTCAGAAAGATAGAGAGAGGCAGAAAGGCAGAGAGTAAGAAAGACAGGAGGACAGATTTACTGGCCCTGAAAAGGTGAGAGTACAAAACAGATTTTCATGTAATGTTATTGGTTAAAGATGTGTATTTTTGAGACTGTTCTGTAGCCTCTTCACAAACTCTCCACCTCTCCAGCTGTCTTGAACTCAAATGGGAAGTTGCCTAGAAGCTCCTGAGGGGTTGTGAAACACCACTCTTCTTGACTTCTGCATCGGCTGCATCCTGTTGATGAACTTTCCAAAAACAATGTGACTATGACTTGGCTCAGTTAAGCTCTAAATAACATAAAAAAGGGGAAAGCTGGAAACGCAACTGTTAACATTGGATTGATTCAGCACATTGAAAGCATTACACAGTGGAAAAGCTACTGTACACGTGCACTCAGATCGTGACTAAGCAAAAGGCTATAGTGCTGAAGCTCCAAGGGCCAAAGGGTGTTTGCTGAGATCCACATATTAGACAGAAAATATAATTTCACAAAGGAGGAGTTTATATTGAAAAATAACATCAAATGTCTAAACTAGATTTATTTCTATATTCACATTCATATATAAAAAAAAAAACATAATTAAAAGGAACAGAAAATTCATGTCTGGCCCGTCTACACGCCAAGTGTAATCTTGGCTGGAATGAGTATGGATGATAAGAGAGCCAGTGAGGTAATGATTTACCACACCAAGATTTCCTGTCCCTCTGGTGCCGAGAGGTGATGTCATCACAGATATTCGTGCAGCACACACACCAACACTTTAACAAGTCTTTTACAAGTAGTTGTGTGTGCTGTTCTATGTTTTAGAGGGTGTCAAGGGGACTAATCCTTCATCTGATGAGATTACACTGTGTAAAACATGTGATCACGCAGACATGAGCACACTGGATTCCACACACATGCTCACAAATGCGTAAACACAGATTTAAATTCATATACACACCTACTAAAAGTTACTCATTGAGAAATTGAAATGAGTTCCATCGGCATCAGATCTGAACCATTTCGGCCCAGTAAGAATTAAAACTATGATGGCATACAGACTGATAATGTGGAAAATGATTAGTTTATCTCCTCTTTTTTGACAGAAGTTGGTACAGAAGAGCATTTAAAATAATTTTATAGTTTTTTGGGTATAAGTCCAAAATTTTGTAATGACCTTTAAGTTGTAAAACACTACAAAGAGTTACTGTTGCTGTTTGTTTGTCTTTTTCATATTTCCCCTTCACATCTACGAGCTTACGTAACAAATATAATATTTCATGTTATGTTAAACTCCCATTTCCTTATTGTTTTGTGCTGTGGCTTTTTTCATGCGTTCAGTTATGAATCAAAGGAACAATTAACCTGCAACCCCGCAGCATGACACATACCAAGTTACCATTTATCGGAACTGAAAGGAGGGAGGACCATCTCTGCTGCTTCTGATTGTCTTCCTTTTCATCTCTCTTGCTAACCTCTTCCTCATTCTGACCCTGACTCACTTTGAGACTAGGCGACAGTTAACGAATCTTACAACATCGAAACTCCATGCCCTCACATCATAGTTTCAGTGGAAAAATTCAGAGAAATTCACTCAGCACTTTTGTTCCAGCCGGCTCTCACAGGACAGGACAGAGTTAGCAGTCACGCTGTCAGAACCAGAACAGGAAAAAAACGTGTGAACAAATGGAAAGAATGACCAAGCATTACTAGCATGTTGAGTGAAGGAAAGAGGAGGAAAAGAGAGCTGGAGGAGAGGTCAGTAGAGTGACCAGATTATAAATAAACAGCAGGAAGAGGATGGCTTGGTACAATCTGGACTCAACCAGTTCTAAAAGACCTTAGGATAACATCAGAGAAAATGTTGCTGTGTTTTTGCACTCACAGTAGCTTAAAAGCCACTGAGTGACTTAAAAACAAATGAGGACACACGCACATTAGAAGATCTTAAATAGCACCAACATATGAGCAAAAGTACTACATGCAGATGTGACTGCCTTGTTAACCCTTACAGCCTCATGTTGTCTGTCCTGTGTACCTTGCCAGTGAAGGAGCACAGCTATAGTGTACGGTATAGTGTATAGTGTAGAGGAGGTGAAGAATCAAATCCGCGTGTGTGTGTGTGTGTGTGACAGAGAAATAGAGAAAGAGAATGGATGAATGTGTGTATGTGCAGTTTTGTATTACACTTACACTACATAGTGTGCTCACTGCATTTATGTGTGTTTAAGGTTGTGCATTTGAGTAAATGTGTGAAATACAAAGTTATACACACAGTAAAATGCTTAATTAATTATTTTTGCTATTTTTAAAATCTATTATTTAACTTTCATTTAACCCAGAAAAACCCCACTGAGATTAAAAATCTATTTTGCAGATGTGTCCTGATAGAAACCAACAAGTTACAATACAAAAACTGCTAAGACAAAAATATGTCACAGGACCAGATTTAAACAAACTGTAAAAACATGAATAAAATTGTCAATAAAAATCTTGACCAAAAAAAACAAAAAACAAAAGAAAATGAAAAACATCAGGTTCCAAGAGCAAACTAAAATGTCACCTTCCAGCCAACCTAGAAAACCTTTGAGAAGTCTAAAACCGATCAAATAATAAATAACAGCAATCTAAACGCAGCAAATAATAAATTAATAAGACCATGAGACTAAAGGGTTGAATAAAAAGCACCAGTCAAATAAGTAATCTGTATTTCCTACACTACTCAGAATTAGTCTGCTGACACGATATCTTTGTATGAAAGCTGGTGAATTTAAGTGATTGTGAGCAACACAAGTTTTATGACAATTCTTCTCATAGTACACATGTACACATTCACATTCACAAAAGGCTCCTTCAGCTGAGAGAAAGAGCAGAAGAACAGATGAGGAAGGCCTTCTTTCAGTTCCTTCAAATAAACAGGGTCTTTATAATGCGGCTGTGCATATGTGGCTGCATTCACATATGTGCGCGTGTGCTTGTATGCATGCAGAAGTCAGTCTGTGAGAGGTTTTTGGGTGGGATGGGTGAATGATGATGACTGTGGTTTTCAAAAGGAATTTCAAACCGTGCCTGGCCACAAATTCATGCAAATGTGCATATGTGGATGCCTCTGCAAGGGAGAGAGACAGATAAAAAGCAGGGAGACAGAGAGAGAGAGAAACCAAGACAGGGAGATGCGCTGTGATTCACGGTTCCTCCTCCTAAGAAGCCTCAGCCACAGTTGATGTTGCAAGCCCTCGTCACAGCCGTGTGAGGATGACAGAGGATGGAAGTGGCAGCTGGCTCCAGATATAACCAGACAGACCTGGTTCCAAGCTGCAACCACAGCTTGACTGCATACAAAAGTCATGTTAAGAAATGTAGACAAGTTGTTTTAGGGACTCCTGCTTGTCTAAATGGGCCATAATGAGGGGGTCAAAATGTTTTACTAGCAGGCTCCAGGTATGGACGCCTCAGTGGCTCCATAACCTTGAGGGCCTCAGCTTACTCTACTCCTCACTTAACTGTCATTCACTCAGCTCCTTCCCCTGCTGGCTTATAAATACTTTAATTACATCAGGACGGATAATGATCTAGCCTGCATGACCTCACAGCTGGAAAACATATAAACAGAGATGTGGTGCTCCTGAAAAAGGAAGGAGGGGCTTTGAATTATAGTCACCGTCTGAGTAAGAAGAAGAAAAATTCTTACAAATTGGGCAAATCCATTTTAAATCTTAGCTTTTATTGGATTTGTACTAATTCAGCATGGTTATAAGGCAACCACTTCTTCACCAATCTAAAATCTTTGAAGTGTGCCTGTGTATCTTTGCAGGACAGTTCTTCTGCAGCTGAGCATACGTAAGTAAATATCAACAGACCAGGGCTAGAGACACACAGATGTATGAGACATCAGTGCAGCAGACAGGGAGATGGGTGACGGAAAGAGGAAGAGGTGAAGAATACTGAGAAAGGAGGAGGAGTGACAGCTGATGAACAGAAGAGATATTGTAAGAAAAAGAAAAGATTACAACTGAGCTACAGCTTCTTCCCCCTCATTTCAACCAAGACCTTTCTTTGCTGTAAAACGACAGTGTTGCCTTTCCTGTGAGCAAATAAAAAAAAGACATAAAAAGAAGGAGAAAGTGACAATCGAGAGCGGAGAAATAGAACGGCAGAATGTGATGGAATGGGCACTTTTATGAAGGTAGTCTGAAACCCTACAGCTTTTGACTGTGTGTGTGTGTGTGTGTGTGTGTGTGTGTGTGTATGTGTGTGTGTGTGTGTGTGTGTGTGTACATTTGTATGAGGATGAACACAGGGAGAAAGGCTCCACTTTAATCCGTGAGAGAGTGAAGTGGATGTGGAGTGGAGAGGTTCTTGTGCAGAGTTCCCCAATAGAGGACTTCAGAGTTTAAGAGCACAGGATGCAGAGATGATGCAGACAGGAAATGCACACAGACAGTGGGTATGCAAAGTGTATTTAGAGGAGACAGACCCCTGTGTGGCAATAACAAAGTCATGGGTCAGTGCCACGACTAATGAGAGGTCACACAGGATGTCTGTGATCAAGGGGGAAAAGGCTGAAATCCAAAAGCTCCTGAATGGCTGATGCACATTAACACACGTGATCTGACCCACATAAAAGGATTAACCCATTTAAAGGGCTTAATTTAAGATAATTTAAATTTCTGTGTATTTATTTTTATTTAAGAGTTTGGTAAAACTAATTTAAGACTTTCTAATAGCTTTTAATATTTAATATTCAATTGTTGTTTAAGTTTTTTTCTGTTTTGCTTTTGAACACCTGCTCTGAGGATTCAGCAATCAGTTTAATGGCAAATACGAAAAGTGAACCACTTATATAACCAATCACAAAGACACTACCAAAACAACTGTGTAAAACTGAGAAGACTTAACATATTTTATGTTAGGGCTGTGTATTGTTTACCTCATTGACAATAGTCAAGTTAATTTTATATATATAGTCCCAGTCCCTGGCATCACAGACTAGCTCTAGGTAAGTGGAACGTGACCACTCTGGTGGTTAAGGAGCCAGAGTTGGTGTGGGAGATAGAGCAGTACTAGCTACAGTCGATATAGGTGGGCTCACCTCTACGCACAACACTGGCTCTGGAACCAAACTCCTAGAGGGGGGCTGGACTCTATCCTTCTCTGGAGTCTCCCTGTGTGAGAGGCAATGGGTGGGTGTGGAAAACTCACAAGCCCCTGGCTGAGCGTCACTATTTTGGGGTTCTCCCAGGGGAACGAGAGGGTGACCTGGAAGTCGCTAAGACTCTAACTGTTGGCTTTGCTTATGCACCTAACAGCAGTTTGAAGTATCCGACCTTCTTGAGTCAGTGAATAGGGTTGTGGAAGGGGCAAACTTGGGGATTCTACTGGAGGACTTCAGGGGGAGTAGTGTTTTGTTGTTGGACTTCTGTACTATCTATGGATTGGCCATAACAACCACCATGTTTGAGCATAAGGTGGTTCATAAGTGTTTCTGACAGCACCTTAGGACTAAGATCAATGATCAACTTTGTGGTCGGATCATCTGATCTGCAGCTGTTTGTCTTGGATGCTTAGGTGAAGAGAGGTGCAAAGCTGTTAACTGATCAACACCTGGTGGTGAGTTGGATCAGATGGTGATGGAGATGGCCGGACACACCTAGTAAACCCAGACAAGTAGTGAGGGTGTAATGGGAATGTCTGGCTGAGGCCTCTGTGAGGTCTTCAACTCATACCTGCAGAAGGACTTCGCACACATCTGGTTGAGGCTCTGGATGTGTAATCAGACTGGGCCATGTTCAAGGCTTCCATAGTGGGCCCAGCTGTCAGAAGTTGTGGTCACCACCAAGGGAAGCCATCAAGCTGAAGAAGGAAGCTTTCTTGGCCTGGCTGGCCAAGGGGTCATCTGAAGCAGCAGGCAGGTACCAGCAGGCCAAAGGGGCTGCAGCTGCAGTGGTCATGGTCATGGTCATGGTCAAAAGACTTAAGCCTAAAGACTCCGAGGTTGCAAAGGTAGTCAAGAAGCTCCTTAGGGGCAAGGCGCCAGGAGTGGATGACATTCGCCCTGAGATACTGAAGGCTCTGGACATTGTGGGTCTGTCTTGGCTGACATGCCTCTTTAATGTTGCATGGAAGGTGGGGACAGTGCCTGTTGAATGGTAGACCAGTGTGATGGTTCACACTCTCAAAAAAGGGGATAGGAGGGTGTGGTCGAACTATTGGGGTATCTCACTGTTCAGCCAACTGGGGAAAGCCTATGCCAGGGTGCTGGAAAGGAGGCTCCTACTGTCATACCTCAGACTCAGGGAGGGAGAACAATGCAGATTCAGTCCTGGCTGTGGAACAGCAGAGGTGGTAATTGATACCAGAACACCTTAGGTCTAAGATCAATGATCAACTTTGTGAGAGTGAGAGTTGTCTGTGTATTCTTGGCAGGAAGTCAAACACGTTGCTGGTGGGTGTTGGCCTCCACCACGGTTGTCCCTTGTCACCAATCCTGTTTGTGATTTTCATGGACAGGATTTCAAGGTGCAGCTGGGGGGAGGATGTCTGGAGGAATTTGGGGCATTTTCCACTTGTAGGAGGCCCTGGGGTATACCCAGAACACACCGGAGAGATTATATATCTCATTTGGCCTGGGAATGCCTCAGAATCCCCTAAGAGAAGCTGGAAAACATTGCTAGGGAGAGAGATGTCTGGGCTACTTTGCTTGACCTGCTGCCACTGTGACCCAACATCAGATAAGAGGCAAAAAATGGGTAGATGGAGGATAGATGGATAGCCCAAAATCACCTATCACGTATTTACCTCTAGAAGTACTATTTTTGGTTTTCCTTCTGTAACAAAACCAATATAATGTAAGTATGAAAAAACACATCAATGCAAGTCTGAAAATGCTGAAACAATGAGTCATTTAAGAAACACTAAAAAATGCCTCCATAGGTTAGGGTTAAGATGCCAACCATGAACCACGTTCCCTTGTTTCCTGTCATTCCTCCACTGTTACTTTCTAGGAGTGGCATAATATTAACCACAAATTAATAAAAAAGAAACTATGCTAAAGACCTAATAGTATCAGACCCTTAAATATTAGAATTTGCTGCATTTTTCTTCTTCTAGTTGAAGTCTTAGTGCCATTTCTGGATGGTTTGATTGTGTCTGAATGCTTTTCCAAGTTCCTAAACACCCTGAGACATTATCTAAACAATCAGATTAAATTTGAATGGTCATGCCAGGCCAGTGTGTCGTGAGATTAGCACATGATGGCGGAGGCAGTGTGTGTGTGTGTGTGTGTGTGTGTGAAGGCGTGTGTGTGTGGGTAAGCCTGGTCATCTCAGCACTAGCTGCCATTTAGTAGGACAGAATTAAGTGTGAGGACGTCTGTCCGGTACCAAAGCATGACATCAGCCAGTTGGCAAAAGAGGTGTTGGAGCAGGTGCTATATGGGAACGAGGGAGGGATGGAGACATGCGGGGAGGGGGTGGAATTGGGGAAGGACAGGGAGAGGATGGAGGTGTGGGACAGCAGAGCAGAGGGTGGTGCAGGACGATGGGGCAGGAGCCAAGATGAGTGTCCAAGTGAAGCTATTTATAGCTCTCCATCATGGGCCATTCTACCAGGCCCTGATCACCACCAGTATTATCCCTCCATTTCCCCTCTGCTCATATTCAGCTCATATCCAGGAAGAGCCAGAACCACATTTACCTCTGAATCATGTCATATCAAGTCTATTCTTGGGTGGTGACATAAGACATTTTCCACCCATCATGTTAAAAATATGTCAAATAGTGCTTTTGTCACAATGCTTTTCTTTATTTAAAGCATCACATTTTTATTTAATAAAACTTTCCACTCAATTTTTACAAGTGGTGGAATGTAACTAAGTATATCTACTCAAGTAGAAATACTTTACTTGTGTTTTTCCATTTTGTACTACTTTTTACCTGGACACCACTGCAATTCTGAGGGAAAAATTATAATTCTACTTCGCTACATTTATTGGACAACTGCAGTTACTTTACAGATTCATACTTTACACCAAAACCTCAACCAACTGCAATAGTAAAATGCTACTTACTCATTGATCTATCAACAATCCAGCAACATAGTATATGAGAAAAATTAAAGACTGGCAGTGGGGCTTTTCTTCTCAGTTGAGTACTTTTGATACATTGCATGTGATATTTTCATTGCAAGACATGCAATGAATGCACTTACGTCGCACTTGTAATGGAAGATTTTCATATTGAATTATTGCAACTTTTACTTAACATATATAAATATTTTTTCCACCACTGATTTAACCATTTAAACCCTTTTAGTCAAATTTGCATGTCTTTTTGTCACTAACATAGATACTATGGACAGTTGAGAATCAAAAACCAAAACCAAACAGCAAAGTGAACCAACAGCTACCATTTACAGTGTAGCACTGACCTAGACCAAGAACTGGGTCCAGTGAGTCGAGCCATCTGGTGGACATCAGCTCTGTCCAAATAAACTCTAGAGCCACCATTTAGCAAAAAAGTCAACACTCCAAATATATCTAAATCTCTCTCCTGAAGTATTTGAACTGCATATGATATAAAAAATAGTTGATAGGATATTATTTCATGCATTCTTCTTCCTTGTCAAAGTCTGGCGCATTTCAACTCGACCGTCAACAGTTCAGTCAGAGAACTGGGTGTGTTATGCTAACCAGAGGTCTGTAAGATCACTTCTTTCTGACTTCACAAGCCAAGATTTTTTTCATTTCCAAACTTCTAGTCTTCACACCCAAACCATGCTCAAGTGACAGTTGAGTCAGTTGAGACAATTTATCAGATTTCATGCAGGAGTTCCCCTTTAGCACAGCAATTTCATATTTTTAGCACACTGAAGCGTCCAAGAACAATATTATTAATGGCCACAATCAGAATATCTACATCCAGTGTTGACAATTGCACCCAAAACTTGTGTGTCCCTATTAGAAACATACATCCACAACTCTAAAACCATCCCCATAAATCACACAATGATGTCAGTGAGAGATAATCTGGAGTTAAAGAGAGTTATTGTACACACATGGATCTGCAACTTATCCAGGCCCACCACCACAGCAGCCTACAGCAGAATGGCATTGTGTTGAGTTGTAATGTCTCTGGGCCACGTGTTACAATATAATAGTGTCTTTGTCTTCCACTTATCTGGCTGCAGCTCAGGCTGCGGAGCAGAGTGTTTCAACAGCTACTGTCTAACTATCAGACCTATGGACACAATCTAGCTCTCTGTGTGACGGCTTATTGTCAACCACTCTGCACGGACAAAATAATCATCTGAACAGGGACAGATAAGTAGATTTTTACATGCCCACAAACTGTCTTATTGGAAGGCTAGGGCTGGCAGAGGTTAGGCAGTTTTCTTCCTCAGCATACATTTAAAAAAGCCTGTGCCACAAGAACACATGCAAACATATTTGCTGTAAACAAAACACATAGCCACTACTGAACACACACAAAGACATGGGATGTGCAAAAACACTCATACAGTTTTTCCCTTATAATTAAACACACAAATATCTTTGAATAAATACACAAATACAGTGACAACCAGATGACCAGAGCCTTTACTGTATGCTGTGAGCTCCTATTTAGGAAATGTCCTTGGCTTTTTGGTTGTTTTCACGGTGAATCCCAGAGTCCACCCACACAGGCAAGCCCTGCAGAGACCTTCTGTTCCTCAACCCAGGACACACACACAAACATGCACAAAGAACGAACACACACACACACACACACACACACACACACACACACACACACACACACGCACACACACACACGCACACACACACACAGAGACAGTCACAGGGAGGAAGAAAACAACAATAGAGAATCGAAAGAAGGTTTTATTGTGACTGGTTTCCTCTCACACAACAAAGAATTTTTATTTGCCATTTCATGGTTTGCTCAGAGGTTTACATTTATTATGCACTGGTTGACTAAATAATGTGCAGATGGTGGCCTCTGGAAATAGGAATGAAAAAACATAAAATCTCAAACTCAATTGCTTGGTTGAAAAAAGTAGAAAACTAGAATGCTATTTTATCACATACAGTAAGTGTTGACATGTGCTGATTCTGAATGTGCCCTATTTCTAAATTTGAACTTCATGTTTGACAAAATGAAGTTGAACTGGATTCAATAGCACACATCGACACCAGCCTGTGTGTTTTATGGACCCAGCAGAGAGTGGAGTACATATGGACGCCTAACATTATGGCACATCGCACTATAATGTGGTGTGGTAATGGCCGTGAAACCACATGTCACTGTGGAAGGAAGAGAGACTCCAGAACGGAGGCAAGGCCCAGAGCCAGACCAGTGCTGCAGTTCACCTTCAACTGCTCTTTATCTCTGTTTTGCTCTGTCTGTTTATGTCATCTCTCTCCTTCTCCCTCACCTCTAGTTCTTGCTTTCTTATTCCACTCCGTGTCTCTCACTGCCTTTCAAATATCTCATGTTTCTTTCTTTTGCTCTCTCAATGTCTTTCTCATTTTTCCAGACTTGACCCAAGGGTTACTGCCTCTAAAAGAATGTCCTGCTCAGGCCAAGGCAATATTGTGGTTATTCTTTGAAAGAGACAATGACAATCCTGGGAGTTAAACTTCTCCTTATATTTTTGATTTTACTATGAATCATATCAGTTTTGCCTCAGTAAGATGTCCCTTTAAGAGACCTTAAGATGCTATTTAATGGCTTTCTTCATATGTTCCTCCCTTATGTGAAGCAGCCAGTGAAAGCACACTTCACTGATAGAACAGCTTGGCTTAGTCATGTGAATGGCTTCAGACCTCAAAAGTGATCAGCTCTAACCACTTTAAATTTCACTCCCTCTTAACCACATGCAGCCAGACTGCTGGCTGTTCAGTGTGATACAATGTGCTTGTTACACAAGGTGAGGGTGTTTCTCCTGATGACTTCAGAGCATGCAGGCCGGCCTGGGCTCTCGTGTTTGTCTGTGCAAGCAGCCTGGCAAAGTCCAGGGAGGCAATTGAGAGTGGACTTTGGAGGGTGGGGAGAGATGAAGGCTTGCTGCGTACACACACACACACACACACACACACACACACACACACACACACACACACACACACACACACACAGATTCAAGGCTGGTATTGCCTCTGGCTACTGCAGAGTAATAAAGTGATCCAGAGAAAATGCAGGAGGAAATGACAGGATATAACCATGTGTGTCTTACAGCTGCTACTCTAATCAGATGTACGCTTTCACTACATTCAACTTGGGTCTTGTTAGACTGAAATTCCTCCATTATAGCCACTGGAAAGGGGATTAATGTACACATGTGTTGTTTTCAGTAAACAGAACTGCAGCGGTTAGATGTATTTATCAGTAGTTTGTGTCAAACAGGGCTATTGTGGGTTATCGACCCCTGGGTGGGCTACTGCTGTTTCTCCACCTTCTGCCACTGTGGTTTACCTCTCTGGAAACTCTGGCTGTGCTGCTGGCACACAATGGCTACCAGATGCAAAATGCTGGCATGGGTGAAGGTTGGCTACAGAGAAACCTCTTATGAGGGGTTTCTTGAAAGCGCTTAAGAAGCCGGTGATGTAGCATTAATAATGATTAACAGTAGCCTCAGACCATTTCTTATGGCTTTGCAGAGATAAAGACAAACTTGTCAGACTGTGATCAGATTCAGATGCATACATTTTAAGGACACACACAGTCACTCTACTCTTAACTTGTTGTGGCCCAAACCACAGTTTCATTAGGGAGTCTAGACAAGACCACCTGTGCCTATGCTACTGACTCCTTCACGAGTCTGTGCTCACCTCAGCGGCCACACCACGATGCCTCAGATATCCTTTAACATGCACGGACACACAGCACAACATAGCTAAGACATATGCACACAGAAACATGCAGTCAAGGATATGACCTTATACACAAAATTAAATACACACATGCTCACACACACTACTTATCTAGAGATCATCTGCAGAGAGAGAGAGAGAGAGAGAGAGAGAGAGAGAGAGAGAGAGAGAGAGAGAGAGAGAGAGAGAGAGAGAGAGAGAGAGAGAGAGAGAGAGAGGGGTTATTATAGGTTCCTCCCAGACGTGATGTCACTCAGCTCATAAGAGGTGTCTTTAAATCTGACAGACACTGAGGCATGTGACGTCGAACTTTTATATTATCTAGATAGAGCTGTCCTCTATAAATGTATATGAAAGACTTTGTGTTGAATTAGCCTGCTGGAGTCTGTTGATGTTAGACATCAGGGTGAGTGTGAGCCTATTTGTTTTCATGTCTAGCAGTAAAATACATATTCTCCAGAAGTAGCTACAGCAAGAGCCTCCTCATGGAGAGGCAATGGAGCTGGATAATTATGGGGTGTGTGTGTGTGTGTGTGTGTGTGTGTGTGTGTGTGTGTGTGTGTGTGTGTGTGTGTGTGTATCTGTGTGTGGTTTTGAGGAAAGGACTGGGAGAAAAAAAGAAAAAAAAAATGTTGTAATTTTTACAGTGAATTCCAGCTTGATAACCAGAACCAGCTGGCTTTTGTCTCTCAAACACACACACAGAACTACCAGTCCTTAGCATAAACAGTTGTGAAAATATGATATTGAGATGTGAATGAAAACCTGCTGACTATGTTCGATGGCAGCAAATGGTAGAAACATCAGTGTTCCTCTGCTCCTGTAAATGATATACAGTCACCAAACTGATACTAAATACAAAAACACAACTAATGACATCCATTCTTGCATGAACATTTGCAATAATTGTTATTACATAATAATAGATAGTCTTATTCGGCATTGCAATTAAAAGGAGTTTAACTTTTATTGGTGGAGAAGTAGAAATTCATTTCCTACTCACACATCCTATTCAGTTAACTTAATTGATTGAAACATAAATACAATCATTAATATTCCTACAGTATTATCTGCTGGGTGGAAAATGTTTAAGTGGAAAAGATGAATAACCACCAGTTACACTTTTTACTTGTCATTGGCCACTTGTACCACTCCCTTGTGTGTTTATCTGCATCATCCTGGTCATCTCAAAGGAGCAAAGTAACCAGACAACACACACACACACCAGCTGTTATCAGTACCATTAGATAAAGCACACATGAGTGTGACCCCTGTGTACTCAATGTAAATGGAGAATAAACTACTGGAGTAACCCCCACATTGCTTTATCAATATTACAATAGTTTTCAGCCCTATGCACTTCAACCTCCAACATGCACAGAGACCGCTTGGCAGTTGACATCTCTACTAAGCTGCCTCCATGACCTCTGTTGCCCCAGGCAACCCCTTGTTGTTGCAGTGTTTTAAAAGATGTGAAGAGCACAGTCTCCCACCAGGATAACTCTGGAGCGAACACAGATTAAAGTCTGCTAGTCTAAGAATGGGAGCCCTTAAGGCTACATACAGCAGAGCAATTGTACATGCAAGCGTGTGTGAGTGAGTGTGTGTGTGTGAGTCAACGTATGAGCTCCCACTTTGTGATTTTTGTGTCTGTATACACATCTGTGTATGTGTATGCAGATGTTATGTGCATGCCTGGTTGTACCCTATATCTCCAACGTGTATGGCCTTTAATTTTGAATGGAGACAAATGCTGTGCAGGCCCATATTGAGGCAATGAAAAGAACCATTTCTCTCTACCTACAGATCAATGGGTTCCCATTCAATTAGAAAGTCTGAAACCATTAGCACCCGGCTAATGACTCCATTCTGGAGAGCTGGGGAGTTTTGGCCTCGGGGTAGGAGGGTGGCAGGCGGGGGAGCCAGAAAAAGCATCCAGGCTGAGTGGGGGATTTCTTTAACTGCATTCATTATGAGTGCATTACACTTCTTTAGTGTCTTATCGGGCAAGTAGTACACTTTCCAGATAGCATATTGCAGCAGGGTGTTGAAGGTATTGTCCCTCTGGTCTTCTTTCAGCTAATGCTAAAGCTGTGCACCTCCTATTACTAAGTGCCCCCATCCCTTTTATTCACAATGTTTTTTGTAACATTAATTGTTTCCAATAACTCTTGTATTGCTCAGTTTTCCAGCCCACCTTACTGCAACCCAACTTTGATTGTCTCTGATGATGTGAGAGGTAAACCTGCAGGTCTTTCTACTATTCCTGTAATGATGACAACTATTCATTAGTGGATAATGGAGGCAGTGTTTTTGGATGAATTAACCTCCAGTTTTGCAGTCCCATTTTCTACACAGTCCTGTGGCATCATTTATTCACCTCAACTTGTTAAATACACAGTTAAAAATGCTGATTAGAAGTCCCAGAGTTGAAAACAGCAGTTGGCCTAGAGAGACCTGCAATAGGATAGAAAGAAAGAGCAGAAGAGGGGAAAAATAAAGACGCAGACTGTAGTGAGTAGAAAGTAGGCAAGCAGCCAGGCAGACAGAAAAATGGGTGTATATGAGAGGGTTTACAGGTAGAAACCATGTGGCTACAGGCAGAGGTAGGACGCCATGGTCAGAGTCCATATCCTGTGTCTTAATAATGCGTGCTGTGGCCCCAGGGGAACAGCAGCTTTAATGGGGAGGCAGTCTGTCACTGGTAAACACATGCTGGAGCTCAGTGAAAACACTGCTGGCAAGGAATTAGGTCATTTGTGATAAGCATGAGAGCAGCATCGCCTTGAAATCATTTTTGGCTGCATGTGCGCATGCGTGTGTGTGTGTGTGCGCGTGTGTGTTATGTGGAAACTGTCCCCCATTAAACATTTGTTTAGCTTGACATTAGTTTACCTCAACAGTCTGTTTGCTTAGACAAGTCTAAATCAAATCCTCTTTCTGTTTATTACGGGGAACTAATTCATCGTAAATAGCTTGTTACATTCAATAGAAGGGTAAAAAAAACAAATTTCCTACTAACACTAAAGCCTCCATTAGTCATGCTGCAGATTTTGACCCCCCGAGTCCAGTGTAAACCTATAAGGGATTTAATGATATTACATTTCACGGCGGCATTTGTACATAGTGAATAAGCCATGACACCAGCCACATGAGGTAAGGAGTTGGACTGGTACAGAGGTAGCTGAGGTTAAACGGAAAAGCAGGGGATGTGTCATTACTCTGAAAAAACATTTGTCATGATTCTGGTCACTCTGTAGTGAAGATCAAGTGTTAACATAATCACTTTTCCAGATTTCAGAGAGACTCATCATTATTAGAAATAGAGTGTTTGATGGATGGTGCATAAGTTGAGAAGAGAAGAGAAGGGAAGGGAAGGGAAGGGAGCCATGCGGTCCTCCTTTTGCTTCCCGTTTGATTGCTCTGGTCTGGCTCGTCTACTACAGGAAGAGCTGGGAAAAGTAGTCGGGCCCATCCAAACTTGACTAGCTGGCCCTGCTCTACTTTCATCCTGGGACTGCCACTGAGGTGGTATGGTGTAGGGAGATGGGGGAGAGGCATCGGAGGAGTTCACAAGGGGCAGTGGGAGGCAGGAGTGGCTAGGTGTGGAAGGTTGCAATGGGTGACAGGGTGGGGTGGGGGGGTGGGGGGGGGGGTGCAGGGCTCTCTCCCTAAGAAGTGCTAACTTGGACAGTGGGAGGAATTTTCTGTGGTTTATCCAACGAGAGCTGCTCCATCTGTATAAACTGGAGCCTGCCAAAATGTAGGCTCTCTCTCCATACACACACACACACACACACACACACACACACACACACACACACACACACCAAAGTCTGCCAGAATGTTGACTCCCTCTGTCCAAAGAGGAGCAGAGAATATTAACTCCCTCATTACTCACACAGATAACTAGTGCTCAGATGTCTAGATAAAAAAAGTTACAAGAAACACACATGAACATACATGAGCATGTGGTTGCATGCACACGCACGCACACACGCACTCAGTCCATTGAGAAGGCAAGTCCCGAGGCTCTCCTGGCTGCAGAGTACTTAAAAGAATTGTTTCTGCCCGTTCTGCTGAGCTGCCGTAATGACAGTGGTGTGGAGACAAAGGTTATGTAAGTGTGAGCTGCAATCCCACTCCACGCCATTTAGACGTGACTCAGCTGGCCCAACGCCTGTTTGTGTGAGTGTGTGTGTGTCAGTGTGTGGGTGGGTGTGTATGTGTGTAAGCAGGAGAGAGAGAGACAGAGAGAAGAGAAGAAGCTGAGTGTATAAAAGAGAAAGACACAGGACAGATTGTGTGTAAGCTGGAGAGAAAAGAAAAACAGTTTGAAGAGGGGTGAAGAGTTGTGTGTTGTCGTTTTTGTTTGTGCATGTGTGTGTTCATGTCAAGGGCTCGGGGTTGTAACACATTTGTTAGTGACGTTGCAGTTTAACTTTTTGTTTGCGACAAATACACTAAGAGAACAAACTGACATAAAATACATTTCTGCATGGCTGTTCAAGTTCAATCCACTAGATGTGAATGAACATAAGTGTGTGTATGTGTGTGTCTGCGTGTAGGTGTGACACACAGTGGTCCCTTAGTTTCCCAGCAGGGCCTGTGGCAGAGGACTGACATCTTTCCACAGGATATGAGAACTGTGTGATCATCCATCTGAGCTTTGAGCTGAGAGGAAAAACACTCTACACTCTACAGCGCCTCCTTTCGTGCCTCAATTTGTACTTCTCTCTCTCTCTCTCTCTCTCACTCTGTCACACACACACACACACACACACACACACACACACACACTCACTCTCGCTTCTAAGGTTGCTTGTGTCTCTTTAAAACTTTGCTCTTCTTTTGCCAAGGGGGCAGGGTTGCACTCCGTGAGTCACTGGGCTGTCCCTGGCACAGACAGACACATGCACATAAATGCACGCACACAGACACGCATACACACACTTGAAGCTCTCCATGTTTATGAGTGGAGCTGGCCCTATGCCCAGCCTCAGGGCTGCACGGCCCCAGCACTGTATCTCTTAACCCTTCAGGAGCTCATACTGTTCCAATTTAACCCCAAACAGGAGCATCAGCTCAGTATGTCAAAGCTCGACTGTTTGGGTCAAGACTCTTACAGCCTATTAGCCGAATGTCTGCTAGGAAATGCCCTATACAATAATTCCCATAAAATGCCACAACTGGAAAACTACGTTTCAAGCGAGCTGTTCCTTTAACGTTCAGCACAGTTGAATTTTTAACTCTTTAGTAGGTTTCTCCAAGCAGCTACAGTGCTGCTGCTAAACTCAACAACAGAGACTAGATTTCTATGAAAAGATTTATGAGACCATGATCACAATTTGCTTTTTAACCTGTTATTTTTTCACGTGACCCCAAATGACACTTTATGCCTTTTGTGTGAGGGAGGACATGCTGAACTGGTTTCCTCAAAAGTTCACTGTTGTACCCACCAGACCAACACTAACTAGTGATATATCAATACTTATTTGGTTGGACTGGTCAGAGGCCAGAAACATTCATGAATGTCTGCGACTGAGTGAGTGATGGAGCCGAGTGAGGTAAAGTTACACCATTGGTCGGTCAAGTGCTGGACTTTTGCCATTGCTCTTTCAAAATGATTTGGCGCGAATAGTTTCTATTACGTCACTAAGGGGCATTTACAGCTGTTCCACAACAGTTTTCTACCAAATTTCCTCAAATAGTGACCAGTGCCTTTATTTACCTCAACTGCAGAAGGTAACAGGCCTTTATTTAAGGCAGGCTTGTAGTAGAGGCAGGCCTTCATTTCTAATTCCCTCTGTTTGATATGTGTAAGTGGTCATACTGGTATTTTAGTACAATGCCTTATTTTGATCCACTCCTGGGGGACTTTTTCGCAAATTACACCCTGTGCTCACCCATACATGGTCCAGCCATATACTAGGATTATATCTAGTCTTGTTATCTTTATTGCCTCCTCCCTTTTTGCCTCTCTTCCTCACACACACACACACACTTTTGTCTGTGCAGGTCTCCTCTTTGCGAGCATGCAGGACAGGAGACAGTCAATATTTGAGCTAGGATGTGTCTGTGTGTGTGCTAGTAGCACGCTCTGAGCTGGTGAACAAATAGAAGAAACCTGCCATCTGACCATGTGCATGCACATGGGCCACCAGCAAGTAATGGGCCACACACCAGCCTGGAACATGGCACAGAGAGCGTGGATGGATACAGGATGTAAGGCTATTGAGAGCTGGCGTAAAGTGTGTTAAGTATGATGGGTGCCGCGACAGATGGTTTGACCTTATCTGCAGCAGTTGTGGGATCTGACTGTGAAAGACGTCGTCTTTGCTCCCTGCAAGATAAATCCCCATGGTGCTATAGCTGCTCCAATAACCATGTCAGCTTGGAGGCAAGGCTATTGCCCTCCCACCTTTAACAGAGGGTAACCTCTGGAGTAATCCCTTGAGGGTCCAGACTAATAATAGTATATGGACGTGATCCTATGGAAATGATAGTCCAGCACAGAATTAAATGGCAGTCAAATGTATGTTAAACAGTGGATGCCTATATGTGTTGAGTGGCTTTCTTATATGTAGTATAGGGAGAGTGGAAGTAAAGTTTTTGACTTTATGACACTATGTTTTAACTAGAACTTTTGGCAACACCTGAACATACAGTGGCAGAGTCAAAGAAACATACATATACACACAAGAGGGCATGTGCACACACATAGTAAGTATGGTTGCTGAGGACTGTTCTGTAATTCTAGTGTGTGTTAATGACTCTCCCAGGCACACTGGAGAAGACGTTAAAAACCCTGGCTGTGATTTACTGTGCAGCGATGCAAGCTGGGGCACAACCCAGAGATTCACACTGTGGCACAGAGACACACACACACACACACACACACACACACAGATATAGACAATGAGGTAGAATTTAACACTGAAAGACGGGAAATGGTGCCAAAATAAGTATCTTAGATTTGTAAATGAAACATGTTTTCATGTGAGCTTAAGTGACAAAGCTACATTTTATAAGCGAGATAAATAATTCAATCAATTAAGTTTTCATTATCAGTCCTTGCATTTGCATGTTCAGTGTAGTTTTATGGTCAAGTCTATTGTATTTGAATTAAACGCTATAAAATATATTCCAATTCTCTTTATACGGGCCATTGACTGGCATTACAGTCACACATCAATCATGGGCCAAGTCACTTAGCAGCCATTAAACTGTAACAATGTTTGTGTTTATACAGCTTGGCTCTGACCGAAAATAAAAACATACGTCCTCATTCACCCACCGCAATCTCATTACGACCATCCAAACAAGTCATTTTTAATCCACCAATTACAGATGAGAAAAAGGAAGGAGAGATCTACAAGACAATCCATCACAAGTTTGTGGCCACCGATGACTGTAAAGTGCATCATCACAATGTCACATTGGACGACTTGCGGTCTTCCAAATGTCTTTTCATGAACTGAAAGTAAAACAAAGAACATGAAGGCTGGCAGCTTTTTAACCACTGCCAAGCAATAAGGGGATAGGTTTTGTTTCATAGTAGGCCTTTGTATACATTTGCTTTGCCCAGAGCCAGACACCTGCCCTGGGTTGGCTCTATAAACTCTGGCCCCGAGCATACACAGGCCTCAACCTAAGACACCTGTATTTACCTTGGATATACTGAACGTCTACGGCACAGTGGTGTGATTTGTACGATAGGATATATAGCGATGTGGATTGTGATATTAGTTGGGTAATACCACCTCTGCTCGGGTTAAGAAAAGATGAGGTTTGTTTTGGAGAAACAGACTCTCCTCCCTTGCAAAGGTTTGTTAAGTTCCCACAGAGTACAGCTCCATGCCCTACTTCTGTCCTCTACCAAGAATAACATGTACCTGGACAACACTGACCATTTAGACAGCTGCAGGGAGGGTGAGAGGGAAAAGGGGACTGGAAGTGAGGTAAGGTAAGGTTAAAAAAAAACAAAAAAAAAACGAGAAATGCATGATTGAAAGTAATAATGTGACATGCTATAAGAGAAAGAAAGAAGGAGAAAGAGGAATCGGGGATTGATGGGAAGAAAGAAAACGAGTAGGAGGAACCCATAAAGTTACAGTGAAGGAAAGAGACAGAGAGATATGCCCCTATCCTTTTAAAAGTTAGTTGAATCTCCGGAGGTTTAATTGAATTTGAAATGAGTCGGGAGGCGGAAAGTTAGCAGAAGCTCTAGAAGGCTTAGCGCTGGAGATGAAGAGCTGGTGAATGACAGGAGAGAAGACAGAGGAGGAGAAGACTCCATAACAGTAGCATACAGAGGAGTCCTGTGTAGGGAAAAAGATTCGGCCACGCACAGGTAAATTGATCTCACGGGAGAGTGAGTAATAGTGGAGTAAAAGATACAAGGGAAGGTATGGATTGGAAGCAGAAAAACTGAACAAAGCATGAAGACGAGGAGAAATAAGTCCAGGATGAAAAGAAAAACTAAGGAGTCATACAGGCAGAGGCAGAGGAAATAGACAAAAATATGAAGTTGGAGAGGAGTGGACAGAGGCAGAGTGTCCAGAGAAATAGAGAAAGAGGTTTTGGGTGGGCCTGAGTTGACATGAGGTGCAGGGCTCTCTCCAGAGCAAACAGAGGCTAACAGAAGGGCTGTTGTCTGGGTCAGGGTGGGCCAGGGGAGGGGACAGCAACACCGGGATGTGAAATGTGACAGATGTATTTTAAGGCCCCAGCACAAGAGCCCTTCCCTGCTCTGAACCAGGTGTCAGGGTCAGGGGTCAAGGGCAGGACAGCAGAAACTGAAGCACCATTTGAAGTGGATTAGTTTGACTGGAGGAGGTCCTGTAATTTAATTTTTATGTGCTTTGTGCATTCCAGCTCCAGTTCCAGAGGATGATCCAAGCGGGGAAAAGGAGCTTTGCGATTTCCTGCAAATTACTGCTCACAAGCCTGAATGGAAAATGTCATGATCTTTCTTTCTGCAAGGTGTCGAAAATGTAAATCATTGTGGAGATGCTACCTCAAGCTGTGTTGCTTTTATCAAAACTCTAAAAGAATACACATGAATGAAAATTCAAATCTACATATGTTTTAATTTTTTAATCTTCTTCTTGTGCTGTATTTGACTGGAACTTTCCTCAAAAAAATCTGTTTGCCTTTCTTCATAATAACATGACCATCCTTCCTTGCTTCTCGATATTTCTGCATTTCACTTTTCACTTGCTTTTCTACAGAACAGCCAAAAGTAGTTCCTCTTCCGCTTATCTGTTACTGTTGAAATGACTGTTCGGGAAGGTAATAACAGAATGAGAAGACATTAACCTCTGGTGGTTGATTTCACAATGTCTCTCAAGTCATCAGCTGTGATACTGTCATTGTTGTTTAAAAACATGTCTAAACCCAATATCGTGCTTCCCCTTACTGCTTGTCCTCCTTGTTCTTCCTTCTTGGTGCTCCTCTTTCCCCTACATCCCTCATGGTCCCCCCCACCCACACCCCACCTATTCCACTTCTCCCCCCATTTTCAATTCTCATGTGCATCTCCAGTTGTAAAGCCACCCACCACCTGCTTCCAACCCCCACCTGCTCTCTGGTCCAGGCCTATCAGGATCCAGGCAGAGGAGCTGATTATGCAGGCAGCTGTCAGCCCTCTCAGGTGAGGCCCCCCAGGCGACAGTTCAACTGCTTCAGACTGAGGCTGTGCCACCGAGTCTGACAGTAGCACGAACAACACAGAGAAAAGAATGCTAATGGATCAAATCAGATGAGTGCTGAGATGAGAGAAGGGGGTGCAGAGGAGAAGAGGAGGGCGCTGGCAGGCACTCCTGATCAGCTGTCACTCAGGCGAGGCCGCGTGTGTGTGAGATAGCGTGTATTTGTTGTGCATGTTTGAGCGAGAAGCACTGGCCGCCCAGGATTACGCCCCCAGTTACTGACATGTTTTCCCTCCACAGTGCCTTGAAGTTCGAGAGATGAAGGAAGGGTGTGAACAGAGGGAGGGAGGGGCTGGCAAAGGCAATAGATGGATGGATGTGAGAGGCTATATGCAGTACACTGCTCTGTTCTTTTATTCTTCCATCTAACATGCCTTTCCCATCTTCCATCTACCCAGCGTAACTCCACCTCTCTCTTTGACTATCTGTCTGCCTTGGAGCCATACCTTACTGCGGAAAAGGCAACATATCAAAACTTAACGGCATTTCCTTTTCTGAATAATGCTGAGTTCAATATTATTTTGTTTTGAACTTCACTTCTGCGCTTGCTTCTTCTCTCCTCCAGGGCAACCCCTTCATGAGGAGAGAGGAGATGCTTTAGCGCCATCACTTACGGGCAGTCAAACAGCCTCCTGTGTGGTGGGAGCTCGTGATTGAAACATAGCATGCTGAAGACTTCAGTTCCCTTCTTCCTGATCTCTAAATGTCTGATTCCATTCGCCTCTCCAGGACTACAGACAGAAAGTTAAAGCCTACACGTGCATGCGTTCATGCCATGAATGAATAATGTATTCTGACAGCAAAGACAGATGGATATATGATCACCAGCTAAAGAGGATTGCTGTGACACTGAACCAGGAAGTGCTTGTCAAGTCATGTTACAACTCCGAGCCATGAACTCACTGTAGATCTCTTTTAGTGTTGCCTCGATCGTCACCCATAATCAGAGAACAGGAAAGTTTAACGTTTCAACTATGCACAAAATTACCTAAAAATAGCAAACTGCCATTTTCCCAAACATCAACTTCAATGCCTTCAAACACAGGCAATTTGATGTGCCCTTACCCGACCGCTCTGTCTCCCCCTCACCCCCACCCTAACCCCATCCCTGGCAGATGGCTTTAATTAATATAGACATGATAACGAGATTCCCTGCGATTAATACACGCAGCAGTTATGGATTTAAGTGCTAAGGATTCCAGATAATATGATTAACAGCAGTTGAAGTGGGGGCATCTGGCAGATGATTTGAAATGGAGGAGGGATGAAGCGATTGCGAAATAAGTGGATGCAATTGTGTGTGTGTACATGAGGATCTGCAGACATGTATAGTATAAATACTGAGAGCCTAACGTCATGCGATCTCAATACAGTTTTTTTTTTATCCTCTTGTTATTGTGTAGCCAGCTGTCCTTAGTACCATAACACAGACTACATGTTAGGGCAACACATCAACTAGAGTTACATAGCATTTCACAATATTTGTGTGTCTGCGTTTGTATAATGATCATTGCACAAGAGCTCTATCCTGTAATATTCATCTGCAAAAGTAACTTCATCTGCAAAACCTCAATAGCTGAGAAAATTCTTGCTTTGCTTGCTTTGCTTAACTTTCTTCGAAAAGACATGTCAGTTCAGGTATTAAACATAAAGACCATTGTTCATTATTTGCATAACAAATGCAAACGGCCTGACACCTGTTACTGGAGTGAGGAGGCTGCATGTCTTTTAGCTGCAAACAAATCGTAAATATTGATAGACACATGCAAACAAGTACATCTGCGGTCACCACTGAAACTTTATTTTCATTTGACTCTTAGCTGTTGGCCAATTCCAGGAGACACAACCCAAAATACAAAGGAAAAAAAAAAGCTACTGTGGATGAGGGGTAAGGGAAGTTGAGAAGCTATTTTGATGGTTCCTCTTTGGAGAAAGTCTTCCCTCTTTCTTCTGAAAGTATGGGTAACTTTGTTTTTGTCCACATTTAGTTTACTTCTTTAATTCCTGAATATGGTTTGTTTTGTTCCACACATGCTGCCTGTATGAAGACACTAAGCTGGACAAACTAAAGCCATATGGTGCACTGTGAAGGCCTCTGCCCTGACCTTCTGTCTCTTGTTTACACTGATGGGTACGTGGGTGATATTTGTATTTGTTGGCACCTAGAAATGTGTCATCATGAAGGAGACTAGCTCAAACATGCACAACAGAGTACACAACTTCCCCTCTCAGGGTTAATGTGGAGGGTTATCATGTTAGTCTCTAGCTTGTTCGAAATGTATGAAGTGTGTCTCTACACATCAGTCACAGTCTAGACGATCTGTCCAGTATGTGGACACTGAGACAAAGTAAGATGCATCCTATAGCTAAACTCAACAGTGTGCTAAGATTGTGTTGGTAAGACTATGCATCTATGCATGTTTGTGTGTATTTTTTGTTTCTTTTTCAAACATCTAAAAATGATAATGATGGTGAAACACCACTCCAGCAATGACCGTTTCTCTCTAAATTCAGGTTACTGACTCTTCTCTACTGTTTGGTGGAAGTGTGAAGTCTAACCAGGATCCCTCCTTCAAGATAACATAGAAGACAGTTTCAGTTTTTGATTAATTAGTTTTTACTTTCTTGTGACACTTCCCCTCAAACTGTCTCATCTTCTCCTACTTCAGTTCTTGATTCCCTAAATTTCCTAGAATAACCTTCAATAAACCTCGAGAGGATGTACCTGAACTTTACTGCATTTCAACTGTGCGTCTGACAGCTGCAGTAATAGTCAAAGAGACAGCATAGCAATAGTGAGAAAATTTAGCACAGCTGCTTGTGAAAACTTGAAACCTGTGCAAATTACACAGAGTGTAATTCTCTTGGCTGGGCTGTAATCATACTAGAGCTGCAACAATTAGATGATTAATTGATAACCAATTCTTTTCATCAATGATAATCATCACCTTTTTAGGAAAAATGCCAAACATTTGCTGGTTCCAGATGCAGATGTGAGGATTTTATGCTTTCCTTTGTTTTACATGATGAAGTGAATATCTTTGGGTTTTGGACTATTCGTCAGACAAAACAAGACATCTGAAGTCCTCACCTTATGCTGTGGGGATATTCACTATTTTCTGTCATTTTGTGGACAAAATAATTAATTTACTAATTGAGAAATTAACATAATTGGCCACTTGCATGAAATCTAAGACTAATTATTCGTTATTGTTTCCTACCCAATTTTATAACAAATCCAAATAAATGAAGTGATGGTTTATTTGTTGAGGGAGATGTTGAACAGCAGCCCAGTTCATAATAATATTAATTTTGAAAAGCACTCTTTGATGAAATGTGCAAAACAAATAACTGGAAACTTAACTCAGGCCCATTAACACAAATGTGAACCATCCCTGGCAAACATAAACTTCATTGAAGAAAAAAAACATTCCAACTTGTATTCTGGGCGTATTCTTCGGAGACAGTGTTCAGAGGAAGAACAGGTGCTCCTGCCTAATGTTAAATCACAACTCAACAACATTCATCACTGTATTTAGTTGCAGAAAGGCACACACCTTGCAGTCAGTGAAAATTATATTTGCCATTTAGTTGCTAGTCAACATAATGGGTTTACCCCCCCACCCCTCCCTTGTTTCCCTCTCCCCAGCCTCTCTTTTGCAGCCGAGCAGACACAGTAAAGAGAGTGAGGGAGAGCAATTTGACAAAGAAAGGGTAGAAGTTGGCACTGAAAGTGAATCAAGGGAGCAAAAGCAAACAGAGGAAGGAAGGAGTGGGAAGAGGGGTGGGGGGTGGGGAGGGGGGGGGGGGGTGGAGGAGGGATGTTGGCGGGGGAGGGAAAGGGAATGGGAGAAGCAATGAGGGGGTGAAGCTGAAAGCAGAGCGTGGACAAACTCCAATGAAAACAGAGTGTCAGATGTAACACATTTCTGCAGGGTGGGGACTGCTCATAATGACCCATTTCCACGTCTTGACCATGAGTGACTGGACACTTTGGTTCACAACCCCAGCTACAGTTGTGCAAAGGCAGAAAGAGATCATAGAACAAAAACAGAAAGAAATCAGCTGTCATTGAAATATCACTACCATTGTCTTTTCAAAGAAACAGATCGGCAGCTAAAGATGCTGACTGTATCACATATGTCTCTTCACATGCACACCAACCACATACATACGCACATATACACTCATATATTGCACACAAATACATCAATGCACATCCAGGGTCACGTTAACTGCAGCCGCTGGGAGAGAAGTGCAAGACAACCATCTCTGCTTCCTGTTTTTCTGGAAATGAAACTATGTCAAAGGCAATAACGCTGGCAGTACGAAATCCTGGCAGTTAGAGACTGATCCCTAAAGCTCATATGAATCCAAATTTGTGCACACACATGAAGACGCACACACGGAGCAAACTCACACACCGCATTTAAAACAAGGGCAGGGCACAACAGGGGTTCTCCTTACCATGCTCCAGTGCTATGCATTCAATCAGAGATTTGATCACTGGCAGTGAATACAAACAGGACATGCAAATAGTGATTTTATCTGTGACTCCTCCACTTTCCAAACCTCCTACTGATTGCTACTGGAACATTCAGTTAGAGCTTGCCATCACTCAGCCTGCTGTTCAGGCAGCAGTGGGGCAGTAACAAAGAGAGTTTGCAGGGTCTAAAACAGACCCAACAGACCCCATTGTTACTTGATTACGGCCCCAGACTTAAAAATGTAAATGAGCATAGATGTTTCAACTCTGAAAAGAAATAGTGGATGAGTGGATGAGAGAACAGGGCAAGTGATATGTCAAACGAAAGGGGACATGACAGAGAGATTGGGAAAAAAAAAGTGTCTAGGCATGATGAGCATTATATAAGAATACTTAGCTCATGCTGCAATAAATAAGCATGATAAGTCTGGAATCTTTTTAAGCAATTTAATTCTTTCAGACATTGAATTGTGAATATTAACTGGTCTATGGCTGTAAACTGTCTTCATATCTTTGTGTTTTGGACTGTACGTCAGATAAATTATGACAGATGAAGATGTCACCTTGAACTCCTTATAACATTTTCTAGACACTTTACAGACCAAACAATATTAATTGATGATGAACATAATTATAAGTTGCAGCTCCAATGCAATATGTGAGGACACTTTTCCACTTTTTTTTTTGCATGGCTATAGTAAGGGAATTTGTGTGTGTGTGTGTGTGTGTGTGTGTGTGTGTGTGTGTGTGTGTGTGTGTGTGTGTGTGTGTGTGTGTGTATAGGTTTGTGTTGAGGGGAGTGGGTTCTTAAAGCTGTTGCTGACCTCTGACCCAAAACCATACTCATGACTCACATGCGAGCAGATGTATTGCGATGGACATCTGTTCGTTTTTACACAGCCACACACACACACACACACACACACACACACACACACACACACACACACACACACACACACACACACACACACACACACACACACACACACAAGTGACTGCCTTAGTATTCCAAGTTGTACACCCCTACCCTCCCACAATAACAACCACCAACATACACAAACATGTCAACACTTAAATGCAGAGTCAGAGCTGTTCTTGTAAGAATTTCAGCTAGCATACACAAACCTGACATGAAGCTAATTACAACATAGTCTGCCTGTTGCTGCTGTCCTGCCCTTTATCTGCTGCTGTATGCGCTGTTCTCATCTGGTACAAATGTTGAGCTAGATGTTATTTCTAGTGATGTTTCCCATAAGCTCTCACATGTACATCACCAGCTACCATTCAATTCTAAGACCCCCGTGGGGCTCACTCTGTTTTGGCCCCCAGTAGCCCTTAGCTCATTGACCCCTACACGTATCCCTTGGCCCCTATAGGCAGTGAGGGATTGTACAGGAGACAGGGTCTGAGTGGGGGGAGAGAGGGAGGGAGAGAGATAGAGATAGAGAGAGAGAGAGAGAGAGAGAGAGAGAGAGAGAGAGACGAGGGTCAGCAGCAATAGAGAGGAGCACTTCTTCAGGAAAAGCATTAAAGAGGCAGGTATTGATTTGGGATTTTAAATGTTTTTCACAGTGATATATCCAATTAGCCTCTGAACCCTCTATGGGTGTAGAGCGGGCTCCCCTGAGGCTGAGGAGAGGGCCACTATAACACTTTTCCTCAGGCTCCCTCAAATGATAAGAAATAGATAATACCTGTTAGAGCCCAAGCTCATAACAGCAAGGTGCTGGAGGGCTTTAGGAGGCATGTGAAAGAATTACATCTACACTATATTAACTCATAGGAATACTGGTGCAAAACTAAACCCTCTTCAATGCAGGTCTATAGAAGATCTTTTTGACTTGCATCTGTTTTTATCATGCTCTACTCTCTGCTGTGGGTGACACGGCGACTTGTTCAGGCAGTGTGGACAGCTCCTGGATATTGGTAAGCTTTAATTCTCTCTGCACATCCATGTCTCCCTCCTCCTCTTCCTACTCCTCCACCGCCTCCTTCCCCCGCTCAATCGATGGTAAGTTATTTAGCAGATAAAAGAGTTGGATCAATTCAGCAGCACATATCAGAGTGCCAGCAACTTGTGTATATTATCTAGTGTGTGTGTGTGTGTGTGTGTGTGTGTGTGTGTGTGTGTGTGTCTGTGTGTGTCAGAAAGAGTGAGGTTGAGTGTGCCTGTGTCGATGGACTAAGCATATGTGTCTGCGTCTGTACCTGGATATCTGAGCATGTGTGTGCGTATTTGTAGTTATACCGTGACTTAAGAAAAAAAGTGTGTCTGTGTCTGTGTCTGTGTGTGTGTGTGTGTGTGTGCTTTCTCATGAGTGCATACCAGCATGTCACTGCCACTATGTCAAAATCATAGTGAAAGAGATACTGAGAGGAAAAGAAGAGAGCGTGTCCTTGGCTGTTGAACGACAGTCACCTTTTTTTCTTTGTGCGTGTACAGAGTACTTGCTGAGGTGCTCTGCCTATTGTAAATATTTAATTTGATTCCATTCGTCATTAGCCGTCTGAATTGAGGCAATTGAACTGAATAAGTGAAAATGGCTCAAACCTGTGCAGGAATACACCTCCCACTTACAGTCAGGCAAGGTGCTGCTTATAATAGAAAAGGAATGTGAGAGGGAGAGAAAAAGAACAGGAGATCGTGTTCGGAAAGTGCAGAACACAAATGCACGCCAAAGTGGGACAGCAAGACGGAATGATCCTGAAGAGGAGAATGAGGGACAAGATGTTAATGTGAATGTTATGAAAGCAAGAAAATGTTGTTTTGTGCCAGAACTGAAAATGCTTTGAATAATATGGTAACTCAAAGCAAATGTAGATCTGTGAGAGGGGGAACAGACGCACTGTGCTGGATACAAACAGGAGAAAAAGTCTTTTAGGTCCGGTGAGTGCAACACAACACTAATAAGGTCAAAGGGGAACAACTGTAAATGTCAGCGATCCCCATCAGACACGTACAGACTGAGACGGACCTGCACAGCATCAGCACACACAGAGATACATAGATATACTCAAACACACAAAAGCCCCATTATAGGACTGTGATGATTTACTTCAGACTTCAGCTCATTTCCACGGCTAACAAAGAATTTATGAAAAACGAGACCTGTTTAAAAGTTGCTGTGTGTTTGCATGTGTGTCCTAATTGCAGAAAACAAAGCGTCCTGAACACACACACCTAATGAGCCACACTCAAAACCTGCGCGCACACAGCACACACACACAATATATAAGCATAAAAATACAACCATACTCACACTACGTGCACCAGCTCACAAACACTCACAGAGACACGCACGCCACACACAGACAAACGCACGCTTGAAATTATGAGTGAGTCATTGCATTGCCCAGCAGGGCCTGAGGAGCTGGGGATTTCCACACTGAGAAAAACAGGTGACATCTGCCCAGCTCCCATACACATCTATGTACAGTACAGCTACGCACAGCTGCTCTGAGTACAGTAAAACCTGCAAATATAGGACAAGTAAAAAGAGCCGCTGTGTGTTAGACAGAAACAGGGAGGGGACAGCAGAGAGAAAATGGGGTGAGAGTAGTCAGAGGTCGTGAAAGTAGTCAAAGGGCACTTGCCACAACTACATCATCTCAAAAGCTGAGACACACCTGCTAATGTGATTAAACACACACACACACACACACACACACACACACACACACACACACACACAGTGCCACAGTCCCCACCCCCGAAGATTCAGCCTTGTGCTTACCCATATACACAATTGAGATGGCCATGCATGGCCTGTTTTCACCTCAAATAAAGTTCACAGAGACCGTACACAAATCAATAAACAACATCCTAGCTTAGCACCAAACATCATTTGGCCCCTCTTCCTGTATCACTGCTTGGGTTTCAAACACACCATGCTTCTTCCTTCCTTTCAAGTGACTTGCAGGGCTTTTAGACGGTCCTACTGCCTTATCTGCCTCTCATTTTCTCCGCTGAATTGGGAGTGAGGCACAGTGGGAAATTCCCCATTCCTTAGGCTTGGTCAGGTCTGATGGTATGATATCATTACTGTTTACTGTGAGGAGTTCGCAAATTAACCACCTTCAACTAAAGCTGCAATAATGATAACAAATATATTTGGAAATCACAGGAATTAAGTGACAATATCATGTTAAAAGTCACATTAAAGAAAAAGTGCTCAACCTTGGGGGTGGGAAAAATTGACAACTTTCTAATTTCTCCGAGTCATGGGAGTTTTAGGAGCTAAAAATGGGACACAGGCCAGAAAAACCTAGTCTGAATGAAATGCATACCTATTTAGTGTCTGCAGAAAAAAACAAATAAACAAAAACTTCATAAAAGCTTCTTGCTGTTGAATGTAAGTAGCTTTACCCCAAATCTCTTTCAACTGACTTGTTTTTGTTTTCCATGCCTATTTGAACAAATACTGCATTACATCAATGTACTGGATCATGCAAGCTCCTGGAAAACTAAATGATGTAATTTCTGTAACATATTAATAGTCATATTCAAAAGTATGACACAAAACAGTGTATGATAATGTAAAGCATTTTAATATTCATACATGTATATGCTTTACTCATGCATACCTATACGCTTTTCCAACCATATACTGGCAACTGTTTCCACAACCATTCTCATGTCCGTCCATCCATCCACCTGTGGGCCAGCAGAGAAACAAAAAGGCTGGGCATCGATTTGCGTGTCTGTGGTGGGCAGAGAGATGTGCAATGTGGGAATGGCTATCGAGGAGCATTTGACACAGACCGATATTATTCATCCCGGACAATATCCTAAAATGGCTAATTATACGGACCAATTAACGGGCTAATTAGACAATTATCTAAGCAGACAATCTATTGGCTGGAGAAAATCGATACAGGGAAGAGATAGTGGCAGAGATTGGAATTTACTTTTTATTACCTCACCTGCACTGCACATGGAGCCCCTGATAGTTTCTAACCCGTCAGTATCATTTAGCCTCTGAGCCCAAAATAAAACTGTAGCTTTTCATTTACAATCCAACGCATTTCCCTTTCCAACAAGTTCCTCTTTATTTTGTGGACATGTTGGATTGTAATTTGACTGTTTCCTCTGGGTGCGTGGGGGTGTGTGTATATGTGTGTGTGTGTGTGTGTGTGTGTGTGTGTGTGTGTGTGTGTGTGTGTGTGTGTGTGTGTGCGCAGCAGGCAAGAGAGAGGTGACAGCAGATTTGTAGGAAAGAGTCAGAGCTGCTGTTCCCACAGGACAGACAGAGTCAGTCAGGTCCCACTGCGGATCTTATCTGATCATCGTGTCAACACTATAGACCTCCTCTCCTTCTAATGTGCTCCTCCTCTCTCTGTTTACTCTGCGACTCTCGCTGCCTTTCTCTTCAACAGAATCACACAAAGGACTCATCTCTCTTAGTCGGTTATGTCCCTGACACAAACACGCGGTTACACACACACAAACACAAAGCTCCTCTTCCATGTGCACAACACTGGCATCCAGTCAAAGTGGCGCTAAATTGTATTAAAATAGTGCAGTGCTCGTCGCAAATTTACATGCGAATTAGGGAGAGTAGAAGTAATTACTCTGGGCCAGTGCCGCTAATTGAATAAGGGTGCAGCCTTTTCTCTCCTCTCTCCTTCTCTCTTCTTTCATTCTCTATACATGAGGCTCTGTGGTTCTCTTCAATGTCATTATGCCACTGCTTTGCCCTCTTCAAGAGCCCACATCATAAGCAAAAGAAAGGAATAGAAGGTGCTCTGCATGTGTGTAAGTCTGTGTTTCTGTGTGCATGAATAGGTATTTGTCTTGCCAAGTTGTTTTTGAGCTGTGTGAGGCTGATGATGATGTAAATACAATGGCCTGTTGTACTTTATGTACCGTTTTGTGTTTGTATTCCTGAACCATATGGGAAATTAGATGGATAAGATCTATGCACACTGAGATGCAGATGTGCTGTTTGGTGGGTACTGTCATTCTCTTGGGGTTCTGTGGGAGACAAATCAGAAGCAGTGTGAAAAATACAAGCAGATAGGCAGACATGACCAGAGCACGCACAGACAGCCTGGGGCTGTGTTTGAAGGAGGCCTTGGAACACAGTGCCTTTGAGGTGTGGTGTATATGTGAGTAACTGTCACACAGACACACACAGACTTTTCCCATCACAGCATTTGCATGGCAAAGTGTCCACTGGCTGATTCCCAGGTCTGCTTAATTCAGTAATGGCTGTGAGTATTACAATAGAAAACCACTAATGCATGAACAGATCCCTGCAATACACCTGCACTGGATCAACGATGGTTTGTGCATGCCTGTGCGCAACATATCAAAAAGATTTAATCTCAATTTTTTTCATATATATATATATATATATATATATAAAAAAACATTCTACAAAGAGAGGCATAAATCTTACTTCCTTTCTGTAGGTCTGTGTGTCAGGCATGCAGTGTGAAGGGGAGAGGCTGGCTGCTCTCAGGAATATCAACCTGTGGCTGTCAGCCTTATCAGATCTAACCCACTCACGGAGAACTAAACACACTCTCCATCTCAGCCAGTCTCTCTTTTTCACACACTCATAAAGGCGTACGCAAAAACACACACGCTCAATATATAAAGATGTGCACATTCATATACAAACACTATCACAAGGCCAGAAAGCATGAATGAGACAAAATTCACAACTGATTTACACCACGGTTTTGACATATTCAAACATGATCAAAACTTTTCACATATTTTAGTAACAGTTAAATAGTTTGACCTCTCTGGAAATGTGGTTATTCACTTCCTTTTGCTCTTTTATCTGTATGTTAAATGTGAAGCTTAGTTTAGCTCAGCATAAACAAGTCACTTCTCCCAACCAATAAATAGTCCTGCACAAATAAAACCAAAACTTGTCATTTTTACATTTTGGTTTTTATTTATTGAATAAATAAAATAGTTAAATGCATTGATAAGTAAACTGTTGAGGTGTGAGCAGGTGGACTTTCAGACAGAGCCACAGGCTAGCTGTGCTCTCTTGCTACAGTCTGCTGGCTCAAGCTTCACATTTAGCATTCAGGCATGCATTAATCTACTCACCTTAACTATCGGCAACAAAGCAAATGTACTTACACTTGATGTCCTTTATTGATCTGCCAAATGATGCTTTTTAAGATGCTTTCACATGATCATGTTTTATGTTATATTATGGTCACACTGTGTACAGCAAATTCCCCAAGGGGCAATAAAGGTTTCATTCATTCATTCCCAAAATATCAAACTATTCTTATTCACTGAAGTAAGAACTGGTTGAACACAACTGACATTAAGCAAATCACTTTTTAAAATGTCAATAAGGGGACCTGATTGAGAACAATCATGCTCACATAAACGAGTTTAATTTAGTATGATTTTATAAGTATGATAAAAAGAAAAAAAACAAAAAACAAATAATAAACCTGGTCAATCTGAAGCCTACAATATTTCAGAGGAAGCAGAATCTGAGCTAATCTTCTATCAGGTCAAATTGTTTGTTTGTTTTGATTGTAGAAAAAAGTTAATTTACCATTTCTCTTTTAGCTATTTCCTTAAGTGCTAGGTCACATTCATCTGTGTATGTTAGTGTGTGGGTGTGTGCGTCTTCCCTGTTGGCGATATTATGAGTGAAAATACCTGCTGACGCACAACAGCCAGACACAGAGGTCAAACACTTCAGAGCTTGCTTTCATTGATTCATAGCCTCAGGTAGAGAGCACCTCCAAGTGTGTGTGTGTGTGTGTGTGTGTGTGATAGAGACAGAGATACAGACAGAAAGTCAGACAGAAAGCATGCGTGTGTGTGTCTACATCCTAATGTGTCTGTATATTAGCGTGTCTGTCTGCACCCGGTGCTATTGCCCCAAACAGAGCTTCAGGCCAACCTGTGTTTCCTGGCTAAGGGCATAGTCACTGCAGTTAGGGTGTTAACAGGAGGGATACGGAACGAAAGAACAAAAGATGTGCCTGGAGCCAACACTGAAATGCCTTTGAGAAACAAGGGAAGATCTCCATGGGGGTGAGGAGGGATGAGGGAGTGTGAGAAAGCAACGCAGGCATGAGGGAGTAAGCAAGGAGATGTAACAAGGCGACAAGCAGCCATGTGAGACACCTTTAAAAAAAAAAAAAAAAAGAAAAGAAAAAAAAAGATGTGTTGGTCTCTAGTTTCTCTTTCACACACATCAGAAAAGGGGAAGATGTGTCACGAATGTGCTTTACAGTAAACAGAGTCCTCAGAGCTCCCCTATCTAACTAATCCTCTCAGCTCCTGTCAAACAAACAGAGAGAGAGGGAGACTTAGAGATAAAGAGATGAAAGGAGAAAATAAACACAGAGGGTGAACGACAGAGGGAGCAGTTAAGGATACAGTAGTGATGAATTGTGTTTGGACAGTGTTCCAGCTTTCATGATTACAGCAACTGGTCGCGAGTCACTGACATGGGTCTGAGGGATTTGTGGGACACTTGTGTGTTTGTGGTTTATTAGCATCAACACCTCTTTGTTTAGCAAGCACTTCTTCTGCTTACATTGTTTGTCCAAAATAATCCCAGTGGCTGAAAAAAAGCTATTCATGAGTGTATATACATTGTTGCAGTTGATTCCTATTCAAAGCACAAGAGGACTGATAAAAAGGGGGACACCAGATCCTATTTTCTGTTGCAATAATTCTACATGTTGCAGAACCTCTGACCACTCACACATACACAAAGCCAGTGACCAAACATCCTAAAAACTGTGATGTTTGCATATATCATCATGTCCTTGAATAGCAAACCGCAAACAAAAATATTAGTCTGGTACATAATATTTACATTCCTTATTTCCTTTTGCAGGGCATATGAGATTCCTCCTTTGTTCATATGCTATCTATCTGTTTAGAATGAAGCCAGATATTTTTCGCTGAAATGTAAAAGTAAACACTGCTGTGGAAGTCCCTCCATTTCCTGCTGACTTCCTGTCATGGGGATTTATACACACACACACACAGTAAAGGGAGGGGAGCGCTCTTTCTCTACTTCCCAGCAAAGTTATGCCTGTCAGCATTAGTTTTTCTACACTGACCTGTCATAACCACAACACAAACAGGTGGATCCGGGGTGAAGTGGAAGTCAAAAGAAAAAAGTAGAAATATTCAAGCATGGAATGACTGCAACTGGTAAACCATAAAACCATGAGGACTCATAGGATTCAAAGACATTTGCAGTCAAATTTGCTGTTTGCAAAGATGCTAAACATGCTTGCAGTTTCATTTAGCATCTCATTTCCCATCAGTGCCGTCAGGCCAAGCCTCAAGTAGACTGCACATCTTTTACTCATTAAAGAAATCCCCTAAAACTTGCCAGCTTTTCTATTAATCACAGGTCCTCGCATAATTTGTAGAAGTTATCATCCCGTCTTTTCTTACCATAAATCCACACTTGGTCTGATTTCATAAAGCTTATTGAAAACAGATCAAAAGCTGCATCTATATCTAGTAAATTCTGGCGCTGTTGTTGTAGCACAGGCAGCGCACTATGACAGCTGACTAGGCTACATGATGAGCGAATTTCATACTGTAAAGTTAGCAAATATGCATCCATTTGACAAAACACTGTTACTGTAAGTGTGCTAGTGTTAAAGAAACCAGCAATAGATAACTACCTGACAATTTACACATAGTAGAGGTCCATACTTAACACTTCTACCTAATTCAGTCGTCAATGGTATTGATATTGAAAAATCTTTGATAAAACCTATAGACAGGTGACAAATTAAATGGAAAACCAACATAAAGTGTTTTCCAAGTTGGTGGGCCATCACATGCTTGCCACCAGAACAGTGTTGATGCTCCTCGGCATGATTCTACAAGTCTATGAAGTCTTCTGGAGGGATGAACACCATTCTTCCCAAAGATATTCCCTCATTTGGTGTTTTGATGGTGGTGGTGGAGAGTCTTACACGTTGCTTCAAAATCTCACATAGGTGTTGAATTGCATTGAGATCTTGTGACTGCAAAGGCCACAGCATATGATTTGCCATCAATTTCATACTCAAACCATTCAGTGACACCTTGTGCACCTGTGTGGAGGCATCTGCATTTGCTACGTTCCTCCGCTCATTTATTCAGGTTTTTCCTTTAATTTGTCACCCATCTGTAGTTTGCACTTCACTTTTACCTATTTCTCTCCTCTGATTTGAAGATCTATTAAATACTGGGTATCTAGAGCTGGGAAAACTCTTGAACAACAATAACAAACATAAAGGTATTTCTAGCAACAACAGGAGAGTTAGCTGTGTGATAGACTTTGAATTATGATTGGATCAGAGTGGATATGAAATATTCATCTGTGGTCTCCTGCAGGGACGGCATGTCGTTAAAAAGGCATTGATTTGACAAGCCAAACAAACGCTGATGAGGCCTGATAATCAATGGCGGCATTGATGACAGTGTGTGGTGGCCCTGGGCTCCGAGCGATTGGATGGGCTCACTGTGAATAATGAATGAGGAGATTCCTGATTGATCAGTAAGGTTGTCTCTCCTTCAGACACTCAGCTGGCATTTCAATGGGGCCTCCAGCACCGGAGACAAGACGCCAACAACACCCCAACGCCACCCGTGCTGCAGGACTGATCGCATCACAAGTTGAAGAACAAGATGTGAATTGATAGAGTCCATTCATGATGGATAAAAAAAATCTTTTTTTTTTTTTTTTAAGTTATGAATGAGTGCATAATCTTGTATAAATGCTGTCAGAGAATGCAGTTCACACGAGAATAAACATGGGCTACAAAGCAGAGAGAAAACCTTAAGGCCCTAAGTGACCTTGAGTAGAAAATGTCTGGACTGTTTGTCTGGTACTCAAGGGTGTGCACTCACATACAAACACAGGCATAAAAACACATAGACACAAGTGACAGCAGTGGTAGGGTGCATTGCATTTTGTCATCTGCCTGGCTTCCCCACACCAGTGCTGAATGTCAACTCTCTTATTCTTTTGTACTTGGAGGAGGTGTGGGAATGATGAGCGGAACAAAAACACCACACAACAAAAAAGGTCCCCAACAATGCCGCTATCTTCGCAGCATCTACTGCTGCCGTCTCCTTCTCTTCACCCTCCTCTCCCTCTCTCTCCCTTTGTGCTCCCCCCCACCCCACCCCCGCCATATTCACACTCCCTCATAGAATATCACTTAGCTCTGCCCTTGAATCCTCCTCCGTAAGTGCACACACTGAGGTACACTCTGAAAAGACTCGAAGCAAGAAAGTGGGTGGGATGTCGCTGCAGTAATGACGCACGCTCACTGTAGTTCATTGTTGTCTCAAGGTAACGGCGGCAAGTTTCATTTCATCTGTGTTGCATGTGTTTGTGTTACAGTTGGTTGGTGGTAATGATGTGACACTCACACCGCCACACACTCACTCTCCGCCGCTAACTTGTCCCTTTATTATTTGCTTTGCATAATTGTCAACTATTCATTCAAGTGCTCCATCTCTTTTTCTCTGAACTCTGAGTTTCCCTCCCAGTGTGAGTATTTATTTGGATGATGAGGATTATTATGCAAATGAGGGAAAAGTGAATCGATCTGTCTAGCCAATAAGAAACCCCTCCATGATTTGGCCTCAACTAATTAGCCAATTCATCTGTTTTTTTTCTTCAACAGAAAGACAACCCATCACCGCTTTTATTCCTCCTTCCTCTCGCTTTCTATCCTGTTTCCAAAATATGTCCGTACTACTCACATCCTTCTTCTCTCTCTAATGTTTATTTCTGTTTTGTCTGTGTTTTTCGTCAATATGCTGTTCATATACTCCTCACCTGCTCATCCTTACTCCCTCCCGCTTCTCTCCTCTACAGCATCACTGCATATAAATGCAGGTATAGGGAGTTATTGATCCACAAAGGAGAAAGCAAAGAGGAGAATGACTGAAACTCTGCCTCACACCTAACAAAGGCCATGCAACTGTTATTGTCTGCATTCATATGATTAAATAATGCTGTTAAACTTTCCCAAATACATTTATGATATCAACAAGTTTCCTCAAAAAGTGAAGTGGCTACAGGCAAAGTTCATCGCCATGTCTCATTTCCCATCAACTCCCAGCCTCCATGGGTGGACTCTGTCCCTCATCAGCCTCTCTCTCTCTGTGCTCTGAAGGTTAATCTTCTCCTTTGCCTCCATATCCGCCTCAAAGAGTTAACATGGTTTTGGATGCCCGCCAAACCACAGCTCACCATATGGGGTTCTCGTTGCAGATCATGAGCCTGAAGACAAACCTTTAGTGATTGTATACAGGTCAGCATCACGATAGCTGTGTCACTGTGAGACAATGTGGGACAGTGTGTTGCCCTGGTCTATCATATAGGCCTAACAGTTAACAGCCTTTGGCAAAATCCCAGTTTCCTCCTCTCTGCTCCCAGGAACCGGCCTTGTCCCTGGACTCCTGCCAACCAAATTCTCCCTCCGTGAACTCCTGAAACACTAAGCAGTCTATGCTGTAAGAAAGAGAACAAGAGCGCAATGGAGAGTGAGAATCGCTAATACCAATGTTTGTTCCTCTCAATTACAGTTTTAAATGGAAATCAATGTAGCAGAGGGAATGAGCAGAGCCCTTAACGTTGGGGTGATAATCACATTAAGACAGGGCTTAAATCAACACCAGACCTTGGCCTCTGGAGGGAGAAGAACAACACAGAATGAGCCGAGACTATTCAATTCTCTCTCTCTCTCTCTAGTAATCTATCCATCACTCTCATACAACATTTGTCTCCAGCTCTCAAACCGCTGTCTGGTTGCCCGGATACCACCCCTAAGTTTCACCATGGTAACATCTGGAATAAAGGTGGGTGGGCAGAGTGCCAGGACAGGCCTGGAGTTTCACTGTGGCTATAAAACTAACAAAAATAAATCTTTGTTCAACTGCTCGTCTCAGCACGACACAACACTGCACGCGCACACACACCCAGTCACGCACATCTCAGCCAATTTAATCCAACTTAACTGTTTCTCAGTTCCAGTAAAAGACAGACAGTGGGGGGGGGGGTTGTTGCCCTGCTCTTATTGCAGCCTAAAAAGAGAAGTGAACACTGAGCTAAACTGGCATTTTTGGATGCAGACTGTATGACAGCTGAAGTTACATCAACAGCTATCTTGGCGTGGGCTCAGGCGAAGTGGCATTTTCTAGAGGAGCAGTGAGGTTTTTCCCTCACCTGCATCTTGAATTTAGGTGACTGGCCACACACCATAGTGGGAGCAGAGGCGCTGAAGGGGGGAGTGTCACTGACAATGCAGTGAAGCACTACAGTTCTGGGGTCATGATTCGTTCAAGAGTTAGTCTGGCCAAAAGCGCACTCTGTTAAGATTTCAAATACATTTTTCCATTCTCCCATTCTCCCATTTCAGTGAGCATGCCAGACCCAGTGGTTACTCTGGTAACATTTTACTCAACTAGCAAAAGTACTGTTCTGATTCTGTGTTCATGTACATGTCGAAATTGTTAGTTAGAAAGAAACAGTGGAGGGAGGAGTTGTTCATGTGACAGTAATGAAGCACGAAGCAGGTGCTCCTGACACATGGGTAGATGGATTCCTCAAGAAATCCATTGTATATTGCAATTTGCATTGTGAATTACAAAAGTTATGAAGTCGTAACTATTGTGGGTATAAAACTAGAAACAAGACTTTATTGGCTTTATTTCTGTATAGTACACAAAAGTGTTAAAGATGGTAACATTGTATATTAGATGCAAATATGCTACCAATAAGCTTCTTACGAGTTGTAAGAGGGCAAAGACACAGATAATCGCTTGATTTGTACTTAGACTCCCCTAGTGAGCTAGTACTCTTACTCATTTTAGCACAAGCTACACAGTAGTAAAAAAAAAAAAAAAAACACCCACACACATCTGTTCCATAATGCAGCTCTTGAACTGCATAACAAAAGTCTAATTTTCATGATAAAGCGTTATTCCTTTCAGTAATTATATTTTTAGTAGTTATAGTTTTCATAGTAAACTGAAAACGATCTCCGTCCAGACAAGCGTTTAAGCTCCATATCAGAAATGATGAACTAATACACCTGAAAACACATACATCTCGCTGACACTGGGCATGCACGAGCTGGTGTAAACTGGAAGCAGATTGTCTACTCTCAGTTGTGCACAGCTGATTAGTTGCAGAAAATACGACAGCTGTAAAGACAGCAAGGTCAGTAACACTCGTCATTCATTACTCATGTTGCTTTCACCACTGGTAATCAAGGTTGGTAAGACCCAATCAGGTAGCAACCGGGCGTGACTGTGTCACCTTTTCCAAAGGCCTCCATTTTTGCCCATTCACACTACAACACAACCCTGGAGTTTTCAAACTAAGCAGGATGTGCAGTGCTTCCAAAACTCTCCATTTTCAAGGCTTGAAAACTCTGAAGTTGTGCGGATGGGAGGCAAAAATGCAGCAAAAGAGACGTGTTTTAAAACAAAAACATAGTAGAGTGGACATAGCCTCAGACAACAAATCCACACTTGGTCATATACTAAGATTTTGCCTCTTTTAATAACATTCGAGACAAACAAGTAACAGCAAACAAGCAAACAAGCACTGAGCCACTACAGTCAGCTAAACCATGATATTCCCATTTCTACCTGCTATAACACTGGCATGCAATCTCTTCCTCCTCCCCTCTCTGTGTCTCTAATTAATGTCGTCACAATCCCAACCTCCCCATGCCCATCCAGTGTGATAGAATACAATACCCCGATGCTGGAAGGTAGAAAACACACACACACAGTGCCCCCCCCCCCCCCCCCCCGTGCACATCCTCTGTGCTTGGAGGGTGAAGATATGCAAAGTGTCACTATCATCAAAACAAAAACTGCAGGGGAATATAGGGCAATTGAGTGAATTAAAATGCATCCCTGGAGACATGTCTTTCTTTCTCTTCTCCTTGCTCTCTCACCCTCATTTTCCCACTGTTCCCACTGTAGAAATAGGCTTCTCTTTCCAATTTAGTTCAAATTACACTGCCTTGTTCTGGCCAGATGCTGGTCCAAGTCATAGTAACATGGACAAGCATCTGTGATTATTTAGGATTTGATAATTGAAAACAGTGAAGTTTAAATGTTTTAGTCATGCAGCTGGCACTTTTTTTTTTCCACACTAACTCGCTGACAAACACTGGATACTGGTTCAACTGAGGACATACAATCTAAAAACCGCAGTTTGAATAAAATATATTGAAATTTGCAGGGAGAGGAGAGGAGAGTGTACAAGGAGAGTAAAGTCAAATTTGTGCCTTACACCTTGTAGATAGGGCTAAAAAAATCTTACAAAATTAAAATAATGATATAAACAATAAGATGCACCACGCACTTGTATTTTCCAGAATCTTTTAACAGTTTACTGTCTTGCTCATTCTGGTCATATTTGCACCAATCTTCTTGGGGAAATGCTTCTTTTTTATGCACAAACATTAGAGCTGCAATGTTAAGTCGATTAAATCACAGAAAATTAATAAACAACTATTTTCACAATTGAATAAATGTTTTAGGCAATAATAACAAACATCTGCTGCATCCAGGTTCTCAAATATGAGGATATGATGCCCCCCCCCCCAAGCGATATATAGCCCAAGAATGAAAGAATAGGAAAGAATGAAACAGTGAGGCAGACAAGAGTAACAGCTTCGCTTCAAAGCATTCTCACACACTGTCCGACACAGTCCCTGAATGAGAGAGTGAATAAGTCACCACAATTGGCTATTGTGCAGCTGTGGCGACGAAAAAAGATGTAGGCTATGAAATATAAACTCATCAACAGCCTCCTTCAACATACTTACCTTGGACGAACAAATGACTCCACAGCCACATAAATGGGCAGAGTGATGGATGTAACGGGGAATGGATGGATGAAAAAAGAATGGAGGAAGTGCAGGAGGTGGCGGGGGAACATAAGGGGGGCAGCTAGAGGCGTGTGTGTCCACCCAATGTTCAGACAGACACTAGTCAATAAATCAATCAAGAGGTCACACAGGCAGGTGTGGTTAGAGAGTAGCTATTGAGAGCTGCTCTTCATCCGACTGGCTAGATTAGCACCAGAGTGAAAGAACACTACGCCCCACGCTTTCTCTGTGTCACTGTGTCTTCCTTGCTGTTCCCCACTACCTGCCACCTAACCACTACTAACGCAGTGTGTCCTTTACACCAAAGCCATCAGTGAAATTGAAGGAATGTTGTGGATATTGTGGAATGAATGAATGCTCTAAAATACTCTACTGAGGTTTCAGATGTGTTTTGCAGTAGCTGGGTGTGAATGGAGACTGGATTCCCCAAGACATTTGAGTTGTTTTGAAGTAAATCGCTACAGTAAATGTTTTTGTTTGAGATATCATACCATCTTAAGTCATCTTCACTTGCGAGAAAGCACAGCCTACCACCCGCATGTTCTGCTTTAATCCATACTACTTAATCTTTGTGGAAAAGACTCCGCTTATCGTGTCCCCCGCATGTAAGTCTGTTTTTATCTTCTCTTCTCTCTCGCTCAGACTGCCACACACACACACACACACACACACACAGATGCACTTATGAAAACTCTCACACGCATACATACACAAAGACACAACACTGTGTAAAGCAAGCGCATGTAATTACCTCAGTACAACGGTGCTACAAAATGCCAGACAGTGTTTGCATCAGCGTGTATGTGTTTAGAGTTTTGTAATTAGCAGAATATATTTAAATACATTTGGCTGAAACAGTCCTGGGAGAGTTCCTGTTTGCTGTGTCTGCCTCAATCTCTCGCTCCCTTTATTCTCCCTGCTTGTATCTCACACTGCCTGCAGTACTCTTTCAAATTTACCAATCAAACTCTTCCCTTCATGTACTGGTGTTTTGTTCTCTCCTTTATGTTTTCCCTCACCAGAAACTGGCCGATCAATGGGCCTATTGACCCTGCTGTGCATTTTGCATAATAGTAGACCACTATGGCTGAGCAGCATTCACCACGTCTGGGCCTTCTCTCTCAGCCTACCGCCACAGGATAACTTAACTTCCCTGAGGACAACATAATAACATTTCTGGACTCTTCACGGTGCCTCAGTGTGGTCTGAAATGTCATTTGTGTCTAAATTGTGAAGTCCATCTACACTCTTCTATCTTGCTTTAAAGGGCGATCAATTCACACACAGGGGCAAATTTATTTACTCATGTCCAAGCACATTTTACAACACTGGACACACTCCTCTAGGAAGGAGTTACATTCAGCCTCCCCCTCGAGCCCCTCCCTGCTCATCAAACCAGTCTTAATTATTCAGCAGGCAGCCCTGTGTCTTTCATCTCTCTGTTAATTGCCGCGGTCGACTTCTCACTGGGACCACCGTGCCCTATGAAAGCCTCCACTCGTGCTGTATTGTACCACCGGAGGATGCATGTGGAGCAGTTATGTGTGTGTTTAAGTGTGGTGAGTGTGGTGTGTATAGGCGAGATTGTGGTGTAGGGATGGAAATTCAAAATTTGAGTGATTAGACATCACTGCTTATTACATACTTACATTTGTACTCTGGGATACTACCAAATAAAACAGGCAATCATATAGTCGCAGCTCTCTGTTTTTGTGGGACATTACTAAAAACATTAAAGGCTGTGTCCAAAACTCCTTTCCTCCTCCTCCATTCTCACTCACCTTTCCAACAGTAGTGCACTGTAGATGTTGATTAATTGACTTTTTTAATAGAAAATGAATTGGTCACAATTTTGATAATTTATCAACCAAAACTAGACAAAAATCACTGGTTCCAGGTTTTCAAATAATAATAAAATAATATTCATTTCTGGTCTTCTTGGCAAACTGCTTATTTTTTGGTTTGAACTGTTAGTCAGACAAAACAAGACAGTTTAAGACTCTGGGACTTTGTCACAGACAACTCTCAATTAAGCAATGATTTAAGAAAGTACATTGATCAATAATGAAAATAATTGGTTGTTGAGTGTGCCCTGTTGTAAGAAGTACATTGAGATTTTCATTACTGACGGAAGTCAAATCATTATCACTCTGTATCATCACTGACAGGAACAATGTCACATAACTGTAATTCACACATTGATTAAACAAGTATTGCAGGAAACGTGTTTGCAAATTTTTGTAGTGACTATATATACAGCGCATAAATTTTACACTTAGAATTGTGAACAGTCAAATTAAATGGTGTATAGATTGAAAAGCCCTTGGATAAAATTGACTAGACTTGAAAGATAAATGTTGTGTACAAGGTAACAAATAAGGGATTTCAGTCAAAGCCCTTGTTATATATGCACTGATAATTTTGTTAGTTTCTATCCAAAAGCTTCAAATGCCCAGGAAGTAAGGAAGAGGGATTTGGGCCAGACCCAAAACCCCCAGGTTAAGTGTAGTGGGTTTGTGGTCATTTTAATTTTTGTTTAGAGATATACGCCAGTATGAACTGAGGTGAAAAGGATCTTTGGCTGGGTCCTGCATTGTTATCTTATCTTGAGGATCTGTCTTGTTGAAGAGCTTTGAGTCAAAATCTAATTCCTCATGATGCAAATAAAAAAATGAATTTATGTTTAACTCGTTTACTTGAGGACCACAGAACACATAACAGAAAGCGAGAAAGAAGGATTGAAGGTCGATAGGGGCCACAGCTCATTATCGCACCAGGGCCCCCAGGCAGATCATACTGATGGCTTTAATTGCTGATCCAAAGTATGTTTGTTATGTCAATATATTTTGATAACTGCAGATTAACAACCATCTGTGACAGGAAATTAAACAGGACAACAAATAACTTTTAGCCTAAGAGCTGCAGCTAACAGTCGTTATATCTGAATAAAATTTGATTCAACAAATAAGCAGATGAGGGGGGAAAGAAGAGTTAACTTTCAGTGGAGAAAAACATAGCTGGTATTGTAGTTAGCAGATAAATTGCAGTTAGCCAGACACTCAGCTCCATAATCAGTAGACAGACATACTGGCGCTTGAGCACACAGAGCAGGAACGGGAGTGATGGGGTGAAAAGTGATGGATAAAGAGGGAGAAATGGTGGGGAGCCTTGGCCACTAGAGCAGGGATGAATGGGTTATACCTTTGGTCTAAGATATACAGTCTGAAGGAAGACAGATATATGAAACATGACTGCCTTGGAGGACTGCCTGGGAGGGACACGTGCAACGAAGCAAACATGGAAACAGTAAGGACGGTTGAAACTAGCTCAAAATTGTGGTTGATTTGAGGAGGACAGAAAGACAAAAACAAGAAGCACTGAAGAAAAAAAAAACAAGAAAAAGCAAGACAATAAGAAATGAAGAAAGTTACCACAGTGAAAGAGAACCATGACAAGAATCTATTATGTTCTCCCAGACAGCCACTTTAGCCCTGAGACAGTACATTCTGTCTGGACCTTTGCAGCATCACACACTTGCTCGTGCACACACACACACAAACGCACATAGTTACTACAACATACATCAGTGGGCTGGAAACAGCACATGATAAATTCTGAACACAATACATTTTGTCCAAAAGATTTAACATCTAATTCAGGTCTGACAGCTCCCTCCATCTCAAAGCCAGACCGGCTACATTGATCTCTACACCACGCACAGGCGGCCTTGGACTTCTCCCATAGTCACACACACACACACACACATACACACACACACACTCACACACACTCACACTGAAAACACACTAGTACACAAACTGAGCAGGTTCAGACCGCCTCGCAGACCCACACAACCAGCCCTGTGCTCTTAAGTACAGAGTTAGAAGCAATCCAGGTGTATCTATGGTGAATCATGGGTAAAGCAGCCAAATCATTCACATTTCAGACTATTAAGTTCCCTATTTGCATAGAGGGCTTAATTTCCTCCACTCTGCTGTTCTTTTTCTTAACCCCTTCAATCCTTCCCTCTGCTCCCTGGAGAGTCTTCAGGTCTCCTCTACTAGCCAGACCATTTGGAAGAGATGCTACAAGTAATCAATGTAATGTGTGTGTGTGTGTGTGTTTGTATTGACATCTGTTGCGCTTAAAAGTGTTTGCAGCGTTGTTGACAGGTCAATAAGGAAGCCTGCATGTGAAGTGACTGACAACGGGGAAAGAATACACAACGAAATGACGCAGGGAGACATGAGACAAGAGCAAACATGTACAAACGTGCGCACAAACACACAAGCAGAGTGACAGTTAAAGTAAAGCAGCTGCAAGAGATGCGTGTTTACTGTAGAGGTTCAGAGTCCTTAGTGTGACAATCCAAAAACATGAACTTTGACCTCTGATAGGGAGACAGACCAAGAGTTGCAGCAGTGGGGATAAGGGGAGTGGGGATGCAACCGTCTCTGGGGTCTATACACACACAGAATCGGTCGTCACTGTGCTTTTTCAAGATAATGGATTGCAATGCCTTAGATTATGAGCTGGCTGTGTGCCCTGTAGCCGGTTCAGCTACAGCTTCAGGAGGTATTACAGAGAGGACATGGGAGTCTCAGCTCCCTGGACTCCCAGCTCTGGGACTACAGCCCAATGGTACAGAGGCCAGGGCAAACACTGACATCATTAACTCACCCCTGAGTGGCACAGGAGAGAGAGTGTGTGTGCATGCATGTGGATGCATGTTTGCATGCACATATCTTGAACATACTGGAAAAAAGTGTGTTGTCATGTAATGGTGTGGAGAGAAGAAGTACTGCATCCAATACTTTTTCACTACCAACCAAAATACATCTATAGTGCAGAGGATCGATCCTGTCAAGTTGGTGTTGAATATTTAATGATCTTGCTTACTTATTCTTTGATCAGAAAGTTTCTGGGGTTTTTTTTTTGGGGGGTTTTTTTTGCCAGTTTTAGACTCTACACTACTTGAGTTTAGACAATATCTGACGAGAACTGTGGCATCTTTCATTAAACTACCAAAAAAATAAAACCTGTGAGAAAAATATTATTAGTGGTATCAGATGGATGTTATAACAGGTCCACACAGTTCCTACCATCCAAGATCCAATGTGGGACCCAAGTCATGTATGCTGAAATTATTCAATTATTATGCTTAGTTAATATTAAGCTGTTATCAAACTGTGTGTCTAGTGTTTATTTGCAGTTGATTTACTTATTGTGTTTTGTCTACCCCTTGTGTGTGTTACCAGTTTGTCCAGCCAGGTATATATAGAGTGTGTCATCCAGTTCGGCCAGTTTTGTGTTTTGTTGACTGACTCAGTTCTGTTGCAGTTCAGTCTGTATATTCTTGCGGTAAATAAAAACCTTTGTTTGAAAATTAAACCCTGCGTCTTGTGCCTTACTGCTCAGTGCCTGACATTAATATTTTGGATGTGTATTTTGGATCTATGTTGGATTCAGGTAGGTTTTCCATTGGTCTGCTTCAACCAGTGAAGACCTCTATTATCAGATTTTGTTATCTGCACTAGTATATAAAAATTTGAATCCATACCTAGCCCTTGAAAGAGATGTGCAGTCAATTCATGCATGTGCATACGCAGACACACACATACACAAACATACACACTCCTCCTTAGGTCTTGGGGGACCATGTCAGAACATATTAGTGACAGCACCCCACACTCAACTCAAGCAAGGTAACACCAGCCCAATTTGTTTCCCTAATAGCTGGTATATTATTCACTCAGTCACTCATTCACCCACACTCAACCACACACACACACACACACACAAGCTTATCATTATACAAGTATACCCTTGAGCGAGCCTCAAGTTCATCTGTTGAGGGTGCAGAGAGAGCCTGGTGGATATTAGGAAAGAGGTCACATTGTACTGTAAACACGCTTTGTCTGCTTATTCATTTATTTACTACGCTCTCCCATCACACCACTCAGCTTGTCAGCAATAGGGGGCTGGAGGTGGGGTGGCCTGGGTGTGGGCAATGTTTGTGTGTCGGCAGTTTGGAAACACTTTGGGTGATGGATAACTCATGACCGACTTCATTTTTCAAGGAAAAATATTCATTATGAGAGTCAATTACTTTGTTTGAATTTCAGATATCTGTATATCCTGCAAAAATAAATAAATAAAAAAATATCTCTATGCACCCACCCATGCACAAACCCACAGCAGTGTGTCCCTGTGTTGACTGTATCAGCCCTGTCCCGGTATCGACCCCTGCTGTTTAATATTCATAAAGTCTATTTCAGCAGCTTCAGTCGCTGTGGTGCTGCAACGTTCCCGCCCTCCTACTAAATCCATTCTCATTGATCACCATTGGCTTTCCCAAATGCACATCGATCCCGTTCAAACTCACGCTCAAGGTCCCCTCAAAACACACTCGCCTCACAATTCACTTACAAATGAAGTCCCCCCCACCCCCCCGGCGTTTTATGAAAGAGATTATTTTTGATCTTTTTACAATTGTGCAATTACTGTTCTCACTGAAACCAATAAAAGTTGGTGTCTGCTATGGGGTCCAGGCATTATATGAGATGTGTCACTCTATGATATTAGTTTTGCCATCAGAAGTCAGAGATGATGTTGTTTGGGATGGTCAGGAGAAAGATCTTTTGTTTCTTTTGTCATACTCACGTTTATCTGTTGGAGTCTATATTTCAGAGCTATGCATAAGATGAACATCCATTACTTTTTACTGATGTCTGTTACTTAGGTCCATTATACCATGTTTGTGTTCTCCACTGCAGAATTGTGCATGTGATGTGTCTGTGCATAAGTGAGACAGCTGAGTGGTTTTCAGGCAGAAGTAAACTGATTTAATGCTTTGCTTTAAAATGAGCTGAGGACTGTAGAGAGATCCAGTCTAAGTACAGAAGCAGATGGTAGAAACAGAGAGAAATCTCTCTCTCTTTTTTTTTTTTTATCTATTCATTCCCCCTCTGTCTCTTTAGGGAGCCTGTGGCCACTTGTCTGCATGGCTAATCATACCATTGTGTTAATTATCGGTTCACAGCTAGCCCTAAGGAAAGACATACACCAAATCACAGACCAGCACACACAGACACACACTCTTTCCCTCACAGATCCACACATTAATACATGCTCACTGTATCCCTCCTTGGCTGTCAAGCAACCTCAGATTTATTTTGTCTGGGGGAGAAAGGATCCCTTTGCTAGACTTAAACACACACTTATGTCTTACCTATCCGTGCAAGCTGGGTACAACTGAACCCCGCATTGTGAAAACACACACACACACACACAAACACACACACACACACACACACACACACACACACACACACACACACACACACACACACACACACAGAGTCACACGCACGGGACACTGGCTGCATTATTCATTCCCCCAAATTGGGAACACCGGTTGTGTGCTCACACACAATAAACAGAGATGAATTCATCAGAAATCTCCCAAGTGCAGAAAATATGAAAAATTTAATCATTCCACAGAATAAAAATTCATAAGGAAATGTACAAAATCAATATTTTATGCTACTTACTGTACCTATTCTTTATTACAAACCTATTCAGGAACAAGCATTAAAAATTTAAGCTGGCAGAAAAGACAGGAGGGAGGAGAAACGACAAGTAGAGAGGGAGGAGGGAGGAGGGTACTGCAAGGGACCTGTGAGTTCAAAAGCAATACTGTTTCATTCATGTTTAAAGGCACTTTTTTGTTTCTCTAAGAGCCACTGAAGCAGTTTTGAAACAGGCAGAAATGCTTTGATAGATTGAGCGTTCTGAGCAGCATAGGCGCTGTCAACATAAATAGCGATAAAGAAGTGGGGGGAAATGTTTTCAACTGGAGTTTTCAAGGTTATGGCCCATGGCGATGAATTGATGTCACCATTTGCTTTGCTGCATTACTGGTTATGCATGGACAGTTGCATGTCTGTCCACAACATGTTAATGAAAACTGTTGAGTGTGTGTATTCGTGCAGCAGGACTGTATGTTTTGCAGAAAGCTTTGTTTCATGCATTAGCACTTAAGGTGAATTGTGCAGGCACGCTTGGACCAATATAGAACACATGCTGTACATGTTATTGCTAACTAATCTATTCTGCACTTTCCTGTTTCATAACATTTATATTGGACCTCTTTAACAGCACTTTACATACACTCTCTGGCCTTTAACCTCCCTTTACTCTGTCACTGCACTCCTGCTTTTTACCAATTCATAAGTCACGTCTATGTCACTGTAATGAGTGGTTATTAAATTCTTTCCCATCTATCTTCATTATCCATAGCTAAATTAAACATCTTGTCATTTTTTGGCCAAAACCCTTGAAGATGAATAACAGTGTAAAAAATAAGAATTATACAACCCAAAACCCCTGAGCAATGGAAGAGAGTAAAATAGCCTGATGAGTGACTCTAACCCTTCCTCCAACATCCATATGGGTTTTGTTTGGACAAATCCAAGAAAATGCTTTCAGCCCACAGTATCTGTAGCCAGCTGTTAAACATAAGTGATGGATTTGCAGTAGTTTGGGTAATCATATTGTTGGACTCATTATTTCTGATGATTGCTCTCTATGGTTATGAGGCAACAACCGAAGACGTGGCGTAAAAAGTGCTGCCTTATGATGTGTCCATATTCCAAGATGACAATGTCCACATACACACAGCAAACAATATTACAACAGCACTGGTTTTCATGAGCTAAAAAGCTTTTCATAACCTTGCCAGTTACCAAAATCTAGACATAATTTAATGTTTAAAGAAAGCTGAGGAGTATGGAGTGTGAGAAATGTCTACCACCTCCTTCAAAGAACTGGAGACATCTCCTCATAGAGGTGTTCTTAAAGCTACTGTTATTTTTTCTGCTCTCTGCCTCTACTTTCGGTTAAATTCTGTATTTGTATGTATAGTGGATGTGCCAGTATTTTCTACAAACAAACAGAGAAAAAACTATAATTATTGTTTTTGGCCCCAAAGTAGACAGACTATAAATCAGTGCTCACCAAGAATCCATGACATTAAAATCTACAAATCAAGCCAGTAGTCTTGCTGTAGTTATGGACTTGGACACAAGTTTCAACAGCCATTTAAAGACAATTACAAAATCAGCCTACTACCACCTTAAAAACATTCCAAAACAAGGTGAAGCAGCTTTTAGTTTCTATGCTCCCTTTAATGCCTTTCATACTCTTAAAGTCTCTTTTCCAATGTATTTCTATGCCTCTGTGAAGCACTTTTTGAATTGCCTTGTGTCTGAATGGTGACATGTAAATGAACTTGCCTTGCCTACGTCTGCTTTATTTTTAGCCATGATGTAGGGCAGTGTTGGATGCTGCCTGTCAGTCCATCATTTGAAGTAAAACATTGACAAATATTGTCTGGATTTAAATTTTGTACATAAATAACCTTTCATTTCAATAAGTCCTCGAACCTAAACAACTATATAGGTCATATATCCCGACCCTCGCATACGACCTATACGATTGTACTAGAGCCAGGTGTACCAGACCTTTATCGGCATGGTAGCAATAACACAATCCATAGGATCGTACGAACGACAGGCATACCAGACTTTCATTGTCATGATAACAATAATACGACCCATAGGAGCATACCAGCAACAGGCATACTGGAACTTCATCAACAAAAATAAACAGATGGTTACGGTCGTGGAGTGGTCATGGTTTGGTATGGTTTGGTTTGGCTTTTGGGAAAAAAAAACAAAAAAATAGTTTGGATTATAGTTACTTAACATTTCTCCACTATGTCTGAATATTTTGAGGAATCAGGAATGTGTTAAATTTTCATACAATGACTTTGCCTTTTTTGTCATTTTTGCTATCCTGACATCATCTTTTTTCTTTAAACTGATATTTTACCTGTTGAGGCAAAACCTTCGGTGAGGACACAGTCCAGACAGGAATAACAGAAAAGAGTCAATCAAATATAGTTAAAGTACAAATGAAGGTATGAAAGGTCAACTATGCTTGATTGATTTATTGATCGTGACTAAGCTTGGTTTGATTGTTTACTTGATTGTGACTCCTGTTAGTAGAGACAATAGGGTCCGGATGATTCAGCTGGATGGTGCCCTCCTGTGTGGAGTTTGAATGTTTGCCCCTAACAGGATTTTCAGGAATTTATCAATGTTGAGTGCAAGCAAGAAATGAATCCACCAAAATACAATCTATTATACCTTTTTCCTGATTTGACTGCAAGTCTTGCTCTATAGCAAGTGACTTTAAAAACACCTTGTACACACACCAACGAGTTTGCATTTGTTTTTGTGGTTGTTGGGTGCCCAGTGCTGGTGCTTCCTTGTGGTACATTGAGTGGTTTACATGAATGTTCACTGTGGGTTACATAGACAACAACAACTTCAACAATACAAACACACACACAAGCACACACACATACACACAAACACACACACAGATAGACAGATTGTTAACAAAAACAGAGACAGTGAGACAGAGTTGAATGCTGTCTCTCAGCGGACTCTAATGGAAGAAAGATGTTGTGTTTTGCAGAGATCATCTCCAGACTGTTAACTCATAACCGTGACTCTATCCAACTCTATGTTTCTGTTTAATCTCTACCCATGGATCAGTTGCAGATTCATGATAGATATCAATTATCTATTAATGATGTTTTTTTTGTTGGTCAGCTTCTCTGTGTTTTCTGTATCCTGTTGACAGACTTGTGTACTTCAACACTTGGCTTGATGACAAGCTGGCGAGGAAATGTATCCCTTTGCGCCACACACACATATATATATATATATACACACACACACACACACACATACACACCCCTCCTTCTTTCCCTATGGTAGCCTCATATTGTCCTCCTCTCCTCTCTTCTCTCCTCCCCTCCTTTGTCTCCCTCTCTCCCAGTGGAAGTGTAGTGCAGGGCCCAGGGCCCCTGCCTCTAATTGCTGGTGAATGGAGTGTTTTCATGGGGTGTTAGGCAGGGCCCTCCCCTGGATTAGCATGCTTACATACACACGCACACACACACACAACATGTACTCAGATACACAAATGGATTAGTGTGTTCACTCATGGGGAGAGGAGGCTGATTTGAGCCGACAGCAGCAGCCCTTTGGAGAAAGCCCGGGCAAGCCTGGTGGATTTTCAAGCGCACACGCTTGTGCACACACACACGTTCACAAACACAAAAAGAGAGAGAGAGAGAGAGAGAGAGAGAGAGAGAGAGAGAGAGAGAGAGAGAGAGAGAGAGAGAGAGAGAGAGAGAGAGAGAGACACATCAAAGTTGCACTCACTCATGTGAACACACACTCATACGCACAATCTCAGCTCCCAAGTGGAGACCTTGTGCTGTAGAAGACATATGGGGTGAATCATGTGTTAACAGGGAGTACTGATTAACACATCTGGAGGGAGCCAGTGGGGGGGTAGAGGGTGAAGGGGGGGTAGAGGGTGAAAGGGGGGGGGGGGGGTCAGATAAAATACGAAGGAGAGGGAAAGGCAGGAGGAGAGAACAAAAGTAGGGGTAATCCTGATTCATTGAGCCCGATCAACTCTAATAGAAAAGAGACCAAACAAGAGAAAAACAAACCTGGAGACTATAAACACATTGTAAGGAATGAGGGACTCTCCACTCATCTCCCCCAGGCTCCGTCCTATGTGTCATGTCAGAGGCAGTCAGCTGTGCCACAGCACCATGCGCCCACCATATGCCCATTGGTCAGACTGTCTGCCCCAAAACACAAAGCACACATAAACAAAAAGCTTTAAACACAGTTATTTCCATAGTGTGCAGCACTGACTTAACTGAGTTTGATGGATTTTGGGCATTCTGCATCTGTCATAAGTCTGGTTAAATGACAAAAATTAATAATGCAGATTTACTAGCTGCCATTTTTAATAGGTTTTGTTTTAAAATGAGATATTGACTGTTGGACACCCACTCTTGTATGATTAATAGCACAAATTTAAAAACAATGGTGCTTTGGACAGGCAGTAGGTAAATTATGCCCACTGGTGCCAAACTATTACCTTTTTATTGTATTAACTACTGTGTTTTTGTTTTTATTTTATTTTATTATTATTTTTTTTTTAGAAATATCAACTGTATATCTAGGTCATAGATGGTTTGCTTTTTTTTTAACTTGTATAGCTATAGTTTAAAACAAATTAAGTAAAAAAGTCAATCAGCTCAAGTCTAATGCATTTGATCTTCTCAGATTCGACTACACATTGGAAAAGGGACGGTATAGCAGTTAAATCTCGCCCTTGACCTCACTCTATCTCAATGCTGTGGGACTGATTGACTGAGGGCGTTGTTGCCCTCTCTAGGGCTGGGTCAGACGGTTAAGTGCTGCTCCATGCTGATTCATATCTATTCATTTTCCATAGATAAAGTTTCTTGGAAAACACTGTCTTCACATAGAGAAACCTCCATGAACCAGGGACCCACATGGAATTCTGTTGTATCTCCGTGTGACCGCAGGAGGCCAACCATCTCATATCATCTTTTATCTTTGCTTGTATCTTTATCCATCTGTGGTTTCACTACCATCAAAACAGCAGTTATGCTTAAACCACTGTGATGCAACGTAAACAGAGACATATCTGCGGTCATGGTCACTTAAGAACAGAACCAAGCAATCACAATGGCACTCAGCCAGGAGTCCACATATAAATTTAGCACCGGCAACTTACGTAAAAACACATGCTTGTTTTATAGCACCTGTTCAGGGCAATATGTTTGCATTGTTGAGGCTGTCACTGTTGTTGTTGTTATGCACATAGCAAACTGAAGTTACAGAGGGTTGGGTTAGGTGAAAAGGTTTGCAGAAACAGCTGCCGTAATGTGTAAAAAACAAACAAAAAAAGAAATATACATACCATTTCCCCTTAACCAAGAGAGAGATAGATATTATGAGATGTTATGTAGATTTAATTACATCTCTTTAACAGCTGTAATCCACCTGTATTTGTACAAGCTTTGTATAAATATTGCATGTGAGTGCAGGCTTAGTCTGTTCACACATACAAGTGAGCATTAAGGAGAAAGATAGTTCTAATTGTGGTGTAAGGGGCTGCCAGTATGTCCACTACATCTAAATTAACATAACTGAAATAAGGAAAGAGACAGTAAACCAATACTGAGGAAACAACAGCTTTCTAGATAAAATTTGACTCTCACACTTTTTCATTAAATCTTTCAACAAGTATGATCCTCATGATGTGGCTCAAAATGAGGTGTGTATAGGAAGAAGCCGTCATGTTGGCAAATAAAAGCGAGTACTAACAACACTGACAGCAATGAAGTGGCACTAATGGAATAAATATGCTGCAATATACTGTTGTATATGCTTACTGTGGTACTTGCTCACAGCCTTGTAGGTTGAAAACACTGATGACATGTTAATTGACACTGTTGATTGTTTGTAGATGCCAAGCACCTACTGAACCCTGCGTGGTTAAGTGCAACGTGTGCTGTGCTGTGCAGTGCTGATGATGCAGCATGACAGGTCACCAAAGCTGTCCAATTAATGAGTTACCTGTCAGTTTGACTTCCTGCTAATAGCTCTTGGTTCTTTTGCATTAAAACAGAGTGAACACTAATAAAAGCTTCACCTAAAAAGTACTGTTGAATCATATTCTCTTTTGGTCTGGACAACGGGAACCAAATTACAGGTGTAACCACACAGTCAACTCATTCTGACTAAATTTTCCCAGTACCCTTCCAGTAAAAACTCTCTTCATTAACCTCTACTGTAGGTAATTACATCTACTTTCACTGTAGACTTTGTAGTTAACATTTGTAGTTTTCTGACAGCAAAACACATCTGGACTTTGGAAATACAGTTTAATGTTTTACAACATTAAGCATTCCTTTCCCAAATTATTGAACTGTATGTTTCTCCAGTATGACAAATATTCACTCTCATCTGCTGAAGCACTAATTTAGACACGGCCATTACCTTCCCTCCTCCTCCCACCCAACCAACCAGTCCAGTCAATATCTCTACGTTATTTGAACTCCTCCCCACTTAATTAGATATTTAATTGACTACCTGTAGACAGATGACTGACCCTCCTGCTGGCATAAATTCATGCAAATGACATCCAACATAACCTCCCCCAAGCTAGATTTAATGGTACAGTCTGGTGAAGACAGAGTACAAGAGAAGGCTTCCGGGGGGTCAAGCCTAGTCACTGATCACTAGTCTGAGATCTGATCAGTGGATCAGTTCTGAATACTACACGTCTTTACTTATCTTGAAGCAAGAATTTACCATAGCTGCCAGTTTATTAGGCACACCTAGCTAAAACTAATGCAGTCTAATGAAACAGTCCTGCACTAGAGCCGAGCTTCATGAAAGTCATAATGTTCAGTTTTTGTTGCAATGTTTTAGTGAGGTGATGATGGTCATTTTGGAGGCTGCAGTTTGTGGTACTGTAGAATTGTATTGTGTTATCCAGACAAATGTGACTATAATTTTGTCCACCCTATTTATATCAATGAGGGTAGGCTAAATAACTCTCTGTATGATGCAGTCAAAAAATAATTGTTGCTTCATGAGCTTGGGTTACTTGGTTACTGAAATTAGCCTTTATGTATGTGCATTTGCCTACATTAGAATAAGAGCAGTAAGCAAGCAGGAAAAGGAAGACCACTGGTTGATTGTACGCCTCGAATCTCCTGATTCCCAGTCCTGCTCCCCAGGAAGAAAGCAATAAGGCACCACAAATCCCATCGCAGGTGTCTGGGCCCACTGTATGCTAATGGGAGGGATCAGACGCTCTTCTCACATAATGGGGTTTGACAAAGTGAAAATTAACACAACCCCACTCCTGCTGTTACTGTTAGAGGGGGTGGTTGATGTGGCTTTGTCTCAGACACAAACACATAGACACTTGCACACACCTTCCGACAGATACCACACCAGCCGTCGTTCTCATTCTCACCCAGACATTTACGTTGTACGCCCCTCCCTTCCTCTCACTCCCCCTCCTCCTATCTAGGTGTTTGTGTCCTCGGCATAAACATCCCTCCATCCCTCCTCCTTCCCTCTTTTCTCTTCTTCTCCAGCGACTCTGTTTGCTTCAATGGACTTTCATGACAACTCATTCCGTACGGGTCCTTTTTTCTCTCCCTCTCCCTCTCTTTCTCCTTCACTCTCCCCAGGTGAAATATTGATGGATTTTTTATGAATAGCTATGAAAAATTCATTCAAATTCCAAAATGAAAAAGCGTAAACATTCTGCATCTGCCTATGCCTCCCGCATTCATTATCCTTCACAACATCCTCACTCCCTCCCTCTCACTCTCCCCTCTTTTTCCCACTCTTACCCTCTCCTCCTCCTCTTCCACCGCCCCTCCTTGCCCCCTGTCTACCTGAAGAAGACATGCCGCTCTGTCTCTTTTTCCGCCACTTGGACTAATTGCTTAATTTGACCTGCTCTCTCATCAATTAAAAGTCTGTCAGTGGTAGACAGATGGAGGATGGATCAGAGGGCCAGTCGATGGACAGATCAATGACAGAACAGCTCAATAAGTAAATGGAGATGGCCAGTGATGGAAAAAGGAAATGAGAGAGGGGCAGAAGTAGAAGAAGAAGAGAACAAATTGAACAGGCTGTCATGACAAAAAGGTGCAGCGCCAACGAGCCTCACTCAGAAGCTCTGACTCTCCTCTCTCAATATCTCTCTTTGATGCTCTGACTCTCCCTCCCCCTTTATTTATTTCTTTGAATCTTTAGACTCCCTCCAACAATCCCAGCATACCCAAAGGCACTTTTCCTCTATTTTTCTGTAGTACCAGTGCATTAATGTAAAACCACCTGAATCAACAGAACATCTGCACAAATCAAGTAGCAACTATTAGAGAAAAAAATAAATGTGGGGCACGGAAATCTCAAGCAGGAATAAAGCTATTTTAACTTTGAATAACAACAACCATGTCAAAGGAAACAAAAGTCATATGAGCAGAGAATAAACTAAGAACAGACAAAAATGAGAAGGAGAATGGAAAGATTGGGACGGATCTGAAAAACCTCCCATTTACCTCCCATGTGACTGGATACACTCTTACATCTCAGGCAGAAAATGCAGCTCCATAAAAGGCAGATTTCAATCAATGTGTCACAGAGCAGCAGTAAATCTGCTTGTCTCCAACTCCTTCACTCACTCACATACATGCATACTCTCACAGGCATGTATTATACACAGTGTATGTAAATGTGTTGCACAGGAACAAACACAATACAGTATAAATGAAAAATTCTGGAATGCAGTGTTCAAAAAGATACGATCGCACTTTTGCTTATAAACACATGATGACTCACTTGCGAGTGAACCACAAGTCATGTTTTTGTAAACAAATATGATTTCACTGAAACATGGCTGCACACGAATGCACACAGATATTGGCATGACCGCACACACATACATAACTATACACGCGCACAACCACAATTATTTTGTTATCTTCCCCGTCAACACTCTGTTTTAATTAGCTTCCTCATGAGACTGCTACTCAGACCAATTAGGGAAGATTATCAAAGAAGGTCTGGAGTAGGGTGCATGCCCACGATGACTCCTGTCCCCAGGGATAGGCCAGGATGAAAGAGACCTCAACACTACACACACACGGACCCCGACACAAAAGCATGCATTACTCTCTGAAGCACAAATATGAACCCAATGTAGGATCTTGCAAGACAGAGTCTTATTTGCACTTTGTAATACATCAAGACACAAACCTGCACCACACAGCAGCATGTGCATACAGCACATACATGGTCAATCATTCTGTATTGACCAGTCGCGGATGGATCACTGAGGAGATACAGAGTGGGGTCTGTCCACTCCGTCCCTCGAGGGGAACTAAAAACACTCCATTGATGCAATCACTAATGGAGACACTTCAGAACATTGAGAGAGATTACCGTCTCAGTATTAGGCTATAAAAACACACATTAGGTGTTTGAGGATGAACACAGGAATGAAGGAAATTATATCTGCGATGCCAACACTTGCGTTCTCTTGCTCTTATCTTATGACAAATCAATGAAAGCTCTTGTGTAGTTATGTTCAGCTGAGAGATCCTGACGTATGATCGAGGGGGTTGCCCGCAAGGAAAGTGTACCTGTATAATTACTAAGGTGTCATTATTTATCTCTCCGCCCTCTGTTTTGGAGGAGAAATCTACCCAACTGCAGCTTTAAAAGCTTTTAAAAGTGTATATTTATCTCAGTGTGATATGTCAGTACAATACAATGTGTGTATGTGTGTGTGTGTTCTCACAAGCTGGTCCATAAACTGATGGTAAGTTAATAGCACTCAGTGGTATTATGTGCAACAGTGATTAGATTGGGAGAGGCTGATGGCACATATTGGTTTGGTCCCTGAGGGCCAGCTAGAAGAGTCAGAGATCAGAGGTCAATCACCACAGGATCAATGTCACTCAAGTGTTACATTCAAAGACTCACAATATGGCTTACACTGAGTTGATTTGGTGTATGAGAACTTGTACAGGTTGATGTTTTAAGAATCCCAAAAGCGACCGCCTCACTCCCTCTCCCAGCTACAGAGAACCATCCTGGGAGGCAGGATGTTCTATAGGCTGAGAGAGTGGAGGCGTGGAGTGGAGAGCCATATAAAGGGAAAGTGACTTCCCAGGGACTTCATTAAGATAATCTGGCCACCAATACTAACAGAGTTTAGGAGGAGAGGTGAGGAGAAAGCTCAGAAATGAGATGAACACTTATTAGATCAGACCGAGCAACCGTCTTTCTCTGCTGATAACACAATTCTCACTCACAAACACACACAAACACACATACAGTTAAACACGCTTAGACAAAGAGATACATAGAAAGCACTGGATTAACAACACAATCATATGCACAATATAGGTGTTGTACATGATTGTATGGCATACATACATACATACATACAATGGTCAAATAAGAACAAAATGGAAGTAGGCTAGAGTTGAAGAAGTGAAATAAAAATATGTGTAAAAGATAAACTCCTGAGTGGACAAAAGTTAATTCCCTCACAACACTAAGCATTGGCAATAACAGAAACCAGTCACAGATTGTCCAAAACCATATATGTTCACCAAACAGTGAAATATCAGAAAATAGTAAAAATTATTTTATAATTTCCCAGAAAACTAGGTCATGTATTAGCAGGGGCAAATACACAAATATGGAAAACTGGTACCAGTGACTTTTTTCGTACAAAATGACTGAATAAATTCCTCAACTGGCCAAATATTAATAATTCATTTTCTGTTAATTGACTATTAGATGAATCGGCTTATTGTTTCAGCTCTAAAGACGACCGATCTGTGATAGGAAGAGCAGCAACACAGCCCTAGGGCTTACTTTCTCCTGTGTAGGGCAGCCTGATTATCTCCAACATCAGTCCTGGTCAATGTTTTCAGATTTTTTGCTCATGTCCACTTACGTGGGATTCAGCTCCTTCTCACCACTGAGGAGGAGAATGAGCAGGATGCTGTTATCACAATATGTCCAACACCCCAGTGCCTAAGGTCAGTACAGAGGGAAAGCATGACACAGCAGCAATTGCGCTCGTCTTACCCAAGGACCCTCACCCACTGGTCAGAAACCAACAGGTGGTAGTTTCACTCTTCCGCCATCTGATGACTAGGAACGAGGGAAAGTGGATGACAAGAGTGTGAGAGGTGACAAACGTTTGATTCTGAAATTTCACAGTCAAATCATTTTTAGAGAGAGGGTGTGAAGGAGAGGTACCACTGCCAGCGTGGCACAGCTAGGGCTGCTAACAGGTAGTCACATTCTGTGTCAGCCATTCCTAGGAGGAGTCACCGCTGCCAGGCTGGGAGTCAGAGGAAGCAGGGGATTTTCTCCGTGTGTACTTGAGGTGTGTACACTCCACCTCAGGTCAAGGGAGGAGAGGGACTACTCGCACATTGCTACCATACAATTCTTAAAGTGGCAGAACATGTGGGCCAAAATCATCAAGGCTTATCATACAGTGGCCAATAAATGATCATTAGCAACTGGTGGTGCCACCTCCACCTCCAACAAAATGTCCCCAACATGTCTACAAACCACTAAAAGCAAGTCTGAAGGAAACAGGAGAAAGCAGCACATTTGAATTTAGCAGGATAGTTGCATAAAGACTGAAGTAGGGTCCTCAGTAACCCACGTTCACCAGCTGAACTCTGGGGTCGTAGGCTGGCCGTGCGTTAAGGTCTGATTTCACACCATGAGTTTCAACTGGACACTTGCTGGTCCATCCCAGTAAAAGTAGGCGCTGTATATATGCGTCAATTATGACAACCACAGCAGGGCAAGAAGAGCAGGAACTTTGCGGTCTTCTGACAAAACGAAAGCAGTCGCTCTGCCCTTTTATAGAGGCAACCCTGATTCATGAAGTAGACTCATCATGTTTGGCTGGAGGTACATTCAAGTTTTAGTTGGGAAGACACAAAACATGAAAATGAGCAAAGATGAGCCGTACAGTGTTGTTAGAGGGCAAAGTCTGCAAGAAATACAACAGTGTATTCAAAGACTACAAGAGCAAAGAGGAATGAAGGAGGGAGAACAGGGTAGACGGGGAGGAACAGAGGGTAGACGGAGAAAGGGAGGGAGTGCCACGTCGTTCTTAATCTAGTTTGTCTGTCGTAATCGTGTCAATGTCACTCTCAATCAGGCAGCCACAACTAGGGCTATACAACTTCAGTTTGATTGGCCCAAACCTTGTCTTTAAAATGACCTCTACAGGGAAGGTGTGTGTGGGTGTGTGTGTGTGTGTGTGTGGGTGTGTATAGATACAGAGACAGAGAAAGAGAGAGAGGGAAAAAAAAAAAAACAAAACAGAAAGAGGGGGGTGAGATGGGGGGGGGGGGGGGGGGGGCTTCTAGAGACAATATGAGAAAGAAGGAGAGATGGAGCACAAATTAACTTTAAACCTGTTACTCCCCCACCTGTCTGTCAATTTCACTTTAGTCTCTTTCTTTGTTCTGATTTTTCCCTGTGACAGTATTGATTGCCCTCTCTTATTACACAAGAGGATACAGAGATGTCTGTGTGAGTGGGTGGTGTACAGGTGCTTGTGTAAACTTCAGTCATATTCTTGCCTGCTGAAACAACGACATTCACTTAAACTGTCCGTCTTTTGTTGAGTTTGATCGAGCAAGAGTGCCAATTGTATTTGGGGGCACAGGGACGCACAACAAGCAGTTGTTCACATCTGCATGTACATATGTGTGTGTTGTTGCTTTTTGGGATTAAGTTACCATGTGAGAGTATATACTGAAATTCAGATGAGGTAGCCACAACACTGTGGTTATAAACAGGGTGGATTTAGTTAAATCTGCAAGCTTCAGCAGATCCGCTTCCCTAAAAATGTGTGAGCAACCAAACATCTGATATCACCAATTACAGTCATACTCAGTATATATAGATATAGAAGTTGTGAAAATTCTTTTAAAATATAGTTACGTAATCGTATTTATAAAAGTTTTATTTAGATCACATGCAATAATATTGTGCTAAACACCAGAGGGCATTCGATATTGTAGGAGATTTTTCTTTTTCATGTTCTCTCGAAAACCTCTTTTTCAGCCATGATTTGAGAGATTAGTATTTCACCACAGAATATTTACTGAGACCCACTAATGCCACTGTGGCGTCAAGTTTGTTTTATTGTATTCGTCTCTGTGTTTGAGCATGCTGCATTAAGCCGCAGGCAAATTAGCAAGAAAATGTTTGTACACTGTTGGTATTTGCTCTTGTCTCCTCTGTGCACACTTAAGTTTTTCAGTTCCACTTTACAGTCCAAATGCCTCAGCGCTGGTTTTGATTATGTAAATTCTATTGGACTGAAATCAGTATTCTCTCTTAAATTGATTCAGTCAGGTTTTTTTTTTGGTACATGGAAGTGCATAGCGGTACATTAGATTTAAATTTGTGTTTTAGAAGCATTTGTGAAAATTAAATGGTAAGCTTATGTTTTTATTGTTTGTGGGGAAACTGGGCTGTAATTTGAGCTGGAGTGTGAGAGGAAAGTTTCAGGATTAGTGGCTCTCTACCCTATCATCTCTCTTAGCCTTCAAGAATCTATGAACACATGCTGTATTTGATACATTCAAAATAAATCCCAGATACAGATTTTAAATTGTTAGCTTGATTTCCAAACCCATTTCATGATACTGGCGTGTGTGGTTTGGGTCTGGTGTCTCATGCTGCTGTGAAGGCAGCAGGGCTTCAGTTCAACAGCACGATTCATTGTTCAAGGTTAAAGATTTGTTTTTTGTTTGCTTAGCAGGGGTCAGCTTGGAGGCTGGCAATCAAACAAAAATGAACACTTTTTCATTCATTTAATTAAGTAACATTTAATTGTAGAAGTTGTGCAAAAAATATTATTTCATTAATCCTGTCAAATTCAAACTTTAAACTGACCTATATTTTTGTAGTTACATGAGACCTCTTAGAAGAGATGACATCCCTTCATTAGAGCCAGGGTTGTTCATAATCTTCAACTTTTATTTCTGTTCTATTTTTTGAGTAGATTTGACCATATTTGAATGAATAGCCTTGCTGTTTTCTGATCTGGTCCTGTTTACTGTGTTGATTTGCTGTTGCTGGTCTTTCCTGCATAGTAAAAGTCAGCACTTCCTCTAACTGTTTCACATTTAATGCTTTCCATTATTTCAGAGGCCATAATACAGTTCACTCTCTGTCCTGGAAGACTTTTATTGTGACATCTGCATGGGTATTTGAGTTCCATTACATCAGTTTAACCGAGAAAACTTGGAATAGTAAAATGATTTAGATGAATCAGTGACTGACAACATGGTGGTGATTATACCATGTTTTTGTACTGATGAAATAAACACTGTAGCAATTTATCTTTTGCTGAATTTATTATTATACACTATTATTACCATTATAGTAAAAGAAAAACAGAGGTGAAATCCATCATGCTAGTGAGCTTCTCACAGTCCCAAGGGTTGTCAGCTACCTGCCTTACTAACATACAGACTACATGCCACCAGCTTCACGTGCTTCGTGTGTGATGTGCACGGGCTTCTCAAATGTAAAAATTTGATGTTTTTCTCTGTCATATATGATGGTAAACTAAATATCCCTGGGTTTTAGACTGCTGGTCAAACAAAACAAGAGATCTGAAGATGTAACCTTGGTAAAATTATAGTGGGTATTTTCTGACAATTTATTGACAAAAAAATAGTTGATAAAAACAACTAGCACATTAATTGATAATGAAAATACTGTATAGTTGTTTGTTTTTGTCGTTTTTGTGTGTCCTCTGTTAGACACCAGCTGCTTCTCCTCAACAAACAGGCACATCAAAAGGAGGGAATTACATACAGACGTTCATGCAACAAAAACAAGACGGTACAGTGGCCACACAAGACAGCTACTCGATCACTTGGCAACACAAAAAGAAAAAAGTTGTCACCAGTGTCTTACCAAAGTATTGTGTATGGTGAGTTTTGTAGAGTAACACTAAATGTAAACAACTTTTGTTTACTAATAAGAAAGCTCCTCAGGGTACCTTTAACATCACATTTTGGAGGTCTAGTCATGTGATCATGCAGTGCCACTGCTCCATTCTTCAAGGAAAACACATGATTGGCTAAAGTATGACACAGGGCTGAGTGAGCCAGTAGCAGAGTGGAGCACAACAGAAAGACAAAGTTACAGGCTTAAAGTCATCAAGAAGCAGCAAGGCAAAACATTTTTTAATTTTTCCAACAGTGGCCCAATTTGGCGACTGACTAACCAGGCAACTGGTCCAAATGAACCTCCAACAGGACCTTGGCCACTGAGCAAATCTTATTGTTGAACCCTGCAATGGTGCTGTCTGCTGTGGCCTACTGCTGCATAACATATGGTCCTTGGCTTTTCATCTCTCTAGGGATGAAACACCCACACAAACACATGCACGGACTCACACACAAACACATGAGTATCAATGCAGACAGAAAGAGAGAGAGCAAGAGAGGGGAGGAAATGTAGACAGACATACCAAAATAGCAACTAAACACATGCACATGCACACGCCGGTCTTCAGAAGAAACATTAAACAAAAACCAAAACAAGCCATGCCGAGCGACAGGCTGGATGAATAAAACATGTTTGCAGGGCGACCCCTCTCTGGTGAGCCCCACTCCTCAGAAATATTGCACACCAGGAAGTATTCCCAGGAGGCACAAGCAACAGGGTCCACGTGAATGATGACCAGCTCCAGGAGACTTGAGCTTTGTTTCATAAGTGAAGCTGTCTGGCAGAGGTTTGTCTTGATGGATCAGGGTTGAAGTACAAGGGATGTTATTCTCTTTCATTCTCCTCTGGTGAGGAATCCCCCTGATTAGAGTTTTATTTCAACCTCATGCATGAAATCTATCTAATGAAGTAAGCATTTAGACATTGGAAACATTGGCTTTGTATGAATGATAATATGCATGAAAAGCCTTAAAAGCTCAAACAAATGTATACACTGAGGCAAACCTCCAAACATATGAATGGCACAAACACAAAAACACACGCAAAAATCAGACAGTCACAGAAACACTAGCACACACAAGGAGACACACACACACACCGAGTCCTATCCACACTCAGTTCCACTCTGCTCTAAATCAAGGCTCAGCCAGGCTAATGCATGGATCCATACTGCTCTGGGTGAATTAACGTTAGTAATAAGATATCATGGCTCTGATTGATCCTTTATTTCCATGTCCACACCATAAAATGACCCAAGCACAGCCACAGCACACCATCACTCTAATGCTGCATTGATTCCACTCTGGACCGGTGGGGATTTAAGTTTAAGGCGACAGAAGAGGGTATGGCTGGAAGTGGGCACGGGACTGGAGATACTGAAACATGAACATGTAAAATACAACTAAAGCTGTTGCTATACTGTAATACTACAGCTATGGTAGGGTGGTGTAACAAGTAGGAGACTGTCTAAAATCAGAAGTCCTGGGCTCAAACCCCAAGAGGATTTCCTCACTAATATTCAATCAATTTATCGTTGTTGTTTTATTTATTACTATTACTAATAAGGATGTTTGAATCCATTTTTGGTCCCCAATCCGAGTCCTTTAATAGTGGATATCTGCTGATACCGAATCTGATTTGATCCTGTGATTTACTTAAATGTTGATTAAATATGTATACGATATGAGACAATATGAGACACTGAAATGACAGCTGTAGCCTGTGTAATCAGACACAACGTACTTTCACAAGATAATTGATTCAAATAATGAAATTTGTAAGTTTAAGTTTTTGTTTAGTTTAAGTAAGTTTTAGACTACTGATACAATATAGAAAGTTTAACTGAAGCGATGAAAGTGACATGAGACGATCAGCAAGAGAGAGGTATCGCTCTGTTGGAGTTGTTGGTACTACAAAAATGCTCTGTCAACCCACGATTTTACAGTGATGTTACAGATAGGACGTTACCCATAAACAAATTATCTCAGACACTGGCTGCAGAGAGCATTAAACCAGACAAGATTTATTCCAGCCTGTTATTACGTTACTAATGGAATTAACATTACTTGGCAACAGCTGATGTGATGTGCCATAGGTGACGTTTGTCATTTTGAGCGGTGAAAGCGTCACTCAGCCGCAGACAAAAATGAGAAGCACATTAGAGTGTAGACTCCATTAGAATATGTCTGGATCAGCCCAATAATCAATCAATCAATCCTGAAGATCAGCTCGGGATATCTCTAATCATTAATAATATTACAGAGCAACAGTGACAAGTTATTCAGTGGCAGATTTTCCTTTCTTAGTAATGATCAGTGACACTGTGACACTGTGTCATTATATTTTTGTATATATTCAATGAAATTCTGCACAGTTTTCTAAAAATTGGATGTACACAGACCTAATTATATGCACCCAACTAGCTCTACTTGTAAAGCCTATACTAAATGGAAAAAATTGAAAATGACAGAACTTCCTTTAGTTGAAAACATTTGCACTACATTTCTATATGTTAAACACTGAAATTGTAACTATAATCTAAATGGTTAATTATAAAAAGAAATTGAATAACTGAACAATCAATACACCAAATCATCCAAACTCAAGTACAATGTTAGAATAAATGCTTTTATGTTGGAAAATTATGTCAACTGTTTGGAGAGTCAACAGAGAGGAAATATAGAAGGTGTTGCCAACTTGTGAATTATGAGTTATGTAATAATGTAATAATGTAAAATGCAATAATAGTGGCTTTGAAATAAGTGAATTACATACATATTAGGTTTCTTAGCAAACAAGCCAGACGTTGATTATTATGAGCCTGGGCTAAAGGACAGCAAAGATACAGCAGTAACATAGTAAGGCTGAGGTTGTGACTAGAGACTGGTGCTGTTGCTCGATGTTTCTGCTGGGTTCAAACAAAATCTTCAGCGAGTATCTATCCATCGACCACTAATGAGCCTCCTAAATTGCCAGTTTATACCAGATACATCAACATGTAATACATCAACAATAAAAGCCAAAAAGAAAGAAACAAAGAGACTGAATGACCCATTTTATATTGTCCAAGCTGCCTTGGGCGGATGGATTCACCCAATATCATCACACGCCAACTCGCCTGATGACAGAGCAGAAGTCATTGAAACCATGTGAGGTTATTTAAGGGGAGAAGATTGTTCCAGGAAACTGGTAGTCACTGTCAGAGTTTTGGTCTGAGTTTGAGGACCTGTGATTGATTTGCAAACCACCAGAGGGCCAGTCACAATCACGCCAGTCCCCACTGGACCGCGACGCTCTTAAGACTAGCTGGATACAGACCAACTGCACCTACACACACACATACATAAGCACAAACGCAATGACACACATGCACCAAATGGTCCAAACACATTCCTGCCTGTCTGAATTACATGCTGGACAATATCCCACGGTCATTAAAACCAGATTGCTTTGAAGACAGAAACACCACGCAAACACACACACACACACACACACGGACACATGTGCACACGTACCTATTGCTTCGAGGCAAACTGTTTGTTTCCACTGTATAGTCTGTCTGTCGGTTCACGTGGTACACAGACTTATCAGACAAGTTAACGCACTGCTGTTAGTATACAGGAAAAACAAACCAATTGGCAGACGTGATAGACAGACAGAGATAGAGCCAGATACAAACACAGACAGACACGTTCACATGGCAGCAGACGTGAAGTGAGTAATACAATATAATATCAAACAGGTGAAAGACAGAAACTGGTGAGAACAGTGCTGTATAAGCAACTCAAGAGACCAGACTAAAGCAATAATACAAAGCATACACACATATAAATGCAAAAACACAATGATACCTTTTGTGAGAAAACCAGGTGTAATCTCTCTCACTTACACACATATACACACATATACACACATACACACACATACACACACACACACACACATTTCTGCCTATAGTTACAGACAATGGCATGCAGAACAAAAGGCATCACCATGTTCACATTAGTGAGCCAACGGGACTATTTTTATATTTTACTGAGTCACAAAGAGTCTTCTCCCAGCAGCATGTCACTATTCTCATATCAAAGCTGCGTTTATAGCAGACAAAGCTTTGAAAGTGGGCCATGGCTCATAAAATGCCTTTATGTCCCTCGCCGGTACACTAAAAAAAGCCAGAAACAATGCATTTTAAGTCTGCAATTGGAGTAGTGCATGTGTTACTGAGCTTATTATGTGTGTGTAAAGAGTGTGTGCGTCCATGGACACTGTGTGTGCAGGTGCCTGTGTGTTCACACACATTCATGCATCTGTGCATGTGTGAGTGTGCGAGTATACCCCACTTACCCCCACAGTTGTGTGTTTAGATGTGTGTAGGTGTTGTTGATTTAATTCCCTCCACTGACATTGTTTTTTCCGATCTTTTTTTCCGGCTGACAGAATGTGCAGCCTTAACACTCAGCTAACAACCCTGGCTTCCTGAATCGCATGTAACCTAATCACTAACGCCATCTGTTAATTATGTTAATACAAAAATGCCTTGGCTGCTATTCACATCCATTCTCTGAATTAGCACCCCACTTCCCCACCGAGCACCCTCTCTCCATGCTTGCTCCTCTTTCTCTAGTCCAATCCTTTCCGTCATCTCAGGCTCAAATTTTCCTTTCTTTCAAATCTTGTCTTTCTTATCCTTTCTAATTCTATCTCCTCACTTCCCCTCTGTGTTTTTTTTATCATCCTTGCTAATCCTTGCTTTTGTCCATCATCCATTCCCTTATTCATGTCATCAGCCTTCCCTCCAAATGCCTTCATAGTCCTTCCTTTTTCCCAACTCTTCCATGTACTACTCTGTCAAAAATATCAAAGTATTAATTCCTCCTCCTTACAATCCCATCCCTTACAGCTTCAGCCTGCTATCCCCTGGGTAGCTGTTGTTGCTCCCAGCAGTGAGTCAGAGGCTAAGCTGGCTGGAAATCCCCAAAGAGGCTTTGTCTGAGGCCATCTTATTTTGGTGAGTGATATCGATCCATTCTCCCTCTTAATTGTTATTCGCTGTGCTAATTTGTATTTATATATATACGTTTTTATCGATCTGTAGGAGACATAATAAACTTTGTCTGGCACCCATGGACTGTGTAAGCGTTATTCTGACACAGGGAAAACATCATTTAATAGTTGTATACAGTGTTGGTCATTATATTAACACAACCAAAAGGTGGACCTAGCGATGTATAATTGGAGGTATAAGCAGGCCCGATGGCATTGTGACTGTCCCAAGGGAGATCCTGTTCAAGCCTTGGGATGAAGCAGGCAGTTTGCCCAGGAGAGGCAATGCACACAGAGGCACACAGCCCAGTTAGAGTTAACCATCTGTTTGACTCAAGTCCAAAACAGCAAAATAGAGTAGTCAAGTTCATACAATACCTACTGTAGGTGTGACTATGCATTAACAAGTTGAGCGCACAATGTGGAGTGTAGAATTTTTTTATGTAATATAACATGTAACAAGACAAAGACTCTACAGCCACGCAAGCAGCGGTGAGGCTATAAAACTCACTTAAAAGAAATCCAGAAGAAAGATAATAGCTGGGCCCAAAATTAGTTTCTGATCCTTCGCATTAGTGATGACATAAATGTATAAAATAGCTAGAGGGTGGTCTCAGAATAAGTCTTTGGCCACTTACTATATATCAGAAAGGTTCATCATGTTGTGAGCATGAAGTGTGAAGAGATGTGCATGGCAGTGTGTTTTATTCAAGAGGATGCCATAAGCAGAAAGGTAATCACGTTACATCACTTGTGACATTTTATGATGCTGTGTTAGGTGAGCAAAAATGTGAAATATGAGCCCGAGAAATGTAAGAAGTAGAGCTAGACCAATAAATCAGACGGGCTGATATAGTGGCCAATATGGGATTATTGTAGACATACAGTATTTCTCAGCCAGTAAGTAACAAGAAAACAAATCTAAAGGATCTGTATCAAAGTTGTTATGTGTTCATGTGAAAAAAAAAAATCTAAACCATTTAATTACTAATAGTTTGTATACTGCTATCAGATTTTTTTAAACCCTAAAATATTAGAATGAGTATTGGCCTAAAAACACCAATATGGGCTAGACCATAATAAGAAGTACAGTCTTTATTATTATGTTTTTTTCTAAAAAAATAAGGCATGAACTATTTAGAATATGAAGAGTATTTAGAATATGTATGGTACTGGTTATTATTTCTCCATACAATTGGCATCAGTGTGTTCATCAGTAGGGAGTGCTGATAACACGAAGTACAACTGAGGCTGAGGGATGATATCATTGATTTTGAAGGTATATGCTCATAAAACATTAATGGACAAATTTATATCTTCACCTGATGATGGTGTAAGTGGAGAACTCCAATGTCAGTAGGCCGTATCCTCTGAGGGCCATGAATGTCTGTAGAAAATTTCATGGCAACGGGGACCACAGTAGTGGATTCACCCACGTTGATATCCACACAGCGGTTAATGTGCCTAAAACAAACCCAAGGAAAAAAAAGGCATGAATTGTTTTTCAGGAAATTTGTACACAGTAACACCAACTCCTATTGTCAAGACAATGGGAAGGGGGTAACCTACTGTAACAAACACAACACTCAGAGTCAGGGGATTTTCACCATAGTACAACAGTTCCCAGTCCCAAATCCAAACACACAGACAAAAACTTATATATGTACATGAAGAAACAATCATCTCAGTTGTTTTCACACACCCACACAAGCAACCACACATGCAAACACTTGCCACCCCACACCCTGATGGCCTGGCCTCCCACAGCTGGTTGAGCGAGGCCACAGTTTGGGTGAAGCCCAGAGTTTCTTACACTTGGCTGTGAATGTTATTTATTCTGCGAGTGCTACGCGGTGAGAGGTGCATGGTGGGAGGTCGGCACAGTGAGTGCAGGATCACTGAGCAGAGCAATGGTATTGCCATGGCAGAAATAGTCATTTTCACTGTTTGGGGCTCATATGCATTTGCTCACACACATACAACGTACACAAACTCTCACAAGCAAGACATTCTTGTCCCTGATGCCCTTTACTTTAAGCAGTAGTGTTTCTACTGTGCAGCAGGAGCTTGTCCTTCACTGCTCCACTGTTCAATGTAGCCTGGAGGTGAATAAGTTGGGCACATTAGTGGTGGCGCTGAAAAGCAGTTCAACATGGGAGTCTGATCCCTTTGCACCTCCCTCAGGTGTGAGGTGAGGAGAGGCAGGGTTAAGGAGGGGACGGCTCCCAAAAACAGCTGCCAGCCTGTAGGATGCCGCGGTGTCCCTCTGGGCGTGGTGAAGCGGGTAGGAGATTGGCAGAGGGGGGCCAAGGTTGTGCCCACATAAGGAGACTCTTGAGGAGGCAATGTCGCCTTCACCACTGGGCCTCCATCTGTCTGCCCTCCTTGATCCTTCTCCTTAACCTTTCATTCAGGGAATCACTAACCATCCCCATTTACCGTTACAAACTGGTTCATACAGTAGGTGATAATATAAATAAACTGAGACTCAGATTATCCCATTTGTCAAGACACAAAGCATCTGTTGCTATAAATCGTCAAAGAAACAGCTAATTACAAACTTATCCCACAGTCTGTGCCTTCTGATAGCTGCAAAGACAGAAACATTTGAATTTGGTGCACAAACAATCAGTCAATAATAGACTGATCAACAGAGAATGTATTGACAACAAATATTTAATCACTGTAAACTGAATACCTTCCAGTCTTCGGACTGCTAGACAAAACAAGATATTGGAATACAGTGCCTTGAGATGTAGGAAATGGTGATGGACATTTTTCACAATTCGCTGAGATTTTCTAGACGACGGGATTAACTGAAAAAATAATGAACAGATTGATCCATAATGAAAATAATCATTTAGCATCAGCCCTATCTGAATGCCAAACAATTGCTCTTGGAGGAACACCAATAGGTAATGGAGTGGAGCCAGACTTTACTGCAGCACATACAGCAAAATGTGGGTTTTCTCTGAGTCTCATAGAAATAAGAGAAACTATATGGATATGGCGTTTTTCTGTAGGTTCCTGTGCAACACAGGGATACATGATATTTTGTGGCCCATGTATTCTTGGAAATTGTAGTTACCCTCGTTAGAAGTGAGCATATGTTACAGGTGGTGTGGAAAGCAGTAGAGAGTTGGAAGTGAAGAGTGTGTGGAATCTGCTGCCAGGGTGAGAGCGTTGGTGCCAAGGTGAAATCTGAGTGGGTCATACAGCTGAGCTCAACACACACAGACACACACACACAGACAGGCACACACACACAGGCACACATAGAGGCAGGCGCGCACACACACACACACACACAGCATATGACTGAATGAGCACATGTGCACACAGCACAGTGGAAAAAATTAGAAAATATGAATGAGAAACAAACAATGCGAGACAAGTTTTTGGCACGCACAAAAAATCTGAGTCACTTGCGATTACAGGATAACTGGACCAACAACAAAAAAAGTGTGGTAGATTCACACACACTTTAACTGTAATTCTCCATCTTGTGAGGAAAAAAAAATCTATTAGGATATAAATATCCTTCAATCTGTGTCCACAGAGTGGGCTAATGTGGACCATACTTATGTGTGTGAGTGTGTGATGTGGTTATACGGCAGATGTATTCTCTGGCGTGTGTGTGTTTGCGTGTGCGTGTGTGTAGGTTTTCGTATGATAAATGGCAGCCAGACATTGGGTTAAGAGGCAGGGCGGCCCAGATGGACTACTGTTTGTGCCCATTTTTTGCCAACATAACACATAACATCCTACACATACACATATGCAAGCAACACACACAGACACACCATTAAAGTCCCTCTTTCACCCATCATTCTGCCAATTGGGATCAGCACTATGACATGTTTTAGTAAACATTAACATGAAGAAATTAACCCTCTGTCATTACAGCTACCATTCCCATAATTTCTTTGCCTTTTTTCATGCACCGCCCCATTTCCCCACCACTTTTCTCCCTTCATTTTCATCCTGTTTCCCCTCATCTGTTGTCCTGACTGACTACCTTTTACTGGAAGGGTAATTTTCCTGCTCTCTTTACCTCTTAAGGCTAACTGTGGGGTGAGGTAGTGTGTGTGGGTGTGGGTGGTAGGGGGTGACGGAGTTTTTTTTTTTTTTTTTTTAAGGGTGAGCTGAGGGGTGTCTTCTGTCTACCACATCCTCCTTCCTGATCCAGGAAAACATACACGATTCCAGGACTCCAGCCCCCCCAGCCTGCCAGCCCCATCCTCAGCCAGGGACTTTCCAGAACTGCCCTGCCCAGCTAAGGAGAGCACTAGTCAGCCACAGTCAGGCTTCTGCACCCTGTGTGGGTCTCAGAGCACCATAATGTGAAAGAGCAAGCGATGTGAAGTCATACGGCCATGAAATCAAGCAATTTTGGTCTTTAATCGTGACTATCAAAGAAAGTTTAAATAAAAGCACACTTGGGGAGAACAGAAGAAGAAAGAAAGTAGTTAATAACACATGAGTCAAGAAGTTAATAATCACATGAAACTGTTTACTGGATCAAAAGTATTGTGTTACTTTCTGAACTGGTTCTCTAATAAAACTCCTTCAGGGGCTGCTGTGATTCAGCACTACAGGTGTGATAGTAGATCTAAACCACTGCATATCAAACACATGGACCCTTCGTGATAAACCTCCATCACAAACAATATTGTAAAATCCAGATTGCACATCTGATCTTCTCCCAGCTCCCTTCTATTGCAGTGCATCCACTCACACAGCTGAAAATTAAATCACCTTCATGAGAGCAAGCGGCAGTAGCTGTGCACAGTTTCAACATGAGCTTCAATCATCAAGTTTATTCTGTGTGTTTAAAAGTGTATTTTTGCACAAGGACGTAATCATTTTCTGCTAGTCAAATTTAAGATTTCCTAAAGCTTGGATGTCTTCATACAAATTCTAATTCAATTTGAAATCAGCTGCATGGTTGATTTAACAGTGACAGTAAAACTATAAAATTAATAAACATAGTACACCCTTGAAGAGATTTCTCAAGAGAAGCCTTTAATACTAAAAAAGCAACAGTTTTAAGATGCCAAACAATGATGTAAGACGCAAAAGCATTTTTTTACCACCAGACTAGAAACAGTTTTGATTATTCAAAGGGTTTTAAGGACCTACCACACATACACCACTCTGTGATATATTACCTGATGCCAGAAAAAGCTACATGGGGAAAGTACCTTTTTTTTTAAGAGTGCTGTGACTAAAATGAAGTTGGCCACAATGTAAACACATGTCAGAACGATGACTGACCATTTCCCTTTATAACTCTCTGTCCACTCATCCTGGTAGTGCTAATTCTTGTCCTCACTACTCCCAGAGAATAAGCGAGATTAGCTTGTCTGAATATAGCACACAGAGCCCAAACAAAACCCACAGACCATGGGCTTCCCGCTCGCAAGCAGGTGAAGGGGGCGGCTTGAGTTTCCCAGCCCAGGAGAGGGGGCCTGAATCTGGGGGAGAGTCAGCCTTCCCTTGCACTGCCCTGACCGAACAGGGACACAGGGAGGCTTTGTTTGGACAAACAGCTGAGAACATTCAGCCCCCAGGCAGCACTGACACATCACTCTTATCTAAGATAATCCACAGCGCTGACTGACGAACACCTGACAAACACACATACTACATACACATCCAGAACTTATTAGCACGCAACACGAGCACTGGGTTGCGGAAAGGAGTGATTTGACCGTGTTTGATGTAACATTTAGTACATGGCACTGTACAAAGTGTTAGAAGGGCCCCATGGGGAGAGGATGATCATGTACACGAGGACTGTGCTGCACATATCATTACAGCACTTCCAGTAGCGTGTGACAGGACAGAGAGGAGGTCAGCATGATAGCAGCATCCTGGAAGGACCCAACCAAAATACCACAAAGAAGGACATGATCTGTAAACAATACGCACCCACACTGGCATATGAGCTTTCAGTGGGCTACTAACTGTCAGTGACGCGCGCACGCACACACATGCACAAACTTTCTCTCAAGCACCACGCAGCCCCTCCCTTCACACTGGCTCACACACATACACACACAAGCCACATTATACAATTGACTATGAAAGGACATCGGGCTCATAACTCTGTTCCCCTGGGGCAGAAGGGACCCAGTCACTGTCAGGCGAAAAACAAAACAAAGAGATGGAAAAATAGAGCAAAATAAAGGCAGGAGAGGAGACAGCCACGGTGTGATTAGAATAAACTGGGGAGAGATGAAGGGAAGCTGAGACAGAAGCTACTACCTCTCCTTTAATATAGCTGGAAAATCTTCCCGCTTTCTTCCATGACTGAGGGGACGACAGGTTTGGGTGATTTTCTAATAACCAGCGGCCTGAGGTTATTGTGTTGCTGTGCTGTGTACGCGCCTATACGTGCTTTGTGTGTGTATATGCCTCCATGTGTCGTCTAGACAGAGTATACAGTCCCAGGTAATGGCAAAGAGATATTATGAGAAGGAGGTAGATAGAAAGAGAGACTGATGGGGAGGCCCTGCCTGATCTGCATTGAGATGTTGGAGAGAGAGGACTGACAATGGAGTGACAGAATAAGAAGACATGTCATTTTATATCTGCTTTATCAGGCAATCAGCTATCTAACAAGCATCATTACATCTAAGGCTGAAACTAATGATTATTTTCATTATCAATGAATCTGTTCATTTGTTTCTAGATTAACTGAGCCAATCCCTTCCGAAAGCCCAAACTGACATGTTCAAATAGCTCGTTTTGTCTGACCCACAGCCCGAAATCCAAAGGTGTTTAGTTTAATGTGAGAAAACCTACAAATATTCCCACCTGAGCAGCTGAAATTCTGCATTAGCCATCAAAAACATGCAAGTGCACATTTCAGGGTTGTACAGAGTATAATAAACCACTGTGCAGTGTTTTGGCTATAAACCTTCAAACTCATGGATCTGTTACTCAAACTGAACTTCCTGGATCATATTTTATATCTCACCATAACCTGAAGCATCACGCCCCCAGCAACACAGCCCCTTACATTGTTTTAACACAGGGACACTTTGTAGAAACTAGAGCCCAAACCAATAAATCAGTGCATGTTAGCCGATAAGTAGCAACAAGCTGCAACAACCTCCACAGAGCACTAGACAAGATTATACTGTATGCCAATTATACTGAAAGGTCAAATATCCCACTCAGCACATATCTTGGTCAAAATTCATAAAAAAATTACTTTGAAATTACTGACCAATTTAAGTGATTCTTAAATCCAAAAATGACTTTTTTCTTCAAATAGACATCCATATCTATATCAAAATCCAGTATTGATCAGGCAAAATGATCATGTAATACATTTTCAGGTTCTGGACCAATAAGATAAACTGAACAACTATGGTGCAGTGTTGTTGTTGCCAGTTGCATTGAAGTTTTCTGAATTTGCTTATTTGTTACATATTTGCTTATTCAACAGCAAAATCAACCGAGACACCAATTAATGTAGTATTCAAAACTATTTTCCCATGACATGAGGAATTTTTTTGAAGCTTAAATAACAAACTGATGTCCATAATACAAATCTACCCTATTCTTAAAATACCCGAGACAAGTGCGTGTTTCTATGTTGAGGAGGATTGAGGATATCATTAAAAAGAAAACTTTCAAATGGGAATCCACAGCGGTTAAAAATACTTTCAGAAACAGTAACCCATCCCACTTTGATTGAGAGTCCCAGGCTCTATTACAGATTCTGGGTGACTTTCTTCATCCAAAATATTCTGACATGGCTTTTACACAAACTAAAAAGGTCTGAAGTGTATTCATCTGGTGACAGCAGGTCAAACCACAGCTTGTGTGTGTGTGTGTGTGTGTGTGTGTGCGTGCGTGCGTGTCTATGTATGTTCAGGTTCCTGACCAGAGAGAATAGGCCCACAGCTGAAAAACTTGGCGTTGTGAGGTGAAGCCCACATAGCACAGCTGTAAACACACACACATTCACATCATATGTGTGTTTGTGTGTATTATGGGCGTGCACCAGCAGGCGCATAAAGAGACCACAACAAAACGGGTGCAACGTCTGTGATCTCCAAGAATGGCATGGCTCAAGTACGGAGAGTGTGTGATTCAGTGACTGAAGTGTGTACGGGAGAGTGTGTTTGTGTGAGTGTCTTTATGCCCTTGATGCACTCTAGTGGATCTTTTCACACAGCGAGCACAAACACACAAACAGTGTGCAGCCATATGGTCCGATCATGAACATAATGAGGAACACTTCTGGAGGTACTAATCGTGTAGTGGGGGGGGGGGGGGGGGGGGGGGGGGGAAGATGCTATGAGGGGAGAAGGGGAGAAGAAGAAAGAAATGACTTGAAAACAAAGATGTGAACAAGTGGGGGAGAGAGAGAAGTTCTTACTCAGACAACAAATGAGTGCAAACCATACATATACACTGTGACCCCAGAGAGGATCAGGTTTCTCACACTTACTCCTCTGGCTCAATCCCACATGTGAAAAACATCACCCTGCACTTGTTGTCAGCCTAAGATTTGTCTCAATAGCTTGATGTCAGAAAGCTTACAGGAAAAAGATTTACAAATAAAGGGACATGGTTCTGCTGAAATCACATTGTAAATATCAGATTTACTGAACTGAACCAGATGTTACAGTTGAATCATCTTTCCTCTGAATCATCTTTTTGTGTCACTGTGTCAGCTGAGGCTGATGACCATTACAGTGTCTTTCAGTATAAATTCATAGTTACACAGTATACATGTAAAATGACTTAATCTATGGTCTTATTCTGACATGTTTAATACCTGATTTTACCTGTTTTCTAAATCTATCTAAATTTATGGTCAAACAAGTTTTCCCATTAGTCAAGAATACAGGATAGTTTACTAATCAATATCATCACGTCATGAAATACAACAAGAAACTTTGCAATAACATTGAGTTATTGTCCCAATGTCTAGGACATGGCCAGGGGCTGAGGAGTGTTCTCTGAGCTGTGGTGGATGTTTTGTCTGGGCACTGAAAAATAAAGTTTGTTTATGGAAAGTGCCACAGCAGAGGGGAAATTTCAAGTGGTGTAACATGTTTTCATCCACATTCAGTGGTAAGTCAAAAGACCCCCATCAATACACACATGTACGCACGCACGCACATGCATGCACACGCACATACACACATACGTACATGTACGTACACACACACACACACACACACACACACACACACACACACACACACACACACACACACACACACACACACTATCAGCACTGTTTATGACACAGAGAATTACAACATAACTACCACAGCTCTCACCCTCATTTACTGGAATGTGGACTTGGAAAGACCCCAGAATAACAAACACACTGCAACCTTCGGCTGCAACTGCAGCTCCATCACTAATTTAAAGTTACAAAAAGGCACAAGTTTAATAAAAGTATTTAAAAATAACAGCGATGTCCGGTTTACACGGTGTAAGTAAGATCAAGATGTGCTGGCACAGGCCGGTCCATTGCTCGCTGAAACACAGATGTGATGGCTTAAGCTGTGGTCACATGGAACAACTTCCCGGCCTGCCATGAACGGAGAACGCCGACTCAGCTGGACGCTGCAGCACCTACCTCTTGACTCATCCTGATGACATCATCGTGACTGTTCTAGTCAAGAGAGAGAGAGAAGGAGCGAGAAAGAGAGAGGGTGGGAGAAACATGGAGAAAACTAAGAGAGGAGGAGGAGAACGATGGCGGTGGTGGCGGTTGGGGGATCATATGACCATTAGGTCATAGCCTGCTGGTCCACTGGGACAGGGCAGACAGCCGGGTCAGCAGATCCCGCACCTGCATGTGTGAGATGAACTGCTGAGTAGGAGGACTGGTGACTCCATCGTGGTGCCTGAGAATGAACTTGACTAACATGGAGAAGTGTGTCCTTTTTGGAGTGCGAGCAACATCAAAGAGAAAGAGGAAAAGAGAGCAGGGAGGAGGGTACTGCTGAGAGTGTTTCAGTCTGTGGTGTGTATTCTGTAGCAGTGTACACACACTGAGCCTGTATGAGGAGTTGAGTGTACATCTGCGTATGAATAAGCACAGTACAGTACGCTAGGTAATTAACACAGACTAGTGTGTATGCGTGTGTGTTTTATGAAGATCATAACCAGAACTAAGTGCTGCTGAGTCAGTTATATCTGTTCATTTCCTCAGTAAGGCCCGTCAGCGCCACTGATGTGGTCACACAACAGGCTGGTACAGACCAAACCAAGCCCAACCATACTAAACCAGACCAGGAAAAACAACACACCGCTCACCAGCTGCCTCCCGCCAACTCAGACCAGCATGTATGAGTCCATCAGTCCAATCAAAGCTCCCACTTAGGGGAAGACAGCGGCTTTCCAGGCAGAGTCACAGCCCAGTCCAGGAAGCAGCATCCTGCACCTGGGTTAAGACACTGGGGTTAACAGGCATGTATGGTTACACTTAGGACAGAGACCAGACCGTCTCCAGACGGATTCAACTGAATCTACACACTCCCTCATGTTAAATCAAGTTTTCTGTTTCTAATTTGTCTTTGCATAAGAATCAATGAGTCTGAGGCTGACAATGTAAACACACCATGAGTAAAAGGTGAGTGGTCCCAAAAGTACATATGACTGATCCCCGTGAATCACCCTCTACTACTACATCCTTTCATCAAACTCACAATCCCAAAGAAGAGGAGTGAGCTGCCACATTAGTGCTCAAAGGCAAAGATGTTTTCATATGTTTCTAATTTAGACCCGATGAGTTTTACCCTGCTGGTCTCTTTAAACTACACCCACCCATGCTCATCTTGTCCAAATAATTAACCCTCACACTGACACACACACACACACAACACACAGACACAGATATACGCTCAAACATGTAGACGTAGGCTAAAATATTATCTGCTTGATCTAACGTACTATATGTTATGTTTACATTTGTGGTGTTTTTACCGGTTTTAGGAATCAGCTGTTTGTCTGGCTCATATGTATATCAGCACATACTCCCACACCTCTAGTGTCTGCAGACAGCTGCAACCTCTTTTGAGCTGGCATAATTTTGCCCCTGGTCAAAAAGCTCCAGCCCAACATCAAATTTACTCCTCCACCTGCCAGTTTTCCCCGGCAGCCGCAAGAGCACCACAGCAACCAAACACAACAGAGTGCAAAGGAATGAAAGGAACTGGGCACTAGTTTTTGTTCGTCTCTCAGTTCTTCTGCCTGCAAGTAGACATATAAACATATTTTGCAGGGGTATGCAAACAAAACTTACTAAAAAGAGAAAGGCAGTCTACTTCCTCATAGACAATTCAGATCTATCATCAAAAAATATTTACAAAGTGTTTTATCATACTGACACACAGAGGAACACAGAGCACGAAACGGTTTTCTGGTGGACTTAACACTAAAGCACAGTCAACATGAACCAGCAAAGAAAAGGAAGAGGCATCACACCACATCTGCCTGCAGCAGTCTGTCCAGCTCACTTGTGGTGAAATGTAGTGCTAAAACAATAAGTCAATTGACTGATTATTCAACCTCCAGGTAATAAATGTTGGTAGTCATTTACTGAGTTATTTTAATCTATTAATAAAAAATAAGAAATTGATTGATAATTAAAATAATCATTAGTTGCAGCCCTGATCAGCTGATTAAATGACTAATAGAAAATTAAAATGACAACTACAGCAGAAAATCACTGGGGACATTAATCAGGCTAAAATTCCCAATATTCAATGGCTCCAGCTTTGCAAATGTGCTTGTCTGTTTTATATGACTGCAAATGAAATACTTTGGGTTTTACAAACTGTTGCTGGACTAAACACCCAACCACTTTTCAAAAAATATAAATCAACAGACAAGATAATGAAAATGGTCATTAGCTGTAGCCCTACTTAAAACTTGCTTGGAGAACAGGAGCTCCACTTTGCATTTGAAGTATTTGTCCGCCTGCTTTTAAGTGAAATACAAGATCTTCCAGTAAAAATAATGCAGTTGTTTGTATTAATAATTCTGCCAACGTGATGAATTGAGAGACAAAGAGAGAGACAGATTCAGAGACAAAAAGAAAGAGACAGAAAGAGAGAAAGACGCAGAGAGGCGTCCTAAGATGACACACAAAGTGAAAAGAGCCTTTTGTGTAAATGAGGCATTTTCCTCTCGTACGCTTGGTGCCACACAGCCTGAGACACATAAGCACAAGTATAAAGATACAGTATAAAGAGAAGGAGTAAGGGAGGGAGAAAGATGCAAAGATAAAAAGAAAGTCTTTGATGTTGGTGCGTCTTTGTCCATGTCTTCCTCCAGTGCAACCTGTCACACACTCTCCTTACCAGTCTCCTTCTTAATGGTTAGGGAGTAAACCCCTGCATCTCACGTCCCTGTTGTCCCATCTTTCTTCCCCTGCCCCCCCACCCCGCCTCAAACGCTCTCTAATTGCTTCTTTTACCCTCTAGCCTGCCCCAGTCCTACAGAACACTGGATACAGCTGCTCTTTGTAGACTGCTGGGAATCCACATGGACAGGATTAGAGAGCTCATCCCATATCTGCCGAGGGTCCTAAATGCATTGCATTGAGACCAGTGTGCCACTGTTCCTAGATGGCAGAATCTCCCAGGGACATGAGACACATCCTGGTGGACTTGACTGGGTAGATAAATCCTGGAGGAACTGGGAGGCTGAACCGAGATACTCACTTAGGAATTTGAAGTAGCGCAGAACTGTATTATGATCAGTGTCTTCGACATTACATTTCATCCTGATCAGTCCAAGTAGCGTTTTGGGGATTTAAGTGGTGATAGTGGCTTTCACTGTCTACGTGTACACAAGAAACCAGGGTAGGAGTAGAAACCAGGTTCAGGCAGGAAATCGAAGAACGTGTTCATATGGGCTACGATAACCTGGTTATAATTCTATAGTTTTAAACTAGATTCTCTTAGAAATCGTGGGATAACAGGCTTTGTAGTAGGAGAGCAAACACTTGCTGTGTAAATTTCTGAATTTTACATATACATTCAGGATGCTGAATAGGGCAAATAGCCATCAAGAGGTGTGTTGACTCATGCCAACAGTACTGGACAAAAAAAAATTGTCAGTCACAAATGCTCCACATCATAGCCAACTGTTGGTGTTGCTGTATAAGAGCCCTAAGAAATCACGTTATACTGCAGACAACACAATAACCTGGCTACTTAAGTGCTTGTAAAGACACTAACTGTGGATAAAGACCGATTAAATAAAGTAGGGTGAGAGAAGCATCCATGCTGCATCTGTAACAGGTGCAAATAGAGTGAGAGAGCAGTTATGGTGTGTGTGATCTGCTCATCGGGCAAAAACAGACCTGCTGTTTGCCCTCCCCTTGGGCCTCTTTCTGTGTCTCTCACCCTCTCTCTCTTTCATTTCCTCACCCTCCCTGCCTCCCTCCTCTCAGCAACAATGGCAACAGCCCATGTGTTGTCTCTGTACATTTCTGTGTTTGTTTATTTGTCTCTGTTTACTTCACAACAGCTGGATATGGTTTGTACCCTTAAACTGGGGTTCGTGACTCTTATCATCACTGTGAAGACACACATGCAGAGAGAGAGAGAGAGAGAGGAGGAGGAGAGAGGAGTTGGCACTGTTGTATGAGACATGAGGAACATAAGGTTGAGTGTGAACTCACATATGTTGATGATATCTCTTTACATGAAACTGTTATTGTTTTACTTTCCCAGCAACAGAGGTGCACATCTGGATATCTTTCAGCAAACGCTGTGATAATAACCAAAGTGTATATGATGTGAACGACTTCATGCATGTAATGTAATGTAAGTGTCCTGCTTGTGAATATTCACGTGTTAGTCTGACCATTTGTGTGTACTTGAGTTTAATTTTGTGTGTGTGAAAGAGAAAGAGAGAGAGAGAGAGAGAGAACACCACGCTGTGATCCTTAATAAGTGCACTCATTGTACGATACAAATTCCTACAAGGTGGAGATAAATACACAGCCATCCCCAGTCCCCTGCCACATCCCTCGTTCTTTCTTTCTCCTGTCCTCCTACACATCCTGGGCCTTTCATGTGCAAAGCAGATGGAGTCAATTGACATGCTAATGAGACAAGGGCTGCTTCACAGCAGTCCTGGACCCACATCACCCAACAAACACACACACACGTGTATATACAGTCACTTGCATATCACCGTGTACACTGGAGCACACACTCAACCATCCATCCACTTACCCACACATACAAGCACATGTTTATCATATATCATTTGACACAAACTGTATCTTGCATTTCAGTAAATGATGACATTACAGTTTTCGGTGGTGGACTTGGGTGATGCAAGGATCTGTGTGTGTTGTCAAGAATATATGAGATGATAGACATCAGTGAAAACGACTAAAAAATAAGGATGTGGATACCTGTTAACCAAAGCTAAAAGTTTAAACTTTGTCATTAATTATGGTCAAAAACTGTCCTGTAGAAACAACAGTAATATTATGTTCCATTCCCAAAGCCAATACAGAATTTAAAGACAAAAAGTCTGGATATTACCAAAAATCAAGGATTACATAACAGGACCACTGAATGCTTTGCCTGTTTTAAATCAATCTAATAAAAATGAAAAGTCACCACATGTTATCAGTAAGTTCACTATCAAATGTGACTTTGAACTGTTCAAGTTTTAACAAAACATAAATCTGGCAATCCAGCGCAGTTCAGTTAAAAAACTCCCACATGTTAAATTTACACAGTCAGTACGGCCATAGCAGCATTTTTTTTGGTTTGCTTTGGAAGATTTCAGGTCAAAGTTTACATGTGAACTCCACACTACCAGGAGCCAAATTTGGCTTGCGCCTGTATTTTTTTAATTTTTTTGCCATTGGTCTGGTTTCAATGTGTGTAAGGCTAAACTGAAAGAAGTGAGAGACAAAGCAAATATTTGCATTTTGGTACATAATGCCTTGAACTGGCCAACATCACTCACCACACAGGTTAGTGCTGATTTTACAAGTTTACAAAGGTTGATTTACATCTTCAGACTATGGAATTATTTGTGAATATCACTTTAAAAGTTCTGCTAGATATTTGTACATTGCACTCAAAATGCGCAAAGGTTTTGTAAAAAATGATAGTAGGGTGCACCTTGCTACTCATTAAAGAAAACAGCATCTGCACTCATAGTTACTGAAAGGAGCAGTTAATATAGGGAAAGCAATGCTAGCTTTAGCAGCTAATGCTACCACCAACTAGCTTGTCCTGGTTGAAGGCAAACTGTCACTGAAGCATGTGCTTTTTTATTTACAGCAACACAGAGCGTTACTGAAAAAGAAATTACCAAATAACAACAACAACAACAACTGATGTGTGAACCCAGTCAGCAAGACAAGGTCAACACCTTGTATATGACTCTGTACGGTCAATGTGACAAATTGGGGATGTAGTTCAAAACCGTTGTGGAATCACTGTAAACAGCTACTGTTGCGACTGCGATTGTATTGTATGCTGGTTGTTCAGTGTTGGCATGAATGAGAGTGTATGCAAATAGGTGTGTGCCAGGATGTGTCGGGGATTTGTATGAACATTGCAATTATTTGGCTCCCTTCAGATGACCCTCCCGACATAAGGAACAAAGATGGCGCGGTGGAACTGCAAGGGGAGAGAGCACCTCATCCACCCCTGTTCCAACCGGCTACACCATTGTCTGTTCTCATTCCGCTTTCTGCCTCAAGCTGATGTCACCTTTTCGAGAGTTAGTAAGGGTGGACTGCCATTTTCTTTTGATCTTTTCTCCTGTTTTGTTAGTTAGGAAGTTTAGTTATTGTAATGCTGTGTTACATCTGGGTAGGTTATGTTGGTGTTTTCTTTGTAGTTTGTTTTTTTTTTTATCTTGGCCTTTGTCCAGCCTGAAGCTACAATCCTCTCGTTTATAGAAAGGTCCTTTGTAAATAAATATATCAGCCATCAGCCTCTGTTCCTGTGGCTACTTGGGACTTGGGGAAGATGGGGTATTAATGTCCGGTCATGGCCACCCCCTAGACAGGACATAACAGCTACTTTCAGTGGAAAGTAACTAAAGCCTGCCAGAAAAGCTGCTTAATATCCCTGACATAATATGACATAATATGCTAATTAGCAGGTTCATGTCGTCATCATGTCATATTTGCATTCTGCCTAGTGTCAGCTGTTTTCAGACCTTTATGTTTGCTTATGTTCACATTAAGAGTATTTATTTTAGTTAGTTTATTTAGTTATTAATTTAGTCTAAGTGAAGACCTAGTCATAATCTGCTGAATCAAACCAAACTGGCTTTGTGTAAATTATTGAGTGCATGTCCACCAGGAAGAGTTAAAAGCTGAAGAGACGCTGTTCTATCTCAGCTGTCACTGATAGCCTGGCTGTTTGACCTATGACCTTAACTGCATTTTGGGCTGTGTTGTTAAGTGTAAAGTGTGTGTGTGTGTGTGTGTGTGTGTGTGTGTGTGTGTATGTGTGCGCAGTACAATAAGTTTCTCTATGTACAGTCTGTGTCCTTCACTAACACGTTTTCTCTCTCTCAGCTGAACCTCTTCATGCCTCTAAGCATCACTCTTGAAAGCACGGGTTGTTGATGGGTGAGTGCACTGAGCAGCACTTGAGGCCAGATTAACAGGTGACATTTACGAGGGTGTGAGTGTGTGAGCATGTGTGTGAGACGGGCCTGGTCGGGGACTGAGTGATTTAGGGCTCCGTATCAGCAGACAGGAGTCAACTACTCCCACTACTCCCCACCCTAAAGGGCAGGCTTTATAGCAGGATCCAGATATATGCCCTTGCACGCAGCAACTTTTATTTAGGAGCCCCCTGTTGAACCCCCATCTCCTCTGGCTCACTATTTATGAACTTATTAAAGGACTGGTTTAGTGTTATTCACTGGTTAGTTACATTTTATTGGAATTGTAATGAACTAACTAAATTTGACCTGTTCCCACATTTCTCTTGTTTTGTAGCCTTTTTTTCTTTTTACAGACTCTACGCTCTGTTGTTCTTATTTTGTTGTAACTGATCACTGATTTTAAAATAAAATGAGATTAGATACTAAAGAAGACACGGGGACAATGAAGTGTATGAATCTCTTTAAAGTTATATTCTCTGTACAACTGCTTGGATGTTTTTTTCATGGCTTATGTACAAGACAACAGGCACAATATTTGTGCTCATCAAAAGTCACACGTGTGGGCAAGTAAGTAGGGGTTTAATAATGCTTCATTTTTATGGACTCCAGCTATTGATCATATTCATCATCAGTTACTCTGACAATTATTTTTCTGTGATTCTGTTTATTCTGTGAGTGAAAAAGATCAGTGAGTGATCATTGTAAACTGAATATTTATTGGTTTTGGACTAATATTTGGACAAAATGAACAATTTACAATCATGTAAAATGAAGAAAAGAAAAACAATATCACATTGAAGAAGTGAGTACTGCTAGTATCAAAATATCTGCCAATGAATTTTCCATCAACTGACTAACCGATTAATGGATTCATCCTTTTAGCTCTAATGGTAAATCAACTTTCATTGGGAACATAGCAATTTATATTTTGACAAAATATGATGTCCAAATTAGAAATTCCAATATAAATCAAGAAAATGTGTCATTTAACCCCTTGTTTAGTGTCATATAATGCATAACAGTGGAGCACAGTTTGCAGCATTAAGCATCAATTTGATTCATTTGTGATTCTGCATACAGTACATTTTTAATATGCACTGTAAAGATGATACTGATCTCAAACACACTGCAAAAAATCCTACATGTAAGTAAACGCTGACTTCACCTTTCAAATACAGCCTCATAATAAGCACTGATTTACTACTGCCTTTCTTATTATTGGTCTGACACAGTAATCAGGAGGTCTCTTTAAATATTCATAAATACTGGTGGCGCTGTACAGTGATCTGCTTCCAGGAACAGGTGGGGTAGGAGGGCCACACTCCTCCCATCCTCTGATGCACAAGTCAGTTAACCAAACCTGGGCAGGACCTTTACACACTGCCCCCGGCCCACCACGTGGCAAAGACTGGGCCTTTGCTATTATCAGAGATCAATGCTGTTTTATTTATTCATCCCAGCAGCCTTCAGTGTAATCCCCCAGGCACTGTTTTAAGCATCAGGGACAAGTATGTTTTCCTTCAATCCTTTTGTCATAGTCTAACCTGTACTTTGCTGTTCTCTTTCTTCGACTCGTTGCTGCAGTATTTGCCAGGATCATCATCATCATCATCATCATCATCCCCATTACCAACATCACACCTGTTTTGAATTGAATACACTCATAGATTTCTCTTTGAACTACTTCATTACATACACTTTCCCTGCTGAGTCAAAAAGATCATAGGATAACTGAAGCTGAATGAGTCATAGCTCAGGTCAGGCACTCGTGCAGAGTGAGTGTGTGTGTGTGTGTGTGTGTGTGTGTGTGTGTGTGTGTGTGTGTGTGTGTGTGTGTGTGTGTGTGTGTGTGTGTGTGTGTGTAGCCTAGTGATTGGATGAGCCAGATGAGAATACAGTCAGGCGTAGGTGGAGAGCAGAGGGGTGTTAATTTATGACTAACACTTAGACACAGGATCAATTGCCAGTAAATGTCTATAGGCTCAGAGTGGAGAACATTTTAAAGTAGGGAATGCTTTAGACATAAACGCCTTAGAGATATTTTGAATAGTCCCATACTCTGTCAGCATGCACAATGTACTTTTATTTTTAATTTACGTTTTATATTACTGCATCTTAATCAGTTCAAGACATCTCTCAGAACAATTGTGTTGCATTTTTCTAATAACAGGTGTTAAAAGGGACTGAAAAATGTAATTAGCTTCAGCAGAAAACATAAGCTGATTTGTATAAAAAATGTCTCATGGCCCTTACATTGTTTAAACTAATACAACTGTAGGTGAATGACAGTTTTATAACCTCAGGCTGTGACTACAAGGACAGTCTCACTCTTCTCTCTGTGATGAGACAGGGCTCAGTGCGATTGTTGATTCTCTGTGAAACCTTTGGGAATCTGGGCTGGTAACATTATCCAGCATGGGAGCAGGAAATGAGGACCTCATCAAAAGTTTCTATCAACCTTCATTAACGTCATCATTAATTCAATCCATGCCTTGGACACTTGGTGTCATCTCATATGTACAAATAAATGTGTGCTAAGAGGTGAGAAAATACACAGGAGCAGTACAAAAACAGACAAAGAAAACCATAAAAAGAACAATATCAAAATGTAACTGCTCGCTTTTCCCTAACCACTCAAAAAAAAAAAAAAAAAAAACCTTTAATTGACTCACACAAACATAAAACACAAACATGTGTACACAGAAGTCCTGTAGATAAACTTAGCAATTGGGCTACTTAGCACTACATACTGTCATATCCCTTTTTTTTTTTTCAAGGCTGTTCCCCTTGAAATAGTTTTCATTTTGACAGACACACCTGTATTTTCGGCACAAGTGATCTGCTCACAACAAAATGTTCTTTTGTAGCTGACAAATTCAGCTGATTTAACGTAATGTAATCCTAATTTGTCACCGCAGCATTTGAAACTAAGTTTCTTCTGATTAAAAGTAATTTTTTTCATGCAATGTTCACATTATTTTGTCTACATCACCTGCAGATGACTAATATATTACTTGATATACAGTGTAACACGCATGTAATTACAGCAGACCCTGCACCTAAAGTGTTAAAGAAAAACATTTACAAGTTTAAAATGACAGAATGTTGCTGTGCATATAGTGTATTTATAACAGCCTCCCTGTTGGTCTCAGCTGCTTGACTCTTGCTTTTGTGATCTGACTGCTGAGCAGCTTGTTTGAAGACTTGAAGAATTTAGTGGGACAATAAAGAGCTGTTGGCAAGCACACTGTTTCCTCTTGTACTTGTGCTCTGTTGAATGGGCTAAATACAGTATACTACAGTATATCACAAAGTGGCAGTTTAAGTGTTTGCTGCACACATAGAAAAAGACACGAATCATTGCAGTGCTATGGTAAACTTATCAGTGAATAAGCCAATCTCGAGGCCACCTGTTATCTCAGGGCATTTGTCAAATTTTGCAACACACTTTACCTTTCAAGAGGCCTTTTATTCATGTGATGTTCACCTGTGGAATAATAGTGATTCTTTCTTTCCAGACCATAGGGGCCCTGCTCCTCTCAGTCTGCAGAATTTCCCAAAGCTGAATAAGCTCAGCATTTGCCTGGGAAAGTGTTTTTTCTTCTCTCCTGGGCTCTGTGAGAACTCAGGGAGATTCCAAACCATACAAACTAGAGATTGTGAGCGTATGCAAGCATGATTGTGTGTGTGCATGAATGTATGTCTGAGTGTTTATATGCCTCCCAGAGGGGCGGAGGTCTATGTTTTAACAGTATCAGGTGTACAGACTTTAATCTTCCCCTACTTCAACTCTCTCTCCAAGTCATGCATCGTTCATATGAAAATGGAGCAGACGGACAAAGAGTGAGAAAACTATTTTTTGAATAATAAAGGACAACCTGTCTGTTTCAAAAGCTCAAGGCCCTTCCCTTAACATAAATAATCTGTCTCAGGTATCTGTGTCTCATATCTGACTAATGCATGCTATTATAAACAATCACACAGTGAACCACGATAGGCTCGGGAAACTGCAAGTGCTGGGCAGAGTAAGCAACAGAGACTGAGAAAATGTGTGTCTGAGGAAAAAATGGGATGACAGTGCTCTGAGCAGGGTCAGTCTTGTATGTTGAGTGGCTATGGGAGGATGGGGGGGTTGAAAACATCAAACAGTCAGCCTTGCCCTCCAGGCCACCTCTGACCTGGGCCCTTTAGGGGTCAGGAGTCTTAGTAGATACTTAAACCTTTCTGGAGGATTTTGACCTGTCCTTCCCTCCCGGCCCGCCATTCTCCAGCCTCGCCTTGCCCTCCCCATCCCGGCATGCGGCCCACCAATAATCCTCAGCCAATCAATAGTAACTGTTCTCTCGATAATTCATAACATTAACATACACTCAATGGCTCTGCGGATGGATGGGGAAGACATAGGAGGGCCATCATTCCAGTATCGATCCCCCTTAGAGGGAGTCGATAGCAGGGAGGTGATGGAGTTATAGCGTCCTGCCTCCTGGAGGTAGAGCCACAGCAGAGCCATGGCCTCAAATAAACACACACACACACACACACACACACACACACACACACACACACACACACACACACACACACACACACACACACAGAGCTATCTCCACATGCCCACAGACATATCGTCAGATACCGACACAAGCTTTCAGTGTGCATGATGTACACATGTACGCGTATGGGACGCTGTGCCAGAGTGTCACTAACAGAGATAAGAAGAAACCCTTTTAATTACCCCCCAGAGCAGGGACCTGCTTTTCTATCACCACTCCGTCTCTGCTATCACATTTATCTGACTCCCTCCTTCCCCTGTCTCAACATCTTTCCATCTTTTCTCCTGCATTCCCTTCGCTCCTCTCTGCCGCTCCACAGGGCCCTTTGTCCCCTTAGATTTCTTAACTACCACTTTCCCCTTTTGATTTCATGTCCCCATTGCACCATACCTCCCCAGCTCATATACTGCATATGCCCCCATGCCTGTTTTTACCTCTCCTCCTCTCAGAGACCCAGCTAGCAGCAATTCCTCAAATCATTTCCCCTCAGATGCTGTAAAGTAATCTAAAAGTAACCGACAGTATTCAGAATACATGAATAAAGAAATTGAGCGATCACTTGGAAAATGCTATACTGACTATAGAGCTGTGTGTCCTTTCCCAATATCAATATACTTTGATTGCGAAATGGCAAACATAACAATTTTTCTATTAATTAATCTGTCAACTATTTGACCAATTAGTCATGACATTAGTAATTGACCATTTAAGTTCATTTTATTTTGACATATTGTATGTTATTGTATAATGCAGCCCAAAATAAATTTACACAAACGTTTACATATTACAGTACAAAACTTAAGGTTTAAACCCTTGACTTCAACGTGATAAAAAATAAATATATAAGTGAATTTAGCATCCACAAAGACACAGGATATTAAAAGCTCTATCTGCTAATGAATAGACAACATCCTTGTTTTGTCATGATTTTAAACACTCCCATTCTTCTGCAGCCTTGGGTCTTTGGAAACTTTTTCACTGAACCGAGTTGCTCGCTGCTCCAACCGTCATTTTCTGAAACTGTTGCATGACTGGAGCCGACCAATGACTGGAGGCAAAAACAACTGACGTCATGACACTGCAACTACGAGAAAAATATTTGTCATCATGAATGAAGCATTTTAGAAAAAAAAAATTCTAAAACATCATGTGTTGGTTTAAAATATTGATGTCAATGCATTTTCTGTGTCAACATCATTGATTACGTCGACTAATCACAGCAGGTGTATTTATGTCAGACAAACAATGTCACAGATTAAAAAAAAAGCCTGAACAAATTTTGATTTAAAATGTGACACCAGATTTTTGAAGAATGCTAAAATGATAATTGATAATATTGAGTGAACAGCTGCTTTTGGTTGTTTGTCTGTAATAGTTTAATGGCAGCTGACTGGAGCATTATTGCCACCAACTATTTACCTTGACAAACCAATTCCTAATATTCAAAATCCAAAATTTCTCTAAATTTGGTTAAAGTTTGTGCTTAATTTTGATGGAAACCTAGCTCATATTCCTTGTATGAGTTTATTCAGTCTCTACATATGAAGTCCCTGTCCATCCCTGCCGACTACAATTGTAAGTGAATATCTAGAAATGATAACTTAATATCTTTTTATCAGAATTGTGCCACAGCTTTACACTGAGCCTTTGACCCAAAATGCCTGTGCCAGCTCTTTCATTCCAGTCAGACAAATAATACAGCCGGTAGACTTGCCACTCTTCCCTCCTCTGTTCCTTTCTCCCTTGTGGGACATAAAGCACCCTTCACCTATTTCCTCCACCTTCTCATCCTCACTTCCACACCTCTCCCAAAGCCCCACAAGGGCCCTACACACACAGTACCCTGAAATATAGACTGGCATAATAGCCCACTAAATTAACTCCTTGTAAGCGTGGTTTAGGAATGGCTGTAATTAGCATATAATAGGTGTGAGAGAGGAGGTAAAGGGCCAGGCCTGCCCTGGGGGCCCCGAGGCTGGGGCTGCGGCCCTCTCTCTTTTCCATCTGTAATAGCACCGCAAAGTTCAGCCTTATAAACATGTCAGTGTGACACGTGATTAAACAGGCACGGTCATTAGATAATGGATCCTATACCTGTGGGCTGCCTATCATTCCCCCGTATGGCCAGCTCAGCGCTACCTTGGCTCAGTCTGTGACGCGCACATGCACGCGCACATGCACACACACGTGCACACACACGTGCACACACACACACAACTTCCCTGTATCTTCTCTTATCCAGCTACTTCCACACCTAAAAAAAAAAACAAAAACTTCATGCAGGAGACAAGTGAGAGTGAGAAGCAGGAGAGAGAGAAAGAGAGAACCCCGTGCAGAGCAGCACCCTGACTGATGTAGTTCCAATAATTGCAAGGCCCTGCTTCCTCATCCAAGTGCCTTTTACTTATTTAAACTGTTTGCTTTAAGCGCCACTGAAGCCAATTATGGGAGGCATAATTCAATGGGGCAGGGAATGGGGGTAGTAGGAGGGCTGGGGGATAGAGGAGGGGAGCAGAAAGGAGAGAGGACGCGGCTTTTCAGCAGGCCCTTCATCATTTCCCTGCCCTGTCCTCTCTCTTGCTCTTTCACTCAGACGACCAGATTTACTAAGCATTTTACACCTCGATTCTGATCATTCTGTGCCTGCAGTCATGCATCTTATTTATCAAACAGATGTGAGAGCCTGAGGTGCAGTTTGCCTTGCATCTGAAGTGGACAGCAATGAGGTGTGCCTCTCTCCTTTGTGCATATGTATTTGAGGGACAACTGTGCAAAGAGTAGCAGGAGATGTGATTATGACGCCCTGAGTCCTATTGAATGCAGGACTAATGTAAATCCTAAAGGCATTTAGGTCACTTAGGGCTGGTTTTGTGAATAACAATGCAGGTTTATTGGAAAGGATTGTTACAGTTGAGAATACTTACTTAGTACTTAACAAAAAAATCCATGACAGACCAAGAAGGAGCCCACAAAACAAACATCCATCTAGGAAAATACAGAAATTGTACTTCACAAAAAATGTATAACTAAAAACAGATTCTTGGAGGAAGAGAGGGTAAGAAGTTGTGGTTTTGCGTTTATAAAAAACTTGATGTTCAATGAACTGCAAAATCACTATAGCCATTTTAAAGCAATCACTTTAACTACATTACGCTCAGTTTCTATTACTCTTTTCACGTAATCCAGCCTTCAACTCTGGTCTCCCTGTCTGTTTTAATTTTTGGATGGATACTTGGACAGCGAACCAAGCCCACTGTTTTTCTGTTAAGGCCCTTTCCCAGAGAAGACCTGCTGGGCTTGCATGAACAGCAATGCTTTACAAATACAAAAATAACGGTATTGGTCATGTTAACAAGCCATCAGTTATACATTCATACACAAATGCACACACTAGCACACACACAAGCTTACATCCTAATAAAACAAACCTCTGTTCCAGCCCAAAAGTTATGTTACACTGTTTATACACTACCAGGGTAAAGACAGCAATAGAAACATTTGTGAATGGATATGTGCATTTATATTAACATCCAAGCATCATTCATGTTTTACCTTGAAGACCTAAATTACTGCGGTAGTAGAAAGTGAATTCAGAGAGAAAACAACAACAAACACGGTTACAGCTGACCCTGTTTGGAAACTAGTGGATAAACTAGCAGGACTCAAGATCTAGGTGGGACAGAGAGTGAGTGTCCAATCATTCCATCACATGCTTCTTCATATCTATCCGCTTCAGACATTTATCCATTCTTTAGCGGCTTTTAGATTAATAGGAGCTGAAGCTGGTGGAGCAACGTGGGCTGGCCCAGACCTTCACTCATTCTAACAGCCGTTTAATAAATGTGATTGCAAATGGAACTTGTCACTTGCACTGGGGAGAGCTGGCCAGTCAATACCTCAGCTGGCAGGTGCCTGGGGTCACATATAAGTCAGCAAGTGATGGATATGTATCCAATAATTGATGTAGGGCAGCAGTTATTGTCAGTTTGGCTCCTGCCTCTATTGCTTATTAAAAGCTGTTGGCCTTAAGTACCAGCCAGCCAATTACCGAGGAAGCCAGGTGACTGTTTAGGAGCCTAGACCCTTAGGCTCTCTGTAGAGAAAAGAAATGAACTACTCTATTGTTTTTGTGTGTGTGTGCCTCTGTGTGTGCGTGTGTGTTCCTGCATGTCTTTCACCTGAAATCTTAAGTGTTTATTTTTTCTGTGAACTTCCTCCATTTTTTTTTTTTTTTTTTTTGAGGCTCTGTTTCATTGTTCTACCAAAGTGGTTTCCTCAAATGTACATTTACTGTAATATAACACACATTAATCTGATGTGTGAACTCCCGCCTTTCATCAGGTCAAAATAGACCAAATCTCCCCCTCTATTGTTGTCGTTGACCTTGCAGGTTATGTCAGACCCTGAGAAAAGCAGAACGTGCGCTGCTCCATGTCGACCTTCTGACCTCGCCTTGCACTGCTTAGTTATTAATGAACTGCTAAGTTTCAACACTTCCTCTACTTTAGTTCAAGGTTAACTCATCCAGAGATTAATTTGTTCTTACTGTTGTCCATATCTCAGTGGACACATTTTGACTCTCGCAGGTCACTGTGGGATTCCTGTGTGGGCGACAGTTAGTGTGACATCCTGGTCAAGGGAGCAGCGGTGAACACAGTAGCATGTTACAGTAGCTAGCCTTCCACAGCAGCAGCAGATCTGACTAACACAATCTCCCCACTCCATGCTCAGCAGGGAGAAAAGAGCATGAGCCATAATAACGCTCATCACTTCAGGCCCTAACCCTAAGACTATGGGGAAAGAGGGAGGGGAAACTTTGGATGTGACCGTGGCGTGTAGTAATTGTAAAACTCAGAAAGAGCTGCTGAAGCAGAATTCTGACATGTAGCGCTGCTTTTCAGTTCTGATCAAAGCGTCCACCAGAGCAGCAGCTGATAACCCAATCAATTCACTCCTTTTGTTTTTCGCTGAATGATGCACGTTTAGTGCTAACCTCCAGGCAAAGAATGAAGGAAAGAAAAGGAGGTGAGAGGGGGAGGGAGGGTTGGTAAAAAGAGTGGTGGGGAAAGAAGGTAAGACGGGGGAAAGCAGGAGGCAATCGAGGCAGGATGTAAAAGCGGCATTTATATTCCAGGAAAAAAAAATTTTAAAAGCAAAAGAGAAGGGGGGGAAAAATTAAATAAACTTAGCAGATTGTTGGTGAGTTTGATGGATCTATAGAAAGGTATTAAGATGTGCTGCGGTGGATGTGACGCACATGGGAGCCAATTAGAATATGAAATGTTTTAGCAGAGAATGGAGTAAAAAGGAAGGGAGATGGAGGGGAGATTAAAATATTACCTGTCTACTGCTCTCGTCCTTCAGGAGCCAAATGACTGTATGGCAGACTGAGAGCCCCTGTCTATACAAGACAATCAGTAAAAGACCAAGAGGGGGCAGAAAGTGTGTGTTTGTGTAGATGAGGAAGAGATAGAAAAACACCAGGAGAGAAATACAGATGATTCTATAAAGGGCAAGTGGTTATAAAGATGGAATGAGAGCGTGAGAGAAGCTAATCATTACAGTTTGCAATGAAAAAGAGGCTTCTCAGACACTAATCAATCAGTTGGTCAGACAATCAATCAGTCTGCATTCAGCAGGCAGGCTGGCAACGAGAGGGAAGAAACCTATGACACACACCCAGGTCCTGTTTTCTGGGACACACATATACTGAATATCTTGATAGAGAAAGCATTGCTGCCCCAAATATTTGGTGGTGGGAAGTGATTCAAGGCTATAGACTGGCACAAAATTCTGGCCATCACAACAACTGATCACCAGTCAGGACTAGATCTTTTTTCTTTTTAAACTGTTGTCCAGCCTAATTGTCGGGCCAAGAATCTGACAACGATCACAGGCGACAGTCACTGAAAGCTGAATACAGGAGGAGGAAAAACACAAAAAAAATCCGCTTTAAAGCTTCACTTAGAAACACATCTTATATTAACAATGGATAAAATTACTAATTTGATTCTAATAATAATTTGATATAATTTCAAAGGAGCTGTTTATTGTAACAAACCCACAGAGAATTATCACCCACCCAAGAAGTTCACCTCACGTCTACAGACTGTTTAGCACCTTTCAGCTCATTTTTGGATTCATTATTTTTGGCTCAGTCTCACTGCTTTCATTCACCTTGTTTCCAGCTGCCGCAGCTCAATTAAGACCGCTGTAACCTTTACGACCAGCACCAAACTGCAGGCAGACAAAGTTAGCAACTAGCTGGTGCACAGTTTAGGAGCTTAAGAGTTGGTGGAACCCGACTGTTAAAAGGAGCATGACCATTGGACTTACATTCGCCAGGTGGTGAGAACCATAACTCCAAATGAATGATAATGTTCTGCTGGTTGCGCATACAGGTCACACCTGGCTGATAGTCCATTCAGAACAGTGCCAAGTAGAATTAAAGCAATGCATTTCATACCAGGAACACCATACTAAGACTGGTAGTTCCTCCCTTTGCTTTCAAAAAAATCCTCACTTCTTCATGGCATGGATTCCACAATGTTTGAAACATTCCTTTGAGATTCTGGTTAATGTTGACAAAATTGTCATTGCTACAACTGCCTTTGCTGTTCCTCTTTTGTAGTGTTTTGTCAGAGTAGACAGCCTGCTTTCTGTTTCCACTAACTTGTGCATGCCTAGTGTGTACACATGAATGGTCAGGTACATATGCGTTCTCAGGTATGGACAGAGATCGTTCCTGATTCAGAGCTGAAAAACAGTCATCTGAACAGTAATCGTTTTTGTTTTAAAAAGCTAAGCGTGGACTTAGCCAGAGATCGTACTGATGTGACCATAAACTGAACTAAGCTTCTGACCTGTATCTGTATGACTTTATGCATTACACTGCTGCCACGTGATGGGGTCACCCCAAGGACTGAGAAGCTGACCATGAACCACAAAATCCCCATTTCCAGTCTGTCCAGAAACATTTGTTGAATCACCGTCTCTCTTTCATTTCCTCTCTGCCTCCACTGACTGTAATAAAGGCACAAATTCCCCCCAAATTTGTGAGAAAATTCACTGTGTAAATAGTAGACAGAGTGATGAATGTATTAGTTAATAATATGACTGTTTTGTCAACAGTATGAGGTCTGTGTGTATTTTATGACCGTTGACTCTTGTAATTGTAATTAGAACTGAGCATGTGAGCAGGGTAGAGGAATCACACAAGGAGGACCTGTGTGGATTAACATCCCTCCACTCTCCAGAAAGTCTCCTCCATGTACTCCAGTAACCTCCTGTGTGGTGCTGGCCTGCCCTGACGGATGGGGATTAAAAGACGCTAATGTGCACGCGAGGGCCACTGACCTTCCACGGAGATTGACTTTACACCAGTGGAAATGGAAGCCAGTAAATCAGCAGGCAGCTGTGTCGCTCATCCCAACGCGTCTCTGCCTCTCACACTGTCAGCCGAGACAGGAGCACATTAATCACAAACATAGGCCCCAACACTGCGTTGTAGGTACAGTGGTGTCCCATTCATTTATCCATTTAGCACCGAATTTAACACACAGCTTATACACAAATGACGAGATGGAAGTGAAAGGACAGTATTCACAGATGTTCAAAAGCACAGACTGACAATCTCACACATACAGCTGATTAAGCTAACTTCACTTAAACACACAATAAGGCTACACTTTTAACATTTTCTAGGTACAGGACCTTTTTTTAACTTTCAGTGTAGTTACTGCATGTATATACTGTGATTTAAATCTTGGTAATGTGTGTGGGTAATTTTGTTGTCTTTGTAATCTTGGTAATGGTGTGTTATCTTTGCAAACAGAGGTCTGCAATCTGTCAGTTTCTGCTTTTTTGGTTTTTATCTGTGTGCGTAGATGAGTCTTTTGTTTGTAGTCTCTGGCAGCCAGGCCTGGTTAGGGAAGAGGAACATCTGTGATAAATTTCACTTTGAACCAAATGAGCTCTGGCACAGCAGAGGGCCCATGACAAACTTCCTGCATGTGCTAATATGAGGATGGATTTGGAGCCAGTCAAACGCAAGCTGGCACACACATACACATTTAGACACCTAAACACGCATGTGTACATGCGCATGGGTGAACACCCAAGTGCATGCACTTATCATTATCTAGAGAGACATAACTCTTGTGATAGACATGTCTCAAAGAAATGAGAGACAACCACAAATAAACATGGGTTTAATTTAAATGTAAATGGACATAGAGAATAGGGACATGAAAGCAGCATTTATCTTTTCATAAAACTATCTACACTGACAAAGATAAACACCTACAGAAAAAAAGTGAAGTATATTCAGTGCCTTACTCTCCAGGCAGTGTTTGGAGTATTATCAACAGTGGAGTAGTTTCACAGTGATAGTTGATGGAACTCATTCAGTCTTATTGACCAGCGAAGGGCCCCACAGAGACTGGAGTCCCTTTATGGACTGACCCTCAGCATTTCACCATGCGCAGGCCAGAGGCTAGTGAGGGCCAAGGGGGCATTAACCCTCCCACAGGTCAGGGCCCTGACCCACTACAGCCTACCAAAGCCCACTCCCAAGCCCAAGTGCGGCCCACTCCACTCAATACCCTTTTAATTGCATTGGGATGGTTTGCAACCTATCGATTAATACGTGTATTTATGTCGTCCCAGGCCCAGAGGCTACATTGTATTTCTGCGTGGCATATTCATTTATTTACCTATCTGTCCCGCCCCTCATGCATCATCCATATATCTATCCATCTCTCCTCCGAGAGCACTTCAATTCAAGGGCTCCCATAATTACTGCAGCCCTATAATTGAGTGCTTTGATTTAGGATTTTTCTGTTCCCTCTCCCCAGCCACTGCCATCACTCGCTCCACGCCTCTCCCAATGAAAGACAGAGGGATGAGATATGGAAATAGAAAAATGGGAGATGGAGAGTAGAAGATACCCCCCACCCTTACACATACAGACACACACACTCTCCCTCTCTTATCAGAATCTACTGTTTCTGTCATCCATGAGGGGAGGGGTAAGTTGATAATTACTGAGGGAGATTCATGCAAATCGATGCCAAATTAAAGCATTATAAAGGCTTTTATCAGCTTTTCTTTTCCAAATTGAAGACGATAAAAACCCATTTGAGAGGCGGGAGAAATGGCCCCGGTCCCTTCATTTAAAAAAGAGGGAATTGTAATTATGTTAACACCAATAGAATCCAAAACCCCTTTTCTTAACTCACTTACTCATTCATAATTAATTAATTTCTCACAAAACTGGGCAGGAAGAACAATGCCGTCCAGCGTCTCCTCGCCCCTCTCTCTATTTTCAGGAGAATAAGAGGGAGTGCAGAAGATATTGTTGAGTATTGTGACAGAGGGCTCATTTCCATACCTAGCCTTACACTAGGATTCTCTGTTTCCTTAGCTTAGCTCTATCTGCCTCAGGGCAGCAATAAAAGTGGCTCTGTTTTAGAAACAAAGGTGGGTGGACAAGGACGGGATGGTGCATCTGGAGCTATGCAAGGCCTACAGAGACAGAGAAAGAGACAGAAAGAAAGGAAGACAGAGAGGAAAAAAATTACAAGAGATGCCCTTGACCACAAATATTTCCTTACGCCAGTAAAACAGAAAAAAGAAGCGTGCTATTTTTCCATTCACACAGCCAACAGACCTTAACTCAGGGTCCGTTACCAAAACATGGAGTTCCCTGCATGTACGTCATGGCCAGTTAGTCCATACTAGCTCTATAGTTCAAGGCTGTGAGTTTAAGGAGAAACAGCCCTTGTGTGTAAGAGAAACAGATAGCTACAACACACAGACAGACACAACAGAGATAAGGCCTCACAGTGAGAGCGATTGAGAGAGCGACTGCTTGACAGACAGTCACCTCAGGGCTGTCTCGTCTGATCTATTAGACATTCAACATTTCAGTTACAGCACGCTCAACGCCAACTGAACCGCTCCTGCTCACCTCCCCCACCTCTGCTGTGATGGGACAGAAGGCCAAACACACATGTGTAGGTGTAGACTGCATGGGATGGGGGGGCGGGGGGGGTTCAGAGAGATAACCTGTCACTCCACAGGCTCTTTACATGTAACACATGGTTGGCTCGTGTTCATACATCAACGTTTACACCATAGCCAGCCTGATGTGTGAATGTCTGGGATCTTAACCATCACACCACGTGTCACTCACACATGCAATTTTCAGACTATTGACAGGTAATGATAAAAAACTCATTCTTCAGAAAACTGTATGTTCTTCTACCACAGATTTATTCCTATGTGAAAATACTGCCATTCACACTGACACACACACACACAATACTGCAGGGTTTGACCAAGCCACTGCTGTCTGCATATTTAGCTGTTTATGACCTTATTTGGCCTGTGTTTGGAGGGGTCAACAGCACCAGCCAGAAGTCGCTACGCTGCTAATCCAGGTTAATGTGCTGTTGACTACAGCCCAATTACACAGGACTCCTGCTGAGAGACGAGAGAGGAGATGGAGGAGGGGTTGAGGATGGAGAGTAGGGGCACAGAGACACAAGAAAGAAGGAAGATGCCAGGAGAGCATGTGAGACAAATGTGGAAAAAAGAAAGCCAAATACAGTAAACATTTAAGAGGGAGGTAAGGGGAGACTGTACATGTGTGTATGTATGTTTGTGCATGTGTGGTTTAGTGGCGAGGCGTGGTGCTGTGCAAACACAGGCCTGCTGGGCAGAGAGACAGAGGGAGACTTGGTGAGGCAGTGTGAAGCTGCAGGGAGCCTCATTAGTCCCAGCAGGAGCCTCACTCTGCATCATCACTTCTGGCTGTAGTATTGGGAACAACCACTGCTTACTACTGTACACACACACACACACACACACACACACACACACACACACACACACACACACACACACACACACACACACACACACACCACAGCACCAGGTACTGTAAGCACAAGGAGGATGACCATCTCACAGCTGAGTATCAGTTATCAAAACTGCTTCTGTGAAAGACAAAGCCACATAAATAACTCAAACTCACAGTCTGGATGAATCATCATCATTCATTACCCTACAAACATGAAATGTGCAGGAACGCCAATTCCAGGTCTTTTTAGCACCATACTGAGCTACAGACAGATGATAAATGCTGATGCCTCCATACAGGACATTAGGCCTCACTATAGGAATAGTTCAACATTTCGATAACTTGCGAAGAGTGAAAGGAAACTAGAATTACTGCTTCCTAGTTGAATGCCTCTGATAAACATATTAAGTCGCAGTTTGCATCCATGTCTGTCCAGATTCATAATATATGTAGTGAAGGAATTTCAAAAAAAGGTATGAAGTGTATTTTGTCATAATTAGAGTATGAATTCTTGAGTTATGGCCAGAAATCTGACTTGTGAGGTCACAGAGACTTTGACCTTTGACCATCAAATTCTGTCCTTGAGTCCAAATGCACAAATTTTTTGCGCAAAATTTGAAGACATTCCCTCAAGAGGTTCCTTAGATATCACATTATCTATAACACCTCTGGCCGAGGCTGTCGCCAGTATGGAGGCATAAAAATCAATACCACTCTTTATCAGTCTGTTAAATATGAAGCCACGGCCCTGTTGGCCAGCTTATCTTAGCACAACCAAAAAAACTGAGAAAGACAGCTAGCCTGGCTCTATCCAGAGGTAACGAACTTCACCTACCAACACCTAAGACTCACTAATTAACTCATTATATCACCTTGCTTCATTTGTTTAATTTGTACAAAAACTAAAGTGTACAGTACAAATGATGGGTAGCGTTTTGGGGTGTTTTTTTTAATGCCTTGATTGGACAGGAACAATAGATAGATGACATGAAATAACAGAAGAGGGAGTTGGGAAGTGAAATTCAACAGAGGTGAATGGTTGGCATCCTATCCACCCAAGGCCATCAGGGCAGGCTCAGGTCAGACTTTCATGGCCAGGCAAGGTGACTTCCTGGAGTTTCGGCTGACTACCTGGCAACCACACAGTGACAACAAGACTCCAGGAAGTCACTATGCTAGGCCAAGGACAAGTCAAGCACATAAACCCCTGTAAATCAAGCGTTCCTTTTAAACTTCAGTTTTTGTACAGATGGAAAAAAAATATGGTGGATTTTATTACCTTAAGACTGAACCGGAGATAGATGTTACCCCTTGTCTATTTTTTAGGCATTTTAAATCTTCCATACATATTTAATATTTAACCTAAAGATACCATCCTCTATATTACTTCAAAGAGGGATATCGATCTTGTCATAGGACTCTCTGCATGAGAGCAAATCGGCATATTTACTAAAATGTCAAGCTATTACTTTAATGTTTTGATGAGAATGAAAATGATGTGAAGCATGTGCTATGGCCTTCACACACACCCAATCTCAATCCAATTAAATACCTATGGGAGATTCTGGAGCGTTAAGTCATACATCACTCTCTGCCACCATCTTCAAAACACCACATGAGGGATTATCTTTAGGAAGAATTGTGATTATCTCTCCAGTAGTATTCCAGAGACGAATCCATATCAAGGCAGACTGAAGCTAGTCTGGCAGCTTATAATGGGCAAACATGTTACAAAGACACTTTATGGTGGTTTTAATCTCTATCTTCTTAGGTAGTGGAAGATGTTTTTGTAATAGTACGAGCTCTGGTAAGATACAATACATCGACCAAATGTAAGGCATCTGTATCTGACATCTGGATATACTTCTTATGATGCTCTCTAATAAAACTGATGCTATACAACACATCACCACACAGGATGGGGAGATAACTAAGGAACAAGAAGCTGGGAGAGATAACAGAGCTGGTGACTAATAGCTCAGGTGATAGATTTAAAAAAAAATAAAAAATAAAAAATAAAAAAATTTTAAGAAACTCACATGACTGTGCGCACACAGAGACAGACACCAGCACGTACACACAAAGTCAAAACAAAGCTCATCAGCCCACCAACAACAGCTCACCTCAGGGCCACAAATCCAGGAACATAAATCAGGACTGGCAGGAAAATGAGGCTTGAGGAAATGGAGAGAAGAAAGGCAGAGGAGAGAGAATGGGAACAAGGGGAAGACAGTGTAAAAAAGAGAGATAGTGGAGAAACAAAACAGGCAGGAAATACTGAGAGGAAGTAGGATAAGCATCAGGAAGGAAAGAAGAGGTGAAAGGATGGAGTGGTGAAACTGAGGTAAGGGCAAGGAGGAGCAAGTCGGCATCTGAGAGAGAGAAAGAATTAAATAAAAATGCAATAAAGCAGCCGGTGTGAAATCAATCTGCTTAGAGTTTTGTTTAATAAAAATTCATGAAGGGCTGGTGGCCGAGAGCTCATGAGAAATATTGGTGGCAATGTGGGGAAGCCAAACTTGGGGGCGGGGTTGGGAATAGAAGAGAGAGGGGGGCTGCTTATGTCTCTGTTGATCTCGTGTGTGTATGTGTGTGTGTGTGTGTGTGTGTGTGTGTGATTGCGTGTGTGTTTGCTTTTGGCTGTTTATCTGTGTTTGTTTTGACATCAGTGTGAGTTACAGGGCTGCAGTGAGTCTGTGGGAGAGGGGACAAAGAAGAAAAGGATTGAAGGTCTTCATAATAACAGCCTTCCTACAGTGGAGAGAAGGAAAGGAACTGGGCTGTAAGTCATGGTGTCTGCCTCCATGTCTGTGTGTCAGCGTACATCTCTGCCTATGTATCGCCCTTGCGCTCTCTCTCCTGCTTTCTTGTCAAGGCCTGAGAGTGTGAGGTATGGCAGGGTTATACTAACATGGTGTAAATCTCTCTCTTGCACTGCAGACAAGTTCAGGTTAGTCAGTAGTTTATGTGCTGGCTCCGAGGCTGATACCAGATGTCTGTGTGCCACCACAATGCATGGTCAGTGTCCATCTGTGGGCCGGACCCAGGCTGTACTGTTGAAATTGAAATTAATTGAAATATAAGCAGTGGAAAATAAGTCAGTAAGTCGATAGGAGTCTTTTCAGTCCCTCTCATGTCTCCAAACTTTTGCATTTTGTATTAAGGCAGCCCAACTTTTTCAAAATTTTTAAATAAAACTGAAAACATTTTATACATATTACAGTTAAAGTCCCAGAGATATGTTCTAATGATTAATCTGATGATTATTTTCCCAATTAAGCAATCAGCTAGGCTGTCTGGACTTATATGTTTACCATGAAGAATGGCATTGATCTTCTTACTCAACTTTCAACAAGAAAGAAGATACATTTATTTCCTAAAATGTCAAACTATTCTTTAAGAACCACGCTTTATATCTTGTACAGCTGTTATTACCTATTCTTATACAACAGAAAATCCCACAAGGTCTCATAATGATCAATATGAGGGACACTGTCATGGCATTTCATAAACAAGTTATCCAAAGATCACGTCTAAGTATCAGATGCTATTACAAATCTTGAGGGAAGCCACTGCGGCAGTAAAGCAAATGGACTCAATATTCTTATTGTAATTTGATAGTTATAATTGTTTTCTGTGACTCAGGCTTGTTTTGCACAGAATTCCTGAATAAATGCATTATGAAATAACTTAATAGCACAACAAAATGTGCCAAAGGTCATGAGGGGAGAACACTTCTGCAAAGCACTATAGACAGGATCCAGCTGCAGGGAAGCTCTTGATGCACCCATCCTCCAAAGGTCTTTCACAATGAAATAAACACACACACACACTCACACACAGAGTTCATGCATTGTTTCGTCGTCATCCCCTCATTACCCAGCAGCCACTTCAAGCAATAATACACAACTGTTGACTTTTACTGTTATCATGTATTGTATGCTGACTTGCTTTGAGTGACAATAATGTCAAAATCCCAGCTGTCTAATCTAATGTAACACATTCTGCAGAACTTACAGGACTGTTTACCAGCAAAGGCTGCCAAGCAGGTCTGAAGGTCAGATAGCAAGGGTCAGAGGTCAGGATACAGTAGTGATTTAGTATTTACAGTCATGAGACATAAGGGTCAAGGCCAAGGCAATTTAGATAAGAATTCTTTATCTGTGTCCTGTTCCTTCCTTTCTTTCTTCCTCTCTTGCTCTTTTCAAGCACGGAAGGTAAAGCCATGGATTAGAAAGTAAAAACCATTTTTTGAACTTCCTGTTCTGAACCTTCTGGCATGACTTGTCTTTTACAGCAAGGCCTGCCAAAAGCTGTACTTTTAACTTAAAACAATATTTTAAACATATTTAATAGTACCTTTCCTTTCTTCCTTCTCTAGCAAAGTACACTGTAGTCCCTGTTGTCTCAGGAAACACAAGCAGCTTGTCCTCCTCAAGGCCAGAATGCGCTGTTGACGCTCTCACCCTGCATCATGAGTCATGTTTCGGTGAGAAGTGATGGATATCAGACACTTGAGCTAGCATCCAACTGCCACTAAAAAGAAAGTAAAAGCTTTGCAGGGCATAATGAAATCAAGCTAAAAGTCCCACCCATGATCTTAGAGAAAATTTCAAGGTCAAACCAGGAGCTGACTACTGAGATTTCAGTTCTGGAAACAACACTAGAGCTCTTGGAAACTTTATCTCTGTTCTCTAGTTTAGATCCAAATGCAGGAAGACACACATTACCAAAGACAACAGTGTCTCTTGGTAACCATTCATGAACACTGAAGCTGACACTCAGACTGTCTATTCCAGTTATGTAAGATGTGGTTATGCTTCCAATAAAACATTTTTTACAATAAAACAAACAGATTTGTTTGTCATGTAAAAAGGTTCAGTTTACAGTTAAGGATCTAGTTAGATTTAAGCAACAGAAGCCACTTGTTTAAGCTCTGGTAGTTGTTTAATAAAGGAAAAAAACAAAACAAAAAAATTTAAAAAAAAAACTTGTATAAGTTGGGACCTGATCCAAGGTCGCAGGAGTTGAAGTCAAATACTTCCATCCACCCCCCACTTCCAAGTCATTATTTTCCACTGTGCTATTTCAATATGAAACTACTGCAAATCTCTGTTTCTGGTTATGCCTCTGCACAATTCTTTCAAGGCGGAAGATCCTTTTTTCTTGTCCCTCTTGGTGCAGAGCCCTTATTTTGAATCTGATGACATTTAATTTGAGACAAAGCCACAACCAATCTAAAAACTATACAACATATACATAAAGTGTCTGCTAGTGTGTATGCGTGCGTGTTTACAGTGGACATGTGCCAGGGCTGTGTGTATTACAGGATCTACAGTACACACACCCTGCATTTTGGAAGCTTTATTAGCCAAGATGCTCCTCTTCCTCTTCTCTCCTTGTGCCCCCACTGTCCCTCACGTCTCTCATGTAACCCTATCCTGTCTCTGGTTACCGCCTGGCCAGCTCCTGCAGCCTGCACACTCCTTCCTTCCTGTCCTATTGTCAAAGAAGGCTGGGGGAATCCCTGCACTCGGATATGAGGACCTCTGAATCCCTGCGATCTCTGATGTCCTCACCCCACATCACCCTATCCGATATTCACATGGCTAAGGAGCTTGTAGGTGAAAGACAGGACACACTTTCCTGTCACTGCCAGGCACAAAATTCTGTGGTGCGTGCAAACACTCACATAAGCACTTCATAGAGAAAATATAGAAAGAAAATAGATAAAAGGAGAAATTAAAAAAAAGAGTTCAAGGAAAAGAAAAGGTGAGAAGCTTCAATCTGCTTCAATCCCAAAAGAGCTGTTTTAGAGAGACAAAAAGCTTCAGAAAAAGGGAGGTGTAGTGAGAAAGAAAGAAATGTGGAAGGTAGACAAGGCCTAATGAATGCATGAGGTTGCTCCGTGACAGCTGTAATGAATAACACTCAATAGTATTAATTGGTACAATCGCTGTTCATTTAGCGAAATCACTAGCAGAGCTACATGAGAATGGAGCTGAGCATCACGGTCACATTTAACTGAACACATTGCTGCACATTACCCCCCTTCACTTCATCTTTTTTTTCCCCCCCTTTCCTCTCCTTTAGAGCGGCCATGGCTCATGTGGTAGAGTATTTGATCCCTGGGTTGGTTGTTCGATCCCCAAACCCAGGGTGTGTCAGGAAAGGCATCCTGGGTAAAACCTACGCCAAATCAAATATGCACATGGTGATCTGCAGTGGCGAGCCCTTACAGGATCTGCTGAAAGACAACAACCCCTTCCTCCACTGTGTCGCTCATTTCTCTTCTCTCACGACGAGGACATACCTATCAGTGTGCTGTTTTAACTCTCTTTCTCCTGATTCACTCCCCCCAAACAACCCAAAACTCTCACTTTCCCTGTCATTAACCAACTCACTGCCCCATCTCCATCTCAATTTCTCTGTCTCCACCAGCTGTTCAGGACAGTGTGTAGGTATTTGGTAGCTTTGTACTAATAGCAGGAGGGTAATTGTCTCAGACCATAATGTGTGGTGGTTTAAGATCGAACAGGGTGGCTCAGCTTCCCCCTGCTGCTTCCTGAATCCACCTGAGCCAGCGATCTTGGTCAGCACATATTGCTACTATTATATTCTAGTAAATGGAGAAATAAGGGAAAGAAAGAACAAATAGATTCAGGTTTGGGTTTTTTTAGAATCACCCCCCCCCCCGCTTCTTTTTCATGTCCTTTTGGCAGAGCTAACTTTAAGAGCATAAGGAGAAGGAAAGAGACCCCCTCCTTCCACCTGGGCAATTAAAGTGGAAGCCAATTAAAATGGGTGTAATAGTCCCTGCTGGGTGAGTTGTTAAACAAGATGGGGGTGATTGTCCTTGGAGGAAATGGCCCAGAACTCAAGATATCTTTGCTCTTCTGTTCGATACACCTGCCTCTCCTGTTCCATGCTTCTGCTGTCCAAACTTCTTTAAAAACATATCTTCTGACATGTCTCTGAGGTTGTGTGACCCCTCTGACGGGATACAGAAAAAGAAAATTCATTTTTTAAGCTGCCACATTTGCAAGGTTCAGGAAATAAAAATGAAAACAGACAAAAGAGGAAGAGGGACTATATATGGTTCTATGGTAACGGGAATGAATTTTCACCTCTAATACAGGCCATGATGACCCATGAGTGTATGAGTGTGCATAGAGATTACAGGAAGGCCCATCCCCAGCTCTGTTGCCCAGTTCCAGTTCTCCAACCAGCTTCTACTTAATGACCCTTATGTAACACATCTGCATTACAAGACCTCTATCAGTAGTATATGAGAATAATGAGCAATAAAAAACAACCCTCTTGCCATACATAGCGAGTGTGTTATGGCTGTTCTGTTTTGCAACAAACATGGCACTGCTGCGGCAGATGATTTTTTCTGTGGTTGTGTGTGAGCATGTGTGAACACTCATGCTTTAATGTCTCAATCCCAGGAGATTAAGGGCCTAATCAAGCCAGCGTCTACCCTAATGGGGGGAAATTGAAAGATAGATATGGTACTTTACACAGCTGATTAACCAGCAGACTGTGTGTCTGTGTGTGTCTCTGTGTGTGTGTGTGCAAGATTGTGAGAATCTTTCACTACAAGCTCTTTAAGCTAACCATGTTTGTACTTTTGTCAAGTGCACGACAAAATACTGAGTATTTTATTTGAACGTGCACACAAACACATAGATCAACACATATTGTCTGCTTGTGTTAACTGCCAAATGTGTAAGTAGATTGGTTACAAACTAAAACTGTTGCGTGTGCTGCTTCTGCATGGCTGCTTCTAGAGCCCAATCAAAACACAGGCATATTATCTTATCACAGATTCATTGGTATTGCTGTATACGTCAGCCACAAAATCACAGTACAGAGATGCAAAAGATATGTTTACAGTAATGTGAAAACAATACCATCAGTACAAGTTTATCCACCAGAGAGCACATGTTTATTTTTCAACTATAAAATGTACCACTCAGTACAGACAAGTATCTTGGCCACAATTATAAAACAACCAAATTTAAAGAATGCTTAACCATAATCTTTGATAATCTATGTTCATTTGTTTTAAAAAATATCAGCTAACATATCAGCTAACATATACTGATATAGATATCAGGTATGTCAGATGATAGATTAGACGATAGTTTATTTGTTGTTGTTTTAATATGAATCACATAAACAAGCAATATTGATACTGATGCACATACTGAGTGAGAGATTTTAATGTTGAAAAACCAACTTGTCACTGCTCTCTGGTGAACAAACTGTATAATGGTGACACCGTTAACATATATTATCTTAAATGTAGTTTGTCATTCCTGTACCGCAATTTTATTGTTACTTACTGGCTGACATATATACCGATACACCAAAACACACACCTGCAGGATGGATGGAATTTCACAACTGAAACATTTAAAAGTAAACCACTTATTATTTTTCTTTTTTTTTTTTCTCATTAGTTTAACACACCAAAATTACTGTTCCAAAGTAATGTTCCACTTTTTCTAAGCCCAATTACCCACTAAATAACTTAACCTAAGGGCTCTCCGGCAATATCTGAATTATGCATTGAATGTTTGATTGATGGGAGTGCGCTCCAAAATTGTATCTTGATTGAGCGATAACTGCTGTGTCAATAACAAGTGTTTGATAGATTGCTAATAAGTGTGACTGAGCCTGTAACAAGTGAGCAGTGGTTGTGTGTGTGTGTGTGTGTCTCTCCGCGGGGACCTGTCAACCCATCAGCCTTATCAGCTGGGTGAGAGGTCTGCATGGCGTCGCTGAATATCTCTTCACCTCCTGCGCAAACACAGTGGTGTCACAGCGTATCTCCTCCCCAGGGAAAGGCGGAGGGGCTAAAGAGGGGGCTGCACACTTTATGAGGCGAAAGAAAGAAACATATGGAAAGAGGACAGGCGAGGAAAGTGTGCGTGTGTGTGTGTACGTATGTGAGGGTGAAAGTGTGGAGGGGCGAGTGCGAAAGTAGCAGAATGTGCATATAGGTGCGAGGGGGTGCAAAAAGAAAGTGTTTTGTGTCAATAGGTGCTGAAAATGTGGTGAACAGAGCGGGACTGTCAGAGTACATGTGAAATAAAAGAAAGCTGGGGTGTGTGCGTGATTATGTTTGTGTCTATGTGACCATGTGGAGGAGACACACAGAGAGCAGCGGCCTATGCAGTGTGGTGGAACTTCTCTCATCTCAGCGCATTTGGTTCGGTCCCATTCTTCATTAACTCCATTAACAGATGAGCCGCGGCGATTAGCGAAGCTTCCCGCTGATTCAGCTCTCACACCCCCACCCTCCGCCCACTCTCCCTCCTCTCTACCCCTCTGTCGCTACCTCGTTCCAACACTCCTCCTCCTCCTCCTGCACCTCACATCTGGGAGGCTGCAAGACCATTCAGCCCAAAGTCACAGGGAGAAATGTACTGTACATACATGCACATACACACTGGCACACATTAAGAAAACATCATGCAAAAACAACGGACACTTTCTAGGAATTTAATCACAAGACATTTCATATTTTGCCACTTAAGCCACAATAAGTCAACGCCCGGGTGTGCACAGAGGGTCATAAAGCCGGTCTATCCCTCCCTGCAGTGCCTCTTTATTCAGCTAACAATTTTTACTGCTCTGTGCCATCTTAAAGCCCCTACTCCTCCAGCGGGCAGTGCCAAGGGGGCAGTCTGCCTGCCGTACACTGTGCCATTAGCCACGGCGGGCTCTTTAGCCAAGAGGAAAAGGGAAAACAGGCACTGATTGCCAAAGGGTACTTTAGAAGAGGGAGAGGGGAAAGTAGAAACAAACAAAGAGACAGACAGGCGAAGGAGATTTTCCTTTTATTCCCCAGCATCTGTTCTATAATAGCCCCAATTAACAGATTAATTGGACACACATTCCTCTGTTATCCCTCCTCCCTGCCTCCTTCCCGCCGTCATTGTACCTAAACTCACAAGGAAATTTAAAAAAAAAACTGGGCTGTACATGCAGCTTTTGACAGACTGTTCTGGCCCAACAGTGATTTGGATCCTCTTAACAGTGCCTTGACACACAGTTCAGGTGGCAAACCTCTCTGACAAAACAATGACAGCATTTGTCCACCTGAGAGTCATAAAAGACAGAGGCCTCAGTTCTGACTTTTGATCGGTAATAAATCATACAACAAAGAAACTGCCACTCACAAACCTCTCTTCCTCTTCTGAGATCTGAGAGGCACTTCGGAAACAACAACAATAACAACCACAACAACAAAAAGACTTTAGAATGCATAAACATGGGTTTCTTAAGGGGCTCGGAGGATGCTTCCTGGATGGATCAGGACACACACAGTTACACACCACGCTATTTTTTTTTCCTCTCCATCTTCATTTCTAGTGTTCTGGTTTTGCATCATGAAATTAATGACCTGCCAGTTGACTGAAGTGAGGCTGTTTTTTTTTTTTTTGTGGTGTGCATGTTTGTGACTGTGTGTCTGTATCGCTGTGCACACCGGTGAGCATCTGTGAATGTCTATGTGCATGTGCAAATGCTCATTTACATATGCCTTTGGATGTTTGTGTCTGTGTGTGCGTGTGTGTGTCTCTGTGTTAACGAGAGCCTGTGCTCCAAGCATCGCAGTGGCCTGAGGATCCCAGTCACTGTTTTTGCTCTTTTTGCCCTCTCTGACACAAGGCAGTTGCTATAAATTATTGACACTCACCACCTATCCTTTCATTTCCTTCCTATCCATCTCTTTCTGCCCCCCATGCTCAACCCCTTCATCACCCCAACACACAAACACATGAAAGAGGAAATCAACCTATGTTTCCTTCCACAGAGCCATGTGTGCGACAGAGAAACAGGAGGAAAGAGGCCTGCTGATTGAAGCTTTACACGTTGCTCCTGTCTTGTTACTCTCCCTGCACATCACAGCGCCGACTCCAAGCACCTAACATAGAAAGCTCACAACACACATACTCCTGACAAATTAATTTCACCTCTCTCCGAGCCTCCGTCTCCATCAGCTTCTCCGTGTTTCACCCCCTCTTTCCATCACTTTTCACACTGAAGACGAGAGGAGTCTTGCCATCTGGCTGTGTGTCAAAATAATATCATTTAATTTGTTATAAGATTAAATGGCTTCTTTTCACTGGGAAGCTCTGACTCCTAGAAAGTTCTTTCAGGCTCTGTGTATCGTCTCTCTGTTTAACTGTCTCTCTCTCTCTGTCTTTTCTACACTACACTATGAGTTTTCTTTGTCCTGTCGTACACGAAAAAGCGATCGTTCTTTGTCTCCCTCTTCTTTGTCTTGCTCTGACTGTCTTGTCTCAGGCCATTTTCAGATAGTGGCAGTCTAACCCTCTCCTTTCACACAAGCTCACATTATTAGGATCCTAAATACAACAAAAGGTCCATACAATAGAAAGAGAGAAGCATTGGACAGTGTGAGAAAATGGAGCAGGCTTCCATTCTTCTCGTGACTCTTGCCGGTCTCCTACATGAATAAGAGGCATGGCTAAACGTGCTGCATAATTTGTACTTTTAATGGCAGAGCCTTCCATTCCTGTGACATGACTTAATCAATAACCAGGCCTGTCGCAGTCTCAGCTCAGACTCGGCTGGCGTTTTATTAATTTTGAACAGGCACACTAACTAGGCGTCTGCTAGCGAGAGGCATTTCACACGGGATAATAGGCACCCTGGATTGATAGGTTCATTCCATGTACGCTCAAACCCTCATCCCTCTCTTTTTCCCCTCTCTATCTCTCTACCCCCTTTATCTCTCTATCTTCCCATTCTTTCCCTCTTTCTGTCAAAGAGTGATTTAGGGAGGACTCTGGGACGTCTGCGTGCGCGTCAGCTGAGGGAGGAGGGAGAGATGGATAAATAAGAAAGGAAGAAGGGATAAATAAAGAAGTGGAAAGAACGAGATACAGGTTGTGATAGAGAGCCCTTGAGTGTCTCTCAGGTGGACCAGAAACACACACACGCTCATACCTGTGTCTGAACAGTCAATACAGTAGCCACAGCTAAAAACAGAAGATGAAATAAAATGCACTGCACATTCAGAAAACACGCACACAAGCTCACATAGATGAAATATGCACAGAGAATACATTAGCCAGTCAGACACCACGATCTGTCACCCTTTGACACCGATCAATTCAACAGTGTGCACGCCCAGAATGACATCACTTGAAAAGAGCAAGGCACAACCAGCAAGACACACCAGACAGCCCAAAGTGCAACTAAAGGGAATTGAAAACATTAGGAGAGCAAATTTAGACAGTAGAAAAATAACACTATGAGTAGATAATCTCTGGACACATTTGGTCTTCTGAAATGCAGTTTTAAGTTCTATGATCCATTGGATTCTCAGATGTGTAATAGGTCACAGGCACACCCAACCATCTGAAGAAACTAAAACCGGTCTTTTGTTTCGCTGAATTTCTTCATGGCACTACAACATTAAAAATGTAGTTGAAAAGTAATTTAATGGCAAAACTCACATCTACCCAGTGCTGTTCCAGCTGGTCTGTAAGGTGCCTTTCAAATTAAGGGTGGGTGTACTGTTACTGGTTAAATTATTTTGAAAACAAGCCCAAATGTGCCTTTACTCAAACTGCAATAACTGCTTTTTTGCCACGTGAGGAAAGAGGAAATGATTTGTGAACATGTTCATGTCATTTTGTCTAAATCTACCAAGGGAAATATCTGGCCCTTTAAGTGCTAAATGCACCACTATGTTCACCAGCTTGTCAGTAACTGTATTTGCCTGCCCTTTGGTTCTGAGCAAGTCGTGTACAGGGGGCTTTTAGACAGTATTGTAAACACATACAGTGTACACCCCAGGTCAATATCACTTAAATGTTAAGTGTGGGGTATTTAATCTTATGTATAATTAAAAACAAAGATATTAGATAGACTGCATTGAAAATATGGGCTGGGAAGTACAACCTCAATGCAACAAACGTGAGTACACCTGTGATTTCCAATTAAGTCTAATTAAATGAGCAAAGTTATAAAATAACCTATAAACACAACAGCTTTCTCAGTTTTGACCATAGACTGTATATAAAAATGGACGTTGATGCTGGCTCTGGAAAATGAAGCCAATGCAAAGTGCCTTAAACCTGCATTCTATCGAATAACCATCAGGGGGCGACACCACTGGTTACAAAAAGAAGTCCGATTGTATGGAAGTCTATGCGAAAATGACCCTACTTCTCACTTGGTTTATGACCCCAGTAAACATTTTCATAATGAGTTTATGGTCTTAATCGCTAGTTTCAAGTCTTCTTCAATACAACATGATGTTCATTTTTTAAATTACAGTCCCATTTAATTTAAAATAGACGATAAAGTAGGGTGTGCATTGGGGCGTGGCTAACGTATGATTGACACATTTTGGCTTGTCAATCAAGATCAGTCCCTTTTAACTATTAACTATTAAAAGTCCTTTAACACTTCGTATTAAAGTTTACCTCGACTTATGGAAAATGACTTCAGATTCAGCAGCACTGCGTAGCCGAAAGATTGATGCCGTTGTCAGGTCGACAGTTTAGGTGGGCGGGCACAGTGACCTCGGCTCTGACGTCAGCTCCACCCCTTGCTCCTCCTCAGCTCCACCCTCTTCTCCAAATATGGTTTCTTCTGGCTTTAAAAAATCAAGATGGCGGCGGCCAAATTGCAAAGTCGAGGCTTCAAAACGGCAATTCGCAAACCAGTGGGTGACGTCACGGTGGGTTGCCACTTGGTTTTAACCTGGGTTGTGTCTAAGGGAACATGGCTCCACATGGTAAGGAATGAACTGAGCATGCAAGAAACGAGGGGATATAAGAGCATCACTAGGCTACTGAACATAAACATACATACTACCGATAATAGAAGGTGTAGGGACCATCTTCAAAAACTGACACCACAACCTTGCACTGAAAAACAGACAGGTCAGTGCTTCTGACTTGACACAAGATCATCTGTAGAAACTGATGTTTCAGTGACTGATCACACAGTGGAAAGGACGCTGCATGAAGTCAACCTCTACAGACGGCACCCAGGAAGAAAATCATTGCTCAAAAAAAGGCACACAAAAGTGCAAGATTCAACTAATCCCAAGCACATGAAAAGCAGGCTGAGGAACTCTGGCAGCCCATTTTTTTGTTCGGATGAAACCTAAATATTATTATTTTTTGGATAAGATGAGGCCCAGCATGTTTGGTGTGGACCTTACTAGGACAGCTGCACTTCGCACTGCCGACCATGACAAACAGAGGTGTGAGGGTGAGGGTACATGAGTGGAAAAGGTGTAGAGGACATTTAGAGATGGCACTATGAATGTGAATGAAGTTTTTATAAATATTGAAAGAAAAGATGACTCCTAGTCTGAAGAAGCTTGGTAGGAGAGGAATTTTCCAACATCACAATAATCTCAAACACACTGCATAAATGCTCCCTGACTTGAATCCAATAGAACATTTGGAGTTATTTAAAGTGGGTTAAATCAACAAAAACCTCCAGCAAAGAGCAGCAGAGAATAATCATCTGTGAGGAATGGCAGAATGTCCCTTCACAGATTTGTTCAAGACTGTTATCATCAATTCATCCATACTCAGGAGGATAAAATCTGTCATCAAAATTAAAGGCGGACAAAAAAATATATATATATCAAAAACAAATAAATAAAGCTCACTGATTTAGGATGATTTGATGATTTTGTTGCAGTTGGTTCATCAATATGGAGCTTCTATTGTAGTTTAGTTAAACATCTCTTGTTTTTCTTGTGGTTCGGGTATTACAATTGTATGATTTATTGCAGTTATTTAATTGCAGTGTATTTATGAGTCTTTAGATAAAAGCTAAGAATCGCATACACAACTTTGAAATTGTCAAGCACGTGGTCAACAGATAACTTCATCCCTTCTCCCTGCTAAACGTCACTTCTTTGCTCTTATCTCTTCATGTGGCCTTGAGGATCATCACACACACAATAAGCACAAAATGTCTCCACTCTGTTGTTGACACTGTGTTTATCTCTGACCAAATACAGCATGGGACTGCTCACGATGAGGGTGGAAAGTTCCAGCATCATCATGTTTGGCCAGTTTGGATCACTTTTTGTTGTCTATTTGTGCTTGGAGAGCTAAAAGCAGAGGACTAAACATTTAGCCCCTGACACAGGCAGGCCTGTGACTCATCTTGTTGATAGACCCAGGGACAGAGGGAAAGACAGATGGATGGAAAACAGCAAGGCAGGGGGAGGGGGAGGAGAACGGGGTGCGATAGATACTGTAGGTTTTGGTGGGAGGGAGGAAGAGAAAACAAGGATCATGTGTTTACCAGAGGCCAGAGAAAGAAGGAATGCATCTCTAGAGATGAGTCAATATTGTTGACAGCCTCCTCATTCTCCTCTTTCAATTATGACCAAACACCAGACAATGAACAGCTTATCATACTGGCACTACACAATAATAACACATAATCCCAATAAGTCAATAACACTGCACATGGCAAACGTCTCTCACCTTGGCACACAGATTACTGGAGAAAATATTTTGGGTTTCAGAATAATACAGGTTGTACTCTGCTGCTCTGTTATGTTTGGGTAAGTTATATCTGAGAAGAAGTTGCGCAAAGAGTGCCATTACGAAAGTGCATTAGTTCACTGTCCAAGAATTCCTATCGTTCCTCTGCCCATATGAGATGTTTGTGACCTTTGTGTTCTGGCATGTACCACACAAATACCCACAAACTTGCTAACACACACAACTGCAAACACAATGGACATGACTCTGGTTGTTCTGTACTAATATGAGTCACATTCAGCTTGTTCTCGAGTCTGCTCCCTCTGTGGAATAAAATGTCTTGGGCCTGACCACTCAGATTATTGCACTTTTAATTGGGACAAAGTCAAGGTTTGTGTTTCTCAAACAGTACAGTTCATTCTCATTGATACTGAAGGTTTGCAACTTGCTGTCACAGACACTGATCTATCTCACTGCAAACTCCACTTAAAGGGTCAATTCATCCAAACTGCAAACATGTTTACCTCTAGTGCAGACCAAGGACCACTTAGCCACTAAAATAAAACCCACGGACCACCTAACTCCAAAACATCTTCAAAACCAACAGGGCTACTACTTTAGTAGTACTGTGGTGAGTTTGCATGGAAAAATGTATTGGAATTTTTTTTGCATTTTGGTGTCTTTATTGAATAGTACAGTGAAGAGAGACAGGAAGCGCAGGAATTGAAAAGCAAAGCCATGAAGAGTCCATCTGGCCAGGAATCGAACTGGGGTCTCAGTGATGAAAACACTTCACTAATTGGCGCTGTAAGACATGGGCCTCACACACTGCAAGTTGTGCTATTCATCTGGCACTGAACGATGTCATCAAACGCACTACAAGTTTCAGTCATGGTGGCTACATTCGTAGTAAAATTTAACACTTGCCTGCTGTGTCCATTGTGTCGGAGGTTTCATCTAATTTCCTTTTAATTGACCCTGTCTTAAGCCATCGGCTCACGACTCGCTCATAGGCTCTATGGTCACTCTCAGACAGTTTGAGAAAAACTAAACTTAAAACATGATATTTCAACAAATTTACTCCACTATTTCAAAAAGTGCTCTAGTGATATCTAGTCATAGAGAAATTAATAATTTAAGCCATTTATCAAGTGAGATACCAAACATTGGCAGGTTCCAGCCTCTCAAATGAAAGGATTTGCCGCTTTTCTGTTTTGTCATTTTAAATTGAATATTTCTGGGCTTTGGATTGGCACAGGGTTGTAACTAATAATTATTTTCATTATCAATCAATCTTATTTTCTTGATGTCTTGAATCCATTTCTCATTTTGTCCATCAGGATTTTCTAGAGTTCCGTTATCTCTAACAGTACAAAACCCCAACATATTCAGGTTATTTACATTATCTATATAACTGACCTTCAAATCATCATTAATCAAACAAAACATGAAAGTAGGGGATGTCCATCTGGCTCTCCAAAGTTGTGATGGGTATTTTCGACTGTTCAAAGACCAAATTATTAATCAGTGAATTACAAAAAAAAAAAAAAAACCAAACACAATAGGTTATTGAATGAATGTAAAAAGGTTAATAAAAACAAAACATCTGTGTTTTCCGATACCACTGTGGCTAAATGAGAAATTATATTCATTTGTAGTCGAATAAACCAATACGGTATTAAGTAAAATGTCTAAAGTAAAGAATTTTAAACAGGATTTGAGCCTCAATAAACCATTTATATCTACCATTTTAATGTATTTACTTCACTTTTCTGGTGACCTATGGTTTGGCTTGCATCTCCATGGCTGTCTGACCTTTTGAAGTATGTAAACCCCACAGATATAACTGAACTCCCGCCAACGTCTCCAAGCAGTCCCGACACTTCATGTCTTTATTTAAGCCTCACCTGGCCTCCAGTCAAAAATCACACCCCTCCTGTTCACACTCGGCTCTTCCCTTCTTCACTGGCCAAACCTTTTGATCTGTCCCTAACCAAACCTTTCACTCCACATCTCCCTCTCTGCCGCCATCAATATTTCATAAACGTACAGTGACAAATTTATTTGAATGCGGTCTCCGGAGCGGACGCAGAGATGGATGGGCCGATCGGGGTGGTGGTGGGCTGGTGTGCGGGATGGTAGCAAGCAGCTTTACCGCATACATTAGTCACATACTCGCAGACTGCTGGCGGAAGAGAGGGGGCCTCAGAGAGATAGTGTATGGAGGTCTTTAGAGAGAGGAGGGGGGCATTGTGTGTGAACTGCATGCATGTCTATCAGAATGTGTTAGTGAGAGACAGAGAGACAGAAAGAGGAGGGGGCTACTCGGAGAATTGAAGGAGTAAATTTATCATAGTTATGGCTTTCTCAGGCATCCATTTTCCTGTGGTCTGGTGACAGCTAGTAGTATCTGCATACCACCCTCCCTCTTCCCCCACCACCCAGTGTGATTGACGGCTCTGGGCTTCAACCTAACAGGCCTGGTTACACACATGAGCACAACCACACACATGTGCTCAAGTACACATGAACAGATACACACTAAACATAGATATTTCTACCTATTTACCAATATTCTGTGACCAACTTTGCTGTTGTGGTCATCTTTTTAAAACTTCTTTCAACTACCACTGATTCACACAGTGTAACACAGTGAGATATGGCATTTGACTTTTTTGAAAATGTTTTAATCTAATAGCAACAAGTAAAATCACAATTTAGACTGGAACTACACTATAATCATTTCATTTATTTTTTTATTCATGAATGGTGGACATTTAACTATGCATTAAATATGTGAATAACCGGAGTAAGATATTAAGTCATGATGTCTTCATTTTACACTGTGGGCTGACTGCCCCAATAACACATCTTAAATTGTTAGATAGTTTTGGGTATTAGGCCAATTTAAATTTTGACCTGATGATGGTGCTAAATGAAAAGTCAGGGGATCACCATCATTCACGAAGACCATACATTTCTGCACTTGTTACCCATATTATGAATTTGTTCAGCAAATATTGCTATCGCTAGCTGGCTAACTGTCGTCATTGCTGTGGAACATATCACAGCAACACTAGCATGGGCTAATGGTTGTGATTAGATAGTTTTTCGTGTCCAAGGGGGTAACTGTATGAAGTCGTGCTTCTAGGTGCGCGTTTCGCCACTGCTTTCGCTCGGCTCTGTAACACCTAGCTGACTGAAAAACGTGAAGGCAGGAGGGAGGGAGGGGTGTGTGGGGGGGTGGCCAAACAGAGGCCAGAGGTGTGACTGACGAGGCATTTGTTTTGGACTGAGATACCAGTGGCCTAGTGTGACATCTAGTGGCAGTGATCGTCTACAGAACCTTTAACGCTACCTGGTGCAGCAGTAATCTTCGCCAGATCAAAAAATTTCAATCAGTCCTGCATGGCTGGGACGTGCTTGGTGTTCAGTGTTTTAATTTTTGAAGCTGTTGAAGTCGGCTACTTGTCAGTGTCGTGTTATTTTAAAAGCAATGACAAAGCATTTAACAACAAACGCGTGTCAGCCAGGTTCATCACTTCTCGGCGCCACCTGTGTTCATCTATGCTACTTGCAGTGCAGTTCTTGAGTTGTTAATATTTGCAGTGTGTTTGTCAATTTAGTTGTGTTGTGAGTGTTTGTAACGCATGTGTTATGAAATTGTTGAAGATCTTTTGTCTCTTTGTATGCATTCTCTTAAGTCACTGCATTTTTTTCAGAGTTGGATAAGATCTATACCACTGTATCTGTATGGTAAATATATAGCTACAGCGAGCAGCCAGTTAATTTAACTTGGCACAAAACTGTGAAAACAGGAAGTAGCTCACTTGGCTCTCTGCACTGGTGACAAAACCTATGTACCAGCACCACCAGCACAACCTGGGATGGAGTAAACACTTCCAGGGCATATGGTGATGCCAACATCTATTTTATACACAAGGGAGGAGTTTCAGCAACTAGGCATCATGCACTGAAGGTTCAAGTAAATCCATACATATACAATTCAGTAATGACTCACTAACTGGTAGCTGAAGCAACACGCTTCTACCAACACAACCCCTGACATTTTTTCTTTTTTTTTTTTTTTTTTAGCTTAGCTTTCAGACAGAACACCCATTGAAATACTTACTGATATGGCCAGAGTGTGATAGGATAAAATGATGGAGAGAAACACCTGGCTCAGGAGAGGATGAATGGAGACTGAACAAGGTAGAAACAGTGTAGACCAAGCACCAGTGGGACAGTTCATTCAGTTAATTGTTATAATAATTATCATGACTACAGGGAGAAGAGAGAGGAAACTGATTATACCCACAGAGAAGGGAAGAGAGATTACCTGCCTGTGAGTAGCCTGTCATTAACCTCACTTTCCCTCCCTCATACGCTCTCCATCTTGTACCGTCTCTCTTGTCCAGTGGAGAGCCAATCTATATCTCATTGTTCCCCTCGTCTCTCCTGGACCACACTAATTGAAGGCAATCCGAACATGCTTCTAACAGACTCTTATCTCATCTTGAGCGTGGACCCATACAGACACATTGTAATACATGTACAAATATACACACACACACACACACAGACACACACACACTATAGTCTGCTCGGCACAGAGTATAGGATATGTGCAGCCATTATGCCTCCCCAAATAAGAAAGACCACCAACAAACAAAACACTGTCAGAGACAAAGATACTAGGACAGGACCAAGATATTACAGCATTACAATTATCTGTTTGACAGGATTTTTGGCTTTTTTGTTTAAAAAAAAAAAAAAAAAAAAAAAAAAAAGGCACCAGTAAACCATCCTTGTATGTACAATATTAAGCTATATATAGATACAAGGGTGTTCACCCGTTCTACAACTGAAGACCTGCATTTTGTGAAGATATATCAGTTTACCATATTTAACATAAAAACAAAAGTCTGGGGTTCCATAAGGGTTGTTTAATACATTGTCATAAAGGCATAATAGAGGTTTGGTCTGATCACAATAGGGGTAATATTATTTCAGTCTGCAAATAATGACTGATTTCTGATAGTCTGCAGGAAAAAACCCACTTTGCATGTACAGCTGCATGATTCAGAGTCATGATAAGTGAACTCTGAGCTACAGGAATTGTGTGAACTATGGGAAATTTTCACACACAGTCCCCTGAACCTTACTCTTCTAGAGGGATGCACACAAATCTACCTAACATGAGAAGTAATACCTGGTGCCCTGGCAACTTGATAACTATAAACATACACACTGTGTGTCACACATATCGACAAACACAACCTTTTCTTTTATCATCAAACTAAGTGCAAAGTGTTTCACAGCTAAATATAATGCTACAATAGAAAATGACAGTGAGAGACGAGGTAGCTGAATACTTCATTTCACTTCAAGTAACTACACTCAGTGAGCACTTAACTCAGAGCACCATACCAATACTCAGGAGGGGGAGCTGTCTCCATTTGCTCTTGAAACAGCCTCAACTTTTTGTGGCATAGATTCCACAAGATGTTGGAAACATGCCTTTGAGATTCTGGTCGTTGTTGTTATCACATCATTTCTGCAGATTCGTCAGCTACACATTCATGTTGCCAATCTCCTGTTCTACCAAATCCCAAAGGTGATGTATTGGATTCAGATCTGGTGACTGAGGAGGCTGAAGTGAACTCACTGTCATGTTCATGAAACCAGTTGGAGACTTTTGCTTTGTGATATGATGCGTTATGTGTAAATCGTGCCCATGAAGGGATGCACACGGTCAGCAACAATACTCAGATAGGCTGTGGCATTCACACCATGATTGATTGGTTTTAAGGGCCAAAGAGTGCCAAGAAAACATCCCCCACACCATTACACAACCTCTACCAGCCTAGACTGTTGACACACGGCAAGTTGGGTCTGACCATTTCTGTAACTTTACCAAGACGGCAATCCAATGTTCAGACCTACTGAGAGAGGAGCCAGGCTTCTCTACCTCTCTTTTTCCATTCTTGACAGAACTATTTGTGGCAATTTTCATGTAAACAACTCAGTGGAACACTATGAAGGTCTGCAGAGGGAGACAGAATATGTCCTGCTTGATAAAATTGGAATGAACAGTACGAGGAACTTTGCGGCCTGCATTTAAAAATGCATTTAAATTTATATAAACCGTTACCTTATGTAACCGCGTCACAGGTTCAGGTCAAACCCGAGCTGAAAACTACAGGAAATGCTAATAATGAAAAGTTTATAGAAGCTTATAGAATAAAACTACAAAAGATTACAGCTAAAGAGAATTTAGGTCATCCAGTAAAATTATTTTATATACTATTCATAAAAGATAAATGCAGTCATAACACAAAAAAACACTAGAACTCTGGAACAGAACATCTAAGGACTCTTATTTTCTTGTCGAGTGTCTCTCTGCTCAGTTTTTCCAACAGTTATTTAATTACACCTGCGATTAGCAGGCAGTTGGAGTTCAAGCATGTATTGTTTACTAGGTAAATTTCCAGAGCTTCAATAGGCAGTGAAAGGAAGGGCAGCACACAGATATTATGCAAAGGCCACACTCATGCCCAAATAGTCACCTACTGGTCACTCCAGTCTCTTACAGTATGATTGAGAAAAAAATAGTGAACTACAGAGAAAGAAAGAACAGTAAGAGACAGAAAAAGACAGAGATAGGCTGTGTGCTTTGGTGTAATTAGAGCACAAGAAAACAACCACTGTGCTGGGAAATTAACTAAACACACACACACACACACACACACACACACACACACACACACACACACTGTAGCTGGACCACTGAGGATAGACTGCCCTCTACTGATGGACCAGAAAAGGTCAGCAGTATGTCTGCCAAGCCAATTCTTTTGTAAACCCAAAAACACAAGGCTTCCAACAAATAAAATAAAATAATTATCTAAATGCAACCACATTGACGAAAAAGTGTTGGAAATCACTTCCTTGATTTTTGTGCAGTTCTCTGCTCTGAACAGCAGATGAATGGAAATGCTGTTGACCTGAAAATCATCTTCAAATGCCATTCAACCCTGGATTCTAGTTAGTTCCTGAGGCCAAAATGTTGCTTAGTTTAACTTTGGATCTAAACCTTTCAGCCAACTATTGTGTCTAAGCTTGCAAGGTGACATGGTTTGGGCTTAAGTCATCACATTTCCCATTTTTCCACAGTGTGTAAATCACACAGTATTTTATCATCTTTGTGCATGGCAAATAGGAACTTATGGAACAACAGCGTGGCTGTGACTCTTACTTTCATTGTCAAATAACCTCATTGCGGGACATGGTAGGGACAGCCAAGTGGCACTAACTGCCAACTGTTGGAGTGAGACTGAGAGAGGATGGATGTGTGTGTTTTTCCTGGACATGCTGCATCCCTTCACACCTGTGATGATGGTGTGACCACTTGTGTGTCAGAAGATGCAGGGAGCACTGGGAGTGTTGTTCGGAGGTGGTGGAACGGGTGGCTTTAGGGAGGGTTGGGGGTCTCCAGAGGAAAAGCATATTGAGAGAAGCAGGGAAATGATGTGAGGGTGAGAAACAGGTAAGCTAGTACAGACACCTTGGCCTTTTGCATTAGGACATATGTCACATAGAGTGTGCCTAAGATTTCTGACTGTACTTTTTTGTTGTTTTGACACTTCCTGCACTATTGGGGTTAGTGTCATCAGTGGTAAATGCACAGAATCAATATCAGGGCCCTGGTGAGTATGTGTCTGTGTCTCTGTGTGTGTGTGTGTGTGTGTGTGTGTGTGTAGGCATGCATGTGTCATGTTTAAGCGTGTTTGCATGAGCACATCGATAGGAGGCGTCATCACGGGTTCTCTGCTCGTCTGAGAAAATCACACATCGTGCTCGCTTCCAACCCCCTGCCAGGGACAAGACCCGCTGACAGCACCGCATTGTTATTTCTTCATGTTTGTCAAATGTGGCATCTCGATGCACAAGCACACGTACACACACACAGATGTTGTCAGCAGTTCCCATCTTTTCAGACACCTCTCACTCCCAAGTGAGACAGAGTTTGTCAACTCGTTGCAGACAACCCCTCTGGAATCCACACACTCTGTTTCACAGTCTCATCTCAAAAGCATCGACTTTCTTTCCAATTAATTTCTTAAAACGACTCTTCACTCTCCTAAACTATTCTAATTTGAGAGTGAGGGTTTGCAACCAGCAATGGCAAAATCTCAACAACCTAGTGCATTAGGTCACCACGGGAGCTATTTTAGCACAAAGGCTTTCCAGGCACACACCTTAAGGAAACACATACATACACACACTAACAGGGTGGAGGAGTATCGTCAGTCCACCTGCACTCAGACAGACTGCCTCCTGTTCCTCCTGCCTGCAGCAGGCTGGCCCACCGTTTGTGAATCCGTCTGTAAGCAGGCCCCTTTTCCAGCTCAGCAGCTGAGAAAGTGCCAATCCCACAGTTTAAAGGCCCCACTGGCCCTGCCAGCATGATAGATAGTTTAGAAATGAGGACGCGTGTTTAAAAGAGAGGAGAGGGGGGGAAGAAAGGGAGGGAGAGAGGAAAAAAGGCACGCAGCAGCAGCTGTCAGACAACACAGAACCCAAGCTTCCATGACCAGGCTCCTAACAGAGATAGAAGGAATAAAAGAGACGGACTTCTGAGAGTTGAGGCCTAGGCTGACAGGTATGAAGAAGGAGAGGACTCAAATGGATGAGAGGATAAAACATACAAATAAAGACTGCTAGACAGATGAAGAGATTAGATTACACAGATTACATGAAAGAGAGGAGGCCCCAACAGTTCTTTGCAAACAGGACATTTAAATGTGCACAACAGCCTGATTGCTGAGGTTTCAAATATATGAACATGCAGTAGCAGTTCCCAAAGACTTCATAAAGTTTGTTTGATCTGGTTAATGTGTAGAAGGAGGTGTGTTAAACTGTGTGCACACTACAAGAGTTTTAAAATCCCGACTGATTTTGAAATATGGTTGCATCACACACATAATGAGAAACTTCACAGATGTTATTCTATCTAATCTCAAACATGCACACAATGCAAGATTTGAAAATAAGGGCAAGTCACACACACTACAGAATATTATTAAGATTGTTGTGCCAGAGGGAGCAATCAGGAAGCAATGCACCACCTCACATGATCTCATCTTACGTGATCTTGCAGAGAAGCAGATATAAACAGAAAGGAGACTGTGGTGCAACAACTCCCTGTAACATTAGTAATACTTCACAGTGAGGAAAAACAAAAACAGAAGGCTAAACAAGTCTGGATGAGAAACATTTTCTATTCTTCAGCGAGAACTGGAGATGAGCTTTTGACTGTCAGTTTTAATATCTGTCAACAGCAGTATGCTAGCTAACGTTTATCTCAAGTGCTGGGATGTTTACCTTTGACCAATTTTAACTCTGATTTTAACTTTGATATTATTGGGGCCACCCCAAAGAGTCCGCGACCAGTTCTAGAGGTTTAAGACTGGATCTGTGAATCTTTCACGTTACCAGATGATCTGGGTCGAACATCTGTCCAGGACCAGATTTCTCCTTCGATTGTTGGAAGGGCTGAATCTCATTTAAATCGGCCCAAAACTCCTGTAGTCTCAGCCTGGCTTTAGTTTACAAAACAGCACAGAAAAATACCAGAATGAGATCTCATATTAATTGGTGTTTAATATTATTTTCGCTTGGATTCACAGGTCTCCACACCACATATGTTACCTGAAATGCTGGATGAAAGATAAACATTGCACTCCTTTGATTTTGCCACTTTGTGTCTCAAGTGGCCGTGCAAAACACAGTGTTTGAAAAACCAATGAGTAATCATGTGTGTCGAATTTTAATATCAATTTCCATAATATAAAGCAGAACATTTGGAAAAATCAAAGTACGGCATTAATGTGGTTCGAATAAAATTATTGGAGAGCATCTAAACTGAACTGACTGACATGAACGTGTTAAAGCCTTGTGTACCGAACGTAGATATTAGCAGGATGTTTGAGATATCACTTCTGTCTGGGTAATGTTGACAGACTGTCAAGTTGACTCTTAATGTTCACACTTCTGACACCTTCAACCCCTCCCGGCTCCAGCATGCACACACATATTGACACACACAGATTCAACAGGTGGGACCTCTGTCACATGGTACATGCATATTAGCTGACACACCAGAGATCAACAATGTAAAAAAAAAAAAAAGAGGCCCTTCTCATTTTCCTTGCCCTCTGCCACATCCCAGCTCCGTACCCCTCTCTCTTCTTGTCTCTGTGTTCCCTTCTCTTGATGTGCAGTGTAAATGCAGTCAAATGGGCTGTAATTCAGGCCCCAGTGAGCAAAGTTCCATTTGCAGATATGTATATGCCTTCCTCTTGCCCATTGCTCTCACAGGGGCCCTGCCTAAGACTTATTAAACAGATCTTAAGAACATCTCCATTCATCATTGCCACCTCGCTTATGCATCAATGCCTCTGTGTGTGTGTGTGTGTGTGTGTGTGTGTGTGTGTGTGTGTGTGTGTGTGTGTGTGTGTGGGTCTGTGAGTGTCCATGTGTGGCCCCAAGAGGCCTACTGTCGGTTCAGAGAGGGGGTGATGTAGGAAGATTAATACTGGTGTGACAGCAGAACCATGCCAGGGAGGAAGGGTCACTCATTACCCATCTGACCAGCCATCTCCAATCCAAACACATAAATGAAAACACACACACACACACACACACACACACACAAACACACACGGCAGCTGTAATTTCTGTTAACTCGTCTCCATTTGAATTCACCATCCCCTTTTCCTGCTTTTGTTAACTTTGTCCAAACTCTCCACTCCTCCTTTTCCTGTTTGTCTTTCCTCTGCCTCTCGGATTTTTATCAGGCCTGATGAAATATATCACTATAGACTTGTTAAGTTTAGGGGGAAATGCCTGGTGTATAAAATGAATTGACTGTCTCTCACTCATCTTTATGGTCAGAGTGTAGAGGATGTATGGACGGAGAGGAGATGGGATGTGGTGGAGAATAAGAGAGGGGTCAAATACTGCAATTACCGCCCAATTGATTTCCATTGGTGTGACGGAGAGAATAAGCGTTGCGCTGTCAGTGTTCACTCAACCTGGCAAGGAATCCTCTTCTGAGAAAGAAAAGGAGAAAGAAAAGGAGAATCTTTCCAGCTTGTTTATTCATTCAGTCATTAATTAGGATGTTCAATTAACTCCTTCCAAATGTTTATTCATTTTATTAAAGCTGTTCATGATGTACAACAGAACAACAAGTTTAAATGTATCCTTAAAAATCTTTTGTCATACATCTTCTTTTAGAAAGATTTGGATGCACCTCTCACTTCAGCAAGATATAACCTCAGGCTAAAATTTCTTTCCCAACATATGATTTAGTCTCATTTTAGAATTTTCTTAAATCCATTAAGGGGTTAAGATAATTACACTAAAATAGTGCCCTGTGCCATTTCCCATGTTTCAAGATTTTTTGAGAAATTAGCATAAACACTTTAAAGACAGAATACAGCCGATCTCTGTTTGAGTAAGAAAATTACACTTGATTCTAGAAAAGTGGACGTGTATTGGGAACAGGGAAAATTATCTCACCCGACTGGCACTGGTGAAATGTGACTTTACAGCTTAAAAATTGGTCAGTAAGGAGGAGGGTTCTTTTTTTTTTTTTTTTTTGCAGTGAGAGGAAAAGAGGATGTCTTGGGAGATGGAGGGGAGGGGTGGTGCTATCAATCCAGGCTCATGCCTTCCCAGAGGTTTTACAGAAGGTACTCAGACAGGATATCATAAAGTGAGTGTGAGCAGATCCCACATACCTGCCACTCCTCTCCTGTTGGCTCCTCCATTCTCTTATCATATCCTCTCCTCTCTGTTGTCCAAGTTTCTCGTTTAGTTTTTTCTCTCTCCCCCTCAGTTTCCCTCCCTCTCTCTGCTGTCCCCACTCCTGTCTCCTGTCTTAAGGGCCAGTCTGTGGTCTGTCGATAGAATCAGTGGAAAACTGTTTGGAAACCCAAACCTCAGTGAAATTATTTGATTACAACCTCACATTACTTGTTGGTTTGGAGGCATTAGAAGGTCCGTGGAGAAGTAATGATTTCCATTTTGTGTTTGAGTTGTAATACAATATACGCTGTGGTTTCTTTCCAAGGGCAGTGTATAACAGTTGCTTGATTTTTCGGTTGTTTAGACATTTTTAAATTGACACTATCTACATGGAAATACAGATAGAACTGAAAGGGTGAAAGAAAAAAACAGAGTCAAGGCACTGTTAAACAAAAATGGAAAACTTGTGTAATTATTTCCCAAACTGCCTCCACCAAACCGCTCACCAAACCATGCATAACTCTTATTACATGGGGAAAGTACAGCAGTAGTTGACTAATTAGTCAAAAGTCACAGAAATATGACCCTGCAGAACAACAGGAGAGAGACGAGGACTAATTAAGGCTACCTTGTCTCTCACCAGCAATTAAAAACAACAAAGCTCTGCACATTTTCACCACAAATCTCGCTGTCTCTTTTTGTCTTTTCCTCTCACTGTCCTGACCCAATTTATCCTTTTCATTCATCTCCAGAAAAATGTGTTCCATCATCTTTATGTCATTAAAGGTTATGAAAACCACAGTGCCATGGTGGAGGAGTCTGGGATGTGAGAGACTCATAAAAGGACTTTGAGATGAAGAAGAGCGATTAACAGAGGAAAGATGAGGGGAGCTTGATGACGCTGTTCATATGGTGGCGGGGGATATTTACAGGAGGTTGTGTTTTGTACATGTACATATACAGTAGCGTTTGTGTGTGGAGAAAAACACACTTGTTTATGTGTGTGTCCGTATATGCGTGCATGCATGTGTGTGTATGAGTGTGTGTGTGACTGGGCTGTTTGGCAGGTAGAAGGCTGTGAGTGCAGCCTGTCACAGCCCAGCCCTGATTACTCTGCACCATTCATCAAAGTGTCACCTCCCTGACAGCCGCTAATAAATATACTGCCACAGACCCCCACTCGCACCTGGCAGCGCACAACATTCACACACACACACATACACACCATACCCCCTTCACCCCCATACACACACGCACGCACGCACACGTGCACGCGCACACACACACACACGCTGCCACCCCCCAGCACCCCTATGCTGCACCAAACACAGCTCGAACAGCAACACATCCTAGAGCTCATTTGCTAATTGCTGCATTTCCCATCAATTCTGCTTCTGTCTTGTTCAATGTCAACATGAGCGAGAGGATTTAAATAAATTAATGAATTATATAAATAACCAATAGGGAAACATGTTACATTACTCCCTCCATGTCTTTTTGCCCTGGACCTTTTGCTGTCATGCTATGACGTGATACATCTTCCCCGTTTTTAATTGTGAGCGCACACATTGACATAAAAACAAAAACAAAAAACAAAAGTGCACCCAAAAGCTTTCTAGCAAGACTTAATGAACTGATGTTTAATGCACTGTGTCCCAGCTGTTATGCTTTTTGCACTTTCTGCGTGAGAACTGCTCCGCATCTACCCACACTTTCTCTATCACACTCTCCAAAATACATTGTTACTCCAGCTACATTGTTTTTGCTCTCAAATCTCTGTCAATATATCTTACTCCTAGCCACCAAAGTTATTGCTGTGCAAACATCTGAAACAATTTTACAGCATATGGTAATGCAATGTTTCAAGAGGCCGCAAAAAAAGCAAAGCTTGTTACCTCAAAAATGTGCATTTGCATCTAATTGCTAGTTCGCGTTCTCTTATTTTACTTCATTTGTAGTCAGTGTGGATTACACACCCATGTGGTCATATTTCCTCTGTTTGTCTATGATCAGGCAGTATGTGACTACTGCAATGATTTGCTCCCTTACTGTAAGAGCAGCCTCTCGCCTCCGTCTCCTGTCTCGGCTCCGGCAGATGCTCCCCGGCTCCCCCTGTTGGGAGACAGATGAAGCGTGTGACTCAACAGGGCTGTGTGTGAGAGTGAGAGAGTGAGAGAGAGTGTGTGTGTGTGTGTGTGTGTGTGTGTTACACAATGCGTGGGACTATGGTGATCTGGTGGCGGAAGCGTGGATATTGGAATATCCTGCACTGGAAGGTGTCCTTGCCAAGCTGCGCGTGTGTTTGTGTGTGTCTGTGGGCAAGTGTGTGTGTGGACATGAGGCTGTGGGCATGCTGCGCTGGCAGATGGCATTACTGCATTGCCGGGCCACCCTGGCTAACAGGGGGAGGACAGGGAGAAGGTGGGAAAGGAGGAGGAGACGGGATGTGAGTCAAAGAGAGGGATGGGTGAGGATGGTTGTAAAAATGAAAACGGTGAAGGGGGAGTAAGCAGTGGGTGAGGAAAGGGTTGAAAGCATGAGTTATTACGAGAAAGATAGGGTTGATGAGGTGATGAATGAATGCATGAGGAAGATGAGTACAGGACAGCGAGGAAGCAGCCCGGCCAAGCAACACCACCTCCCACATTATTGCCCAACTCATCCTCCCACACAATTTAACACCATGTTAGAAACAAAACTTATCCATTCTCATATTCTTCCATTCTTATCATTTTGCTCCTCCAAGCATGATTCTGAGGTGGTCAGTTGCCAGCTGTGCTCCAGTTTGTGCTGCGTGCCTATATGTGGTGTGTGTGTGTGTGTGTTGGCGTGTGCTGCATGCCTGCTGGGCAGCAGGGCTGGGCCAGGTGTGGAGTGGGAGCAGTGGGAAGACTGGGAACAGTGGGCCTGTTAATTAGAGAGGGGTGATTAATGGGACAGCAGAGAAGGATCACTGTGTTAGGGAGGAGAGATGAGGGAAGGTGGGAGGGGTTGAAGGGAGGAGGCAGGTGGGGGTGCAGAGGGAGGAGGTAAACTGTTTGGAAAAGAGGGAAACATGATCATGTAAAAAAAATTAAAAAAAATAAAAAAATGTAAGTACTTTGAAAACATACTTATAAAGGCAGTTGCCTCAGCTGGGACTTAAACGCCACAACTGACGATGTCTAGCATGTCATATGTTACAGCGGGAAACTACAATGACTGCATATGTGTGTTTGTGTGCATCTTTGATGACGTCTACCTTGGGATCCTGTGTGTTATTGAGATGTAAGAAGTGGCGTTGTGACAAACACTCCTCAGGGGATGTGGCGTGTAAACACCAATCATTTGGCAGATGCGCTGTGAGCAAATTGGCAGTGTATTCCCCGCGGCCAAGCCACACACCATTATCAGGATTGAGACTAATCGTGTGCCGTCTCCCATATGAGGAGCAATTAATTCACACCGTATCAAACTGCAAGAGAACTGAGTGAGGGGTGGAAAACGTAGAGGGGACAGAGCGACGGAGAAGGAAAGAGTAGAGGTTTGTAAAGGAGGAGAGAGAAGCTGAAGTTGAATGAGAGAAGTTTTGTGTGTAGTTTGATACATTTTCACTGGCATCAAAACTCACAGAAAAATAAAACACTGCTTTTAGTTTGGCTTTTCCAAGTCACTCTTGGTATTCAATCTTGTTTTTAACTGGGATAAACTTTCCGCAAAAGCTCACAAAGAGAAGAGAATAAATGACAAATGAGGAAGGCAGGATGTGGAACTGGAGTGCAAAAGCGAGAGAAAATTGACTTGAGAGGGCGTCCTGTGAAGCTGCCTAACATTTATAAATGTATTTCCACAAAGATTTGACACCGTGATAGTTTTACACTATCTGTATTTCTAGAAAGATGACACTTACGGGGAATCATTAATGTGAGGTTTCCCCATTCTCACCTCGATCCAGTCTGGAGGCATTGTAGTGGAGAGCCTGCACAGCCAGACGCCAAGCCATTATTTCCTGTCTGATTGCTCTGCGGCCAGTGCGATTAAGGAAGAAGACTAAAAGGTAATTTTTCACTATGATGGACAGAAGGAGAGAGAAAAGTAGAGCTGGTCTCGGTTTAATCTCCTGCAGATGGAGGGAGTGAGGGAGGGACAGCAGTGAGAGGAGGGAAGCCATCGTTTCCAGGGATACAGTACCTAAATTAATCGTGCGGCCCGATGGCCTTTTGGATAAGATAAGTAGCATTATAATAAGGAGGCCATATAAAAGACCAGACGGAGCTGACAAGCCAAGGGAGGCTATTCAAACACTCCCTCTCTCTCTCTCATACACACATACACCGTGAAGATCGGCCATTTAACCTTCTATATTATTCCAGTGAAATTATTTTACCCCCACGGTACAGCAGCTTGTGCATGTGAAAAGACAGAAGGGACAAAAGAGAAAGGAGACAGAGATACAGTGAAAGAATTACAGGCAGAGGACAACAAAGGGAGACTTCTTGGAGCCACAGAGACAGGAAAAGAGTCAGAGCAAAAGATGTTTTTGAAAGCTCTTGTTATTCATCACTTTGTCACAGAAAAGCCAGGTTGTGTACGTAATTCTAAGTGGTGATCACAACTTCACAGAGGATGTGTGGAGGGAGATAAAGTAACACTTCACATTGCTCAAGAACAGTGTGTGTTTGTCAACTTTGTGGAAGATTTATCCAAGATACCATAAACTGCCAGAGAGGATCTTCTTGGATGAAAAGAAATACGACAAGCAACTATTGTCGTAAAGCAAATGTTTTAAAAAAAAAAGTCTGAACTGTGTTCACAAACAATAAACATAACACTTTTGCAATGTGTAAAATACATATAGTACATTAAGGGGAACTGCAACAATTATTTTCATTGTTGAATCAATGTTCTGTATGCTGTGGTAAAATATTTCAATTCTGAACAACCATTACTCATTAGCAGCTTAAAAATGAACAACTTCCGATTGGATTAAGATGGCTCAGTGCAGTCGGTCTCTCTTGAGATGGATTTATGATTGATTACAATCCGTAACATTAGTGTGCACTCTGCTCGGCACCATCATTACAAAATATGCTTGAAATCAACTTTCTTTTGTTAACACATTAATATCTTTCATCACCAACAGATACCAGCATCTTTCCTCTCAGCGCTGTCCTGGCAACTCTATTGGAGAAAGAGGTTTATCAGCTTGTTATGTCAATCTCTCTACCCCCTGCTTTGAAGTTTTTAGCCTCTGTGTGTGTGTGCAGTTGTTTGAGCACTTGTGCTTATCAGCATACTCTTGAATAGACTGTGTCGGCTCTCTCCCAGTCCCAGTTTCGCTCCCACTGAGTGGCTGTGTGTGTGCGTTTCCCGCAGAGCAAACATGTTAGTTCGTCTGTTCTCACAGTGGGCAAACAGTGAAGGGGGCTCATGAGCAGTGTTAATGGGCAGAGGAAGGAGCCGGATGAAGGGTGGCTCGTGGAGGGATAAGGATGGGGTGAGAATTTAATGTGGAGCAAGACTTGCATCAGGACTTAATGCAGGTGGTTGCTGGTGTTTACGTGTGTAATATACAAGCAGAAGTGGGTATACCTCTATGCACGGGTGCGCGCACACACGTGTGTGTGTGTGTGTGTGTGTGTGTGTGTGTGTGTGTGTGTGTGTGTGTGTGTGTGTGTGTGTGTGTGTGTGTGTGTGTGTGTGTGTAGGGGCCACAGGGCAACCTCAGAGAAACCCCACTAATTGCAACTACTGGGTTTTACCTGAGGGTCTTCTCTGGCTAATATCATTAGCTAATCTGCTGTGTGTTGTCCCCCTTGCCCTCTCCGTCAGAGCACCCCGCTCTAGTAGCACAACCAGCGGCATCCAACCCCCCACCGAAAAAAAACCCACTTACACCCCATCCCTTCTTCCCAGAGCCCAATGCAGACTGCTGAGTCTGGGCTTGTGCTGCTGGAAGGGCCCTGCATCTGGGCTTCACTGACAAAGAAGATTAATACCTCAGCCACACACACAAACACACACAAGCATGGGCACACTTGCACACATTCGCGCCCACGCAGCAAGGTACCCTCGTGGATCCGCTTCAGATGCACACAAACACACACACATTCCAGCCTCAATCAAAAGTAAAAACAGAGGGAATTGGCGCATCCTACCCTCCCGCCACCCATACTCCTTCATCCTGCCTCTGTTTCTCCAGGCTGTGGACCACTCCAAGTCTACCTCCCCATTTCCCCTCCTTACCCCTCCACCCCACTTTAAATAGAATCTCCAGGCCACAGAAAAACAACTTTCTGCTGATGCGACGACTCCTTCATCCTTTCCATCCTTCCCCTCTTCCTCCCACTCCCATCACACACCTATGGTTACGGAGAGCTCGGCTGAATATGAGCCCTGAGCTCTGATTCAGATGTTATATCTGAGTGGGCTGCAGCGTGCTCCTTATGCCCCCCGTGGGCAAGAAGTCCACAAGGCAAATATTCTCACACAAGTCTGTCTCATTTCAAACCAATGGCATCCAGACTGTCCACTGGTTCAAAATAACATCAGTAATGCACAAGAGTGCAGCTCTATGAAGAAGAATAGACAAAGTTCAATTTACTTTAAGTTTGTTTGTTTGTTTGTTTGTTTGCATCCTCATTAGCTTTTGCATTGCAGCAGCTATTCTTCATGGAGTCGATACATTTTTGATCTTGACCATACAACCATACATAATTACAGTACTCCTCATCACACATTACATATAACACAATACACAAGACATAACAATGCACAACATTAACAACTGACTCAATTTGAATAAACAAACACAAAAACATGAAAAGCTACAAATGAATCTACCATTACCTAACAGATAAATATACTACAAAAATATTTATCCATGAATCTATAAACAAAATATACTCATTAATTACAAATAAAATCATCTTAAGTAAAACTGTTCTAGTGTTTTCTTTTAAACCATATGTATTATTTTGTTGTACAATGCATTGCTCTATATGTTACCGTACGCTGAATTGATGCTGTTTTCGATCTTGGCAAAGTAAAACAACCTCCAGTAGCATGCCTTGTTGAATAATTGTGTACACTTGTGCTAAAGGTTAGTTTTTCATAAGAGAATAGATGGAGTTCTTGTTGTTACATTCCTAATGAACACGACCAGTAAATACAGCCATCTATTTTTTACTTCTAAGCAAGAGAGACATTCCTGCATTTTACTAACAAAGTGTAATAAAAAAATTATAAATCTAAAAATAATAGAAACACCAATTTATTTTTTCATATTCTCGAGAACAGAATGGCCTATTGAGTTCCCACAAATTGACACTGATACTCAGCTGATCATTTATGTGTTTCAGGGAAATGTGAAACTGCTAACATGGTAGCTCCTAAAATAGCCTTTTGAGAATGAGTAAAACACAAAGGAGAAGCTGGTGAGGAGAAAGGACTAAAAGGTTATTTCCAGATGTGAATTACTTCTATACTTCACCTCGGTGTGTTCATAGTGGAAACTCCCTGGCATTCCCCTGGGGGCGGCCAAAAGCGTGGTTTGACCCACAAGAGAGAGGAGATAGGGGTGTCAAAGGGGCTAGAGGTGTTGACATAACCTCCTTCTACCACATTCACCTGCAAAGGCCTGCATGACTCAACCACCACACCTGTCACTGGAGGCCAGGAGTGTGTGGATATGTATGACTTTGAGGTGGACAAAAATTTGTGCAAGAGATTGAAAAAGAGGAGGAGGATGTAAAATGACAGAGAGAGAGAGAGAGAGAGAGAGAAACACAGAGACAGGCAAATGCATGTGAGAGAGGCAAATGCATGGAAAAATGTTTGACCGTAGCGTTAAAGCAAAGGATCAGATAAAAGTGATCACTTAGACAGGGACTACTTTGGCACATCTCTGCACGCCTAAACGCTTCCCCCGTGTCAGCACATTGGCTGCTTGTCAAAGAACAGACAGAGAGAGTGGCTGAGAGACCGAGACTGAAAGAACAACCAGAAGAGGGGAATCTATATCTGTGCAGAAACCAAAAATGGTCAGACGCAGGGGGAAGAGGGTGGTGAATTTGCCATCCTGGTGAAGTTGACGGTGCAACTGCTCACCCATATGCTACACCTCAAACAGAGAATAGTAAATACAGGTGAGTGACACTCCATCAAATAAATAGCAACAACCAGCGTAAGAAAATGTATGTTTTCCTCTGCTGGAAATACCAAAGGCTGGTCTTTACTTCAATTAAAAATGAGAAATTCCTGGTAAAATATTTAAGAGAACAAGAGGGAAATGAGCCGTTTGAAGGAGATGGTGTATGCACATATACGTACATACACACATACTGATGATGCACATCCTGGTCTAGATATTTGAGAACTCATAATAGATTCCACTGCAGTGTTGATGTTGAGATATGATAAATATTGCTTCTGACTGTTACTGTTATCAATGCCACCAGAAGAAAACTGTTTTTCTAGCACTAAATCCCAAGCACACACCAAGACTGTTGTCCTACTGTCATCCCAATACATCATCACTTGTCTTTTTAAATGTGTTTTCAATGAAACATTTTAAAAGTAATTCAAGTCCTAGCTCATATATTTATTTCCTTAAGGAAATACATTTTATTCATTGTCTGAAATAAAATCTTAAATTAGAATAATTACCAGTCTAATATGTTGCCCAATTTATCAGGAAGAGATTTTTTTTTCCATCCACGTATCTTTTTTTAATCTTCATTTTATATATTGTATTTCAATTTCATTCAAGTGTGACTCATGTACCAGTGAGAGTTCACACAGAAATAGCAACAAAAGTGGTTTAACTGATTTGATATCAGGCTTTATAGCTTCCATGAAAATATATCAAACTGTCTTTTAGACTGTGGGGGGGGGATGCAGAGAAAATATAGGTAATAACATTTAAGCAAAAATAATAAAACACTTTTACCATGTAATTTTACCATGAGTCATATTTCAATATCAGAATATAAAGGAGAACATTTGTGAGCATTATAAAAATGAATAACTACAGTGGGAAGTGTCATGATCAAACTTGTAATGTTGTTTGGGGTATATTGTAGGTGTATTCTTCCACTCTCTCTGCCCTATCGGACCGGCTTTCCATGTCCTTATAAATAATTCATTTTTTAATCTGATTTCCCAGAGCGATTCTCAGCGTGTTAGTCACATATTCAATAACGGTGCGCGGTGAATAATCTGGCTGTGTGTTTCCGTGATTTTCCCTCATGTTCTGTGGAGGGGATGAGGGGGGAGTCTGTCGGAGTCTGAAAGTGACTGTGGTGGAGGAGGAGGAGAAGGAGGAGGAGGAAGGAGGAAGGAGGAAGGAGGAGGAGATGAGAGGAGTCAGGTGCATCATCACTCATCATCCCTCCAGGTTGACAATGAACAGATGCATGCATTTCTACTACACATCCATGTTTAGGATTACTTGTCTCTCTCATCTGTAGCCTGTACATCAGAGCTGTCTCTCCTAGCGCTCTCTCACAGACACACATCTGGAGGGCCTGGGACGACTTGTTCAATGATTAAACAATTTCTCAGTGGACAATGAGAGGTAGGAAATTATCAAGTTCAAGGAAATGGGAATACAGGGTATTGTTTAAACATTTGTATTATGTACAGTGCTACAAAACAACTCTTGCATAAATATATTTTCTCCTTTCTCCAAATTTATATTGTCAAGGCTATGTAGAAAAGCAAAAAAATGAACACGTATATGAAATATCTAAATAAGAAACACACATAAGACATCTTACTTTCCATAGTTCCGATTTCTGGTCCTGGGATTGTTTCCAGTGTGTCCTCACAAAACCAAAACTGTGGAAACCAAGACAAATGATTTATAGTGGAATATAAATTTATGGAGGAGTTTGTCTTTAATAATATAGGGCAAATATTCCATAGCAAAAAACAAGCTAAATATGTTGTGGGAGTTTTTTTCTTAAAGTACCACAAACTTGATAGTGTGACACAAATATGGAACAGCCTCACCCCACCATGCCACTGTCCTCTCCCCCATAGTGCCCTGGGCGCTGTTTCTACCAGCCACACTGTCTGGCCACAAACATGCAACTGTGGTTCACCAAGACCTCACAACACAGCAGGAACCGATTTCAATATGTTGCCATTTTGTAGCCGTCTCTTTAAAAAAATATGTATCTAATTTACAATCATCCTAATATCATATTTTTTAAGCCGCAGGCCAGTGAGTCCCACAACAATAGAGCTGGAGGTCAGTGAGAGGGGCTGTGCGGTGTCAATCTGAATTAAAGCGAATGCATCAGATGCCACGAAGATGGAAAATTCCACAAGAAGACACGGTGCATCTAAACAGTGTGCCACAACGGAGAAATGTGCACATGAACTTTAACATGAATCTTCTATGAGGACATCGAAATCACACCACATTTCTGTTACAGGCTGCATGATTGAATGACTGTCTGTAACTAACCTCTGTAATGAAACCAACACAGCACAGAGAGTTAATTGTTCAAAAACCAAGGTTTTTTTTTTCTTTTAAACACACTGATTTTTGTGTTGAAAATGAGAAGATGGATCTCAAGCCTCATAAATCAGTGTATAAGTGTGTGCAAGGGAGAAAAACACAGAGATCAAGAAGTGCATCAATAAAGAAAGAATTAGTGTATCTTGCTACTTCTGAAAGTGCTTCAACAGGACTAAAATGATATCTTTCAAACATCCAATTAATGCATTCACTTAATGTCCACTCAGCAAGTTTGTTCATATTTGATGGCATTAAGTTACTAAATATGAAGTGATGAACCCAATCCCTGAAAAACTCTCATCTATTAACTCTATTATCATGCAATACCTTGTAACTGAGAAACTTAACCTCTGACCAGTCAGTGACATAAACAGAGACACACAGTTAATGATAAAGAGGTCTTGTGGCAGGATGTTGTGTGGCTGTAATGGGAGAAAAGGAAGACTGACTCTTGGCTTCAAATTGGAACACTTTCTGGACAGCAAGTGCAAAACACTTTCACATCTGCGTGCACACAGGCACACACACACACCTGGAGCTGTGAGCAGCATGATAACTCAACAGTTGGCTAGACAAACCTTGAGCACCCCCTAGTGTTGTTTTGCCATAGTCCACAGGGCAACAATGATCAACATGGAAAAATGTGTTTTTTGACAGTGACACACACACACACACTTCAAAATGCAGCGGATGAAAGTGCAACAACATAGGGAAAATATTATCCCCCTTTAATAAATAAAAGGATGATTACAAGTTTCCTCCATAAAGCGCAGGCACATGACTTGTCCAAACAACTTAAATATTTTGCATTTTTGATCCAACTAAGCAACAAACAGGTTTGTAAATTCTAAACTTCAAGAGAGGGTCATGCTTTTAATGGAACTTCCCACAGGCCATCACTTAAAAATTTTCCTTAGTCTTATCCTAGGAGATCAGATTTGGATGATTTAATAGGCACCCAACACATTAATTTATTTTTTGGGCAATAACATTTCTATAAATCAGTAGGTTACAGCACACCAGACGAAGGCTGACCTGAGCTCTTTCTCTCAGGCTAGCAGGCAAAGATCCCAGGTTTTGGATGGTGGAGTGTGATCCAAGGTCTTGCCCGGCATCCAAAGCAAAGTCTTGGCTAAAGCCTAACGTCTGTTTCCATCCAGGCTCATGTAAATGTTTGTGATTAAAAAGGGAGATATGAGAGCCGAGGCGTTTCTGCAATCTTGCACATCCTAATTTGGTACTGGGGGAGTTAACACACCTGCCAGCTTCCTGCTGACGAGGGTGATTTCTCAACTGTTGTTGTTTGTGCCGTCAGTTTAAGGAAAAGCAAAGACAGTGAGAAAGGGAGAGAAGTCCGAGCTGGGCAAGACAGCACATATACACAGAACACACCACACACACACACATACAAACACACACACACAGATCCCTGGCTGCTGCCAATAACAGGCAATCCTAACGTGAAAATGTTGACTGCTTGATGATTGATGGTAGTTATTTGTGGCTTTCTAACCCTCTTTCTTTGCCTCCACTCCCCCCTCTTCGGTCGTTCTCCTCCTCTGCTCCTACTCATCTTTGTGCTGCCCCCCTCCCTCTCAGACAATGTAAAATGATTAATAATGTGTAATGTTGTATAAGTGGCCCGCTGTCCATCATTTCTGCCTTGTCTGACAGTCTTCAAAACCTGAACTCAGAGGACATGCATGTACGCTCCCAACACTGAGTTTCAGGTAACGTTCCAAACTGAGGACGGAAACCAGATCTAAATGATATCAGGTTATATATAAAATCATATAATCATACAATAAAATATGAACTTCTAAAAAACAGAAACCACATCTGTGTAGACATTAAATACAAAAATACATTTTTATTTGTGTATCATGTGCAAACACATTTTTAGTTCAGACAAAAACCTGAAGTTAACACTTTTTGTAAGAAAAGCCCAATTTTTCATCATGTATATCTATATTTAGATGTTGGTATGTAGACAGACATAAATAAAGATGTGAGAACGGAGACAAATGAATAAGTGGCAGTGTAGTTCTGGGTGTCTGCTATTACTGCCATACTGCCAGTTCCTCATCCATCACTCGCTAACACTGTGCATCTGAGTGTGTATGTGCACGTGTGTGCGTGTGTGTGTGTGTGTGTGTGTGTGTGTGTCTGCCTGCAGGAGGAAGAGGAGGAGGAGGATAAGGAGAGAGGAAGAGGAGAGGACATCGGAGGCCACAGTGCAAGTTCCTCATCCATCATTCTCTAAGACCAAACTTCAGGGTGAGGGGAAAAGCAGAGAAGAGATGTTTTCTCAGAATGATTCTTTGCTTCCTCCCCCTTTTCCTCGAGTAATCAATGAAGCAAAACGGTGGCTGTGTTGTTTCTACAGCACAACCAGGAATTCCTCTGTTTTTTTGACTCACCCTCTTTGACCAACAATCATCCTCTTTTCTGCTCGAAGCTCTACTCTTCCTTTGGTCGGTCTGCAGACAGACAGGGGGAGGGATGGTGAGAGAGAGAGAGAGAGAGAGAGAGGGAGGGGGGGGGGGGGGACAAGACAGGACAGGGCCTTTAGTCTAGAGATCATTACCTTTACATTATTAATGTATGGCCAAACCACAAAGGACATTCACAGACAATGAGGAAGAGAGAGACTGCTTCTCTTTGCTCTACAGAGAAACGTAAAAGGTAGAAGGTAGATTTCTGAATTAAACTAAGTGGTGTGCACCTTAACTGACCACATAAGACCACTTTTGAACACGAAATTCAGAGCAAAACATTTTAATGAATGCTTTATAATATATATAACTCAACTAATATTAGGGCTTTGTATTTAGACCAAAATGTGTCAGTAGAAAGTGTCATGTACCAAAAGCTGACAATGAAGGTTTGGTGTGAGGTTTTTAGTCTTTGGTCGGAAAGTTCCTGATGTCAGTCACAGTTTGCTGGTTTTATTTTGGCATACTTTGTTTGTGTGGTTGAGTTTAGACACTGGACATTTAAGAGGTTTGGTGAATTTTGTTAAGCGAAAGAAAAAAAGGGTTTTACAGGAAATTATATTTATATTTGTCAAACTATGTTATCGAGAAAAGTACTGTATCATATTAGGTTTGGTACGGCATAATTTCAAATAAAACCCAGCAATATCATCATCATTATTGGTACAAAGAGTATATATTCAATTTACTTATCAAAAGATAATTGAAATGTAAAAAACAAAGTTGGCATTAAATAAAACCAGCTAAAGAAAAGAAATATATATAAAAAGTGTGAATGTGTGTGTGAATGTGTATAATAGGCATAAAGCAGGTTTGGCAGACACTGGTAAAGCTGAGAGCAGAATTAAGGAGTGTGCTGTGTGTTTCATTAAATGCTCAATATATCTTGTTTTTTCTGGATCATTTAAGCCCCATTACAGAACAGTGGCACAGCTTTAATTTCCAAAGTGCCTTTCAAAAGGCATCACCTCAGGCACTTATTCCTGCGCTCTCACACACGTATACATACACATGTATATGTACTGCATGTACACGTGTGAGGTCACACACACACACACACACACACACACACACACACACACACACACACACACACACACACACACACACACACACACACACACACACACATAGATGCCAACATTTGTGCTAGCGTAGAAGAAATGTGCATGCCCACACAGCTGCGTTCGTACTCACAAGTTCAACAAATAGAGACAAACACAACTGTGTGTCTGTAATCTTATATTTCAAAGATTTATTTCTTTTGTTCTCTACATTGTGCCTGCTTTTGTCCCCTCTGTGTCTCTTTGTGTAACAGATAACAGCAGCCTTGCAGTAGCTGGGGCCTCTGCCTTGGCTGCCGGACCCATTTGACTTGCCAGCTTGGCCGGAGGATGAACCCCGGGACTAACTGGAGCCAAGGTCAGATTCTCTCTGAGTGTGTGTGTGTGTGTACACACAGACGCATTTGTCCATTTAGTTCAAGGCGTTAGTGCTGATGAAGTCTTGGTTACAGTATATTCACAGTACTAAACGTTACAGGAAAAATCCATCTGTGCATCTGCGAATTTGATCGTGAGTGCTTGCATGTGGAGGTATGGGAGAAGTGTGTGCTGAGCCAGCTGCAGTTTGAAGGGAGGTGGAGGCAAGGGGAGTGTTGTTCAGAGCAATTGATACATTGCAAATAGAGTGGGCTTCCTGTCCGGGTTTTGTGGCTAAGGTGCTAAACGTTTCAGGAAACCAGATACACTTGCACATCCTCTAAAGCAATAAAGGGATAGAGTGGGAAGGTGAGGGAAACATGAGGGGTGAAAGGAAAACAGTAAGATAAAGAGGTAGAGAAAGAGCCCGTCACTCTAAAGGGAAGTCTGTATTTTATTTTCATCCCTCCAATTTTTCTCTACTGCTTTAATATTCCTATGCCTCCCTATAATCTGAGATTATTCAAACTGGAAGTCTAGCAGCAGTGAAGGCAGTTTGAAATCAGAGAAGGGTTCATTTCTCAGAGAATGCCTTTGTCGTTTGTTCTCCTTCGCCTCTCTAATGAGATGGAATGTGGCTAAATTAGCAGCTGAGAGGCAAAGCTTCATTTACAAGACAATCAAATGATCCTTTACAAAACACACTCAATATGCATTAGATGACGGCTTTGTGAATATAGGATGGCCTCCTTATGCACTCAAATGGGGAGAGGGGGGGCCGTATTTGGATGTTGCGCGGTGGTGAAAAATGCCAAACTGAAATCATCCATCACAATGCAATAAAAAGGCCTGCAGCACTCTGAGTGGGTGAGAGGAGTGAGATGTTTGTATTGGCCCACTGGGTTTCCCTCTGCGAAGGAGGGAATGTGTAAATGAACGTGTAAATGTTAAAAAATGTTCTTTTTATTAGACGAATTGCATCATTAAATCACATTATAAAAACAAAAAATGCACCATTAATTTCCTCCCCAAACAGCCGTAAGTACATGCCTCTCTGTCCCTGTGCCCATCTCTGTGTAGCCCCATGGGGCGGCAATTCCAAAGCCATTTCATTCCATTATACAGATCAATCAGGTTGGGGGAGATCTATGAACACATGTTTTGGGGATGAATGAGTCAGAAGGCAAATACAACAACTTCCTAATTGTGTGCAGGCTTGTTTCTCTGCCTACAAGCCAAACAGAGGTCCCAGCAAACAGGTAGTGTCCTTTCCACTTTTTGCCCTTCCTCCATCAGTACATGAAAGGTAACATGAATAATAGATGAGAGAGGTGATGAGATCAATCAGAGGCTATCAGTCTGGGAGATAGGAGTGGACAGAGCAGGACGTAGATTTCCACTGGACTAGAACGGCAGTGATAGGAGCAGAAGAGGTGGAGACAAGAACTGCTCTATAGACTGGGGACAGCTCCACTAGAGAGGCTACAGTGCAAATATATGCACAGAAAAGAGTGAGAAAGACAGAAAACTGCTAGAGGACCGCAAGCACACGCTGAAACATCTCATCAGAAGTCTGCATCCACACCCATCTCTGCATGCATTGACCTCCTGCACCTCTGCACCGCACGTTCTCACATCTGTGACAATGCCACCGCAGCATGACAAATGTAAACAAAAGGTTCACCTATTCATCACTGTAGAGAGGAGGGTGGGGCTAATTATACAACTGTGAAAATTATGACTTTCTGTTGTTTTGTTTGTCCTCTACAAGATTACAATGCTGAGGATGGAGGTGTTGAGGTATAAAGCTTCTCTGTGAGGGGGCACATGAGGCCACAGGCACACACACACAAAACAAACAAATATGCACACAAATACAGCTCGTCTCCCTGCCACCTATACCTCGTCTCTGCTCGCAGGCATGATTAATCCAGTGCAGAGTGGGAAGATTTTGACCCTAAACAGAAAAGTCCTGTTGAAGCTGCGAGAGGCACTGATTTATTTAGGTACCACTCTGTCCACATTAATTATCCCTGTGCAGGTGCAGGCCCAAATTCCTCTTCCCCCAGCTGTAGCCCTATGCTGTGACACACTCACATACACACACACACAAATAAATATATAAATAAATAAAGCAAGCACATGCAGCATGGCCCCGTTGCCTTGCCATGCCGTACTTACATTGTCTGGGTGGCACAGAGAACATTGGCCGTCATGTCGGTGAAGGATTGTGCACCCAGATTTAGCACAAACGCAAATAACAAACCAACGGCAAACACACATACATGCACGCAAATAGAGTTTGTCCTGGAGTGCCCTCTCATGCAGTACAGGTTTTCCTGTTTCCACTTCACCTTCTTCTGTTCTTCACAAACCACTAGCATCTCCTACCCGAGTAGCCATACCACAATGTAAGTATTTCAGTATTAAAAATTTATCAAAGAGCTAAACTAGTTTTAGAGCCTTAAACTGGGTTTTAACGGCCAAAAGTAAATGCCCTCCTTCTGAAGCATTATGGAGTTCAATTACTGATTTTCTACTGTATGATCATTATTCTAATGTTGTGGATGGTACATCTTATTATATAATATCTTCTTGAAAAGTGTGAACCACAGCAATCTGTTATAATCTATTATCTTGTTTTGAGTGTAAAATCTTAATCTGAAAAATAAGCAGCTGCCAAATAACTGAAATAGGGTAACAAGTTAGGTATTTTACTATGATACTATGTATTAAAGTAAAACTATGCAGAACACAAGTGTAGGTACTTGGTAAGCCCCCTCCTCTGCTGCCCACTTCAGATTAATCCACTGAAATTTATAATTTACCTTCTAATCCTCTTTCATCCTCCCTTGTTGGTTTTGTTGTGAAGTTACTGTCCTCAGGTGATACCAGGCTGGGAGTTACACCTGTGTGTGTGTGGGGTACAAGCAGCTCCACCGCTGTGCTTCCCCTAACAGAGCTAGTGGTGTGTAATGTGTCACTGAGAGCTCCACTCATTATGGCCTACATTAGCACCCTACCTCGCCCTGATTAGTCCCCCACTGAGCTCAAATCCACAGTGCAAGTGTGTCTCTCTCTGTGTGTGTGTGTGTGTGTGTGTGTGTGTGTGTGTGTGTGTGTGTGTGTGTGTGTGTGTGTGTGTGTGTGTGTGAGAGAGAGAGAAAGGCCGAGAGAGAGAAAGAGATGATGGCAGGGAAAGGGAAAGAGTGAGAGACCTTTCTCCTCTTTAGAATGAACATTGTCTCTTCATCCCAGTGACAGCTTCCTCATTTCTCTAATACAAATGGCTGCCAGTGCTGGTCGGCATGCATCAGAAGCTCGGGAGTGGGCCCCATCACTGCTCCTCTGTCGCTCTCATTTATTACCCAGTTTGTTTGCACTCTTATCCGCGGCCTTGCCCTGCCAGCCCATCCATCAAACATACAGACACACTCGGGCTCACATATACACACACGTCTGCCCGTTGACTGTCACCACCTTGCCTTCCTGGACACTGAGACACATACATACTTACAGACTGCTTTGCTTATCTCTACACCTCTATATGCTGCCCTAACAACACATACACACGTAGTTCAAATGGTGAATCTCCCACAGTTCTTCTTCCTGTCAGAGCACTCCATCATTGTCATCAGCTCTTTAGCTCTATTTCTTCATCTACTCTCATTTTCATTCTAGAGTCACAAAATCCCCAAGAGGACAAGTGTGTATAATGGCGTGGCATTGATCAAATCCTCACTCATCAATATCAGTCAATATGTATAATCTTATAGATTCATCAATCGATACTTTCACAGATTCCTGGCCACAGCCCAAGCTATCCCTCAGTGGGTCTGTGAAAACGCCGGCATTGATACAGAGGAAAAGAAAACTATGTCAAATAAGCTGATCAAAGAGGCATCAGTGGGCTCGCATCAATGATGTCTAGCGGACATCACATGCAAACAAAGGCACAGTAAGTTAAGCCTTACTTTTTAAATATCAAAATCTTATATTTAGCGTCAAAGAAGCTTTCACATAAGGACTTTGTCACATGACGAAGATCTGCCAAAGGTGCACTTAAACTTTTTAAAGGAGCTATGCATCTACTACTACTACAGGATTTTTGTAGTGTTCACTTAACTAAATTTAAGACCTTTTAAGATCTCATAGGACAAATTTAAAACATGGCCATACCAGTTGAAGAATGACAGAAAAACAGTGGGCAATATAAGGTCTACAATTAATTTATTGACATTTCTTGTATCACTGCATCATATACGTCAGTTGCTCCCAGCTGTATATAACAATAACTCCTTTAATCCAGATAAGCAGCAGAAAAGTAAAAATAAACTAATTTAATTCAATTTATGTTTTCCCTAAAATGGCTGAACATCGAAAAATTATCGAAATTGCCATATGGTCAAGTGCAATATAAAACTCAAGCTGCAATTTTTTTTGATCAAGGGAAAATGTGTCACAACACACCATAAATAAAGCACTGTGGTGCTAATGAGATGCACGGCCTACAAGTCATATTCTCATGCAACATGCTTGTTTAGTACAAGACCCAAGAAAATCACTTAATTTTTACATTTTTTTCTGTGAAAATGAAATGCAAAAATGACCATTCTGACTGAAATCGTGACTCATATCTGCCAAAATAAATATGATGTTTTTTGCATATCGTTCAGCTACTTTCTATCTACTGTAGCTGGCAGCAGCAACAGTGTTTGAAAAAAAAGGACTGCAAAATTATATACCAGTGGTATATAATCTCTCCTGACAGCACATAAGAACATAAAAAAAAAAAGCTATAATCAAACTTAACTGTCTACAGCAAGCAAGAAAAATATTCAAGACCTCTGTAAATGTAATTTATAATTTTTCATTTCCTTCCACAGCCTTTTTTTCTGAGGAAACTAAATTGAGGAGATACTTTCAAGCAGGTTAATATGTTCGGTGTCCACCTGTTCAGTGCATCTCTTCTACCAGACGTACAAACACCACAACATAGATTTTTCACACTGTCTCAAGGTCACATCACTGACCAAAGCCCACCACCTTCCTGTAAAATGCTACTTCACTAAAGGCATATTTTTCTATCACTGGGAAGGGCCAGTGGGAGATAATCAATACTGTTAATTATGTTTACAGGAAGACTTGCTTGCATTGGTCCATCAAGTGGGAAATAATGGAAAAATACATGTTAATGTGCTGAGTAAAAGGTTAAAACCTTGTGGCATAAATCATCTATTTATGAAAATGTTTCTTTCATGTGCTTATTAAACGCACTGGACATTTAGATCAAAAATCCGAATCTGCTTTATTATGTAATGACACATTTTTATAGACACTCAAACAAACCACTGTGTGCCCACACATACCCAGACTCACACAGAGCATGTTTGGGGGCCAGCTGCCAGCAAATGAAGGATCTCCCTCCCAATTCACTTGTTATTGTGCTGTCTGGGTGACAAGTATACCTATAGAGTGAGTATTTATTTCCGGAATGTTTTGTTCCGTTTTCCTGCAATGATGAATGTTTCTTTTATAAATCCATCGCCAGGCCTTTTAAACCATAAACAATATTTCTCCAGCCCAGATTCCTTGTGCAGCAGTCTTGGGGAACCTTGAGATTTCCAGGCTCTGATTTAATGGCTCGTAATTCTTGAAAGGCAATCCTTCTTCACCCTCTGACGCTCAGATGCACCATTCTTCCGGCAGCCCACCACGCTCGGCCTCAGCTCCCCTCTGGATCCCCAGGCCAGTCCAAACGCCAGTTAAAACTACTCAGCTGGAAACAGCACCATGCCCCTTCTGTCACTGGCATTGGATTATCTGCTGCAGGCTGACAGGACAGAGCTTCCTGTGGATGTGTGAGTAATGCTGTTGAGGTTTTCAGGTTTGCTGTTAGGCCCATTCAGGACCAGACCAACAGGAGGATGTTATTTGGATATGTATATGATGTTCAAAGAATGTCGTGCATTCTCTTCGTTTGTAATATTGATGAAAAAAATATCAATGCTGAGTCTATTAAAAAGAGATTGTTCAGCTGTTTGATTGTAGGGGAGGCATCTCTGGTCTTTGTAAATGTCTTGCATGACTTCAATGGATCTTGTTTCCAGTGATTATGACTTCTGAAACAACATAATCATTATGTTCTGTTTCAGCTACCAAAACATTACTGATGTCTTCTCTTTATTACAATGTATCGTAAACAGGAGAAATACATCATTCACTACCCTGCACATGTGGTCTCAGTTCTGCTCAGCTGCAGAGCAGCCATCGCACACCAAAATCCTGCACATGACTCATGTTTTACCTAAAAACTCATGTTTGAATGCCTTTGTTCATCAGATTTCTACACACTCAGAGAACTTTAAAGTTGGTGTCTTGGACATAGCAGTTTTGAAATCCTGCTGCACCACAGAGTCTCTCCTGCCAGGCTGCTGACAGCGCTGTCAGCTGGACGCCAGAGCTCAGAGTATGAGAGTGGCCAACACAAATGAGTCACGCTGCCTCGCTCTGTCCAGCATTGTGCTGCCCTCCATTTCCACCTCCTACCTCTACACCTATCTCTATGTCCATGTACACCTAGTTTGGGGGTTCTCTCATTTTTAAGATTTGGTGTGTAAAGTTTACAGCCTGCCACACCATTGTTCCTGCATTGCTCTGTGAGGCTGCTAAAAAAAAGTGCAGTGGCATTTACTCACAAAATGTAAGTGAACTTAGGGTCTTCTTGACTGCTGCAAAACTTTTAGGGGACATCCTTGGTGGCAAGTGCATCAGCCTGGGGTAATAAAGTTTAAATACAAAGTAAATCTTTACTCAAACCTTGGCCTATGGTTACAAACTCAGTATGATAACCAAAGAGCAAGAGTGTGGATACATTTTGGCAGACATGAGATTTCTCTCTAGGGTGGTTGGGTGTTGAGAAGGCACAAAAGGTAAAAGTTCAGAAATCTTGAAGGAGCAGTAACTTGGAAGAGAGGAGTAGATTCATGACAGGCTGGAAGAACAAACTGCCTGGCAATGCTGTCAGACTCCAGAGGAGGACCTGACAGGATTCCTAGGTTACCCATAGATTTATGATTATCTTGTTATATGCTGTAAGAAGATATTATGTATTGTGCAACTGCCAGTGTGTTTTCAATAGAGATGTAGGCTGAGAGATGATGATGAACATTTTTCCAACTTTACTGTGCAAAGAGCACAGAACCAAAATCCAAAACATTAATAAAAGTTACTTAACCAAACTTCAACTTAACCACCTTTGTGGCTGTATTTCAGTGTGGTGACATGCAGAAGAGACTAAGCTCATTTCAAAATGGCCAATGAATGTACCCCAGCAAGTCAACTAAGTACAAGGGAGAAACAACAGCAAGTTAAAAAAGCAATCATTAGGCTGGTATCTCTAATTGTGTTCCTTCCTCTCCTCATGTATAATCCCTAGTTCCTCACTTTGCCTTCATTAACAATGGATGAATTAATTAGAAACCTTCAAAGGATTTCTGCACAGTGAACCCAGGAGATAAAACACATCCTATTCCTCAGACCTGCTCCTTTCCTTCTATTTTCTTTTTTTCCCCACTCTCTCCTCCCTCTGCTCTTAATTGTATTGTTTGCTTGTTATGTCGATAGCAGGATTAATTTCACTATAGATCAGGATTATTGACCTTCTCGTCAATGTTATTTCATTTCTGTAAGGTGCTAATTATAGGGAACAGGGGAGAGCAAATTGCACTGTAACTTGCCTCACTTGCTTTCCAATAAAACAGAAAGAAAACAACATTAATTCCTTTTTCGCTGTCCTCCCTGGTAAGGTAAATTCAAACACTATCTCACTGTCTACCTATGGCATCTGGTAGGGACACTGTTACTGACACTGGACTTGATTGGTGGACTTTACATTAAAAACAAGTGTTAACTATTCTGACTCTTTCCCCTCCACCGAATGCCATTCTTGTCACACTTGCTGCCCTTTTCTTGGTTCTCTCACTTCATTTGAGAGAGGGGGAGGGCACAGTTCATAAACAATTAACTGGCTGGATAAGTGATACACTCAAGCGCTAACAGACCTGAAAAACATTGTGTTATAAATTATGGTAATTGAGTGGAGGGAGGTGAGCATCAGGCCACTGAGAGTGAGTAGGCACCATTTTTAAAGCAGTTGCTGGTTGGCACATTTGCATCATTTTCTTATAAAAAGGTGAGACAGGGCATTTGAATAGACAACCACAGCCAACAAATGAAAAAAGCTTTACAAGTGCAGTCATTTCCCAGCATTATACTAGTTTTGTGATTGTATCCACCTTCAAAAGGTTTACCCAAGTACAGTGAGCCCTAAGACCCTCTTATCCACCCTTTTCTCCCTCTCTCCACCCCTCCCTTCTCCGGTAGTCCTCTAATGAACTGAAAGGTCACAGCACTAATAAAACTATTAGCAGAAATGAATCTCTCAGATGTGTTAATGCACTTTTAATTCCTGTTAGCAAATTTCATCCCCCAGCAGTTTGCTGCCCACTAATGAGAAATAAAACGCCCTGCTCTAGGGAAGGGGGATGGGGGAATGGGTCGATGCTCCGGCTACTCCACAGCAGACTCTTACACACACACACGCACACACATACACACACACAAGTCATGTACACTGCACCTTGCACACACCCTGGATGTGCTGGATGTTATTCACGGACCGAGGCCTGTTTTCAGCCCTGTGATTCTGCAGGGTTAATTAAAGAGCACATCTCCATCTGTTCTCATTCAGCCTCAGCTCAGTCTCTCCCCATCAAGCACACAGGACACACACACACACACACACACACACACACACACACACACACACACACACACACACACACACACAATCACACTTACTCTTCCTCCTCTGACACTCTTTGTCATCAGTGGAGACAAAAAAAACTTGAAAGTATGGTGTTCACAGGGACACAGATAAACATGCTCTGACTGACAGACATGACCTGGCTTCTCACCCAGCTTGTCTCGTGACCTGACTAATGAGGTACAGACAGGGCTTGACCCTGATATGTCTAGAAGCCACCAGAGAATATCAAGTCATTGCAGGCAAGACGTTCAGTGTGTTTGTGTAAGTGTGCCTGTCAGCACACTGTCGCATGTCACCCTTCAGGGAAGTCAAGGTCCACAAAGTACTCTAGGCCAACTTTTTCCACTTACAAGGTGCAAATGCTGGTGGAAAAGAGGAAATTCCAGCAACGCAGTTCATCTGTGAATAACGGATGTATTACTGTTTTCAGAACTGCAAGTAGAGGAAAATGTTTTGTGACAAAGTCTTACAACCTAGAAAGTGTTTTTCAAGAAGCTGTGAAATAGAGAATGTTTGCATTTTTGAAGTTGTTACTTGTAAAGGTTTAACATCAACATTATTTACCTGATTAATGAAATAAAATAATTGTCAAAAGTACAAATGATTTTCAATAGTCTAGGGGGTTAATCAACTAATCATTTAAGTAGTAATAACAAGGTTAATTTTATGGCCAGCTTTACTGCCATTGATAGAAGTAAATGAAAACAATGAGCACTATTTTCATCCAAAAGAGGAATATTAAACAATTACTCCAGAAAGTAGTTCGCAAAAAATATGACACATTATTAGGGGGAAAACTGACAAGTTGGTTTTACAAGTTGACAAGTGGATGGTGACCATTTGAATACTTGTACCACACAGGAACATTCAGAGACCATCTCTGCTTTCCTCCAACCACCAAATCTGATTCACCCTTTTCCCACTGTTCCCACTACTGATACTCTTGATTAACTATATTTTTTTTAATATTAATTTCTTAAATCCATTTTAAAAAGAAAATTACAATAGACATAATGGCACAAATTTTAGTTTTACTTTTACACACTCTAATGTGTCCGTGTAAATAAACTGCCAATCACCAGCGTTATTAAATCTTGGTCCAAGCATGCAGCATGCTTATTGGCTCACTGACACTGATGAGATTTACTCAGTTAGTCCTTAGGTATCGAAATTTGGTATCAAATTACGAGGCATTTTTCAAATCGATAGTATTAAACCAGTTTGATCAGTTTCGACGTTCAATACCCAGTCCTACTTACTGCAAGTGTTTTGACAGAAGGTTCTTTGAGTCAAATTACCTTCACAACTAATAACTGAAATCCAATGATCGAAACATAACCAGTGTGATATATATATATATTTTTATTTTACCTTGTATGCCTGCTTACACACATTGATTATTTTCAGTATTTAGTTAAGTTGTACAGTTCAAAATACAAATAAACATCCACCTTCCTCCTCCTTAGCTACAGAGGGGGAACTGAAAAAAACAAAGCGCAAGAAAGAAAAGAAAGGCCCAGAGGGGAGGGGCAGAGACATTCTATTACCAAACAAAGCCTTTTAATCAATAAAGAGATAAAAGATATTTTAATCAAAGACATATTTCCTTGTTTGTCTAATGCTTCTGCCGCCACCGTGCACATGATCTTTAAATGCTGAAAAGGATGCATAATGCTCTCCCAGAGAGCCACTCATCCATATAAACACAAAACAGGACCAGTCAGCAGAAACACACACCAGCCCGGCCCAGCGCACAGACACTCCATAGACGCCAAATTACATTAGGATGGGCATATTAAGGGGAAATTGCATCCTGTAAACTAGAATATTATTTCTACACACAAACACAATGCTTGCACACACACGCACACAAACCATTTTTCAACATCATATTCCCTTGCCCCGTGCTCACTATTCAGTAACAGATCCATACAAGTATTGTTTTGTGCATGTGCATGAACACACATGCACAAACCATAAACCCAAAGTATGGTGCTATTAGTGTGTGGGCTGTTTGTCGGACATGCAGGCATCCGCTAGCCGTGGCTAAAGCGTTCCAATGAGATTAGAGGGGTAACCGGAGCTCTTCCAGGCCCAGTGAACTGAGCTCACACTGGGCTAACAAGTCCAGAGGTGGTGGGCAGGCTGGATCAGGTTCCAGGAGCTAATGGTTCAAATACCAAATGACACTTAATTGAGTGATAAAGTGTGCACATTTAGGTGTGTGTGTCTAATTCACCTTTACATTCCTGTATATAAAGAATTTCTTGGTTATAAACACTCTAGGTGTGTGTCTGTGTACACTACTTAGGGTGTATCAGAGTTTGCACATGTCTGCCAAGCACCAGGGAGCAAACAGCAGCTCCAGTAATAGTGATTCATGCTTTCCGTCAGGCCCCCTGACAGGCTGGGTTCGATCCCCTGCTCAGCGCGCTGTAGCGGCAGTAACAGCAGCCGAGGCAGGCGCAGCACCACGAACATCATCATAACTGCTGAGGGAGTGTTGGGCTGCTGACATATTGATCAACCCTCAGTTAGGAGATTTGATAGATTGACCTCGGACTCTTGACTTTAAACAGTAAAAGGAGGAGGGCAAATCGGGAAGTCAGAGAAAACAATCGAAGCAACGGGGCAAAGGGTAAAAGAGATACCAGTTACTAAGATAATAAGTCAGTGATCTTCGTTTCAGTAAGGGCTGCAATTGAAGTTCATTTTTATTGTTAATTAATCTGCGCATTATTTTGACAATTGATTGATTAATCTAAGAAATAAAACAAGCAGAAAATATATCACAATTTCCCAGTGCCCAAAGTGACATCTTCAAATAACTTGTTTTGTCCAACTAATAGTCCAACACCCAAAGGATATTCAAACTACAAATGATACAAAACAGAAAAATCATCACAGTTTGAGCAACCGTAAACTATAGATTCTCCACAATAAATGACTAAACTGATAAACTAGTGTCATTGCTGAGCTTCCCTCTTCCTCCTCCTCACTCCTCAGGTTAGGAATAACATTTCATACAACACAATAAAAAAACAACTGCTGTCACAACTTCACTTACATCTCATGACCAAAATACATTTATTTGCATATAAAACAACAAAGACACAATATAATATCCATGAGGCAACATCTTGTCCTCCCTGCCCCCACACCAACAGTCCTCAGGCACCAGCAACTCATCAGACCATCAGTCTGAGCCTAACCCCAAACCTCCTGTGGGGCTCAGGGGCCACGATGGACCAGTGAGGGTACGAGCTAACACTAACGATGGAGGAAACTGTGTCCAGTCCGCTGGAGCCTGAGATGGAGCCGAAGACCCTGCACCATTGTTCTGCCAAAACACTGACAGCCAGTGATTTAGGACCGGGGCTGCCCAGGAGCACTAGGGGAGGGACAGGAGCGAGGGAGGTCAGAGAGAGGCTCCACAGGCACCCTTCAACAATCCTACCCCAATCCCTCCATCCATGCAATGGCAGAATGAATCATGGCTGACCCAGCGCAAGGCCTGGGCCTGGCCTCTCTCCACCACCCCTTGTCCCCTCTATCGACCCCTCCCCTCCTGGACAAACATGACAAATCTGGTGTTTATTTACTTAAAAAGACCTGGAGAAAGAGCAAAAGGGGGCAAATAAAAAACTGTAAAATCAATACAGAGTTAGTAGTTCCTGCCCTACAGTTGGTCTTTCCTGTCTGTGAGGCAGAAGAATCCTAAGTTTGGCTCTAATAAGGGCCCCAGGTGGGAAAGGGACGCAGGTGGCTTCAGCAAGCTGCACTTAACTGGAAGGAAATGCAGAAAAAAAGCCAGAGGAGAATGAGGAGCTGGTACAAAATGCACCTATAATGTACTACACATTTAATCGGTCACTACCAAATAAGACTTTACGAGCGCTGTTTAATTTCATTGACCGTCCATGATTACTACGTCTCTGTCTACGTCTTACTCAAGTTACACATTCTGAACGTTGAACGGTGAACTTGAAAAGACAAACAACAGCCAAACTCTAGGCTGTGGGTGATGTATGTGCATAGTGTGAGACATATGAGATAAAATTGGCCTCCAAGTTAGAGTCCAGACGGCGGAGCATTGAATCTACAGAGCCTCTGCTCTCGCCACATGACAGGGAGAAAACAGATAAGGCTTGCTCTCAGGGGAGAGGGAGGGTGGCCATCAAGCCAACCCCCTAAAAAGAAATAACAGCGGCGAGCTGTCAAGGTTTCTGTCATGTCCTACATCACATCAGCCGCCCATTCCATCCCATCGCTGGCAAACCATGCACACTGCTGTGGCCAAGGATGAAAGTGCTGGAAAATGGGAGTCATTGTAAACCATTTTCTGCCCTAGAGCCCCCCCACCACCACCACCATCCCCTCCATCTCCACTCCTCTTCTTCCCAACTCCTCTTGAAGACAAATGGGTCCAGGGCAATGACAGAGTGCCTGGTCCACAAATCACCAGCGGCCGGTCTGCTCGTCCACTGTTTCCTCCTCCTCCGCTGCCTCCCTCCTGCACCCAACCTCGCCCCTCCCCGTCCCCAGCCCCTCCATTAGTCATGTGCACACGGGCAGCAGCCAGCAGCCGTAATTAGACAAGGACAAATCGCCAGCCACGGACACGGACGAGTCCGGCCACTAAATAAGGCCCCGTTTCCATACCGACCCGTGGGCGGCAAGTAGGGCCAAGGAGAGGACTGGGGTGTGGGAGAGGAAGAAGCAGGGAGGGGTCGGTACTGTCCAATACACCCTGCGATCCTCTTGTCCTGGCCTGGCCTAGCTACTCATTTATTATCCTACAGACCCATTGCTTGAACCCACCTCTCACCCAAACTAAACCCCTACACCGACACTACCACACCCCTCAACCCCATTTCCAGCTGGCACCTTGGTGTATCCATGTCCAGACTGACCTTAGTTACTCTTCTTTCTTACACTATGATTTGAAGTGAAAAGGCCTTAATGTACTTCTTGTGTAGTTGAGTTTGGGACGAACTGGAATCACAAACACAGATATTAATTTCATGAATATTGAACTTTTTCTGTTCACTTTAGTCAAGGTGCTGAAAGTGTAAAATTCAAGATAGCACAATTTTCTACACAGAATCTGAACACAGCCATTCATCTTTCAAAATAGGGCAAGACAGAAACCTCATACAACTCTCCATCACATTCCTGTCAATGCAACACCACTACGTCACTTGTTTTCGGTGGTCAAACCAACTCTAAATAAATAAATTAAGTAAGTGAAGCGAAGCTGGAGCAATAATGAGCTATAAAGAGGTTTCAGGGTACATTAGGTGTAACATTAGAAGGCTGGAATTAGCAAAAATGAGAACCCAAAGAATCAGATTACACACGAACGAAGAAACCGGCAGTCAACAAAATATAAATTATAGCCATATGAGGGTAGAGCAGACTGAATCCACAGAGGAGTATCAGTAACAATTGCTTTGGCCAGGTCAGAGCTGCAACACACTCCCTGGGCAGAAGGGGGTCGACGAGAAACTGACCGCCCCACACACACATACACACACACAGTATGCTCCATCAGAGCAAACCTTATTGATCTACCTCCTAATTTCCTAATTAGTTTTTATTGGATTTCATAATCGTCATCAAGACACATCAAAAGAAACTCAAAACCCCAGCAAGATTTTCTGCCCTCCTCAACATAATTTTTTTAAACTGTGAAAATGAAGCCATGTATTCAATTCCAACTCCCCAGCTGTGCGAGCGACCCTGCTTTTTTTTTTTTCGCCTAACTTCCCCACCAGAACTCCTTGGACAGCAAACACTGCACAAACACACCATTTCTCCCATGTGCAGTAACTGATGTTTAGCATTGCACATTTTCTGCATGATCTGCTGCTATTTGTCACACTTCTGCTCTCTCTTCAGTTGCCTCTCACTTGTAGCACTTGTTAAACATACCGTAGTACGAGGACTGGAAAAATGCAGCGATAAAAGAAAATAACACAACCTCTTGCTGATATTGATTCTGGGCATTGGTTGTTTAGGACTTCCTCTTACTTCTCGTAAGCCTTCCATGGCCCATGTAACCTCGCTCTCCTGAACAAAATTCTGAACCATCCAGATTTTTTTCATCAAGCCCCCCACCGTACAGTGACACTGCCTCTGAACTACACTAGCCAGTTGGTATTTATTTCTCAACACAGGAAACTTCCTTCGAAATCCTGTGAATAGAATAGCTGCTCACAGATTGACATGCTGAAAGATTGAGCGTCCAGCAACGACCAGAACTTTCCAAGAACTACAGCAGCTGGTCAGTGGTTATTACATATTTGAATGTTTTTGTAGTGTTATGTATGTGATGTTGAAAGATATACTGAGTACAGAGAGCAGACACAGTCTAGAGGGGGTTGAAAGACAAAGAACATCCAATGCCCTCATTCACACTTGGGGACAGTTAACTCATTGACATCTGTTTATGAAGAACTAAATGTACACAAAAACATTAGAGGGGATTTTCAAATTACTGGAATAAGTGTCCCCTTGGACCACCAGCCTCAACTTCTTTTAGCACCTCTGCTATCATATCTGTTTCAGAGAATCCTTCTTGCACCATCTGGTGTGCAATAAACAAGGAGAGAACCAGAGACCAACTGGGTAGCAGTCAGAAAATTTGTCTGTATAGAAATATTCTGTTTATTTACTCCACTGTTCCAGTGCTAAAACAGAAAGAACTAAGAGGAATAATACTAAAACCCTCCTTCTCTATGCCTCTCTACACTCATTAAATCCATACTGCCAGATGTTAAACAGCCATAAGAACTGATTTCACAGTTTTTTTGTTTTTTTTATCTTTGTTATGGCCCATTTTGAGACAAAACCTCTGGCATGATGACTTCAACACAGCAGCTTTTAGAGGAGGGTGGATGAAGATAAAGAAAGGAAAAAAGTGAGATGTCACAGGAATTTCATTATTATTGACCACAGAGCGCCAGGAACAGTAACACCTGTATTAAGGCGGATTATTTGCTAGACTAATTTAAACTAAACAAAGAAAGAAGTGCATATGAAATCTTAACTTGAGCAAGCTGATGAAATTAGATCAATGGCAAATTCAGCTGAGAGGACAGAATTTAGTTTACAGTGTATATCACAGCACAAAGCAAGTCATAAAGTCCTACAAATACTGAAAGATAAAACTGCGTTGAGAAATAGTATAAGGTCACAAAGATTCTGACACTTCATCCAACTGTGTCAATGAAATCATGTTGGAACAACAGTAACATTTCAGTTTACAACTTTGCCTGCATATAAATTTCATCATACTTACGGGGTACCTCCTGAGTACAAGACATATACAAACAGCACTTAAATGAGAGCAAGAAGCAAACAATTCTTTTGTCTGATAAACCTGTATTTGAACTCTTTGGTCTGAACGCAAAGCACAACTTATTTTAGGATCGGCTATACTGGCAGTTAAAATAAGTAATTGAGGCAAAAGTTGGACAAAGTTGACACATACTGAGAGAAACTACAATATATGAATCCAGGTGTGTAATGGTGGTGCAGACATATCTAATTAAGGTGTTCTCTCTGCAGAGTAGTGAATAAAGGATCTGAATACCAGTATAAATGAGACATTTTGTCACCGTGCTAGACAGATAAAAATTACATTATGGATCGGGGGGGAAAGTACTTACAGTTAATGTAACTTAAAGCATTTGTAAGTTAAAGAGCCATTTTTCTCTCCCTCATCCTTTCCTCAAGTTCTCTCATCCAACTCAAGCTTTCACCCCACTCTCTCTTTCAGAAATCTTTTTAGAATAAGTCCAGCCTGAAGGTTGACCCCACCATTTCCATAACACCAACCCTTGCTCACACCAAGGTGTATAAACGGGGGGGCATGGGGCAGCAGAACAAGTTTAAATCCCAGTGAAGATGTTTTTGGCCTTGATCACCGTGCCCATCGATCCCTGGCTGATTCCCACTCAGATACGTCTTATTTTATTAGTGGCTTCGGCCTTCTGCCGCCCCATTCCGCTGTGATCAATACCAGCATGGGGATGGCCCATATTTTTCTCACTTTTAGTGCCTTAACGCTGTTTAACCGTGTCACCTGATAAACGACAGGCCCTCCCCAAACACTGATTTCCTATTGATTTCTCCCTCATTCAGCCATCCCTCCCTTCGTCACTCTCCCATTGTTTTTATCTCCAGTTATCTCCTCTCTCCTCCTGCTATACTTTCACCCCTTCCTCCACCTTAAGTAGAGAATGGACCCTGGACCACAGACACCCATCCTGATAAATCAGCTTAGGTCAAGCTAAAGAGGATTTGATTAGTAAAATATTATCAAAAAAAAAACAAAAAAACAACAACAACACAAATTTACATTGTTACCAATCATTTGCGATATAAACACAATTTCAAATCATAGGAGGACTTTGCTTTTTTTTTTTTTTTTCTTATTTTCCATCATTACCAAATGGCCCTACACATAAACAGTAGCTGATACCTATCTCTGCACATGCAAACATTGACAGAGTATGATACAGTGACCACTATGCAACAGATGCTATGACAACCTGGAAGGAGACAGCTCCATCCATCATCGGCTGAAGCCCTGATGATCGAAGCAGGGTTTGGACTACAGAGGAGGATGCACGGGGAGTTCCAGCAGGGCAACATGCAATCCACTTGAAGGGCTTCTAATGGGCTATAACTCTATAAACACATTTGATATGTGCACAGTAGATGGCAAAATTAATGTGGAAACAGATGAACAGCAATGATGAGGAAACAAAATTATGACACTGCTGTAGACACTGGAGATAAAAATGAAATGAACTGCATCTGAATACTGGAAGAAAAAATTATTAAATAAGAAGGATGGACCTGGTATCTGGCTGCACTAACGCTATCTCCCTCTCTCTTCTCTTCAGACTGTACATTATTTATGCAAAATTAAACCTGCTCCTATTCCTGCTTAGTCTGGCTCATCCACTCAGTTACCTCTTTATTGATCTCTCATCTAAGGCACTTCTGTAAATCCAGTCTGTTCCTTCCAGCCGTACTGCCATTAATTCCATTAATTATGGGCCCCTTATCACCAGATGCTCTGAAGATGTCTGGCTTTCTCGTCCGGGTCATGATACTGGCTTCATTTTCTAATTCACAGGATAATACAATTATCTTATCACAGTGAAACTCCTGTGTTTATTTGTAGTTTATTATCTGTAGAAAAATAGGCTTGCAGTTCTCTGCGTTACTTAGTACATGAACTTTACACATTTCTTACTACTTTGCTCATAACAGACTGATTGAAAGAAACACATTTCAAAGACGAAACGGTCCACTCTTGAAAATCTGATGCAATTTCAGGTCCACGCATGAAGTCTGAATAAGTAACGTGGCACCATGAGCATCTGTTAAGGAACCTGCTAACATGACCTGGCATCTTTTATTAGGTCTTTCACCCTTTAACAATGGGTTAAGTGATAAACTGACATTTACAGCACAGCTTGCCAAGTAACACTGGGTACAGAGCATACTGAGAAACTGACCGTGAAGTAATAACGAGTGAGTGGGCAAGAGCAGAGATTTTCTATTAACACAAGGGGAGAGGAGTTAAAGGGCTTGTAGGCTCTGAGTGGACTGGTTTCTTGTACAAAACTGCCCCGTTTTAACAGCTAACACCCCCCCCCACCCCACTCCACCCCCCTCCCCCCTTTACAGTAACCCCTCTGCAAAGTTATCAGGCTACAGCCATGGAGGAGCTTGAGCACCAGCTAGTGGTAGTGGAGTTTCACTGCCAAGACACCCCACACCAAACACATTAATCATGACCAGGGGAGTGTAAAATTCAATCGGCTCCTTCCATCCATTTCATGTGAAGCAGACTGAAGGCCGGCCTTGTAGTGCCTGAGAAAGGAAGGATGAAAAAAAGGGGGGAAAAAAGAAAGAGGAGCTCCCTACACTTCATCAGAACCCCTACTTCATAACAAATGGTGTGTCTCTCTGGCGGAGGAGTGCCATCAGAAACACGCGTTCTCTCTATCCATTTAATTCCGGCAGTGGAGGAAGGGTCAGGGAGGGAGCAGTGGGTGCGTGTTCTGCTCTCCGCTCGCCGCTTCCCCAGTCACACAGTAAACTACCTTTTAGGAATTGTTTCTCAATAAGAAATGATCAGTCCATTTATCTGCACCAGGCGGGCCTGTCTCCTCACCCAGACCTCCAATATTTTTCGTTTGACCTGATCAGGGCTATAAACTAGACCAAGACACTTTCAATTTGTCACCCGTGGAGGCCTCTGCGAGTCCCATGCTACTGATTGCATCCTCCCTCCCAAATGTAAAAATTCCTCCCATGCTTGAAATTTCTTAGACTTTTTTTCATGCATACAGCTACTGGAAAATACAGCTTTTTGTTCATGCTGGAGAAAACGCTCTGAGAAATAATCACATCCACACACCATGTGCAAAACTTAAGGTTATCTTCTGTTAATAAATACAGTAAGAGAAAACTGGTTCTTGTAAAATAATAAATTATTATTGGTGATTTTGAAATTGAATGCAAAAATAATTCTCACTTCATCCTGATAGACAAACAAGAGCTGGAATAATTAGTTAACAGCAATGAAACAACAAAAACAAAAAACAGCGTCAATTAATCAATTAGTCGACTGACAAACAATCATTCAATAATCCGACTGCTCAAATATGAATTTACTGGGTTTCTTAGTCTTCTATGAAGGTAAACAGAATATCTTGGACTATAGGTAGAACAAAACAAGCAATGTGAAGATGCCACCTTGGACACTCTGAAATTGTGTTGGGGATTTTTCCTGTCCTCAACATCTGATGATTAATCCGTTAACTGAGAAATTTAATCAGCAAATTAATTGATGATGAAAGTAATCATTAATTGCAGGACTGAAACAAACAGTTGAGAAAACTGAGTAACTACCATTTTAGCTTATTTTTCACTTATTAATACATTCTAAACAAAAGTGTAAGTCAATGTTATTCAACATGTATGTTAATTTTTGAAAAAATGTTTATTGCCAGGTTACATCCAGGAAACTTGTGTTTAACCATCACTGGGTTAAAGCTGTGACTCCTAATATTATGTAATTAACCTCGATTCTCATATGCATACAGTCATATCATAATAATCCAGAAAATTAAATGCCTGACAAATCAAAATTCTTCATCACATTAATGCAAAAATCATGTAAAAATCCAGTGTTGCTATAAAGCAGTCCTTCTCATTGGTTTGCGAATGATGGCCTGACAATATAAAGGGATAAGAAATTTATATTGTCTCTGGGTATGTATATCGTCGAATCACACAATCCTACACCAACATAATTTTGGATGAAAAAACAGAAATCTAAGATACACTGTGACTCCCTTCAAAAGGCAAGATCCTCTCAAAAAACTGGGAGCTAGCACTTATTACTAGCTGTTCATTGAGGGGAGAAATATTAACCACATTGTTTTCTTTCAAAACATGTACAAACTTTGAACAGGGGGTAATTACAATTCACACATGACTTGCTTTCCCATCAAACCTTTTAGAAACAGTTAAACATTCTTTGAATTGGGTAGAACATGTCAATGATTTTTTGACAGCACTGAAATATGGTGAGGAACACTCAACCACATACTCACAACCTGTTCAACCTGCTGCCTTGTCAGAGTCACATGCACGCGATTAATCACTAATACCTCCGGCTGTCACCTCGCATGTATGTTGTTACACAACATTAATGGGCAACTGAGTGGAACTGAAAAACACATGTAGAAATTTACCCTCTCTTCACTTACTTGTTTGTTGTGCTTGCACATAGAGAAAAACCTCCTTCCTGTCAAATGACACTGAGACAAATGCACCATAGCTCCGCTCACCGCACTTCTGAGGATCCCTAAAATACAGGACAAACAAGATACATAAGACATAAGTCAAAACCCCTTTGTGAAATACTGTGATAAACCATCCAATAGATTTTTAATAAACAGTGATTTGGTGTCTGATAAGAGCTGTAAGAGTTCAATAAACTCAGTTTGGGTCTTATTTGTTGACAATGACTACTTGCTTTACTAAATAACAGACAGGGTCAAATGATAGGATACAAAGCTTTTGGTTGCCAACACTTACACCATGCTGGTCAAGTTGTTATATTTGCAATTACAATGATGCAATGCAACTGCACCCATTTCTAAGAGATAAAAAGGTGATACAAACAGTTAAGTATATTTTCACAGATGTCTTTCTTAGTTCTCAGTTACAGACGGATTACACAAAGAATGTGGCCCACCTTAAACATAATACAAAATAAAACTAATGATGACATTCAGATTTTCTTAGCAGTTCTCTCGTTTATCCAGTTTTGTGGTTCTAAACAATGTGTGGCAGTGGCAAAAGTGTCCATTAATCAGGGTTTGGACTATAGTTTTCCATCCATTCCTATTTTAGTGACATTTCTATTTTTCATTCAACTGAGTTCAGCTGCCTAAGAAAGAGTACCAGTCTCGTAGGTTATTCTGTAAGCTAATACAATACAATACTACTATTCACTTTGTCATTGTGAATGAAATCAGTTAGACAGAATTATGATTAGAAGGAAAGAGGAAAATGTATGAAGCATTTTTAAACACTGGAAAATTTGGTTATATCAGGTATCCAGGCAAGTATCAAGCTCTGGAGAAAGTATTGAAAGAGTGGCATATTCAGTCATGATTGACTAATGTGTGGGCTGCACTTTGCATTGCTTTATAACTGATACAGTTAATACCCAATTACTGCACGTAATTGCATTACAACTAATAACCATTGCTGATTAATTGACACTAGAGAAAAATCATTATTTCTAATTTACCACTAAAGGTTACGATACTCTGTTAATAGTGCAGGGTAAGAAATGCTGGCTTGTCGACATGTTCATGTTTTGGCAGATTTGAAATGAAATAGTCACAGACTCTTTGGGGCTCTGGATCTATATTTCAGGTGACATAAGTCACTAGATTTAACTGTAGCCTTAAGGAATGGTTCATCTTCATGCTGCATGTTTGAAACTCATCACTTAATTTCTTTTCCTATACCATGTGATTATCTCCGCTCTCCCTGTACAATACTTCATATCTACCTTCTACCAACAACACACAGCCAGGGAATCAGCCAAACTCTTAATATCAAAAGCATATAATGGATTTCCTTTTATAAACTATGATCATTCATTCGCTTCACAAAGGAACCCAACTGCAGAATACACACTGAATCCAATACTGGTTCATTAATGTGGCCCCCTTATTTATGTCAGTGTTTACAAGTAAATTTGCTACAATTAGTCAATTAATTAATAAGTGGATCAAAAAATTAATTATACCAAATATTTTGATAATCAATCAATTTGCAAAAAATAAGTTAAATAAATAAATGTTTTTTCTTCTTTTTCGGAGTGTTTCTATCCATCTCTTTACATGAAATGTTTAGGTCAGTGGGGTAACAAGGATCTGTGCCACGGACACCAAAGAAAGCTGGTAAAACATGCCATGAGATGAGCAACTGTAAGCTGGGAGAGCAGGGATACACATCTACTGAAATGCCCATATAGCTCAACTCACCTCTACCCATTGCTACCCCTTGCTGGCTTGTGCAGGGAACAGGAAGAGACAGTCCCACTACTGCCCCCCACTGGATAGCTACAGATGAATTGAGAAGAATTTGAAACTCAAGTATTGTAAATTATCTATGGGAATTTCAGAATGCATGTGTCTGCATTATCTCGTTCCTAAGAATGACAATGGCTGTGTTCAGTCTGCACTGCTAATACATGTAGACATGGACACACTCTTGTCTCTATTTGCTGCATCCCTCTACCATGCAGACTCTTAACTCCTTCTCGGGAAGCTCTCTGTTCCATTTTGGTATCTGACAAGAGGCAACTGCACTGACAACAACTGAAATGCAATTCTAATACCAAACAATGTAAAAGACGAATGGTGGGTCAAAGCTAATTTCAAAATATTAAGTATGCACCACAAACAAACTGCCTTAAGTGCAGTGAGTTGAAATAAATATGGTATAGAACCTTTGTGCTATAACTGATAGCAAGATTACAACATCTGCACCAAAATGTATACGTTTAACAGAACACAACAAGTGAACACATACCTGTTAATCGGTTTTGGCCTCAAATTTTCTTGCTGACAGCTGACCCTGAATTTAAAACTTGTTGGACTTCTTTGTGGTCCGCCCTCTGGTTGATTCTGGAAAGGCAGAAAATGGTATAGGTGATCTTTCGACTAGCTTCTTAGCTCTTACATCTGTAGTTGTGGGAATCTTGAAACATCTTTGTTCCCTTTATGTCTGAAGAATAGTAGTATTTTCCCTGCTTAGAACCATAAAGCAAATGAAGCCCTTCACTTTTATTTCCCGTGAAATCTGACCCAGTGCTACACACGCTTCTGCAGCAAGTTACATTAAAGACTTTTTTTTAGACCTTTTTAATATCACATTGAATTAAATTAAATACCTGTTTGACTGTGACACCAGCCAAAGTATTAGTATGATGGAAAACCAGTAGGGACGATATGACCTACAATTATTTATTATTATAAAAATCACTTTTCAGTTGTTCCCTGATGATATGGTAATTAAATAAATGCAACCTGGATTTGCATAAGCAGCAGAAAATGGATAGCTAGAAAAATGAACTAAATGTGTTTTAATTATTTACACCTCTAATGCCTTTGTTAATTACATTCAACACTTTTAGTACCTTCTGATGAAATTTAGAGGTATTCCATGTTTTTAAAGACTTTTCAAGACCTGTAGAAACCCCCTAGACAGATAAGTGTTAAAGCTGGTACAAGCTGATGCCAGTAAAATGTCTATATATTGCATTTTGCTCTGGAGAGTATAGTTACCTCTTAATTCTTATATTTAGCATAAATTTTGGACAATATATACCAAATTAGCTTATAGCTGTAACATAAAAATCATTGTTAAGAAATAGCAGAGATGCTACCACTGCCTTGCAACAGCTAACTAGCTAAAACTAATGCAGTCACTTTCAACAGTCCTGCAATAAACCCTACCCAAAACACCAAGCAGGAGTTCATTAACAAGCCCTCTTTGAAAAACCCAGAAGGTTTAAAAACACTCACTGTTGTTCTGAAGGTATCTTTAACCATTTTGATGGAAAATACACCACGACTTGCTGCAGTTAGTGGTTCATTAGCTGCTAAGCTAACCGACAAACATCCCACCAACAGGTGAACTTCTCAACAGCTGGGAAAACTTCACCTGCACTGTTACTTATGCGGGTAAAATTGGCGCACTTATGCACAACTTCAGGCCTTGGTAAAAATGGTGAGTTATATAAAGACTCACAGCCCCATACAGCCCTCACGAAGAAGGAAATTAGCTACAGAGACCCAAACTTTTTTTTTGTACACCAGGCTGGAAACATGGGAGCCCACAGGTGTTGGCAGGCTTTTGGAGTCTGCCTCAAGTGGCCATTCGAGCAACTGCAGCTCCTGGCATTTCAGTTAATTAATTGACTTTTGACAATTCATTAATTGACTTTTCAGACCTTTTTTTTTTTTTTTTTTTTTTTTTAAATAAAGCAACTAGCAACAAATCTAGCAAGTTTTGCCCCTGGAGCGCAAGGTTGGGCTTTCCCTCCGCAGCTTGCTACATAATCTCATAATCCAGTGGGGTCTTTTAATGCTACAATACTACCTGGTCCTCCCTCAGTATTTTGATTTAATTTTGGAATATGTGTATAAGCACAAAACTGAAAAAGATTAGGTCTTGAAATTAGGTAACAAAGCAGGACCCACTTCATCGTGTGTGTTACTGTTTAGTGTCATATGGAAAGCCTGGAGCTTGTGGGAGCTCAGGAGAGCTGGAACCCTGAAGTGGTTTCCCTCTTTGGCCTATTGGTAATCCAACCTCACCGATGGGTTCACTTTTTCGTTTGTTTTTGTTTTGTTGTTTTATTTTTTTTTTTTTTAGCATCAAATCAATGCATGTAATGAGCTGCTTCACTCCAATGTCCAGTAGTAGTTTTGATGGTCTTACATCAGGCCACGGGGTCAACTGGTAAACGTGCCATGTGTCCATCAAGCAGCATTTCCTGCATTACATACATTTTCCTCACTGTAATAACCAGCATCCATCCTGAAAATATTTTTTAAATGATATCAGCCTTGCACTTGAAAGGGGTATTTCGTAAATACTGACAAATGTGGATTTCCAGTGTGTTTCAATATTGTGGAATTATTGGTGTGCTATTCATGCAGTGTTTATTTCACTTACTCCATATTAACAGAGCAGTGTAGTTAGACTCATATGCTCATCATACCTTTTTTCAGTAAGATGAACCATTTTAAAGTTACCCGCTGTGTGTGAATATACACAGACACTCACTCGCTACTGATTTTCTTTAACGTTCTGCTTAGGCCCTGTTTGTGGTACAACAGTGACACCACCTGGCAAAGGCATGGACGGCATAAAAAGTACAGTAGTTCAGTGAATAAAGAAAGCTAATACTCAGTGCATGACAATAAGGCTTTATTTGAGGGTGTGAGGAAGAAATGGCAGGTGACAGTTTTTCATCTCAGAGGTGAGCAGTTACACAGGTCTACCTATTACTGCTATGGCTGCATACATACTCAAAAGTATCAGCACATATGAGAATAAACAATTCATCTCGCAAACGTTTTCATTTGCAACGAGTCTACGAGGTGATCTTAAGTGTAAAGGTCTACATCAGAGTACCATTTAACATGCAAAGGTACTTTTGGTACATTTGTATATCCATCTAATTTGAGTTGATTTACCTACCTACTGTATGGTGTGTTGTTCCGTGGTTTGATTACAGGTGCAGTGAATCTACAGTCGTAACCTCAAGAACAAGTTCTACGAAAGACCATGCAGGCAGAAGTAGAAGTGGGTGACAGTGACCTTACTGGTTTGAAAGTACATTCCAGCAGAGTAAAATGACAAACCTTTAATATACTGCTCACTGACACTTTCAGGGCTAAATACCTCTGATGACAAACAAAACCATAACGCACAACTAAAGACAAAAGCAAAGCTGTAGGACCCATGCAGTTTATATGGAATGGAAATCACAAATACTGTAACTGGCCATTTTACTGAACATCAGGTAGAAGATGTGGATGGTAACAAGGAAAGAAAAGTGCCATACTGCCTTGATCAAAAGTGAGACAAACCATAAGAGGAAAGGCAATTGTGATGCCAAAGAGATGGCTGGAATCTGATAAATGCTACTGTTTCTTTGAGGCTTTGGGTGCATGTCTGAATGCACTTTATGTCATCACAGCAAGAAATGGCACTTCATTTGTAGTTTTGATTTCACAGCTTTTCGTTTACAATGCTTGGGTGTATTTGCACATTCCATCTGAAAATGAAATGTGAAATAGGCTGATAAAGAAAACTGGCACAGAGTGGTGACAAGGCCACTATGTCTGAGCTACACTGTAGTTCAGTGGCAATCCAGAATGGAAAATGAGGATCCAAAAGTAAAGCAGTTCTTTCACAGTATCATTATTAGATGTCAAATCTGAAGGTTGACTGAAAAAAAAAAGAAAAGAAATGCATTTCTCTCTCCACATCTGAAAATATATACCACTACATACAGAGAGTTTAAGAGATCAAAATTAAACTGGAGTTGAAGTGAACCGATTAAAAACATGAAGGCACCCGGGATATGGGGTGAGCAGATCAACCAAAAACACAAAACCATAAGTCTCTCAAAGGGAAACATCCTCACATTTCATCATCTTCTATTATTTATCATGCAACTGGAAAAATACTGCAATTAAAAAAATAATGAAGCCAGGTAGAACCAGGTATGGACGGGCCTCTGGCACAGGAGTTGTTCCCTGGACCTCAGGATGCTCTGACTATGTACAAGTATGAATGAACTATATGACCATGCGTGAATGAACACACATCAGGCACAGCCTGGACTCATCTCACATTCATCATCATTTACTCTCACAGATCAAATATAAACTACATCCCTGTCAAAAAGGAAGACAGACACATTCAAACTAGGTATGTCACATGTTTTAACATCAGCACTAAAAATATATCCACTTAATCCCATTCTAGCATGGCCACATAGTGTGGAGGGGATGTGCAGGTGGACATGGACAATAAATATATATTACATCTTTATATACAATGAAATGGGGAGGGGCACAGTGGTAACTTGAGAGGGGGTTTCTCCATTTCATTCAGTGAGTCTTCTTGTCCTATTGTGGTGAAATGATGGCAAGATTTAGAGGACCCGGGATCTCTTGCTGGCCAGTGAACCATGCTGAAAGAGTTAAAGCAACCAAATGGTGGTTTCAGAACCTTTAGAGAATATCATGAACAAAACAAAGATACAGACTTTATTTAACATAGTAATATAACTATTGTGAACTGACCTTTTAAAAAGGTCCCATATTGTATACTATTCTGGTGTTTTATTTTACATTTTAATATCCATACGAAGAAATATTTGTGGTTTTAAGTGCAAAAAAAACATCTCAACATAGTTTTACATCCCCTGTCTCAAGCTTGTCTCTAGAGCTCTGGTAACAACAGGTCGGTGAGCCAATCAGCAGAGAGGCTCTGAGCCTCTGGTCTGATTGGCTGACTGTTTTCTCAGTAATCAAATAAGAATATAGCAGATTTCAGGTAAACACTAATAATAACTAAATCTTGCAAAGGGTGAATGGTAGGTCCAGGTGGGCTGGGATTAGGCCACGGCTGAACACAGTGACTACTTTGTTGTGACATCACAAAGTTACAGAAGGCCTGACAGCTCATTTAAGTCACAGTATCTGTGGACTGAGCACTTTGATACTTTTACAGCATTAATATAGCTTTATACAATATGGGACCTTTAAGATCATTCATAACAGTTGCAGATAAATAATAATAAGCTGGTGGGTGTGTGTGTGTTTCTGCGTTTCTTTCTTTAGCCTACCTTAGCCTGCTTGTAAAAGTGAGGGGCCAACTCAACCAACCAGGACGACTCAACAGCAGTCACATCGCGCATGTAGTATTTTGATGTTTGCACCACTTCATTGAAGACAACCCTGGAGAGGAGACAATGTAGGATACTTTTAAGTGTCACTCTTGGACAAATTTTCAAGTAGAAAACCTAAATATCTGCATACCTACGAGAATGAAGGACTTAATTAAAGTCATGTTTATTGTACAAAAACACAACATTTGTAACACTACAGTAGCATAATGTGCAAGGAATGTGCACTGACCATTTTGGAGGCTTCTCTCCGAAAAGCACAGAGTTGGGGTGGATGTTGAGCTCACGATCATCACGTAAAGTCCTAGCAAAGCAAGAACAAAGAGTGTGATGTGATTTGAACAAGTGAAAATAATTCCTTTGAATTAAAAGAAAAGTTAAACATCCAATAGAGAGATAACTTGTCAAGAGCTCTCTCACCTGTAGGAACCAGAATGGTGAATGCGGGCTGCATTAGCGAAAAACCCAGATACAATGCACTTCAGGATCACATCTGGATCACCTGTGCAAAACATACTTTTTTTAAGATTAAAAACAAAAAAGGTCACCAGCTACTGTCATTACCTTGTTGGAACATGTCATTTAGTCTACTCCCTTGATACGACCCCACATATTACATTTGATAAACATGACACACATACATACCTTCACTGGAAGTACGTGGCACCTTAAACTTGTTCATGAGACGCCGCAGCTGCTCTCGTACAGTAACAGCCCGCAGCAGACCCTTGTAATTGAGGAAGTGTTCCTGACACCACTGGGAGCTCTTCTGGTGCTGCAGGAAAGAAAGGACCAAGTCGCGCAGCCTTGATTAGAGTCGTCTTTATCCCTGACTTTTGTTCGGCTAACAAAAGCGTTCAAGTGCTTCTCTGCTACTCACTGAGTTATATGCATATGCACACACACTATACCTTAATGAACGCTTCATACACATTCAGCATGGTGAGGTGGTCTCCCTCGGCAACTGCAAATTTCCTGTGCTCTCGGGCCTGCAGGGTGAGATAGCAAAAATGGGATAATTGTTATGCTGACAAAGCTTTCCTGCCAAATATGCAACATGCTGCTTTTGAAAGCCTGTTTTTCACTTACGGCAGCTTTCTTCTGATTGGGTGGCACGACAAATATATTCTGAATCTGCATCATTGCCGCAATGGTGACAATCTCTTTGGAGCAGCCAAAGTTTCCTGACTCTAGGAGCATCTTGGCAAACATGGGGCTGAGAGGAAACTCTGCCATCCGCACACCCGTGGGATCAGTCAGACGGCCATAATGGTCCAAACCTGCCAACCCACACAAATGGTTGAGATTCGGCGTCTTGTGCAAGGACACCTTTGCTTGTAGATGCTTGACAACACACATTTTATGAACATTAGTCTTGTTTTTGGAGGACAGAATGCCTTCTTACTTTACCTCCCTGCTGACCACCTCGTTTCTTACCTCCCAGAGCGTAGAGCAGTTCCAGAGCCTGAACCATGGTCTGAGCTGGAGGAGGCTGTTAAATTATAATAAATGAAAAAGCATGTTAACTCCAACAATAACAACTTTTACTCTAAAAGACATAATGAAGTAAGAATCTTTAAAAGCACAAAAAAGACAGTGGCTGCATTCATTTTATGGGTTTCTATGCATTTTTTTCAGAAAGGCAAGGGGCCATTCTCACTAATTAAAATGTAAAGTACAATTCCTTTCACAGTGGATGAACACAACACAGCCACCATGTGGATGAGAAGTGAGCTACTCACAGAAAGGAAGCTGAACCGCAGCACGTTGTCGATGCCTAATGCTTTGAGCTGCAGGATGACAGGGGCCAAATTGGTGCGCTGCATCTCTGGCACAGTAGAGGCAGGCAGTTTCTCAAAGTCCTCCTCTGAGGAACAGAACAGAGGCATTAACAAACATAGGGAGGGAAAGACAAAGAGCGACACAAAACGAGCAGAGGCAGTGGAGGGAGGAGGATAAAAGACTACAACAATTTGCCAGAAATGTTAAGAATGCACATTTCCCCTTACAGACGATATTCTACACTTATCTTTCTTCTTTTCCTGCAAACTCACACGTACCTGTGTAAAGTCTAAAGCATTTCCCAGGTCGGTTTCTTCCGGCTCTCCCAGCCCTCTGACTGGCTGAAGCTTTGGAGATGGGGGTGACCACCAGTGATTCAATGGCAGTGCTAGGATTATAGGCTCGCAGCTTCACAAATGCACAGTCGATGACGAATACAATTCCATTTATAGTGATGGAGGTCTCAGCTATGTTAGTGGCCACCACAACCTGGAAGAAACAGCACAGGAATAAAAAATTAACATTTTTCACGATTAATTATGGGCCAGAATTTCATCACATTTCTCTATACATGCCAAAAAAATGCACAGAAATAAAGGCAGTATTCACCTTGCGAACAGAGGAAGGCGCCCTCTCAAAGACCTTCATTTGCTCAGCATATGGTAGACCAGAGTACATGGGCAAAATTCTCAGGTGTTTTTTCATGCCATACCGTGACAGAGACCTCGCTTGGTCCTGCAGAAGGGACACCACCTTCTCCACCTCTTCCTACGGGAAAAAATACAAGGGAAAAGGATGAGAAGTCAATTACGACAAAGTACATTGTAGTAATAAAATAACAAATGGAATGCTGGTGTACACTCTATACCCGTCTGTCAAATGGAAGTTATTAAATAAAGGTTGAGCAGCATTAAAGATATGGCCACTAACCTGTCCAGTAAGAAAAGCCAGGACATCTCCATCATCCTCCGTCTCATGGATCTTCATCACTGTCTCCACTGTGGCCTTCACATAGTCTGGGACAGGACTAAGGAGAACAAAAGCGATTTCAAAATCAAAAAGACATATACAAATTACATACATTTTTTTCCTCAGACTGGAAAATGTGCTTTGATTACCTGACAGTGTAGAAGACATCCACTGGAAAGGTGCGTCCCTCCACTGTCAGAATACCACACGTGTCCTTGTTTGGATCTCCAGACTCATTCAGGTTGAAGAAGTCATGGAATTTCTTCAGATGAAAGTGATATAAGAGTTGGTAAAGGGAGCATTAAGGAGGGATTTCTTCTTCTTCTATTTTTTTTTTAATCAAATGGTATTTTCCAAATGTTTTGCAGCAATGACATACTCCTGCTACCCTCAATCAGATGTGTTAAAAAGCACGCAACTCAGTACTGCAGTACAACAAAATAATTTGCACATGGAGATATGGATATGGAGACATGGAGATTTTTTTTTTTGTTTAAAACAAAAAGTACAGTAGAAGTCTGATGTGGCATTTCAGCTGACTTGTTTAATGCTGAGCACAGTCATGGCCTGATTGTGTCTTTCTTTTATCAGTGTATCAGTACAATGTGATCTGACCTGACATCACTCACCCCACCCCCCGTCCTGTCTTTGTTTCTCTTTTCTCGCTAATCAAGCATATCTGTTCATCTTAATGATGCAGTCACCTTGGCATCCAGAGTGGCAGAGGCCACAATCAGCCGCAGGTCTCGCCGCTTCTTCTGAATCTATTGAAGAAAGTGAGAAAACGTAACAGTGCGAACAGAGAAGGAGCGTCAGGGTAAAAGCAGGGTAAAAGTAAAAATAAGTCACACCTGTCTAAGATTATTTTCATGGCTGCTTAAGTACTTAAAGTTTAGGTTAAGACATACAGTTTAATTTGCGTTACCTTCTTTAGTAGACCAATGGCTATGTCTGTATACAGGGTTCTCTCATGTGCCTCATCTAGCATCAACACACTGGGGATAACAGCACAACAAAGAACATTAGAGTTACCAAGAGTGAATCCAACACAAGCTTGATAACAAAAACAAAAAGACATTTTGTCACAGATGTCACAGAAGGAAAAGCACAATTACTGTTGAGTCGGACTTTCATTTCGCTTCTTCAGTTTCGTGGTCATTGTCTGCAGTGCACACTGGCTCACTGCCACACTATGACAAGTCAAAATATCTGCTGTGAAATCTGCCTATTTAATTGCTTAATTGCAATCATGTACCTGTATTTTTTCAAAAGGGGATCAGCCATCATCTCACGCACCAGCATGCCATCTGTAAGGAACTGAAGGACACAGGGACAGTTAAGAACTGTAAGGAATAGGGATGAGTCCTGAAACCTAGGTTAAACGAGCCCCAGGGCTAAATTTTTTAAGCCTGTTGTATCAATAAGATCCAATGTTATGGGCTCTGCTCTCAGTACTTGAGAAATTAAGATTAAAAAAAGATAGAAAAGTTCTCTCACACATTCACCAACTCCGTTTCTGATTAAGACATTCATCTGTGATGCATTTTTGCTCTTCCTAACGCAGAAGTTCATCTACATCTGTGTGTGTGTGTGTGTGTGAGTGAGGGGCTGGGGCAGCTCACACACTGGAGCACTGCGCAGCACACACACACACAAACACAGACACCCTGCTCTTAGTGACAATAGCAGACAGAACTAAACATTCAAACATGTAGTTAAGTCTTTTGCATGTAAGGGTAGAAACACGAGCAATCTCTTGAACCATCTAGTGAATGTGACTTAGTGATGGTAAATTACTGCACAGTAAATACTATGACTAAAAGTACTGTCAAAGAAAAAGTCCTGTTGTCGTGCATTACATTTGCTTTACATTTCCATAAATACAAAATCAGTCTATAATAGTGATTTATTCAAAACAATGCTGTTTGCTACTCATGAATGTTAATTGAGTACATGATAAAATAAAGCAATGTTAATTCTGTTCTTGATTTGTTTGTTTTTTTCCTTCACTAATTAACAAAAAGTACCAATAGGAGTACCGGATCGATATGCAGTATCGGCAAAAATAGTAGTGCTGTTGAAATGTTGAAATACCCATCCCTTGTAATCAAAGTAAAAACCACACACATCCGCCAGGGAATACCTTGATCCTTGTGGCGTGGGGATCGGAACAGTCATCAAATCGGATGGTGTAGCCCACCTCATGTCCCAGCAGGGCCCCCCGCTCCTCTGCAACACGGTTTGCAACCTATCAGCAGGAAAGGGGGGGGGGGGTTATAGTATGTGTCCTTGCAGTGAAATCATATAAAAACAATGAAGGAGCTGAGCAGTAACAGGACATCAGCAGAGCTCTTACAGAGATAGCCGCCACACGCCGAGGCTGTGTCACTCCAATCACCTTCCCCTCCGCTGCCCAGCCAGCCTCCAGCAGGTACTGAGAGGAGTCAGATGAAAAGGGGAGGTAGATCCAAAAAAAAAAAAAAGAGAAGTACAAAGCATGAGACAGAGATGTTGATGTTGCAGAATAGCACATCTTGCATAAATTAAGCTGATGTGGTCCAAACCCTGCTAAAAAAAGAGGCTACTAAGCACCAAGACAAGGGCATGTAAAACCACTATGGGAGTGCAGCTACATGAAGGTTATCAGTCCACTGCAGCAATGTTGTGCTTTGTGGCCATTAGATTTTAGGCATGTGTGACTTTGACAAGAGGGTACGTTGCCCTTTTCAGAGTTGACATAACAGATGCTATTCACCAGTTCTCACTCCTTTTAAACTGTCTATTTAACGGCACCAAAATGTTGCATAGATGAATTATAATAACCTGAGGTATCTGTGTTGTCTTCCCACATCCCGTCTCACCAACTATAATGACAGTCTGGTAGCTCTCCACCAAGTACAAGATGTTGTTTCTGTGCTGGATGGGAAACAATTCACAGAAGAGCCCGTTAACAGTCATCAAAAATCACCAAGCAGACTCGACCACATTCAACCCACTGTACTCTACATTCAGGCGTGTTTTAGAGGGCGGTGTGGCACCTTGAACACAGGGAGCTTCTGTCGCTGCTTCTCTATGGAGAGGGCGGTGTGCGGGTTGAATATGATGGGGGAGCCGGTGGTTTCTGTGTTGAGCTCCCGCTCCTCTGAGATCCCCGGCGCCTCGGAGCCTGGGGCAGAGCAGATGGTGGAGGTGAAGATGAAGTTGTTTTATTTATGTGTAAGCAGGCTGAGGATGCAGGAGCATGGCAGCCAGGGTTTTTGTGCAGTGCCCACATGCCACGAAACGAAAGACGTACGGACGACGAAAGCGCCTTCTTCCGGAGGCATTTTTGACCGTGTGTATTCACACAGTTGTGGTACTTTCTGCCTCATAGTCTGCGCGTCTTATCCAGCCAGGTTCCACCGCAGAGCTAACGCTTCCTGACCCGAGCTGGCGCAGCTGCTGTGAGGGAGGCTGCAGTCAAACCGAGACCGGGCGGCTCACGGTGGCGGCCGTACATTAATGAACAGGAATCTGAAAAAACCTGCATCCAACGCCTAATTTATTCCTTTTTTCGTACTTACCCGGCTTCCAAAATTTCATCGTGGAGAGGGGAGCCGCCATCTTGCCCTCTACGTCACATGTTTTTTTTTTTTCTTTGCGGATTACGTCACTATCAGTGGTTTCCACAGAGATTTTTAGGAATGACGTCAGCGCGATTCAAAACGGCTGCAACCTACAATTTGACTATTTTTTTTTTTTTTTTAATTGAGCTGTGTCATAGCCACGAAATCTTCAACCAGCACCCACAAAAGCGCGGGGTCGCTGACAGTCACTTGGATCATGACCAAGACGTGTTTGGGTGAATAACTAATCTTCAGACATGAATGGAGAAATAATGATGAGAACATATACGTTATTGACAAATGATTATGATTTGTTGATGTAATTATGACCGGTTACTGGTGACAATATATGAATAAATGAGCGGAGAAAATGTAATTAAACTAGCAGTTTAGGTTTTGCAGTGGCTTGTGTGCATAGTGATTTAAGTAGTTAAATGATTTTTTTTTTTGCCCTTTTTAATGTAGTTAAAATTTTGTATCTATATATGTAGCACATTATTATATTGTTTTTATTTATCGTTCTAAATATTTGTTATTGCAGTTTCTGCAGCTTTCCTGTTCTCTGCACTGCCACTTTGCTGCTGTAATGGACTAATAAAGGCGGACTTATCTCATCTTATCTTAAATACTGAAAGTACAAGTCTTTAAATCTAAATGATTTTGGGACATGAAAGGAAAGGAATGATTTTCTATTTTTATTATACCATTGCTTCTCTACTGTAATTGAACCCCGCTGACCAGCCCAGCTGTAAAGACATGCCCAGGCAATGCATTCATCAAGCAGTCACCACCACAGACTTGACCTTTGTTTAGTGGGTGTGCAAAAGCCAAGGACGGGTGTTGCTCAGTGCTCACACAGCAACAACATCATCATGAATAATTCTCCCAAATCTCAGCCTAGGAAAGAATCCCCGTGGCCACATTTAAGCAGTTATTGTCTACAAAGCCAAAGCTGACATTTCTTCAACTTTCCCATGAATATTGGGGTATTTAATTGTTTCGGTGTATGTTATGAGCTGTGAACAAGTAGGCACTTTTTGCAATAAACTCAACGGAATGGCATCTTTTGCTGGCGTGTGCCATTTGTATTATATTTTTTTTTACAATTTCATATCAATTTCAAAAGAAGTTTGAAATACGGTTTTCCTAGTAGCTTTGGTTAATTAAACTAGATTTCTCCTTTGGGTAGTTTTGCTGTAGTTCAACTTCTTCCAATATAAAGTAATTGTAAGCTTGCAAAGGCAGCCTTCCAAAGTGGCTTCCCCAACACTACAATTAAGCAATGAACATCCAATCATGCTCTGGGGCATGTATAAACACACTGAACCCAGTTGATTCTAATTTTGTATCAAGATGGCAAGAGAAAAAGATCTAAGTGGCTCTGAATGAGTGTTCATTACCGGGCACAGATGGCAGGAGCTTCAGTCACAAAGACGAAGCCATCTTTGCAACTGGCCAGTGTTTCAGTGGGAACAGTGACAAAAGCACTTAGATCTATGGGACAGACATCAATAAATAAGGACTGTGATGCTCATGCCTTAGTGCGATATGTAAGGAAAATCAGAGGAGCAGTTCTTCCTCGGCTGACTGAGAATTCCAATGCAGAACTGTCAGCAAGTACAGTCCGTCAACTATTACACAGAGAGGGATATTATAGGAGGGCTGCAGTGCATAAACCCCTCATTACAAAGATGCACATTTGAGAGTTCAGTGGTGCAAAAATCATCAGCACTGGTCTACAGAGATGTGGGAAAAAAAGTTATATAGTCAGATTAGTCATCCTTCACCATATTATCCACAGGTGGGCAGGTGCATGTGTTGTGTATACCAAGAGAATGATGGCTACAGCCTTGAATGCTTTACCCCTACACTGGGGGGGATCCAGTGGCTCTCTTACACTGTGGGGGACATTTTGCTGGCGTGGTTTGGAATCACTGAATGGATTGATGTGGATGAAAATGACGTGAATCATATGCTGTGGCCTTAAGTCACCAGATCTCAACCCACCTGAACATCTATTGCAATCTGTGGCTTTTGGTGATCCTACATTTTTTTGCAGTAAATTCAGTGTCAGGTATATTGCAACACTAAGTGACTGATGTGTAATCAACAGGTGGGGACCAACAAGTTCACTGATTCAACCCATAAGATTAAATCACTGAACTTTGTTTTATGGAACAAAAAAAAATGCCCCTATACATTTTTAACAGCCTCCTCAGTCACTTCATCCTGGTGTCTGGCCTAAATGGTTAAAAGAGTTTGAAAAAAAGGAAATTATGGTGGAAATAGGCAAAAAGAAGTTTTAAAAAATTGTGGGGCTGCTAAACTGGTAATCTACCTGTCAAATCCGCATCTCAGTCGGGCTCAAGTGGAGATGAAGGTGGGGCAGTTGAATAAGTCTTGTGTGTCTGTCTTTCTCACCTGGCCACTCGACTTTGCCACTAAATTCCCACAGTTACCTCCTGACCTGACCTCTGACCTTTGACAGCCAGCAAAGTAAACAAAGCCTTAAATATTTTTCTTTAATGTCTTTTTTGATTGTTACATGGTAGCCCTATGTGTATAGTGTGGTTTTGTACTTTTGGATTTTTTTAAATTATCCATATTCATGTGTTTAATTTATTTCTTTTATTTGTCTGTATTGTCCATATCATTTATCATATGTATCTTATTTTGGAAGTTTTGATTGATAAAATGTTTTGAATAATAAAGTACTAACTGAGTAAAAAAAACAATAAAACCACAGAGACACAGGCAGCAAACCAATCATAACATTTTTCCTATTTAGATAAGGTAACTTTGCATTCATTGCTTCATATTTCTAAAAACACACACACTCAACTAGTTTATTTGATTTGATTATTTAAAAAAAAAAAAAAAAAAGCAAAGCCAGGATGAGGCCACAGTTAGCAAGGGGTTGGAGGCCTCCAGGCACCAGCCTAAAAGGTAGTTTCTTCTCTATGTAGGAAAGTCTGGAAAGTCGCTCTCGTCTGAATGCTGCGTATTGCACTGGGTATAAATTCAAGCTGCAATGATTAGTCAATTAATTAGTTGATCATGAGAAAAAGTATTGGCAACTATTTTGATAGTTCATTATTTAAGTAATTCAGGGTCATTAAGATTTTTGGATTTTCTCTATTTTATGTCACTGTAAACTGAACATTTTTGCATTTTGGACTGTTGGTGAGACACCTGAAGACATCACCTTGGATTCTGAGAACCTGGAGTGAACATTTTTCACTATTTTATGGTTCATCATAGACTAAATGATTAATCGATTAATTGGAGAAAATAATCAGCAGATTTATCAATACTGAAAATCCTTAGGTTAAGCCATAATATCAAGTAAAGAGCAGTGGTAAAAGGAAAATCTGTATCTTTGTAACACAAGCATAGTCCGGCGTGAAGGTAGATGCAAATCTTTTAACAATCCCTGAATGAATTGAGTGACAAAAACTGACATATTTGATTTTTCCTTCAATAAAAACAGATACCATCTCTTTGAAAATGGAGGCCAAATAAAGCCCATGTTTAATGATTCCCAAAAGATTTGATCAGAAAATACAATCCTTTCAAACCAGCTGCATATCTAATATAACAGTATCATAACAATAACTTTGAAAGAACTGTTTTTAAAAGTTCTTCACTATAAAATACTGAGAAATATGTTACATCAAACAAGATATAACATAAGTACAAATAAATCTGCGTAATACAAGGTGGATTCGACAAAAGGGACATTGTACAGAATTTACAGACAAGTTTAAATTAATTCCAAAACAACAGGTAAGACTTTGATCTGGAAGCTACATGTGAGAAAATAATAAATTTTAATTATTTCTACCCTCCCAACTAATGCCATTAGTAAATGACATCTAGATATACGAACAGCAAATCATGGCAGTGCACACTCTAGGTTTTCTTTGAACATTTTCTTCTGAACACAACATGCATGTTTCCTCCCTCTTTGCATTAAGGAATTAATTTGGATGAACACATAACTAAGATGGTGATTAGTTCCTGACTGAAGTTACAGCGCATGGATACTACGAGCAGATACTGGCATCGGGATTGGATATCAGCTGATATGCGTATCTTACAACCAGCATTTGTTTTGTTCTTAGAATTAGCACAAGTGAGATTTCAGCTGTGGTGAGCCACACTTTTTCACATTTAGCCGGACACCAGACCCTTTAGAAGAAATTTGACAGATTTCATTCAAATATCTAGTGAGCAAAAAAAACATGAAGCTCTGAAGCACCTATATTAACATTTCATGAAAAAGGACGACTCCACCCTTGAAGCAAAACATACTGTAGCTGGTATCCTTAGCAGTAAGGTGCTTTACTGTCACGCCACTTTCTATATTATTGTTTTGCCAGGCCCAGATTAATTTCTCAAAAAGGCAAGCATATAATTTTGGAGTGAAATTTAGCTGTGAAGTCACAGAGCTCATTCCTTACTGGTAGTTTAGCACATCTGATACGGTGCATTTTGTCCCCAAATTACACTCATGGACTGACTGAATCGTAATGACTATATGACAAGACTCTGTTTTTATTGCCCAGTTGCTGTAATTTGAGTGAGCAGTAATCTGGGATGAATACACATACAAATTATCTTTACAGTCAAAAACCTGTGTTCATGTCTCTCTTCTAAAGCAGAAGCATCCTCTAAAGCATCCTCCTGTGTTATATAAAAGGAACTGTTCCAGCATAAATTGAAATGCCACCGATCTCAGCTGAACTGCTGTCTGTATCTTTACTGTTTTGTCAGAGATGATGAGAATGAAATGGGGACAGAAATATAACAAAATGAAGTGTACGGGAGAGTACCTCAAAAAGAACTCTCAAATTAAGAGAGATGAAGAGTATTTGAACATGTTCGTCACGGTGGTCTTGCAGTATCTTGTTATTCAAACTAGGATTCCCGGGATGCACTGCACACTGAGACGTCATACTGTATGTAGGAGTGTTGACACTCCTCAAGTCATGGAGTTCCTGTGTCTTGACAATTAACTTCAACGGAAATTTTTGTATTTAGTGTCCTGTGGGTTCCTCTCAGTCAAAATGTAGAGCTGTGTAAAAGATTATCCACACCACCTGGTAGAGACAAAAAAAAAAAGAAAAAAAAAGAGAGATTAGAGATTAATGACCAAACCTCAGGCTTCACAAAGAGCTGAATCTGTCATGTTATGGCATGATGGGAAGTTGAACACTGGCTTATATGGTGAAATAAAATGTGCTGATTAGCCCCAGAGTTATGACAAGATTATTATACACTACATTTGGTTCTTAAAATGAAGCCAGTTTTGAAATCCTAACCTATTTTAAAATTGAGTTGCATCACAGAATATTATTAAGATTACTGTGCCAAAGGGAGCAATGCACCACCTCATGTGATCTCATCTCATGTGATCTCAAGGGGAAGAAGATACAAACAAAACGGAGACTGTGGAGCAACAACTTGTGGTAGTGTAATACTTTGCAGTGAAAAAAACTAAAGCGGATGAGAAAATGGACGGTTGGGAAGACGAGGTCAACATAGCGTGTCAATTCTTCGGCGAGAGCTGGTGAGATTTGAACTGTCAGTTTTAATATCCGTCAACAGTAGCATGCCAGCTAATGTTAGCCTCAGGGGCTAGAATGTTTACTGTTGCTTGGTAACACTGTCAGCTACTCCAGGACTGAATCATAATCATAATCATCCCGATTTCCACTCCCAAAAATTAAACATATTTGATTTTAATGGGGGCAGCTGAATGAGTCTGTGAGCAATTTGGGGGGTTTAAGACTGGATCTGTGAACTCCTCTCATTGCACCTTAATCTGGGCTGAACAACAGTGATGACAAAGGGCCAGGATCAGATTCCTCCTCCAGTTGTCAGAAAGGGGTGAAATGGGGTTAAATCGGACTAAAACTCTTGTAGTCGGAGTCTGGTTTAAGACATCAATTAATAGGTTCACAATTTTTCAGGTCTATTTTAAAACAACATTTGCATGCCTCCACATACTCCGAACCAATTTTTCGGCCACTTTGATCATTTCTCCCGTCCATACTGGCCAACAAGAAATCCCTTCCTAATACAAATCTAATGGAAGTGATTAGTGGCATAATCCATAGTCTTTGTTCTATGAGGCCTCAGCTGTCTGAGTTAGAAAAATGAAGTAGGTGTCTTCCAAACTTACAGTCTTTTTTCTGTATTTTTCTTTTAAGACAGACTTGAAAGGTTATAGGTTGAAATTATGAGCTCAAATGAATCATTATACTCATTAAAACTTTCAACTTGGATCTTTGAAAATTCAAAAGAACCAATCTGAAATTGGTGCACACTGCCCTTTCCGCCCCCACATTCAAAGTCTACATCGTATAGAACAATTATTATTAACTATTTTGAAGATAATGTCCTATGTTTCAAAAATACAACACTGAGACGCAACGAGGTAACATACGAGGCATGAAAGTCAGGTTTAAGTAAGTGTAAGCTTTTAGCAGGCTATTACATCTGTCACAGCACATCCTGCTCAGATAAAAAAAATTGACTAGGTCTTGTTTACTCTAGCGTGTAGGTCGAGATAAGATGCTACTGAAATACGTGAATCATCTTGTACATCTGCAGCTGTGGCGCTCAAATAGCTACTAAACTAAACCTGATATTCGCCATGAATTAACCATTATCATATAGCACAGAAAACCCTTCTTTTGCAAAAAGTCTATGCATTTCCACAAATATTAGTATCCCCACCAGAAACAGAGCAAAAGATGTCATGAAGCCTTCTTTGGTGAGCTCCCACGTGCCGCCATACTCTTCCTCATCAATCTGCTGAAAGCTGCTGAAGTATACATAAAGGACGCCAGCGTTGATGATGCAGAATCTACCGGGACAAACACATGAAGCCGTTAGATTTTCAGTGTTTTCTTTAGGACAATCAGATACAGAGAGGCTCAGTGAAAGATGTAAGATTTAAACGGGATGCACGGAATACTTACATGGCTATTCCCAGAAATCCTTTCAACGGTGCAACACCCCATATCACACCAAGGATTACTGCAATAATTTGTCGGAGCCAGTAAATCACATCTAAAAACTCGTCCTGTAAAAAGAAATACAGACACTTTACTCAGAGAACACAAACTTAGGCGTGTGTGTGATGGAAACATCCAAACGATCCACATCTAGCCCTGATGCAGGTACTCAGGGCTAGTCTAGCTCTAGTTTCTTCAACAGAGAGAAAAAAAAAAGTCATTGTTCACAACAGGAAAGCATAACCTTAGGTTTGACTAAAGATACAAGAATGTGTCACTGGTCTTGGTCAAAGTCTGTTTCCCCTTCAAAAAGTGTGTTCTGTAGCACTGACCTCTGTGGTTTGGATTGCGGCTTAATTTAGGTTTGTTTAGGCTACGTTTGGGTGTTCGGGCGAAGGCTTGGTAAACATAAACCAACAGGGAAATAGACTTTAACACAATGTCAGAAAATATGTGAGAGTGACTATGTCACTGGATTTAGTGATTAGCCTATCAATAGAAAAGTAATTGTGAGCTATTGTGAAAGTATGTTATAGTGCAAAAAAACATTCTCTATATCAAGTCTTTCTAATATGAGCGATTGCTGCTTTTTTCTCTGTTTTAAATAAGCGTAAATATAATATCTTTGAGTTTTGGGCTGCTGGTTGACCAACAAAAGCAATTTGAAATGTCAGCGTCGTCTCTGGGAAACTAGTGGGCCATTTTTTAAATACTTTTTGACGCTTTACTGAACAAATGTAATAAATGGATTGATAGATCCTTAACTTATTCGTTAGTTGCAGCCTGAGCCTGGACTGCTGAAAAGCAACACAGGCTGATGCGAGAGAACATTACGGGACATTTAAAAAGCATTTCAATGACACATCTTGAGTTCAGTGAGTGAGGAGTCACAAGCACCAGCAACAACTCAAAAGTCGTCGATTTCCTTGTTTTGTCTCTTGGACGAAGCCCAAACCGCAGAGTTTACAGTATTTCTTTCGCTTGACAGGTAACCCAGCCAAACCATACTAATCCTTAGCACGTCAGCTAGCTCCTCACGGCCGTCTTTATGTACACCTGACGATACATTAGCTGCGTTCATAACTTTCAGGCACTTAAAAGCAAACGCGACGATATGACGGCTGGGCTAAAAAAAAGGGCAAGTGCCTGACCTTCTCTTCCCAGACAGCATTACTGCTGAAGGCTTTGCTCCATGTGGACTGTTTTACACCCCCATTCAGCAGATGACTTTCTTCTTTCCGCTTTGAACTGCTCGTCATTCTTTGCTGTTTCCTTCGGCTACAGACGTCGAAAAGTCAGAATCCAAATCTGCCGACACCTCAAGTTGGATTTAAGTCTCTGGCGCTGACCAGGAGGGGAAAAAAAGCAGAGTGAAATATTTGCAGGTATTAGAGGAATGTACGCTCCGCTGATCTGACAGATTTCTGTCCCGAACCGTGTAAGGCCATCTGAGCATGCGCAATATCGTTTGACCCCAGCCACCAACAGCCAATGAGAGAGTGCGACGTTTCTGCGCCGCAATTGACAGATACTGTAAAATCCACAGCGCCCCCCGGCGGTGGAAACCTGGGACTAACCCAGGATTAACTGGATTAACCCTCCTAGGAAACCCCCTCCCCTCACCCACACAATACAAGTCAGTTTCATTATTTCCCAAGGCAGCCAGCGCTCTAGAGCTGAAATGATTAAGATGATTCATTGATTAGTCACTTGACAGAAAATGATAACCGATTATGATGCTAAAAGTTATCTGGTACCATCTTTTCAAATGTGAATATTTGTTAGTTTCCTGGTTTAAAATTCAGAATTGGCTGTTCGTTCGACCAAAAAAGACAATAGAATATGTTCATTTTGGTTTAAGGGAATAATAATGGTTTTTTTTTTGTCATTTTTCCCCTGAGATTTTACACACTAGACTATGGATCATTTATTATTGTTGCAGGATTACCTTAATTCTATGATTAATTATTTCTACATTGCCCAAGGTTTTCTGTGTGTTAATTACTGGAAACAGAAAAAAAAAAACCTGAAGCAATTTACACCAAATGAGTGCAGTATAAACAATATAAACTATAAATAAATCAATAAATCCTAAAATTAGACGTTGACAAAGAGTCCCTCCTCAAGACTACGGCCAAAAGATGCAGGATGGAGGACCTACCACGTTAATGTTCTACTTTAGAGGTGCAAATTTCCACCAAACACAAGTAATCAAATGATAGAGTCCCATCTGATATGGAGTAAATCTGTCTTGTCTGAACAGTAGTCTAGTCTGTCTTTTTTTTTCTGACCAACAGTCCAAAACCCAGAGATATTCAGTTTGCATTTATAGAAGACAAAGAAAACCAGAAAGTACTCATATTTAAGAAGGTCAGACCAGAGAATCTTGGCATTTTTTCCTTAGAACAATTACTCAAAATGATCATCATCAAAATTGTTGCAAACTATTACCAATTAATTTCTGTTAATGAATTAATCAATAAATTGTTGCAGCTCTACTACAAATCTCAGAAGGATGACAGTAAGCAACAGGTGTCCAGTATTAAAGTCCATAAGGCTACGAAGCAACTATGAATTAATATTCAAAGGATATAAGGTGGAAACTACAGGTGATAGTATATTTTTAAAGAAATTAAAGCTAGACAACAACAAGGATAAGGAGGTATAAATGCATATACATATATAGTGATATTTTAGAAATGTACTGTTATCGTAATGTCCGAATAAGAGACAAAATAAAAAAAGAAGAGGCAGATTTTGAAGGAGCTCGGTAAGGTTTACTCTGTTGTACCATGGGTTTCCCTCAGCCTGTGACACAGCAGTTTGCTCTTCCATGTAATGTCAGTTTTCCCTCATGTAGGAATTGCTGCAATAAGGATCGCCACATAAAGTCATTCCTGTCCACAGCAAAAATGATTTCTCTGGGCAGAGAAAGGAGACTTACAGTCTAAAGACCTTTTTTCTTTCTGACAAATGGTCAATTTGTGTAAGTTATATGTGAATTAATGTGGCAACAGTGCAATTTCCCTTTGGGGATCAATAAGTATTCTATCTATTTTTCTTTCTATTGAATTTATCTAACTAAATTTATCTTTTTTCACCAAAAATTCCTTTCTTGGGAAGCTGTTGTCATTAGATAAATATATACAACATTACATGTCACGGCCACAAAGTATGTCTAGAGAAGTTTTTTATTGACTAAACAAATCACACCCCAGGTTTTTATATCTCTAACTTAAAGAACGGATCTCACTAAACAAATGTGTGAAATAATGACATGAAATGATTTTCCCATTTTTATTACTGACCCTTAATGGATGTCCACTTACATTATGTTTCCTCTCATTATGTAACCTCTTGGACTGTTTAGGCAGTCATTAAGATCCTTTAATAAGATGTCATTCTTTCAGCTGTCCAGCAGAGGGCTTAATTTATGATGATGACATTCACTCCTCTCAACGTCTTGTCCAACTCCATCATCTCTTTATCATCACTTGAAAACCACAATTGCTTGATTTTAACTGAATTGATATATCACTTAATTAAGTCGTGTAAATGGAGTGATTTGGGCAATTATTTTAATTGATTATTCTCACCTTGCCCCAGTCCTAAAACCAAATGGACAAATAAATGGTGAACTTTCGAGTAATTGTGTTTGATAGAAGAAAGGACAATTTATTGTTAGAACATTCAAAATGAAGTTGATAGTGGATACAGAATATAATAACATAAAAATGAAACCTCAATTAAAACACTTTAGTATGTATGTGATTATGTTGAAAAAATAGAGATTTCTTTAAATTAAGAAATTGAATAAAATAACAGCTTAAAAGTGTAAATATGAATTGACTTGTACATCTTCACAGCCCTTCAAATGCTAATTTTAAGTCAGAATTCAATTTACTTTTAAGACCGGGGCCATTGTGTATGTGTATGTATTTTGATATGATATGCATGCGGCATGATACACTATGGAATCAGTATAGTAATAAATATCTTTTCGTCAAAGCCCCTAAATACAAGAAAGTGCATTTCAGTTTCTCCTCTGAGTCTTAAAATTGACCCAGTGAGCACTGACTCATTCAGGAAGTTGTGGGGGATGTGTCATCATGTTTAATTTGAGTGTGATTACATGCATGAATAATAAACACAGTTAAATGGAAAATCAATGATAAGTCTTAGAATAGTCTTATATGATGTGTTTGCAGTTTAAAATTACAGTTACCCCGATGTACTATGTGGTGATCTATATCTGCAATGATACTAATACGCCGCTGCAAAGTAACCACATGCTGTCTTGCTGCTGCAACTGATAAGCTTTTCTAGATATATATACTCTTCGGATGAGGGCTATGTTTTATTCTAAGATATTACTTTAATTTTAGTAGGCTTCTGTGAAATATTGTAGTCTTCTTTTGGAAATACAAGAACCATAATTTCACCATGGTCCATTCCAACAGCTGGCATGGGTGGATTTTTAAAGTATATTAACAGGAAGCAGAGTCTGGATATCTGACACAGCCGCACCTGCTTCCAAGGTAGATAGAGAAGGAAAGTGGTCTGAGGAAGTCAAAGCTCCAGCAACACTTGCAGTAAAGAACACATTTATGGGGACACCTGTATTTACTGCTCACTCAGGTGCTAGTTTGTTAGATAAGACACTTTAATATAAAAGCCTGTAATAATAAATGCTAATGTTTGGAGGCCGTAGTTTATGGTGCTGTCGAATTGCAATGTATTACACTAATAAACTGGCAGCTGAGTGCTTATTGACATGAATATGGTCAGGATGCGTTTCTGGCACTTTCATAATAAACATACATAAAATAAAATAAAAAAACACTTGAAGACTATTAAGTCAAGTTAACATAATAAATATTTTCTCCCCCTGTCTATGAGGATTTTAAACCTGTCCCAGACCCCAAAACAGTCCCATTGTTCACTGTGTGTTCGCTGGGTGTTTGTAAGTCAGATATCTTTTCCCCGGGGACAGGACAGCTGTTTTGGTGGAAACAAAGAGGCTGATGAAAGCACAACATGAGCTCTTAATTTTAACTAAGTGATATTTTCCGCCACATTTCTATGACTCTAAGATTTCATCTGATGTTTTGCAGGCCTGTGGTGCTGTTGGGTGGATGGTGTGAAGGTCCATGACCAGGCAGATGGTGGATAAAATCACGTGTCTGTGATACTGAACATGTGAATGTCTACTCATATTTCCACATTTTTATAACTAGTACATCTTTAAGTGCTTTCTCCAGTGGATGTTCTGTTGTCTTGGGGTGGGGGGTGGGGGGGTAAATGCAGGGTAGCTTAGATCATAATGTGTGCACTATCTCTTTAAGAGAGGGTCACCTGGGAAGGGGACAGGTGTGAGTTGCTGTAACATCACCATTAACCGGGACTTTGAACGGCTTTATCCCTTTCGAAAACTTGCCTGCGACCCCTCTACCCCCCCCCCCCCCCCCCCCCCCCTTTCCCCGCTGTGTTGGGTCAAAGTCGGGCCGGGATGTCTGATTCACGCCTGCTCTCCGCGCGGCGGAGCCGGAGCCCTCACGCCAACTCCACCGTCAGTGACGTCGGCATCACGTGTCCGTCTCTTCCCTCGGTAGGTCCGTCGTGTTTTCCTCCCCTCCGCCGCCTGCTTTCACACCGAGAGCCACCACTCGAAATAAACAAGCGCAAAAGCAGGGGGGCCGTTGTGGGGACCGGTCTGGCTCCGGTGTCACGTCTATCACCAGCCGATGGACAGAGGGGGCTCGCACCTATAAGTTGCCATCAGTGGAGCCCAAACCTCACGTCGGTTTCTGGCTCCACTGAGCCCAGAATCACTGTAAACTTTTTAAATCCTGCGCCGCATGCACTGAGCTCCGACAAAAAAAAAAAAAAAGCGAGGTGAGTGTGGATTTATGATACACATTAACACAAGTGTTTCACCTTTCCCAAACTTGTGCGAGCTATTGTGGAGCCTTACCTCTGCGAGCTGCGCTTTGGCTCAGCGGCGCTGGCCAGCTGCACGTCGCCTGCTTAAAATGGCGACAGCCAACGGGGGGAGAGAGTGTAGTTTTTTTTTTTTTTTGGGGCTGGGGGCTTGCCTTTTCCTCCGCTCTGAATTGGTTACTGTTTCTAACATATAATGTAGACAAGCCCATTAAGTTGGGACTCACTCCGCCTAACTTGAGCGGAAGATGAACACGCATCATTTTCGGAAATATTTGACGCCGCCGCGCTCAGGGACTGACGCGAGAGTCCGGCCGCTCCGTGTTGGTGCCGTTTCACAAAATACCGCTATTTGTTTTTAGAAACGGTGCTTTCGTGGTCGTTGTGATTACATGTTGTTGTTGTTGTTGTAGTTCAAAGTCAAACCCGTGAGATTTTCGCGTTAGCAGCCGGCAGCATTTCCCCATTTCTTCAGCGTATGCTATGAATGAAGAAGTTAGAAATCACTTTGACCTCCAATCAGTTATAAACAATATTGTTTTTTCCCCCTCACAGTTGCACTTTGAAAACTGTAAAGTAATTTACTGTTTACCCACAAGCGTGTGTTAAAAGGCTTACGTCTATATATATATATATATATTTTTTTTTATTTTTGTCAGGATTTGATAAAATGTTTAAAGCTTGTGTTCACAGACTTGGGTTTAAAATCAAGGCTGCAACACTTCTCATGAGCTTTAATCGGAGTTCATGCTTTATTTCTTATTGCCTGAGTTTCCAAACTGTTGCCTTGGTTGTTTATCATGTCAGCGTTGTCATGAGTGTGTGTGACTCCGGGGATTAGAGCAAAGCTTTCCCAGACAGCTAATTTGTGTTTGATGCCCACGTAAGTCCCGGGCATTGACATGTAGCCTAATCCAGCTATTTATTTATCAGCCACAGCTCACCTTTTACTCTGAGAATAAAACAGTTTGCGTAGTGTTGTTAATGATCACAAGTGGAATAACAACATTCAGTTTGGCTATATCATACTTTTTCTTAGATATAAGAAATAGACAGACTATTTCTTATATCTAAGAAAAAGTATGATATAGCCAAACAGCTGAACAAAAATGTAGTTCTTCTTCTTCTTAATTGTATTATTATTGTTGTTGTTGTTGTTGTTGTGCCTCATCCTGCTGTATTTCATTGTGTTGCTGTGGTGATGGCTTGAGCTCAATGGCTGTACATCTCATTGAATAGTCTCTCTCACACACACACACACACACACACACACACCCATCACCACCTCCCACCCTCTCTTTCTCCTTCTCTCCCTCTCCTGTCTTCCCCTCACTTTCAGGTTTGCAGCTGACACAGGTTGAGCTGCTTTGTATGAAAGGATTCATCGCCACGACACTTAATGAAATCCTGTCTTGGCCTTGCACCTCTCTTCACGTCACATATTGATAACCGTTTTTGTTTTGCTTTGCTAGTTTTCTCATTAAGCGTCACATGATTCGCTGATGCTGTAGTGAGAGCGAGTGATTGTTTCTGGGTGTCAGTCCTTTCCGTAATGACTTTTCATTGAGGGTTTCATCTCTTTTCCGTGTTGACCCATGTAATGACGATTTACTTGCAGGTCTCTACCAAGTATGACCGCAATAACAGAGTCGGCTGCTACTCAAGAGCCTTTTCACACTCTTGGGGGGTTGGGGGTGGGGGGCGCAGTGTGATCCTTTCGCACATCAAGAGCGAGTAGGTTTGGGTCAGCAGCAGCAGTAGTAGCCTCTTGCTCTGCTTGGCTGGTTAACAGCTTGTGATGTCAGCCATTTTAGGTTGGACAGCACAGAGCATGGTGTTCCGCCATTTCTCTCTCCCTCCCCACTCAGCAACCCAGTTTTAACGCATGCACTGGCAGTGGCCACAGCAATGCAGCCGTTTGCATCCCACGCAGCCATCCACTCCCTGACCTGAGAGCAGCCCAAATGGGACTCGGGAGCAGATGGAATGATACTGTAGGAATGCTGTCTTTGAGGTTTCCTTAATGTTGCCAGGATTGTCTAAAGAATTGAAACGGGAATGGAAGGAAGTTCAGACGCACAAAACATGTTAGCATTTAGAGTGGTGAGCGGTGGTTGTCAGCAGCGGCATGAGTGAGCGATCCAGGAGTTGATTGATGGGAGGTGGTTAGCTGGAGCCATGTCTGTTTAAGGTGGGAGTAAATTAGGTAACTGGCTTGGTGTTTTTTGTTTTGGAACAGAAGAAAACACGGAGAAGGATTTGTGTATAGAGGACAAAAACGCAGAGTTTGTGTTTTGGAACAGACTCGTAGATGACGAAGTGTTTGTCTTCTGGTGCAGACTTGATAATTATCTTGTTATCAGGCCACTACAGGCCAAACACAAGAGCCACAGAGAGCAGTGGCCCAAGCAGATGTCTGGACAGGGACTCGGGCACTGAGTTAACAGGAAGAGACGCCATCAGCTCGGGCCAATAGTGCGCCTTGACGACGGCGACCGCACCTAGCTGGGAGACATCAACACCGCGTGAGGGAGGCACTGAAATAGGAGCAGGGCAGGGACTCTCCAAATACCACTCACAGGGGTGTATGGAACAAACAAGCTCCACTAGAGCCAAGGACTGGATGGCATAGGAGGTGTGTGTGTGTGTGTGTGTGTGTGTGTGTGTGTGTGTGTGTGTGTGTGTGTGTGTGTGTGTGTGTGTGTGTGTGTGTGTGTGTCTTTACCCACATGCATGTGCTTTAGAGAAATGAGCTGGTGGGAGAGAGGGGGGGGGGGTGGGAGGTGGTTGCCATGGGGACAGTAACACACCAGTGGTGCTGCCGACCTGTCTCCTTGGGCCAAACTTGCTCGTAGAGGGAGGAGAAGAAGGAACGGTGGGAGGGAGGGGAAGCAGAGGGTGAAGAGACGATTGGAAGAGGGAGGGGGAGTGAGGGTGAAGAGACAGGGGAAGAGGGAGGAAAAAAGACGAGAGGAGGAAGAAGAAAAGGAGCGAACAAGGAAAGAGCTGCCTATGTTGTACACCTATTCTCTGTCCTAGTAAAGAGAACAGTTGTTGCACGCAGATATCAGCACTACACCTGTATTCTTGGTTAGGTAATGAGATGAGAAGTTTAGTTTGCAGCTACACTATGTGACCAAGCTGTAGGATTTCTAGTGTGTGTGAGTGCTATTATTGGCCTGTACTCAGAGGATATAGCCCAGGCCTAGACAAGAGTCAGGCTAGGGGATGAAAGGAGGTCATGCTGTGCTGAGCCATTGACGAGGCGAAGATAATATAGGTTATGAACCAAGAGGACAAAAACATTGTCTTTGTGTGTCACTGGGAGATCACTGACTCTCACACACAGGAAAAATGGCAGCCTCACTACCTCAGTAAACAAGCCTTGCACACAGGCATGCAGGCAGCCACCCCCACACACACCACACACACACACACACACACACACACACACACAAGCACAAGCACAAGCACAAGCACACATGCGCCCCCAACCACCCCACCTCCCTTCTCTCCACTCTCTATCTCACAGGAAACCCACACATGCAAATGCTGACACATATAACAGACACAAACCCACCATCACCACATGGTCAGTCAACGTATGTGCTACATTCAAATTAAAGTTATTGGCCCATGCACTCATACCAGTGAGTCAACAGGACTCATCCCGGCCTGGCATTGCTGAGACGTGAGCCTGCCCATTTCGCCTCACCAATAATAGCTCGACTTGCATTGTGCATTGTTTCAGTCCTCACCTGTATGAGGCCTGTGGGTCTCTGCTGGCTACTCCCTTTGCTGAGACTAAACTCTGCAGCTGTGTTCACATGCAGTTGTGGTTTTTGATTTCTCACTTGCTGTTGGCGTGTAATGCAAAGTTTGTTGCCAACGTAGCCCATGTTGTCAGTTTTGACGGCTGTCAATATGTGTGAATGAGGAGATTGTCTTTTGACACCTCATGTCATTTTTCATTTTTCTTTATTCTTCTGAATAATTATTTTTGCATGAAGCGCTTCCGTGTGTGTGTGTGTGTGTGTGTGTGTGTGTGTGTGTGTGTGTGTGTGTGTGTGTGTGTGTGTGTGTGTGTGTGTGTGCACATAGAGACACTGAAGCTGAACTCCAGGTTATGTCCACTGGCTGAAGAGCTCGGGTTGGAACATTCCAGGCTTTGCAGTGCAGCCATGAGGGAGGGAGGGAGGAAGGGAGGAAGGGAGGGAGGGAGGGAGGGAGGGAGGGAGAGGGAGAGAGAGAGAGAGAGAGGAGGGAAGGGAAGGGAAGGGAAGGAGTGTGTGATTGTAGTTTGGAGCAAGAAGGGGGTGTTGAGGAGCGGGGGTTGGCAGGGTGGGGTGTGATGGTGTTGGCTGGTTGGAGGGGGGTATCGGGGAAGAAAATTCCTCACTGAAACACCTCAGTGCTTCCTTCACGACAGTTAACACCCCTCCTTCACTCGCCTCCTCACCCCAAACCGGCTGCCCATCCCCCACCATCCTCTCCTGTTCGCTCTCCCTCTCCCTCTCCCTCTCCTCTCCTCTCGCTTGCCCACCCACACCCAACGGAACCACGTGATGGATGGCTGAGACTGCCCACCCATAAGCCTTTGTGTTGGTCATGTGACCAGCCTGCCTTGGCAGAGCAGTGCCCCCTGATGCAGAACTGAATGGCAGGGGAGTAGGAGGGGTGCACAACAGCCCCAGCCAAGGGCAGTTACTCTCTCTGGGGGGTGCACGAGGGAACAAGGGGCATCACGTTCCCTCCACAGTACCAAACTTCATTTGCCTGTTAACCCCTCACGCTCTGATCCAAAGAGAGGGGTCTGTCAGGGATGAAAACAGACAAAGATGACAAGAATCAAATCATGTTTTCATCACAGGGTTAATACAGTATCTCATTGTTTGATCATTTATGGTGTTGATTTAACACCACAAGTTAGTAAGATATGTAGACTGAAGACAGACTGAAGATCAAGTTGCTTTTGTTGACTCAAACTGGAACTGAGGCTTCTGAAAAGTGAACTCTGTGTACCTTTGCTTTATTACTGTGTGAAAGGGCATCTGTCACACCTCAGTCCTGTTAGGGTTAACTGGGGTTTGAGATAATGTACCATGACCTTTCTGTGGCAAAGGAAGCCTGTCTGTGTGTTTGTGGGCACAAGAGATAGAAATCATTTGCTGTTGAACAAATGGAGAACGGCAGATTTATTGTACAGTGACACTGACTGGAAGTATTCTGGTCACCTGAGAGAGAGACGGTGGTGCTGCCGCAGCACAGTGCACAAAGAGGTTGTACTGAATCTGAAACTAGTCTCTGACAAATTTCTATTTGCATGGAACTGCTCTGTTTGTGCATAGGAAGGCCAAGATTATTTTAGATTGGGGCTAGAAAAGCTGCATTTGGTTTGGATTTGTCAAGAAAATGTTTTTGCATAGGGAGGTGCTGGACTTTCAGAGGTTTGAGGGGTTTTCCTGTTGAACTTCTTCAAGCCTTTGAACTTTTTGTGAGCTTTTGCTGCTTGTACGTGAGGTGTCATGTCAGTGCAGAGTGATTGGGAGAGCAATTGCCCTCGAGCTGTCCTCCAATACTGCATCGCAACCTCAGAGAGAGGGAGCGGAGGAAGGAGGGAGGGGAAAACTCCTCCACAGGAAGCTTCGCCATTTTGTATGGAGACAGGAGATCAGGAGGTGAATTGAAAATTTTAAGGTTTATATTCCTGTGCAGGTTTGTGTGTTTCTCTCTGTACTATTGTTGGGTGAGAACGCCATCTTTCTAAGTAATATCTGTTGAACCACCCACTTTGACACTTGTCAAGTAGAGCCTATCTAAAAAAACACATTTATAAGTGAGTATTTCTGTGGCAATTTTTATGAAGGTGTTCAGTGAAGCTGCAGAGACACTGGATTAAAAAAAAATACAGAATGTGCTCTCTCTGTGGGGGTGTGTCTGAACGAGGGGAAGTGAGACAGAGTTGTGTGGGGGAGGGGAAAGAAGGGGGTAAGACAGGAGCTCTCCCAAAAAGCCTTTAGTGAAGAAGCAGACTGAGCTTGGTTGAATGCCCCCATAAAAGAGATAGCCAGAAGAGTTGAGGGGAAGACTTGATTTTTAAAAAAAAAATTTTTAAATTAAAGATTTATAAGCAGCTCTGGATTTTAAGGGCTTGAGCTGAATCTTTTCACAAGGCCTTATTATTACTTATGCTGTTGATATTTTACTTGAAAACATCCAGCCGTGCTTGATTTTCATCCAGCTGAGAGGAAACCGGCTTGTACTGAAGAGTGTAAGATATCCCCTCTTCTTTCTTCTCTTCAATCTGTTCTCCCTCTCCTATCTCTGTCCTCATTTGCACTTGAAATTAACCATTTTATGCAAACCCATCCAACAAATTACAGGTGTGTCATATCTTGTGGTGACTGTCTGACCTGAACTGAAACATGTTCTCCTCTCTTTCAGGTTTTACCTCAAAATTGCAGTGAGAACTGCAAGAGGACCTATGGACAAGTACCGCTGTCCTCCTTCCCCCACGCCTGGTCTATAGTCATCCAGAAACAACTTATATTCTCACTCACACCCCACTCACAGCCATTTGACCAACACTCCACACCCTGTGATCACACCATGGCCAGCAAGAGGAAGTCTACTACTCCTTGTATGATTCCTAGCAAGATCATACGCCCTTCAGAGGAGGCTGAACAGGACTCTCCTGTTCTGCCACGTCAGTCCAGAATTTCTGGAGGGGGCAGGCATAGCCCTCTGGATCCTGCAGAGTCTTCCAAACCAGAGACAGGGGATGCTGTCAAAGACGGTGCTGGCACTTACACCTGTAAGCCTTGTAACTTTGAAACCCATGACCTTAACTTGTTCTTGGATCACGTATACACCGGGCACCCGGACTTCCGTGCAGACCCCAGCTTCTTTTGTGTGAGCTGTGGGGTTTCGGCACCCAAGTTTGAGGGGCTGGCCCTGCACAATGCCAGGGTTCACCCCAGCACTTTGAACACCACCTTACAGCTGAGGAAGAGGGACAGGAGGGTTGTGGTGGAGCAGAATCTGGTAACTGGGACAGAGTCAGGGAAGGATAGTGAGATTTCTATCACTAAAACGCCAATTATGAGGATGCTGAAGGGCAAATCGGAGCCTAAACGGATAGTGGTGTCTCATGCAGTCTCCGATGACTCTTCCTCAGACCCTCACTCCATCTCTTCCTCTAGAGAGGTCGAGAGAAAAGACACTGCTGCAGTGACGGTCACTCATGTTCCCACTATCGTCCACAATGGAACCACCAAGGTCACACTGCCCTCAGCAATCCAGATAGTCAATGGCTCTGGGGCATTACCAATGCTCAAGACTCCCATCACACAGGTAGGACCACCTACAGTCCTTTCTCTTTTTTAGTTTGACTGTGTTTGAAATGTCTGTTTTGATTTGACTGAGGTTGTTTTATTTTGATTATTTTAAATCTATTTTCTATAGGTGGTCTCAGTGGTTCAAAGCAGGAGCCTTCATCAATCTGCACCAATCACAGTCACCTCCAACGTTTCCTCCACTTCCCCATCTTCTTCATCCAAAAACCTCCCCAAGGTAATTGTTTTTATTTACATTTTGAATATCAAGTTAACTTCATATAAAATAACATAATAATCTCCCACTGGTCTTTTCTTATTTTTCTCTCCCAGGTGATGATTCCTTTGAGCAGCATCCCCACCTACAGTGCCTCCATGGACTCCTCTTCCTTCTTAAAGACCTCCTTCAGTAAGTTCCCATACCCCACGAAGGCTGAGCTCTGCTACCTGACTGTGGTCACAAAGTTCCCCGAAGAGCAGATTAAGATCTGGTTCACAGCCCAGAGACTTAAACAAGGCATTAGCTGGTCTCCTGAGGAGATCGAGGAGGCCAGGAGGAAGATGTTCAACACCATCATCCAGACAGCACCCTCTAGCTCCCAGAGCCAGACCCAGAGTCACCACAGCCCAGCCCAGCACACAATCACAGTCCTGCCTGCGTCATTGGGAGCCACTGGGATCCCGCATATCCTGCAGGGCTCTCTTGTCGGCCAAGGAGGGGTAATCGTCACACAGCCTGTAATGGCCAACGGTATCCAGGTGAGCAGTGCTCCTGTGGCCCTGGCTGTCACACCTAAGCCCCAGGCAGCAGCCCGCCCCATGATGCAGGCCCGACCTGCTGCAGCCCTGGTGGCAGACAAAGGCATCAGCATGGTGGTGGGGACAGTGGGCAGCAGCAGCACTGGGAGCAACATCATTAGCAGCAGTAATAGTAGTAGGAGTGGGGGAGGGGGCACTAGCAGCATTATTAGTAGCAGTCAAGCTAGTGTCATCAACCTTAGTCTTGGAAGCAGTAATCATAGTAATGGTAGGGCGAGCAGTGTCAATGGTAAACACAGAAGCGCTAATACGGACTGCAATGATAAGAGCAATAGTAATGTTACCAGCCATGTAAATGCTAAGAACACTGATATCAGCAAAGCCAACAACACCAGCATTGTGCAGAGTGACAACAAAGTAACCACAGAAAGCAAAAGCACCACAGACAGCAAACCTGTTAACAGTAACAGCAAAACAGGCAGTGATGGACAGAGGAGCAAAGATAATAACGGTAGCAGCAACAAAAATAACACAACTAACACAAGCACAGATGATGTTGACCCCACCACCAGTGACTCTCCAACCATCAAAATGGAGGACGCGGCTTCTCCTGCGTCCAAATCTTCCTCCCCCTCTCCTGCAGCGCCTTCAAGCAGTACACCTGGCTCCAGGACACCTGTGAACGCATTCCTCGACCCCAACTTTTACAAGGGCAAGAAGTCTCAAGAGCAGCTCAACGCTCTGAAAGATAGTTTCCAGGTCAGTCAGTTTCCCGACCAGGAGGAGGTCGACCGCCTCATTGCTCTGACTGGACTCACAGTACGAGAAGTCCGCAAGTGGTTCAGTGACCGGCGGTACCACTTTCGCAACCTCAAAGGTACACGCACCAGCACAGGTGCGCAAAATAAGTCCGGCACCGCGGCTGGAACAGGGAGCGGTTCAAGTGCGCCAGGGAGTGGCGCCGCTGGTAGCGCCAACCCTGTCGACCTGTCAGAAAGCAGCAGCAACTCTGGTGCAAAAACACCCCAGCACAGCTCTGCACCTCTGAGTCCAACTGCAACGCAGACTCCCACCTCACCCACCACACCTTCCCGCAGACTCCCCAGACCACCTTCTCCTGATTTCACGGCTATCCGCTACAAGGAGAGAGAACCCCACCAGGTGAGAATCTGCCCTCTGTGTGCAACAAGCCATGGGCATAAAATGTTGAATAGGCTTTTTAGGTGGACAGAATGTTTTCCATGTGGTTACTCAGTTCTAGGACTTCAGCTGGTGATTATTTCCACTATTAATTTTTTTTATTATTTATTTATTTTTTTTCAGTTAAAGGGGAAGACCTGATTGCAGGTCTTGTGGACTACTACTAAAAAAGTTGTATAATATATATATCTTTTGTGGGTCCAGAGGGATCTGCACAAAGTCTGAATTTAGCAGAAAAAGTCAGACAACTTCACACCAGTGTTAGTCAGCTGAAGCTGATAAAATCTGGGGAAAGAAGTTAGAAAGAAATGAGATAGCAGTTTGAAGCTACATTAGGCGCTATGCATAACACACTTGAATCCCCAACCGAACTGCTGGTGGTTGAGTTTGAGTAAAAAAGATGGTATCTCTGGTTCTGCTGAATCATTTATTTGTTTTTAAAGATCCATTTTGAGCATGACGGTCCTTTAGGAGTGCAATGCTAAATCAGTGGTTGTAACCAGTTTATCATTTAATCTATACAAGACCTGAAAATAGTGAAAACGCCCATTAGAAATTTAAAGACGCCAAGATGACGTCTTTACATGTCTTGTTTTGTCCAACTGGAAAAGCCAAGTGGAAAAGCTGGAGCCAGAGAATGTTTTGTTTGATAGTTGATTTTAATTAGTGCAGATTCATTTTCTCGATCAGCTAATCAAGTCATCTCTTTAGTTCCTTAAACCTACTGACCTCAATGTCTGTGTTATTTTTGTGTCATGTTAAGGTAAAGGCACTAGAGGCCAGTTTTGCCCTGGACCCTGACCCAACTGGAGAAGAAGTGGACAGATTGCGATCTGAGACAAAGATGACTAGAAGGGAGATTCATGGCTGGTTTGCTGAGAGGAGGAAGAGAGTGGCAGCTGAGAGGAAGAAAGAGGAGGCGGAGCGGGCAGTCAGAGAGGAGGAGGAGGAGGAGATGGAGGTTGAAGGGGAGGAACGACAAAGAGAGGACAGTTCAGGAGAACTGAAAGTCAACCCTATTAAAATAAATCTGAAGATGCTGAAGGTGACGGAGGCCAATGGCAAAGCGGAGGGGGAAGGGTTGGATAGCTCTGCTCTACCGCTTCAAACCAGTGGTACACCTGCATCCTCCCCAGGCCCCACCCCGACCTCCACCCCAAAACCACCCCAATCCTCCACCCCAACACACAAGCCATCCCACTCTCCCAAACCCACAGCCATCCGAGGTAAGAAGACGGCAGAGCAGCTTCACCTGCTCAAACAAGTCTACGCCCGGACCCAGTGGCCCAGCGCTACTCAGTATGATGAACTCATCTCAGCTACTGGGCTGCCCAGACCTGAAGTAGTGCGCTGGTTTGGGGACTGCCGTTATGTGCAGAAGAACGGCCAACTGAAGTGGCTGGAGTCGTATCAGACCATGGCGCTGGAGGAGGATCTCCAGAAGGGGAACGCACAGATCCTCCAGACCCACCTCAACGTCCACGGCAGCCTGGGGGAGTCACAGGTATTGGCATCAACAAGTAGTGTTCATTAATTTTCTTACTGAAGTTCAATGGCTCTGAAGCACTGAAGCCTAAGAGGCAGATGATGAATCTGTGCTACGATAGAAGATGTAACAGGATGGATTTTAGTCTCAATACTTGGTTTTATGTTCACTGTAGCTAACTGCCCTGCAGGAGAAAATGTGCTCTTATTCTAGGTAACAAGTTGCTCCAGAAAGTGTTTCTTGTTGACACCTTTTTTCAAACAGCCTTGCACATTATTAAAGCTACAGTTATTTTTCTGTGTGTTAGGCAGAGGATATTTTGAGGGCTCATATGCAAATGACTTTATAGCCACACAAGTGATAAAACCCCCCCCACTGAATTTCACTTCCTAGATGCATGTAAGTGTGTATCAGTGCCAGTAATAAATTAACTTCATATAATTTATAATATAATTGATTTTTGATGAATGATTTTTTTTTTGTTCAGTTTGAAACAAATTAGCCAGTTTTCTGCATCTTATCTTTAAACTGCACCATTTTCAAAAGACTGAGTTGAAAATAAATAAATAAATGTAAAAAATCCACTTTTTACCAGATTTCGGCGCCATACGCCGAACATTGAGGATGGCGTGCTGGTTCAGCTGCTTGGTCGTCAGGCTTTCAGTCAAAATGCACAAGTGTCAGCTACACAATATTGAAGTTTTTTTACACTCTGGACTCAGCACCTGAGTTGTCATGGCTCTTGATTCAATGAGCTTGTTTATGAAGCAGTTTCTTCCTTTGGGTGAAAATATCAATTCAAGATAGACATGACATGATATGCTGTTGGATGAGAGCTACTCAGAACATGTGTGTTTTCTTACCGGCAACACTCTGCTCATTTTATGCTCTGAGTGGTTGCTTTGTGTGCATCAGAAACTATACATTTGTATTTATTTAATTACTTTTTCATTTTGGCATACCCAGTGTATGTAAGATAACAACTTATTTGATCCCACGCTGCAAAATTATAAAGTGTCACAGCAACAATGAAGTGTTAAACGGATGTGTGGTACAGATAAGCAAAACAAAACTAAAATACAAACATACAATCTGAGCAACTACAGCACAAACTATGAAGGTAGAAAGAGGTTAATAGATTTTCTCAGATTATTCTGCGTGGGTAAATTATTTGTTTGTGAGATTATGTGTTTCTCTCACATGGATGTCAGGATGACAACTCAAGAGAAAACTGTTTATATTTTATAGGCAGGTGATAATAGAGAAGCAGATGATAGTCTAGGACATAGCAATATAATATTGTCTTTGACGTCGTTTACCTGATTAGTATTAACATATTAGCATCCATTATTGATTTTACATAATGCATCCAAGCGTCTCTCTGGCGACATTCAGGTTTTGATGATTAGAGCACTAGTACAATGTTGTTGTTTTTTTATTGCTGAGTAAATTTGCATGATTTGTACATGAAGCTCATAGCTCCTATTAAGTAGAAACAAACTTAAATGAGGTAAAAGAAAAGAAAGAGGTGTCTTGGTCATGGCAGGATAAACAAGAGCAAGTAGGAATGTAAAATATTTTTCCAATATTTACTTTGTATTTTCTGTGCATCAGTTGTAGAACATCAATAAATTGATCTGGAGAATATTGCTCCGGAAAATACACTCAGTGTCCACTTCATCAGGTAACACCTAATGCAAACCAATACAACAGCTCAGTCATAAATTCTACCTTTACAGAGATGCTAATGTTCACAGAGGTCACCATTTACAAACATGAGGAGGGAAGAATATTAGAAACACATTCAGTGTAATGCTGTCCTTTACAACACCACCACTGATTACCACCTCAGTAATAAACATAGTTGAATTAACTCCCTGGAACAGTGACTGTCCATATATAAGCTTTGTAATGGAAGAATATGTGACAGAGCTCTTGTACTGGATTGGATTAGACTGTGCAGATTTAATAATAAAATGGCGAATTATCTTTAGATAGATATTGCTGTGTAGCCGACATCACTGAGTCAGTTTGCTCATTTTATTACTCTTCGCTAATTGTGCTACTGTTACACTATGTTTTCACTATTTCTCTATATCCTCTAATTTTAATTTCAAAGTGGAACAGGCCAAACCTCGGCACTGCCCGTCCATTTGATGTGGAGCTATGACCTAACATGGATCACTCTTTCTACACAGCTGCAGGAACTGGCTCAGGCTAGTGGTTTAACGACAGACTTGGTGCGACATTGGTTCTCTACCAAGGCATCTTTGCCCCAGGTGGAACAAACTGCTGAAGCTCGTGCGACCGGACCAAAACCAGTAGTGCCAGGTGTGGCAGCCGAGCCACAGACAACAGGATCCTCCCCTCCGGAGTCGCAGCCAGGAGGAGGAACGGAGGAGAAAATGGAGCAGTCGGTGTGTGGTGTTGCAACAGAGGCAGAGGAGGCCAAAACTGACGAGACTGTGAATCCTACTAAAGGTAGTTTTCATGTCTAGAATTGGTCTTTACCATGATGCATACAGTAATTAAGTCCCCTAAAGATGGATTAGGTAGGGTATAACACATTGCAACCAGGCTAGGGCTGTTATTCTCATTATTGATTATTCATTATTGACATTATCTGCCGCTTAATTACATTACTTTACTAATCACTCAGCAGCAAAAGTAATGTGTTACATTTCTTGTTACTTAATATTTTTTACTCAGCTGTCAGCTCTGTCAAAGGTGCCTTTAAAGAAGTTAACAAATCCTACACACCCTCATGTTGCATCTATTGTTTTTAACACATGCAACAGAAGACGAGACATTTGCAGTTAAACAAGCAGAACGTTCTTCACTTTGAAGGGTTTTACTGACCAACCGGCAGCTTGCTTAGCTCTGGTGACGGCACATAGATCTGCAAAATAGTCAAACGCGCAATTATACACCTTCCAACTTTTGAAAAGAGGTGACTCTGTAATGTAGAGGTGACTCTGTGGTAAACATTTTCATCAACCACAAAATTAAAAGATAACAACTTTGGGACTACCTGAAGACACATTTCTCCTCTACTGCCTACCCCACAGCTCAAACATATCCTGACCAGTATCCTCACACACACACCAAACAGCCCTCAGTTAAACTCCTGGTAGGACAGCAAACAAGTTGGCCCCCAAATGATGGGATTACTAATTGTAATGTAACTACTGAATTTCAAATTGTAATCACTTGCACTAAACATGACTGAAAAACATAATGTTACTGTGACATGTTACTAAGTAATGCGTTACTGTGATATGACAAAGAAAAGCAGCAAATTGTCACATTTAAGAAGCTGGAACTGCACCATTTCTGGCATTTTGGCTTTAAAACTAACTAACATGATTTATTAATAAACAAAATCATTTTTCTTTGGATCAGCTAATCAATTAAACAGCTAATAGTTCCAGCCCTGAAGCAGACCTAGATTGTAATCTGACTTTTTTGGCTGATACTTGTTGTTAAATGGTCATAAATAGGGAGCCACAGTAATGCATGTAACTGTCTCTCGGGTGACACAGAAGTGTTAAGGTGGAACATACAAAAACACAGTGATCATAATTATGAGTAATGAGGCGTCCTGTGAAAGGTATTTATTTCAAACTAAAACATGTCTGACACCAGTGCACTGCGTTATCCGAAAGGAAAATTATACATGTTTTCTGGAGTGTGTTGTCTGGCTAATGGATTTTTAATTTCTTTTTGTTTAATTCTTACAGGAACTGACTGAAGAGGCTTTTGTCTGAGGATGGAGTTCACGACGCAGGTGGTCTTTGTGTCGGGAGTCTGAGTAAAAGACGGCAGATGCGGTTGTAACAGGATCACTGGATGGAAATGGACCTTGAAACCATCCCCACCCATCCCTCTCTCTCCTTCTCGCTCACACCCCTAGAGGTAGACATGACCTCCCCCGCTACGTGAGATGGACGCTAAAGCCACTAACCCCCCCCCCCCCCCAATCCATCCACCCACCCACCCACCCACCCACCCACCACTTCTCCCTGCCCTCCTTGTCCTGTTTTGTCCACCCCTCCACTACACACACACACACACACACACACACACACACACACACACACACACACACACACACACACACACACACACACACACACACACACACACACACACACACACACACACACACACACACACACACACACACACACACCAATATCCTCCTGTCCACCATTTTCCCTTTAGAAGGAAGTTCCAGTAGAAACTCAAGTGCAGGAGTGGAGAGGGGGAGGTGGTGAGGGGAGGGGTGAGGCGTTCTTCTGCCGTGTTTGTTCTGCCTGCTTGCTGGACTGGGAGAAAGGAAGAAAAAGAAAAAGACGAGGGTGGATGTGGAGGAAGAAGACGAGGAGGGGAAAAAAGGGAGAGGTGTGGTTGAGATTGAGACCTCAGCAGATGTTGATCGGGGTGGGGGATGGGTTTGGACAGTTATCGACGAACTCAACCCTCAGACGAGGATCGGCAGAGTGTTGAGATACTGTTCATTGTTTTGGGGTACGAGAAACTGCACAGCTCTTTGCTACAGGGTGCTTGCCTAGGCCTTAAAGTGAATCAGATGAACCTTCTTTTTTTCCCCCATTGTGTCATTTTCATATTGCTTTGTCCACCACCATGCACTCTCACACTTTGACTTCAGGCTTGCAGCTTACTCTGAACATGCTAGCGAGGCTGTTCATAGCATCTTATGTGAAACACAGCACTGATGTTCATTTGACCGTGTTTTGAAGTTATTTTTGGACATCTTTGTACTCACTTTTCATTTCTTATCTGTATATACTCTTTGGTTAAACATAAAATGAAATTGTTCAGCATGGGAAAACGTCTGGAATTGTTTCATCCAAAGAGGGCAAGCACCCTGTTGTGTCTAAAACAAAAAAGATGACACAATATATTAGAATATGGAATCTGGTTTGTGTTGTAGCATCAAGTGCTTCTTCTTTACGTCACTGACGTGTACGTACATTTGTTTTTAATGGAACCTTCTTATAAAATACATTTGACTGTAAAAGAACTGTGAACTTTTACCAGAGTTCCATACTTAGGCTTGATGTATAATTTTTACAGATGGTATTTGCAGAATAAACAGAATGTAATAAATCTGTGACTCTGGATGTTTTTGGCCTGAGTTCTCCACATGGTGTTTAAAGGGTACCTCTGGTTATAGTCTACAGTTTACTTGTTAACAGATCATATGAAAACACCAAAACCAATTGATCCCCCAAGTATTGCCAGTGTAGCCAAAATATTATTCTTTTATTCCATGAGCCACACTGTGTGTGTGTGTGTGTGTGTGTGTGTGTGTGTGTGTGTGTGTGTGTGTGTGTGTGTATAAAATTTGTGATATGGGGCTATATAAATAAAGTTCGACATTAGGTCAATTTGAAGGTATTAAGAGAAAGACTAACAAAGTTGGTCTTTAAGGGGATTTGTCCACAAAGCTGACACGAGCCTTATCTTTCAATAGTAATGAAAATTTCAACATAATTTTTCATAAATCTACAGTTGATATCAATGTAAATACAAGGCTCATGTAATTCCCCAAAACAGGACCCTGTTACATACTGTTTACAAATAAACTATCAGTTACATATTTAGTGTTGTTTTGCAACACAGCATTTACACTTACCTTTATTAGGAGCGTCACACCAATAATGGGTAGTTCCTACCTTTGCTCTCAGACCAGCCTTAGCTCTTCGTAGCATGGATTCCACAAGGTGTTGGAAACATCCCTTTGAGATTCTGCTCCATGTTGAGATAACTGCATCACACCATCTCTGCAGATGTTTTCGGCTGCTCCTTCATGCTGCCAATCTCCTGTTCTACCACATCCCTCAGGTGTTGTATTGGATTCAGATCTGATGAGTGGGGAGGCCACTGAAGTGCACTGAACTCACGGCACGTGGTCAGCAACAAGACTCAGGTAGGCTGCTGCATTCAAACGATGATTGGTAGGTGCCTCAGTAGAAATCTAGATTCATCAGACCAGGTAACGTTTTTCCAGTCTTCAACTGTCCAGTGTTGGTGAGTCTGTGTCCACTGCAGCCTGAGATTTCTGTTCTTGTCTGACAGCGGGAAACCCGATGTGGTCTTCTGCTGTTGTAGCTCATTCGCCTCAAGGTTCAGCATGTTGCTCATTCAGAGAAGCTGTTCTGCTCACCACTGTGGTCTTTCTTTCAGCGCCAACCCGTCTGCCCATTCTCCTCTAAACTCTCGTCAAAAAGGTGTCTCTGTCCACAGAACTGCTGCTCACCAGATGTTTTTGTCATCATTCTGAGTAAAAGTGAAGCTTCTGACTTGTACCTGCATGGTTTTATGCATTACACTGCTGCCACATGATTGGTAGATTGGATAATTGCCTGAATAAACAGGTGTACAGGTGTTCCTAATGAATGGCTACTCGGTGAATGTGTGTTCACTTTTGAGTCTTACTAATAGGAACATTTATATCTCACAATCCTAAAAACAAAATGATTTACAAAATCAATGAAATGTTTTTCCACTGCACATGTAAAATGTTGGCCCCAGTATTGAACCTAACTGCTGACCCCTAGTGTATGTCGTAGGAGGGTGGTGGTGCTAAAATATTATCATGTCTGCCTGATGTTGACTATAATCTAAATAAATATTTCAATATTTTTATTACTTATTTATATGCTGATCTTTTTCTTGATTTATCCTTAAATCCATACATTTTAACAAAAGGCTTGCCTGGGTGGCGTGGGGATTGGAGGCTGGCATTTGTTGGTGCACGTTACTATGTATTTATCTCTCTCCTCTCATTCATGGCAAAAATGGCCATCACACTTTCCTAAAGCCTAAAGTGATGTTTTAAAGTAGCTTGTTTTGTCTGACCAACAGCCCAAAACCTGACTATGTTCAGGTTATTATCGCATAAGATTAACTCCAACAAACATGAAAAATTTCAATAAGCTAATCATTTTAAGACTGCAACAGTTGAATCCACCTACTCTCAGGTTGCTATTAACACATCTGAGACTGAAACTTAGGTACTGTCTTCCTGTGGTGCAGTATCTGGAGCTAATGAAACCAATTCTTTCTGGTGCATTCATTTGAATAAATGCTCCTGACTCAATCACATCAATCACATTTCCAGGCAATGAAAATAAGACAAAGTAGTATAAAGTAGTAAGTATTTTATTTACTTTTCAGGCTTGAATATGTTTCATATGAAAGGCAAAATTAAAATGAATGCTTTTCCTCTCCATAGTTTAGGCACATTACAGAAAGGCGACTGTAAATGAGGCTGTCAGTAACAAAACAGACAAGACTGAAGAAGAAAAGAAAAAAAAAAAAAAAGCAAAAACAAATGACACTTAAGGGCTTTGTACACCCACACAGGAGTTCTTATTCTGTTTGATTTGACCTTTTTATAGTTTGTTGTCCCACAATAACAAGTACAACAAACCGAACAGGAGAGTCGGGGACATGCCAGTCAAACATGGTCCATACATGCTCACACAGTGCTGAGAGGAGGTCCGACCAGCCAAAATGAGTGACAGCACCTGTGTGGGTGTACCGTGGCTGTGCGGGTGCTTTGAGCCCAACAGGGCAGCTGAATGATGTGGCTTTATTTAATGTGATGTGTAGACAGACGGAGGCACATAGACTTCAGCAGACAGGTCAGCAATAAGAGAAATGCAGCATTGGAGGGAGAGCTCTCCACAAAGACCATTCATCCATCTCTGGAGAAAAAAATAAACGTAATATGGAGATGCTTTGGGATTAATATTGGCGTGCAAACACGGAAAAAAAAAAAAAAAAAGCCAAAAATTTTCAGTGAGACCTCACGTATTCACTCCTGTCCCTGCTTTTACCTCAAATCATACCATATGGCTTAGGTGTGTCTCAGTGGTCAAACACTGAGTGAGAATACTGAGTTTACATCATACAGTCATCACATACAAACAGAGAAAACACTGTTTCTGATACAAACCTGGAACGCTAACATCATCGGTTACATGAGCTCACTGAAGGCCCAGATCCCCTCCCCACACAGCCTGTGTGTGTGGGGGGGGGATCTGTGTTTCTGTGTTTCAGCCGCAGAAACACAGCTACGACAAAGTCTGAAGCTTAGACTCAGCCTGTTCCTCCCAAACACACTCTCACACAGGAAATAAAAACTCCCTGCACATTTAAGGGCACCAACACTGACTTCCAGAGAAGTCTTATTAACCAAGTTAGACTAACATTTATGAGCAGAAGCCAGAATGAGGATCTAAAGTTGGGAATGATGAATTGTGAAGCGTAGCGTTTGGCATTCACTTTGAGCTGGGTGTTTACACAAAGTTTCCATTTTTGCACATTTCATCAACAATAAATTCATGGGCAGTGGCAATTTTAACTGTTTCTCATGGCAGTGTAACTTAAAATCCTCACAGGTTTCTGGAAAGCAGCTTAGCACTGTGACAAAAAAAAAAAAAAAGACTTACCAGGAACATCATAGCAGCACAAACACTAAATCTCCCTTTTGTCTGTGTGGTGCTGAAAAACATCGCAGCCTGTCAAACAACATGGTGTGATTTCTTTACACCTTACTCTGGAAATACAAACCCTCTCACTTGCTCACAATACTGAATTTCTTTTCTAATTCAAACATGGGAAACTCCCAATTGTACAAATCTTAACAACTTAAAACTAAAACAAGCTGGTCGCAGTAAAACAACTTAGGCTTAGGAGCTTAAAGCCACTTTATGAGATGTCTGTCGGTACTAAAACATGCTTGTGATGTAATGCGATGGTATTCACATTCACTGTAGTCACAGAGCTGTGTCAGTTATAGCAATGGCTTTTGGGAACAAATTAAAACAATAAATAAAAGGGGCCATCATTTTCGTTTCAAGATTTGAAACATTTCTAAAACATTCAATTATAAGTCCTGAGAACACAGGGCTGCACAGTTGGACATGTAATTGTACTACAATCTTCATCTCCAATTTCCATAAATACAGTGTTGATGGTACACAGACAAATTTGAAACATTTACTCTGTTCTCTTTAAAATGTGAGTACATAATTGTGTTCCTCAAAGCACTTTGTTCTTCAAAAAGCTGCTCACATTATCCAGCAGAGTCATCAGTATTGTCATTTTAGCTCGCAGCCCTAAGAACATTCCCTTGATTGACAAGACAACTGTGCTGCCTTTAAAACACCCATATACATAGGGGAAGATGATACAAGCAAAAAATCGGAAGGAGCAAAAAAGGTGACGATTGTGAACACGATTATCATTCAACATTTAGAACACAACCCCTTTTTAGGATTGACATGTATCCCTGGTCCTGCTTTCGAGGTGACAGATTTCTTACAGACATGATCATCGAGGAGTAAGACTCTCAGTGAGGGAGACAGATGCTTGAATGTGTCAGACTGGCTTGTAAAGGCGCCTGCAACCAACGCAGGAAAGTGGAATGATGTGCAGTTTTTTGGAATGTAAGAAAAAAGAAAAAGCCTGGCTGTGTGTGTTTGTGTAATGCAGACATAACATATGATGCTGCTTTCTCTCCCACTGCTTACAAAACAGGTTCTGACTTCTTCCTGATGCCTTCAAAAAAAAAAAAAGAAAAAGAAAAAAAAAGAACTGAACATCCCTCCAGGATTAGGGTGTGAGACTGGAAATGCATTCCTCCACGAAGCGGAGAAGAGAGAGACATTAAAAATAGCCGTAGAGAGCCCTCGTGTTTTACACATATACATTAAAAAAAAAAAAAAAGTCACATTATGAATGTTAAAAGGTTTAAATAATTATAATAATTAAAAACATGGAGACAGGAGCTCTTTGAGAGCAGGTCAGCTGCTGCTGTTCTCTGGCCAACAGCATAGCAGGAATAAATATATATATTCATATACGCCAAATAGAGAGGAGCAAAGAAACTTAACTGGGAAACAGTTTCAAACTGACACCTTTTAGAGCTCTCTCTTTCCCTCCTCTTGGCCTCCACACTAAGCAGCTGTTGTGCACACATAAAACACAAGAAGGACAAGCTGCTCTGCAAACTGCCAGTCCAGAGCTGGAACTTGTTCAGCCTTGTTTTTGTTCTCCAGTGAACGTCCGTTTCTTCTTCCTGTCCGCAGCGGTCAGCTTCCTCTCAGTGCTCACCCCCCCCCCCCCCCCCCCTCCTTCTCTAATGTCCGAGTCCCCTCTTCTCGTCAGGCGAGTGGTGAGGAGGCTGGGCGGTGGGGAGGGGAGAGAGGGAGAGAGAGGGGTGGGTGTTGGAGAATGGAGGGAGGGAGAGCTGCCTGAAATGTAGGCCAAAGCGGTGGTGGGCGTTTCCATGGAAACAGTGTTCACAGCAGTCAGTGACATCATCAGTACAGGGAGAGGCGACTGGGTGAGGAGGAGGGGGTGGGGGGGGGGGGGTGCAACAGAAATGCGTCCTGATTGGCTTGGACTCAGACACGGTTCTCTCCGCCCACTCTGGTCCTCCGCAACATCCTGAGGTAAAGACAAAGACAGGAGGATGTCTGGAATCTTCTACCACTTCAAAACTCACTGCACACACCAAAAACAACACACCAAACATCTACCTCCTGTTCTGTGGGTCCATGTGGTCCAACAGTGTCTCCTGGGACACCCTGAAGTCTTCTAGAGGGGACTGGTAGCGGGATTCAAAGGAGCCCTCTCTCCCCCTGTAGGCCATGGCCTGGGCCGGCGACTGGGGCAGAGTAGACATGCTGGAGGAAGTCGGAGACACCGAGCTCAAATCCCCCAAACGTTCCCGCCCTGGTTGGGCAGATGCTGACAGTGATGTGGCCCCGACTGCAAGAAACGGGCTCAGAACCTCTCCGTTTTCATCCTGAGAGAACAAGGAGGAGAGGGATGATTCACGTGCCAAAGTGTTAACTCCAGGGGCCTCCACTGTTCAACTGACCATGGTGTTACAGTTACATGTGAGCTTTAGGTCGTTTCCTATAGAATTAACATACAGGCTCATCTTAGAAGAATAGTTTGACATTTTGGGAAATATTTGCTCTCTTGCTGAGAGTTAGATGAGAAGATCAATACTCTGATGGTTAAAATAAGGTTTACTAACTAACTATAAGGCTACAGTCAGGAGCTGGTTAGCTTAGCTTTGTATAAAGACTGGAAACATCTAGCCTGTCTTTATCCTATTAGCAGCTCTAAAACTGACTAAATAACATGTTACATCTTGTTTGTTTAATCTGTACAAAAGTAGTATGAAGTACAAGTTATAAACCGACACTTTGCAGTTTTACTTTCCAGACTATTTCTTCGTGGGTGCAGTAAATTGCTGGTGTCCAGGAAGTCACCGGGCCTGGGATATAACCCACTTGTAAAGCCACCGGTCGTTTGGCTTGAGCAGCTTTATGTTTGTATATTAGTGCTTGCAGTGTTTATTGAAAGTGAAGACATCATGGCGCAACTTTAGGAACAGCTCACTGACAAACAGCAGCTCACCCTGCCTCTGGTGATGTCCATGTGGACTAACAGAGAAGCCAACTCCAGATCCTCGTTGTAGCTGTTCTTCAGAGGTACTGACCGGTAACCTGGTGCCATACAAAAGACTCTGATTACATCACATATTTACATCAAGATTTTTGGTCATCTCAGAGAGCATATTATTGTTGGGTGTACCTGTCTTGAGACCATGAATGGGGAATGTGGCCTGAGCCAAGAAATTTTGGTCATTGAACATGTCAATCTCATAAACCACAAAGCGTAGGAAGGCAAAAGCAGAGTTGCACACTGTGAACTGGAATGGCTTCCGGGGCCACGTGGGGTTCAGACCGTTATCAGCTGGAGAAGACAAAAAAAAAAAAAGATGGAAAGAGAGAAACAAGAAATGTACAATATGTATTTAGCAGTGGTTTTGTTACAGTGATAACATTACTTTTACCAGTAATACAGTGGTGGAACAAACATCTCAATGATTATATTACAGTCAATGACCTGATAAAAATTGTGTTTCTGTGTTACACATTTTTAAAACTGTGTCAATATCCAGCAAGAAAGAAAATGGCCCTCCTCCTCTGAAAACACAGGAAAGTACAAAAATAAAAAGTAGAAAGAGGCAGAGGAGGCTGGACATCCTCATTGTTCTGAATTTATGCTGTGTGAACATAAAAATACCAGAACAAAATCCTAGTTGTGCTCAGGTTAGAATTTACTGTCCATAACTGTCAATGTGAGCTTGCCTCCACAGCTGCTACACTGGCTTCATTTTCTAAATATTTTTTTTAAATAATAATTTTTCAACTTTGAGTACAGCAACAACAAAGGGACAAATTTAAAGATTTATGGGAGGCTACAGAGGAGTGGAAATACTTGCTTAATTGTGAACAATAAACCCACACCAGGTATGGAATGGCTTGGCAATAAACGTAATCAGTAGTGCGATTGCTTTCATTATATTATCAATATATTATTCATAGTATTTCATATGTTACCTTTAACCTCCCTATCAGTGTGTGGCAAACACAAAACAATGAACCATCCATTGAAATATGTTTCTTCTTTGACTGAAACCAGACCATAAAACCTGCTGTCCACAGTATGCAGTGTTTTCCTATTTTATTCCCACACATGGCTTAGTTGTTTGGACAACTTCCTGTTTTTCTAGGGCCAGACAGGAAATTACATGAGGGTAATGTATCCAGTAAACAGTAACTACTCATTTCTTCAGTTCTGGCAGAGTATCACTTTACTGGCAGAGGAACCCAGGGTAAAAATGAGAGCAGCTCTCACCTTCCGAGTCTGTTTTTTGCTTGGCACTGTCGTACTCTGCCCCGCACACCTCGATCTCGATCAGAGGACAAACTATGCCACGTCCGTGCTTGGGCAGGTGCCGTGCACCCAAAACCTTCAGAGGAGAAGAAGAGGAAAACAAAGTTACTGCTTAAGATCATTTCACATCATGTAAATACAAATGCATACATTATGGCAGGGATTTCCACAGTCTAACTCTGTTTTAGTTCTGGCAGGAAAGTCCTTTTTCAATCATTTCCAAGCTGATTTGTGAACATTAATTGCAGTGGACATCTGAGATATGATATCCTTGGAAAGTGTGAGTCACACTGAATCTAAAAATATATGTATCAAGTCTGTGTGTTCATATTTGACTGAGTTAAGATGCCAAGAAGGAGGTCAAACTTTGATGGAAATGCAGGAGCAAAGGGTTTTGAAGTAGCTCAGTAGCTGTCATGAATTGTGTGTCAGCCACCGCTCCAACTGATGACCATGTAGATAAGCCGGCCAAACTAACAGCCAAACTGCAATCATGAATCTCTTGTTTTCAGAACACCAGCATGCAACTGTCCCTTCCCCCCCCACCTTGGTATCTCTGCCTCATGTCTCTCCCTAAGCAGGTCTCTCTGAAGGCCTGGGGAAGTGTGCCTCACAGTTTGAAAAGTCTTGTATAATGGCATCACACATGCAAACGCACAGTCCAGTCCTCACACCACTGTACCTCTATCTCTAGAGTCACTTGCTCAAGGCCTCGTAGTGTGTGTCTGTCAAACGGATCAAAGTTATCGTCCCTCATGATGGGCGGCTGAAGGACGTAGCCGCTCCTTCCATTCAACATAAACAGGGCCTGGTTCATCTGCATGGGCTTGTCTGCACATAGGAGATGGAATGTTAAAAAAAAAAAGAAAAGATAGCACACATATGAAAGCGGTTTTTAAACAGTTTCTGTTTATCCCTGTTTATCTGCTCTGACAAGAAGGTAGATACAGTACCTGCTGTCTGGAAGTTGAGCGCTACCAGCTGGGACCCGCAAAGCCACATCGGCAGTGGGTCATAGTTAGAGGAGTCTAGTCTCTGGCCTCTGGGGTAGATCCTGGACAGCTGTAGTCGATTGTACTGCAGGAACTTCTTTCCCTTGATCTTGTTGACGTACTTCTCCGCCTTGGTCTCGGGGAAGGATGACATGTCGCGGAAACAGGCTCGCTCTGTACCAATCTCTACAAAAGGCAGGGAGAGAGGACAGTACTCACCAACCTGGACCACCAATACTGGACATCTGACTATTGAAATATGCCATAGGTATGAAAACAGTCACATCTATGCTCCAGTGTGAGTTAAACTGTGTGTTTTCAGTCCAGCGAGTGTGTGTAGTCCTTACTATCTTCATCAAACGGCACAGGCCTACAGTAGATGACCAGCTCTGATAATTCCAGTGCAATCTTCTTCCTTCTCTCCATCATCTTCCCCTCTTCCAGCTGTGTACAGAGACAACTTTAAATAAAGCTGCACCAACAACAGCACACATCACTTCTCAGTTTGTTTGGTTTTTTTTTTTTCCACAAAATCTAATTTGATGTAGACGCTAGCCTAAAGCTTTACTCTCCCCTCTACAACTATTGCTCAGGTGGTTGCACCAAGCAAGACAAAGCAGCTTCCAGGTGCGTGTGTGTGTGTGAGTCTGGTGACACCACATGTGCTCACAGCGCAGTCTGTGTTTCCTAAATACAGGTTATGGGCATTACAGGGCAAATACAAGTCACAAGTGGCCCTTTGAACACACAATGTGGCAGGAGCACGTTCGATACCTTCGCCTCTGAGGTCATGGTGACCTCACGGATCTTGAACACCCATTCCTTGAGCTCCTCTTGGCTGTTGGCAGCGACATCCAGCACCGGGCCAGTCCTCATGGATGTGTTCGGCACGAGGGAGAAGACGTGGGGCCTGCTGCCCTTCCCATCAGAACGCACAACTGTAGAGAAGACAAAGAAAACGGTGAGAAAAAGGCGCAGAAAAACAGGAATGAGGAGGACACACATGTGCTCCCTTTTTCTATTTAAAAGAACTGTTTTCCTAAAGCCATCCCAACATCAAAGGATTTTAATTTACTTGCATCTGTAAAAATGTAATGTATATATAATTTTAAGAAAATTCAAACATCTAGAGAAAGGAGAAAATAAAACAAATATGAAGAGGGGAAAAAATGGAGAGACAAAACTGCTGTCTACAAACGACACCTGGTCTGAGCTTCACTTGCCTTTGACGCAGAGTCAGTGTAACTTATAAAGTGTTTAGGGCTGTAACTAATGATTATCTTTATAATCAATTAATCTGCTGATTCTTTTCTCAATTAGCCAATTCACTCTATGAAAAATTAGAAAATAGTATAAAATGCCCATCATTTGTTCATGTGATATCATTAAATGTCTTAAATTTTGTTTCACTGAAAGTCCAAAGCCCAAAAAATATTAAATTAACTATCGTGTAAAAACACGTAAGAAGCAAATTCTGACATTTGCTGATCGAACCAACTAATGATTGGCATCTTTTTGTTTTAAAAAATATGAATATGATCAGTCAACCATTTAAAAAAGTTGCACATTCATTTTATTTTTATTGACTTATCAGTGACTTGGCAAGTCGTTGCAGATTTGGTTAAGTTTATGCTGATGTAATGTTAAAATAAAAAAAAAAGAATTATTCTGAAAAACCAGGTGCTTCCTCCATGATTATAAACCTCTCAGTCAGCAACAATTTGATTGGATGTGCTCTCAAAAAAGCTCAGAGGCAAACTGTGTTAAAGTTCAAATGATTTGAACTTTGAGCACAGCAGCCATGCCTCAAAGTTCAGCATCATCACTTTCTCTATGGGAGAAAACAATGGCTTCACAAGTAGTGCGATTCTGCCAGTGGCCATGTAAGGGAAGCCTTGGGACAAAGCGTTCATGAAGATATAATTAGAGCTTTCCCATATTACCACTAGATGGAGCCAAAGAGCCAGTCAAACACACTCGGGTATTATGTGATCAGCACAGGCGACAGCAATGCATGAGAGCATGTGCCAACACTAATGGATGTGTACTGACTGGACTGGAGGATGTCAATAAAATATCAGATACAGATCAGGGCTAAAAACAAGAGTAGTTATAAAACAGAATGGAGAGGAATTAATAATAGAAGAGGCTGATAACTGATTAAAAAAAAAAAGACAGTGAAGAAAGCGGTGACTGTGTCTTTTTGCCATTAAAAACCAGCAGTTAGGAGATCATGTGCAAGCATATGATGGCCAGAAAAGAAGGTTGCCCTCTGGCAAGGTGACTGTCTGCTCTGCAGCCCTGCAGCAAAGAGTCGAGCAGGAAGTGGAGGGGCCACACACCAATCTGACAGGAAGACACGTCCACACTTCCTCTCAGCAGATCTCCCAGAGGGCTGTTTTCTGTCATCTCCTGCTTGACAAAAAAAGAGGACGATTAGGATAGAAGTTGTCGTCCCTTTTGAAGTTATAATCCAAATTACACATGTATCCCTGTGACAGTGGGTAACGGACAGATGAGTGACAAGGCCTGACCTCCCTGTTGGGAGAGGGGGGCATTACACTCATTACACTTTATATGTACAAATGTGTAGCTGCAGGCTTCTCTCAGTTTGTGGGTTTGATTCTCACAGTTCTGTCAGGCTCTGCCGCTGAGGGACTGATCTCCTCCACGTAGTTAGCAGGAAACCACAGCTGCTTCTTCCCTCCACAGTCACCCTTCCACCTAAGAGAAAAGGACATAAGATGTATTGAGTAGATGGGGGGGGCTCTAATGGCTCTAATGAAGAGTTACTTCCTGGATGAATGTTATGCCAGTCCCTCACCATCCCCCTTCCTGTTTGTCCACATTAGAGATGATGGCGTTCTTGGTGAAGGTGAGCTCATCGTCTCTCTGGGCTTTGTACTCGTACATGGCTTTTACCGTGCACTGAAAAGACAAGGCACAAGGTTTTGACACACACATTCACCGTCTCCACCATGCACATGCACAATTCTACACATGATGTCCAGACTGTATACTCACCTTGAACGTTGGCATTTGGTTCGCCTCCACGTAAAAGCCTGGATTCCTGCCCTCATACAGAGAGCCGTAGTCTGGCTCCTGTTGAACAACAGATTAGGTGTTAACAGGTCTTTTGATTTGGCTGAAGGGGATTTTTACTACACACCACAGCATAAAAACAACACAGTTTCAAATTTACTTGTACTAAACACTGTGACATGTTTTTCTGACTGGATTCTTAAGCTAGATAACATTTGTTTTTCATTAATCTCTTCTAAGTGTGCCTGGGGCTGTATAGTGGTACTTACAGCAGTGCCTATCTTCTCCAGTGTGTCCTCATTGATGGGGTAACGCAGCTTCATTTTGCGGTACAGAGGATGCTTCTCATAGTAGCTGATGAGATCTACGAGGCTGTCAAACTCTGAGGTGCCCAGCACCACGGTCTGGCCCTCCTGCTGCACACGACAGTGCTTTATCTTACCCTCGGCCCTGTAATGGAACCACAGACATCATATAAATTACTTTGCATTTATTTGAATATTATTTATTAAGATAATCTAGACCATTCGTCTTTCGCTACACTGGTAGACCTCTTGGTACACCGGAAAGGAATTTAGAAGCAAATAACTTGAGATATAAACAAGTATCACTTGATGGTTACCTAAAGGAAATGGCAAACGAGTTGGGTTCTGCCCTCTTCCTGACAAGGAAAGCCCCGTCACGCGGAACCCTCATCAACATGTTCTCAGCATGGCTCCTGGAGAGGTTGGCATGGTACCACCTTGGACAAAGAACAAAGCATAGACCGACAGGAGATAATCACTTCACACATCTTGGTCATACTAGATTTCATACTAGATGTCAGCTACTGGTCTACAATGTCAGCTGTAGTTATAAAATGGTATTCAGAGCTCAAGCAAAAATGAGGCAAAGCAGTAGATGTCCAGTTTTTTTGACTAAGATGACAAGAAGTACATCACTGAAGGTCAGTGCTTTATAATTTAACACTCTTTCCAATCTGTGTTAGGACTCACTCTTTGCTTTCGTGGGCATTTGTCTGAGGCACTGGCTCAGTCAGCTTCATCTCAAACTCATTGCAGCGCAGCGCCACCTGCTGGTAGTGGCTGATCAGGGCAAAGAGTGTGTCAAACACCAGGTTGTCCGTCAGGTAGAACTTGGGGCTGCCTGCCTCTTGACGTGAGTGGATACGACAGTGTTGCACCCGTCCTGAACGCCTGGTGTGGAGATGAGCGACATGGAGAAAAAGAGAAGGTCATCATCAGATCATTATGACCGAGTGAAAGCTTGCTGAAAAACACCAACCCCCCGTTAACCTTAAACATGCTGCCCTCTGACAGTGTCTACACATTGTTTCCATACATTGTGAGTGAATCACAGAAACACAGATTGATTAGCTTGAAGTTACCTCTACTCATGCAAAGCCTATGCATGAGCAGACAGAAAGTGAATGATCCCACTTCAGACCGTGACAACAACCACATTCAGTCAATTGTGGAGAGATTAACATTGATTGATCTGCAAGTGCGTCACTCTATTTGTAGGAGTTAAGTCAACAGAACACACAGAATGAGTAAGGACAGTTTTCCATAGATGTATACAGTATGTCATATTAAAAGCCACCATACAGGCAGCAGTTCAAAATCAATTGCTGTAAAATACAAACAGTAAATGCCAATTAAATACTAACTGTAAATTTTTAAATAACATTCCCAAACAAATTCAGAGGTTTTGCACTTGAATGTCCTTTTCCTATCATTAACAGTAATTTCGTCTACATGGTCCCGCCCTATCTACAGCCCATTGCTGCCAAACAAATGTAGTCACAGTCTGTGTCAAGTGTGCCGGAATTATGAATGCAAAAGTGTGTGCACTATACCAGAATGACAGAGTGTAGTCTCCCACAAATGTCTCGCTCTCTCGGACCAGGAAGGAGCCATCAGGAGCTCCAGTTTCCAGGCAGTACTCAGACAGCAGCCTCTCGGCTATCTGCCGTCCATCCCGCCCCGCACCCAGCTTCCCGTGGAACCATTTCTCCGTCACGTGCTGGTCCATCCCATTGGATACCTTTGAGATTAGAAAACAGAGGGAGATGCCATTCAGCTCACAGCTATCAACATTGTTTCCTAATGTGAACAATCAAAACAAATGAAATTACCATTATTATATACAATGCATTCAGAAAGTGTTTTCACATTTTGTGAGACTGGTGCTAAAATAAAATAAAAATCCCTCATCAATCTACACTCAATACCCCATAATAACACACTATAAACAGAATTTAAAAAATTTAGCAAATTAAAAAACACAAAACTTGAAATATTACATTGACATAAGTATTCAGACCCTTTGCTATGACATTTGAAATTTAGCTTAGGTGCCTCCCATTTCTCCTGATCATCTTTTCTACACCTTGATTGAGTCCATCTTTGGTAGATTCATTGATAGGGCATGATTTGGAAAGGAAGACACCTGTCTACATAAGGCCTCACAGCTGACAGAGATTGGAGAAATCTCCAAAAAATTTGCAAAAATTACTCAAAGTTCTCACTTTGTCATTATGGTGTATTGAGTGTAGATTGATGGGAAAAAAATATTTTCGCATACATCTGCAACATAACAGTATGTAATAAAAACTAAAGGGGTCTGAACACTTTCTGAATGCGGTGTAGTTACAACAAGACACTTTTAAATGCAAAACCTTCTGAAACTGATCCAGAAAAAACTACAATTACCTCTAATCCTTACAGGAATTATAGTATTACTAGAGTACTTCTACTAACCTCTCTGTGCTCCTCCTCATCATCATTACCCTGGTTACTGGAGGTCTCTTCTGAGTAGTAGATCTTACTACTGGTCAGGACAAAGAAATGAGGGTACCACTCCTGGGGGAAGAGAGGGAAAAACAAAAGAGGCTGAATTAGATGAAATATTGAGAGGATCCATGTGTTGCACTGAAAAGTGGCCAAAGCCTTTTTTTAAAAAAAAAAAAAAAAAAGAATTCAACAAAGCAGTCCATAAAATCAAGGCCTGGCCCCAAGAGCAAGCATGACCCAGTTATAAAATAAATGTTAATCAGAAAAGAGTGGTCAGCTACAAGATGATGATGATGATGCTTCAATTTATTACAGCTAAAGGCCAAATTCTTGAGAACGTAATCAACACATGCCTCGAACACAGAAGCTACTTCTTTGCAAAGGATTTCAAGCTTATCATTCTTCCTAAAGCAGCACCAGGATTCCTATTATACCTGGTGAACATGCTTACATGGTTAATGGGGTCTTCCAGGTACAGGATGCCATTTTTGATGGAGTTGCTGATATCGTTCTCTGAGTAGGGAGTGGATGTGGACACCTCCTCATAGGCACTGCCTTCTGCAAGCTTCTTATGCTGCAGATGATGAAGGGAGAGGACAGATGGACAGAGACAGAGGAAGAGTGGGACATACAATCAGAAACACTGCATACAAAACACCAATTCATGCTTTTCCCTGTAGAGAAATATTGGAACACGAAAAAGATTAAATGATATCTCATGACTCCAGGGGGCTCCTGACCTTGATGAGGATTTTCCTCTTGAGCTGGTTGGGTGAGGGCAGGCCATCTGCTGCGATATCCACCGCCTTGGTCAGCAGCATGTCTCCAAACACCTTCTTAAAATAAGTGGCCATATTCCTCTGCTGCACAATACTACAGTGATCCTCGATGGATAGGATGATGGGATAGCTGAGGGAGGACCACAGATCGAAACTTCAGAATTGCAACTTCACATAAATTCCCTCTTAATCTGTGCCTAGATGAGATCTTATCTTATTTCTCACACATGACAATGTAGAGTGATGTCACTGCAGCCTGTCCACATTGTTTTGTCTGATATGTCTACACGGTGTGTGTTCTATCGCTTTATCCTTGTCATCATCTCGTCACCACTGACTGCTTTAAAAAAAAAAAACACACAGAGTGGGTTGCACTCATGAGACTCACTCGGATGTGACGAAGGCATGCTCTTTGATGGTGGTCAGCACATCACAAAACTTGATTTTTGTTGTGAGGGTGTGTCCGTGGTAGATGACTGGCATTCCGTCAGGACCATCCCAGCAGTCCACTGAAAATAGACACACATACACATGCACGCAATGTACTTTCGTCTACAATACTGCACACAAAGAAGTACATATACATGAATGCACATTGTTTACTTTTCCGTGAGGCAAAGTGACCCTTCAGCTCACTACTTGTTGGTCCTATTCATAAAAACCTGCTAGACAAGGCTTTGGTGTGAAGGTAATTGACAGGACTGTTATGTAACAGTAAGTGTGTGAGTGTCTGGGTAAAGGTGTGGCAGCTGTAAGGAGGAAGGGTGAGAGAGTTAATTATCAGGTTGAAAGTCATGTGGCAGTGATTTACTGTATGTGTGGTAAAACTCTAGAGTGTGTGTGTGTGTTTACCCACATTCAATACAGCGGCAGCCCATCCTCAGACAGCGTGCATATGCCTCCAGGGACGACTCACTGGAAAACTGGTCTCCCGTCAGGTAGCTAAAAATAAAGAGGTAACGTCAAAGTATGCAAACAAAAACACACATCTAACCAGTCTGTCAAAGGAGTCACACGTCAGGGACTGTACCACAAAAAACACATTCTTTGTTTGGTGCTAGCCTAAACACATTGATACTTCTAAATCAAAAGGGCTCTTTCCCTTTTGTTGACTGGAGTCAACACTTCTCACTCATTCAGCCGGTCAACTCAAACATAATCAAAGCAACATGGTAGTTTTCATTCCACTGCTCCAGTGTGTATTGTTTCCCAAGTAGTACAGAGGGTTATCATTTGAGCTGCCTTTCACACGCTTTTCAATGGCAGGAAAAATACATTTTCCTGCAAAATACACGCCTGGATCTCATTCTGGGACATAATTGTTAAATAGTACACTTTTATCAGATGTATGAAGTCAGTTCAAAAGCCCTCTTTGGTTGGAGGTTTCAGGAGAGGATGCCAGACTTCAGTGTTCCCAGGCTGTAATTACAATTGCGAGCATAAATGTCCCCCATCCCACCGTCCTTACGTGTTGTGTGAAGAGGAGATCCAGTAGTGGGACAGGGGGTTGTTCATATTCTCAGGACAAACTTGGTCCAGGGAGGAATCCCAGATGGTGTTCTCTCTGGAGAAGAGGTACGTCAGGAACTACACAGAGAGAGGAGAGCAGTGAAAATGAGGCTGAATTCCAACGTTAACTGATGTGTTCCTGGGGAAGTCTCAGAGTGACAAGGGATGTCCAAATACACACTTTATTAAGTCTGCAAAGAGCTTAAGTCAACTTTCTTTGGACTTCTTGGAGTGCACTGACTTCAGACTTCACTCTGAAGACTAGCCCTAATTCATACCAATATACAGTAGATGTGACAATGTAAACAGCAAAAATAACAACATAACCAGAGTTGCAAGCACATATAACAGGGTCTAAACATCAACATGTAGTTTAACACACATTTGTACACTTGGGCAGGCTCAGATGGCCTCTTGCAGGGCACACTGCCAGGATCTGATCCAGTCCTGGACCACAAGGATGTTGAGTCTGTGACTGCCCCAAAATGATTCTAAATAAATCATTTTGTGCCATATTCATGAGCGCTCATGTAAGTATTGTTCTCTCAAAACATAGGTAAAAGATCAATGGATGTGCAATCAAAATCCATAACTAAACTTATATCATGCATTTCAATGCATTAATGCACCTAAGCTATACATAGATACTGCAGTAGCACACATGCATTTGCTATATTGTACATAAGATTTGTGAATGCTTGGGAAACCATGAGCAGCTGCTTGGCGGGAAACGTACACATACATTAACAAGTGGGCACAGGGTAAGTTCTCTAGCGACCTCAGTCAGTCAGATGTTAGTGATGAATGAGATCTGACTTTTCATACACACATAATGTGTTATAACCTGCAGAGTTAGACAGGGGATGGTTGGAGTTAATGCTCTCGTAAAGGTAGAGTTTTACTGTGCATATTAGCAATTATATGCAGATTGACATGATAAAGGTGAGCATTTCAGAAGTCACACTGTGTTTGAAAGTAGTCTGCAGGGTTGAAGCCTGCAAGTCAAGAGGGTGAATATTTGGATTCAGACAGCGGTGGTGGTGGTGGTGGTATTTGCTGTCCTATCAGCACTCTGGCCTTTAATAGACTTCCCAATGCAGGTCAAGAGCAATCTTTTTTCTTCTTATAAAGAATTTTTCTTCAGGTGTTATTCTCAGCATGACCAGGGCACTGTACAGCCACTATTTAACATAATATAACCTCAGGCACAGAAAGACAGTACCAACGTCTGCAAGCTGGCTCACACCAGTTTCCTCTGTTCTGCAGTCAACCATAGCCTTGTGGCTGACCACGAAAAGCATCCCTCATTTCTGCAAAGCTCTCACACAGCGCCACAGTCAATAACCTTTTCTATATGTGTGGGAGGAGGTGCTTTAGGCCGACATCATGGCCATCCAGGTCAATTTCTGAGCATCTCCCACCCACACCAACAACACAGAGGGGGGCTTCAGAAAACATAACTGGCAAAAACACGTTTACATTTTCCATTAGTGAGCAAAGACCCAAAAAAGAGCAAGAAAAGAAGTGAGAAAACCATATGGAAAACTAAATGTGAGAGACGGTTGGGGGGTGTGCGTACCTCATCTTGGTGGAAATAAGGCTGCTCCACTTCTCTCAGGGGGTCTTTCAGGTAGCCGAACATAAACTCCTGAACCTTGTTGTTGTCTGTAGCCCACATTTCCTGGATTCACATGCAAACACAGATATATTTGAGTATGAAAATTAAAACAAAAATGTGCATTAGACTAAATGTTCAATGGCCCAGAGAGATTACCATCTGAGACTCCAGGAGGAAGCTCTTGAAGTCCTCTAGGGAGATCCTCAGTTCTGGTCTGTCGATGAACCTGGCAGAGAAAGTAATGGTTCACTTGAGCAAACACACACTCATGACGCTGCAGAAAGATTCACTGTATGTGTATGGGTTTAGTTTTGACATACCTTTGTAGAAATGGGATCTCCATCTAAAAAATTTGTCAAAGAGGAAAATTTCAGTTAATTATTCAAAGTGCTGTTCTTTCAATGTGTATGGTGGTCATAATGTAGACGGACATAGACATCCTGTGGGGGGGCAATGAGGTCATCCATTTAATCTGACCTCAGCCTGCCAGCCTGCCTGCCTGCCTGCCTCCTCATCTGTGTGTGCGTGTGTGTGTGTTTGTGTCCTAATGGCCTCCACCAGAGGGGTTTGGTGGGTTTTTAACTGGTCCATATTGATCTCACAGCCATTTGAGAGCAGACAGATGGGGGAGGAAGGGTACCTTGGCAGGGCATCAGATGGGGAGCTGGGGAATGAAAGTGCTGGGCCAGTACAATCTGTGGATACAGAAAAAGACTGCACTTACGTTTTTTTGAGCATCAAACATGAGGCTGCGATAGAGCTGGGCAAACTGACTGAAGGACACGTCTCCATTCCTCAGCTCTGAGTCCTACGAAAAAAAAGCAGCAACGCGAGAGCGTAACGACCGTTAACAGCAAATGATAAATCTTTAACCTCAAACAACATCACACTGAAGGGGAAGTGGGCAGAGAGATGGGAGTGTAAAGGGGTCTGTGATAAGTAGGAGGTGGTTACCGGAAGTTTCTCTCGGAGGAACCTCATGTTGGGCACCCTGTAGTTGACCTGGCTCAGCATGCTCTTTAGATCCTTACAGGATATCCTAAACACATACACACGTTTTGTTGTTAAAAAAAAAAAAAAAAATCAAACACAAACATAGACATGCACGTACAGCAAGCACAAAGACGTCTACTAACTCTCACACGTAGGCACACTTAAAAATGTGCAAAACACCCTCCCCTCGTGCTCATGTGTTTTTGGCTTCACTTTTACTACACAGCCTGGAATTCTGGCCAGAGGAGACAATACCCTAACAGCCTGACAAAGGCTTGCTCTTTCGTCAGGGATGTAACAGACAAACATCTCTGTACATCTCCTCCATCCTCTGCAGTCTGTTTCCTGCAGCAGGAAGAGGTGCTGGTGTGTGGCTGAGAGCTCAGTTCCTTCACTACACCTCAACAAGAGCTCTTCCGCAGACACCTACAAGCCTGATTTTCTACTTGCTGTAGATGTTACACTGGGGAAAGGGCACGCAACTGGTGCACCAAACAATTGAGTTATACCTCATTGCGCCTATTTCCTGTGAGGGTGATCTGATTAACTCTGCAGTTTTCATCTTTTGACTGAGCCGACTTACCTGTCTTCTCTGTTTCGATCAACCGCGTAGAACTGCTTGCGTAACCACCTTCAAAACAAAAAAAAAAAAAAAAAAAAAAAAAAAAGACAGTTTAAGCAAGAAAGAAGTAAGACAAAAATCATGAATGTTGTTGTTGGATCTGTTCAATCACCTTTCAATAACTTGAGCTTTGGATGTAGTGTTTATTTACATTGGTGTTGTTTACCTCTCTATTTGAAGCGGTGTCGGTGACTTCAGCGTGTCGGCCACAAGCCAGTTTAACCCCTTCACCCACATGGTCATCTCCTCATCAGACGTTGCTGAGGAAAAAGCAACACATGATTCACTTTTAATGTTTTTCTTTCCTGAGGTTTTTTTTCCATGTTTTTTTGGGGGGGATGTTTCTTGCACAAAACAAGCGTCTAAGGGCAGATTGTAAAGCTAAGGATATATTATATATTTATATTTAGGATATATTTAGTCAAGTCACAATATGATTATAAGGTGAAATACTAATGTATTTGTTGTATTAGAATGTATGGAAGTCTCTCTCTGGGTCTGTGCTTACCTGCCAGGCTGAGCGATTTAAGGCGAAACTCTGTGCCATACAGGATGACGAAGCAGTGAGCCTGGTCCAGCCGTGCTGCCGAGTCCTCCACATAGCGCTCAAAGTCCCGGGACTTCTGTCCAGGACGAATCTCCTTGATTTCTCGAATGTCAACTGGGAAGAGAAGCATAACATACAACAATTAACAAAGCAGAGAACCACCATTTCTCCCAGAGAGCAGGGCCTTATGGACAAATTCAAAAATAATTATATTAATAAAATTATTTTTGAACAGTATCAGTACCTGATTCAATCTGATTTCGGTTTCCCAAAGCCCAAAACCCGTTCATATCAATTCAGTTCAGTTACATTGACCGATGATTCAGTTACATTGACTAAAAGCAAATGCAGTACTTCCCAGAATTTATCCTGGGAACATCAGTTTTTACCTAAACTGAACAAATGATCAGCACAGGTGTTTCCTTGAATATAAAACTGTTCGCACATTATAGGCTAAATTGTGAACATATTTCTTGCGTATAAAACTGTCTACCAAGAATTCATTTTCTTTGGCAAATGCCAAAGAACTAAAACACAGCTTATCTATATTTTTTAGGCTCGCTTGTCCAAAAAAGTTGAACAAGAGTAGTAAATGAGCTGCACCTTTTACAAGGGCATATTAATCATTATCACTTTGATATTGAACAACTATGCTTTACATCAGATAAAACTTGTCAACAACATCTTCAATAACTTGTGAGATAACACAATATGATCATGTCTTCATGTAACCTCTCCATAAATAATACTACCAAATGAGCTTCAAACCCTTGTGTAAAGTGTTTCATACTGTAATTTACTCACAAACATGATTTTCTTTTTATGTGCATCATTTCTGGCACTAACCCCCTATCACAGAGACTAGCAAGCAGACTGTACGAGTTCCTAGCCCCCTAACCACATAAAACAGTCAACCTGAAGATGTGACCTGAACCACATATAGGTGCACTTCTAGAAAAGACACACAGTAGACAGAAGGTTAAATATGGATTTCACATGAAGATGATGAAGTTACTGACCCCAAATTAACCTTGGTTTCCCCTTTCACCACTGCAATCAACCAAAACCACCATTTACTAATGTGCAGACGAGAGACCTTGAGCAACCAGCACAAACCAGTTTGGGATGGAACTTGGCTAAGTGTGTGACTTTTAGAGCGCTTGCTTGTGGTTTTAATAATTTACAGAACACAGGGCATAAGACAGGGAATAATAACACGCCAATTAACAACACTGCCTAACAAGCTCATACCTGGTAAGTACTGTATATGTAGTTTCCCCTAAACTAGACTGCTTCATCCTTCATCTTTAGGAAGGATACTGAAAAAAAATGAGCTGGTACAGTTTTGTCTTGACTCCATTAATGAGCTCAGAAGTCAGAAGGCATTAATGAGAGTGAAGGTTGTAAAGTAGCTCAATAGGTTCCTATTAGCATTAAATGAGCAGTATTTAAAGACCTACTGGCATGACTCTTCTGCATGCGCACGCACACACTTCTCTCAGCTCCTGCTCCTCTTCCTGCACCCGAACCACACATCCTGTGTTTCAGTCGCCTACATACCACATCTGTGCTTACGTATAGGTGAGAATGTGCATGTTCTTTTCTCAAGCATCAAAAAAATGATGCATGAGAAGTATGTCTTCTCATGCAGATATTTGCCAAGTTGAGCTCTCTAATCATACATCATATCTCAGTTTACTCTACCCGCTATACAGGCCAGCAGACTTCCGTTGAGAGCAAGGCGGCTTTGACAGGCTGATCTGTTACAAAACACTTTTAGTCATTTGAATCAAAATATTTAGAGCCTGCCTCAGACAGATGCAGGAAATAAAGAGATAGCCAGAGGTGTAACCTTACTGAAGGAGATGAGAGGAGGTATCCTACAACACACCCCCACACTTCCTCCAGTGCTCCATCCTGCCTTCCACACCATTTCTACCACTCCTCACAAGGGCTGGTTGTATTTGGAGTTGTTAAAAACCATTGCCAATAAAATATCTGAGTGTCTGAAGCTTTTAAGACACATCTCAAACACCGACTGAAGTCAAACCAAATCTGTGATCACGAAATGTATTTGTCTTTTTATTTGTGTACTTTATATCTATATTTGTGTGTTGTGATTTGTAATGTTTTCTGTTTTCTGTTACCTGCCTAAGGACAACAGATGTAAATTAGCATTTTTGCTATAATCTGGCATGTTTACATCATGTATTTTGTACTGATGTTCATTAACATGCACTGTTCCTATCAAACAAACAAACAAACAAATAAATAAATACGACAGTTTCTGATACCTCATTTTGAGGTGGGACAGAGTCTAGAGCATTTTGCTGGTTCTAGTTTTTGAAACCTGTGGATTTTCTGGTTCTCTCTGTTTTATATTAATCGAATTGACATAAAAAATTGAAAACCCTTGGGCATGACAATAAACGATTTGAACAAATCACCTTGTGCTTGAGGAAAAAACAGGAATTTTATAACAGGACATTTTATAGACTAAACAATTAATTAATCAAAGAATAATCAAAAGTTTGACTGATAATTAACGTACAGAAAATGAAAATAATTGTTAGTTGCAGCAGTTTCAAACTCTGTTTTAATTCACTAACTACCTAATCAAAGACTAAGTAAAGACTACATATCTGATCGGGCATCTGATGCCAACTTTTGGTAAGTGCCAGGTCGATGGTACAGAAAGGCAAAAAAAAAAAAAAAGAGGTTTGATCGATGCCTAGCCCCATTTCTCACTCAGACAAATTTAAAAACCCTCGTCACCTCTTCAGATATTAGTTGAATGCTGTGCAACAGCAGCTATAGGTTGCGTGTTGAGCAGAAAAGAAAACTGCACAATATTGACAAATAATCATGTGCTATTATTTTGCTGGATACTACAAGTGTGATATGAATTGCATTAAAATGTGCAATTATTAGTCTACTGACAGAAAATTAATCAACGACTATTTTGATAATTGATTAATTGTCATTTCATTTCATTTCAACCGATAATTTCAAACATTCGGTAATGGCCCTTTAAATGCTGTGATTTGCTACTTTTCTTTGTCGTATCTGGTTACAAACTGAATCTCTTTGGTTTTGGGTCTGTTGGTCACACACACACAAAAAAAAACCATTTGAAAATTCATCATCTTGGGCTGTTGGAAATTAGAGTAAGCACATTTCACCATTTTCTGACATTTTATAAAACAAGAAGATTAATTGAGAAAAGATGACTCAATGGTGAGTTGCAGCCCTAACTACAACTAAAATACACATTTCTGTTTGACCAAATAATAAATAAAAAGCTACGTTGTATATTTTGAACATGAAACTGTATCAGTTGTAGAAGCGTATATGGCAACTTTTGAATTGTTGGGTGACTGTACAGCCCACAGCGCCACAGCGTTTCAGTGTGAACTTCCACGTCAGCTGATCATATCAGCTCCTTTGATATCACAACTGATGAAGTTAAGCGTAGGACTCTACCCTACCCCTGATGAGTAAGTGTCATGCAGCTACATGGGTTCTGTTCCCTTTTCTCACACAGTGTAAATGGAGCAAGCCGACTGTGGAGGTGTGCTGGTTTACCAGTGACATCCTGGTCTTTATTACAATGTTGTCATACAGGCATGAACAATCTAAAGGTAGATGCTGATTGCACAACCCTGCCGTTGCCTGCGTGTTAATGTCCAACTAATTTGTCGATCTATTTGTCGTAAATAAGCTGGGCTGACAGCCAAGTGTGTAACTGGAAAAAAAAAAAAAAAAAAAAAAAAAAAAAGGAGCAGTGTGTCAGCTAGAAGTGACATCAAACGTCTGAGGTTGACAAAGCATGTGTGGGTCCTTTGCGGAAGGTATGGAAAAAGCAGGTCAGAGTGATGGCAATTTCCACAGACGTGTGCAGGTTATTCTATCCACATTTACATTACTGAAAAGTCAACAGAATCTGGCAGACAATTTCCTCATTATTTACTAGGTTCGGTTCCAAAGAAATTTCCAGGACACGGCTGACGACATTTATGTTGACTGATGGTAAACGCAGGTCAGCGTGGGCTCTGATAACATGAAGACATACTATGTTGTTTGAATGATTGGTGACACTTGCTTGTTCACGCTCCACTGAGATACTGAATGTACAACACACGGTTTCCCAAAATCCTCTCTTGAACACTTCTCACAATCCTCCTTGACAGAGGAGAGCGAGGGCTACAGCTACAGTGTGTTCATTACAGATTAATATGTATTGTCTCAGTTAATCATGTAGTGTTTTTACATGTTAGGCAACAGGGTAAAATGTCCAGTCTAGTTTCCCAGAGTCCAAGGTGACATCTTCGAATGTCACACATTGTCCAACTGACAATTGCAATGTCAAAATATATCCAGTTTACATTTAATTATATGAAACAGAGAAGAAAAGCAGTAAATACTCAGAACTGAGAATCAGTAACTATGGACTGACCTTTTAGCATATCTGCTTAAAGAAATGACCTAAACAACTTAATCTATTATCAAAATAGTTGCAAATAATTTCTCTGTCGATTGCCTAATCATGTAAGTGACTAACTGTTTCACCTATAGCATTCAATTAGTAACTGCAAAGCCATAAATAATCAGAACTATCAACTGTTGGAGTAAGTATATGTATGTGCGTTTTCCTACTCAATTCTGCAGTAGTTGTGGCATGCCATCATTAATTAATGAAGTGTGAAAAACCTGAAGTCTTGTCTGTCAAAGTTAATTCGGTGTCACAGTTGTGTGTTAACTAGCTGGTCCAGTAAGTCCTGTGGGGAAGGCTCAGTGAGAGAGTGGGACAGGCGGTGGACAGAGCACCGAGTGTGACCGAGCACCGATTTACTGGTCATCAGAGAAACCCTGTGGATCCATCCACACAGACCCATATTCAGACTCGTGATGAATATGTTGAACTGTATTGCATTATACAGAGAGGTGTTTCTGTTTCTGTTATTTAGTCTACCCTCACTGACCTAAATGGGGTGGACAAAGTAATAGAAACATCTGTCCATCACAAAATTCCCCCTAAAGCTGATTCAACAACTCTCTTATACACATTCACCACACACTGAACATTCTACCCTCCATGAAGAACGGATTTTATATCTGGACCGCTGTATTAAACTGCATTCATTTTAGAGGGATCTAATAAACCGCCAACTGAGTTTATATCTGCAATAAGGTAACAGCGGCCATTATACTGGCCTGGCAGATTTAACCCTCAAGCTCTGGTGATAGTTTACTTTCTGTAAATTCAACTCAGCAAAGGCACTTCAAGACACTTAATTACACTGATGTAGCTTGCGTGAACACCAACATCACTGTAAAGCAGTGCTGCTCATTGATTTGCAACATTGCCGACAATGGCCAGGGATCAGTCTCATGGTATATGATGTCATGCTCAATACCACTTAGCGAAATCAGCTCCTACACTGTTTCTGGGACATGAAAAAAAAAGCAAATTAAAGCCCCCTTCTGAGCAAAGCTAGTACATATGAGAGGATCTGACCCTGTGGTGGGCTCCAATGCCTGCGATGGGAGGTTCCTCTGCCAGGCCACCAAATTATAGCTCAAGAGCGTGAGAACACATTTGGAAGATCATTCATAAAAATTGAAAATTGACTCATTCAGAGCATGTTCATGACTTAACTCACTTAAACATCTGAGTTGCTCTCTCGGGATGATAAAGTAGCAAAAATGATGGCTCACACCCAAACATGATTATGATTCATGTTGAACTTGCTTTGTTATCAGTAACACACTCAGAAACCAGAGGTTCTAAAGATGGTTTCACACTGTGATTGTACATGTCGTGTATTCAAACCTTTACATTTATATGTGCCCTGGATATACAGTACTTCTAACCAGTCTGTTACCGCCAATCGTTCTGCAAGACTACATCCTGCTTTGCCTAGATAGATAATTGACTCTATTACCTATCTAGACAGCTCTGCATTTATTGCATCACATTTTGATTGATATACACAATGGGGCCAAAAAGTCTGAAACCACTTTGCCAGTCACTTGAACGGGAAAGTGGTCTCAGACTTTTGGGAAAAAAAGAGAAATCGATGCGAAAGAACAGAAAATTTGTGAAAAAAGAACAGAAAACACTTTGATAAGGGACAAACAGGTACGCTTCTGAGCACTTTATATTTAGCAACAAACTAGAGTGCTGTTTCCACAGTTAATGGACATCATTCTGACACTGCCATTGATAAGGGGGTAAATACAGCCGGCCAAATTGTTCCCAAATGATCACACACTTCCAGTAAAACCCTTCATATTCTATTTCTGTACGTTAATGAGCCGCCCAGGCCAATTTCACATCTCCAGGAGTATCAAATGGCAGCTATGAGCTCATATGTGTATAAAACCGTTCACCACAGAGACGATGATACTGTTGTGTTCAAGAAAAAAAATTTTAGCCTCCTGTCTTTTTGCCTGTGTGTGTGTGTGTGTGTGTGTGTGTGTGTGTGCGCTCTTTTTGCTGCATCCGGAGCAGAGTGCAGCTGTGCACAAGGCATCCTGCTACCCACGAGACAGACAACTTAACGACTCACTGAAGCCCTGCATATCCTCAGTTAGACACACTGTTTTGTTAAAGATTAACCTGAGCGTCAGCTTCCTGGTAAATGACAGTATATTCCTATTAATGCAACAAAAGTGTTCCAGGAAGCGTTATTTCTTCTTCTTGTTGACCCTGGATTTGTAGCTGAGATGTGATTTATCTGCTTCTGGACAACACTGGCCGTTCCTTTAATATCCACACCTGCTCTTTCAAAACATCACATTGTTACATGTGTAACATCACATGCTACAAAATAAAAAAAACGAATAGTTATACTTTTAGGTACTCTAAATGGCAGATAACAAACACATGAACAAACCAAATCCTACACATGTTAGCAGGACAGAAAAGCAACTTTCATTAACCAATCAGAGATGAAAAGGGCACAACTGGTATTTTCTTTGGACTAGTATTGTTATATAGCTTGAATGTTGTCTTTGTCTTGGTCTTGGAGGCTGCATCAGAGTTAGGTAACAAAAACTGTGTTGTTATTAGGCTGTTTTATCCAAGTTAAATGAACAATTTACGTCTCTACCCGTTTCACTTTCATTTCCACATTAAAAATCTTTTTTTCTCTAAATTTTCTTGCATGATATTATATTCTGGAAGCGCCAATACTACCCCTAAATATTGTCACATTACCAATATTAATGAATTAATCAATTACATTGTGATTTTGGAAGTGACTTCTTCAGTCCTGACTGACATCATTCTCCAGCTGTTTACAATACCATTGTGTCACCGCGCACTAGGTCTTTTGTGAGCACCTCACAACACTTTGTAGTTGTCATATTTCTGAATGTATGCAAACCAACCAGTTCTGGCATGAATACCATTGTGCTAGGGCCAGTACTCAGGAGCATCACTGCATCTGTTTGTGTGTATGTTTTCAGTTTGTGTCAGCATGCTACTCACTCTCTCCCTCTATTTTGTCCGTGCCGCGAGTCCAGATAATAGTCCTGGTCTCCAGCTTGACTTGAAATGTCCTTCTCTCTGGCCGCTGGGACTTCTTTGAATAAAACAGTGTCAGTACTGTCCCCAGCTCCAGGTCTCGGTACAGGTTGTTCATCTCTGTGTCGTTGTCCATCCACGGAACAGGTCCGTTGGAAAAGAAGCCTGAGGTCCCTGCCATGTTCACTTCCCCTGTTTGTTATCCGCTTCCTCTCAGAACAATCTGCTCAGTCCAGGCCTAGACAGGGATACCTACAGCAGGAGAAGAGAGGGGGGAAACCCATGAAACAACAATTCCCCAGGGACTTCTAGTGTGTCAGTGCTGTACACACATTACACCGCAGTGAAGAGTTGACACGTTTTAAATAATACTGGAATCTTTACCATAGCATGTACTGTACATGTCTATATACCAGCATCCAAACTATTTTTCAATTACTCTCATCTTTGTGTGTACACATTTGACAGAAAAATCGTTTATTTTGAAAGATACTCTTACATACATTTTTAAATATATGTTTAATGCGAACTTGTAGTTTGAGTAAAAATGTCAAGTTATAAAATTGCATTTATGCAAAATCCTTTGTTAATTTTTGAAGCAACTGTATCTCAAACATACATTTATAATAAAAACAAATGCGATGCCGCCACAGGAGATGAAGCAGTGACACTCATAAAAATAACAATATTGTATATTTCTAAATGTACATTTTTTGCATGCTTTGTACACAAAAGATTTGTGTACTTTGCTTTACAGGAATATAAACTTATGTTTTATACACGACGGTACATATATAACAAAACCTATGATGTAAGTTCATGTACAGAATAAATGTGGTACTAAAGTGGTATGCATTACATAAAACATAGCCATGCTGTGTTAGATCTGTAGAAAAGTGGTCATGATGATGTATAAACAGAGAAAGCACACAATTTAAACATTTGATAACATATATGATCTTATTGATTTTTCTGCATGGCTGAGGTCACTCTCAGTACTGTGTACGAATGAAAGCCTGTCAGGACCGTCCAGTAACTGCACTATGGCTTCTCATTAACACCGGTGTAAATAAATGACAGCTGCAACATAAAAAAAAAAAAAAAAAAAAAAACCTTTGTCAGGGAGAAAACGTGTGAATTCACACCAGATAACTTTCCAACGTGATTTTACCTTTTATGAAGCAGCGGGGAGGTTGAATCTGATTTAGACGGACATGCTAAAACAACCAACAGGCCTGTAACCTGCTGCAGAGGAAAGCAAAGTTTCCTGTGGACACACAAGAACTCACATTAAAGGGAATACAACAGGCGGCGAGCAGCAGCGGAGTGGGATAACAGTGAAACAAGAAACGCCTGGCTATTTTCACAGCGTGGAAACGGGGCCGGTGTGTGCTAGCATTTCGCTGGGCCAAAGAGAAGAATCATGGCTGATTTCACCTCTGAAAAAAAAAAAAAAAAAAAAAAAAAAGCCCAGGTAGCACTAACTATTCTGCCCCTTTCTCTCCCACCCTCCCCTCTCTTTTCTTCTCTACCGTACGGAGAAAAAGCAACTGGAAAACAACACGTCGCAGGGGCTGCTGTGCTGTACCCACCGCCGCAATCTCGGCCCAACCGCACATCTCCAACGGCTGCTCCTCTCTCCTCCTGCGCTCCCGTCGTCTTTCTCCTTCTCCTTTTTCCCCCCGCACCCCGGTTTTCCGTGATTAAATCATCGCTAGGGCCCGGAAAGGCGCCGCGGTCCCGACAACAACAATCCCAGTTTCCTCTTCTCCCCTCCGGCCGTCCATAGAGAGAGAGAGAGAGAGAGAGAGAGAGAGAGGCAGGCAGACAGCGAGAACCGTGGCAAGACTACGCAAGTTTGTCTGCTCTTACATCCAGCCAGCTCAGGCCCTTCCCCCCAAGCCGACCACCAGCGGCGTCAACGGCACGGAGTCAAAAAGCAGGCATCCGCCGAGGGTTTTCACAATAAAAGTCGCGCCAAAGAACTTGTTGCACTGTTTCGCGGGATGCACAGTGAGGAGTTTTGGATATGGTTTCAGAGAGTGGTGGTAACATCAGCTTTTATTTATATGCTATTTATATATGCTATATATATATATTTTTACATTTTAGTCATTTGTATTGTCAATTACAGTAGAGTCAAAGAAATTTGGTGTCAACACTGTAAAAAATTGAAACACATAGCCCCTTTTCAACTGGACCTACAAAATTTGTTTGTTGTGTTCATAGCTTTCAAGAAAGGTTTTTTTTTTTTTTTTTTTTTTTTTTTTTGTAGAATTTCAACCCAATTCAAAAGCACATCATCCCATGACTCAAAAAAGATGACAGCTGGATGAATAATTGAATAAGTATGTGTTATTCTTATATACATTATTATGGTTTTATTTTAACTGACCAAAGGCCAAATATCATCCAAGGATGCACCTGGTGCTGTATATCAGCTTGATTTTCATTTGTGGATGATCATCAGGCCCGATAATACAACAGGACAGAAGGTTCAGCAGCTAAGAATGATGGCTGCACATCACTGTGAGGCTTCAACTTACAACAGTGCATTTGGCTATTTTTGGCAGATGTTGATAAATGTTTTGGCATCTATGGAACTATATCAATTGGATTTTGTGATACTATCATCTTGAACTCTCGTTTAAAATGCGCTTTAAAGCTTACCTTGCACGTGGTCTATTCTGAAATCCCACATACAGTGGAGGAGCTGCGTGTTAAAGCAAACAACTCCAGGCATTTATTTTGGAGGCAATTACCCTACGTCCGGTATAACCTAGTATATGTCCCGGCCGCTTGACGTAGCTCATCCCTCCAGTAGGAGCGCCTGTATCGGCCTCTTAAAGACGCAGCTACTCTGTACTGCCCCCCTCAATATAACCTTTATCACAACTTTACAATTAACAGGTAACTTTGTAATTATTTTCCCTGCTCTAACACCGCACTGAATTACAGATTAACATACCAATAGAAACTCATGCTGTTTTGTTCTCCTCCGTATGTGATTGTTTAAGGCTACTTTCCTTCTTCCTGGAAAAAGAAATTCACTTTTGTCATTTATCTGAATAGGGGGTGAATATAAGTGAAAACAGACATTTAAACTGATAAATGAAGTACACATATTATTGGTAATTGGACTTGACTGATTGCTGCTGATTACCTTTGACAGGATTATGTGTCTCCCTGTATACCCGGGGAATGAGTATTCTGTTTCAATCCCGTTTTCACACACAAAAGCAGTGAGGACAAAAAGAAGCGGGTTGATGTTTTATTCTGAAGACTACAAAGCTCAAAACAATAAGTATTCAACCAATCAGGAGTTGTGTGAGAAATGATCAAACAGCAGGAAATATTAATGACAAAATTTAGAATATCCATTCACATTTGGAGAGCAATTCAAAAAAGACACTTTCTGCTTAATCATAGCAATACAAAAAAAGCACACTACAATGATAGACTTCTGTGATTTTTCTCTTTTTTTGGCAAAATCCACATCCCTCTTAAAAACATGTCTGTCTCTTTAAGTTCTGACACACAAAACATTAGGCTGTACTTCAGCTGTTTCAAGTAACCAAGACGAATGTCACATCTTATTCACTGTAAAACTGTGGTAACAGACACCCACACACACACGAGTTGCATATGAGCAATGAAGAGCTTTTTGTTGTAAATGCATACCGCACACATTTAAAAAAGAGACATGATTCATAGTTACTGAGAAATGACAAAAAATATGTACATCCCTGAAATAAACGGCAAAATCAAACTAAATGAAAAAAATGATGACATTCTATGTGCTAATAATTACATGGGCATAGTGCTAGGGTTTCTATATTTCACACTGTCATCAGTCTGTCAGGCTCATTTTACTGTACCAGTCTTTCACACTAAAATTCCACAAATTGAAATTCATCATATCATTATTTCTCTCACGTTGTTTCTCACAGTCTCCCATACAAACAGTTATTAATTCATTATTCTATGAGAATATAGAATTTCTCAATAAATCTGATGGCTTACAAATTTCAGTACAGTCGTGTCTGGCAAAAGATAATACTCATGTGTTCATAGTTGTTTGTTCATGGGCAGATACCTGCAGCTACATACACTCTACTGTGATTTTTTTTAAATTTTTTTTTTTTAGAGCAATGCTCTTTGGGAGCTTGGTCAAATAGTTGAGGAGTTATTTTCCTATATTCACAACCAATCCATATATACAGCACAAATATTAATCTGTGGTCACAGCTCCTTTACAGTTCCTTTACAGCCCTGCAGTAACCACACAGTGGAATCATTTGACATCAACTACAAACCATCTTTACAATCAAAGGCTTGGTAAAAAGGTAAAACATCATGTGTGTTTAAAACTCATAGTCCTTTTCAGCCATGTCAATTGCCCAGGCAAACTTCTCTCTCTGGGTTTTGTTGTAGATCTTCTCAATGGGAATGTCCCATTTCTTGCACCTGGAAAGGAGGGAAGATGGACCAGTTAAGGGCTAAAAATGACTGCGCTCATCCACTCACTAGCTGCCTCCACTACTCACTAGTCACATCTGGGAAATTCCATGAAGAGGACTAGGCAGTGAGTCAGATGTCAGCAGAATATCTAAAACTATTCAGCTCATGTGAACTGCTTTAGTGTTGTAGGGACTTCATTAGTGACCATGGTTTGTTCACTGCTTTTTATACTGAACTGGGAAAGAGTCCACTATGTATTACTATACTGGTATAATATCTCCTTTAATCCAGTGTCATATGTACAGCATACAGAACTTACTGGTAAAACTTATATGACAAGGTCTTGGTATTGACCTTTTTAACAATGTACATTTTGACTTGTCACAGCAGGAAAAGCTCAGGTCAAACAAATCTCATTAACGATGGCTCACTCTGTCGAGTGTCCCAGTAAGCCATGACGGAGCCAACTGAGCCAGCTTGCATAATACCAGGGCCTCAAATTAGCTCACCTAAATGGAATGCACCCCTTATAAAAGTTATTGATTACAACTGTGTTCTTCCTGTTATGACATGCCAAAATGTCTGCTATTGTGCTACGCCATTCTAGCTTTCTGGGACACTTGGGTAGAATTGTTTATGAAGAATTGTTAGTGTTATTAGTAAAGACCTGTGCCTTTTCTTCTACAAGTAAGTAATGGGAATTCTGAATTTCTGTCACATTTTAGGTTGAGAATGTTGAAAATGTTTTCAGTTCTCGTGATTTCTCTAACTTAAAGTGCAAGAACATCACAGCTATATTCTAGTATTACGCACCGATATGCACATCAAACATTTCACAGATTTAAAATCATGAATCCTGTGTGATAAGAGTTAAAATTTTAAGGCACACCTGTAATCTGATTTCAGATTAAATGCTAATTCTGTTTTTTGGAGTCACTAATGAGGACACACTCAGAAAATGATCAAAGAAGTTTACAATAAGATGCCAACAGTTACACTAACTGGACTCAACTGTTGAGTTAATACAGAGTCTTGTTTCACAAAATCATATGTAGCAAGAAAGAAGGAGCTATGGAAAAAAGGTGGTGATGAAACAGTTCAGCTTGGACTGCTAATGAATAATATAAATAAAAATATGAATAAATATAACTGAAAATATATATAAAATAATATATATAATATAATTAGAAGACACTACAGCCCGGCAACAATCAACCCAACTCAACTCAATGTTTTTATCTCTGTCACACATACTCACAAACGTACAACTACACTGTAGACCAGGTTCCCATGCACCACCCTATTAGGGGGGACCCCATCCCTTACGCCTTACAACCCGGCAAAACATGGAGCATTCCTGTATCCATTGTGCTTGAGGAGGAGGGTCTCCATAAATAGCTGTGGGGCATGGGTTAGGGAGGGCGGACCACTGGCCTGGTCCTTCATTCAGCCACAGACAGCTCCTCATTGACTTCCCACATGGAGGAAAGAGTGCTGTTTGGGGACGCTCCCTGGCTTTTAGAAACAAACCCCATTGTTCCTCGCACTCACACGCTTTTCTTCCTCTTATTTTCCTTCTGCAGCCGTTAGCTTTTTTGCTTGTGCTGCTCCTTTTCCTACAATGCAAGAGCATTTCCTGCCTTTCTGTCACCAAGGTAGATATGCGCCCCCACACACCCACCCACCCAGAGAAAGCTGACCTATTAAACAGTAGGTGGTTTTCTCATTTAATGTTAGTTTTTTTTACACCTGTAATTAAATAGTAGTAAATAAACATAAGTGGACGACATCTGCTGCATCACATACACACCATGCAACAGAGATGCGTGGATCCAGGTAGTTGAGCTTGGAGGTGCCCAGAGCAATCTGCTTGTTCTCCTCCCTGTCTGTGGCCTGCACCTGGAGCTTCATCAGCTGCTCCTCTATCCTCTGGACAGCTTTACGCTTCGCCTCCACAGCCCTAAAGGATGTACGGAGAGAGACAGAGACAGGAATAAATACAGGTACAGAGAGAAAGAAATCAAGAAAGGGACAAAGATCAGGACGCATAGAGGCACAGAGACAGGAGTGAGAATGGAGGGAGGAAAAATTATATGGATAGACTGAAAAACTGATGTCCTAGCAATCATAAACTTGAAGTTTAGGAGACACACATATACAACTTTGTGGCCTTACACCCCACCAGGTATTAAGAGATTTAAGTAAGTAATGGATAAGAGTGTGACAGTCTCTCGCACTAGCAGCACTCAGGCGTTCTTACTTTTTGCTCTTGTCATCATGGGAAGCCTTGTGATCAGCCTTGGCAGCCTTCAGCTGCTTCCTGGCTGCAGACAGTTGATTCTGTTTCTCGTCAATCTGCAATCACAACAAACACACACTGAGTGAAGAACATAATCTTCACCATATAGACAGGGGCTATCTTCATATTTCATTTAAAAAAAAAAAACTAAAGCAAAATTTTCCTCAAGATGACACCAAGACACCATTGCTAGCAGAGGGTGAACAAAACCAAAGGAAGGTGAAACATTGGGTTTACCTTGGTCTGGAGGTTTTGCATTGACTTCTCAAATGTTTTTGGTGGAGCTCTCTGGTGGTTACAGAGGATGGCCACTGCCCGGTTGGCTCGATTGTATGACAAGATCTTAGCTGGGATGCTGTCATCAGCTGGACACCCAACAATAACACAACACGATAGGAGTTTAAAGTTCTTGAAATTTTAAATAGTTGACCAACATATTGCAGTGCCCATGTATTTAAAAGCAAAATAAGTTTCATTCATAGTATAATTGTAACTGGACCATCTATATAGTGACCTGTTCCTGTAATTATACAAACTCTGTCAAAATATAGTTATTAATTGATGGGGAAGGCCTTCAAAGTTAGCATGTGTATACTGTGTATCTGTGAGGTTCAAGTTCAAAACCCAGACTCCTTCACATCTCCTACAGTCCCCAGTATAAATTCACTTTGGCCACTTCACCCTAGGGGAGCTATGATAATGTAAATTGAGCTAACATTAACATTTCGCACTTAATTTATTTAATTTGTGTCAGAGCTGGAGCAGACCAAGTATTATTTACATGGAGGTTTTGCTTTATTATTTGTCCCCATCAGGTATGTTTTGTTGTACATGAGTTTATGTTCCATGTTGAATATTTTATTATGAAACCCTTTGTACTGCTGTCCTCTGGGAGAGGAGCTGGAGCGAGCAGGTTCATTTGCACGAAGGTTCTGTTTTATTATCTGTCCTTGTCAGAATAAACAGATTTAAACTCTAAAGAGATCTTCATTGCTAACAAACACAACACAGAAGCCACCGGTTACATGTTACACATATACATGCATATGTATGCAATATGCAATTGAAGAGACTAATTAATGATAAAACCACAGTCCTATACTGTGGTACTTTATAATTCCTTACAGGCAATGACTTATTGAATGGATTTCATTAATTTTTTTGTTTGATTTTGATGTTGATAAACAATTTGACTGTTACCTCAATCTGCCTGAAGTAACTCCTGTTATTAAATCCAGTGTAATCATCTGTTGAGTTTACAGCAATATGTATTGAGTCCAAAAAACAAGGCTTTTTCCAATTATACTTATAAGGCAATTATGCATTTTCCAAATATTTAAAGACCAATTATTTTCTTCCAGTCTTCTACTGACATTCAAAAGACTATACAACACCATGCACCATACCATCTAACAATTCAATCCTATGCTATTTTTGTTTATAGGAAGACTTCTTTCCAGAATCAAGGGGCAAATTGTGTCAATTTATCACCATTTTTAAGTCATACAATAATGTCAGATCTCATCCATCTCATGACGCATCTTCTACATTCAAACTTGAGTTTTTGTTGAATTCAGCAATTGCAGCAAAATTGTGAAATGTCACAAAGAGTAATTACAATGTGTACCTGTGATTAGAAACTACATGGCTACATGTTATTTAAGTGAGCTGCTTTTTTTTGTAACTGGCTGAGGCTGCTGTCACTCACGGCTGGTAAGTTCCTTGAGCTGCTGTTGGAGGGTGATGGAGGCGTTGTAGGTACGAAAGACCTTGGCTGTCAGTCCATCCATCAGCTCCTGTAAGTGTTTATTCAGAATAGAAGTCTGCAGGAGACACAGAGGAAGAGAGCGCAAAAAAGGGATGGAAAGACAGCGGAGTTGGGAGAAGCAGAGTTAAACAGAGAGATATAAATTATTAGGATTATCAATTTAAATAATTCACTTAGAGACAGGCCCTGGAGGCAGATATTTGCAGGCGTTTCTTACATTCAGTCTGTCGAAGAGGTCGTCTTCTGGCTGTTTGTTCTCCAGAAACAACTGAAGGTTTTTAAAAACCTGTTAAGAAGTCAACAAAGATTTGCTGAGCATGAAGTCACTTATATGTAACACCTCAGAGTTAACTGTTCATGTATGCACTGTCATATTTGTGCCACATGGGGGTGCTATAATATTTCTGTTCATCATAATTAAAGTAGATTACACTACTAGATGTATGGAGGGATGCACAGAGAAAGTGCATAAAATACAGTAGATAGAGCAAAGCTGTGTTGAATTTGTAACTGATAATAACACATATCTAGTGAGTGTGTGTGTGTGTGTGTGTGTTTGTGTGTGTGTGTGAGTACACTCTGGTAATGGCAGGAAACAGACCACCCTCTGTGGCAGAGCAGGCGGAAAGGTTTTAGTGCCTGATCACCTGTCTGTGCAAACATCCTCCTCAGTGTAGCAACTTCTTATCTCATTAACACTAAATTCACATAAATGTCAAATGCACACCCTGCACCACCCTCGTAAAAGCAGAAATCACAGTTTAGTACTTTAATGTATTTGCCACCAGTCCTCTGTCTCCCTTCAGCTCTGTTTATCTCCTCTCTCCCACCATTCCTGTATCCCTCTCCTCTCTTTTTCCTTCCCTGTCTTACCCTCTTCTCCACAGGGATCTTGTTGTAGTAGCGGATGGAGTCTTTTCCCAAGAAGTCAAACTCCACCACGTACTCCTGGTCGTCCATTCTGGGGTACAGTTTGATGTGCTCCACCCGCAGCGAGCAACAGCCAACCGTGTCCGCTGTCTCACCTTCCTCCTTTTCATTACCTGCCCTCAGTGCCAGCTAAAAGGGAAACACCATACATTATGATCATTATCAAGATTTCAGAGTGAAACATTCTCTTAGGATTTATTTCATAAACTTGGTCTATTTATACCAGTGGGATGAAGGGAGACTTTTACCGTTCCATGTGAAATGATAAAAGATGGTCTGTAAATATTTAAAACTGTAAATTTCAGCAGTTCACATCACCTTACTCTGATGCTATATTTTTTTTCCAGATGCAACTAGTTAAATAATTGGTGGTTGTAATTAGTATTAGTATTTTATCTTTCAAATTTCACTGTACTTTCCTCACCTTGTCTATGAAATACAGTGCCACAGCTCTCTGCCTGATCCTCATCTCTTTTGATTTCCAGTCGTCTCTATACTGGTTTCGGATGCGATCCACACACTTCTTCAACCGTCGGGCAGTCTCATATTTCTGCCAGTCCTTCTCCCCCTGCACAAACATACACAAGCAGCTATTTCTTTTCATCAAGGTAAACCTGGTAAAATATGTAGTCTCAAATATGGTTTAGGATTAAGACAAGACTGAGGCTGGAGGCTCAGTCTTGAGACCACCGGCACCTTGATTCTGGAGCTAGGATTCAACATGATGTACTTGATGGAGCCCTGGATGTTCTCTGTCCAAGACGCCAGCCAGGTCACCTTGTTATCGTGCCGAACCTCCTTCCATTTTGTTCCTGGGGGAGGTTTAGGTTGCTTGGAGTCCCTACAGAAAAGGAGACAGATTTAAACAGATGATAAACATGTTGACAGCACTTTGCCCCTTGTTTAGCACAGCATTTCCCACAGCTCAGAGCATTTCTGTGTTTGTGGTGTTGTCTTACTCCACTGATGCTGCGTTTCTACCTGTGTGTTGATGAAGGACCAGACCATGATGAATTTTATATTATAAACACTACAGCTATGAGACAATAGAGCACAGAGAAATGACACTGTAAAACAAACCCCATTGTGAGCAGTACGTGTCCTCACTCAGTAGTGTTATTGTTTGCACACACACAGCGGGACAGGAAGACTACCTTTGACACAGTGCCGGCATGTGTGTTAGTGATACATCTGCCCTACTGTACATGCCACATGCAGCACGTACATTCCTTCGCAGGCATCCCTGTGATGGCAACTGAATACAACAAATTAGCCTTTCCTTAAACTCTCTTGCAAACACACTGCCCTGGAGGCATGGAAAAGAAAAACTATTCCCTCTATAAATAAATCCAGCAATTACAACATGACAATTAGAAGATGAAAGAAGAAGACAAAAAAAGAGGTTGAAATGGGAGATCATGGTGAAGAACAGGACAAAGACTGTGAGATACTGTATGTCTGAATGTGGCCTTTTGAAAGACTAACAGCTTCCACAAGCACCCACTTAATATATCCTCCTTCCACTAGCACATATGTTCACACCTTGCCCTTGTAATTCACACACTAGCCCCAGAATGTTCTATCATATAACCTCATCTATAATGGTTTGACAGGGCCAACTTTTGGTAAAAACTTTACTTTATTTTGTGTTCTTACTATGGACCCTAGAATTAAATAAAAGTGGAACAATTCATGGCAGTGAGGCTAGTGATAATGAGATTACCCACTTGCTACAGTTAATAATGATATCTTCAGGTCTGATGCGCCGTTTCAGCATGCCCATCTTGGGATGGTCGCCTCGTCCTCGGAAGAGGCCCGGTGGCTCAATGCGGAAGTTTCCGATCCTCTCCTTGTGGTTGTCCATGATGCAGAAACCATACTCCTGGAGGACTCTCTCATTCTCCTCTTTGATTTTCTACAACGTGTATGAAAATATCAAAATATGAGAGAGATGAGAGATTTCATGATGTTTTCAGGGCTGGGAGAGTCTGCATGAATGCAGGTCTACCTGTTTCTCCTCTTTTGACATCTGTTTCCTGGCTTCTGATTGGGCCTTGAAGTACTCATTCATCTCACTGAAGTTGCACTTGTTCAGGTCAGTGATCTTTGACTTCTCCTCTGATGTCATTTCCTAAAATAAAAGAGAAGATATCTGAAGCATGCCTTATTTTGATGCTTGGACTTCACACCCTCTGTAGACTCTGGCTTGTGTGCTCAAATTGACACACTCCTCACCTTCCTCCAGTCCTTGAAGAAGTTCTTCCTGAAGATGTCCTTAGTTGTGTACTCATGATCCAACATCTTAGAAAAAAATGTAGCTACCTCCTCAGCAGGAGCACTGAGTTTCATAGTCTTACCTACAAATACAGAATAAATAATACTGTAGTTTTGACCAGAGATAATTGAAAAATATACAACTTATTTTTTTGCACAGACATACTCACCATCATAGTAAAATTTGACTTTGTCAGGCAAAGGTTCGTATGGAGGTGCAAACACTGGACCCTTATGTTCAAGGAAGCGCCATTTGGAGCCATCAGTGTATCTCTCCTCCTCCCACCTATTCTCCAGAACAACAGAATACGATCAGTGAGAGAACAGAAAAATATGGTATCTTCTCCTCAGTAGCTGTTTATAACGGCTAACTGGTCTTGGTGTGTAATTTCCTGAGGAAAAGAACAATTTGACCCCAAAATTATCTTACCATTTCCACTTCTCCTCTTCTTCCTTTTTGGCTTTCTTTCCTTCTGTTACCTTTTTGTCTTTTGTCTTTTTTTTGGGCTTGATGTCCTAAAACAAGTGGAGAGAACAGAGTAAATCTGGAGTTAACTAATGTTCCAGCCTGGAGAATATAACACCACACACATATATATATATCAAAATAACAAACAAAAACAAAATGAACCTCATCCTCCTCATCTTCTTCATACTCATGTTTCCTCTTCTTTGCCTTTTTGTCATGTTCTGTCTTGACTTTTTTGGGCTTGTATTCAGATCTGTAAACGGTACATTGATTATCAAACTGTATCTCATAATACAGAATTATAGACAACTAATTCTTAAATGTAACTACAGTGATTTGGATTCATTTGAATGATACCCACTCTTCATCATCATACTCTCGTTTGGTGGACTTGTTGTGTTGGGGAGAGGGGTAGAAGCCGTTGTCTTCTTCAGGCTCGCTCTTTATGGCTGCTGGGCTTGTGTCTCTAAGTCACACATTGAAGATATTGAATTGCATATTAGTGAAGCACTATCCCATTCATCATAACGAAGCAATAACTGAGCCTTTTCCGAAATGATTTATGGCTCGAGCTGCTTTATAATTACTTTGATTTCACATCAGACACAACAAAGTGATGCTGTTTACCTTACATATCCATTTTCCTTTTTAGGCTTGTCTACATGGGATGATTTGATCTGTGAGAGACAAAGAAAAATATATTAGATTTCCCCATCTGCTGGTAATTAGCAGTCTTTAAGCTGTCTAAACTTTGACTTATAGTCAGAGTCCATGGAAGGCTGGAATAGCCATCTGTATAGTTAGTAGTTTTATGTTATACTGTCTCATGAGAACAATCTCAGGAAGACATTGGGATAAGTCAATAAATAATGAAATAAATAAAAAATAACAAGTTATATCAAACCCACAAAATAATTGGTCATGAGAAAGCAAAGCTTTTATGTTAATGTGACAAACTATTTATTTTGTAATGATGACAAAACTTAATTTTCTCACTACAGGCCTATACCATTTTTCATAAAAGAAAGACTGACTATGAACAAACCTTCTCTTCTCTCCTCCTCTCTTTGTCCTTGTCTTTCTCTTTGTGTTTTTCCCTGTGCTTGTCTGAGCTGCTGTCGCTGTGCTTCAGCTTCTCTTTGTCTTTGTCTCTGTGTTTCTTCTCAGAGTGCTCCTTATGTTCGCTGGAACGCAGAAGCCACAGAGGTCAGAGATCAAGTGCAAGAGGTCAGACGTGGTCCAGATGCATAGGCACAAAAGATGTCATCGACGAAGCAGCAACCACCAGCAATACCAATGTAACTGTTTTTTGACAAACAATGACAGTGCCGTGGACAGCTGCCAACAGGACTGGCCAAAGTCGTGACTCTGCTAATATACTGCAGCCCACAAGAATTTCAACCAGACAAAAAGAAACCATAGCAAATGTCCATACTGTTTCAAATTACAAATGCGCTGCAGATGTCATTCATAAAAGCACATTTTTGTGAGTGCTTGTGATGTACCATGGCAGGGTTCTTGTTTCAATTAAATCAGCAGTAACCTGTCTGATTCCTTCATGTTTGTTGAAAAAATTTGCCTGTTTCATATGTTTTACATGGGCAGAATCCTTATCAAAATGTTACAGACTGTTATCATCCTTGTCATTTAAAAATTCCATTATGACGGCTAAAACCACCAGAATTCACACTGGTAAAAATGAAGCATTGTGAGGACAAGTACATGTTAAGAGGTCTTACTTCAATACACAAATACTAGCTGTAAAAACCTCTGTTGGTCAGGTCATCAACTTGAGCAGTGTCGTGTGCTTCATTAGGAAAAAAAAAAAAAGATAGATAGATATCCTACCTGTTGCTGTGCTTCAGTTTCTCTCGCTCCTTGTCTTTCTTGTGATCTTTGTGTCTGTGTTCCTTGTCTTTGTGCTTGTCTTTGTGTTTGTGAGTGTCTGCGATACACAGGAGAGATCAACTTGTTTAGCAGCATTAAAAAAAAATCTGAAAAAAGAAATAATTTTATTTGTGTATATACAAGAATCAGTCTTTTACATTTAGTTGTCTACACTTATAGATTTACATGTCCCTAACATTTATTTGAGCCAGGAAGTGTATTCACATAAACTGGTGGAGAAAAAAAGCAAACTCCAGTCCGTCCAGGGGTCAGCAATTAGGTACAACAAGAGGCCAGTTTTTTTTCAGCGATGTTCAGTGAGAGGTCAACACAGTTTTATAGGTGCAGTGATGGTTCAGGTATCTACTGTATGCTGCAGCGTATTTTATTTGTACGTATTTTATTTCATTCAAGTTTGTTTTGGGATTAGATTTGAATGCAGGTGTCACTTTGTTAGGGCTGACAGAGCTACAGCAGCATCTTTAATAATCATTTGGCGAAAGACTGACTCAAAACTGACAGCTGCTGGCCTCGTTTGCTGTATGATTGACTGAAAGTGTTGTCGTTCATGTTGTTGTTGCCTTAGAAATCGTTTTGATCAGCAGGCCATTTCTGTTAGACTGCCAAGTATCTGTGTCTGATAAGCCAAGTGCTGACTGTTGTTAGTTGTTACTAGGTCATATTTATTAGAATTCACATAAGCCATGTATACACACTGTTACCTACAGTAGAATTATGACAAATCCTCCAAAAGTTTTGATAACCTACGAAAGGAAAACTATTTTTGTTGAAGGCCTGGATTTGGCCCACGGGCTGCTATTTGCCTATGCCCTGCTGTAGTATTTACCACAAGATCGCTGTAATATTCCAACTATGTTTTCACAATATTATTATTATTATTATTTCACAACTTTTTTTCAGCGGGCTGTTATCAAACTTTTGATTTATTTATTTTTATTTTTTTTTAAATAGAAACTATGAGGAGATAATAGTTTTCACACTCTCAGTGCAGCTACTCAGATGACTGTTACTGTAAGAATTTTACATGGGTCTTCATACTGAGAACACCTCCAGCTGAGTGAAGCCCCTTCTGGAGCAGACCCGGCTTGGCTTGATCATCACCTCCTGGCCCCCTGTTGTCATGGCAGTTTAATAACGCCGTTATCTGCTATTGTCACGTGAAACAGTAACACACCCCAGTCATAAGGTCCCACACTGCTTTCCTCTTCCAGCAAGTCAAGCTGCAAATTGAGGCTACGGGCGCTCTCAACTTTGTAAAAGCAACGGTAGAGGCTATAATTTGTGCAAAAAAAAAAAAAAAAAAAAAAAATTACTACTCAAGGCATATGTTTTTAATCATGTAGTGCAACTTTCTTTTCTGTGACTTGAAGTTTCAAACTCATGCGTGAGGATTCCCTGTCGGCGGTGCAGATAAATGCCTCTCGCACAGAGATGGAGGCAGAGTGCAGCTGCTGGGGAGATACGGGCAGGGAGAGGCGATAAGCTCCCGGCACTCGCCTCCATATCACGGCAGACAGTTGGCTCACCGATCGGCGCCCTGACCGCTACATACAGAAAAAGAAAATGGCGCAGAGACTAAGTCCTCAGCCCCAATTCTGCCACTTTCGGCTCCAAAATTTGTTGCAAATGCACGCACATATTGTCAAAGTAAGACGTGCAAAATGAACACGATGCCAGGCCCTTTCGGAATAGCTCATCAGATTCAAAAACCGAGGGTCGCAAGTGTACATTTCAGACCCTCTTTTTGAACAATAGCCGCAAGAGAGTGGAGGAGAAGGGACTTAGTCTCTGGGACGCCATTTCTGTCCTTTTAACAACTAACAGTAGACAGATCACGATTTCGACCAGAAATCAGAGTCAGTATGAATAAAAATCCCCATCAGAGGACCTACCGCTTCCTTTAGATCCTGAATTGACCTGGAAATTGTGAAAAAGGACGTTTTAATATTTCAATTTTGAAAATGCCGGTAGCTCGGTTATTCAAGTTTCAATTGGCATACAGATGTACCCTAGAAATACGTTTATTTTGCTACAACAACATGCAAATACGCCACGTAATTTCAAAGTTTTCATTGAAACGACAAAGAGACCAGCGTAACTTAGCTAACGTTTCTTAACCGTTATTTCATATCAAGACGATCAATACTTGTCAGTTATGTCAGTTATTGTCAAGGAATTCAAACAAACTGACAAAAAAAAAAACAAAACAAAAAAAAAAACACGAATTATTGACAGAATGCTACCTGAGAGCCTCCATGTCCATGATCTCCGCTCATGGTCAAGTTGTTTTTGTTAGTGAAGCAGGTGAAGTTATCACAGCAGACAGCTGTTGAGGATGCGAGGCTCAGGGAAGCCTCACTGACACACTGGAATGGAGTCCCGACGTTCACTGACTGCGCATGCTCACACCAACCTGAGCACAGAAAGCCCTCTGCGTGGTCCATACCTGAACCACTATCCAAATATCAGAGATCGAGCCAGTGTGGACGCTGCTATCCGTTCAGATGTCTCTCATTATTAGCCTGTTTGATCGCACCCAAGAGGACACGTGTTTCTGCTTGGGCTAGCACAAAAAAAAAAAAAAAAATGTGGCCCTGTGTGCCAGTTTCAGTGGGCCCCCAATCCCCAATTCCCCTTACATCATATCAAGTCCTGTGTTTGAACACTACCAGTAGTAACATTAGTAATGAACTTTTTTTTTTTTTTTTTTTACCCCACAGTGCTACTTTTTCAAAGCAAATGATTTCTCAAAAGTAAATAATGCTTTATTTTACAGGTGGTTCATGGAAGGCTTATGAGAAATTGGGAACAGTAACTAAGTACATTTTACTCTAGTAGTGCTTAAATTGAGAAGCACCTATACTTTATTATTATTGTTATTATTATTATTATTATTATTACAACTACTTTCTATGTGAAGTCCACTACATTTCAGAGGGAAATATTGGATAATATAAACGAGTGGTTTCCAACCTTTTTGGTTTGTAACATCTTACAAAAAGCACTGTGTGGTTGGGGTTTTATTTCAGACATCTATGAGTTGGTAACAGCTCCACGAAATAGTGATTTCCCCTCTGAACTTCTCACATGGTTTCATTTCAATACATTTTCAAATGATTCAATATCTCACCAAAGAAAAAGTCCAAAAAAGCAGAACAATAACTAAAAACAGAGCTTTGTCTTCTTCCCTTTCCCATTAATAATCTCACACCCCCTCCGCATTTTGGTCGCCCTGTGTGTAAAACTGCAGAAAACTGTGATTCAAACTTTTTCCACCTCCAACAGCTACAACAGTTACATGCTGCTTATACACTGATGCTTCAGTGGTAGTCATCTAATGATGTCATGTATAATATGAATCAGTCAGAGGGACCAAACCAAGATTTTGACTTGTAATTGAGTATTTTTTCATTGCTGTATTGGCTCTTCCACTTAAATAAAGGATCTAAATTCTCTGTCCACCACTGGATATAGGATCCCGACTCAATAAAACATGTTTTACTTGTTTTGTGTCCCTTTGTGGTCATTTTGCGTCTTTCAAGTGAGCTCTATGACTTTCAAACAAATATAAACAGTTCAGTCACACAGAGACCCTGTCCCAGAGGTCCTCTGATCTCTCACACCGCTTGGGCCTGTGCCCAGTTCAGTAATCCATCCATGGGTTTGCTATTGCCTAATAATTTCTTGAAAAATTCCTGGAAAGAACCAAGTAGGTTAGTACTAATTGCTGTAAAAAGAAACTTGACACTGTTAGTTTCTTTAGTTCAGATTGTTGTGTTGAGTCGACGTCCAGATGAATTTCTATGAAAGAAAGAGCTTCATGTAAACTCTACTGATTATTTATCACTCAAGTATTTATTGTTGGAAATTCATTTATGCTAAATGGCACGTTGCTGTTTGCAAGTATTGTCCATGCATCTTTTAAAAGGATTTTTTAAAACTGCTACTTTTCCTCTAATTATCCTCTTTTGGCACCAAAATTAAGTTTTTTTTTGTAAGACAGTTCTGCCTGTAAGTTTTCTCTGAACATGTACCAGTACAATTACTGTGTTTTCTAATTCTGACAAGCTGTTGGTGTGCAATGTTATTGCAGGATCGAATTAAATCAAACTGAATTCCAGGCTTCCTGTGAGCCTTTCTCATGGCTGGGCCCTAAGAAGTAAGTTTCACTCCCCCTCACTACTACACACCTGCTTTTCTAATTGTGAGCATTCGGGTGCTGTCAGTACTTCAATTTTTCTTCACCTAAAGGGAGAGGAGACCTGACTGATCACACTGCCCACTACTAAGTGCTTCTCAGTAATCTAGGAGTTCAATGCAGTACTAGGAAGAATTAAAAGGCTGTGACCAAATCTTAGGCCCTCAGGAAAATACATGAATCATATTACCCAGTTTCACGGAACAAAAGCAGTAGAAAATTTAATTCAGTTTACAACATAATTATACAATCATGACAAGCTCCATTATCAGTCTTCACATGATTAATCCAGCATTTAATATAAAAAGCACATTCACACAAACACATACTGTATGCACACATTCTAACTACAATCTCACATAATAGCATGGACAAAACAATAGCATAATTCTTTTTAAAACAATCTGTACATGGTTTCCTCCTCCAATGAAAATTCATAATCTGGGACAGAGAAACCAATATCAAATGATTCACAGCGGAAAACAAAAACATTTACAGTACAGTTCACAGGTTGCCACAACTGCAGTTGTGCCTATTTAGACTTCCTTCGTTTGGCTTGGGTGGGGCTCGCTCCAGTTTCTGTTTAAAAGCGCATACAAGTGCATTAGGGAAAAAGGTAGTAATACATGTGTATAGCTTAGGTGCAGTGAGAGGTATTCTGTCTTTTAAAACTGCTTGTGTTTACCTTTTACAGCAGCACTGGTTCCAGGCCTGGCTGATCTCTTCCTAATGCCAGTGTCTGCTACTGGCTCCTCCTCCACCTCCTTCTCTGCCCGGGAGCTGCGTCTGCTCGGTCCCTTGGGCTTCTCCACAGCAGCTCTGGGAGGACCAGACAGAAAAACAACAAACGACAAGGAAGAAAGGACAACACACGGATGTGTTATTAAACATGCAGGGGAGTGAGTTAACGCTGCTCTACTCAGAGAAAGATATAATACCACTCAGGACTGCTGTTTTTCCTCGTCTACCACAGATACTGTCCATCTTCATCCCGACAGCATCCACTACGTCGACATGATCACTGCTTGTGTCTTTGCAGCGCAAACATGTTAAAATACATACCTTGGGACTAAGTTGATGGGCGTCTTTCTTTTCTTTGCCCATCTGTGATAGAAGTGGAAAAACAGCGGTAAACTATAAACTGTGCTGAACAAACATGGCTTCACTTCCCCACCATATTATGACAATCCCCAGGAAAAGAGATATGGCCATAAAGGTCAGAGGAGTAGTACAATGTTCTTTGTGATAGGCTGTTCTTTATTTAAACTTCTGACATGCATTAGTATATTTATATTATTGCATGCTAATCATACATACCAAGTGCTGAGGCCACGTGGCTCATTGTTTTCACCCCCTTGGCCAACCAAATGAACTCCCTGAGTTTCAGTAGAGTTAGAAATGTCTAAGCATTTCTCCTTCAAGAACACGGGTTTTAAGACTAGGCCAACTTTTCAGAGATCAATAGCAAAGGACACCTTGATAAACCCCAGCATGTTAAAAGCATTACACAGCTCATCAACAACACAGCAATTGAAAGAATACAAGAGTTATGAGGACTCTTACCCCTGCTCAGAACCTGTTGAGACCTCTTCTCCTGAATAGGACAAAGACAAGATTTATTTACTTCCAAGTGACTCATAAGACCATATGGAATTGTTCTTTTCTATTTAAAAGACAAGAGGAAAAGGATTAAAACACTTACCCGTCTTCTCGCTAGCAACAGGTTCCTGAGACTGTGGGACTTCGTGTTGAACAGGTGCTGGGGAAAATATGAAATAGTTCAACTGACACATTTCAATAGGCAAATTATTAGTAATTCATATGTATCTCAGGTCGCTCAACTAAAACTACATATAAAGTAGCTATGTAAATGTATGTTGGGTGTTAAGCAGGAGCTTTGCCTGCCCATCAGTTATCAATGGTTTTGCACATAGCAAGTGTTTCCCTTTTTAAACAAGATAAAAGTACAAAATATGCTTTGTAAAATATTCAAACCCAAGAGAGCTTGATAATTAAGGTTGCATGACACTAGAAGCTGCATAACATGTTATTATGTCATGTAACAACTAACCCTTACCGCAGCAGTGACACATGGTATGTGTAGTCATCATCTTGACCTGACAAAGAATTATTGCCAGAATATCGTTCTAATCCTGTTTACTTGATACATGTGGACATCCAGTGCTTTTTTTAAGCTCATAATTGTGTGTTTACCTGGGGTGGTCTGAGTGGTTTCATGAGGTGCTGCAGCTGGTGGCATGGGAGGCTCTATAGCTGGGGCGTCAGACTGAACTGGTAGAACTCCACTGGGGTTAACAACTGGAGAGGATGTGGTGGGGGGAACCTCCTGAACAGCTCCAGGTGCAGCAATAATTGGAACAATGGACGGGACAGGACTTTGCACAGGAGCAACCGTAGAGAGCAAGGTAGCAGAAGCAACGTCTGTGGTAGTACCAACTACAGTAACAACAGGAGCTTGAGAAGTTACGGCCTGGGCTGGGCTTGACACTGTAGCTGGTGCAGTAACTGGAGCCTGGGTAACAATCTGAGTAGGAACAGTGACTTGGCCAGGAACTGGTATTGGAGAAGAGACTGCGGGTGGAGTAATGTTGTTTGGAGCAACAGCAATTTGATGGGGAGCTGATGGTTCAATCTGAATGGCAGGACTAGCAGGGGGATGAAAGACCTGTGGTGGCACAGCCACAGTGGGCCCCTCTGCAGGCCTTTCTGCAGGGCTTTGCTGGGAGTCAGCTGAACCAGAAACAGTTGCAGCAGCCTGTGCAGGTTTACTTTTCACTTGCACAGCAGGAGATGGAGACATGGGGGTCTTTCGAATGGTGTTAACAACCCCAGGACTAGAGCAAGGAGGTGGAGAGGCCAGGGGTGGCTGAAAGGGAGATGATGCTGACGGGCTTGGATGGGAAGATGGCTGCTGGACCGGAGGACTAGCTTTCTGAGCAGAAATTGCCTCACCTAGATTTTCTTTTTTGAGAGCCCCTGAGTTAATTTGCTGAGGAGTTGTGAGAGTACCAATTGGAGGTGATGAGGACATAGTAGTAGCAATCTGGACCTGTCCAACAGCACTTCTTGCAGGCTGAGTGCTAGTCAAGTTAGCCCCCGAGGATTGGGTGGAGCTTGGGGCAGGAGAAAGTTGGATGTTTGTAGTGGACACTTGGATAGGCCCTACCATGGTTACTGCCTGTGATACCACTGTGGTATTGGGAGCCACAGGGGCACCCGGGACCTGGAAAATTGGGTTGATAAATACAGGGGTGGTAGCGATGAATTGAGGTCGGGGGACTGTCTGCTGCCGGATGTCCTGAGGTCTAATGTTCTTGTTAGGGACAGCCACCATGGTGGAGACCATAGATGTGGGTGCCTGGGGAGTGGGGGCAGAGGTGATGGGGTTAGAGGTGACAAACACAGTGATCTGGTTGGGGGAAATGGTGCTAGAGGAGGCAGGGATCTGTATGACTGAGTGAACACTTGTCACAGGTTTAGGACTAGGGTTTGGTTTTAGAGTTGAACTGGCTGGGTTTAGAGCAGAGCTGGAGATAGAACTGGTACTAACAGCTGAGGCAGAACTGCTCTGACCAGAAGTAACTGGGTTGGGGCTTACACTTACAGTGGTGGTATTAGTGTTAGTACTGAGGGTGTTACAAAGAGTAGCTGTTGGGTTTACGTTTGGACTGGGATTGACACCAAGACTGGAGATGGGGTTTTGAGTAAGGCTGGGTGTAGTATTGGAGTTCAAGATAGTGCTGGGGTTTGAGCTGGGAATTGAAGAAGGCTGCGAGTTAGGACTGCTGGTAGGTACTGGAACAGCAGGCCTGGGTTTAGCTTCTGATTCATTTATAGTGGCAGTAGTCGAGACAGAGGCTGAAACATCTGTACTCTGGGAATTACTGTGGAGTGGTCTGTCTGGATCCAAAGCAGACTTGGGACTGTCTTTTCCCATGACATCCCTAATAGGTACTTGCCGAACAGGCATGTTTGGGATACCTGTGTTATCCAGTAACTGGTTGAGGGAGGTTGGCGCTGCCCTGAGAGCATGTGATCCATCAGAGTCCTGCATAGGTGCCACAAGCGTTGTTTGCCTATCCCCTGCACCAGCCTGCATTTCCAAGTCAGGTTTAGGCTGCTGAGGCACAGGGAAACGAGGGCTTGTCATTCTCGGGGCTGATAACTCCCTCAAAGGCGGTGGGTGGGTTTGAGGCTGAGGCATCTGTCGCTGCTCTGCTGTCACCATTCCCTGACTTTCCCTGACTCCCTCAGCAGGGTTACCTTGTATCCCATGGAAGGGGCTCTGAGTCTGTTGTGCTTCTATGCCCCCACTCACTTGTGAAGGCATAGATATTGGACTTGGGGGTACTGAGGTAGGGCTTAGCATCATGGTTTGCCCCTGAGGGTTAACCAACTGCTGCTGGTGGGGAGGGCATGTGATGGCCATTTTTGTCCCCTTTTGTCTTCCTGGACTTGGGGTGGCTGACTTGCGACTAGAGGCTGGACTTGACCTCCGACTATTGCTAGGACTTGCCCTCTTACCCTGCCCTCCAGGTTGCTTGTCCTTATTAGCACCTGCAGCCCCTGCTCCAGTGCCAGTAGAGAAAGGCTGTTGACTGTTGTTAGTGTTATTTACACCTGTACTGCCATTGTTGTTGTTGCCTGATAGAGTTAAGCTGGGAGGGGCCTGCCCAATGGCTTTCAGAGTTGTTGGGTTAAGACCTTGCTGATCAAATCCCCTGTTTAGGTTAGGTTGCCTAGGAGGCAGAGGAATGTTGATTTTGGGAGGAAACAACCCTGCAATTGAAGCATTTAGCCTCTCAGGTGAAAGGTTGATTTCAGAGGGCTCAGTACTAGGTGGACGATTAGTGGGAGTGAGGGGATGGTGGTATGGCCTGGGGCTGGCTCTGTTAGGTGTTTTGGGCCTGGAGCTCTGTGAGGTTGTGGGGACATTAGGGAAATGAATGCCAGCCATGGAACCTCCTTGTTGAGGCTGAGTGGGTAACTGTTGCTGGGGACTGGCTCCAGTATGCGGGGGCATTGGTGATGGACCGGGGCCTTGCTTCATCATATGTGTGTTGGAGCCCTGATTGGGCATCATCTGTTGGGTCCCGTTTCCTGGCTGCACTGCCATTTCTGGGCCACCAGGCCTGTCCTGCTTTGGGTGGGCCCCTCCAGGGGCCTCCTCCGATCCAGTGCCTTGGGGACCCTGGCCTACATCGGGATGGGACATTCTTCGTGCAGTACCTGCAATCTATAAAGGAGAACGAATACAAATGGTATACAAACTAAAATTCAGATTCAGAGATGTGAATGTGAATATCATGTTTAGGTATGCCACAGCAGATGGCCCTCACCTGTGGGTTCACCATCAAGGGCATCCCTCTGGCTTTGTCAGGTGACGGTGGTACCCCTCCATGTCCTTGGAGACTGATCATTACAGGCATGTTGCTTTGCTGTGAGACAGGAAGCCTCTGCACCTCAGGTGGATTGCCCATGGCCCGAGGAGGGAGCTGGCCACCCGGTGGAATGGACATGCGATTTTTTGCCTGCTCCTGTTGCATCTTCAGCATCATCATCATCTGCTGCTGTTGCTAAAATGAAGATGAAGATTAAGTAAGAATAGATAAATCATTAAACATTGTGTTGATACAAACCATTGCCATTACTGTGAATAATGACAGTTTAATATAATAATAAAACAATAATAATGATAATAGTAATAATAATAATACCTGCTGTTGCAGGTGTGGCTGTTGAGTTTGTTGTTGTTGTTGCTGCTGCTGTTGTTGCTGCAACTGATGAGGGTGCATTTGGGGCTGTCCTTGACCTGAAGTTTGCTGCCCTGTCATTCCCTGCTGCCCTTGAGCATTCTGGAGACTCTGCATCTGCATCTGTTGCATCTGCTGCTGTTGCTGCATCTGCTGTTGCTGTAATTGTTGCTGTTGTTGCTGTATTTGCTGTTGTTGCATTTGTTGTTGCATTTGTTGCTGTTGCTGCATTTGCTGTTGCTGTATCTGCTGCTGTTGCATGTGCTGAATTTGCTGTTGTTGTTGTTGTTGTTGTTGCTGCTGCTGTTGTTGTTGTTGCTGCTGCTGTTGCTGCTGCTGTTGCTGCTGCTGCTGTTGTTGTTGTTGTTGCTGTTGCTGCATAAACTGCATGGGTACCTGCTGCAATACTCTCTGGTCTCCAGGTTGGCCAGGAAAACCTAGGTAGAGTGTAGAGAGGCACATATACAAAACAGATACAAGTACAAATATTGAAAAGTAAAGAATACTGGGAAGTTTCTACAAGTAAAGAATTAATTGCAGAAATCCATTAATTCTGTTTCAATTACCTGCAGGCCTGTTGGCAAAATCAGTAAGTTTTGGGCCAGAGTTGTCTAAGCCCAAATTCTGTTCACCACCCATATTTGGCAGTTCGGAATCCTCCATGCCAGCAGCCACATCAAGACCACTAAAAAAAGAGAACACAAATGGATAAAGCTGAGACAAAGAATTAATTTAACAGTGATTTAACTTATTTCAACTGTCTGCCATGGCAAAAGATAAACTAAACTGTAAAAAATACAAATTATTACCCAAGTCCCTCTACTTGCTGTTGCCCCTCTCCCTCTTTGGCCTTCTTCTTTCGTGCAGGTTTCTTTTTTTTGGGTTTGGTCTGATTGCCTCCCCCTGCTCCTTGTTTTCCACCTGGCCCAAACTGGCTGGCTGAGATATCACTCTGCAGCAAGTTAACAAGCAGTGGGCTAGTCAGTGTAACATCCTTGCTGACGGGAAAGCCACCTGGCTGTCCGCAGGGTGTCCCCATTGGGATCTGGCCTGGGAACTGTGAATTAAAGTTCATGCCATGACCTGCAAAGTGGCCGTTTCCCATCTGCATGTGCTGAGGGCCTCCCATCATGCCTTGCTGCTGCTGTGCCTGCATATCAGGGACCATCTGTTGTACCCCCAAGTCCCCTGTCCCATTATTGGGATCTCCCAGTGGATGTTGGTGCTGTTGGACAGCCTGTTGTTGTTGCTGTTGCAACATAGCCTGCTGCTGCTGTTTCTGCTGCTGCTGTAACTGCTGCTGTTGCAACTGTTGTTGGATAAGAGGGTGACCAGCAGGGAGTCTCATCTGTTGCCCATGCATGCCCATAGCTTGATTTGGATTGCCAGCAATAGGAACCTGTTGGGGCTGTTGCTGGTTCATCTGCTGGTGTTGTTGCTGCTGCTGCTGTTGTTGCTGCTGCTGCTGCTGCTGCTGCTGAAGCTGCTGCTGTTGCAACTGATGCTGTTGCTGCTGTTGTAACTGCTGTTGTTGGAGTTGAGCCATTTGCTGCTGCTGTTGCGGAGTCATCTGCTGTGGGCCAACCTGACCCTGGAACTGAGCCATGTTACCGGGAACGTTTGGAGAGGGGCCACGCAGCATCTGGCCAGTCATGACCCCAGCTGGAATCTTGCCTCCAAATGCTTGCTTGTTGCCCTGCATCTGGTTGGCAACCATTTGTTCCATCATGGAGTTTTGTTGCTGCTGCTGCTGCTGCAGGAGCATGGCCTGGTGCCCTTGGCCTCCAACCATCTGACCCTGCCCATGCATCACCCCCTGGCCTTGCTGAGGCATCATCTGCTTGGGTGGGGTCATTCCTCCTCTCTGCCCTTGACTGAGGGGCCTTGAGAGGACAGTCTGACCTCCACCCTGGCCTTGAACCATCTGGCTGGGGGAGGAGGACACAGGCTGGGCCTGATGCTGGAGGCCCATCATCTGGGTCTGGAGGCCAGGCTGTTGCTGGCCCATACTAGGCCCAGCAGTTGTACCAGGGGGCGGCCCTGCCATGCTACTTTGTACAGCCATAACATTGGGTTGGGCATGGGGTGGACCCTGCATTGAGTTTGGTGTGGAGGCTGATGGCTGAGCCCCTGATATAAAAGGGAGAGGGAAAATATTCAAACAAAATTCTTAAACTGGTTTCACTACAGGTAATAAGAAATTATGCCTTCTGCTAACCGCATATTAAGTCATGGCATGTCAGATAAGGCAACAGACATCAAAGTAGTGCCTCAAGTCTTAACACAACTTGTTGAGTTGAGTCTTAAAATATTACATCCTCTAAATCAATAAATTTGTGGCCTGTGACCTAGTGTAATATTTTCTTTAAAGGTCACTGAAATAGCATCAAAATGTCCCATCAGCCCCTACTTTTACTATAACCCTAAAGTTGTGTTTAATCTAACAATTCTGCAGTCCTGAAGGGTTTGTGTTATGGATGTTCCACTGACAGTGTTTACATTTGACTAATGCATTACCACTTGTGACAGAAACAGCATGAGTAATATACAAAATATTCTGATCACATTTAACTTAAGACTAGATAATGCAAAGAACAATAGTCCACTGTGGAATGTGTTTGTCTTATGCTACTTTATCTCAACTAGTCTATGGTGAACTCAAAGCACTACTGATTAAAAAACGCTACATTAAGCTGTGACAAAGGTTCATGTCAGTGACTTATATTGCCAGTAACCAGCCATCCCATTTAAGTTATGTATGTTTCCCCTAAGACACACCCCTACAAATCTGGAGTATTATAGACATTTTACCTGTATGAGTCATCGCTTGGCTGCTCTGTAGCTGCTGAGGAGCTCCTCCACCAGGCGTTCCTGGAGTGTTGGCACTCACCTGACCTTGGACAAAGTTTGGGGTTGGAAAACCCATGGGACGCTTCTGCATTCCTGTAATCAGTATTAATTGATTTTGTTATTGTAGAGTGCAACATTTCTGATAACTTCAACAGAACATACAGTTTTATGATGGTCAAAATCAACCTTTTTAATGTACATATCAATCTAATAAGAAACAGTTACCAAAAGCAACCCACCTGGGTGAACTTGGGCCCCAGGCTGTCCATGCTGGGGCATTCCCATGAATCCTTGTTGCATGTTACCTTGTTGGCCGAGAGCTGCTCTTCCTGGTGAACCAACACCCTGGGGAAAACCTTGTGGAGTTGTAGGTCTCTGAGCCATCATGGGAGGAGTCCCTGGTGAACCTTGCTGAAAGGGGGACGAGGAGGAACCAGGTGACTTGGCAGTAAGGTTGCCCTGTGGTCCAGAAGTTGGCGGAAGAGGTGGAGGGGGTCTAGGTGGTCCTGCAACACCACCAGGGCCACCCTGTGGGCCTTTAGGCTGGGGGGTGGCAAACTGACCCATTCCTGTCTGCTGTTGTTGCTGCAGTTGTCCTTGTCCCATGGCATTAAATACCTGCCCAGCTTGTTGGCTACCAAATGGGTAAGGAGGTGGAGGGTGGCTCGGTGTCTGAACTGTTGCAAGGGAGGGTGGGCGTTGAACCATTTGGGCTTGGGGTGGGGGCTTTCTCCAGGCAGGGCCTCCCTGGGTGGCTTGTGGCTGGAGAGAGGACATCTGGTTCCAGCCAGGAGACACAGCCATCTGGCCTGATGGGTTGAATGGAGGTCTAGGCCCAAGTTGGGAGAGCTGAGCTTGCTGTTGGGCCTGTTGCTGTTGGTGATGCTGCTGTTGAAGCTGCTGCAGTGCAGCAGGGTTGAGTGGCCTCCCACCTTGCAGAGCCTGCATGTGATGGGCAGCCTGAGGAGGCATGGGACCTGAGCCATGGGGACCAGCCTGTTGGTGTTGAAGCTGCTGTTGCTGCTGAACTGGCATACCTGGCATACCTGGCATCATTGGGTCCATCACATCTGTGAGCGAGGAAGATGCAGTTTTTCCATTACTGTACTGTCGAAGCCATAACATACTTAAAATTACTATGATTTCATCATTTGATGCACAAGAAATAAAGACCTGAACCTGTCTGTGAAGATGGTCTCGGAACACGAGGGTGCATCTGTCCACTGCTGCCTGGTACCATAGCCTGACCTGCCATGCCAGGCCCAGGGGGAACCATCTGTGGATTAGCCATCCTTACCCCTCCTTATGGAAATAAGAGCAGTGCATATGAAATCTTTATGTGCAAACAGGAAAAGAGCAAATATTTAAGTGACTAAACACTGAATAGTCAATAACTAAGTAATGCTTTAAGACATCTTTTTATTCCATGTCTTTTTGGACACATTTAACAATCAGTGTTTGCATACGTATTGTGCCTTTATCCAAAAACAACAATCACTACTTTTATCCAAAATTCAAGAACAGTTCCATTCTTGTTGCTACATAGTGACCATGTGTAATCAATTCAGTAAACCAATACCTGGCCCAGGCTGACCTGGAAAGCTGACATCCATCCTCATCTGGCCAGGTGCTCCAATTGGTCCATTCACTCTGACTTCTTGTCCCCTATTTGGTCCCACAGCCACATTGATGGCCCCTTCCCCTGAACATCAACAGAGCAAACATAAATATCTAACATCTCCAGGTCCAGTTTGTATCCTTTATCTTTAAATGCCACAGATGGAAAAAACAAACAAACAATGTTTCATGCTTCCTGTTTTCAAGTGATTGGACGTTTGAAGGCTGAGCTGTTACCTTCTATCTGCACAGACAGAATCCCCAGGTCTCTGAGCTGCTGCTGGTTGTTCTGGGCCAACAGTCTGAGTCGCTCAGCCGCATCCCGAGGAATGTTGAAGGTAACCCGCACACTGTTCCACGGCTCCACATGCTGTGGCTGTAGCCTCTCAGAGCCTTTAAGAGGGACAATATATGGATGCATATTGCAATTACAGAAAAAAGTCTAGACACTATAGGTTAGGGAAGTACAAGGAAAGGACGGAAATACAACATAAATAAGAGTTGCAAAAAGGACATACCCATATCAAGCATGTTAGGTATCCCACTGAGAATAGTATCAAGTTTTTGTGTGAAGTCCTCATCCTCCATATTCCCTTGAAAGGCAACAAAAACTGTAAAATCTTCTCCCGCCCCGCTGTTTTCTTCCATGCCATCTTGCTTGTTGACATTCTCCTCTAGTGTTACTGTGCTTCCATAGCAACTGTCAGCATCTTCTCCTGCATCATCCCCAACACCAGAGTCCCTGTCGGAATCATTATCTGGTTCCTGGCCCTCTGTCCTCTGGGACAGCTCAGGTGGAGTGCGTCGATGTGCCATCCTCCCCTCTTACTAGGAGTGGCGTTTGAACCGTTTTATGCTGAAATTCCACATGACAGAGACACAGATCACTACCCCACCTCATAAACCACTACTGCCCCACACTACTGCCACAATCAAAAAAAAACCACGGAGATGTCAGAGTAAAGAGGAAACAATGATTATCTGAAAACATAAAAGTTAGTAGATAAAAAATACAGGATTAATAGGTAGCTACAAGTTTTCAGTTAAACTGTGATCACTTCAAGCTTCATGTGCAACAAGATGATACAATCTTCTTTCCGTAAATCCACATAGTAAAGTAAATAAGATAAGCTAATGTTAACAACACATCTGTACGTTAGTAACATCACTATGACTGACGCTGCTATTCTTATGATAGCAGACGTGTCAAATGATTACAAAGGGGACTGTAGGTGGTCGAGATACTTAAATTGCTGCGCGATTTGCACTAATGTCAGACACACAGTAAATACACTGCCACAAACGATCGGCAGCTTGGTTAACATGATCGGCCCAGCAGTAACACGGGCCTTAGCGCAAACCTAAGCTAACGTTCAACACTCAAAATCGGCAGGGCGAACACCAATATTCCGTATTCTGTGTGAATGTGCATTTTCATGTCAGTGCAATAATCGCTTTTAACTCAAAATAGTATGTATCTAGCAGACATCGCGTTATGAAAGAGGATAAAATTAACGCCAAGGCGGTTCCTGCTTCTCCGCAGCTCCGGTTAGCAAACGCTAGCTACGTTAGCTGGGTAGCACTGCAGGTAATTCATAATGACTGCACTGGACTGCAACTCATTAGCTTCCATATTCCTTAGCTCTGGCGTGCTAAATATCATCAGCAGTAAATTACGAAGAAGAGAAGCAAAACCCTTACCACATATATTCATCTGAAAATAAGTTCAACCACTCGGCATCTGCTAGCCAGATTAGCTAACAAAACATGAATCACAAGCAAGTCAGAAATGTCGTCAAGTTTGCGGAACGAAAAATACTGTTTCCGGTATTTTTCAAAATAAAATCCCAATTGAGGAAGGCGTTGCAAGTTCCCTTTGGGTAAAACTCAAACAAGTCCAACGAAAACAACTGCAGTTAATGTTTCTTCCAAACATGTTAAATTCAACATTCTGGTTCTCACCATTATATTATCACAAGCACTTTTGTTTAAGCCTAAAGAGTTGTTTTGTGTTTTCTGAAATTAAGATTACAGATTTCTGTGGTCCTTGAAACCATGGATCCAACTCAAATAAACACTTGAGTCTAACTGGTTTAATATTCTATATAAATCAATGAAACTGGTGTTAATTATTTTTGGTTAAAACCCCCCCCCCAAAAAACAACAACAGGCTAATAAATTCCCAAATAAAATCCCTAAACCTATTATCTGGAAAGAGCAGGCTCATTTATTTTACAGGTCAGTTAATCCAATTGCAGATGTATAGAGGAACAAAGTGACATTTTCCAGCATTAGGATGTGTGCAAACACTTTATTTCTTGGGTTTGGACGGTGCTGATTTTTATTAAAATCAGATACAAATACACATGAAATCAAACATTGGGTGTTGTGCAAATGTGTGCCTTAAGGCATGGTACTCTACCATGAAGGAAACAAGTAACAACAGTCATATTGCACTGGTACCCAACAATGGAGACATTAAGGATAAGGAAATGTTTGATCTGTCAGTACTGCCCTTTCTGGACTTGCTTTAAACAATTTTTAGAATGCAATGCTTTACAAAAGCGGTTGGTTCTTACTTCAAATATAGCACCTAAAATAACACCAGTACACAAAATATACAAAATAAACATGACAGCCTTTTCTGGAATCTGCTTCTTGAATGCACTGTGTTACACCAGTAGAAATAATGTATGTAGCCAAACAAATATATTCATATAAAAATAGACAGATTACATTCAATCCATCTCTATAGAATCAGACTATTCCCATTCTAAAAACAAGTATCCCCGTTCTAAAAAAGCTTTAAATGAGAACAAAATCATGCAACAACTCAAATTACTTAAATTAAATATCTAAATACACTTATTCTACGATTAGTGATATTTAACACCTGTTAAAATGAAACAATTCCTCTTGTTGAAGGAAACCACTTGAGATGTGAAGGCCTAACCACATTTCTGTATGGATATATTGTGTAAATAATGTGTTAGTCTTAACATGGTCCCAAGGAGCCATTGATTGTTCACAACAGTTAAAACTCCAGCAGATGTACCAAACAACATCTAACCACGGTCACACACCATATAAAGAGCAGGTGAGTAAATGGTTTAACCTTGGTGTTGAGTTTAGATCATCCAGTTGTGAAAATGCAGGGCTTAATAAATATTATGACCCTCATTATTCCATGTGATCTTTCATGTTATTTGGAATAATGGTGAAGTGCAGTGAAAAACTGAAAAGCAGAAAGGTGGGTCAAATGCACTGAGAACCATGCAGGTGCTGTAAATAGTGCGGCATCATTGCTTTTTCCATATCTGCCCATTCTTACAGAGAATCACCATTAATTTACTTCAGAAACAGTTTCCTTTTCCTCACAACCACCAAGTAAATCCACCATAAACCTCTAAAGTTTTTTGCTTTCTTTAAGTGGAACTGAAATACAGATGTTAATTTATGAATACGCCTTGCATTGCTTCGTCCTGCTCTGCATAATATAGCCTGCAGACTTTGACTGATGCCATTAAGGGGATGGACATATAATTTCAACATTATCTATACACGGACTGAATATTACTTGAGGCTGTGAAAGAGAGAGAGCATTCCAACATTAGTGTGTGCAATGGTGCTCCTTAATAGTTTCCTATGTGTCAGCAAACAAATTTATCAATGGATCCCCATTAGTTTCCTACAAAGTCATTTCAGAGATGAATGTTTTTTTCTGTCAAACAACAGCACTTTGCTGTTAAATTCTGCACAGGTTGATGAACGTCCTCATTAACTGTCAGTCATAGTGTTACTCTTACCCCTTCCTCTTTATGTGAGACTATGGGGGGCACACTAGGGCATGTTGGACATAGTGAGGGCTGAGGCATCAGTGCTACGGGGATCCTTCACTCCAATGATGAGGTCATTAGTTCTCCGGGTGCCCTCCACCAATGACAGAACATTTATCCTCTCAACTTTGTGACCTTTGGCCTGTAGCAGCTCCACATCTTCATCTAGAAACTCAGCTGTAGTAAAATAGAAGGAAGTGGGAGCGGTAGGATGGTCTGAGGTTAGTGGGAAGAATGAACAATGAAAAATAGCACTTGCTGAATAACACTACACTTACACCTGTTATTAAATGTAATGTTGATCAAGTAATGGAAAATACACAGCAGGCTTAACAATCACAGTATGTTCAGATTGTGTGTCTATGAGGACTTTCAGTCATGCAAGTATGTATACCATGTTTTAAAACCCAGCACATGTCCTATAGCCTTGACTTAGAATTTAGAGAGCTATGATCAGATTATGTTTAGATCACAGCCAGATCCAAAACTAAAGATCGAGTAACACTCTGATCTTTGCTCTGCACTGGATCACCTTTCTAATGAATCAGAAACTGATATTTATCATTCCTGGTGCCAGCAAGAAATGTGAATTTTGCAATATGGGTTTTTGCAACATTTACAAACTTAACACTTATGCTGCTTCCCACAAAAAAAATTGCTGGCTCATCTTTTAACTGCACAGGGGATTCATAACATTATACTGTAGCATGACAACCCTTCAGTACACGTTATGCCATGTTTGTTTTTTATGAGGTACTTCCTGCTTTCCCACTGACTCATTTGCTTTGCATAGTATACACAAAACTGTGTAACTATGTAAATTGGTCCAAGGGCACAAGTGGATAGGAAAGCAGAACTGTAATTTGAAACAAAGTCAAACACTCAATCTGCCCCCAGTTTATTTTTTAAGGAACTCTGTCATGTTAGCACCAAACTACACAATAGATTGATCAGTTGGAAAAACTCACAGTCCACCAGGAGGGTGTTGGGCTGCAGCTGTGGGTGGAGTCTCCCATATGCTAAACTGTCACTCATGTTTTTACGTGAAGACAAAACATTCATCAGCACCTGCGAGGGATCAGAAAACACAATTGATATACATAGAATAATACAAACACATAAATCCATCTATCCATCTATTTTCTGCTGCTTATCGGGTCGGGTCATGGTGGTAGCAGGTTAAACAAGGCAGTCCTGACATCCCTCTTCCCAGCAACATTTTCTTGCTCCTCCTGTGCCATTCCCGGGCCAGAAGACAGATATCATCTTTCCTGTGTGTTATAAGCCTACCACGGGGTCTTCACCCCTACTCTCTACTAATTGGATGTGCGTGGAAAACTTCCTGCTCGGATACCCCAACCACCTCAACTGCTTCCTTTTGATACTAAGGTGCTGCGGCTCTACTCCGAGTTTCCCCTGGTTGTCTGAGTTCCTTAACATATCTTTGAGCATGAGCCCAAATGGAGGAAATTCATTTTGGCCTCTTATATCCACAATCTCATTCTTTTGGTCACTACCCAAAACTCATAACCATAGGTGAGGGTTGGAACATAGATCAACAGGAAAACTGAAAGCTTTGCCTTACAGCTCAGCTCCCAGTTCACCACAACGGTCTGGTTCAATGCTCACATTACTGCTGATGCTGCACAAATCTTTGTGTCAATCTTTCACCCATTCACAAGATTCTACGATATTTAAACTCTGTCACTTTGGGTAGCAACTCACTCCCAACCTGGAGGAGTCAATCCTCCATTGGCTGCAGAGAACCATGGCCTCAGGCTTGACAGGTGCTGACTCTCATCTGCTCCTTCACACTCAGCTGCAAACTGCCCCAGTGAGGGTCACAGTCTCTGCTTTGTACATAAATTAACTGCAGGGCCAAACAAAAATGCTTTTCTAGACAGGATTATTCACATGCTGACAAACATTTTATGATAAATCATGAATGTAATTAATGCTTCCAGTATGTCAATAACCTGTGTAATTCCACTGAGAGCTTTCTCCCCATTCGAAGATCCAACAGCCACATATGTGCCACATAACCCCACAGCTGGCCTCACGGCTGTTGGCATCAGGAAGGACATGGGCCTCTTCCCAGGTTGGAGGTTGTTGTGCTAGAGCAAACATGACAAAACACCATGAGAACCAAGAGAAGCTATAATGAATCTTTAAATGAGAAATTAGTTAATAATAAGTCACAATTACTGGGTTAGGCGAAGAACTCTGTGTTTTATTTGGCCAGGAGAAGTCCAGGATCTGGCTGTTCAAAAGGATTCCTGTGGGAGTCACTATCCCACTGCCAAATGGTTTGTTTAGAGAGCTACAACAGCCAAGAATAAGAAAAGGTCTTAGTTTAAATTTTCCAGTGATATCAATTCACTCTTAACTATCACAGGGATATGCTTAAATAGACAATGTGCTATAGAAGCTCAGTGTAAGCTTGACATACCTCATGACTGACACAATATGGTCATCTGGGCCCATGACCATGACCTGGGCAGCTGTTGCACCCTTCTCCAAAGTAAATGATTGCGTGTAATGGCTGACAGGGAATGCCTGAGAGTCATTGATCATATGGCGGAGTACGGAGGCCTGTGATTTGCTGGGAGATGGAAACAAAGGGCAGGGTTCAATGAGCATGCCTCACTGAGTTAGGATGAATATACACATTATATATCTAAAGACAATGAATGATCTCTACCTCTGCATCTTGGTGACAATTTCTGACACAGAAGTGTCATACATAGGGTCTCCCAGCCCACTAGCCAAGGCCAAAGCTATCTTCACAGACTGAGAAAGTAAAACAAAATTAACACAAATGTCACATTAATTACTGAATTCGATATACTATTTATGGTGAATAGTGACGAAGCAGTTATTACACTACCTCTGCAATCCAGTGGTAGGTGCTGTTCCTGGGAACCTGGCTAGTGATGTTGTAGCCTTCCAGGATGTTGAGAGCAGTGATTAGGGCAACGCCAGCATGTGGGGCTGGGGCCGCCATCACATGATGTCCTTCAGAAACAAATGTAATGATTTATATAAATAACGACAGAAATGCAGTGTACAAAGTATAAAGCAAAGGAAAATTACAAAACCTCAACACTGCACCATCTGTACTTGGTGTACCAAAGAAAGTATACAGTAAAACACAGCTATGAAAAAAATTACAAAATGTTCATCAAACAATTACAGAAACACAATGATATATGCAATGTATAATATATGACAAAAGTAGAACAATGTGAGGAGAAAGAAAATTTAGATACACAGCCCACACAGGATGTTTGTCATGTCAATTATATTTGCATTTGGGTCAACAACAGCCCTTGTAAACAAAATATTCAAGTGTGCAGGTGTGTACTGTTGACACACTTCACCTTGTCAACATGCATGTGTCTTTGGTCATTATTAAGTATATATTTGATGGACATACTTTATTAACAGGAACAATAAGAGAGATTATTCAGGTCGAGTTAAGTTATGCTAATGTATCTGAAAATTGAAATTGCTGAGTGTTAGAAATACTTGGTAATCTGGCTGGACACTAGACTCATTTTACAGAACCATGTGGAACACCTGACAAGCAAACTGAAAGTCAAAATTGGCTTTTTGTAAGGAAACAAATCTTACTTCTCTTTTGCAAGTCTGAAGACCATTGTGCAGTCTAGTTATATGTCTGCTCTTGATTATGGTGATATCCTGTATATGCATGCCTCTCTCTCCTCCTTAATGCCTCCTGACTGCGTGCTTTTTCACAAAAGATTAGTCCTCACCCACCCTTGCATCTTGTATGAAAAGGTGTGATGGGCCTCCTTAACAGACAGAGGGGAATTGCATTGCATGTTATTTATCTATAAGGCTCTACTGCTCTCTGGTCTCATATTAACACAGTACGAACAATGTCAGGTCATAGGATATCTTAACCTTAGCTGAACCACATTTTTAAACTGAGCTTGGGATAACTGGGTTCAGTTACAATGCTCCATACACATGGAATGAGCTGCAGAAAACTTTGAAACTGAAATGTTTTATTTGACTTAAGGATTTTAAAAGACTGTACTCAGGAATTCACAATTCCACTTCTGACTGCTTTTCTCAGTCTTTTCTCTGACTCTTCAAACTGCTTGTACATGTTAATTCTTTTGTCTGTTCATATTTAAACTGTATATGTTTATTCTTCAAAGAGATCACACTCTCAATGAGACATTCTGTTTAAATAAAGCATTACATAAATAAATAAAAAATCTAAAGAGGCTTTTACCCTGATAGATGATCTCTGCTGGCTGCTGTAAGACTGTGCTGTAGTTTCCAAAGTCATCATCTGTAAGGACGCCTCCTTTTGCTTGCACCTATCAAAAATGCATAGTGAGTTTAAATCTAAAGATAATATCTTTACAGCATGACTTGTCAACTTGTCATTGACTTGTTATCACTGTCATCACTAACAGCAATTTAACAGTTTAAAATGTTTCAGTCATTTGAAGTTACTACTTAATTTAGCAGACTCCCAAATGTATACATAGTCAAATAACACACAGTGAATCTAAATGACAGTGGTGTTTGTAGTTAAACACTGGTTTAGTTGTGTGTGACTTAAAGTTAGAACTTAAAGGACAATGACTGGGTCCCTTCTTTAAAAAGACAGAGACTGAAATTTGCAATAACCCTCACAATATTAAGAGTGAAACTGTCACAGCCTGGGGTAAGACAGATTACAGCCCAGTTCCTTTTGAACTTTTTATACTTGATTACTGTATCACTGTACTGTATTTGTGTTCTGTCACTATGTTGTTGCTAAATACCAAATATTGCTGAAACTCTGCAGTAGGGAATAAATCTAAACCACTTAAATCATTTTAAACAATATGAAAAAGAAATTCTATACTTGGTTATATTTTTAGAGTCACAAACAAACCAACACAACAACATCTGAAATAATATAATAAAATAATAATAACCTATTATTTTGATACTGATGACAATACCTGGTCACATGTGCGAAGAACAGACAATTACGTAAGCTGACTTTGTTTGTGCTGAACTCCATGTTAACTACAAAACTCTTTTTCAAATGATATTCCATACTTGATTTCAGATATCATTTTGTGAGATTACTTTAACTAATAAATATCTTTTAATCGTGAATTTAGACCTCACAATTATGAGTAAAAACTGCAATTACAAGTACTGACTTATTACCACACCCTATCCAAAATGTAAAAAGCTGAAGTCAAAGTAAAACAGGGACTTAGTGTGAGGGGTACGTGACTCCCCGTGTAGACAATACAGAATTCATGAGTCCTTATATAATCGTAGATGGAGATGGGGGAAAAAATTCTTCCTTACTGCAGCCACCATCTCCTGCGTCAGGTTTGCACTGTAGAATTCCGATATCCCCTTAACTGCAACAGCATCCAATATGGATGCCAAATCAAGACGTCTGGTGAATAATCCAGAGAGGGGAGCCTGGCCGTTGGGGAGGAACAATTCCCGAAAAGCATCTGAGATGTTTTTGTCCTTAACTTTAGCCAGAGCTTCAGCTAGGGAGAGAGAGGACAGAAAGATAATATCATCCAGTTTTTATATGACTTTCGTTCATGTTGTTGAGGAGCAATAATTGAGGCTGTGAGATAATGCCTATGTGTTTTTAATCACAGGAGCAGTGACAAAAGTGAGAGTAACTTCACCCAGTGATTTCTACTATATTACACTATACTTACCTAAGTCATGGGTTACATTAAATCCATTTCTGGCCACATCTGCTGCCATGGTAACCACATCCTTCCATGGCATCCTGGGGAAATCAAAAGGTTATGTAACTTTGACTTGGTTATAAAACTCATACATAGAATCTGAACTACTCATTTTAAAAGAGATTATTTTGCCAAACTGGTAATCCTCAATAGGCCATCATAACATTTAATCTGTATGCATGGATCAAACTAGTTAGATAGTGCTGTAACATCACCCACTGCAGCTGAGGCACAAGGACAAAGATAATGACACAGCAGAGTAATTGCAGCCCAACACTCTGGCTAAAAAAAACATGTCTTTTCTTTTAACACAGCTGGTGATACTTTCACTATGAAATCTTACTCTCTTAGTTCTGGACATTGAAACAAACACAGGCTTTGTCTGAGCTGATATAAATATCAGCTTTTGCTATTTTTGTCTCAAAAGCATTAGACAAAATGAAGGAAAAAATATACTCCATTATGTTTTATTTATAAAGGGCATTTTATACACAGGAGTGTCATTAAGTGAAACAAACAATATGAAAGAATGAAAGAATGAAGAAGATGAAGCCAGTGCAAGGAATGTAATTATTGTTGCCCTACCTGCCATAGAGCTGGTGTGCTTGATGCATCCCACTGAGCATGCCTGGTACTCCCACCAGCAGGCCAGGCTAAAATGCAACAAGAAAAGAGTGCACATGTTAACCCCTGTACGTGACAATAACAATTAGACTGTGTTCCGCTCTCTTAATAAACTGTAACAGGTATGAGAGTACTCTTGAATAATGCCCTACATTATGATCAAGGTTTGTCTGCATCATCTCTTCGTGGAGTGCAGATGGTGCCGTCTCTCTGAAATCGATGACCCGCGTTTCATTTTTACGGATGTCATGTACCAGCATAACCCCGCCACTGTATAAAACATGAACAGAGCCTTAAGTTGTCTTCTTATTTATTTCCAGCCAAGTGTAAGAACCTCAGTGGTATTCCTGTTTAGAAGAAATTAATACGTTTTCTATCACTCACCCTCCTATACCAGAGGTGTGAGGGTGGACAATTCCCAAACAGAGGGCAGCAGTGATGGCAGCATCAACACTGGACCCCAGCTTTCCCAGAACATCAAAGGCAAGAGATGTACACTGGGCCACATCTGTCACCACTGCTCCCTGGTTAAAGACCTTGCAATAAACAGAAGACCAAAGACAGAAGAGAGAGACTGTTGGTTTGTCTTTGAACTGACTTGGGCTTCTGTAAGAGGAGACAAGTCAAATCACCCATAATCGCATAATCAGTTGAGAAAACAACACCATTGCTACATGGTTACAAAATCACACCTACTGGTAACATGCACACACACGCACACACACACACCTACCTGTGGGTCTCCAAAGTAGATCTGCATGATGAGAGCTACAGTGACTCCTGTAGCAAAGGTGAGACAGGCTGTGATGATGACTGTCAGTCCATCTCGCTGGCAAGCGCAGTCTTCTGTGAAAGGGTCTTTATTGGTCTCCTGCAGGGATACAACGTCATGGCTGGCCAGGTCAGAGGCTGAGGAAGGGAGTCGCTGGAGGCGAGCTGACTTCAGAAACAAATCTGGGTCTGCAACATGCAGCACAAACCAAAAGGTTTAGACTAAACTGGAAAGAGCAGGGCAACCACGATTTTTGGTATGTTATGTTGAATATGTTCCCTCACATCAAACTCCATTCAAAACAACAACAAATTTCTGGGTTTTGCATATATGTAATCAGCAAAGTAGCATCTATGTAGTTCAAATTTAAACTGAAACTATTAGTTTACTATTGAGGGTAGCTATTCCCATAATCAGTTAATACTTTATAATTTAATTATCATTTAGATAAAAAAAAATCTCCAGGTTTTAAATAGTTAGTTGGACAAAACCAAGACATTTGAAGACATTGTCACGGCTCTAGAGAACTGTGATGGACATTTTTCACAATTTTGGGACAATTCATAAACTAAAGAATTAATTGAGAACATATCTTTATAACAAATGTAATCATTAGTTGCAGCCCTAGTTCAAATTTAACCTTTCGACATGATTTGAACAGTGAGAATAATGCCTCAAGAGTTAAATGACAAACATGATGAGTCCACACTCAGAAACCTTAAGACATTTATCTGCTGTGTTTGTGTTTGCAGAATAGTGTCTAACTGACCTGTATCTTGCTCACTCAGGACGTTGTCATCATCTTTGCGAGATTTGAGGGTGTTTTCCCCAGACATCACATCGTCCTCCGGCAGCCTGGGGAAGCTGGTGATGCTCATGTAGTCCACAGGAGAATAGGCACTCCCCAGGTTTGTCTCCGGATTTGCGTCTTTATCCGCCACACATCCACTTGGGTACCCTGCCACGATTTCAGGAGCAGGACTGTGCATGACTACCGTTGGTCTTGCAGTCACACAGTTAACCTATCTTTATGTTGAGGGTGTGCAGCAGTTAGGGTATGACATTCATACTTCCAGTCACATCTGTTTCTTGTCTGGGATGCTCTGATACACACCTGCCACTGTCATCCGGGTGAAAAATTCCTAAAATAAACCTATATGAACCACTAGTGTTGCTGTGCTGTGCTGAAGAATGACTTCATCTGATTGATGGGGTCTCTAACATCCCATTATATCACAGTTCTGCTACAGGGATTTGTAGTTTTCTTGTGTGACACTGGCACCCTTACTACAAGATCACTGCAGTCGCCTCCTCTTAAGGAACATTGCTGGTAGGCCAAGACACGGGTGTGTAGCTCCGATGATGATGCATTTTTCCACTCATGTAAGCTGCCACCTGCAGAGGTTAGCAAAGCATACAAGTTAACTAGCACTCCTTTAAGAAGCATTTATGTAACCACCGAGGTAATATCCTTCTCCATTTAACACGCAGTGTCATTACACTGAGCAAACACAGCCTACAACAAATATTGACATGCGACAATATGTCTACCTCTTTCTGTCTATGCCGCTGAAAAGCAATTAACTTTACTGGTGGTTGGTTATATTTTGAAGCAGCAGTATTTTTACCGTGTAAAACTCAACCCCAGCGGCGCTTTGTATCTGCGTGTCCTGTTTCTCCACCGCGCTGTCACAAGCTAACGCATCTTTTTTGTTGACTCTCCACGAACAACGCGACTACAGAGACCTCGAAGCTAGCTTAATGTTACTTACCGGTGTAAAATATGTGTAGTCACATAAAAATCATCTTCAACGGTGTTATTGTGTGGTTGTTTTGTTGTTTTGTTTTTAATAAACACAGGGCAGGTGAGGGGAGTGCCGCTCTCCCCCGTCACCAAGACGACAAGAGCTCCTGAATCACGACGCCGCAGCGCAGGGAAGTTCGCTTCACATTGCAGCTCCGCACAGCCCGCTACGGCTTGACATGCAAACCGGCTTAGCAGGAATTCAGGTACATATTTTTGAACACCTCTTGAAGGATATTTTTTTGTAAAGAATTTACATGAAAGTACAGACATTCAGAAAGGAAATGCGGCTTCTGGCTGAATTGCCGTCTTGGTGCCAATATCAGACTTACTTCATGGTAGGTGGCGTGGAGGGCCACTAAATCTCCTGTACACACACAGCTGATGACAAAATCCCCTTTCAGCACAGGTGCTTCAAGCCATTTCCCGTTTGCTGTTACTGGTAGGCAAAGGGAAGACTCACCTAGGAGGCATGTCCTCCAAGTTTCCCCGTTAAGGATTCTTGAAACTGGTGAACCGGATAAACAGGTTATAGCAGGTCTGCAGAATACCTGTTCCAATTACAAACTTTCTGTGCCTCCCATATTCACCAGGGGGTCTCAGGGCACAACACATGTTTCTTCACAACACATGTGTTGTATTATTTCCTCAGGCATCAACCAGTACTCCAGTGCTAAAATGATGAGTCGATTGACAGAAAATCAATTGCCAGCAATTTTGGTAATGGTTTTGAGGCAAATGTTCACTAGTACAGGTACTAGTACTAGTGCAGGTTTTCTAGTTGTCAATGAAATTCAATATGCCTTGCCTTCATAAGCTGTATTCTTTTCTTGTTCCCCAGCTTTTAAATGTGTGGCAGAAGATCAAACAATACTCAACAGGAAATTATTTTACTTGCTTCAGTCCACAGAAATGTCAGAAGGGACTCCTCTGCTGCAACAATACACGTTATTCTTATGCTGTATTTGGTTCAATTAAACTTGATCACCCTTTTATAGCTACATACATAATTTAACATCTTCTCGTTGTTTGTTTACCTTTATTTCCTCCCTTCCTCAAGTTTCAAGTCTAAGACAATGAGTCCATATTTTGCACCACACCCACATTCAGTCCACATACTGTTACTAATACAGTCTATTACCACACCCGTCTGTTCACCTCTTCCCTTTGTTGCACACAGTAAACTTCCTCCAGCAGTCATGCCATCGCCTTCAAAGTCGACAGTGGTGGAATGTAACCAAGTACATTTACTGAAGTACTGTATTTAACTACAGTTTTCTTTACTTGAGTATTTCAGTTCTAGGGTGCTTTATACTTCTATTTCACTAGATCTTGAGAGGTAATATTGTACTTTTTATTCCACTACATTTATGTGACAGCTATAGTTACTTTGAAAATTACAAAGACCAATTTATAAAATATGTTTTATATTGTTAAAGATGTAACTACCCAAATCTAAATAAATCAGTTAAAATGAGCTTCCTCTAAACCTGATACAACATCATATACATGTTAATGTAACACTCAAAGGAACTATTCTACCACATAATGAGTACTTTTACTTTTGTTACTGTAATCACATTTTGCTGATGACACTACTACAGACAGTAGATCACATGCTTTTTGCTCTAATCCCATTCCCTTCTACATTCCCTCCCACATGAAAATAATGACACAAGATTCAGGTGAAAACCTGAGTATTTATTGTTGTTGTTGTTTTTGTTTTTTTGGCGGGTACCTGTGTTTTCTGAATGGATGCTGGAAAACCCATCCGTTGACTTTTGCATAGGTCTTGCCTGTCAGTGGACTACTGTCCACTTTGGGGATGGAAAAATCAGTACATCACAAAAACCATGCAGAAATAGTGAAAGGCACAATCACCATAGATATCAGATACACCAAATTTTATATGTCTATATATTTCATCTTTATGGGGGGAGGGGTGTACTAATTGAGATGTAACAAGGGCAAAACCCCAAGTGTTTTTAAGCTGCCATCATTTCAGGGCACAACATAAAACATACGAAACTCCCCAGACATTCAATGCCTTTCATTGAAAACATCCTATTGGTGAACAACTGTTCTAATACCTATATGGGGAAATACAAGCATATTCTATTGTATTTTTCTGATACATTTAATTTAATCTTTTAAATATATAAACTATTTGTCTCCTGCCTCATCCTTTCCCTGCCCACATCTCCCATGTCATATAGGCTTCACACATTTTGTGACTGCTCCTCCTCTCCTCATTATTGGATGACTTTCACTCTAAAACCACACCTTTCAAAATCACACACAACATACTGAGAACACGTTTCCTTTTTACATGACCCTGGTGGGAAAAGGAAGAAATAAAAATGAAGGAAAACAGGACAGGTTTGCAGCGGCAGAGTTATCTGTGGCGATCTTTATGTTTGTACACACACATCTACCTGTGATCTCTCATTATTAGTCTGTTTTCACTCCGTACATACCTTTTTTTTTTTAACAGGCAAGCAAACGTCAACCTCTGAAACACAATCAGAACAGTAAGCCCCTACGGTACCAGAGAGATCATTATGTGTGTGTGTATTGGACTCATCACCTCAGATACATTCCCTTCACTGTTCAGAGGAATCACCAGGATACATAATAGTTATCTTTGAAAACAAAAAAATGATAATATTCAAAATTATATTATAAATTAACATTTATAGGAATATAGGCAGAAATGAAAACATTGTGGTATGTGATTCAAGGGAAAATAACTGATCTTATTTATCTAGATGATCTAAATGAGCAAAGACATTTCCATTTTCCAAACAATCCGAATGAATCCCCAGGCTCTCAATGTGTGCCTTGAACACACCATTACAGACCCTACTAAAATCATGTCATTGTACTGTATCCTCACCAGCATCCACACAGCGAATGCTGTGCTAGGTGGACCCTCTGGAGGGCAGTGTTTGCCTATGGCACGTCAACTCTGAGTCTAGTGCTGCTTGTATGGTGCATCTCACCAAGATGAGACTGAAGTTGGGGCAAAAACACCACTTTTGGCCACTGAAAAGCCCTCTTGGTTTGTTAATGAGCACAGAGGTGAGGCAGAGAGAGGATTCTCATCAGTCCCATTGGACACAACGTTGTGGACTCAAATCCTGAGAGGCTTTGACATCTAGTGAAGCGTTATAAATTGTTCTGTAATATTTACAAGAGAAATAAACAACTATTATCCATGTTTTTTTTTTCTTTTAAAGAGTTTCTAGCATTTAACGTGTCGTGTCAGTACATCTTCTCACACACAGATTGAATCAAAACAAAAAGAAAAGAAAAAAATAAATCACAAAAGAAAAACAAAAATAAAACAAGCACACAGCACACCGCTAAAACTTTGACTCACAAAATGTATGACAGTGCAAACTTACATCCATGTCTCAAATAATTTACAAACATTAGTATACACTTCAGCACCATTTTTTTTTTTTACTATTGTTGTTGAACACATATCAGTAAGCTAGATCTTTAAGTGGACACTGTTAGAGCTGGATGTGCGAACAATAATGCGACGGACAGTCATGGAGTAGGTGTTGGAAAGAAACGCGTGGCATGTCCATAAGCAAGATGTAGGGGGAAGATGCTTGTCGGTGGGCTTTGAGGAGATGTTTACATCCACTTTATTTCACTAACAATTGATGACTTTTTTTTATATGAGAGGATCTGATGTGTAAATAGATTGTACGTTCTTTTCGGTGTTCACATGGACAACGTAAGATCACAGCACACACTGTGGATGAAGGCGACTGATGTGTGCTGGGCACGTGACTTCAGTTTACAGACCGCACATTTAACGGCCACCATGCTGTGTATGATCCATAGGGAGTGGGTTTCAATTTGTCGGATTTAAAAGCCAAATGTGTACTTTCTCTTGGTCTGACAGGAACAGGCTTTCTTTTCTTTCTTTACTGGAACCAAGCAGAGAGAGAGACTGTAAAATAATATAAAAATTTACAAGACAAAATGAGCAGAAAACAGTGTAACAAAACAAAATAAAGAGTTACCATTAATACCGCTCTTTACTTACTATAACCTGCCATACCCTGTAACCCAAAGATGAGCCCTGCATCCTTTCATAATCCTTGCCATTAATGATTTAATGGCTGCCCATACCACTTTTTTTTCATCTGCACAAAAAAGATGACCGTATTCATTATCAAGAGAAACACAAAAACGAGCCATTTTTTTAAAATGCTCTTCAGTGGAGTTTGATGTTGAATTTAACTCATTCACAGGCTGTTCTGAGGGTTACATAACACTTTCCAATGACCATTTCATATGAACCACATTCATTTTAATACTATTTAATATCTAATTCGTTATGTCATTTCTTTTACTCTTTAGTCTGTTTTGCTCATACTCTCACCATCTTCTACTTGCTCTGAACCTTCTCAAACTGAGAGGAGAGAACTCTCACAACATCTTGTTTCCTGTGATGAAACAGGTTGCCCCATGTTTCCTGGCCTTTGCAACTTTACTCTGCATGTTAGCAAACCAAACTGGTGACAAACAAATGTCTAGTGATCCTTCTCTCGCTCTCGTCACACACGGTATATCCCTCCACCTTTTCTAAATAAACATAAAATTATATTTTCATAGAACCCCCTTCCATTTAAAGCACTGAAGTCATGATGAGCTGCTTTCGCTGAAAAGACGCTAAGACTTAACTTGTCTCTGTCTTGCATTGTTTCCACAAGAAAAGTCTGTTCCTTCATCAGAGTAAAGTACATTAGGTTATTTCAATTATCTTCAGATTTAACTAAGTATTCTACTGATGTAATGGTTGAATAAAATAAAATAAAAAAAACATTCCTTGAGGAAGAGTGGAAGAAAGGAGAATATTTACTAAGATAGGAAAGAAAATTAACAGAGCTAAATTTTTTGTTTGGTTTTTTTTTATTTTTTATTTTTTTTTAGATATTATTGTTACTAAGTATAGCCTGTGTAAATATTTTGAAGACTTTTTTTTTGTTGTTTGGATACTGCAATGGACAATAAGTATGATAAAAATCTACACAGATCTGCACAGAGGGCTTGGTAGCAGAGTGGGGCATAAAACTACCAGGTGGAATCAGCTTGTGTATGACCCAAACAAAAGCGCTACTGGTCTACTGGTATTTGAACTAATGTAAGTGCAGGAACAAAAGCAAATATGCTGTGGGTGAATATATTTAATCATGTGTGCCTTGGATGTGTGTCTAATGCCCTCAGAGTAAACAATGCCCCCTGGTTGCTTGGGAGTTTAGTGGCAGAAGTTACGCTTGCTGGGCTGGTGAAGGTAGGTGTTTCTGGTGTGGGCTGCATGGCGAGGGACCTGCTCCCTGGTGCGGTTTTGGCGCTGGATGCGGTTGCGGCCCAGATGGCGCCTCTCGATGCGGGCTTTGCTACGCTGGACCCTGGCTACTTGGGTGACCTTGGCCAGAGCTCCAGCCTGGGCAGCTGCTCCACGGCTCACCCTGGTGGGCATAGTGCTGTGGGTGGCGGGGGCAGCAGCTGGTTCAGCCACTCTGCTGCCGGGAGAGAAAGAAGGTGTGATTGTTGTGACAGTCATGCTGATGCTGATAAAGGAGGCGAAGGTTGAAATGAAGCTAGCATTAAAAGTGCCGCTCCTCACCTCACGCTGCTTGACAGACTGACAATGCTTTCTTCTCCCACCACGGACAGGTTGCTGTTGGACACCATGGACAAGTTGTTCGGGGAGACGTACACAGACATGCTGGGGTGCTCGATGAGCAGGTCCTCCATCGGGCTGGCCTCTGCTGTGGCTCCCTCTGCAGTGAAACAGGGGGGAGGGGTGACAAACCAGCTCTCATCCATGCAGCCTCTCTCTGAGCCTGCCTTACTGCTACCCCCACTGCCCCCACACTCACTCCCAGAGCCAGGGGACATCGACGAGGTGGAGGAGGGCGTGGACAGTCTGGCCCGCCTTGGCAGGGTCACAGGTGTAGTGGCACCCAAGCCTGATGGGCTAGTGCTGGGGCAAGACAGGGGGTCTGATGATGCTACTGCAACTCGTGCTTGACCTTTATGTGTCCTACGGCGCTTGTGAGGCAGGTGGGGAATGGGGGCCGGGCATTCAGTCCTTGTATGTGTGTCTTGATGATGTGATAGGTTACTGTCAGGGGGTGATTGTGCAATTAGTGGGGCGCCCGTCTCATCCTCTGCCTGCATCATGGAGTCAGACACCTCTGAGCGCATGGCAGCGATGAAATCAGGGATGGGACGGACGATAAAGACAGGCGGAAGGGTAGAGTTGCAAAAATGATGCAAATGTGGTAGATTTTCAAAAAGCCATGCGGGTTGAAGGGGGCAATTTTAAAGGGATCACATACGCACGCGCACACATACCAGTGTGGGGAATGTAAGGGTGTTTAAAAAAATTGGAGGAGAGGAAGAAGAGGGGGTAAGGAAACACAAAACATAAAAGAGTCACATCATTAGTTGTGTTGACCCTCTAAGGTTGTGATTATGTCAGTGACATAATGCTTGTCTTGACTCTGCTGAGAGGTATACTTTTATGTTGCTTTTTGTGTTTGGTTGGCTTCTGAACATTCAAAGCAATTTTTCATACTCAGTAACTGCCTTTGTCATGATTGAGATCACAAACAAAGAGGAAGGAGATGTGTATTCACAGAGAATCATGTGTTTCCATCTTCTGGCGGACAACACCTTTGGTATGGCAGCCATATGGGTGAGCACCACTGTAGCTGCACCACGCCCTGACTGACTCTTCACCCCACCCCGTCATTACCTCTACACTTTAAATGTTAATCAGTATTAAAGACATGCACAAGAGAACAGAGGTATTTCCCAGCTACCCAAATCTTTGAACATAAAACACAATTTGTCTATTTCCCAGTTTGGTGTAGCCCACCAGCCCATTCAATCTAACTCTGCACTCCCTCTGCTGAGACTCACCAGACAGATTGACGAGCATCCATCCCTCCTCATCGGCCTCCGTCACACAGGGTTTGGGTCCCTTCAGCTCAGCTGCCACCTCCTCTACCTCCCCAAACAACAGGTTGCTCAGGCGCTGAAACATGGCTGCTCGTACTCTCAAGTGTTGATGACTTGGGTGCTCTTTTTTGTCCACAAAGAAAAAGCTGTAGCTGCCTTTTTGAATTTCTTATTGTGTTAATGTATCACTTGTTGCTGTTTTATGCAATTATTTTTCTGATCTTTTGAGTCTCTTTTTTTTTCACTTGAAGCCCTTTGCTGGATCTCGGTTTTGACAAACAGGAGTGGACAGGCTTCTGTAGTGCAAATGTAAGGTTTCACTTGGTTTGGAGCAAAGGCCTGGAGAGAGAGGAGGGAGAGAGGGGGGGTGGGGGGTGGTCAGTGGTAATAAGAAGATAAGATGCATCACTGTCAACACATTTTTCTTTAAAAAAAACAGCTAAAAAAAGAGAAGACACTAACTGGCTTAATTTCCTGGTGCTTAGTCAGAGTACATTAGATAAGCAGTGTGAGTGAGCATGTGTGTGGTAAGAGTTTCCTCAAGGTTATTTCAAGACACATTACATGTTGGAACTTTTTTTGGACTCAAGCCTTAAAGCCTCAGAGCATTTTGATGTGTCAAAATGACACTAAGAATGTGTCACTAAAAACAGAGGCTGTTTACTTTTTCAAGTTTCCACCCTAATGTTGCTGGATAGAGTTTGCATATTGTATCAGCTGGGAATCCAATACTCAGCCTGGAAGAACAGACAAATACCTAGTCCTAGTTTTATTCAAAATAATCTAACAGCTCTGAGGCTGTGTGCAGAAAGAAAATGTTTTTTTTAATTTACCTATTGTCACTGTTAACCCCAAAATTGAATTTTTTGCAGAAAAAATGGGAAACTGTATTTTTAAAAACGTCATTGGTTGCTGTTTAGTCGGGTTGGGTGCAGTGCAACAAGCTATAAAAAACACAACGCTGGCATATTATCACCTTATAAAGCTGATATGAAAAACGTATTAGTACACCACTTTACACACCCAGCAGACAATATTATCATTAATTGGAAGTGATGACAAATGTAAGTGCAAAACTCTTCGTTTAACTCTGTTTTGGTCTCCAAAAATTTGATTCTAGTAGCCTTAAAGCTTGATTATACATTTTGGGGTTATTCACCAGGGTTTTAATGGGCCATGTTCAACAGGTCAGACAGTTTAAAATACATAAAAGAGCATGTCCTGATTCCTCAACTGAGAAGAAAGAAGAAATGAAAAGATACTTATAATTTGCATTGTGTGATTTCAACACATGAGCAATGGTCAGCATATGAAATGATATCACCATTTCAACTTGCACCTGACAGCATGTGACCTAAATTGTGAAATACATTGGCAGAGGAATGTGTTAAATGTATAAAAGAAATGTATCAGCAAGTAAGGAGCAGGTGGACAATGGCTGCACTCCCCTCCCCCATGAAATTTAGATAACCAATCAGTAAAGTCTCAGGACAGATGGACAGGCTGGAGAGGAAGAAGAGGAGGAGGAGGTAGTGGAAGGAGGTGAGACAAAGAGCCAGACTCTCACAGAGTCAAACAAATTGAGTGTGCACAATGTTAAAATGCAAAGAAATACAGCAACATGGGGACAGAAGGCACTGAGGCAAAGGACACGTGCCTGACCTAAATGAGAATATGATGATGTAATGTTGAACAGATGTTTGAACAGTCACAGCTTACAAGACAGACCCCTACATGTTCAAATGCTGAGTTTTATTTACTTAAACTGTGTGAGCGCAGAGGAAGGAATGACTGATGATCACAGAGTGTAAACCTCTGCCAATACCTGCTGACACACTTGAAGATATCTCTTGAACTAAAGGTTGAATTTGTTTCTTCACGTAGGCTGTGTTTTATCTATATATTCGTCTGCTTGTATAATAGTTTCAAGGTTGTAGAGGTTTAAAGGTCAGATCATATAACCTATTTCTTTCCACAATCTGTTTGACCCACAGCCTGCTCTGTCCCAAAAAAAAACTTTATGTAAATACAATATGTGCTGCAGATATGCAACTATTTCATAATAATTAATTAATATGAATTATCAGAGGTGAAACAAAGTGTGTGTGACAGAGGTTTATACATGGAGCAACGAGTCATGGAAGGAGACATGCATGGATGGATTCTTGTTGGGGAGCTGACACTTTCTGTCCTTATTTGGAGAATTGTCATGGTAACCAGGAACATACAGGGAAGAGACAACCTAATTGCAACCATACTCCCGAGATTTCTTATGTCAGATGGAAATGACAGCCATTTTAATGAATATTGTCACTGTCAGAGATTCTGTTTACACAAATACTCTGGGTTGTATGAATTCATTTTGATTTTGTTTTCACAGGTCACATTTTCAAAATCATACTTACTCAGCTAGGTAAAAAGGCCCATGTTTGTTCAATTTTGGGAATTTTGCAGAGAAAATCCAAGAAATCACTATAACTGAAATGCTGCACACTTAGCTTTTATGCATTCTTGGGCAAACAGAAACTTAAGTCATGAGACCATGACAGATAAGTCCAGATAAACAAAATTTTGGTGAGAAGGCCTAAGGGCTGCTTTACGTAAGGTGCAGCAGACATCCACAAAACACACACACGCTCAACATGGACTACAGGGAACACTTCCTCTGTACGTTTTTCTATCAGTTTGGTGGCTGTACAAGTTAATTCAGGGCTATCTGACTGGTGTAAATATAGCCACTGATACTGCCAACAGAGTGCAAATAAAAGCCACTGATATGGCTTATATCCTGGAGAAGAAAGTTCATGAATCTATGGCAAAGGTTGTGTAGAGGCATTATCTAACAACGACCACACATTAACACTGATAAATTTCCTCTGAGGTAAAATCTATTAACTGGCAGAGAGCAGAGGGATAAATGTGGAGCATTTAATTGAAAACTCAAAACAATGTTTTTCTTTTTTTGCTTTATTTGCTTTTTCGTCTTCTTTGTAGACCTATGTTTTGTCCCCCATTTGTCCTTATTCATGTGTACTGCATTATTTATTGATTTGTGAGCATGGAACTACAGTGTCTTCTATTTATATACATATTTATCATGGCATGTTTATCATGCAAATATCAATTTTCATTCTTATGATGCCAATTAACATCTGCCCAGGGTCAATGGCTGAAAATTAGCCCTCTAGGCTAACTCTTTTTTTTTTTTTTTCATTGATCAGTGAGCACAAGATTACCCTAACCCATAGCCCTGAATGATTGGCTTATATATGTGTGCATATGCTTTTATTTTGATTTATTTTTTTAATTTTTTTTTTTTCCAAAAGCCACTCTATAAACAAGAATTTACATACATAAATACATGCACATTCTGACACCGTTATAGGAAGGATCTATGACTTCTGAATCTGTATTTTGACATTGGTCCTTTTAAAAAAAAGTGGGAGGGGCGGAGTGGGGTGGGCGGGCTCTCGCGAAATAAAAACAAGACGCATGAGGCGTCACGCCTACGTCACTGACGCGGACAGAGAGGCTCCAGCTTATTTGGCCACCGGAGGAAAAAAAGAAGAGTAGCAAACATAGCGAAAAAAGATCCTATGACAGTGTATATGCGACCTATATGGCTTGTTAAGTCTAGTGTTCATCTTTGCGACACTATGCCGAAACGAATCGATGTGTGAATGGTTTGCTGTTGTCGACGGTCACCATCCAGGGTTGAATCCTGACATTATGAAAAATATGCCGCTCACAGCGACAATGTTTACATTTCCAACACACAGAGATACGCTGGATTTACGATGCAAAATAACACATCGACGTCGACCTCAGGCTATCGACGGCCGAGAGATGACAGGACTTTCTGTGTAGGTTATTCAGGCTAAACATGAATTATCCGTATAAGCTCTCCAGCTGAAGGGTCAAAGCAATGACAGTTGTGGCTCAGCGACTCTGCACGAAATACATCGAGTGGATACTGGCTCACGACAATACAATGACACGGTTATTTTACTGAATAACCCAAGTGACTACATAGCCTATGTATGTATCCCCCTCCTAGGGGAAAAAAAACATCAACATCCGCCATCGGCTTGACTCCACATCAGCATTTGGTGCAATTTACAAAACAAGGACTGCTGTCGTCCTGTAGGATCTACACGTATGCAGACTGGTGTCATTTTTTCGAAATATAGGACGTCGAATCGACCTAATTAAACCATTTGTTTTGGGCCGCTATACTGTTTTTAGATCTATTCATGACCTAATAATAGGTCATCACTAATTATAAGGCAAAGCAGTCAAAGATAGTCTATGTAATGAGTCAGTGACAGACAAAGAGATACAATTCCGTTGTAATAGCCTACATGTTCTATGATTTTATGATGGCTGATATCTGATGGATATTTTCTGTAGATAAGCCTGTGAGGAATGCAGCAGCTTCACACAGATATGTAGTTTGATACCTCTATGAGCACATAGTTTGACACAAAATACACCAATTATAAAATATAAAGCAAAAAGAAAGGATAGCTTACCTGCCTTTGCAATGTATTCAAGTTGTAAACGAGATCTCACACACAGTAGAAACGACAACAATTCTTAAAGCATAGCTTTAGATAGCCTTAAAGTGAGGTAGTTAAAACACCATTATACAAAAATAAAAGGCTTTCTTCTTAGAAGAAGGGCTTCGTGTAAAAGTTTTACACTGAAGTTTTTAGATCATAACATCTGCAGCTTTTTTCCTCCTCTCCTGTATTTTTTCTGCTGCAGATTTTGCTTCTGTTTATTGCTGCCTCCAGCTGATCCTCGGATCAGAATGTAGAACGTACAAAACAGCTGATTGTGAGATCACAATACTCCAGGCCCCGCCCCCTTCCCCGCCCACACCAAACAAACCGGCCAATCAGAATTTTACACAAGCCACAAGCTGGGCTTCTAGGTAACAGGGTGGGGGTAGGGCGAGAGGAGCTGTCAACCTGCACCCAGATGGAAATTGTGACTTGAGACTGATCCGTGATCAGCCTCGACTTTCACCACCCTGCTGTGTAGAGTCAGGGCTGGGGGATGGTAAACTGATCCCGGGTCTGTGCTCACATAGCTTCAAATACAGGCTTTCTACAGCGAGGAAAGATGAAGATCTGTTGACAGCAAAGTGATTAAATTGTAAACTTTTTTTTTTTTTTTTTTTTTTTTTTTTTTGCAACTCACATATTATGTCACCCAATGAATAGACTTTGGAGTTCTTTTTTTTATTTTAAAAGGTTGAACTTCAGAATTTTCATTTTAGATTAATTTGATTTTAGTTCATAATTTCAAACAGATGCTGAACATTGTCAAACATGAAAGGGGCAACCTACTCTCTTTTGCATATTCTCCTCTGGTGAAGGAATCATAAAATTTGTCACTTCCTAATCTGATGCAAAACATCAATATTCAAATGATTAAATAGTCTCCGTTCACCAACCAAATGAGCTTTCCTTGTTCAGTAATGGTGGTGATGTTACTTTAAATTTCATTTGTAAATAGACCTCTTTCCCCTCCCCCTCAACATCCCTCTTTTTGCTCCACCTTGGTGGGGAGAACCTTCATGTGCCACTCACCCTGTACCAGCCAATCAGACGGGCTTTTTCAGAATGCAGCATTTGAGTAACCAATGAACTGTGGAGAGGTTTTGAAAACCCCTGGTGGTCACTTTTACACTCTGCAGTCAATAAAGCTTTAAGAATACCCACCGCCTTTCATTATTGCAGATTGTGCTGTGACTGTGAGTGTGTATGTGTGTGTTTCTCTAGGTGAAAGATCATCCTGTGTTGTGGTTCTATGAAGTCTACAGAATATTACAGATAAAACTCAAGAGTGTTGTGGCCTACACTCACAGCTTGCTTGTGTTTGTTTTTGATCTTATTTGTATTTATAATACAGCAACATAACTGAAAAGCAGAATAAAACAGATGTGACAGGACAGATCAAGAAGCCACAGGCAAACAAACAAACAAACAAAGCTTCATGTAAAACATGATTTAACAAAAAACAAGGTAAAAAATAACAATCAAAACCACACAGAAAGATCAGAAGAGTTTAAAATGATTGAAAAATAATCATAATAAAAACAGCCATAATAAAAAAAAAATAAAACTAATTGTTAGCAACATGTACGTTTACGTCTACACATGCATTTGTTTATGTACCCACGTACCAACATTCCTTCTTGTAATGCAGGGAATTCCTTTAGTGAAGCAAGAACACACTTATTTACGCCTAAGTATGTCCTCCCTGCCAATTGAAAGTCAGTCATCATGATGATATCACTCACATATAATTTTTATAACTTGAATTGTGTCAAATTTGAGAGTAATCCTGTAGTTCAGCCTCGAAAAATATATTTTTTATGTCTTTGTGTGACATGCTCATTGTTTGTACCCTCTGACAAAAGGAGAAGTTTGTTAGGCAACTGATCAAGAAGATACTGTAGTTATACAGATGATAAAGTGCCTGAAGTATGGTGTAAAGTCTACTTACAGTACCTGGAACTTTTACAGCTGATTGGGATCAGCAGACACTCTTTGTGTGCAGCATACTTTAGCATTAAGACTGTGAACCTGAATTGTTTTGTTCAGGACTATGCATTGCAATCAACTTATGTAATCTTATGTTTTATAATACACGTGAATGTGCAAGTGAGTAATGACGTCTGGCTGCGCGACTGGATGTCTTGAAAACGATGAACCACACCTAACAGGGTTGTGTCTCACACACATTTTTTAAAAATCTACTTTTTCCTGTTAGACTTTGTCACGCTATTACCACAGCGTCAAGAGACGAGACAGGAGTCCAGCACCGTATGAGCTTTCCAAAAGCAGGACGATAAGGTTTCGGCCTATACAGTTACCAGGTGCTAGGCAGCTCACGCAGATACACACACACAGGCACGAACACACACACACAAACACACACACACACATGCACACAAGCACACACATTCACCCTGCAGTGATGATGATATCCAAACCCTGGTAACACGGTGAACACAAACATTTAGCAAGAACAGTTTGTGCATCTGCGCTTGTGTTAATGTTTGTGCTCTCAAACTAATCAGAAAAAGTCACAGGCCTAGCAGAACTTGTTATATCATGTCTTTGTAACGTGTATTTCCATGTCAGCAACTAATCATCCACAATAAATACAATTCAAGATGTTATTCTTTAATGGATGTGATCATGACCACATAATTCACAAATAATTGGGGCTTGAATACACTGCCCAAGGACACAGAAAGAGAGGAGGCTATGGTTTTCCACTATCTGCTCCTCTTTTTTCTCTTTTCCTCTATCCATGCCAGATCTTTCACTGAAGTTGCCTGGCTTCACAGGATTCCCACAGTTTCCCGAGCTGGTTGGATAAATAGGTGAAAGGTCACAGTAGTTTCTCCCGCTCCCTCTCTCTGCGTGTGTTCATGGCCATGAATGTGACATGAAGCTCTTGTTTAACAGCATGCCTGTCCTTGCCCCGGCTGGCACAGCTAACTCAGGCACGTGTGTAAATGCAGACGGCTTCTAACCAATCAAGCCTTGCGTTGTAAACACTGCTATTTTGTTTGCGGTTGAAGACCAAGGTGTGGTGATGGATGGGTTGACTCAGAAGTCCAGCATGTTGTTTGTGTTGACGCTTGCTCGTGAGAAGGCACTTGACAGCTCATCCCGTCCTTGTGCGGAAACAAACACAGGTCATGATGGGACAAGGTGTGTGTAGGAGACAACATTAAAGCTCATTATTTACAGAGGTGTCTTCTTTTCTTTTCTTTTTTTTTTTTGAAGTTTCTGCTCACTTGAGTTTCTGTATTTGATCATCAGACAAGAAGAATCGCCTGTAGGGATGCATTTAGAGAGAAGCTGAAAACACAGAAAGGAAAAAAGTAGTAAAGGTATGTCCACTCATCTCCCTTATTGGGGTTTCACATCCTGTCAGCCAACCACCATGATGAAATATAACAAATCACATCTAAATCCTATAAACCTTAAAATGATGTCAAATCACTTTTTTTTTTTTTTTTTTTTTTGTTGACTTCCTTTTTGAACTCACTGACCACCTTTTTTATGTTGTTTGACTCCACCTACCTATGCAGCTTTCACTTTGGGTGCCTCTCTCCTCTCTTCTCTCAGGCCTCTCTGCTCCTGCACGGCTGGCTGCTGGCAGATGATAAGACAGCAGCCCCAGAAGATACTGGGTCAGACTTGCTCCCTGTGTTACTACTACCTTACAGTGCCAGCAGCAGTATTAATGACCCGCATATGGGGCTGTCCATGTCGCAGATCCCCGCACATTATGAGAAGTAGGCTGACTATTCAAAGGTTTAATAGTTTTATGTTTTGGGAAATACACTTACTTGCTTTTTTGCAGAGCTAGTTGAGAAGCTCGATACCATTCTCAAATCTGTACATTAACTATGAAGCTAAAACAGGGAAAGGAAATGGGGAAACGGAAAACCTAGTAAAATTCATCAAATGTGGAAGAAGTATGTAGATGTTTTACTTGTGGAAAAGTACTACTACTACTCTCTACATTACTCAGTTACACGCAAAGTCTTGTACTGAAATGTTACATAAATAAAAGTATGTAAATATAATCAGCAAAATGAACCTAAGGTATTTAAAAAAAAGTAAGCAGGGCTCAGAAAAATGGCCCGTATCACCTTTGTTAATTATATTATTTGATTATTACTCACGCACTACTGTGTAAACAGCATTTTACTGCTGTAGTTGGGTTGAGATTCAACTTACTTTTAAACCATTTTACATAGGACTGCAAATAGTGAGCATTTTCATTATGTATTAATCTCCTGGCTATTTTGTTGATTAATCAATTTGTTACCGTTTTGTTAATCTGATAGTTTGGTTTGTAAAAATTCAGAAAATAGTGAGAAAAGCCATCACAATTACCCAGAGCTGAAAGTGAAACCTTCACAGTGCGGGTTTGGTCTAACAAGTAGTCCAAATGTCATTGTTATTATAATTATTAAAAGAAAAAGGAACAAATAATAAAATTAAAAAAAACCCTCAAATTTGTTTGGCATTTTTTTAAACATAAAAAATAAGTTAAATGATTATTTCCCAAGATTTCAAACCATTCATTAAAACAAAGGTAAAGGGAACTCATCTGCATCTACATAAAAATCTCCGAAATCCAAACTTTGATGTTATGTAAAAGACAGTGACAAACAAAAACATGCAAAATATAGAGATTTACTTAAATATCTCACATGGGAATACAGAAAAACAGCTGCAGAAAGTTCAATAGTTGATTCCAGCCGGTGTTGCCAAATGTGTTCCTTCAAAGCTCCAGCTCTTGATATTTGCTTGAGTAACGCTTTGATATTATATTTCTACTCCGATACATTTAAAGGGAAATATTGCACTTCTTACTTCAGGTAGTTACCATTTCCTTTTGAGGTTGTACATACGTTTATAAATAGACCTGAAACAATTTTTTGATAAATCAATTACTCGATCAAGAGCAAATTAAAACAAAACATCCAAAAATATTTTCAGAATTGATTTTCAAACAAAAATTACATAGTTATGAATTCATGAGAATTCACTTGTAGTTTATTAAAAGTGCAATTTGCTTTAATTTATTAGCTTATTTCTCCATTTCCCAATCCCTTTTGGTACCGTCCACTGTAATGTCCGGAGGTCTGTGGCCTTGGATAAAGGATTTCTTTCTGCAGCTCATATTGCATACAGTCTGTCTGGTCTGTACATGCTGCCCTCCACAGCACTCTACAGTCCTTAGATAACCCTCTGCTTGTCTACGATTCCTTACTCAGCACAGACCCAGACTCAGACTCAACATGGTGGCTCCCTGTCACCAATCCAAATTCACACAGCAAAAACAGAACTGATATCAACCGGTGTCCCTCCCTCCTCCTGGACGACACCTCTGCAGGCCCATGCATTTGATGCAGCAGGGGAGAAGAGGCTGGGGAGGTACTCTAGTCTTCTCTCCGTTCCTTCCTTCCTTCCTTCCTAGACCCTTCCACAGCCCTCCCAAAGCTCCCATGCCATGGCTGCATCCCATGGGTCTGTCCCTACAAGGCTAAAGCAAACAGGGTCTGGAAGTGGTGTCCTTGGCAAGCATGTGCTGATAAACACAGCATGAGTGAGGACAGGCTGTGCTCTCCAGAGGGGGGACGACAGCCCCTCATTCACGCTCCCCTGGAGGATATTATAAAACTTAACGAGGGAGCTATTTTAAATTCCCCAAAGGATTAGGGTACCTCTGAAGATGAGAAAGCACTGGATTTCAGCCACTTGTGTCTGTCTGGGTTTACCTCAGAAACACTGTGTATTAGGTGTCTGTTTTGGATGAAATGAAATCTCTTCTTACCCATGAGTTCGATTTTTCTTTACAGTTAGCGTGGGAAGAAGAGGAGCCCCTTGCTCAGATGTGTCCCTTAACTAAAACCAAAACATGACCGGTTAAAAATAGCACGGCACAAGGATTAAATCAAAGAAAACTGTGCAACCCTTTCTTTTCCATTCATTCATCCTGACGTCAATACAGCTCTTCTGTTTACAAGCTAGCACTAAAATTAGTCTCAAAAGATGGAGCACTTTGGGACTTTCTTTTAACCCATTCAAAAAATGTCACTCCTTAACTCACACACACACACACACACACACACACAAACACACAAACACACACACACACATTGAAAAAAATGTGCTGCATGGAGCAGGGTCAAAGGTTGAAACCAGGCTAAAGCTGTAACCTGGAATTACATAACGTGGCCTCAGTCAGAGCATATATATCCAGCTCAGCAATCGTCTCCTCTTACAAAGAATGAATTCCTGAGTGAGGTGACGTCTCATTTATATACACGTCATCGTAAGGTGACACCATGTGGGGATGTAGCTCAGTGGTAGAGCGCATGCTTTGCATGTATGAGGCCCCGGGTTCAATCCCCGGCATCTCCACTTTTGTGCGACTTCTTTTTTGTCAATCGGTGACTGGTGGTAGTCTCTATATAGGAAAAATTCGCTATCTCATGCCTGGGCGTGTATTGAAAGTTTTAATAACGTTTACTTTGCAGATTAATCTCACCATATGTCGTCCATCTTATACAGTTTTCATTTTTAGTAATAGTAAAACTAACTTACTAAAAAAAGTTTCACTAAATTTTATGTTGCCAAATTAAATTAGCTTGGCGACTGTAGCCTTTAATTAACATTTGTATTTATTTATTTATTCAATGTGCAATTATTAAAAACGTCTAAATCTCAAAATAAATAACTATGCCCTAACCTTATTTTATCAACATCTATCTATGTTGTATGTATGTGTATGCTGTATGTATGTATATATATATATATATGTATATATACACACACACACACACACACACACACACACACACACACACACACACATATATATATATATATATATACATGTATATATACATCTCTAAAAAGAATGTAGTATGCTATATAGTTCAATTGATATATTTGACCTATTTCTTTTTTTTTTTTGTCTTGATGTAGTATTAATCAGTCTTAGCATGGCGAATGGATGTACCCTGGGGCACAAGGGGACACATGGCCACTAGGGCAGAGTCAGAAGGCAAACAGACCTGCAAAAACTTCTTCTGGAAAAAAGAAGGAGAGGGAACTTACACCTTTAACTTTTTATTTTTTATTTTAGGTTGTTTAGGCCTGCTGTTCTGAAGTCTTAAACCATGCTTATAGAAATGTCAGCACCACAGCTGTGTGGTTTGCAAGTTGACTTTTTGTAGAAATGTGGTGAAAGCAGCTGAGGGTTCAGCTTGTGTTTACCAGCTTGCCAGCATATGATTGTATCTGATGCACAGGCAAACTGTTTACTTACATATGACTTAAAATGTGTGTGTGCCTTTGTCACATACACAAGGAAACATGTACTTTATAAAAAGCTAGTGCTAAGCTAAAGCTAACTTCAAGATGATAGCAAATTGTACTGAATGAAGGCATAAAAGTAATTTACAATTATAGATTTCAAACAACAAAGAACATATTCTGTATGTCCACTATTTTACTGGAGGATTAAAACTGAACTGAATTGTTTTGAATTCTGATGGATTCTTAAATATTAACTTTATCTCTACAGTCACTTTAGAGTAATGCTCGTTTTGGAGAGAGCAACACACACACACACACACACACACACACACACACACACACAGAGAGAGAGAGAGAGAGAGAGAGAGAGAGAGAGAGAGAGAGAGAGAGAGAGAGAGAGAGACCTCAACCTGGAAAAAATGTAGGCTGACATAGATTCATGTCATCTGCTTTTAGCAGGTTAGTTAAGGCTGGTTGTCCAGCAGGACACACTATCTGCCATGAAACAAGACCACTCTCAGGGTCAAACCTTCGTGTGTACTTACTATTCAGGTGCCCGTAACTGCTTAACCCACATACTATGTCTGCACATTATGACCTAAAAGAACCTTTACATAAATGACACATATCCATTCCCCAGATGTCAAACTAACAATCCTGATGATGGGAAAGGAGGTGAAACATCACTCACTCCTATCTGAAGCCTCAATAGACTACTGTACTTTAGCTGCAGGTCATGTTACAGAATGTATGCAATATATATCTGTGCAAAGGTGTGTCCCACTTTTCTTTAAAAGGAACATAAAATTCAGCAGTTAAGGGAGTCAAGAAACAGCATGAGAGAGTCACGTTTATGTCTACACAGGTCAGTCTGAGTCAGAACTGAAAGGTCCCAAAGTTTAAATATCACTCAAAGCTGTTTTATTCTCATTAAAGTGTCCTGGTGTATTTGGCCAAATGCATCACTGCATCAACGGAGAACACCCTGTATTGTCCAATCTGAAGGTCTGTTGCTGAGTCATCAGACAGGTCGATGTGGATCTGACACCTCATGCTGGATGACAACAAACGTGGTTGACCTTTTCCAGCTTCAGGGCAAGGCACACACACACACACACACACACACACCCACACATGCCATAGTGTCTCTATAATTTTGCTCATGATGTCACTGTGTGTGAACACCTGTCTGTGTTGTATTATCAGGCTGTGAGAGTTGGTACAACTTGGTTCCATATTTCATTGTAACATTTGTGACAGCTCTGTGGCTGCAGGGTGACACTAATGTTCTCTGAACAAATGTGATCTTTGCAGCAGTACTTACATACTGTACATTTGTGCAATCAAGTCGTTTATATATTTGACCTCTGATTTAACCACAGATAGGAAACATGGTATTATTGGTCTTTGATCGCCCCCTGGTGGTTCATCTCAGATTAGTCCATCAGTGGATCAGTTCACTTTGTGAACAGTGGATGGCGCCACTTCCTAGCATGTTCTTTTCTTGACCCAGAATGAGAAGTGAGAAGTGAAGTGAAAATAGTAAATTCCTGAAATGAAAGAACTCTCAGGACCAGCAGATCAGTGACGACTGTTTTAGATGTTATTTAGGAAAATGCTGTTTGGTCATTTGATCATTTTTTTGATTCTTGTCTAACTAGACTAAATACAGAATTTAAAAGACACCCCAACTCAACCCCAGATGAGGGTTGTTCAATTTAGGATGTATTCCACAATTTTCTTGTTGTCACACCTTTGCACCTTTGACATGCATTCTCATCTTCATTACAGTGAACATGGGAATTGTAGTTTATTTTGAGTCATTCCCTCATACACCATCCTCCTGCTGTAAACGATACATACTAACATCCCTTACTTGTTAATAATTTCTTTGGCACAGTAGGCCACTTAACACACAACACGGGTGGTTAACATAAAACCACACAAGGGAATGTAACATAAACACATAAATGAGATTAAAAATATGTAAACTGAAATACAATTTAAAAACACTGAAATGTTGAAATATAAGTTCTCAAAGCAATTCAAAACAACATGTCCTTTCTGTTATGTCAGCAGTGATTTCATACGTGTGGGAAGTTTCTGACTCTTCTCTTCCTCCTAGAACATTAACTTTCCTCAGAAAGTAAACAACTGAGAGTTAGATGACATTTATGGCACCACATACTACATCAAAGGGTGCCTGTGGTTGGACTGCTGTGTCTGCCTGCTGTCCAGATAAGGCTAGGGCAGAGACACACACACACACACACACATCTGGTTAAATTCCGTCTATACAAAGTTGAGTGTGTTTGTGTGAGTTATACCACACAGTAAGTCGCTTTGGATAAAGGCGTCTGCCAAATGAGTAAATGTAAAAGTAAATACCACTGTGGATAGGAGGTAAGGATGACACAGAAGTACTCTTTCCTTCACAAAACTTTCACAACCTCATTTAAAAATAAGAACTGTTTCCATTTTGATATATATAAATAAATTATATAAGTTAAGGAAAACTGCTTCATTGTTAATTCTCATGGTTGTGTGATTATAAACAAGACCATGCTGATAATACACCAGGATTTCTCCGGGTCAGCAGGAACCCTAATGAAAACCTGTGCGTAGTCAACACAATGTGATTTTTTTTAAACCCCTCTCTTGGTAATATCATTGGGTCTGCTCCTGTTAGATTTAGATGCAGAAGTGACACAGAGTAAACTCCACACAGTTCTCCACCAACACAACAGTTAGCGAGTCACTGGGACAGATATCAGTACAGTGATGTTAAGGAGCTTTGACAGCTCAGAGGCCTCTGTGCAGAGGTTGTACACAGCAGAGAAAGTCACAAGGTTTAGGATATGGGTGGCCCACAGGAGAAGGTTTTTCTGATGTGTGAATTTTTTAACAGTCTAATAAGCGGCAACACTGGTCTCCTTTGAAAGGTACCTCTTAGAATTTTACAAGCAGTAGGTCAGAATGGTTCATAGACACAAATGTAAATGAGATTTAAGTTTTTTTTGTAAAGCAAACATAATGTAAAGCCAGCAATGTGGAAAACACTTTGGAGCCATTGCTACAAGTATGATATGGGGATCCTACTATGCTTTGCACACACAGAAGCATGGTTAGAATATGGCTGTGTGAAGACTCTGGGCTCAGTCTGGTACAGGACAATACTCACCAAGTAAAGGGCTACCATGGCCAAAGTGTCTCACAGGTGCGACTGTGCATTTTAAAAGGTGAAGTAAAGGATCTGAATACTTTTACCACTACTTTCACCACTCTTGAAATTATATGTAAACACAGCACATGGGTAAACGTTCTTAACACTCACCACTTGGTAAAACAAAGATTTCAAATACTCATTCATATACTCATTAGGACCAATATGGGAGAAGTAACTGTTTTGGGACACATTTTTGCTCTCATTTCTCTGCAAACCCTGTTGTGTAATACACTGGGCCGGACATTAATATTGCAATATCTAATCTAGTGTTGTAGCCAAACAGAGAGACCATCCTTCAGTCTGCAGGACATGCTGGCTGCTTCTCTGCATGTCAAAGTGTCCCTGATTGATCTTCCCTAAAACATGTGAGTGTTGGTGTCTGATGGAGATGCTTGGCCAGAGAGTGTGTACAGACTACACAGCCTGCGTGTGGGAGTGTGTGTCCATACTCTGCATTCCTCTGGGATAATCTTATCTTCCTCCTGCTGAGCTTATGGACCTCTGAACCATAGGGCAACACTCAGACACACACACACACTCCAGTCTACATGCATAAACAAACAAATAAACATACAAACATGCAGTAGTGAAGTAGTTTGAGGCAGTTTATGCACATTAGACAAGTTCATATCTTCTCAAGATTGTTTTGTGGGTGAGTTGAAGATAAAATCACAAGGCGTACGTTAGGTAAAAAGTGGTAGTCCAACGGGACAATCTATAACTTGATGAATAATGTAAAGACTTTGTTTTATCACTGAACACTACTTAAACAGAGAGTCTACATACCAAAGTAGACATTTTGAGACCCTCCCCAGATCAAAGTGGATTGTAAACACACTTTACTTGAAGAGACAACAGAGCAAATCAGCCCTGATGGTAGCTGCTAATCACAGACTCGTCGCTTTTCTTTCACATTCAATAAGAAGCATCTTGGGAGATCAGCTGTATCCTTTGAATCATCACATGTACAAAGAAAACTTGACTCGACTTGATTTATCTGTGCTGTTGTTGTTGTTGTGCCTTAGGGTCAGTCTGGAAAACAACCTGCATAAAGGTCACGTGTAAATGTGCTGGAGTGGTCGTTACCTGTCGTTTGAATGGACTGAATGATAACAATGCACCTGATTGTTCAGAGGCTATAGGCAATGGGTTTTTAAAATGTAAAGCATGAATTAAAGCTGCACTTCTGCACTTGTCACTTGAACAAAAACATTTGTACGATAACAAAAGGTGTTAGTTAGGGAGTTGGCTTCTTTTCAAACACATGAAAGGACACTAGAAGTACAATATGGCCACCACCCAAAATAAAATTATGTTCAGGTAATGAAATACACAGCAGCAAATAATAATAATAATAATAATAATAATAATAAAAAAAACATTCTCTAGTTAAAGCTTGTTCAAGAATTAATACCAACCCAATCATCAGTCCCATTAAAACAAATCAATGATGTCTTGCAGCAAAATCATGCTGATGGACAAATGCAAAAAGTAAATGAGTTTTAAAGAAAATGATGTGTTCATGTCCCAGCATGTCAATGATGATGTTGGGTCAGCTGGAAGAATGTGGAGGGGGAAGTGTAACAGTGGAAAAGAAGAGCTTGGTTTCAATCATGAATAAATAAATAATAAAAAAGATTTAAATCTTTGAAACTATTTTTCAGATTGCCAATGTATTCAGTTTGACCTACGTACATTTTCTTTGGATTGTAACATTTTTAAGAAATGTTATTGTTCTGCCAGTTTTGATTTAATTGCAATTTACATCTTACAGTCTTTCTCCTAGTTGTGTTTAAGGTTCAGTTCTCTTTGTTTTCTGATTAATTGTTTATTTGGATCCCTGAAAAAACTACAGCAATTTCATTGAGTTCTGTGAATCAAAAAAATATTGAAAATAATATCTAATACATGTGAACCAAAAATACTGTATATGCAGCACAATCACCTTTTCCCATTCTCTTTGTCATAATAAACTGCACAACTGCAGTTTTCTTTTTAAATAATCATACTCGAGGACGTTCTGATAAATATTCCAATGATTGCCTCCTTCTACAGAACAGTTTTCTTTTCAGTGTATTTCTGGCTTGAGGAAGGAGCAATGTCATCCATTGTATCTTGTAGTCTAGTTGTGTGATGGTGCTTATTCCTCGTAAAGGTTATTGGCAAGAATTCAACCACCTGTGTGAATGAACAAATCAGGACCAGACGAGCTGCTCAATTCTGGACTATCTGAGGCTTTTTCAGACCCTTAAGATTACCCTGAACTGGAGGACACATTTGTGTTTTTACATGTGCATGTTTTTGACCCAAAAAGCTACATTTTGAAAACTTATCACCAGCCTATGCTTTTTTTTTTCTTTTTTTTTTTTTCCACAAACTACATCATTAAATGCCAGAGAGCCACCTTCCTTCTGGCTGGGAATTATGCAACTAACTTCCACCATGGTTGCAGCACTTTAGCCAGCAAGACTTTCCCTCCATGAACCTGAATGAAGATGTGTCTCCCACATTATTTTTTTTTACTCTGATGAGGCTTCAGCAGACAGTGTGAGCCTCTGTGGGAACAGAGGCTGGTTCGCCCCTGAGGCCAGAGAGGAAAGAACATCTGTTCTGAGCAGAAAACGTTTCAAGTCTTCCTTCATGCTCCCCGTGTGTCATGAGGTCACTCTGACCCTGCTGTAACACAAATTGTCTGCAAGCAGCCCCACAGACAAACTGCTCCACTCGGAAGAGCCAATTCAACAGTGTGTGATCAGCTGTTTTCACTCCTACAGCCTCCTACTGTAAGAGAGAGAGAGAGAGAGGGTCAGGTCCAGTGGATGCTTCATTTTGTCATTATTTCTGTTTGCCTGAGGAGACACACACACACACAGTTCATCATACTAATATACACACCTCTTGAAACCACCACCACGCATCATTTCCACGGAGTCCTCAGCAGACCCAGATTACTTTCACGTGTGTCTCAGCTATTTGCTTTTTTTTTTTTTTTTTTTTTTACTGCTGCCCTGCCCCCATGACCTCCAGTCTACGTGGCGTCGGCGTCAACAAGCGCTCTAACGACGTGTGAACTTTTGGGCATGCCGCGGCGATGGCGCCTTTAGACAGGTGCATACGCCCCCATCACCCACCAGCACCCGCCCTGCCACCGAGGGGCTTCAGACCCTCTTTGCAATGTTGAACAGGGAGGACAGTCACATTCCTGCCTGATGGCTGGCACCTGATTTTCAGACTTAACAGGTTGTGTGCATCAGAAGGAGATTAAAAAAAACAAAAAAAAAACAAAAACACACACACACACACATCTAAAGTGAGGGAGAAGGTTTCATATCCATAGCGCAGCCTCAGGTCGCAAAATAACTCACTACAAGTTACTTTAAATAGATAGAATACTTTAACAAGTCATAGAGTCCATGCAGTGAAAAGTGCGAGTGACTGACAAAAGGAAAATAGTAGGGACATTTACAATAAAATAAATATTATAAACGCAGTAAAATAAGATCAAATAGTGATAAAATAAAATATGAAGATGTTTACATTTTAAAAACAGTGTGATGGGTGGGTTGATTCCCGTAACCTTGCTCATCTTATTTGGAAAGTTTAAAAGTTGCCTGTGCAATTGCTCTCTCCTTTTAGGCACTTGAAAAGAAAAAAAAAAACAAAAAGGCTAAAACCTATTTCCTCTAGGGGCCGAATTTCATGGCACCTAAAGGCACAAGATTTAATGCGAGGGCCCCGTCCGGGTCGACATCATCACATTGTCCCTGTCAGCTCGGTCGATTTCACCTCAGATCGTTTCATCTGGACGGGGCTTGCTCCCCGCAGAGAGGCAGAGGGAGATGCGAGCACAGGGCGACGTGACTGTTTTGTATTGATGGGAGCAAAGAAGAACAGAGCGTTTGTTTTCTGTACCTTCTCCAGAATGCCCCCTCCTCACCGGGGTGCGTAAACCCCCCCCCCCCCCCCCCGAGCAACAGGCACACAAAAGAGCAAATCATCAAGCGTCACTTACTGGTGACTGGTGAGAGAGAGTCTTCTTAAATAAGTGTAAAACGTGGACGATGCGAGATCAACTTTATTCTAACAAAAGGAAAACCTGTTCGGATGTTGTTGTTTTTTAAGCAGATTTAAAACAAACGCTGCACCATTTGCCACCTCTCATAGTTCATTTTCAGCATGAGCCGACAGAGGACGCTCCGGCTTCAGCTTGTCATGACACATTTAGTTAAAGGGGGGGGCGTAAAGCAGCAGTTCAATAAATCCTGCTTGATTTGACTCCATGTTTTGTGCGTCTGCTCCGTTTCATTCATGTACACATTTTTTTTTTTTTTTTTTTTTTTTTACCTTGAAATTCCGCAGTCATCTGTTCACATGACAATAAGTGGACGCCCGCAGGTAAAGTGCGGGTCATTAGAACCGTGAAATGCGCAATGAGATTTGCGCTTCGCGGCAGCTTTTGGCACACTGGGCACCTGTGGTGAATGGGGCCGGTGGCGCCCTGACACACGGGGTGTGTCTTTGGGCGGAGATCTGCCCACCCACCCCTCTGCTTCTCCCCTCCGGTTACTATATGAGGAGGCAACTTTGCGATCTGTCAGCAAGATACATGGAAGCCTGGTAGTGGTCTTGTAGAGCTCTCCAGGCGTTTTTTCTGGAATCTGCAGCTGCCTGAGGAACAGATCCTTGCACCTGAACGCACTCCGCCGTGGGAATTATTTTTATTTTAATTTATTTATCGGAGAAGCCAGACTTGGCAACATGCCTCGGTCATTCCTTGTGAAGAAGTATTTCTCCAACAAGAAGCCATACTACAGGGAGAGCCAGCTGGAGAGTCAAACTGGTAAGTTTGTAACTGAATTTGCATTTGTGATTCACAGCCATGAGCTCTTCATCAAGTTACCCCCAGACACAGAACAGACCCATGTGACTTTTAACTAGCATGTAGCTTCCTGGGTGTAGAAATTACAAAAAAAAAAAAAAAAGTATTTCTAGTCAAATGGAAAATTTGCTAATGGAAAAGCCAGGCAGTCAGGTCTATGGTTGAATTCAGGCTGCAACAAGACACCGAGAATGAAAACTAGTTTAGCGCTTTATTAGATTATCTTTCCATTCCAAGTGAAAACCCACCTGACCCTCCTTTCCTCTGTGTTGCCAGCTTTTGTCCCAGAAAGCCTTCCCCGGGCTGAACTCCCAATGCAGAACAACAGCTCTGCCCTGACCTGCTATCCCACCAACCCATTCTTCAGCAGCATGGACACCCTGCCTGCACCCCTCTCCCCGGTCACCCCGGTGTCTCTGCCCCCATCACCCCTGGGTCCCCTGGACCTCAGCAGCTCACCCTCCAGCAGCAGCGGTGAGGAAGAGGAGGATGGTGGGCGTAGTTCAGACCCCCCCAGTCCGGATATCATCCAGCACATCTACCACTGTCTCCACTGCAGTAAGAGCTACACCAGCCTCTCTGCACTGTCCCACCACCAGCTCTCCCACTGTGCCCCACTGCAGCAGACGCCATCTCTGCCCACCGAGGTGTCTGCACGCCCAGCGTTCCACTGCAAACACTGCCCCAAGGAGTACACCAGCCTGGGAGCCCTAAAGATGCACATCCGCTCACACACCCTGCCTTGTGTGTGCCCCACCTGTGGCAAGGCCTTCTCCAGACCGTGGCTGCTCAGGGGACACATTCGCACACACACAGGTATGCATCAAAAAGTGCTGATCCCCAAGCTGTGTTGGCTTGTAAATGTAACAGCTGGTTGCACCTTGTGCTCATTTGATATTCATTGACGTCTCCTGAGGTGTGAGCAAATGTTATTGCTTTGCATGGCACAATCTAATCTCAGCCTCACAGTTGTTCTGCATGAAAAAAGTCGATCTGCATTAATTAAGTTAGGGTAGTGTTCCTGCACTTTTGTTGTTTATCTGTGGGTCATTTGAAAGACAATGATCAGAGGACAAACCTTTTGACCTGTTAATGAAGTGTTTCCCAGAGGCTAACAAGTTTTTTTTTTTTTCTTTCTTCTGACCAGGTGAACGTCCCTTTGCTTGTCAACACTGTAATCGAGCATTTGCTGATCGCTCCAACCTTCGCGCCCACCTGCAGACCCACTCTGAAGTAAAGAAGTACCAGTGTGGCTCCTGCTCGCGGACATTCAGTCGCATGTCCCTGCTGCACAAGCACACCGCGTCTGGATGCTGCCCTGCCTCATAGACTCACATTCCCCAGACTGCTCATAAGCCAGTTGAAGCTGCTTGCTGATTCTGACCCCCCCCCTCCTCGATTAGAGCCAATACACCCAGAGGACATTTGAGGAATTGATGCCAACTCATTTCAAAGCCATGATAGGAAATCTGGAATTCTTATGATTTTATAAAATGACTCTTTAAGTGCCTTTTAATATTTCAACACTGTCGCTTTTTTTTTTTTGAGGTCATATTGGTTATCTACAGCACATTTTTGCTGTGTCCTGTCAACTGTGTGTATGTGTGTGTGTGTGTGTGTGTGTGTGTGTGTGTGTGATTTGAGGGCAGCTGGACATGCAGTTAATACCCAGGAAACTCCATTGGTGCCGGCCGGTCCGGGACTCTGGCCATGTTGCAGCTGCTTGGGTGTGTTTGTGTGTGTCTGTGGTGTATGCAGGGATGTCCTCACCATACTATACATACATGGCATGTGTGTGGAAATGAGCAAGTGTGTGTGTTGAGACAGCTGTCTGTGTATGGTGTACCATGGAGGCAGGGCGCTGAGAGACGTGTTAGCTGTGACCTCGACGACAGGTGACCCTCCGCTGGCCTCTCCTCGCGCCACAAACTCTTTCCACACACACTCATTGTGTCACTGGACATGAAAGGACCACTAAAGGTTGACCAAAAAAAAACACGCCTTCACCATTATTGTCATTTATGTAGACATGTTTTTTTTTTTTTTTGGGAAGATTTTGAACTGCAGGTTTTATGAACTGTTTTGCTGAACATACCTTCAAATGGGAATTCTGTGCCTTTTCTAAGGTTGTGTATTTTTCTGCCACTTGTAAATAAAAGCTTTTTTAAAAAAAAAAACACGTCAAGAACTGCTGTGTGCCTACTTATTATGTGCTCTCATAATAATTAGTATTTCAACAGGCATTGTATTAACTCACAACTCTAAATGAGTTCATCAAGACAGACATGACAGTTTCTGAATGGGAAGATAGAGCTGTGTGTGTGTTAGGAAGCGCTGGGACAGGTTTGTGAGATGCTGAGTGATAAGGGGAACACCTGCACACACCTGCCAGGCTGTCAGCGCACACTCTCTCACTCACTCACACACACACACACACACAGGCACACAGGCACACATGGAGAACACATGCTAAAGAGGCGGGGGGGGGGGGGGGGGTTTTCACAGTGGTTGCAGGTGGGTGAACGAAAATTAAAGAATAAAGAGAAGGAAGATGCTCAGCAAGAAAAGTTTCTCCTGAAAGCCAGAGTGGGCAAATTCTTCTGGGGGGGAAAAAAAAGTCAGTGTGAAATTAGCTGGGTGTGGGAATCCCACTGACCCACTTCCTGCCTTAGGAGCGGCCACAGATGGAAGCAGGAAACTTTAGGCTCGAGACCAAAACATACACCCTAGAGAGTCAGGCTCTGGACCTCGGGACTGACACAGGTTCCACTGAGTCTGTGCGGCCATCTGCTCCATAATGATGAAACTCCGGTTACCTTGTAGGAACTTTTGGAGGAAGTCTGCGCTTATGAGCCCAGCTGAGGGTGAACATCCAGGGTGCACATATGGTAGCAATGTGTCCGCAATCCCCACTGCCCTCCTGACCCGCACACGCTGACGCCAGCTTGTCTTAGTGAGGTAACAGCACGTTTCCTCCAATAGCTCTTAGCGTTGAGAGGTGGATGCGTGTGTGTGTGTTTGTGTGTGTGTGTTGGGGGGGGGGTTTGAGTAGGCTCTCAAAAAGCTTGGGATCAGATTGCATGACTTAGCTTGCCCAATGTAAACAGCACCCGAAAGACTAGACACACGTGCTCACTCACAGCCACGCATGCAAAATACCTACTGCATTAAGATATCTTTACTTTGATCAAGGGGGATTTTTCATTTGTCTGCCTATACCTCTCTGGGCTTTTCTGAAGCGAGAGGTGAGAGTCATTTAGCTGCTGCACACCTACGCAGGTAGTGAGTCAGAGAGACAGAGAAGCAGGCCACAGGGGACTAAACTCTGTGCGAAGACATATAACATGTCAAATAATCCTATCGAGTTAGATGATATTCCATTTTCTCCTTTGGCATATCTAAACTCTGCCTCCACAAATTTGTACAAAAAAAAAAAAAAAAAAAAATCACTAAACAGGTTGTCATATCTGATATGTTTCAGCCGTTTTGAAATTTAACTCTCGACATCTTGCTAGGGGGACATTTTTCTGGTTTGCGGTGTGTAGGAGGCAGTCTGTCACCCTGTAGCTTTGAGGCAATGAGATCACTGGACCTGTCACCTCTCTTTTTCAGAGTGTGTTGGTGTGTGTAATATCATATTAGTCTCCTCAAAGTGTTTTAATGTTCGCAGCGTCACGCATGCGGGCCCTGACTAATGTGACATTCTTGAGCCATTAGTGACAGACATACAATACTGCCGTCTGGGAGAAAAAGAGAGACAGAGAAAAAGAGAGGGCTGCTCTGTCCTTGCATTCTGCTTTTGAGTCAAACTAATAATTTAATTTTCCTGTAACAGGAAATAATGTTATGCTGACCTAATTACGAAGAAAAGGGGATTGCCATTCGTTTTAATCTCTCACATGTGTTATTCCCATGGAAAGACTGTCTAAGCACTATTGCCTCGCTCTAGTAAATGAAAACAATAAAAATTAAATTGCCCTTTTTTTTTTTTTTTTTGCCGTGAACCCTGGATGTTGCTTCACGAACAAAGAGGACCAGTTTGGTTTTGTGTACACAAACGCTGATGTTTGACAATTTTCAGCCGGATGAGTTTTATTTTGTTATTCGGTACCGTCATCTTGGAAACAGAAAATGTATGCCTCCCTCTAAACAATCATGCTGTGTGGAGTCATAAATGAAGCTTTGCATGTGTGTGACAGAACAGAGTACAGAGCTGCATAAACTCCACTTTCTTGATTCGAGTAATGGGAAGCAGCAGTGTATGTCAACAATCAAACAAACCTTTTCCAACACGTAGGGCTGACATTTTTGAAAGCTGAAATTGCAGTTTTCTCCCTCCACTGCTTTGCTATCAGCGCATGTGTTTGTGGTAATGTTTGGGACACAGGAAGTGTTCTGTCAGTCTTGTATAAACACAGCCCCTCCAAAAAGTACTGATATAAAGCATCTGGGTGCGGCTACAGCTGTTTGTGCGTACACGGATGTATGAGTGTGTATGAGTGTGGGTGTCTGTGAAGCGTAGCTTTCTCTTTGCCCGGGGTTCACAGTGGTCCATATAGAGGATGAGTTGAGCGTATAGTATATTGCTGAAATCAGAGCTGGCAGTGTGTGCAGAGCTGAATCACCAGAGGATCAGATTCGAGCCAACAGGGTTAAGTCACTGGGCTAAAGTTTCAAACCCTCTTACAAGCGGCAGCGCTCTTACACAATGAAACTGTCCCAAGAACCTCTCCTCAGTTCCAACAGAGTCTCTCAATCTGCCTTTGTCCTTTAAAAGACATTAAAAATGTCTCCTCATTTCAATATTTGCAGGCTGATAAAACATTTCTGCAGCCTGTAGAAAATAAGGAGCGGATGAAGGATGGGGAAACTAATAGCCTGAGGTTTGTAGTGCACGGGGGATAAGGAGATAATGAGGGAGAAGAGATAGAGGGGAAGAGATTGGACATTGGGGTATGAGGAAGGTGTGTGTGTGCGAGTGTAAGTGTGAGTGTGTGTGTGAGTGTGTGTGTGTGTGTGTGTGTGTGTGTGTGTGTGGGGGGGGGTGTCTGGTGAAGAATGAGTGTTTCTGTTTGCGGGCTGTTTATCAAATCAGTAGGGAGTACAATTTGCTGAGGAATGCCACATGTTGCAATGTAGACTTGATCAATGACATGTGCTGTGAGGGCAGAGAGATACACTCACTGTGGATGCCTTCCTACTGAGGATTTTCCACCATTCTGGATGGTTTCATGCACATAGACATCCACATGTATGCAGCTATGTGACACATGCACACAAAGAGCTCAGGTCTCCGGACAAATAAACCAGTTTTAACCAAGGACAGGATATGGCCTCTAGGAGGGGGTACATGCCATTTCCTGCCCACCTCCGCACTCCTGCTGTCCCCTTCAATGGTGTGTGTGTGTGTTATGTAGCTGGTACTGTGTTTCCTCCTAAACACAGACCCTCTCTGTCCCACAGGGTCAGAGGGTAGAGGATGAGCCATAAAGGGACAGGAGAGTAAACGGATGAGATACACCGTGTGTAACGGAGGTTTCCAGCCTTGTGCCATCCAGAGCTGCATGCGTGCAGGTTTCCATTACTCCCAAATAGTTAAGGGTCAGTTGAACTGCACTATTCACTGAAATAAGCTTGCAGAGGCCAAGAGAAAGTTGGACAGTATGGATAAAATCTAATATCATGAACTGATATAATTTGGGGATTTCCTGGAAATTCTGTTTAGAAACAGTTTATAAAAAAAAATAAGCAGATGTTAATGTCTCTTTTCAGTTAATCCAGTTAGTTAAATACAAGGAAAAGTCAAGGTACTTGTTTATTTTGATTAAACTAATCCAGTAATCCAAATTTAGCCGGCAGTAATGTCAAGAGTCTTCTCATGAATGAAGAAGCAGACTCTGCCTGAATATAAATGTAGTAGTAGCCTATATAGTACAAGAGGAGAAAGACAGGCTAGTACTTATTTTGCTCTTTGGGATGCATTTGTGTTTTTCTTTTATTTTTTCAGTGTCAGTGCTGTTGAAAAAAATAACAAGTCTGAAGATATGTATATACAACATACATCAATAAAAGTTTCTTTGTCTAAAAAACAAAACAAAATAAAACACTGCTAACCTCACCCACAGTGACCGAAAACAATCAAAATACTTTTGCTATTATGTGACAGCTACTTTGGAGATTAAGTTTTTACATACAAAACGTTCAACAGTTGTTCCTTTTAGTGAAGTAAACGATCTCAGTTCTTCTTCCAGCACCACACTTAACTACACACAAGGTTGACAGATAGAAGGGCTCCATGTCACAGTGACCTCGGGGTCGACTATCACACATATATGAGACCGATCTCTCACCGTCTGGTGCAATTACCCTTTACCTGATTAATGTTACGTAACGTAAATGAAAAGGGAGACAGCATGGTTTACTGTGGTGGTACAGTGCATGAGATGGTTTACATCTGCTCCATCAAGTTGTTATATAATCGATATTTTAACATGTGGACTTTTACAGCTAAATTCTCAGCTTTTGGCTGTTTCAATAGGGGGAGACTATAAGAAAATGTGCATGTTGCTACGAAAAGAAAAAATATTCAGCATGCCGTACATTAATAGATAGTTTCTCGACGTTCAGCACTTTCCATCGTTGCCCTTTCTGTCAAAAAATTTCAGCACTGATGGAATATATGCAAAGTTGAATCTTTTATTAAAAGATGCTCTACTTTCCATGGCCCTTGTTCCAGTTGCATGACCTTACACAGCCTTGCTACGCCCACATTTGTTGCACAGAGCAAAGTGATTGTGGTTTCATCAGTGGTAATGTGACCGTGGCTTAACACACTTCATTTCACTGATTAGCACACCATCGCCCAGACGGGGGGGCGAGTCAGTGAAATACAAGGATAGTTATAGGAGGAAATCCCTCTGGGCTTCGATTGACTGAGAGCTGTTGGTTAATAAGAAATCAGCGCAATCAGTGATATCCTGCAAATTCATTTGTTAAACTTTCCATCGTGATATATTTCAACTGCAAGCCAAGGTGCCTTGAATGTGGTGCAAGAAAATGAGTGTTAGGGCCGAATGTGATGTGCATGAACCACACACAGAGTGAGCTAAGCCAGCAAGTCATGACATGAGAGAGGACTAGCAGAGAGGAGGATATGTAGAGAGTACATACTGGGTGGGGGGTGATACTAAAAAAGCAGGTATCAGAATAGATGTGAAAGAATGAGTGACATGGTGAATTATAAATAATAAGAGCAGAGAGGGTATCAAAATAAGAAGACTGCTGTTGTGTTTTGCTTGGACCTCTGGACAAGTCTGTGTTACACTTGGCAGCTGAGAGCAGAAAATCGCCTGTGCTGACTATTTTTCTTCTTTTCTTTCACCCCTCTCCTCTGTCTCACCTCATGTTGTGTCATTCTTTCTCTCCCTCTCTCCCCCTTATTTACCACAGGTATTCAGGTATTTGCCCCCAGGGTGCTGCTGGTGGTGCTGAGAGGTGCAAGGTGCACTTTTGTCCTCCTGTCAGGGCCTGTGTGGGCCTAGGGGAGCGCCAGCCGAAGGACCAGGACAGTTCTATTGTCCCAGTGCATTCCAGTCAATGAAGGATATGGTAGGGGACGAGGGAGGGGTGTTGGGTAGGGGGGCCAAGATGGGTGGAGATCAGCCCACAAGTTGGAGAACTAGAGGTTGTGTGTGTGTGTGTGAGTGTGACTGCAGAAAGCGCAGATTGCCTCCCCTCTGCTCCTCCTCCTCCTCCTCCTCCCTCCTTGTCCCGTTCTGTCCTGTCCCTTGAGCTGCCGCAGGGCAGGCGAATGCACCTGCCTGAAATCCACACCCCAGGGCCAGACGCCTATCTCCCACATCTCCAAGGTTTTATAGAAACACTGCATGCGCCACACACACTGGTGTCCACTTACACACTTTTAGAAGGGGAGCACAGAGAGGCATCTAATTATGTTGTACTGTGCGTATTAAAATTTTGAATTTAAAATCAACTGAGAGAGTCTCTGAATTCTTAATGTACATGTGGAGCAGATTGAAGCCCCCCCATCAGTTTTCACTGAGCTGTGCTCTTAAAGGAGAACTACGCTGATAATACACATGGAAGTTTTTTCACAGGTTCACAGGGGGAGTACTGCTGTATTTTGTGGCTCCAGAGGGAGCTGCATCAAGTGATGTCACTTGAGTCAGTGGTGGCTGGGACTGAAAACTACAAGTTACAACCACAGAGAAATGCGATTAACAGACTTCTGTAGCCTGCTCCTCTGACGCTGGCTATATACTGTTTGGATAGCTTCGGAAAACACCTCTGTCCATCCCTTTCTGATGTTTGGTGGAGGGGTCTGTGTCCGACCATGTGTAACTTCCCTAAACCAACAATCTGACATCTACACCCACGCTGATGTGTGGAGGTGAGAAAGGAGGAGGACACGGATAGAAGTTGTTTTCTTTAAAGTCTTATTCAAAACAGTATTTCTAATAGATTTGCTGCTTTTCAGCAGAACAACAGGCCACATGATCCACACAGAGCGTGGACACACTGAAGCTACCATGCATGGGAAATGATATTTAATCACATTCATTTGCTTCATTTCCTTTCTCTCTGTCACACATACTTTTTCATGGTAACCAAATCCCCACATGGAGCCTTGTGTTGCATATCTGCTGCTCAATTCATGTGCCCCTCACCCCTCACATCATCATCACATTACTTTGCTGCAGTTGAGCTTGCCATGTTTTCTTTGGCAAATCAAGACTCAGCCCTGGTTTGTCATGGTGAGCAGATTCACATTGCATGAGAGGCTAGTTGGTCTAACGTTGCATGTCAGAACGCATGGTCAGGCTGATGTGCATGCTTGTGTGTGTGTGTGTGTGTGTGTAACTAGACCCTCTTGTGCAAGTAGGGACAGGTGTGTCACCACCTGACCACACCCCCAGGCCACACGGCACCTCCTGTCCCTAACACCTGTCCCCTTCGTCTGTGCAAAGACCTGTATCCCCCTCCTCTCTCTCTCTCTCTCTCTCTCTCTCACACACACACACACACACACAGACACACACACACACAGACACTGGCTGAGGTTTGGGAGGAAGGCAGGTTGCTGGACTGTGACGGAGCGAGGAGGATCAGATCAGGCGGTATGGTGGCCACTTTGTCTTGAGTGTCCACACAGCTGTCCCCCTGAAACTGGAACTGCATCAAAGCGTCCGGGTTCAAACTCCCTGTCTCTCCAACAATGTGGTGTCATCTCTGCCCACATGGTGACATCTCTGCAAGCTGTCTGAGAGCTGCTTCAGACCATTACATCCCTGTGGCAACAGATGGGAAAGTATCACAACATACCTCCTTCCAATGTCCAACAACAACAATAACATTTTTTTTTTTTTTTTTTGTATTTACAAGCTTTGGCTTTAATTTGTATTTTTTATGATATGGATTTTACATTTTACTCATTAGTTTAAAAAAGGTCAAGCGTGTCTGAAATACATGGAAATTTGCTGCCAAAAAAAAATCACATGGAGTCTCTGTTGTACCTTATTTGTTGTTGATTTACCTATTCATGCATTACCCTTTACAAATTATGTTGGGCTTATTACAGTATTGTAATTTGTGTCATGTTAATGTAGTGTTTATCATCTGTTTTTAAAACTCTGATGTACAATTCGCCTACCTTCATGCTACATTCACATCAGATGGCATGGATGGAAGAGATGGCAAAGATTCCTGTGTTTATGACTTGTATGTGTTCACGTCAACAGGATGGTTGTTTAATTACAGAGTTGACTGTTTGAGGATTATTTACCGCTCATTGACAATACAAATGAAAATGCCATATCCATTAAATTTGGCTTTAATGACAGTGACTGAAAGTGTTCGGTTGATGTGAGGCACCCATATTTGGGTATTTCTGTATTAGTAAGTGCCAGAAGTGCTAACACTTGATTTATCTCCAAATAAATGAGATAATAAGTCTTAACTGGTGGTTTGTTTACACCCTGTGTGATCGTATGACTGACCGTTGCTTGTCCCGTTTGACTTCTTTCTGATGATGCCACTATGTCGTCAGATCGTCACTGAAGTTGGTGATGATGGTCACAACTATGAAATAAGACCCAGGTTATAAAGAAAATAATTTTTTCTTTAGGTATTTCTGTGTGTGTGTGTGTATGTGTGAGAGAGAGAGAGAGTGGGAGAGAGAAAGGGAGGGAGAGGTCAAAGCAGCCTGAAGGCCATTGTAAATTCCTTGCTGGCTCAACCAAAGACATTCTTCTCTGTTGTTTTTCTTTCTAATCTCTATGCTCAGATTACCAGCTAGAGGGCCCGGCCAGATGAGAGGAGAACAGGGTGGCATGCATGCACGCACATGTGCCCAAACACGCACAAACACACAAACAGCGGGATTACAGACAAGCGCCGTGTAGCGAGAACACAAACACTGCAGTATGCCGTGTCACGGGATGCTGCAGCACATTAATGGAAGATATCGGTTCCACCTGGTGAATCTGCAGTGACTGAAGCTGAAGTTAGTGTCACACAAATGAAACAAAAACACACCAACACACTGAAGTCATTACCTGAGTGCTTGTTTTGTTTTTGAAACCTAAAGAAAACAACCCCACCCCCCACCCCCCGTGGAGAATACTGAGAGGATTCCCACATGACAGCCACCCAAGCACACACACACACACACACTATTTGAAACTAAAATCTTCCCATAAAGCCTTTCCAGATGTGCCCAAATCAGTTTCACTGCAATGACACTGCTCCGCTGAGATTCACCGTTACATCTGATCACAGTCGGTTAATGAAACAAAACAAAAATTCCAAAAATGATTTCCCATAGTGTAAAATGTGAGCATGCCAAGGTCAACAAGAAGCCAACGCCACACCAAAGTGTTTAAAATTCAAACACAACATTATGAATATAAAGTAAATGAATTAATTTAATAAAATCAAGCTTGTTATGATTCATTTATTTTTCAAAAGAGGTTACACTGTAAAATATTCAATACAAATTATACAAATTGTTCCTTTTGTGCAAGGAAAGCTTATCTGTGGATGTTTGGTACAAACTTTGATCATGAACATAACATGTAAGTTTACAATTGAACCTTATGTGAAGGACAATTCAACCAAAAGTCAAAGATTCCTCTGTGCTCAGCCACTTTCATGTACACTGTCATTATCCCACAAGAGACCACACTGTGCTTGTAATGTTTAAGCCTGAGATAATTTTGTGTTTCATTGCTCATCAGTTGTTTATCTAAGTGCTGTATTTCAGTGGATGATATTAAAAGACTTGAGGATGAAAAAGAAGATTAAGGTCTTTGTTTGTAATTTAATATCTATATCTGTATTTATATCTATGTATTTTTGATGTTTTATAAAACTCCATGTGGGCACTCGGTTTCTGCAAAAACACAAGAGCAACAGCTACTACTGCCACCACTTGACATTGGTAGGTGTTAGAACAAGTTGGCAGTTCTAACCCAGGCTCCCCTGAACACAGCCTGCAGCAGGAAGGACATCCTATGTCAAATCAAATGCGTATGGTGATCGGCTATGGCTACCCTTCACAGGGGAAAAGAAAAAACTACTGCCACTACCTGGTTAGTTTCCATATGGTTGTCAGCTTCATGTACCGTATGTGCTATTTGCAGGGCAGTTGCACACAATGGATACCTCTTCACACATCTAGTGATGCATTATTTGTAGATTTCACGCACAGTTTACCTTTCGAAAACTGAGTGAAGAGAGCGGAAAAGGAATCACCCTGAGTCACCCTATTCATCTAAATCATCTGATTGCATTGAAGATTTCTCCTTAAGCAACACGTGTTATCACGGCTCATCTTTTCTGTCTTGTGAAAGCTGTGTATTTCCAAAGCATCAGTTTTGAACAAGCTATGAAAAACATCCCTGTTTTTTTTCTTTGTCACAAGGCATTTTTCAGAGAATTCAATGACATTTTTGGGAGAATGTTTTCAGCCTATGAAGGAACACGTAATCATTCTGAAAAAAATAAAAATCGCCAGATGGATTGAGATAAATGATTTTCAATGGACAGTGACACTCTTCTGTTTGGCCAGAATTGTAGAGTAAACTTTCTCTGGCAACACATGCAGACACACCCACAGATCCCAAACAGCTGGGTAAATCTTGATCCCTGTCATGGTGACGACAGACATGCGGCTGAGGGCTTGTTGTTGTCCCAGTAAGGTGCTTCACCAGGGGGCAGAGACGGCTTACTTTTGTCTGTAACTTTTTTTCTTACATGAAAGTAATAATTAGCAGCTTTCTCATTTGCACTCTAACAAACATGCATCTCTGCCCCTCCTCCCTGTTGGCCCAACCTGTTAGAAGACACACAACTAATCATCCCAGAAGTAACACCTGATATTGAAAGAGGGAACTCACTAGAGGAGGGAGGAGGGAGGGGAGGGCAAAGCAGATAAAAAAAAATACTAGTTAAGTAATTACCCACAACTCACCTCGGCCTCCAACTGTCTTGGAATAGCTCAGGCTTGGCTGGCTGAACCAGCATGAGTCCTCACACTTCAACAGGTGTGGGAAGAAGAAAGAGGGAAAGGGAGTGAATGATGAAAAGAAAGGAGAAAAAAGGAGTCTGAGCACCTGTTTTGGACTCCCATGCCTTCCCTTTGCGGGCCAGGGCTTGCACTGCCCTGCCCAAGACAACACATTCATGTCTCACTGCCTGCTCAGCTATGTGAAGCAGTGCTGGGGTCATTTTTCAGGGTTTAGAGATAAACAGATATAGGGAAAAGGGCAAGAAGGACTTGTAATTATGGCTGGTAATTGCGGATGGTTAAGGTAGTGAATCAAAATCAACTGCAGGTCTACAGAAATGTTTTCACACTATGCAAACAGGGAGTAGAAAACCCTTATCACAAGCACTGCTACAGTGAATGGTTATTTTAGCTTTAGTGCCAGTTAAGCATTTGGCAGCTCCGAAAAAGATTTCACGATCAGCAGTTGGACATTTCAAAGAAACAGCAACGACTGAAAGGCGCCAAATCGTTTGTGTCCAAACTGCAGGTGTATCCATCAAAAAAGCTATTGTGTGCTCATCAGTGAAGTTTCCATGTGACCTTTTTTTTTTTTTTGGCAAAGTTTCTGGATTTTCATTGAATGATATGAAAAGTCTTAGCACTAAATAGAAAAAAAGAACAAAAATATGAATTTTTAAAATTCTATTGTTATTTAATAATTTTATGCAGAATTTCTTTATGTCAAATAAATTTCAAATACTACCTTGGATATAAAGAAAATATTTGCAGTGACATTTAGAATCAGGTCCAAATTTTAATACATTTTCAAACCAAATTAAAACAGAAAACATGTCCAGGTATAAAAATGGTTTGCAGCAATGATGAAATCTGAAGAAACTATAAAAAAAGTTTAAATATGAATTTGCATTTACTGCTTAAAATCAAGGCAATGGATGTCTTAACTCCCACAAAGCTGCTGTTTAGGACAAATTTTCCACCATTATAACAATCATGTTGCTTAAGGGACCAGACCTGACATACTGTATACACGTGGATGACCAAGTCTACTAAATGGTACAAAACCTAATGTGATGTGTCTTTAAGATTGCGTTTTCAAAGCTGATTCAGTTACTTTAAAGGATAAGTCCTATTGCATTAATGTTTTTTGTTATTTTGTTTATCTAATGTGCAGGAACGGGAGAAGCCACCATGAAGATCAGGTGCTGGTTTAACTATTTCAGAGTTATTCTAACATTATTCTCCACACCCACAACAAACAGCGCCTGGTCACCTGATCTGACCAGTTAAGCATGTCAGAGGTCCGGAGGATTCTTCAACCTCTTCTTAATGCCCCCCCCCCCTCAAATCTAACAACACACACACACACAGTAACAGCATGCCTACAGACCTCACTGAGGCTCATTAACCTCCTGGTGGTGGGGGTGGGGGTCAGGGGCATCAAAGTGGCAGGATCACTGCAGACTCACCCAGCTATCCTACCATGGGGGTCTGGAGCCGCAGCGTCTCACCCCCTAATGAGAGGCCATGACATGCACACATCCACACACACTTTGACCCCTCAGGACCAGCTGGAAAAGAGAGTCTGACATGCCTGTCGCCCCCCCCCCCCCCCCCAAACTCCACACATTCCAGCTACAGCAGTGGCTCGCAGTCACCACTGGCTCGCTTACGTCTCACCTACCAAATTTAACGTAATGCAGAGGGAGAACCTGAGGGAGGTTGGAGATGAGACAAAGAGGGTCCTTAAAGTCAGGAGCACACTATATTATTTAATGTGGAGCTGCAAATAGCTGTTAAATTCACTATCAAACTATCTGCCAATTATTTTCTCAATCATCTGATTAACTGTGTGGTCTGTGAAATATCAAGAGCATAATGAAAAATGTCATTTTTAAAGCCTTTCAGGCCTGTCTTCAAATTACTTGTTTGCTTGTCGAGCCAACAGCCAACCCAAATGTTATCATTTAAGACAAGGAGAAGCAGCAAGTCAAAAATGCTTGGCTGAAAATTGTCATTAAGAAGCACTGTAATTTATTTAAAATAGCTGTTGATTGATTTTTCCTTCTGCCAGTTAACCAACGATTCATTTAAACTCTAACTTAACGGCCACTGTTAACCCCAATTTGGCCATGACCGCTGAGGTTAACAGTGGAGAGTGAGACACTTTTCCTTACAGCTTAGTCTCAGTTTGAAGTGTCACAGTTAAAACAAAAATTGTGACGTTTACTTGACGAATCTGAAAGTGATCCTGTAGATTAAAGAGGTTAATGACAGAAATCTGAATGCAGCACGGCTGTCAACGACCTCAATCTGCACAAGTCAGTCGCTGAATGCGTTGTTGAAATGTGTTTCAGGCCTGAGATATTGACAGTGGCCAGTGAGCAGGAAGCTAAAAGTCCAGTGACTTCTTGCATCCAGATTCATTTTAGTTCCTGTGAGGTATCATAAACAAGAGACAGATAAAGAGACAGAAAGGAAAAGAAAACAAAAACACACCTTTCTGTCAATCAGCAGTGCTGATGGGAAGTGGCAAAGGCACTTAGAGGCATGTGGGAATGGGGAGGGGGTGAGTCAGGAGAGAGGAAAGAAAGGGAGGGAAGGAGGGAGGGGGGCTTTGGAATAGCTTTCTGCCAGAAAGGCAAGTGCAGCAGCAGCAGCGGGGTGAAGGAGGGGTGCAGGGTCGAGGGAAGAGGCACCTTGCAACAGCTGGTCTCAATTATCCGTGGAGGGGCTGCTGAGCGTACAGGAGCATGTATGTATGTGAGTGTGTGTGTGTGTGTGTGTGTGTGTGTGCACGTGCGTGCATGTGTCAGGTTGAGGCATCGCAGGGGGAGGGCTGAGACCACTGGCGCCAGGAGGGGAGCAACAGGTCAGGGAGGATGAAGATTATAAAAATACTAGCAGGCAGTTGGCCTTGGTCCTGCGCAGTGTGAGTGTGTGTGGTGGATATTCCTTGCCTGCCACAGTGCCACAGGATGTGGAAGAGTGTGTGTGTGTGTGTGTGTGTGTGTGCCCACGGTGCATCAGGGCGGTGTGTTTCTGCATACATCCTGTGAGATAACCTTCCTGGTTGAATAACAACAGCTCATCCCATGTTTTTACTAATCAAAGTTGTCTCAATAGTTGAGATTATTTAAATATATAACTACTAACTTAAAGCATAGTTATATCCCAGAAGTTACATTTTCAAAGAATATTTAGTGATTAATTAGAGTGTTTAACAGTAAAATAATGAAACAAATGAAATCCTTATTTTCCCTGTAGAACAAGTTCACTTTCTGCCACAGATCCACTAAACAAATGTTTTCTTTATTCTCATGTAAAGTACTTTATGTTATGCCAAATACATGTCCTATATTCTTGTTGTAAGGGATATATGTATCATAAACGAGTTATTATGATTTATGGTAATGGGCTATATAAATAAAATCTGACTTGACGTGACTTAATCTTGAAAGCTTTTCAACTGCTGTCTCAGCACCTGGGCCACAGCCATGGGACAAACATTAAATAGCTTGGGACAAATGAGTGTATAATGCCATCTAGTGTTCAACAAGTCTTATTACATGAGGACACAAATCAGAAAGATTTTAAGACACAATGTTTTCATCCCCTCTCAGCCCTCTGATTCAGTTTACATTATTAAATGTCTTGAAATGAAAATGTCAGTTGAAGTGCAAACACTCTTCTTATCTTTACTTGGGCTTTTGAGTGTTCATGCCATGCTACTTTCTATACTGAAAATTTATTGTATATTTTTTTTTACTTTAATACATTTATCTGACAGTTGTATTTACTTTTCTTTTCAGGTTATGATTTTACACACAAAACATCTGATCATCTTCGACCAAATGTTCCGATTTTGCATAGCAAAATTATTAGTTTTGATAGTACTTCAATTATATTTTTCTATTGCTTCTGTACTTTTATTTAACTGAAAGCTTGAACGCTGGAGTAATGAGTAATGAATAGTAATGAGTCCTGTGAAAAAGATTGATTTGTTCTCTACTTTGTATAGTGTAGTATGAGACTGTAAAGTCCCTGAATAATTCTTCCACTGGTCATTTTTTTTTTTAAAGGTGAGCAGATCTTGATGACCCATATGCCTATTTTTAACTTTAATTAGTAGCCAGCCTATCGCAGGGCTGACATATGGAGACAAACAACCAGTCACCCAAACATTCACACCTAACCTATGGGCAAATTAGAATAGGTGAAATCATCCACAAGCATAATCTAACTATTAAGGTGACTTTAGTTTCATGTCAAACAGGCAGTTTACGGTTTATGCTGACAACCACAACTCGTGGTTCTATGCCTCCACCAACCAGTCCAGTTGCAAGAAAAAATAAATAGTCATAACCTCCCCTCTGTTTCCGAGTTACAGTGTTGAACATTATGGTGTCACAGTGAAGTTGCTCTTTGACCTTTTAGATATAGAATGTTGTGATTTAATCATTTTATTAGACATGACAACTGTGCTATAATTAGAGTATGAATCCCTGAGTTATGGCAAAAAAGGGGTTTTGTGAGGTCATCCTGAGTCGAGGTGAACCTTTGTGCCAAATGTAAAGTTATTCCTTTAAAGGCGTTCCTGAGTTTTTGCATCGACAAGACAGGTATGGACTGACGGTCAGACTGACAACCTGAAAACATATCACCTCAAGTCATGGCTGTCATCAGTGAAGAGATTAAAATGCTATAAGGAGACAAAATCCAATTTCCTATACGGCAAAGTATTTTGTGGAACAATATTTAGGCTAAACTGTGGACATGATGCCCTCTGGTGTTCAACAGGTTTACCTACACAAAGACACAACAAGAGTTTTTTTTTTTTCAAACTTTTATCAACTCCTTTAAATAGAAATACCCTTGACAGGACCTCCTCAACCTACCTCTGGTAGGTTTCCCTTTACATTCTTTCACAACTATTTTTTTTAACAAGAGGACCACCAGCTATGAGGCAAGTTTGGTAAGGCTGCATCACATTTTTTGGTAAGAGGAAAACATTTTAAGTGGTATCCAAAATACCATTTAAAATGTTGCACATATCTCAAAGGTGAAGACAACAATGGGCAGGTTGTGCTACTTCCTGTAAGAACAATAAATCAAGTAGTATTGAACAATCAACCAAAAAAAAGCAAAATAAATATATTCGAGGTAAAATCAAATCAAATATCTAAATAATTCAAGTAAAAACCAATGCTCACTTTAAATATCAGAAACTGACGATGGTAACTTATGATAGCATTTTTGCTTTTGAAAGCTTGACAGTTTGAAAAAAAAAAAAAAAATTGAAATAATCTGAATAAAACAATGCCCTGAAACACATCAGCTGTATCTGAAAAAACACACTTCCCTGAAATATACAGTGTGCATGTTCTGTTTTTTAACTCACCATAATTTATTGTTCATAATTCAAATACATGATAGGCTACTGCTTAGCACATGGTATGAGACAATTCAACTTAAAAAATATGACCTATGTGGGTGTAAATGAGTATAAAATAAAATCCAGATTAAAATAGCAACCCAAAAAAAAAAAAAAAAAAAAAAAGATGTGTGTGCTAGATTGAAGACGGCTCCTTTTTTTGTAAAAACCCTGAATACAGGTCCTGAACATGTAATATGTGTTCTTTTTTGAAAACCTACCTTTTTTCATGTAAAAGCTGCTTAATTTTCAGCTCTGCTCATCAACACACTCACCTTGTAGAAAAATAAAATTTTCACTCAACACTCTCATCTACCACATGTGTAACGGAGGGGTATTTCCTCTCTTCCTCTCACTTAAAAAGTAAGCTGCGTTTTGGCTTTTTTCTGCCCGTTAACTCGAACACAGTTCACTTCTCTGGAGCCGCCATCTTCACCATCCTCGGTGTCATTGGTGTTCGACCAGCTGGCTTTCAGAGGGGTCAGCTCAGGTGCTATTATGTCTCCATCCTGTGTGTGTGATTAAAGACACAGCACATCTGTATCAACAAGGGCGGTGTAGAGTGTACACAGTGTTATGACTGATGCAGTAACTCCTAATCCTAACAAGTGATCCTGGTGCTGTGTAGAACAATTCTTCTTTTTCCAGCCCATTCAAATATTACCTAAAAATACCTAAACAATGCTGCAGATAAGAATACCCCTTTATTGTGATGGCCTCTTTCAGCAGGGCAAAAACTGTTCAGGAATGGTTTGAGGAACATGACATGACTTCAACAGATCACAATCCAATCGAGCATCTGTGCAATGAACTGGAAAATCAAGTCTGATCAATGGAGCCCCAACTCACAATTTACAGGACTTAAAAGGATCTGACACTAACATCTTGGTGCCTGATACCACATGACACCGTCAGAGGTCTTGTGGAGTCCATGCCTTGACAGGTCAGAGCTGTTTTGGCGCCACCTACACAATATTAGAGGTGTGACATGGTAGTTTAATGGTGTGGCTGATCAGTGTAAGTCCAGTATTCACTCTCTTTTATCCCTGAGGGAAATCTGTAGCTGCTAACTTCTCAACTTGCTGCTCTCCAGGTCGTGTACAGTGGGTCTTTAGAGCTGTGACACTTTTTGCACTATCACCACTGTGTTCTCATTACATTGCTCCACAGTGCTACTTGTGCTCTACATTTCTATTTTAAAAAGGGCTCTGTAGTCTGGGGTAGAGGCAAGGAGGTATCCCTTATTTAACAACCAACATTGCCACTGCATATTATTGTACAGTTCTTTACGCTGTAGCAGATAAATATTACCTGAGGCTTTGAGAAGTTCATGTCCATGCACCACTGGACAAAGTGCTTCTTGGCAGTTTCCAGACTTTTTTCATCTGTCTTCTTGCAGTAGACCCTGATCAGCTGCTCAGCAAAGTGCTCTGGAAGCAGTTTTGACACCTGACAAGAGGAGACAAGCATAGAGATTATATTGAGCCGTAAATTTGAAATAGAGGCAGTGACAAACAGATTCTCTGCATTTACAACAAGAGAAACACATGAGGAACATCCAGTCATTAAAAATATTGAAGTCACTCATGCAAATAAAGATTAAGGTTTGAATTCCATGGTGGTTCCGACCTGGTTCTTGCGTATCTGGATGGCTGTAGTTAGGTCATCTTTGCAGTAGAAACGCACATTGTTGATTGGGTTCTTTTCCTTCATCCCATAGTCCATAACAATGACCTATAGGAGAAGGGGAAGTTTTTGGTACAGTAGGTCACAAAGGGGACGGCAGTTACTTACAAATCAATTAATATAATCAACAAAACTAAAATTCACAATAAAAAGTAATTCCCTCTTCTGGAGCTAGGAGCAAGTGTAGTGTATGAGATTAAAAGTTAGATTACTTAGATTAAAAACTCACATTAACTACAAAGTCCTCTGGCTGCAGACTCGCATCCTGGGGGCCACTCTGAGGGGTGGACTCAGCCAAATCTACCTGCCAGCTGTGAATCATCTCCTTATTGAAGTGAGAGAGAGAGAGTGGAGGAGTCAAGATATGTTATTTCATCATCATCATCATCATCAGTGAGTTAACATGAGATTTGACTGTGGATTTGTATCACAGTGGTTAATTATGTCTTGTATAGGGCACTTAGGGTTGCCACAGCACACAGTATTTCCATGACAACAGTGCCAAACAACTAGTTTATTAATTGCCTTATTACTATTGTCATGGGCATTACACACCCTTAATTGTCAGCATTTTAAATTGCTAAACCTTTTTAGTAATTCAGCAATGTAACGCTGTTATTTGCTTATTTCAGCTTCTCAGCCTCTTTCTTTGTCAGGAAACTGAGGAAGTTCTAGGAAAATGTGTCATTTTTCACAACTAAATGATTTTAATCATTCACTGATGACTCAAAAAAGTCAACTAACTGTCTCCTTCATATACACAGCAAGACCAGTGTGCAATCACACCAAAAAAAAACAATATCTACCATTTACTATCTCCTACAGATAAGGCTGTTTTAAAGCTGAACCCCTGTGTCAACAGTTGAACAACATAAATGGGGCTCTGATATTTTCTTCCAATTTACAAGTCAAATTCAATGGGCAAAAATAATTATTCACCAAGCAGATGTGTATACAACCATGTAAAGACACAAGCGCACACCTGGGTGACCTTCAGTGGTTTGTCAGGCTGGGTTTGGCCCAGACACTTGTAGAGGCGTCGACAGGTGATGTTGCGTAGAATCTGCCTCGCTTCAGCCAGCTCCACGGAGGACGAGTGGAGTATTTGTTCAAACACGTGATCTAGAGGACAAACAGAAATCAGTAAATCATAATATATTCAAGAGAGACAAATACTCCCAATAAACAAGTAATTGTAAAGGTAAAAGTAGTGCAATGAAAGTGGTTATTCATGCAAAATATACAGTGGTCTCATTTGATGCATATTTTCCTATTCTTTTTCATAGCCGGACCGCTCCTTGACACAAACAGATGTCTTTATACATGTTTAATACTCCTGTGAGCCAATTGAAAACCACACTTTGATCCTACATTGTGCTGTTTTCACATGCTTTGCTGTAACTGCCAGCTTGATGAGGACCCACTACAGCTGGGCACAAGTAACCACAGTTTGAAAAATAGCAAACAGTGGCTGGGAGAATAATCAATTTGTGTTGCAGTGACAACAGACACAATTCAGCATGTTTTCAAAGACACCACAGGTCTTGTTTGGGTGCATTTACTCCTTGTTCTTCAATGACGACCAGAGGTATCTGCTGACCTGTCAGCTTGGTGTAGGCCTCCATGTCATCTATGGCTGTGGAGAGAGTGAAGATCCGCCCTCCCGAGCCTTCGATCTGGATGTGTTTATCTGCTTTTAAAAAGGCCTCTGTGATCCTGGATTAACACACCAAATGTATTATCTGTTTTGAGAACATGTTGCTGCATACCATACAAGAGAGACGCTCACGAAGCAAAGCAGACATCAGAGCAATTAGCTACTCACATGGTCTCTATGATGTTGCCCACTTTGTGCTGGTAGGCTCTTCTGTGGAGACAGTTCCTTGTGTGGAACATGTCATACAGATTGCCCACCTCCTGTTAAAAGAATCACCTGTGCTTTAGTCACAACTAACCATCTAAATGGATTGCTGTTTAAAAAGCTGATCAAAAAGCAGACGTAACAAAGTCATCACCTTGTCTCTAGTACAGATGTTCTTCTGCCCATCCACCTTACACACCCTGGCAAACTTAAGGAAGCGGCGATAGTCGAAGTTGTTCTGGATGCCCAGGTGGTAGCAGTCCCTAGGGGGACACAGAGTGAAGAAATATATGAAGAGATATGTCATTAAACTAAAAAGAAAAATAAGAATTTTCAATATATGATTTGGGACACTGTTTTGAAACAAACTAACAAATCAATAAGCCATACCTGGCAAAGTAGTCCCACTTATCCACATCGATGCCATTTCTTTTGTTGGCCACGATTTCATAGAGGAAGGACTTGTCTTCTGGACGGCCTTTATATTGCCACTATGGAAATGACAGACAATAGTGACATCAGAATCAGCCAAGTACATTGAAGCACATAATGAATTTGAATCCTGTGTCCAGGATTACCACATTATCTGAGGAAAATGAGACTTTGGAGAAACAATGGACAAGGAAAGCCATAAGCCATCCAGAGACAGCCAAATACCAAGCTTCCTGCCCACACAGGCATTACGTTAAGCCCCAACCCATAAATCTCTTGCTAGCTTGGTACTCTTACTTACTTGTTTCCTGGCTGACATTTCACTTGTACAATATATTTTTTAATCTTATATATATATATATATATATATATATATATATATATATATATATATATATATACACACACATACACACACACATATATATATATACACATATATACATATATATACACATACACACACACACACACTTTTTTACAAATTTATTTATTTTTCTGGATCAAATTCAATAAACTGAAAGTTTGAAAGTGATAAAAAAATAATTCTAAATCTGCCCTTTTAACTGGATCAGCACCAAAGTTGAATGGGTTCTTCCCTGGCAAATTGATTCAGTACTTTTAGAGTAACCATAATGACAAATACAAACAAACAGACCCGGGTGAAGAGAAGAGGAAGCCCTCTGCAACCATCATACAGGAACTCACTTATGTCCAAAATGCAGATTTAGTTCCTGAAATCCTAAAAAGGGTTTTTGGTTCCCAGGGAAAGTTCCTGCAGTTGAAACCCTAAATAATGTCATTGACAGATTTCACAGAGGCAGAAGTTACCTTCTTGCTTTGAGCTGCATTAGTGGCCAGTGGTCCAGCAATCTGCTCCTTAATAAAGTCCAGGTCCTCAGGTAGCACCAGGCCATGCTGCTCCAGCACTGGCTTCAAGCCGTTGTCATTAACCAGGTAGTCAAACATGGCTAAAGAGGCATTCTCGTGCTGCAATATACAAAGACTCATGGGAATGTGAATGGAAAATGAAAGCAAAATGACTCATTGCTCAAACAGAAAGAGCTTGCCAGCCAAAACGTGTCAGGGTATGAGCGTGAATGCTTGTCTTATCAGTCTATGGTCATAACTTATATAATGACTGTGTGCTTCAGTGGTGCTTATCATTCTGAACCCTGCAACCACTATCTTAAACATCAGCTGTCAAGTGGCATTATCTGCTCTGTGCAACAGCCTTGTGTTATGGTCATTTTAACTGTCAATAAAAAGCTTCTGTAAGACATGATGCTGTTTATTTTTGAGCAACACCACACCACACCATCCGGTAGAGCAGCTTTTACAGAACTAAAGACCTTTATGACTTTTAATTAAGAAACCAGTTCAACGGAAATATGACAAGAGGGCAAAGTGTAGCATTTAGGTAGATCTTCCCAGAAAAATAAGAGATCAACATCTATTGGACTCACAGATCATTTTGGTGAAAAGAAAGTCTTCAGGTCACAGTGAACTACATTCTATGGTAGATAAAAACACTCAAGCTTAAACAATACCCAGAGTGGGTGACTAAGAGATGGCTCAAGGCCATTTATTGTTCAAAAATAGCCAGCCCACAAGCTGTCTACTTTTTCCAGACAGCGGTCGTAGTTGGCCCGTGCCCATTTTTTCCCATGCACCAAATACAGTACATCCATCTTTTTGGAAATACATTTCTCAAACAGCCAGTCCTTTATTATAAGGACACTGGAATGGGGAAGCTTGTTAGTAAGTACTGAGATTTATGGGGGAAAAAAACTGAACTGAGATCCCCTTTTATACAATTGTTGTGAATCAAAGGTCGTTGATCTGCATATCCTTTGTTGCCAAATAGTCTTCTGAAGAATCATCAATAGAGGTTTGAAGCCACAGCAAAACAGGGCACCTCCACAACACATGGATTTTATTGGGAAGAGGAAATCACACAGGAGACTAGAGGAGGCTGCAGTTTGAAGAAAAAGAAAAGATGGATTTTGATAATTTCCCTTCGCAACTAATAACTTGGACGAAATGAACTAATGCTAGAACAATGTATAAAAAGTCTTTTTATTTTGGCTCACTGATTACACAGCGCTGTAGTACACTGGCTCTCTCTGTGGCTTTTGACTGAAGTGTTGTCTTAACGGAGCAACATGTCTTGTGTGTCTCCTTTATCTGCTGGTTCTGTTTGACACAGCACATCGCAAAAGACAAGAGAAGGATAAATCCCAGTTTCTTACCTTCCAGGTAATTTCCGGACGTGCCTTGGGGATGAACATCCCATCAAACATATGGGAAAATGGCCCATGTCCTGACAGGAGGGAATACACAGCGAAGCTGATTTCAATATGCATGAAAATGGCACTAAGTGACTTGTGTTCTATTCCGATCTGGAAAATATAAGATAACAAACATGATTTCACTTCCACTAAGGGGATCTCTCTACCACTCACCCAAGTCATGGCAGAGCCCAGCGATCTGCACACAAAGGATGTCTCTGCGAGAGATGAGGAGCTCCGGCTGCCTCTCGTTCAGAGCTTGAACAAGCCGTCCTGCCAGGTAACCCACCCTGTCCCAGCACACAACCAATCATTTCATACAAAAAATACAATGAAAATACCACAAAACATGACAAATAAATAATTGGATATATTAATTTATAATTTGATAATGTGTTTCAGACACACTACCTTTTTTTTTTTTTTACTGGTTACTGCTTTCAAGGAATCTTTGCAATGAATTAATTCAAACTAAATACTGTAAATACCACACCAATCCTTGTAGAAAGTATTGCCACATTTCCCATCATCACATTGCCAGCAATCTTTCTTCTAGTAGTGTGATGCACTTACGACAGTTGCTCTTGTGGCCCGGCCTGTTGAATGTCAAGATGTGCAACTATAGCCTTAGAAATTGCAGTGTAGGCAACTCCCAAATATAATTCCCTATCAAATGATTACTGAGTGATAATGCTGTATTTGGTATTAGTGAGTCACATTTAATTATACTTGTGTGTCAATTTGGTGACTTTGTGCCTGGCCTCGTCAATAAATGTGACGATATAACTTACTGTACTACACTGTATCTATGATTTTACTGCTTTATATGTGTATTTAACATAAACCCTGTATCTAACTGAGGACATACCCAATCGAGTGTTCAAAGCGGTTGTGGCACGCTCCGGGGAAAACAAAGTAGGTCCCTCCCAGCTGCTTGATGTTTCGCAGTCTCTGGAACTGAGGAGTGTCTATGATTTTGATGAGGAGTGGGTGTAACTCCACGTGGCCGTGGATGGGATCATTAAACACCTGGCAGAAGACAGGACAACAAACGGCTATGAAAACACAAAAAAGACTTATTTCACCATTCACAATCATAGCACCGTTTCAGCATAATCATAAAAACAAGACAGGCTTACAACAAGGCAGTTAGAAAGGCAGGTAAGACACTGGATAAAAGAGCGAGGAAAATTAGCTTCAATCTGAGCCCTGACATCAGAGCCTCAGTCAACTGGTCCTCAGCACTGACTCTGTATGTTAACTCTGAAACTGTATGTGAAGTTTCCTTGCTAAGGCGTGTCTGAAAGCCTGACTAAATTCACATGCAAGGACCTAGAAACTAGTCTTTCTTCATTCCACACCACACAATCCTCCTCTTTAACAGTCTTTTTCAGCTTTTAATCATTATTTGTTTTTTCTTGAGCTGTGGACTGAGAACAAAAAAAAAAAAAAAAAAAAAAAAAAAAAATGGGTGCAGAGAAAGAATTGCTCTTCTGTGATTTACACTACTTGCTGCTTATCTTACAAGTTCCTCTTCTTTGGTCTGACGTCTCTTTGTTATCTATCTAGCCTTGAAAGTGCAGCCCTGTGATGCAGCTGTTACCTTGCTTGCCTCTGCCTCTATGTGCCACAGCTTACTGAGGCTGTGCAGGATCTGCAGGCGGTCGCCAAGTTTCCTAGACGGGGTGACACAGGAAAACTGAAATCAAATGAGTGAAGGAGGTGAAGAGGCATCGAGGTATGAAACATCAAAGCAACCCACTTGAGAGGTTTATGTGGTGTTGCCACTAAATGCCACATCTTGGTTTAACACTCACTCTACACCAATCTTCTCCAGCTCAGCATCCTTGAGATACCTCAGCCCCACACCTGTTATGTTTTGTGCTGGATAACAGAGCAAACATATCAGTTTAGATGTTGCCACATGTCTCACACACACACACACACACAGATATGCACATCTGGTTAGCATAAATATTAAACAGCTCTCAGCTAATTGCATTTTGATTGAACAATGAGATGCAAAACCGTTCATACAAGGTATCAAACCCAAAACAAACCCCACCTCTAAATGTATTTTCCCACTCTACGAGACCTTCTCTTCGTAGATACTGACACGTTTCCTCCACTCCCCATCGCATGTAGTCCGAGTCCAGTGCCGGGACCACTGACACTCTCTTCTCCGGCGTTTTGAAGCTGTCACCGGGGCTGGAAACCGCGTCCAGCGGCCGCTTTCGGTTCTCCATGTTGATCTGACAAACAGGCGACTGTCCGGGTTGGTAGAGGAGCCGAGACCTGCAAAAAAACGAGGCCGATAACGTTTCCCCACGGCGACGGAAACAGCTGATCGGGTGGCTCTTCAGAGCAAATACTCTGGAGGGAGGTGAACGAAAAAAACCCGGGTTTTGTTTCTCCACTGGGTGCGTCAAGTTCAATCAAAACACAACTAGCCTTTCCGGCCACTGTTTTCAAAATAAAAGTCTTATAGAAACCCGATTGAAACCTTGTCGCAAACTTAGTGGCAAAACCACTGTCAAATTATTAAAGTACAGTTTTGGACTCAAAACTGAAAATCCTTCTTTTCTACTCACAAAAACGATCAAACTTTTGACTTCGATTGAGGAGCGCTCCAGAGATCTTTTGGTTGATGGTTAAAAGTAGAGTAAAGTTTCTTTATACTGTACATGTACATTTAGAAGGAATTATTGTACTTTTTACTCCACTAACAGCTGACAGCTGCATTAATTAGGCTATTTACTTTGCAGATTCAGATTAACAATACAAACTATAATCAACACATCAATTATGGTGTTTTATCATATTTAAGACAAAACTGTATTTATTCCTGGGGGGAAATACACAAACTTCCCAGCAGTAGGTGATGAGTAGTTTTAAATCTCCTCAGCTTTTCCAGCTGTAACAATAAAGTGATAAACACATTAATGCATTAATTATCACAATACAATAATATAACATACATTATTCTGAAATGATTCTGCGTAAATGAATACTTTCACTTTTGGTTAAGTATATTTTGATACAACTTTTGTACTTTTACTTTAATTTTAATGCATGCCTTTTTATTTCCGGTGTATTTCTTGGTAGTCGTCGGTAGCTTGATGCAGGTGGTTCCCCTTTAGGTTGTCGTGCCGGGGGAGGAGCCTGCGCAGTGCAGCAGGAGGCCTGAGCGGTAAAATCGCCTTATGCTCAGTGACGGTAATGTGGGACGTGCAATGGCAGCGTATTTAAAACAGTTTGTCTGTGTCTGTGCATTGTAATTTAAGTTTGGAGAGCTGATTTAAAACCATACATGGTCACGGAGAGGCCAGCACTGACGCATGGCGGGAGGTCGCTCTGCAGCGCCTGTGAATCGGGCGGTAAGTTACTGATAATTACATAACTTTAACCCGCCTACAAGAAATTGAAAAGGTTAGCCTGTTGTACATGCTGTGCATTAAGAAATATTTCGTTTTTAACATGAAGTATTGCTAATAAGACTCAAATCCTGAACTCGTTTCTTGGCTTCCATATTAACATTCATGCTGAGCCACAGAGTTTGTTTCACCCCCCTTTAAAAAAACCAAACACAATCCATACATGAAATATAATACAATAAAAAAGTAGACCCACTGTAGACTATTATGGATTTAAATGCTCACATTTCTCAGTTAACTGCACGAGGACACATGAGAAAGAGAAAAAGTCCTTTATTTCAAATTTTGCACAATCTGTTATCAAATCATCTCAACAGGATTACGGTTGAAACTACTGATTAACCTTTGGTATCTCTCAACAGTCAAATTACAAATGAAAAAATATAAGTTCTCACACAATGAGCGAAACACATTACCCAACCTTTGTCTCAACCACGTACAGATGCCTACATCATAGAAAGCAATGAGCCAGTTGACCTATATGACTACAGAAAAAAAATTTATGTATCTTGTAATCACAAATTATTTCAAATATTGTAGTTACAAATGATTAAATTCTTATTTCATATTAATTGAGATGACTAAACAAGATAAAATAAAAGACGTCCCCAATAAAATAGACAAATTAAAAATGAACAGTGACTAAGTAACAATAAATGTTAAAGTTAGGACAGATACAGGTAAATAACCATGACCACCAAAACAACCTCTGATCAAAATCACGTAGTCAAAATAATATCTAATCTGATTTCCATGTTAACTCACACAATTAATATTAAATGCAAATACTACTACTAAATATTCAAAATCCCCAAACCACAAATCAAATGTTCACTTTAAATGACAGACTCCATTACACATGTTGGTAGTGCTTTACAGCTTGACACAATCATAAGGAATACACAGCTGTACTTTTGTTTGCAGATTTGATTTTCCTCTTTTAAAAGCTCTGTAGCTATAAAGAGATAAAGAAGAATAAATGTGACTGAAATAAAGCCCTGAAACTTACTGAGTACATGTTCAGTTTCAGACTTCAATTGAAATAACCAGTTTTACATGAGGGCATGTTTTTGGTACAAACATGTTATAAAGAAGTGATTCAGTTTAAATGTGACACAGCTGTAGATAGAGAAGGTAGTCTCAAACAGCTGATGAAGATGATATATGTGTATATAATATTGAAAAGGGCTCCATTAACCCTGAGCACAGGGCTTCAATGTGTAATAATTGATCCTCATTTACGCTCTCATTTTTCATTATTTTCAATCATCAACGAGTGTCAGAATATGTTTGCTTTCTCTTTTTAGTTTTGCGTTACATCTTCCACATCTTCATATTCATTGTTGGCTGTCTTCCCCTTGGTCTCCATCCTGTACGTAAACAAAGACAACACAGACAAGTGCGTTAGTTTGAACAAGAGCAGTGTAGAGTGTACCTGGTGAGAGAGGCTATTTATGATAAATGAAGCAGGACACTAGACTGCACTGGATCTGAGCACAGTTTTCTTTGTCATATATGATAGATAATTGACAAACCCTTACTTTCTTACTTCTGTGGTCCAGTTGATTAGGTGATTAATCAAAAAAAATGATCAGCAGAATAAATTGATTGATACTGAAAATAATCATTAGCTGCAAACCAAGACTGCGCTAACTTCAAATCCAAGATCAGAAGATGTAACATACAGCATGTAATTTATCGTTCCCTTCTCATATTCCTATCCTAATGCTTGTTACATAATCTATGCTCAAGTACCTATGCTATATTTAACAGACCAGCTATAAATATTACCTGAAGTATTTTAAAGTGGTTGTTTGTGCACCACTGGCGAAAGTGCTCCTTGGCATCCTCCAGATTCCTGTCATTATTCTTCAAGTAAATCCTGATGAAGCGCTCAGAAAAGCATTCTGGGAGAAGCTTGGACACCTGAGAAAAATAACAGCAGCATAAATTTGAGAATAAAGATGTAGCAGAGGTTTCCTTAAGGAGAAATACACACAATGAACAAACAGGTCATGCTAAGAAATAATTAAAAGATTAAAATTTTTGTTGTCATTGGTGAAGTTCTGACCTTTTCTCTGGGGATCCTGAATGCTTTGGTGGGGTCATGCTTGCTGTAGAAATACACTTTACTGATGGGGTCCTCTTCTTTCATCCCATAGTCAAGAGTAGTGTCCTAAAAGAAAAGAGTGAGAGATAAACCTTTCTTTTCTTGTAAATTATACTACAATGGAGGTTTAGAAACATTTTCCAAATAAATGACAATCACAATCAACAAAACCCAAGTTTTAAAGAAATGTGAAGTAAAAGTCATTAAACTAAAAACTTACCACAATAGCAAAGTCCTCTGGTTTCAGCCCGTCTTTCTGAGTGCTCTTCTGAGGGATGGCTTGAGCTAATTCCTTTTTCCACTTTTCAATCAAATCCTGAAGGAGGGAGGACCAACAGCAGTGAGAGGAATGAGACTGGAGATTTATTACCACTTGACAACATATAGCAAGAATATGTCCACATTAAACTGTTGTTGTTGTTGTTGTTGTTGTTGTTGTTAGACCAGTATCTGTTCTTTCTCACTAAAACATAATTTTCCTCACCAAAACCTTAAGATTGTATAAATTTGTTTGTGACAGCTTTTGCAAATTGTTGATGTGGGTCTGCCCAGTCTGCCACAGGCTGTTAATATTCTCATTCCTTTGTCTGACAACAGTTACAGAAACATATGTGAGAGAGAACTACTACACTAAAACAGGTTGTTGTAGGACTGACAACAGCTGTCATTATCCAATGTGTGTGTTTATTTTGTGAAATGACATCATGACCATAAAATCAGGATTTGTCAGCCAGACTGTCTGTCTCACTCTTCACCAGATGCTGCTGTGATGCACAGTTAAGCTGTTTTTATTGTTTCACTGTGGGCAGAGGTCCCTAAACAAAATGCTACTCTGAACGCACACACACACACACACACACACACACACACACAAACCACACACAAACAAACAACAACAGTGTTTAAAAACAGACAGCTGTGATATTTGAATTCTGCTCAAACTGTCATCACATCCTCTAAAGTCAACACTCAATCATACACACACCAGTCACATGACACCATGTAAAGCACGCATGTGATGCAATACAGACACACAAAGACATTAGTACACACCTCTGTGATTTTCTGAGTTCCAGTCTCAACTTTGCCCACACACTTGTAGAGGTCTCGATTTATGATCCTGTTGAGAATCTGCCTCGCATCTTCCAGCTCAGGGGAGGAAGAGTGGAGTATGTCTTCAAACACTCGATCTGCAGTGAAAACAGTGAAACAGAGCGGGGGACAGGTCATTTAGAACAACCCAAAGACAATTTCATTCAGTGTTTCAGCAATAGATAACTGACATTGTATTATAACAGTGAATTGTGGGATATTCTTTTTTCAAGTGTGAAATGACACCGCATTTGGATTTGTGAGTAAGTTCATCGAGATAATATAACAGTGATAAAATTACTTACAATGTATTTGTTCTTAAATATGAAACAAAAGTTTTTATGATTACAAAAATAGATTTTTATTTAAACATGCTCAATAAAAGCAAGTTCAACCTGGCATGCATTTTTATCACTCATTTCAACTTTGTAATGTGCAGAATCTAGTGTCATTGATATATTATATTTATATTATATATTTAAATAAATGTATATGCTAGCAGGACTGGAAATTGTGTGTTTTCTGCTGCAGTACAATGACAGAGGCTGTCTCACAGGCTCTCTTTGTGTGCAGGTAAGTAACTGAGCATACACTATTTTAAACATGGTTTAGATGGTGCGTTGTGTATCCTTCCCACTCCTTCCTGTGACCTAATGTTCTTAAATCATGAGCTGACTGCACACGATGGTGTCTGCTGACCTGTCAGCTTGGTGTAGGCCTCCATGTCCTCTATAGCAGTGGAGATAGTCTTTTTTGATCCTTCAATCTTGATGAATTTATCTGCTTTTAAGAAGGCATCTGTGATCCTGGATAAACACACCCAACATATTATCACTTTTGAGAATATTTTGCTGCATACCATACAAAAGCATAAACCATGAAGCAATGAGAATGAGCTACATCAGACAGAGGGTCAAGCTGAATATTGTAGGGTACCAACACATAGGTACAAGTGTAGGTACTTACATAGTCTCTATCAGCTTGTTCACCTTGTGCTGGTAGGCTTTTCTGTGGAAACTACACCTTGCATAGAACATGGCATACAGGTTGTGCACCTCCTGTTGAGAGTGTTGTCTATATGTTAGCCACAACTAGTCAGATAAATGGATTTTTGTTTAAAATCTGATTAAAACTAAATAAACACAGCAGGAACATCGTCACCACCTTGTCTCTAGAGCAGATGTGCTTCTTTCCATCCACTTCACACACTCTGGCAAACTGGAAGAAGCGGTGATGGTCGAAGTGGTTCTGGATGCCCAGGTGGTGGCAGTCCCTGAGAAGAGACGGAGTGAGGAAATATGTAGAGGAAACTTATTACATTCATAATCAAATCATCCAAGTGAATGTTGCTTAATGTAAAAACAATAAAGAGAGTATTGTAATTGTTGTAATAGTACTTAATCACTTTACATCAAAAAGTGAACAAGCCCCACCTGGCAAAGTAGTCAAACTTGTCCACATCAATGCCATTTGTTTTGTTGGCCACGATTTCATAGAGGAAGGACTTGTCCTTGCTTCGACCTTCACACTCCCACTGTGGAGATGACAACACAATAGTGGCATTAAACACTTGCTGCTGTGGCAATGATGATACTATCTGATTTAACACAGTTCACACGTGCAAGACAGGTACCTCCTTTCCTGCATTGGAGTCCTTAGGTCCTCCAATCATCTCCATGATGAAGGTCATGTCCTCTGGCAGCTTCAGGCCGTACTGTTCCATCACTTGCTTCAAGTCATTTTTTTCAACCATGTGATCAAACATCTTTAGTGAAGCCTCCTCATGCTGCAACATGCACAGATTCATTATAGTTATACATTAGTAGGAGAATGTGCATGGTCACATTTTCAAAGTCAAAATAAAATTGGTCCAAGGAGAAAGAGCTTATCTCTCATGTTTGTGGCCATAATTACAGAAAGACTGTTTCCTTTTCCCAAAAAAATAGGACTCTGTGTAAAATGTAAATAAAAAAAGAATGCAATGATTTGCAAATCCTGTAAACCCATATTTAATCGACAATAGAACAAAGAAAACATATCAAATGTTGAAATGCTGAAAATTGTATTATTTTCCGAGAAATATATGCTCAATTTGAATTTGATGCCAGCAACATGTTTCAAAAAAGTTGGGACAGGGGCAACAAAAGACTGGAAAAGTTTTGTAATGCTAAAAAAAACACCTGGTTGAATGTCTCACAACTAATTAAGTTAATTGGCAACAGGTCAGTGGATGACTGGGTATGAAGGCAGAGTCTCTGTGCAGTGATGATGGGGAGAGATTCACCACTCTGAGAAAGACTGTGCGGGCAAATAGTGCAACAATTTAAGAAAAATGTTCCTCAAGGTGTAATTGCCAAGAATTTGGGAATTTCAATGTCTATAGTTCATAATACCATTAAAAGATTCAGCGATTCCAGAGAAATCTCTGTGTGCAAGGGACAAGGCCAAAAAAAAAAAACCAATACTGGATGATTGTGATCTGCATTAAAAACAGAAACAGTTCTATAGTGGAAATCACTGCATGGACTCAGGAACACTTGTGTCTTTGAACACAGTTCATTGCTGCATCCACAAATGGAGGTTGAAGCTCTACCATGCAAAGAAGAAACCATATCTAAACATGATCCAGAAACGTTGCCAACTTCTCTGGGCCCAAGCTCATTTGAGATGGTCTGAGGCGAAGTGGAAAACTGTCCTGTGGTCTGACCAATCAAAATGTGTGTTTTTGGAAATCATAGACGCCATGTCTTCCGGGCTAAAGAGTAGAGGGACCATCCAGCTTGTTATGCCGCTGTACCAACTATTTTTAAACGTGTTGCTGGTATCAAATTCAAAATGAGAATATATTTTTCATAAAACAATAAAATTTCTTGTTGTCATGTTGTCTATTTTCAATTAAATATGGGTCTACATGATTTGCACATCATCACATCTCTCTCTTTTTTTTTACGTTTTACACAACTTTTTTGGAAATAGGGTTGTAATAAAAACGGCCTGCTTCTCCCTGCTCCCCTTAAACTAGACATATAGCCTCTTCACCCATAGGATGTTGGTGTGGGTAAAAGATGAACAACGTCATCAACCTCTTTATGTTTTATCTCTTTTCCATCAAGTGCTTCAAAAGCATTCCTTGGTTACATACTTCTGCCATAAAACTAAAAAGCAGAGACTCCAAGACTGCTTCCCTCCAAAATCTGCACAAACTGTGGTTTAAACGCCAGACAACCTATTTCTGGTATGAGTAGCACAATTTCATGTATTGCTGTGTGTTGTGCGCGTTCATTTTACAAAGGTTTGGTGTTAAAATGGTGTAAATAATCAAACTGTTTCTTACCTTCCACTTTTTACCTGGAAGTGCTTTGGGGATGAACATTCCATCAAACAGATGGGAAAAGGGCCCATGTCCTAAATATGGAGAAAGCAATATAAAATATGTAACCAGGATTGAGTTTCTTACACATCTCTCAGATTTGAAGGGTGCCTTCTCCCAACTGCTGTTTTGAATCTATCCTCAGGTGTTCTGTTGGATTTGGATCTGGTTGCATTGTGGGCCGCTTGAGATGTCTATGGCACTCTGTCTTAAATCAGTGCTTCCTGAAGTATGTTTTGGATCATTATTCTGCTGGAAGAACTGTGACCTCTGAAGACCCAGCTTTCTGACACTTTTTGTCCCTAAATTGTGCAATTCTTTGGTTGTCTTCAAATTTCATGATCCCATGCACACATCATGGCAATATCTGTGAACCTCCACTATGTTTGACCATAGGGACCATGTTCTTTTCTTTGACCTCAGTTTTGGTCTCACAGGATGTTCTCCCAGAGGGATTTTAGCTTCCTCAGGTTAGTTTTGGCAAACTCCAGTCTGGCTTTGTTATGTGATCAGTGGGGTCTCCTACCATACCCTCCCATTTCATTCAGATTGTGACCAATAGTGTGAGCTGACACTGTTGTTCCTCGTGGCTGCAGGTCAGCTTCAATTTGTGTGGAATCTGACTGAGGTTCTTTTTCCACCATTTGAACAAACTTTGTTGCAGTTTTCAATCAGTTTTTCTCTACCGTCCCCACGTCCAGCGAGGTAAGCTCTACTGCCATGGGCTGTAAACTTCTTAATGATGCTGTGCACAGTGGACAAAGGAACATGAAGATATCTGGAGATGGACTTGTACCTTGAGATTGCCCATGCTTTTCAACAATTTTGGTTCTTAAATCCTCAGACAATTCTTTGCGCTTCTTTCTTTTCTTCATGCTCAGTGTGGTACATAAATACTGAGTCAACTTTTCTCCATTAAAACAAGTTGCAAGTGTAATTTTGATATTGCCAGCACATGTTACTTGGGATAGGTGTGTTTAAATACAAATTATCAAATGATTGAAATCCACCTATTTATTTTACAGTTTTGAAAATGTGTCTGGTTAGGTTCTGTAGGGAATGATATCACATTTGACTTTTTTCTCTGTTTTATTGCTGTAGTGCAAACAATACAACAAAAAAACTTCATTTTGTTTTATTTCTTTTGCAAATAAAAGATGTGAATACGTTACTACCAAAGCATTTGTAATTATGACAACTTTCTGGCAGAGGTGGTGTATTTCTTGCCAATATTTGTAGCCTTGACTGTACTCCATGTTGTCTGACCATGTCAAAAGGCCAACAGCCACACTTGAAAGCTGGGTGCAAAGCCAGTCTTCAGAGAGAAGGGTGAGACAGTCATCATTTAGATGTACAATAATGGCAGGTATATTTTCAGGTATATTTTTCTTATAGTTTCTCCTTGAGCCTGTGAAAGGCTGATTATTTTTCATGTTTTCTCTGCCATTCAATGTTTATAAATGCTGTTGCAGATAGTGGAGTAGGTGTGTGTCACTCACCCAGGTCATGACAAAGACCTGCAATTTGCACACAAAGGATGTCTCTGTCAGTGATGTTGAGTTCAGGCTGCTGTGTTTTAAGAGTTTGTGCAAGCACTCCTGCTAAGTGAGCCACCCTGTATCACCACATACAACACACACACACACACACACACACACACACACACACACACTCACAGACACACAGACACATACACACACACAACTATCAAAACTGAAAATAGGAACTGTTATTGGACACATAGCTGTGTCTATCTGAAAACATGCAGACATACCCAATGGAGTGTTCAAAGCGGTTGTGGCACGCTCCAGGGAAAACAAAGTAGGCTCCTCCCAGCTGCTTGATGTTTCGTAGTCTGTTGAACTGAGGAGTGTTTATGATTCTGACAAGAAGTGGGTGTAACTCCACATGGCCGTGGATGGGATCATTAAACACCTGGCAGAAGACAACAACAAACAATTAAAAACATCCAGTTCAATCGTTATCCAAAAGAGTAAAACAGACCCATTTTTCTTGAGAGTTCAATGAACTCGTCCTTCTTTTTTCTTTTAGTATTTCTTTTCATTTTTTCAGCTGTTTTGCTGGAGACTGACAGTTGACTCAACAACAGAGAATAAATGTGCACCATCCTGATTATGTGGTTGTGAAGGTTCATTCACTGAGCCTACCACCTTACACACTGTTGAGTGATCTCTGTTGTTTATTCTACAGTTGTTGTTTATTCTTCATCTTCCCTCTGTTTACTCATCTCTCTAGTACAGTGGCTGCTAGGAGCTCAACACACTCCAGCTTAAGAGAAAACATGCAAATAGACATAACACAAGCAAATCAAGAAAACGTTAACATTAATTGAGCTCTCTTTGCCACCATACTGAATATGTGGTGTGATGTACGATCAGGTACATTTTATATTACCTTGCTTTGTTCTGTGGTCTGTGGCTTAGTGAGACTGTGCAGGAGAATAAAAAACAAAACACAGATGAGCAGAGCAGGGGGTGAGTTGAAGAGAGAGAAGTGAGGTTTGTTAAAACTCTAACTCTAACTACATACTTCCTTCTATCCATAATTGTTATAATTTGTAGACATTGCTACCTGGTATAATAATTTACAAGGGGAACCACTCACCTCATGCTTATTTGCCTCTGTTCAGCCTGTGAGATTTTGCAATCTATTTGTCTGTATAAAAGAGGAAACCGTTAATAGCAGTCCTGGAATACATGGTATTTACAAAGTAGCATTGATATTAGCTTTCATGCTTCACAACACAGAAGCATAGGGAAGTTTCTGAGTTAAAGCAGTTCTCAACTGGCTTACTAATATTGGCCAGCCAGGAGTATCACTAACACTAACCAGTGATTTAATTTATCAAACCTGAAAACCAACCTCTAAATGTATGTTGCCATTCTTGCAGCTACTGACATGGTTCCTTCACCTCCCATCCCCTGTAACCCAATGTTTGTGATGGTTTCTTACACAGAATCATTTGGGAAGACTTTGTTGGAAATTGTTTGGAAAAAGGCAGGGGCTTTCAAAAAAAATAAAATTAACAATCTTGATGAAAAGCAAATATCTCATATCTTTCTCATTTATAATCTTGACTAGCAACCCAGTCTCAAATTACTATTATACTGTAAATTTGCATTTCCTGATTTGTTCAGGAGGAAATGCAATTGCTGCCTCAAATAAATTCGCTGGGAATTTTGTTATAATACAGAAAGTGTGATATTCTTATGCTTAGTGAAAAGTAACTTAAAAATGGTTGGGGTGGACGTTTGGATATACAAAACATATATATATATATATATATATATATATATATATATATATATATATATATATATATATACAATTATTTCATTACTTTTTGCTTTTCATCAAAATTGCATTACTAGCATCACAACAAGTAGTATGACCCCCATTTATGCCAACATTATTCCTGCAGAACCCAATTCACAATCAGGCCATCAGCTCATTTTCTGCAGTATTTGACCACTTTGTAAATCTGAGCAGCAATAGTACCAGTTTATGGGGACAGATAGTACACTGTGCCACAAGTCCTACATTATGTCAGCAAAGAATGGAGCCTGAAATCAAAATGCTTTTTAACAAGCATCATGCCAGAAAGCCATACAGCTGAGAACCTGGAAGACCGTGGGAGACCATACATGACTGGAAAGCAGAAGAAATAAAAATCTCCTGCATCATGATGGCATGTAGTTTGTTTGTTATAAATCCCGAATGGTTAGGGCGCATACCCCCCCCCCCAAAAAAAAATTAAAAAAAGAATAAATTGGTCTACATTCTGAGTCTATCCACCAAAGACTTGACTGTGATGGAGGATAAAATTTGCTTACATGATGTGACAGCCCCAGGGCCTCTACCAGGGCTTGTGTGTGTTGTTGAGAACCTGAGGGAAGTGTAAACTCCTGGCTACTGTCACCAGAGAGGCTCCCTCTTCCCTTGCATCATTTTGTGTCATGTTGGAGTTTCGATTTTCTGTACAGTTAATTTAGCACCGCCTTTGTTAGTGTGGCAATAGCGCCATCTGCCAGCCTTATCTGTGCATTTATCACACATGCACGCACGCACGCACGCACGCACGCACGCACGCACGCACACACACACACACACACACACACAAATAGATACTCTTCACCAGCAGTTAAAGAGTTGCAATTTATTGAAGCCTTCTGGCAGCTATTTTTTTTTTTTTACATAAGGGCAACAACACTATAATTTTAATGTTCACCAAGAAAGCTATAAAAACAGTTTAAATCTGGAGTAGAGATATTGACAATAACCCTGAAATTTAAAAAATGAAATATTGGTATTGTGTTAGTGATACACATATTGCAATGACAGACTAATTAGGAGTTCGCTACTCTAAAAGAAGTTACCCTGTAGATCTCTTTTCTTTTCAGTCTCAGTCTCACTCCAACCTGCAGTGAGCAGCAATTCATGTTGACCATCAAGTCAGTTGAAGTTGAAAATGAACACAGCTACTGTTTCATGGTGAAGGTTTCCTAAAACTGCTGATATGGACCCTTTCATTACATAACAGGATTGGTTCAAGTTTAGATGTCATATAGTATGACACCAAAAAAAGTGTGAAAAATGTTTTTTTTAATGTTTGAAAACTTGAGATCATCTGATTTTGCACAGTAACACTGTTCCCAACAACAATAGCTATGTTATGGGCTGCACATTAGTGAAGCTTGCTCAGTTAGAAGCTAAAAATAGACATAATTTAGAACAATACTAAAATGGAAGCTATATCTCTCCTTAGATCTGATTTCAGAACAGTTTTGTGTCCCATAAATGGTCTGATGTCTGTTCGCATTCATGAAGTAGTTTACTGCCCACCTGTGGTGGCAGCAGGGCATTGTCCCTGCAAGCTAGTTTGCCTTCCAGCTGTTGTACCTATCGTTTCTATCATTATCATGGGTGTGACTGTGTCCCATTGGCAGGAGCTTGACAGGCAGAGAGCCTGGTTGATATTTTTATGGTTAGTGTAATACACAGCTGAATTGCTGAGCCTTGCCACACACAGGGAAGATATCCACTCTGAAAAAATACAGGATAAGAACATCAACTGATGGTGCACCTGAAAACAGAAAGGACCCTGAATATGGAGTGAACGAGGAAGAGCTGGAGCTGGTGAACAGCAATTTTTTGTCATGCGAAAACTGTGTTTTCCACACTTAAATTTGTTAAAAACAGAGCATTCTCACCTGAGAGTGCTTAGAAGCATTTATGCTCATGTGAACAAACAAGACAGTCTTATGTCCTTGGACTCAGATGGGGTAGTAGACATGGTCACAGAGACCAGTGACCTACTGCAGCAAATCATAATCTTTTAAGGTCAGACAATCACCCCAACCCAGTATCATACAACACAGGTTGTCTAATAAGGATACCTCTCCCCTAGAGCCTGAAAATTTCAAAGTGAAACTAGTGAAATAAAACTTCAGCCCATGGTTGCTATGGCTAACAGTGTTTGCTATGGGCGTATTGAAACAGCACTGGCAGCAGGGTATTGGCCCTGCAAGCTAGTTTGCCTTCCACCTGTTGTACCTATCGTTTCTGTCATTTCTGTCCTGTCGGCAGCAGCTTGTCAAGCAGAGAGGCCTGGTTGATATTTTTATGGTTAGTGTAGTACACAGCTGAATCACTGAGTTAAGGTTTGGGGTTTTTTTGTTGTTGTTGTTGCCTATCTGTGTTATGTATTATTATTTAAATTCAATTAAATTCAATTGATTTCAATCATTATTATTTTATGTTGTTTGGCATATAGTTTATGTATCGAAAATGAGTAGATTGGCCTCAGACTTGCTCTCCAGTCTGAGTCTATCCATCAAAGACTTGACTCTGATGGCTATTGTCTCCCAGTAGGTTTTAAAAGACCTGCCCTACCCTGCCACCAAGGAGGCTCCATCTTCCCCCATTTTGTGTTATGTTGGAGTTTCAATTTTCTGCATACTTAATTTAGCACTCCCTGCAATAGCACCATCTGCCAGCCTTATCTGTTAAAATTGACATTTTTATTTGGCCTCAGAGCCATAACAATGGAGACTTTTCTGGAAATGTTGCAAGTAAACTCAGCAATGAAATTCAAGCCTTCCATTTTGGAGGCAGCCACGGGGAAGCTAGCATACCAAGAAGAGAGAGTAGTTTTCTATTGCATTTTACACACACACACACACACACACACGCACACACAAAATAGATACTTTTCACCTATAGTTAATTTACTTGACAAAGCTGGCCAGGAAATCTACTTAAACAATGACATAAAGTGGTAAATGACCTCCTGAAGTTCTTCAACAAGAAGCTGGATTCAGTGGCTAACACCACTTCATTTGGCTGCCACAAGCAACATATGCAAGTGATGCAGCAATTTCCTCAGTGTAAACTATGATGCAAAATATTTGTTGATGACCTATTTTTCTTGGTGAAAGTGAGCCTAAAACTAAATAAAAAGTAACCATTGAAAATGAGAACTATGACAAAATCTATTAAATTTTTCATCAATGAATAACAACAATAATGTTCAAGACAAACAAATATCTGTGTTTAAGGCAAAATCTTTTTAACAACCTACATGTATCTGTTGGATCACACACTGTAGCTCCTGATTATGAACAGTTTTCTCCACCTCCCAAAATATTTCTTGTTCAGAAGATGATTTAGCAAGTTGACTTGTTGCACTACTGTTGGTAAGAAACACCTTGTAAATGTATAACTTTGTCATTAATGTTATCTGATGTCATAATTTTATTGTTGGTACTTACTGTTCTGTCCAGCGCTGCTCTCATCCCCTGATCTCTGACACCTGCATGTTGGCTCTTTAAAACCCTCTCAAGCCCCACCCACATTTACATTGCAGGTAGCATCAGCAGCAGTGTTATCATTACCATTTTCTGTTTCCTTGTTTTCGTTGAGCAAGGGTCATAACATGTCTGGAGATCACCCTGGATCAATTAGATCTTTAAATCTACAGTTTATAATCCTGTGTTTGTTTGTCTTAGTGATACGTGCAGCAGTGATGGGCAGTGACTTTTATAGAACCCAACAGCCAATCTGTCTCATGATCATGTGCTGCAGTGTGCAAACCTCTTAATTAAGCTGCTGTTGCTTTGTCAACAAGATACAGTCACACCCACGAAAATGACAGAAACCATAGCTACAGTGGCTGGAAGACAAGCTGGCTTGCAGGGACAATACCCTGCTGCTAGATCCTTTATCGGGCAGAAAGCTGTACTGAGATCAGATCTAAGGAGAGATATCAACTTCAGTATCCTCCCCTTATAAATCTCTATTTTTAGCTTTAACTGAGTAAGCTCTACTTGCCTTGCTTACTCTGATGGCACACCACTGATGTACAGCCCAAGGCAGCAGTGTTTATTGCTATGGGGAACAGTGTTATTATGCAAAATAAGATGTGGCTCAGTATTGTAAAAGTCACGTGTGCTTATCCAGGATCCATTTTATCTGGAGCAGTTTTGCTTTGGAAAACTTACAGGAAAACAAAACTAGTGTTTTAACAAAAACAAAACTAGTGTTTTAACACTAGCCCATAGCAAACACTGTCAGCCATAGCAACCATGGGCTGAAATTTTGTTTCACTAGTTTCACTTTGAAATTTTCAGGCTCTAGGGGAGATGTATCCTTATTAGACAACCTGCGTTGTCGATGCTCATTCAAAATGAATTAGTGCAAACAAGCAGTGTTGCAAACTTAATGCATTTGTTGCTAGATTTACCAACTTATCAGACCCCTTTAGTGACCTATGTTTCAAAAAACACATCTAGTGACAAATCTAGTGACCTTTTGGGCAAACCTTAGTTATCTCCTGCAGAAGAAAGTCGTCAATATTGCCCCGCCAGCAAGAGGTTGGGCTTCGCCACCGCAGATACACATGTGAGCTGATGTGAACGAGCTTCTAACTTTCTCTAGGAGTGATCATTTTTTAAAAATATTGACCGTATGTGAGGTCAGAGAGTAGAAGAGAAGCAACAATATAAAGGGCTGAAAGCAGCTGACACTAGTCAGCATGCAAATACAACATGATTACCATACATCATTTGTTTACAGTGGTTCCGCATATATTCGACTTTGACCCAGACTGTTGGATCCTCATTATGTTCAGGTGAACTTAAGAACGCATGTACAAAGAAAGAGACCTATGAATTTTAATGAGCAATTTAGTCAAGCCATTAAACTCTTCAGCTCCCTCTCAGCATTTTGCAATATTACCAGTGGACAGGGATGGTTTTTCTAAAGACCATCCTGCAATTTTCCTCCTTGGTTTCCCCAGCTTCCCACATCTCTTTTATTAGACTAACAATGGACTTCACAACAGAGAAGTAAACAAACACAGTCTTGGTTATGTGTCTGTGAAGGATCATTCAGTGACCCTGGCATCTTTCTCTTTTGCTGTCCTGGCCAGTCCTGTATCATATGATGTGAGAGAAAATTCTAATTCTGGAATACAACTGTACATTTTCCAGGTGATGTGATATTCATCTCAAACTCCACTCCTTTAATCAGCACATTGCCATAAAGAAGAAAACAATATTTTTGAATTGAGAGAGCCCATGTAGCCTACAGTTTGTTTACGTCACCAGAAGACACAGATTTAATCATTGTGGAGGCTACATGTCTACAATAAAGTAATGAAGATGTATAACAATGGGGATGTGCTACAGATCTGATGTTTCCCTCTCACTGTTAACATACTGTCTACCATGATGAATGTTTATACATGTTATTGTGTTTACCTTTGTACCTATTGCACCTCTAAGTTACTTTTATAGATTGGCAAACAGAAAGTAACAGCCAACCTGTCTCATGATCATGTGCTGCAGTGTGCAAACCTCTTAATTAAGCTGCTGTCCTCTCCATTTGCCAAGTTCGTGTCTTTGTCAACAGGACACAGTCACACTCACAAAAATAACAGAAACCATAGGTACAGCGGTTGGAAGGCAAGATGGCTTACAGGGGCGATACCCCGCTGCCACCACAGGTGGGCAGTAAATTATATAATGGATCAAAATGGGCAACAGATCCTTTATGGGGCAGAAATCTGTACTGAGATCAGATCTAAGGAGAGATATCAATTTCAGTATCCTCCCCTTATAAATCTCTATTTTTAGCTTTAACTGAGTAAGCTCTACTTGCCTTGCTTACTCTGATAGCACACCACTGATGTACAGCCCATAGCAGCAGTGTTTATTGCTATGGGGAACAGTGTTATTATCGCAAAATCAGATGTTGCACGTGCAAAATCAGATGTGGCTCAGTATTGTAAAAGTCACGTGTGCTTATCCAGGATCAATTATATCTGGAGCAGTTTTGCTTTGGAAAACTTACAGGAAAACAAAACTAGTGTTTTAACAAAAACAAAACTAGTGTTTTAACACTAGCCCATAGCAAACACTGTCAGCCATAGCAACCATGGGCTGAAATTTTGTTTCACTAGTTTCACTTTGAAATTTTCAGGCTCTAGGGGAGAGGTATCCTTATTAGACAACCTGCGTTGCCGATGCTCATTCAAAATGAATTAGTGCAAACAAGCAGTGTTGCAAACTTAATGCATTTGTTGCTAGATTTACCAACTTATCAGACCCCTTTAGTGACCTATGTTTCAAAAAACACATCTAGTGACAAATCTAGTGACTTTTTGGGCAAACCTTAGTTATCTCCTGCAGAAGAAAGTCGTCAATATTGCCCCGCCAGCAAGAGGTTGGGCTTCGCCACCGCATATACACATGTGAGCTGATGTGAATGAGCTTCTAACTTTCTCTAGGAGTGATAATTTTTTTTAATACTGAACGTATGTGAGGTCAGAGAGTAGGAGAGAAGCAAACATATAAAGGGCTGAAAGCAGCTGACACTAGTCAGCATGCAAATACAACATGATTACGTAATTTGTTTACAGTGGTTTCACTACATACATATTCCAGGCGATGTGATATTCATCTCAAACTCCACTCCTTTTATCAGTGCATTGCCACAAAGTAGAAAACAATATTTTTGAATTGAGAGAGCCCATGTAGCCTGCAGTTTGTTTTAGTCACCAGAAGACACAGATTTAATCATTGTGGAGGCTACATGTCTACAATAAAGTAATGAAGTTGTATAACAATGGGGATGTGCTACAGATCTGATAGTTCCCTCTCACTGTTAACATACTGTCTACAATGATGAATGTTTATACACATTAATGTACTTACTTTTTGCACCTCTGAGTGGGTAAGTGAGTGGCTAATTACACCAAATGGCCACAAGATGACACTGTTGCTCAATTCTTTAGGGTTCAGTTTATTTCACAGTAAGAGATCCACTAAAACAGACTTGACTAGTCTGATGCATTATGTGCCCAACTAATTACTGATTTATTTTTTTATGTTGTAACTTTTGTGCTTTATGGAAATTTCATCAGAGATGAACACCAACAAAAGGAAACAAAGGATTGTACAGCCTTGTAAAAGACGTTAACTATTCATGATGATAAAAATGTCCCCAATCTGTAGGATGTGAATCCAGAAGTGTTTGTATCTCAACAAACATTATCATTGGTAGCTGGAGACTGTTGGGTGATGTCAGCAGGAGTTTGTGATGTCAGCTGTAGCAATGCATTTGTCTTAAGTCTTCAGATAAAAGACAAGTCTGTCTCTAAGATAGGTCTGTTATATGTGAGAGTTTCAAGTTCTGTTCAGTTTGTCAGATGCACATTAACAACATTTGGTAAATAATGTGGGTGAAATTCTCTCTGTTGTAGCGCTGACAACTGTGTCCTCACTTTCAACTGTGAGGACACAGCTCCCACTTGTATTTTGTGCGGTGCTGTTTTTGAGATCATACATGGAGGTTTTCATATCCTTTCTGTGCAGACGTACAGTATATCACTTTGGTGCATTGTAGTTCCTGTACGGTCAGATGACTTCAGAAGCCTCGGCTGCAGACATCAGAGCTGTTATCTGACCAGGCCGAGTGGTTCGTTTTTTATGAACATGATGTTACAGATGAACTGTGATATTTATGTGAATATAATCTAATAACTGTTGTGGTCAATGTTTTGTTAAAGACTAACAGAATTAATCGCATTGAACAGAAATACCTACCCTCACATGTACATAAGTAAACATACATATACTCACACAGATGTAGACAAAGTGCACTGTCTCTCACCTTCACTGTAGTCAGAGAAGAGTCCTAATTGATCTGCTCAAGCTAAACTAGTCAGTATATTTGTTAGAATAGCTACAACGTGTAAATAATTCTTGGGGGTTAAAGCACAACATTACTGTGACGTAAAATTGTAAAGGAGGTCATTTTTCACAGTCAGTGTTTTTAGCTGAGTACATTTTTCTGCACATCATGTCTATATCTTTACTTTAGTAGAATTAAATACAGGTGCTGTTGTTGGATTTGACCGCTTCTTCCAACTCTGGGGCCTGTGTAATCTAAAAATATCAAATTCAAGGATTCGTAGCCACAGCATGTGGGTAATGAAGGAATTCTCCATTGTAATGCTACTGTTCCCTAACTGCCTGAGCCACAGTAAGCAGCCTAAAAACCAGTAAAGTCTGGCTGCTTTTGTTCACTCAACAGTACTTTTATCCACACGTGATGGAACAGAAAGAAAAGCCTCTTGGCCAGCAAGACTTAGCTGTGAACCCTTTCCCCCTGGTTTGCATTAGTAATTATTGCAGATATTTGAAATACTTAAACATCTTTAAAGATCTTGGCCATTGGGTCCATGCTGCTTAGGGATACTGCCAATGTGATTGACAGGAGGACCACACGCAACTTAGATACTTTAAGCTTTTATTCCTCTATTATCCTCCTCTTACTATTAAAGCCAAGTCTTCGTTTAGTTTCTTGAGCTCCTGAGTAAAGGAGACCATTACTAGGATCACACAGCTTAATAGTCCGGACAGTTTCAATGAAAAACCTCCTTGTCAAGATGCACTCCACACTTCAGATTCAAGTGGTGCACAGTTGCGGAAGCAGTGTCTTTCCACCAGTGGAAGGAGTGTTCTGATCCATTACTAAAATAAAAAGATAAATCTAAGACCTCATAGGATAATTATGACTGAGGTAAAATCTTAAACTGAAAAGTAACCAGTGACTATAACTGTAAAATAAATGCTGTGTAGTAAAAAGTACAATATTTGTCTCTGAACTGTGGCAGAGTAAAAGTATAAAGCAGCATAAACTAGAAAAACAAAAACAGCCTAAAATACAAACGGCTCAAAACTACGCTCTCCACATTTCTACTGCTGAAGCTTTGGCCTTGTGAATTCTAGCAGTAGACAGTTTCTTCATCACAGTGTCCTGCAAACGTTGCAACCAGTGCCCAATTTCAACTGTGCACCAGAATGGTCATTGAGTATTAAAATATTTCCCCTATTAACCCACCTGTCACTTCTTTCCAGAAAGTGTAGACAGAAGGACAGACCCGCACCATATGACTGTAAGTACCTAAGTTCTTTGGGAACAAACATCCCAATTTGGACTTAAAAGTAACTTTAATTTGTATCTCAAAATTAGGGATCAATAGATTCTGTGGCAAATTTTGAGGTAAATTAATTGGTGATTTGAATGTTTGAGAGAGTTAAAGATATTGCCTCAAATTACCAGACATCTCTCTCAACTTTTTCTTTTATTGGATTCAATATAATGTGTTGTGTGAACCAAAGAAAAAAATATATCATGACACGAACCTGGTATATCAAACATCAGAAAACAGAGAGGTCATTTAAAACATTCAAATCAAGGCAAAAAAACCTTTCACTTTGGTTGAACATGTCGCAGACATTCAATCTGTTACTAGATGCTCATCTCTACCACCATCTGTCTGCTGTTTGGTGCTGAGGAGGTACTTTACAGTGTTTTTAGAGCTTATTCACTAAAAACAGCTGTGTCCTGTGCCAGAATATGATGCTATAAGAGTGTTGTCAGTCAACTCGAGGGTCAGACAGCTAAACAAAGAGCTGAAACTCACTGTAAAGCTCTGCAAAGCCAAGGGGAGCTGCAGAGCCAGGTGATAATTCTCTGTATGTTCATTACTAGAAGTGACCTTGTCACATTATCAATTTTTATTTTTTCAACAACACGCAGAACAATTTAACCATTACCTTTCGACATGCATATTGACACAAATGCACAAAACTAATTTTCTCTCTGAATTCATTAGCTTGAGGGGCTCACTTTCATGCCAGAGGATTGTCAGATGTGCCTCTCTCTCTTTCTCTCCACCACTTAGTACTCTCTCTCTCTCTCTCTCGCTCTCTCTCTCTCTCTCTCTCTCTCTCTCTCTCTCTCTCTCTCTCTCTCTCTCTCTCTCTCCAGTATGGTTATATGTGAGTGTCCAGAAAAAGGAGTCTCTCCTGAAAGCTGGAAAATGCAAAAGACTACAAAAATGGAGAAAAATTGTTTTGTAGGAGGGTTTAAACCACCTGTTAAGTAATGAGATCACAGAAAATGTCTTGAATGTCTTTACATACCGCAGCCTGGATCACATATTACTCTGTTTTGTTTTGGGTTTTTTTTTTTTTGTAACACCAACTCCCCATCATCTGCATGCATTGTAGATATTAGCGCAACAAACATATATGAAAACGTTACATAACTGAATGGTCCCTGCGTGAGGGACGGGAGATAACGACTGTTTTGAAATGTCACCATCAGACCTCTGCTCTGGACTTCATCCACCACTGGCCAAATGAACGAAGTGCCTCCTGCCATCAATCAACCATTAACATTAAAGTCATTTGAATATGTATTGCAACAGGACCAATAGTTAAATGAGTGAAAACCATATAAGTGGGTGGTATAAAGTAATCCCTATGTTTATGTCAGCCATACCAGACTTCTCCACATCTAAACAATTCCTGCTAGCGAGCTTTTCTTTGTTTCATCCTAACACTGTGAAAACATCTATGTCCAAAGTGGCAGATTTTTAAGCAACAAGGACGACATGAATTTCTGACATTATCTAATAACTTTTAAAGGTATTTCATGAGTCATAGAGGTTGGTGAATAGTGTCAATGTACAGAAAAATGTAATCCTTAAATGTCTGAAAGCATTCAAATCACCAAACCTGGAGATATGTGGTTTTTACGTGACAGCAATGATGGGCTCACTCCATTAGACAGAGAGGAGAGGCCTACAAAACACAAAGACTGTGTTTAGATAAGTATTTAGTGAAGCTGATAAAAGAAACAGGGAAAAAATAGTCAATGTCCCATTACTATACTTTTTTCCAACTTGTAGTTTTGCACAGTTGATATGTTAATCCTTCTCTTCATACAAAATGATCAAATAAAATTTAAATTTATCTTGAAGTGAAGTGAATTCATGAATTTTTTTTTTCAAATGCACTTTTATTTAACTACATGGCCTATAATGAAAAGTCTGTAAGGCAAACACAGCTCTGTGTTTATAGAGACATGGGACTCTGGAAGTTTATGAAATGTACATCATTAGCAATGTTTCTCAAATTATCTGTAATGTGTCAAGAGAAAAGGAAGCAACTGGGAAGTATTCAAATTCACATAATTTATTTATTTAAAAAAAAATGAAATGCTTGAACAAAATGAACAGAATTCTCTTCTCACAGTATGAAAATGACAGATTTAAAATTGCATACATCAACATCCACAGCAGCGTTGGTGGTGTCACGATAAGAAGCAGTGTGATCCATCTCACTGTGTATTCACACTGTGTGTGTTGGTGCAAAGGAGCAAATTGTGCACAGTGTAATACTGTGTAGTACAAATATACTCAGTAACATGTGGTGACATAGGTAACACTGTACTTTAACCCCTCCTATTAAACATTTATATAATACAAACATTTGATAAATGGTTTATGACACACTATTATGTAGTTGTGTGCAGATAAAAGTGTTTGTTGACAGCACCTGTAACTCCTCCTTTGGAGGCAGGTGTCTAAACAGATAATGAAAAACAACAGAATAAAACACAATTCTAATAATATAAAACATATCTTCACAAAGTGTTCACCAATACTGTACATTTGCAATTTTAAAATGTCCTTATATCTGCTTACAACTACATTTTAGTGAGTTAAAAACTATTCTTAAATGCTTATTAAATGCTAAATAGGGTAGATAGGGTAAAATGATAGTTAGAAAATTAGAAGGATCACAACAGTTGAGTTTAGCAGAATTTATCCTCACAAGAGAGCTATCTACGTCTTGTCAGTTTATTGTCAGTATTGACGCACTTATACAGCATCCAGACTCAGATTTTCCAAGCTCATCTGAAGAGAAATCTGCTGTAATGTCTAAAAGAGGATTCGTTGTGCAGGTGGCAGATATTGGATCACCTTTAGGTGCTGCTTAATGTCTCCTTGCTCTCTGTATTGCCACACATCCAGAATACAGTTAAATTGCCAAAGAATACAGTTTAATTTATCATTCAAAACAGACAAATACGCCATGAAATGGTGCTTTATGTTGACGGTACAATGCGCAGGAGAGTCCATGTACTCGAGATGCAACCTTTCCAGAGCTCGTTAAGTCTTTTCAAGATCCCAGGCACTGATTATCACAAAAAATTGAACTGTACCCAATTTTTCACCACGCCAATGTCTCCATCATTCCTTAGGCTCATGTCAGTATTTTTTTCTGTCCTTCTCTGTCTTCACCAACCCTGACTATCTCAGCTCTCAGCTGCTCCTGGTCATCCTCAGAGCTGCAGGCACTGTGCTGCATCCCCCGGTAGAAAATCCTGCGACGGGACTGGGCGCTGAGGTCCAGCAGGTCAAAGGAATCCGAAGAGAGGAGGCTATCCTCGCTCACCACACTGGAGGGGCGGCTGCGGCGACCCTCGGTGGCCCCTTTGGCCTGGAGGAGCTGCTGCAGAGCCTCGGGGAACATCGCTGGGGCTGAAGGCGGAGTTAAGTGGTGGTCATCAGGAAGATCCAGACTGCGGGAAAACTTGCCATTACGTTTCAGAATACCCTTCCTTCTTCTTACTGCCTCCGTGCGCATGGTGGGACTGTCTGCTGCAGCTGGGAGACAGCTGTGCTGTTTGTGGGAGCACAGATCACCTGGGTCACTCTCTTTAACTCCTGCTCCAGAGCCCCTTCTATCTGAGGATGAGCCATAACCTGACTCCCCTTCATACAAGTTCTTTAGTATCCCCTTTTTGGGCATTTTAGATGAGGGCTGGCTAAAAGTAGAGGCAGACGGCAGGCTGGTGGACAGGACTTCAGCATGTGCGTTGGCAAGTGTATGTGTTAGATAAGGCTGGGGAGAATTGTTACATGGTTGGGAGGGAGCGTTTTCTTTAGGAGGGCTGTGAAAGACTGAGTCAAAACTCCTCTGAGGTTTCAGAATACCTTTAGGTTTCCTTCTCTCAATAGTGGAAGTGGACGAACTCACAGCGGAAGAGGCTGCTGTTGCACAAACACCACCACATGCTCCCTGTGCAGTCTGGGGAATTGTATTCTCCTTGCGTGACTTCCTGAGGCTTGACATTCCTCCACGTACCCTTCCTCCCCCACCACCACCACCACCTCCTCCTCCACGCTCGCTCTTCAGAGGTAAGCTGAAGTAAAAGGGGTGGTGAGACCGCTGAGCTGGACAGGAGGAGTCTGAGGAGAGGCACCCTGGGTCAACAGTCATGTTGCTGGCAGCGGCGACCCGATTCTGCCAGTCGATATAGCGAGCCAGCAGGGGGGAGGGGCATTCTTGGTGTGGAGATGAAGGGCAGTCACACACACTCTCTTCATAACCCCAATTCACCCACCAGTGGTTGGCTACATCCTCTATAGTGGCTCTCTCATCCACACGCACTGTCAACAACCAGTCGATAAGAGCGCAGGCGTCTGGAGGAACAGAGTACACAGTTATTTATAGAGGCTGAACTGACAAACACAATGTAATTATCTAGACATTAGTAAGAAACAACACACGAAGCAACCACAATGGACAGTGGGACATTGACAAAGGTCTACCTGAGGGGGGGTTGGGTCTGTGGTAGCGACCCTGGCTGATCTGCTCAGTGAGCGTGGTGTGACTGGTCCCGTCAAATGGCATGCTGCTGTACACCAGGGCATAGAGCAACACTCCCAGCGCCCAGCAGTCCACCTAGCACACAAAACCACACATAATGACAAACATGCCATGCACGTAACTCACAAAAGGCTTTGAATTATACGCTACAATGAGCTGGTACATGATTTTAACATCATTTTAAGCATGAATTAAAATGTTTGAAAATGTGCCTCATGTTTTCATTTACTAATATTTAAGATTTCTGAATGAAGTTTTGCCAGAACCCATTTATTGTGGTTCATCTGCAGCATATGCAAGACAAAATCAATGCTTTAAAGCCACAGTGGTAAATATTTGTTTATTCAAAAACACCATACAAACACCATATGTTTCACTATGATGTAGCTTAAAGCTACTGTATGTAGCAACTAACATATTTTAGTTGCAATATGCTTTTTTAATGTGGAGAGGTGCTGTCAAATGCTTCTGTGACCCAGACTCACTAAACTGCCTTGAAGGAGGGCAGAGATATTCCCTTCTAAAGTTTTTGAGTGAGCTTAGTCCTAACCAGTCAAAGAAGGCTGAAGTCAGGCTGACTCAAAGGCCAGCAAGCTCACAACACGATAAGTACATAGGTGAAGAGCTTGACAAAGCAGGGAGAGGGAAGAATTCATATTAGCTCTAGTTTGATTTCCAGAACTTGCATGTTCTAGCTTTAATGAAAGACCCATAAGGATGAGCAGAGATGATATGTGACCCACCTCTGGCCCCTGGTATGGCAGTCCTTTCACTATCTCTGGGGCAGCATAGAGTGGACTTCCGCAGTAGGTCTGCAGCAGTGTGCCCCTCTGGAAATGATTGGAAAGGCCAAAGTCAGCCAGCTGTAGAAGAGAGACAGAGAGCGCACCGATTAATACATTCTGATTATGTTTATTTTGTGTCCTGCCCCTGAGCTATTATAAGAATAGATCATTTTATTAATTTCCAGAGTGAAACACTGGTAGTAACACTGAGACACATTTCAAGAGAACATCACATATTCAGTACAGCTGATCTATTAATACATAAAGACTGACCAAAACTGATGCTCACTATGGAACCAGAAAAAACAGGAAATACATAATAAAGGAAAACCTTAAAAAAAAAAAGTTTAACGCACAAATAGTCCAATCCAGCATATATACCCATGTCTTCATATGTTTGTGTCAAGTGAACAAAAAGGATTTATGTGACAGTGAGTCTCAGTCATGAATGACTTAACCACCTAACAGCTGTCACAGACACAACACTGGAGCCTTCATTCACTTCAACACTCACACTCATCCTCACGCAATCCAGATTCCTTTTCACTGAGTACACACTTGAAACTTTTAGTCACATCGCAAAATACATAATAACTCTAAGCAATTCCTTTTTAAAGGAGCCAAAAATAGGTATGCTGAGCTTTTGCCAGAGTAAGTGTGAGTGAGGGAAGAGAAGAGAGCCAAAAACATCAGGCTGCTTACGCTCAATGCAACGGAACAATCACTCACTCGAGGCTGCGAGAGCCATACGCAAACACGCCGAGGCTCCTCTCTATCTGAAGAGATTATTAACATGCGCACCAGCTACCACTATCAGCCCCTCCGGTGTTAAAAATACTCGACGTGACAGCTTCAATTCCATGGAACACAGGCACAGGAAAACAGAGACCTCACAGATGGAGGAGGACGCCGTGTGTTTATATAAGTCATCTCACTGTTGATATTATACCTGTATGTACAGTGGCAATAAGAATGTGTAGACGAAGCATGTGCGTCATGCTGTTTATACAGCTTTACCCTCTACATGCTACTGTGTGTTTGTGCATGTGTGCTCCCCTCAGTGTAAATTCTCTTTCGCCACCGGAGATACATCTGTGTGAAGGTCCTGTACTCATTTCAGTGCTCTGGCAAAGACTGCTTGTATAAGCCACTCTTTCTTTCTTCTAAACATACAAACGATTCCTGTACACGTGCCTGGGAAGTGCATGGAGTATTGTAAGAAGCCACTGCCCTGGCAGACTGTTGGTTACAAAAATTCAAGCAGCCTTTTGAGATCCTTGTGATATTATCATGTGAGAAGAAAGTAAAATTTGGTTTGAACAGCACAAATGTCTGGTTTCTCTGCGCTAGGATCAAGTAAACAGTCGGACTGCCATGTTGTCTGATGGATAAACCAGCTGATTCACTGTGGTAAAATGTTCCATTTCAGTATCTGCATTTTAATCAGAGATTCACTGATGCACTAACAGATTATTGACTTTGCAGATGTGTGTCGGACTGATTTGTTTGTTTATTGGACCTATGCTTTGACCTAGGCATAAACATAAAGCAAAAAGTTGTATTTCAATCTTTTGCCTGCATGCATGCACTGTGTTTAAACACATCCCAGTGTTTTATCCAAGTGTACTTTTTCATTTTATTATGATGACATTGGTGTTTGCCCACATCGGATGATTCCTGTCTTTTTTGCCCTATAAGACATTTCTCACTACACAGGCTTAGAAATGTGTATTTGATTACACGAAAACACTGTATATGAGGCCTGTCAGTGTGTGTAAACAGTTGAAATATGTAGTAAATATATCATGAAATCACTCTCAAAACGCTCAGTTCAGAAAAACAAGTCACCCAATGTTCAGACTTCTGCCACCTCTGAAATGAAAACAGTCAAAGCCAATCCATTATTATTATATCCCTAAATTATAATCTGTGGCATCAAACTTGGAGCAAGAACATGTCTGGCTGTGCTTGCCTTTCACACATGCCACTGAGCAGCTATTGTGCAGACATAACAAACCAATGCATTACACAGAGCCTTGGTCATTTCCTGCAGCAGATGCTGCAAAGGGCCAATGTGGTGAACCTGAGGTTTGCAATGAATGAAGAGCTGCTGAGAGGTCTGCACGTAGTGTTTTCTTTTGACGGACAGACAGAGCATACTTATATTAAAACTCTCCGATTGGCATGATTGCCACTGGATTCCCTGCATTCCCCTTTGGCTGTGCAAAGCTCCCATATAAGGAGAGGAGCATCCAAATAAGGCAAAAAATGACCCCTGGGTTCTTTTATAAGACCTGGCACTATGTTTGTGCTGGTTCAGTGTGCATAGCTTAACAACACTGTGGGCAGATAGTGTTTCAATGTATGTTCTGAATGTGCACTTTGTTTGCATTTGATTTTGGAGCTGGAAAAATAATCCAATTTCCATTACCAAAATTATCCCACTTACCCATTATCAGCTGCACTATGTGAAGCTTCATTCCAGCATGCTGAATACAGCAGAAGTGGAAAAAGATTGTTCCCTGAAATGTCTCCGCCAATGTGTCATTAAGATGTATGTCTTCATGTTCAAAAACAAAAGTGAAATCTTTGGATGAGTCACAATAACCCATGATGTATTTAACGCTCAGGCCAGCGATGATTTTGCCAGAGGACATATCCATTTTTTATTCAGGGATAAATATCTTGTTCTTGGCAGGAAACTCTTTTATTTTCCACAGCATGCATGAATTCGTGGATGACCTGTGGATGTTTTTCAATCTTACCTTTACATTCAAATCTTGATCTAAAAGGATGTTCTCCAGTTTGAGGTCTCGATGCACAACACCACTCTGCAAGAGAGCAGACATACACGTGAGGTCCTGCAATGGTCCTCGCTCCTGTTGACAGTCAGATGTTTCTCTCTGCATCCAAATTTAAGACTGACGGGTCAGAAGTTTACTATATAAACCCAGCCCGTGGTGCACAGAGCGTTTGTCTTTCATTTATAATTTTATAACCCTTAACATTCCACCCGTGTTGCAGGGCCATGTGTCTAAGATATCGGAGAGCCTTGAGAAAGGTTCTTGGACTGTGAGGAAGTGCTTTGTTTGGGTTAATTAATCTGATGGGATGTGATTTGATCCCCTGATGGCATTAAGCACCTGGGAGCCAATGTGAAGCCATGGAGCACAGACAGACAGGCTGTTGAGGCGGAGCTGTACAACACTTTGGATCAAATGGAAGGAAAGGTCTGTTGCAGGATTAAATGTTTCAATGATACTGAGTAGGAAGTAAATCATAACAGGAGACAGTGATGCTACAGATAACTGTGGCCACCCAGGAAGCCGTGTGACGCAGAGAAACACTGCTGTTGGTTTCTCTTAAAGCCACTGGCTAATGAGCCTGAATAGCCTCCTTTCTTTCATTAATTACATCCTCTTCAGAGCCCTTAAGTGAAGGAAATGACCCATGACCTTAGACAATAATTTGTGAGAAAGTATGTAAGACCACATATATGTGTGTGTATATGTGTGTGTGTGCAAGTCAGATAAGGATGAAAAGAAATCTATGTGGTTGACTGGATTTAATTCTTGCAATTTTTAAAAGACTATGAACTGATTTGGAGAATAGTGAAAAAGAACAAAAACAAAAAACAAAAAGAAAAGCAGCGAATGACTGAATTGTTTTCATTCTTCTCTTGAAGCCTTAATAATCCTTCCATGTGTCCTGCATACCTCAGAGGAACATTCAATAATTCATTCATGCCGCAACATTCATATCTATTTTGGGACAACATTCAAGGGCAGGAGGAGCAAAAAAATCCACCTCCCTGCCTACTACAAAGCTACAGGAGCTGAATGATAATCTCTACGTTTAATGTGAGGGATTCATGCAGAAACCAACCTGCTAAAATAAGAATGATATGAAAACAAAAACCTTCCTGTCATATCCAACTCAGCTGACTGTAAAGCACAGATCCTCACTTCTACCATAATGTACGTCTGTATTAATAGGATTTTTGTATTTCCTTGATAATTCCTGTTGGTTTTATGTACACAACAATAAAAACAAAGAAACAAAGAAACAAAGAAGAACTTGTTCCTTACAGTAATGTGGAAGGAAACTCATTTAAGCAACGTGTTTGTTTAATGTGTCAGTGTGTGACTGTAAAAACAATCAAGCCTTAATGCGTTCTTAACCCAGAGAGATCTAAAAACTCAAGTCAAGTTTTTCTGCAGTATAAGGATTAGGATTTAGTGGATTTAACGGTACAGTATTTGGTTGTTCACAGCTGAATACTGCGGCATGCGATTCACGTGCCCACATGCCGTTCCCATAATTTATACTGTATTCCTGGGTGTGTGTGTGTGTGTGTGTGTGTGTGTTGAAACCTTGTGGCAGTAGTGGACAGCAGATGTGATTTGTCTGAAGATGCTTCTAGCATCTGCTTCCGGCAGTCTCCTCCTCTCCTGGATGTAGTCGTACAGCTCTCCTCTGCTGGCATACTCCATCACTATCACGATCTTATCCCGGCTCTCAAACACTGTACGGGAAGGAGGACACATTTACAATGCGGCATTGTGCAGATGCATTTGTGTAAGTGTTAGGGGATACCTTAAAATTTCATTACACAACTTTACAAGATGCCATTCTGCATCTTTAAAGACAGAGACATGAATAATTAAGAGGCTGGAAGCTCGATATGTGTGGATCAGTGTAATCAATGTCTCACTGGATCACTGTAGTTGCTCCCAGTCTTTTGATCAAAGTCATTTGAATGGTTCTGAATTTCTCTGTATGTTGGTGTAGGTATTTTCTTTTGCTTCACATTGTGTATTCTGATATTTACTGTTTCTTCTAATCACTACAGTCTTTTCACCAGAATCTATTTAAACCAGGAAGGAACCAGAAACCGTGCACAGTGTCAGCCATTTGTTTCATGAGGTAAGACTCTTACCTGTTTAAGGTTTTCTGCCCAAAACAATGTAATTAAGTAAAGTAAGTACAAGTGACCAACAAGTGTGCAGGACAGCTGGTTCCCTGTAAATGCTTTTACCTCTGAATTGATTTGATATACGCTCATATGGATCCGGTAAAACATCTCCTTCACACATAACTATTTCACAGGATGAAATCCAACAATGGATTAGAGACTATGTTTTTGTGATTGTCAGCAAATCCCAAACTCAATAATGTGCAAAGCTTTCTCTCAGTACTGTTTTTAAAAACAAAACTCGTGGAAAATGGTTCGCAAATGCACGGTTTCATTTTTTTAAAGGCTAAACGATTTCCTAAAATAGCTGGGCACTGCAGCTCTACACAACATTACTCACACAGGAGCTGAGTGGTGCACATTTCGGGGACTATTTTCAGCTGCAGATTTGGTGTTTTAGTAAATGTATTCAGCTGTACACATGAGATCAACCCTGAATAAACTTCTCCATAGTACTGTAGGAACATGTCGCCCAGCACAGTGTGGGCACAGATGGCACAGAGGAAGAAGCTATATAAGGATTTGGACACATAGGGAATACTCAGATCAATTCATTGTCAGTTTTGGTCTTCAAATGGGATTTTGTTGACAGTAATAAAATAGACAATATTGCCAGTGTTATCTCTTATAGGCATTGTATGACATCCACTTTGATTTCACAGCGCCACTAATTTGTCTGTAAGGCACTAAATATAAATTAAATCTGCATTAATTGTGCAGTTTTCTTTGAAATAGTCTAAAAACCAATCTGGTGATGACACAAAATAATAATTCATAGTTATATTTTGGACTTGTGCGTGCGTGCAGTCCTACCCTCGTGGAAGCGTATGATGTTGGAGTGCCTGAGCGAGGAGGTGATCTCGATCTCTCTCTGGATGTGAATTTTGTCCAGGTCGTCAGTGATGCGCTCCTTGCGGATCGACTTGATCGCCACCTGAGAAAGAAGACACCTGAGTATTGAGTCTATACGTGTTACATGAAGCTCAGGTGCCGTGAAAAAGCGTGGATTGTTTACAACAGCATCAGGGACAGTCATTACAATGATGATGGTCTATATAACACCTGTTGCCCATTTTCACAGAAGATCTAGAGCCATCAAACACAGATTCCTCTTAAATGAATTCTTCTGCAAACCCAGCAGTTAATTAAATTTCCTCTTTCAAAAGGTTGATCAACACTGATAAACGCACCGTTTGTGTATCACTTGCATAGACAAAAAGAAACAAAGACATACATCGTATTAATACGGTTACACTCACGCACACAAATAAAATCTCTGGGTATTAGAGGTGATTATGTGGGGTTTAAAGGCTGGATGGTGAGAGCAGGTCTTCTGTGATCTGAGCTCGCTCAGAGGCAGAAGGTTGACAGCTGCACTGTTCACACTCTGCTTCCTTAATCCCAGGCACTCACTGTACCCCGATGTAACCCCCAACCACCGAACACACACTTGCACACACACACCAAAGCAGGCACCCCAGCATGAGCCTCTAAATCTCTTTTGATAGAGTAATTGTCACCAAAATGGCATCGCACAAAGAGAATACAGACCAGGGTGTTCTTTTTAGAAATACTATAGTGGAGATGTGATAATTCTGTCAACCCTTACAGAGTCCCCATGGGCGAGCAGGCCTCTCCCTTGGGTCGCAGCTCCTGAATTCTCAGCTGCCGGAAAAAACGTCTACGAGACACTGGACGACACAATTCACACGCTCCATCAACCACAACAGTTATGCAACACAACACAAACGCACTCCAGGGAACACCCAGGACTGGCCTTACCTTCTATTACTGATGTGACGCAATCCAGTGAAGGAGAATATTTGTTTTTCTTCCTCTGTGTTTGTATCTTTTCTATAATCAGCACAATGTCTGATGATGTTTCTCTCACTATCACCAGACTCATGCGGGCCGGGTCAGAGATTAGGCCGCACGTATTTAGTGGTTGTCGGCTAAGTGGCGTATATCCAAGCTTGGGGAGCCGTTAACATGTGGTCGCTTGCATGCATGCGAATGTTTTCTGACCCAAATACCTGCTGGCTCAATGGGACAGCGATGTGAGGAAGGGAAAATAGGGAGAATATGAAATAAGCTGAAGGGATGAGGAGGGGAGGACGTGAGAGGCAGCTGACAGAACAGGTGAAAGGAACGGATGAAATACGTATGTGTAAAAAGACTTCATCATCACTGTAAGCTGTGCGTTACCCACCCGGAAGTGGCATTAAGGTCCGACCAGCAGAGCACAGAGAAGAGAGAGACACACTCTGGGCATTGTTCAGCCGTCAGGGCATTAAGAACATGTTCTTAAAGGGCCACGTGTGTGAGGAGGAAGTGTGGGTATTAGTTTGTGTCATTTCACCCTTGTGCGTGCAAATATTGCTGTGTATGCGTCACGTCTAAGTATGACCTCTGAAGTATCCGTCTCACCAACAATGTCTCATTGTTCATCCAAATAATGGGCTGTGTGAGATATTGGCTAAAAAACACCAAACTGTAACTGGACACATGTAGGAAACATAAGTAGCTATGTGTGTGAGTCATGCAGATGTTCTTTATAGTAGGAGAAGAACACACTGTTCATGTAATAATATTACAACCAATACAAATGTACAATATACAAAGATACAGAATGTTTCATAATAAGACTTAATCCATACAAGTCACAGTAGAACTTTTTCTTTGCTCTCCCACCACTAATCTTTTTATATTTAGTTCCTCTCTGCAAACAATTTGAGGCTGCCGACTTTTTGCAGGTGTTTTGTGAGTATGTATGAACTCACGATGGACTTTGGAGGTGGCGGGCAGCCACTACGACTTCCTGTTCCATTATTCCCACAGACAAATTCATGCACGCACTCACACACAGACACATACGTACACATCCTAAGAGCCTGAGCTTCACTAAAGATCCCTGCTGCAGCTGTGAAAGATTTAACAGCAGGATTATACAGGCTTCTTGCCAAAAAGATCCCTGACCTCATCTTCCAGCTACACACACAGACACACACACAGAGCCCTGAGCTGTCTGTTTCGAAGACCAGGAACTTCACAAGTGTGCAGTGTGTTGACAAATGGAGAACTACACAAACTCAATGCAAAGAGACAAGTGGGGACGAACTGCACCGTTTCAGCCCTGATGTCCACCCATGCGCAGCCAGCCTAGCTCTGTCCAAGGGATAAAAAAAATCTGACTACCAGCACCTTTAAAACTCACTAATGAACACATTATATCTTATTTGTTCAATCCAGACTAAGACCGCATGTGTAGAAATGTCAATCTGTGGTTGTGTTTTTGGCTGGGCGCAATCACTAGTTGATGCCTTGTTATCACCAGCAGCGACGGTGATAACAAGACTTCAGGAAGTCGCTGCTCCTGGCCATGAACTAGCCCAGCACATATACATGTGTAAAAGTAAAGATTGTTGTTTTTACATTCATGCTTTTGTCCTGGTAAACTTTAAGGGGCCAGAACACTTAAGCCTAAGGGGCTTTGGAACCTCCACCACCCACACTTCTACGACTATGACTCTGACGTCTACGGATCAGAGGGTCCGTGTCCAACGATTAGTGTTACTTTCTGAATCCAGCAGGTGAGAACATTTGAACCACTTCTTCTCCAGTATAATCCCACCCTTTGAGTTGCTGGTAGTCAAAATCTGTTGTCTTGGTACAGTTCTGTTATCTTCTGTTGTCTTGATACAGAGCCAGGCTAGCTCTTTCCCACCCTTTTTGCAAAGCTCAGCTCTCCACGCTCTGTGGCCTCCTGCTTCATAATCAGACAGATGTGAGAGAGAAGAGAAAAAAAAGTGAATTCCCCAGATTGTGTTTTGTCTTAGTGTAGACTGATTAATCTAGCATACAACAGCAAGACAAGCATTCATCAGCTGTGTGTTTTTGAGTCGAAGAAGATAAAAGAAACTGTCAGAAATAAGAACTGCTACATCTGCAGGCTAGAACTATTTTGATCTTGAAAAAAAAAAACATGTGAAGCAAAACAGGTGCACTTTTCCTGCATTCCAAATTGTGCAACGCAAGTTAAAAGCTGAACACAGCTGATAAAGTTATGTAACTTTTTCAAAACACCAGAATGTACATTGTATGAAACCAAAATATCTTAATGTTATTTTTTTCCCAAACATGTTTCAGTTTTTAGGCTCCCAGTCACTGTCGGTGACCTACAGCACAGATTAGTGACCCAGCATATGCAAGACCCAGAATTCATCATCTTTTCCTTCCTTCCATTTCATCCTGTGCATTAGTCATGTTCACCTCCTGCAAAACAAGCACTCGGGCACTTACAGGAACAATCTCAAGTCAGCTCTTTAATCTAAAACATTTCCCCTTTCCTCCTCTCCTTCCTTCTTCTTGCTCTAAAACTGTCTCCTCCTCTGCCTCCTCCCCTCACTCAAACAACAGCCCCCTGGTCTTGTTTCCAAAAATAATGTCCGTTTTGTTTCAAAGAATCCTCGGTATGTGCTGGCTACTGGCTCAAGGAATCCAGCATTTCCCCCTTGTGCCCTACACACACACACACACACATACACACACATACACACACTCCATCGCTAATTCTCTCTTCTCATATTCTTTCATCAATCTCCTACTGGTTTTCTGTCTTCCACGCTCTCTCAGTCCTTTCTTTCTCACAGATGGAGGTCTCAGAGTCACAGTGAAAGCAGCCAGAGGAATTGGTGCCAGTCACACTTCCACAATCTGAAGATTATCCCTATTAGTGTGTTTGTTTACTAAAAAAGCAGAAGGGGAATTCGAAGCTGACAGGGTCTCTGTCTCTTTGTACTCAGATCACAGCAGAGTGAAGGATTAAGGCCTGACTCTAGACATAAACCCACAACTAATCTGGCACCACATTCTGTTTTTAACCTGGATATTCAGTTAAACAGACACATATTATATTATTATCTTTTTCTGAGTGTGCCTATGTGTGTGTGTGTGTGTGTGTGTGTGTGTGTGTGTGTGTGTGTGTGTGTGTGTGTGTTCACTGGGTTGCTGGTAAAGGGGGTCAGACTCCTACTGGAGGAGACCTATTGTCGTAATTTTATCCCCTTGTTCAAGTGCTGAGTGAGTCAGACCAAAGGCATCTCAGCCTGGCAGCACTGGAAGCAAGAACTGGGTTCAGCATCAACCCATGAGCTCACCCAGAAACACACAAACACACAGGCAGACACACACAGACCCCCAGGAGCTCAACCCCACCTCCAAATTAATATTTAATAACTAATGGGCAACATTCTTGGAGCAGCCACATTCCAACACACACACACACACACACACACAGAATGAGAGAGAGAGAGAGAGACAAAAGCAATAGCAGCATATCACATTATCTCTCACATTATCAGGTTTTTGTAGGGGTCAGCAGCGGAAGTTAAGAGGTCAAACATTTTCAGACACAGGTTCATCATAATGTAAAGCAACATCCACCCATACAACAACTTGCCTACATTTCATTCTGCATGATGAACATTTAAGATGAGAAGACGGAGCATCCTTGAGACACATGAGGTAGCTGTGCAAAGCTTAAAATCTGATTTTGCATCATGTTCGCCAGCACATTACTCACCGTCTTCAGGCTGGCTCTCTCCACCGCCTTCTTCACTTTGCCATAGGTGCCTTTCCCCAGAGTCTCCATCACCTCATAGCGGTGTTTCAAGTTGTGTTTGTGCTGGTGCTTCTTCACCTCCATCGGCGCTGTGGCCGCCTCCATGTCTTGGTTTCTCTGCCGCTTGTCAGCGCTGCAGGGACGGCGGCTGTCCAGCCTCGGGGACTCCTCGCCGGCTCGGTGGCCGCCGGATGACGCGTCCTGCAGACAACCGAGCTCGGAGCGGCCGCTGGTGGTCACTGCGCCTCTGCTGTCTGCCTCGCGTCTGCCCATCCTCTCTGCGCACTGCGCGCACCTGTCAGGAGCAGCCTGATCCCCAAATTGCTTTAAACTCTGAACACAAGCAGCTGAAGTCAGTGACAGAGAGGTTGCCCATATAGAGCGTTATCAGAGCCACAAACTTGTCTAATGTCCTACGAAAATGAGCAATTTCAGAAAACTCCAGCAGCAGCAGCAGCGTTCTCTTCTCCCTCTCTTCAAAATCTCAGCAACAGGAGCGATGGGAACCACATGGTCCGGAGCGATGGGTGGAGCCTCCTCCTGTGCCAGCTCTCATAGCAACATCCCCGAGAGTCACACTCACTTGGGATCGTTGTGGGTTTTCCGTCTGCTCATACTTGACCTGCCCAGCAGCAGGAGAGAGGATATGAAGGCATGTATGGAATGTCATGCGGGTCAAACACTCACCCTAAATCCACCACTTCAGTCAGACATGTGTGTTGATGCTTTGCCATGCGGTGAGCTGAGAGAAAATAAATCCTGGAAAGACTTTGAAGAAACTGGGAGGAGGCAGAGACTTTGAAGTCAGAGAGGAGTAATGGTAGTTGGAAAGACTACAGGATTTAATTCTTAGTCTTTTTTAAAAAATTTAAAATACACATATAAAAATTATCAAGATACATTAAAGGTCACTCATTTGTGAAACTGCATCTTGGTATCCATTTATTATCTTAGCCTATAAAAACCTTGAAAAAGTGATCACAGGAATTCAGAACAACTTCCCATTAAGGCATACGTAGGTTTATCATTTGTTGTGGCTGTAATGTTCTGAAACAGTGAATGAGTCGTAAAGCTTAACCGATAAATAAGAAGCCATTATAAGGATAAAAAGACCTTATTGTCTGATGCCACATGTTGGCCTACATTTGGATGGAGCCATGTGCAACACTAACACTGATGTGACTGGTGTTCATACTGTTTGTTGACTGGGTGAAATTTGTCTGGTCGTATGGTCATGTCGGTGGAGGATGACATGTTCACATGTTCACTCACTGGGAAAAAGTTTCCCCAAGGGGAAATAAAGTATCTATTCTATTCTATTCTATTCTTATAACCTTTTTCACTTTTCTAACTGCAGGGAGGTCTGTTGGCTAACAAATTTGGGTTTTTGCTTTCCAACAAGAAAGCATTCCTGCTGTAAGAAATGTTAGTAAGTCATTATGAAATTGTGACCTCTCTGCATCCTTCCTGCACAGGTCAGGGAGTCAAGAAGTCCACAACAAGAGTCCCTACTGATCCACAAATCTTAAAAAAGGAAGTGAACTAATTTCGAAGGCTTCTCACCTTAAATTTGTGTACACAATCTTGCTAACAAAAAATCCAGTTACTAATACAGTATAACAGGTTATTACTGATCTTTAAAGCATCCACATGGACCATTAACCATCAATAAAGACATTAGTAACCATTTATTAACTCTCTCCAAGTATATATATCTTGGAAAGTGGCAGAATAGCTACAAGGCCACCAAGAAGACCAGAAGAATGTTTGTCATAAAAACCAGTGTTTCAGATTTAGTGACATCTAGTGGTGAGGCAGCAAATTGCAACCAAATGAATACTGTCTGTCCAAAGGTTAAAAAATAAAAAAATTGTTAAAATCCATGTAAATATGTTTGTGGTTTTATGTGGGGTTATGTGTGGGACTATTTTCTAATCTAGGCACAGTGAGCCTTCACTGGCAACCTCATGGTGGGGACAAGAGGTATGAGACATAACATGTTCTCCTAATGAGAACTAATTATCTCCCGCTTATGAGTGTGGTATCATTCTCCTCATCTAACCGTCAGCAAAAAAGTAAATGCGGGCATAAATAATATTCCTTTAAAACAAGAAATATGTTTCTGAGACAATTAATCTCACATGGTAATGCAATCAATCACTGTTTTCTGTCATAAACAACTATGGATGACACTTTTATACCGCTACAGAGAACACATTAGAGATTGAAGTTTGCATCTTATTTCCTACAGACAGTGGACACTGGTTTCTTTAAACCATGACCAAAATCTTTCTTTACTCTTAATAAAGTAGTTTAAATCATAGCAGTAAAAAAATGATCATTCATATGAATAATATTTCTAAAGGTCATATGGGTCATTTTCAAACAAACCGTTTTAATTACCGTTTATAAAGATTAGAAATTGAAAAGAAAAACACTTCTGGCAGACATGTTTCACCTAAGTTTAAAAGAACATAGAGTATTGTCTTTTTTGGGAAGGCAACCAACTAGACATCCAGATTTCCCACACACCGTGCCGCCTAACATTGTTGCTCAGTGTCAAGAGATGCATTAGGGTGTGAAGAGGTTTCGAGGATTGAGGTTGGCCACCAGACAGACGTCGTAGCTGTCGTGCATGGCTGCTCGTCTTTCCACCACAGTCCACACATTGTCCGCAGGGTCCAGTAGCAAAATCTCCTTGGTGATGATCTCATGACGGCCTGCAGTCATGAGAGAAAATATGTGAGTTATGGCTGACCAAAATCTAATTTCCAGAGATACCGCCTCATCAGTGAGCCGGCATTCCCTAACTCTGATGCAGACCCAAAGTGTGCCTTTTGTTTGTGCAACAAGAGACGTCTCAGCCAGCAAAGGCTGTTTCACAACAATGTTATACAGATGGAAATTTTCTTGGTGATCAGGACCAGATGGGTGGAATGATGTAGAATCCAATTGCCCGCCCTGGTGCCCCCCTACCAGGGCCAGAAGGTGATTGGTAGATTGCTTGTTGGTGTAATTAGTGGATTACCAAACAAGGCTCTGCTCCAGAGCCTTTGCAGTGAAGAGACTGTTGACAAAAAGGCAATCAGACAACTACAAGGAGATACAAAAGGACAACAGTGCAACAATAAATGATCCCAAAGAGACACAAAAAAGAAACACAAATGATCACAAAGAGACACAAAATGACCACAAAAAGATCTAAAATGACAAAAAGGGGATTAAAACAGAGATGCACAATGACCACAAAGAGATGTGAAACAACAACAAACAGATGTGAAAAGAAAACAAAGAGCTGGAAAATGATCACAAAATATGCAAAACCACCACAGAGATCAGAAAAGACCACAAAAAGACTCAAAACAGAGATGCAAATCAGCCACAAAGAGACACAAATGACTACAAACAGCACAGCCATTTAATATATCCATCCTTATTGGGTACTAAACAAAAAACTGCTTAAAATATTTGATGATAAGCATTCAGTAACTGACCAGCCCCCCTGTAGTATCCACAGAGGTAGAGCTTTCCCTCCACCACTCCTATATTGGATGCGTTGGTTCGGAGGGAGAGTAGGGACGTGGGCAAGGTTGGTCCGGCTCTCCATGTGTCTGTATCTGGGTTATAGATCTCCACAGAGCTCAAACAGCGACGTGACTGTCCACGGTCTTCTCCATCACATCCAATACCACCTGAAGAAAACACACACATTGTCTGGCTCCACTCCTTCTCATACAGAATAAATACGAAGGAATACAGGTGTAGCCTGTCTTAGACCTAATATGTAGATTTCTCCATTGAGAACAGCCGTCCCGCAGCGGTACCTGGAGTACTTCATCCTGGAACATTCTGTCCACCTGTCCTTACCAGGGTCAAACAGGAAGACACGATTACTCAGTTTGTCAGGCTCATCCTCCGGCTGATCCTGTGGCAGGAGAAGAAGGTAGAATTCGGGCAGAAGGAGGAAGAAAAAGACAAAGGTGTGAGAACTGAGAAGCAGCATTACAGAAACAGTAAAGAAAACAGGGAGTTGCTACACTGAATCTTTACATTGCTGAGTTGCCTTAGAGCTACTACTTGTAGGATTTTCAAATAATACTGTTGGCTTCAGGGTTTGCTGTAGATAAATTAATTATTGCAGGTTCTTTCAGCCCATTCGTCTCACTGCCTCTGGAAATTTTGTAATTATAGTACACATCATTAGAGATTTATATTTGGTTGAACTTCTGTTGCCATGTTGGGTGACCATCAATGTCAGGACAATGTCTAATGCCAACTTCAGTTTCATGTACTATAGAATACTGACAACAGCTGATGTTGATCTATTGTTGGTTTCAAGTTGTGCTGTAACCAAAAAAATCTCAGCTCATCTCATGTCTCATGCCAACGCCATCATCATATAGACCAAAAGACCCACCAACTGTCATCACATTTGATTCAGATATCACTAAATCCGGATTGGTGCGGGTAAATTTGTGACACCACTTTTTTCTCACCTTCAAACCGATGAGAAAAGCAACCACAAAAACACATACAGAAATCTGTCAGGTAGGGCACCCACACCTATTCGATACTTTGTCAGAAAATTGTGTGTCCATCTACAACCACATCATTTTCCTTGCTAAAGCACACTTCAGAACACCCCACTACTGAACAAATTACTGTTTACTAGCAAAACTGTACTTATTTTCAGGTCTGCGTACCTGTGGTGTCCAGCCACCCAGCACATAGAGATGCTCCTTCAGAGTCACGGTGCAGTGGCAGGCTAAAGGGAGAGGCAGGGGGGCGAAGCTGAGCCAGCTGCCTCCTCTCTTCAGCGACCATCTCTCCACACTATTTGTGATGATGTAGTGATTACGCACTTTCATCTGACCTCCTATCATATAAAGGGCCTCTCCTACCAGCCCTAAAGCATACATGTCCCTGTATGCTGCTGAGCACACCTCCACCCAGCTGTTCTCCTCTGAATTATCATACCTGGAAGTCAGACAGGCGGATCAGATCTGGTTCTGAGTGCAGTGCCAATCAAAAATGTGGGTTTTTCAAATATGACACAATACACACACCTGTAGATATCCACCCTCTTAATCCTATGTTGGTCGACTGCCTCTATAGCCACCACTATGTTGTTGTCTCGCGTCACTGCCCCTGCTGTGATCTGCCCCATACCTCCACAGCCCCTCAGTGGAGAGGGGATGTAGTAAGTCTTTCTAGCAAGGGGGGCAAAGCAAAAACTGAGGTCAGCAAGTCCTCCACGGCGGGCAGGCACTCCCTCTGTATTAACCCCACCCAAACAGAGCAGCAAGTCAGTGGTCTCCATGCCATAGCGAAGAGCTGGGCGAGTTGGAGCTGATGTTTCACGGAGACCCGAGGTCTGGAGAGCAGCATCAATCATCCCAAAGCACTCAGCATCCCGCAGCAATACCTGGAAGATTAATTTACAAGCATATATTCTGTCAATCTAGTAATCCCTTAATAAATGTGTTTAAAAAGCTTGGCTTTTATCACTTGGCCATTCCCTCCTATCCCTTCTCACTGGGTTTCTTCTCCTGGCTTTGCGGAGGAATCCAGGGTCCACAAGCTCCAGCCTGACACACCGGAGTAATTCCACAGCCTGGGCTTCACTCTGCGAGTCCCCTCTTCGCCTCTCCACCCAACGCAGCACCAGCTCCAGCACAACCTCCTCCTGTGATATGTTCAGGTCATCTGAACCCAGCAGATCCCCAAGACTGTAGGCATCCAGGTCTAGCACTTCTTCTTCTTCACAAACCTAGAGAAAGCAGGAGGAAGAAGGGGGCAAAAAACAATGGCAATGTCTGAGTTATAAAAAACACAATATCCAGGATTGTAGCCAAAAGTGCTGAGGTGAAAACTGTGCTAAAGTATCTCAACACCTGTGTCTGTAAAGGGATTACTGACACCTAGTGGCAACAATAAGTAACTGAAAAACAGTCAGAGAAAGGGGAAGGCTAGTAAAATGCAGAGACAGAGTTCATCTGCTCTGAGACTTTAAAATAAGCTGATCCTTTATATGTTATAAACAAGTGGCAACCCACCGTGATGTCACCCATTGGATGACACCATATTTGGATGAGAAGGTGGAGCTGAGGAGGGTTGAGGGGTAGATCTGACCTGCTCTGTACTCTATCCTGATTGTCAGGCTGTCAGGCAGTCTGTCAATCACATGGTAGCCACGCCCTAATGCATGCTTTATAATCTATTTTCCTTCTGCATTGACTTCACTTTTCAGACCCGGAGTCTCCGTCCATTTTTATAAACAGTCTATGGTTATACAGCAGAAATTTTCATACATTATTTTCAGGACAAATCCCGGAGCCATGAACAACTTTTTATGGCTCTAATTAAGAGATTATTTGACACTACTTCTACCTGTGTAAAGTGTTGGCAGAGGTATCTCAAGGCACAGTCTGCCAGACCAGTGGCCCCAAGGTCTCTGGCCCAGTGGTACAGACCTACACAGTTGGAGGGGTCCATACGGGCCTCCATGTGGTTCTGACACAACCTGAAGCAGGCACAAAAAGGAAGCAAAATATTGTCAGTATTTCAAACATGGCTCACTTCCTTCTAAGATGCACCACCTACATGTACGTATCCTCTTATTGTTCTTGACAGAGGCTACAAGCAAGAGGTAGGATGAATGGTAGTTGCCCAGTGCGTTATTTTATTGGTTAATGATCAACATCGTACTTCCCAGTCCCTTTTTTTCCCACCTGAAGGCTCCGTCCACATGGAGCAGGAAGGCAGCAGCAGCCACTCCCTGGATGTTGTCATTGGAAAGCGGGAGTTCAGCACGGTACATGTAGTCCAGTAGCAGCTCCAGGCTCTGGGCAGGAGTGTCTCTCAGAGATACCTCTCCTCCCCTGGTCTCCTTCAGACCACAAGTAAACATGGCCTGGACACAGAAATTCACCAAAATAATGGAGCATGAAATAATTACAGTTTCTAAGAAACATCAACAGATTTGATTGTAACAGCTCTGCAAAACACAGGTTGCCTCATCTTGTATTTTTCTATATCAGAAAAAAGTAAGTCTGTGCGTGGGCACTTTACCTGGAAGTAAGGGCTGAATGCAGACAGCACAACCTTGTGGCAAGGAAAGGGAATCCCCTCCGCCAGCAGCACCACATCGGTGAGCTCCTCAGACGCTCTCATCCTCTGCAGCTGCCTGAGCAGAAGTGAGCCGTGCTCTGCCTGAGCAGAGTCCAGCGCCTCAGCATCCATGCACTCTTGTTGTGGATGTCAGCATAGAGAGAAAGCTTCGGGCAGATCAGCGTTGATCACACACGGAGGACAAAATAAGAGAGAACATCAAGTAGGGATTTGGTTCACACACATACTAAACATAAACATAACCCCAGATTCATTTTATCATCTGACTATATCAAATAATAAGAGACTCATAGTAGACTGACAGCTAAACTTTGCATTTTCATGTGCTTTGTAATCTCTGTCTGATTTGTAATTGGAGCTCAAACTACAGCTGTGATTTGAATACAAATGTGAATGTACTGGCCTACTTGACATACTGCATGGAAATAAAAACCTTTTCCAAAATTAAAATCAAAGGCTGAATTTACTATGTAATTATGCTCAGTGAACTGGATCCATGTACAGTGCACACACTCACAAATTCCACTTTCTCTTTCATCTAGCTGAGCTAATGTATCACTACAGGCTGTTTTGCTCGGTTCTACTGATCACTATGGACACTTGTTTGTTTCCTAAAGTTGCACATTTAGGTCACTGCTGGTAAAATTCACAGTGTCCCCTCTCATCGATTTTACTTAATAGATCTACTTCAGTCACAAAAGGATCGTTGATAAAAGGCTGCAGATGTGACAGATTTTTGAGACTATTTGGTCTCATTTATTGTACAAAAAAGAGGCTTCATCAGGCATGTGGCTATGCTTGTTTATTTATAATAGGATACGCCATACAAAATGAATGCTAATATAAGCACAAACAGCAGGAGAGGAGCCTCTGAGACAGTGTATTTGTTAATTATTGGGTTTACTGGCTTCGTAGAGGCCTTCCTTTTCCATGTTTACCAGTGTTTTAAACTGGTTCCTCCCCTGAGCAGCTGACCCACCAACTCACACACTTTTGGAGACAATAGTGACACTATCAGTGGGTGTGCCAAACACACACAGGTCACCTCACTCCAGGCAGACATGCACAGGCAGCCCACAGTATGAGCAGTAGCATGCTAGCATGACTTTAGCTTGGCACATGCAGAAAACAGCTATCATACCAGTGGTGTCCCGAGGCAGTCCAGGGCCAGGAGTTTCTGAATTGAGATGATCTTTGATATATCAAACTACTCAAGCTGTTGTATTGTTTTTGTTTCTTTTGTTTTGTTGTTTTTTTTGCTGACAGGTCTGTCTTGTGTTCTGTGCTATCTGCTGCCTGTGAGTAGGGGCAATAGCATGCTCACTGTTTACTAGGTTTAAAATAGACCAGCAAGTGCTGTGGTGTGTTCAGGTTTCCAGAAGCTGCTGTGCAGACAGTCTTTATGATTAGTCAGTGCGTCACTCTTATTAATTTTGTGCTTTTAAAGACATGCAGTTTTCTTTGCAATGTGTTTGAAATCGAATGGTAAGATGTAAACTGTGACCAAGGTGACAAAAATCTTAGGTCACCAAAAACTTAAAAATCATGTAAGTTTCATTTCCTTTCACGGATTAAGAAAACTTACAGTTATTTGTGCACTACTGGAACTATGTTATCGAAAGCTTAGGACTAGAACTAGGACAAGGATAATGGCCAATCCACATACAGCCAAGGGGTTTATGGAGAAGATGAAGAAATTACATGATGAGACTGTTCACATTGGCTAAACCCACCCTCTTCCTGGTGCGACTGGAGTCGAGAGCGCAGACTTTTACACCTGTGTTTTTTGTGCAAAACACGACCTCAAAAGCAGATTTTACGGTTATAGTTGTTCTTATTCAAAACAATAAGAAGGAACTGCTGGAAGCTAACCTTTTCAGGTACATTTTATGGACAAGTGAACTGAACGCATGCAATCAAACATTCACAAAGATGCAGACACACACTATGCACATGATCATCGATTTACAGTGGGGGTGTGTCTGCCTACTAGACAGGTTATTGGAGGTGGCAAAAGTCTCAGTACAGGGTTATTTCAGGCAAATTGTTTTCTAATAGTGTTTCCATGTACAGCTAAGCTTACTGCATTGCACAACAGCAGGAGCAAAACAACGTGGTGCCTACAGTTTATAGACAGTGCAGATTAATCAGTGACACCTGTGTTCAGAATGTGTATATGTGAACATGTGAATCATGCTCACTTATGTGTCTGTGTCTGTAACAGTGCTGTCACACTGCCAGTTCTTCACTGGGACCTTTGGCCAAAAGAACGGCCTCACTTAACAGAGCATGAATGTGAATCTGATGAAGTGAAAGTGGCTAAATCTGTTTTTAAAAGGCTAATTTCCAAACATATGAGCACATTTAGCACATTTTAAAGCATTTTATAGCATTTTCATATTGTGAATGGTACGCTAATTGTTTTTAGCATTGCAAGCATCATAGGTCTGAGAATGGCAACACTGGTCTGTTGGTTGGTTGGTCCAGACTGAAATATCTCTAAAACTGTTTTGCCTGGATTGCCATTAAATTTAGTTCCAACATTCATGTCCCCCTCAGGTAATAACTTTGATGATCTCCTGACTTTTCATTTGGTGCCACCATCACGTTAAAAAAATGTAATTGTTCAAGACTTTGATTTATGACCAAATACCTGATACCTTTATCTTAAAGCAGCTTCATGGCTATGAATGGCTTTAGAAGCATTTTCTTCTCTAACTCCCCCTTTCTCCTTTTATTCTGTCTCCATAGCAATTTGTAACTTCTGTATTGAGTGCAGAATATATATAGGTTTGTTTGCTCAATTATTAATATAATGTCAAGAGGTTCTGACATTTCTGTCCCTTTCTGATCAACATTTACAACTACAAATGAGACCATTATTAGAAACTAGGTCAGGAAAAAATCTGACTATGCCTTTAGGGCGCGAGAAAACCTATAGCACTTAATAGGTTATCAAACACTTCACCTCTTCATCCAGGCAGTTAAATCATTTATCTTGCTATTTACCTTTTGATAAGGGTTATCTATACAAGAGAAGAGGGGAGCAGCAGCATCTTATATTTGGAAATCTAACACAGAGTTAATGCCACATCGGTCAAAAAATAACGGCGAGCAGGTGTTGCCCTGCATTCAGATCAACAGATATTTTGAGGATACAAAGGAAACTGAATTTCTGTTTAAAACTCCACTTCGATTTCTTTTATGAAACATCTGTCAACCAAACTAAAAGTACTACTTGAAGCTGAAGAAACAAACACTGGGTTGAGCATCTATGAGCAGGACGCACTATAATAATAATGATAAACCTGTAGTGAGATTTCAATATTCCTCTCTCCTCAGGACAGGAACAATCACGAGGTTTCACAGTTTCACACTGTGCCCTCTCTTTTCCCTTTAGTCTCTCTCTGTCTTTATCTTTTTCTATCTCACTGTAAGAATGTTTGGTTTGGTTTTATTCAGTCTTATATCAATAGATACATAACAAAAATATGCAGAAAATGTAAGAACATGGATTTGATATAAGTGGGGTAACAGATACACAAAGATAAAATACAAAACAGAAAAATGCATGAGACAAAGCCAAGTTGCCTTGCATAAAACTTGCAGTGTGAAAGCACAAAAGGTTTAAATAACGTTGATAATGGAGCATCTTAATGTCCTGTGTTTGTCATTTTTAATCTGCCACAGGTTTCAGAACATATTGTTGCACAGTGGTGGAAAATCAACACTGGCACATTTGCAGAAATGTTTGTTAACATACATTGTGTTTGTATATAAAGAAAGTAAAATTAAAATGAATTAGAGCATTTACTTTGAAAGTTATAACAAGCATTTTTGGATACCATACTACAGAAGTGATTTCTAATTTCTGTGTAGACCCCAGGGGGGAAATGTGCAATACAAGATAACTGAAAGATAATAGAACCACAATCCCGACAAAAACAATCATCCAAACATCTGAAGAAAACTTTATCTTTATATATAGTATATTAATTGTCCAAATAACCAACAAACTACCATCTATGGTAGGCTGACTGCCCACTATACATCTCACTTGTCACGCATCAGTTGTAAGCAGTTAAAATAGATAACTAAAAGTAATGGGAAACTGGTTGTGACATCCAGTCTTTGCCGCTCGAAGTGGTTGCATTACCAATGCAAACTTGACCAAAGAAAGCATGAGATGGGAAAACTATGTCTTACATGAGAAGATCTTCTAACTAGATCACTTTTTACACAAATAAATAGCGCTGAATAGCATCACAGGAAAACTGAGAGAACAACATGTATGAATTTTGACTGAATTTTGTGTAACCCCATACTTATTCTGATCTGTTACTTTCATGCTTAACCCTCTTAACACTTTTTCAAAATTGTGTTTGATGCAGAAAATTTCATCTTGACTTAAAATTAAACAAATGATTCTGTGTTGTATGATCTGTAAATGAGCTTATACATGAGTGAGGTTGTAGAAGGTTCCCTCCGTTCATACTAGTTGTCCTTTAAGGTGTGCTTGCTCATCAAAATGTTCAGAACAGCACACATTTACATGTGTGTAACAGGGTCCAGGGTTAATATGCAAGAATGTTTCCTGTTATGTTTAACACTCATCTATTACTGTTAGTCATTTCAGTCACAAAAGTGAAATCTCATCCTGTGAGCCAGTTGTTCCTTTACGCAAATACCCGTAAACTGTGAAAATGATTGCTTTGCCAGTCATTAACGCTGAAATCTGAAACCACAACAAACATATAATTTCAAGCATTTAAAGCAAAAAGAAAGGCATTGTGAACAGTGGGAGCAGAGAGGTGTGCAACCTGGCTTTGTAATTGATATCTAAAACAGAGTGTGCTGTTTATTCAAGACTGAGATGAAATAAAGTACATACTTGATAGTACACTGACAGGGACATTTTGTCTCTGACTTCAACCATCCCTTGTCCGTAATCATTAACATCATCAACATCAACATCATTAAAACATAAACCATATAAGACGACTACAGACAATGTGAAACATTAATGATATCACAAAGACGTGACCAGCATCTACTGTAAGTGTGTATTGTGTGTGTTCTGTCACACAAATTACTGAGTCCGGGCTGCAGTTTGCTCCCAAACTATTTTTTTATACACCCGGCTTATTCAGTTCTGTTGAAAAATACCAGTTTAACAATAAATTGACTGGCTATGTTAATCACTTTAGCATTCATTATTTTCAGTTTTACATTGCCCATGTCCAAACAGATAATGGTATCAACAGGATCCTGACTGATCAGTTTTGTTTATTTTTTTAGTTTTCCCACATCATTTTATTCTTGTCTCAAACTTTCATCAGCTCTCTGTTCACATTTGAACATATGCTGCTCCTTTTCACACAGTCTGAATAACAAGACAAACCTCAATCAATAATGAAAGTCATTTTGACAAAGACCCTTTTAAAATTTAACCAGCTTAAGAAGAACATCAAACAGATGTTTTGAGGGAGCCCTGTCAGGAGTGTGACTGATGACTTTGTGTTATTAAGGTTACCTTGGCCAAAGGTAAATGGGCTTTTATTTACCAATGAAATTAAAGTGACATATTGGACCCTACAGAGAATGTATACAGAGAGACATATATACTTATTGTGTATGATATTCCATCTGTAGGGCCAGGGCTTATTTTTTATTTGTTAATCAGCTTATTTCACCTCTTACTCTGGTTTAATTTTCAGTGTTCAGTGATTGATTCTATTTAGTGCTTTTATTTCATTTTATTCAGTTGTCACAGTCAACATGGTATGTGTGAGCAAAAAAATGACCTGATGTGTTATATGTTTAGAGTGTCCTGAAAGAAACTGGTGCATAAACTTTATTTAGACTCATGCAGTTAGGAGAGGTTTGCACTTTCAGTCTCTTTATTCACAGAAGGCAAAATGATAAGGCTGTATAGATACCACTTAATAGTAAGTTACAGAAGTACAAAAGAGAGGAAAATGTTTCAATTGAATTGGATTAAAAAAAAAAAACCTGACTAGTCACACAGATATCATATACAAACTAAGCTAAGTTGGCTGGTCTCCTTTTATTAATCAGGAGATCAAAGAGTTTTTTTGTTTTTTTTTTGGATTGCCACATCTCATAAAATATATTGGGCAATGCCAGTAGCACAATGTGCATGCTGACACCGAAAATACTGCCACATTATCTGCTGAATGTGGAACGTTTGGCAGCTATAAAGATAAGCTGTTTCAGTCAACCTGGTGCATCCACACAAAACCTGACTAGGAAATTGTTGTTGTTCCACAAGTGAAAGATGTGCGCGCTTTTTTAAAGAAATGCTGCAAACTTTAATCTGTAACACAGAGCGAAGTAACTACCAGCAGGTGTATGTGTGAGTGTGTGTGTGTGTGTGTGTGTGTGTGTGTGTGTGAGTGTGTTCTTGCATATGTACTGCTGTATGCATTAAACAGTGTTTGTCAGTTGCAGTGTTTCAGTGTCTCTCAGTGTCAAGATTTACCAGTTTTTACAGTTTGGAATGTTTACCAAAGTCTGGCTTTTCAGCTGTAGTTTCCCAGTAGTTAACAACTGATGGCACGTATACACAAACACACATGCCCTCAGGTGTGTGTATGCAGATCAGGAACTTGTGGGGTGGTGGTTGTTCTCTTATAAGGGCAGGAAAGCACCTGTTACTCCCACAGTCCAAAAACAGCTGAAGAAACAGGCACTGTCAATCAGTATAGAACAGTGTGGTCGCTTCACTCCCACTACACAGAGTTTGGCTTTTGTTGTGCAACAGGCACCTGCAAGTGCCCTTTCCATTCAAGAGGACCCTCAAGCAGAAAGGAGGAGCTCAAAGACTCACCGGCTGAATTGCTGAGACAGACAAGGACATGGAGGAGAGGAACTCTTCATCTGAGGAGTATTTTGTGCAGAGGGAGGTTCTGGATGAGTTGCGTCTGGATGAAGTGGCACAAAAAGGGACGTGGTCCACCAAACCAACCCCGGGTGAACGGGTGAAAGAGTCCCTGAGGTAAAAATAGACAGGAGAGTACACAGGGGAGGGAGATATGACAGGCAAAAAAGAAAACTGGAAAACGCTGGGATACACAATGACACAAAGTGACAAACAGGATAGGATTTTATTTGGCTGTCCGCCTATTTTATTGTGCTTGTAACTGTCTGTGTGTGTCTGTATGTGTGGCTTTACTGTGCCTCTAACTGCTCACTCAGCCTCATGAATAAGTGAATGAGCCATGAATGAGAATGTGTGTGTGTGTGTGTGTGTGTGTGCAAGTAAATAGTTGTGTATTCATTTTAACTGTTTTGCTATCTCAAAGTAGAATGTTGATGATTAAAAAAGGCTGACCAATAGCTGCACGTGAATCATTTAATGACAACGGATGAGCAAAGTTCATAGTTTCATTTAGTAGGAAGCATCCAAAATAATTCTGACACATAATATAAGACTTATTAACCAATCGCAATTACATACACAACACATATTTTAGGACCAAATATTTCCAGTTCAATTAATCCTGTGAATGAATGGTAATCATGTAACGTTCCAGCAGATGAGGACAACATTTTGTGTAATTGACATTAACAAGTTGCTTAACTTCTTCTACCTAGTTTCTAATAATGGTCTCTTCTTCTGCATAAACAAAGCTAATGTTTGTTTATGCAGGCATCCTCACTATTTGTTTATTTGAAGGGTCTTTATTAGCTGATTCCATGGCAATCAGCTCATCTCCCACAACTACACTGTAACCGCCATAAGAAGTGAACAGTAGCACATTAACCTGCCGGTGTTATCCAGTATACTGCTATTTTACAAGGCCATCTGATAAAAACTGTAGCAGGTGTTACAATTCTCAAGTGCCACTTTGTTTTTACTTTGTTTTTGATATAGTTTTCCCCCAAAAAGGTTTGGTTACCAAGTTAGAAAAAAGTCTACTCTTTCTCTCTCACAGAAAAATAAAAAATATATATAAATATGCAAATATTGTTCATTTCAAAAGTTTAACTACTGGACACACTTCAATGAAAAGTCAATTCTCAGTGTTTGTGCACTGGAAGTCTCTACATCAGACTTGTGTAACTTGCACATTTAGCTGCACAGTGAAGCTCAAACATCCAAGTGACGTAACGATAACCAAAACTGGAAGGAAACTTAAAACATTTAATCACCACAAATTGTTTTTTTCTTTACCCTACACATGAACTAGTTAGGTGACTTCGTATGTAGACACATATCCTCCCTGGACAGTTTAGCATTCAATGGAAATTTTGAATGTGACATTGTGTACTTACGTGAGCCCAGTATTACATACTCAGTAATATGCATGTCATGTATTTCTGGGATGGCTCTTGCAGGTGTTCTGTGCCCAGGCTGAAGCACACAGTGCTGAGCTGGGTGCCCATTCTTGGCTGGTTGCCTCACTACTCCATCAGAGAAAATGCCATAGGGGACCTGATCTCAGGCTGCAGTGTGGGCATCATGCATCTGCCGCAAGGTTTGTATGCTTGAATGTGCACAGTGGAGGGAGCTCACAGTTTAGCCACATCGCACCTCACAAACGTAGCAAAAAGTTTAACATTTTGAGAAAAATGTCTATTCTCTGTCTTTCTGGGAGTTGTGTGAAAACAGCAATACCACTCTTCTATCTGTCCAGGCCAGGCTAGTAGTTTCCATTGGCTTCCAGTGTTTAAGCTAAGCTAAGCTAACTGGTTCCTTGCTTCATATTTAACAGACAGACGTGAGAGTGGCAGAGGTGGGAGTAAGTCACACATTTGCGAGTCACAAGCAAGTATCGAGTCTTAAAGGTTCTGTAAATGATTGTCATTGTCACTAGATGTCACACTAGATCACCAGCATCTCAGAACAAAACAAATGCTTTGTTGGCCACACCTCCAGCCACTGTTCAGCCATAATTACCCTTTCTTCTCTCTTCAGCCGTCAGTCAGCAAGGTGCTACCATGCCCACTGAAAGTGACCACTAAACACACAATAACAAGCATAGCTGACTAATGTCACCCTGTGTACACAAGAGCCAACAAAAAATAATCCAGCTACAACCACTAGTCCACGCTAGCATTGCCGTGATATGCTCCACAACAATGCTGGCAGTTAGCATAGTTTGTCAAACAGATTCAAAATATTGGTAACAGCACGTTAGCTAACGTTATCATGCTATTGTCACTAATGAAAACGGACATGTAACACTGCGTGGCATCAAATTACTTACACATGGAGGTAAAGAAAAAAACAGTCAAGCTGGTTAAAACTAGTCTTTTACAGTGTTATCAAGCAAGTCGCAAGTCCTCAAATTTGTGATTTAAGTGATTATAATCAAGTCATGTGAGTCAAGACCCCCACCTCTGGAGAGTGGTATCAATATTCTCATCTAACTCTCAACAAGAAAGCAAATAAGCATATTTCCCTAAATGTCAAGAAAAATCCCTTAAACATTTTAAACAGACAAAATGTCTTTTTTTGTTTGTTTGTTTGTTTTTACTAGGCATGGCCTATGCTCTTCTGGCTTCCTTACGCCCTGTGTTCGGCCTGTACACGTCCCTGTACCCAGTGCTGGTCTACTTCATGTTTGGTACTTCCAGACACATCTCCATAGGTGAGAAAGTGTGTGGAGGAGGCTGGGATCAAAGAGGGAAGACATTAAAATGAAAAAGTTATGTCAACATGGATAAAGTGATCATCATTTGCGTCTCTCTGTATAAATGTGAATCTACATGCTTGTGTCTTGTATGTCCAGGCACGTTTGCTGTGATCAGCATCATGATTGGGAGTGTGACAGAGAGGATGGCGCCCGACAGTAACTTTATTGTGAATGGTACCAATGGGACAGGAAGTGTGAACATTGATGCACGGGACGCCTTCAGAGTACAGATAGCATGTTCTCTCACAGTCTTGGCAGGAATCTTCCAGGTGTGTGTGTCTGTCCATGTGTCCATTTTGACCAAACCGAAAACTTTTAGTGAGGTTACTAAGGTGTTGACCAACTCTCTCTCTGCTTTCCTCCATCTTAAGATCCTGTTGGGTGTGGTGAGGTTTGGGTTCGTGGTGACCTACCTGTCTGAGCCACTGGTTCGTGGCTACACTACAGGATCAGCATGTCATGTATGTGTCTCACAGCTCAAGTACATGTTTGGGGTCACACCGTCTCGATTCACTGGTCCCGTCTCCCTTATCTATGTGAGTATGTCATGCATTGTGCGACTAACACATGGATACAGACTAGAAAGTAAGACAGCAATTGACAGAGAGTTTGGTTAAGCTATCTTTGTTTAGTTTTTGTTAACTGACTGACTTTTACAGCTCGACTATGGACGCTCTAACTGAGAGTTATACTAAAAGATAAATACCACTCCTGTCTTTCCACTATAGCTGGCAGCTTGTTAGCTTAGCTTAGCACAAAGACTTGAAACAGAGGGAAATAGCTTTTGATTGTGTCACCAAACTCTGCCAAAAAGTTACTAAACATAGTTCCCAAAATGTTGAACTATTCCTTTACTATACTTTTCAGACCTAATACTTTATAGTTACTTTGTAGTTTGCATCAGAAGGGTTTTACTATGTGATACTGCAGCTTTTACTTTAGTCATGGATTTGATTGTTTTTGGCATAGGGAAGCGCATTGCATTCACAAAAGAAAGATATTTTGGAGACCTCATCACACAATAATAACCCCCACATCTCATACTCATGACTTCCTATCTCATAATTAAGACAAACACTCATATTTTTCTAAAAATATATTATTTTATAATTGGAATCCTTCAGAACTTGCCTGAGAATCATCAGTTTTTTAAGATTTCTTCAGTATCATAGTAATTCAGTGATAGTTGTCAGTGCATCCAATGATAAACAGCAAAAAGTAATTGTTAATAGCCTATTCGGCTATACTTGTTTTTCGAAAATGTAATCAAATATAGGCTAAAAAATTCGGCTCAAATTGTTAACCACAATGTAACTCACTGAATCTTTCAACGTTTAATGTGAAATACTTGATTATGTTGATCGCTCATTGTCATTCAAATTGATAAATAAATAACCCTCTATTGCCACTTCCTTCTCTTCTCCACTCTTCCTGACAGACTCTGGTGGATATTTGCCGGCTGCTGCCTCAGACTAAGGTGCCGGAGCTGGTGGTCAGCCTGGTGGCGCTCTCTGTTCTCATTGTGGTCAAAGAAATCAATGCCTGCTACAGACAGAAGCTCCCTATGCCCATCCCTATAGAACTCATAGTTGTGAGTCCTCCCTTTGCTGTTTCCTCTTTATTTGCCTTCTCACTCATTCAGCAGGTGTGTTCACTTAACAGTCCAGCAGGGGGCATCTTTACCACAGTGATCCCACTGGACTGGTGTTCAACACTTGCCAAAAGGGGGGTTATATTTGCTAAAAGTAATGATTTACTGCACACTCTGAACTCGCATTATTTTTGACCTTTTTCAATAGATCATAGCAGCAACAATCATCATTCACTTCTGTGGACTTACGAGTGAATACAATATTGATGTGGTTGGAGAGATACCCAGTGGGTAAGTTCATTTGTGTGAAATGTGCGTGCGTGTGTGTGAGCACAGAACAGAAAGAGAAAGTGAGGGGGAGACTGGGGACAGACTACAAGACAGAAAAGCACTGTATTTCCTGGGTGTCATGCAGAGATGTTGATAAGACAAAATAACACACCATACAAAGAAACTGGGTCACAGCGTCTGAGTTTGCTTGTAATGAGATATTCATGAAGTTGTGGTTAGGGCTTTTTTTTTTTTTTGTAAAAACAGGATGTAAGTTTTGTGTTTCTAAATTATTGAAAGGGTTAGTATGTCTGCCAGCTCCAGCATGAGCTTCCAAAAAGTCTATAACATTCACAGGAAGCTACAGCATGTGCAAAGTGGAACACTATTAGTCAGCAAAAGGTTACACATGCAGCTGGAGTTTAAAACATTCACTCTGGCAAGACGCCTGTTACTGAAATTTCTCTTAATGTCAACAGGTTTTAACAGCCTCAGGGGAAATATGAGCTGTCCTAATGCCCTGAGCTCTTTGTAGAGCTGCACATGTGTCAGGGCTCTTTGTGCTGTACATGGTAACAGTGATAAAAGCCTGAACCATTCATCTTTTCCTCCTGCTCCAGGCTGAAGGCCCCTCGAGCTCCAGATACCACTTTGTTCTCACAGGTGATAGGTGATGCTTTTGCTGTGGCCATTGTGGGCTATGCTATCAACATTTCCCTCGGCAAAACATTTGCCCTCAAACATGGCTACAAGGTGGACAGCAACCAGGTGAGGCAAAGACACAGAGACACACTGTGGTTTTCACAAAAAGCTGTGAGTTATACTTGGAGTCCTTCTTCCTGTCTGACTCATTGCGAACAGGCCAGACTTTGTCCTAATATGAGACTTTACTGTCTGCTCGCTGGTAGTTAGTCATAACGGTCACATCAGTGGAAAAATTATTCTATAAAAACGATCTGGTTCAAGCCGCACCCCAGTAGCATTGCCATGAATAATTTAACAGACCTGTGTTTTTTTCCATGCACATTTATTTCTGGTGCTCAGTTCGTTTCTAATAAGTTCAATTCAGGTATTTTATTGGCATGAATTACAAAAGCAGTACATTCTTTCATCTCAGACTGAGACTGCAGACATGACAGTGTGACAGAAGCAAAACTGGTTTCATATGATACTAATCAGAAGCTCACATTTTTCGGTTGCTACTGTCTCTTTTTTTTTTTTTTTTTTTTTTTTAAGTATAAAGAACGGGTATTTATTTTACTGTAAGCACTGTTAACAAATGGCAATTTTCCATTTGTGAAATTATTTTTGATATTTCCATACAGAATATTTTAATGATCTAGGAAAAAAGGTTTCTCTTATTTCTCCATAGTACCCATCTACAAGTCTTTTATGCATCATGGATTTCTGGATTATAACCTAATAGTAATGACAGACTGAAACTAGATCAAGGAGTTGGACAAAGATGTGTCTTCAAATGTTATAATGCCTCAGACTTCTCCCAGTGTATAACATCATGTGACTAAAGCATCCAGGATTCACCTCACAGTAAAATAGCAATTGAAATTCCATTGGGGCTACTTGGGTATATACATCTGACAAAGGTTAATGAGATGTTATTAAATGTTAGAATGAAATGGAGAGACATTCATATAAAAACAAGTATAATGGGATCACAGGTACTACAGAAAGGTATTTATCATTCTCCTCTGTCATGGAGATGCAGATATGTCCTTGCTTGCTTATGCATTCTCCTCTGATTATTCATTCTTTATGCCAAACCACAGTCTGAGATTAAACTGCTCCATTTCTCCTTTGCTGGTACAGCAGGTCATTGCCATCACTTTATTGGAAATATGATTAATGCTCTCCTGAAAATAGAAACACACAAAGGCAAAACTTGTACTTCCTCCACAGTTCTGTTTTTTACCTGCACATGTGGATTTAGAGATGGGGGTTTTAAGCTTGTATATTTGTCTGTAACACACAGATTTATAGCACTCACACATACACACACTTGCAGAGGCATGTGACTGGGATCATTCTGCTCTGGAGAGAGATGGGTTGGGTGCACTCACAGCCTCTTGGAGCTGGCCTGCTAAATCATTAATGCCCAACAAGCTTCATGCAATCAAGTGTGTCTTAAATATGCTTGGCACTGCTCTCAGAGTGGCAGTGATGTGTTGACATGGCCATGAAAAACAGTACACCGATGTCATTCACCTGAAGGTCACACACTCCAAACACTAAAGGCCGTGATATTAATAGCCATCAAATGTCAGTGTTAATGTCAAAGGTCATCTGTTTGTCAGCCTAAATGTGTACGTTATTACTTTAAAACTGGGCCTGTCTTGCTTTTTCTCTTTTTCCAGGAGCTGGTTGCTCTGGGTTTTAGTAACACTGTAGGTGGATTTTTCCAGTGTTACTCGGTGACCTCCTCCTTGTCTCGCAGCCTCGTTCAGGAGAGCACAGGGGGCAAGACACAAGTAAACACGCATTCACATATGTGCACATACAGCACAAATACTAACATCTAATTTGTATGTTCCACTTGAGACCACACTTGAGACCATTTACTGTACAATGTGTGTGTGTGTGTGTGTGTGTGTGTGTGTGTCAGGTTGCAGGAGTGATTTCTTCCATCATTGTGCTGATCACAGTTTTGAAAATAGGTGCTCTCTTTGAAGATCTCCCCAAGGTAACACTCTCCTCCCTGTACCTTTTCGCACTGATCACCAGTATCTCCTCTCTCTTCTTGTAGACAATTTAATAACCAATAAGGCTGTGGGTATATGCAAATACATCTGTATGTCTGTGTGTGTGTGTTTGTATGTGCTCCACAGGCTGTCCTTTCTACAATAGTGTTTGTGAATTTGAAAGGAATGTTTAAGCAGTTCATGGACGTGCCTGAGCTGTGGAAGACCAACAAGGTTGATCTGGTACGACTAAATCCTCTTTAAGATTCACTCTGCTCAGTTAAATACTGTGTGAACCTTTCATCACTGTTGACCTCATTGACTGTCACTGTTTGCACTGCCCTCTAGCTGGTGTGGTTGGTAACATTCATAAGCACCATCCTGCTCAATCTGGACCTGGGTCTGGCTGTCTCCATTGGCTTTTCCATGCTCACCTTCATCTTCAGAACACAAGTGTAACTATACACCACCAATTATTCATTATTGATGTATATGCAAACACAATGAGAGATTCTGATAAGATGTTCCTGCAGCTGCAGGGCAGTTCTTGCTGTGATTTTGTCTTTTGAATTCCTTTCAGACCCCGTTACTCTATCTTGGGCCATGTGCCAGGCACTGACTTGTATCTGGACACCGACACCTACAGGGAGGTAAGACTCTTTTAGTGATAAATGAAAGATGGTCAGTACCATATTAATTAACAGAAAGTTAAAGGGATGGGTCGCACATAATATAAAAACACATATTTTCTCACTTACCTCTTGTGTGATTTAACCATGTGGATAGCCTTGGTTTATTTTTTTATTTTCTAAATTATCTTGCTCTAAGAATTCTACCACCACTTCATTAAATGGTGGTGACTGTAATTTGAGCAGTCTTCCAGTTAATAATCTACAAGGCTCCCTGGCAGCAGCTTTCATTTGACTACCTCCTCTGTAGAAAGTAATTTCATATTCCTGCTGAATTGTTTTGTGGCATGACTCTAGGGAGAACAGGTTTGGTCCCTCACTTTGGTCCCGACTGAAAAATCTCTACAACTATTGGATGGATTGCCATGAAATTTAGTACAGGCATTCATGATCCACAGAGGGTGAATCCGAATGACTGACATGGTGATCATCTGATTTTTCCTCTAACTGCACAGCTATTGGACATTTTATCCTGGTTTGACACAGACATACATGCCAAGATGAGTTGTAATAACATTGTTGATCACTTAATGTTTAACGTTGTACTTTAGTTTATGACAGAATACCTGCAGAACTAATGACATTTCCATCAGCTTCAATTGCACTCTGAAATTTGATTGAATGGACCCTTTTAGAGGAAGATAGTTAGATCATCAGTGGTAGGAAAGCTCAATTCAGTCAAACTATACATGGGGGAGATAGAAAGTGCAAACAAGAGCAGAGCCAGGTGGGAGTTCCTGAACTCTTCCTCTTCGTGATGTGTCCCTGCAGGCCAAAGAGATTCCAGGAATTAAAATCTTCCGTTCATCGACAACCATCTACTACACAAATGCTGAGATGTACTTGGAGGCCTTGCAAGAGAAGGTGTGTGCATGAATGTGTGTGCGTGTGTGTTTGTTTGTGCTGTCTTGCATTTGATTACAAGATGTAATCTCTGTCTACCGTCTACAGCAGCCTTAATTGCTTTCATTATCTCTCTCGCTCGTCTCACTTTCTCCTTTCTCTCTTTAATGTGACGCTCGGCTTTTTGTGCAGAGTGGAATTGAAATCGGGAAGCTGCTGACGGCAAAGAAGAAACGAGACACAGAGCTGAAGCGTAAACAAGAGAAAGAGAAAAAGAAAGCAAAAAAGGAGGCAAAGAAACAAGTATGATATCCTCAATGACGCATTAAGAAACACCTTAAGTTACAGAAATTCTTCTGAAATGAAAGCAGTCACTTACGAATTTCCACTTTTTCAATCTATTGGCAGAAAAAAGCAGTCAGACACCTGTCCAATGGCACACTCTCTTTGAATGAGTTAGAGACAAATGAGAGGAAAGTCTCTGCAGGACTGAGTGGGCAGAGTCAAGGGAATGGTCCAGCCCTAAGCCTGACAGAGACCTCTACAAATAGACTGAGTAAAGGACAGGTAAACTGGGCTTACCAGCATGACACAACCACGCTGGACTCCGATTCGGACACGGGTTGCCCCAGTGATGGCAGCATCAACAAGGTATCGCACCATGGTGATGAGGAGCAGGGATTGGCCTGCGGATCAGACACGCACAGCATCATCCTGGACATTGCAACAACCAGCTTTGTGGACACAGTCACTGTGAATACACTGAAAAATGTATGTGTGTTGACACTGGTACCATGAAATCCCCTGATATTTTGTTAAATGTAGAGCGCATACAGGTTAATATTTAAAATATTTCTTAAACAAAGAAGACAAATGTAAAGCGATGATCTTTTTCTCTCAGATTTTCAGGGACTTTGGAGAGATTGATTTGGACATCTATCTAGCAGGCTGCCAAGGTGAGTGGCACACCAGACAAAAACAGAGACAAAGTTAACAACCTTAACGCAGAGTCAAGGCAGTGAAACTTTAGATAGTGAATGCATCAAGGTCCCGGCCTTAGCGGTGCTGAATGGTTCCCTGTCTGACATGTCAGTCAAACACAAATATTTATTTCCATAATCACAAAATGCTTTCCCTCTCATGGTCACTCATGCCTTTCTGTCTGTTTAGCCTGTGTCGTGGAGCAGCTGGAAACTGCACGTTTCTTCTCAGAGTCCATCCCAAAGAGCAGGTTGTTTGTGACAGTTCACGATGCAGTGCTTCATATTCTCAAGAAACGGGGGAAGACAGACTTCATACTTGTACGGTCATCATCATGAATATTCATGACACTTCTGTTCTCTCCTTAAGCTTCACTCACTTGTCATTGCTGGTATATTTTCTGAAATGCTCCTGCCTTTAGCCCTGAATCTTCCTCATTTTTTCAGGACGTGTCCTGCAGCACTCAGATGTAACCATTAGGGGTCAGACTGTTCCAACTCTCGCCATCTTCCTCCTCCTCCTCCTCCTTTTCTTGGGCTGCTGGCTGCTCCATTGCTCACTACTGGTCGTCATTGTCTCTGAATGCACCACCTTGACATGGCGGCTGGTTGCCATGGAAATACAGGGAGCCGTTGCTGTGGCAACAGGCTTTTTATGATATCGTCTAATGAGATAGCCAGCAATACGTCATTGCAGCTCTCTTGCTCTGTGGTGAGTGTGTGTGAGACAGAGAAGGGGCGGGGGTTGAGTAGGAGAATGTAGCATTGGACTAATAGGAGTCTGTATTTATAGCCTGTGTGAGAGAGCAGAGAGTGACTGAAAGGGTGACTGCAAGGGGAAACTCACAGCCTTTATAAAAGGTGTTATTGTGAACAGATGGGCAGTGATGTGTTTGCATGTCTCTGTCTGTCAATTAATATTCATGAATCAATGCAATTGCCCCTCCTGTTCTTTTACAAAAGGAGAGCCACATGTGTTCCACAACAAATCAATAGAACGTAAATATTGTCATTGATATGGCCAGGCCATTCCCTCTGGGAGGGGTTCTTAGTTCTTACATTACCACCCAGTTGCTCCAAAATCCTGCGAGAAAGAGGTGAACTGAAGATGTGATGGGAATAGGTGTTACGTTTCCAATGAGCAGCAGCTTTTAAACACAGTGCAGGTGTATTTATAGTCAGTATTCGCATGTCTGATTCCTCTGACATCTTAAGCTCTCTTCTATTTTTGGAATCCAGTCTCATGTTGTCATCTATCATAACTATCTAGCATTTGCCAAACACTGTATTATAATGTATGCAACATGTTTCATATATATGTAATTAGTTTAGATAGCCCCCTGAATATATTTGCTCCTAGGATTCTATTTTTTTTCACTTTCAGAAATGTATGAGAGCACAGAACATTTAGGTCTGCAACACAGATGCATTTATGTGTGATTCTGTAGATTGGAAAAATGGGTCCTAAATATGATCGCTCATGAGTGCAGAGCTGTTTTTAAGCTGACTCAGTGGGATGTCAGGGCTTCCTTACACAGTGGCCGACCAGCAGAAATAAATGATCTACCAGCGGTTTGTCATAGATCCTCCAATTACTGGTTTGTTGGATTAACCACTCCAATGTAAACAATGTCAAGTGTTTAAAAAAACACATTTCCTTGAGAGTGCCTATTGCTCAACATTGTGTTCACTAACTGATAACACTTCTAGTTAGCAACTTTATAAATGTTTAACTATCAAATGTCTGTTGGAGTTTATTTTTTATACAGGTGTAAAGGTGTAACATATTTAATATGATTGAACCAGGATAATTTCTGTACACATCCAGTGTGTTTTATGAATACAGAATGAATGAGACCATGTAAATAAAGAGTCACAAAAACACATAGCATCCATCCTTATCTGGTCATTTATTGCTTCTTTCCTTTCATGGCATCAGGTCTCTTCCCCCTCTCCACATCCCTGTCTCCTGCCTTTTGCACAGTTCAATCGAAAGTTTCTCTCCTTCTCTTAAGGTGGAAATACTGATCATCATCCCCTCCAAATATTGTTAACACTGATTCACAGACCCTACAATACACTGGATACTTAAGTTAGTTAACACACAGCTGGAAGTGGTGATGCATTGTCTCTTTTTGATTATTATTATTATTATTATTTTTTTACAAATGGAAGTTATTTTTGTACAGTTAATTAAGAGAATACAGTTAGCAGAAAACAATGGTCAAATGCAATGCTACATGTAAATGAAGACACCACTGCCATGGTCCAACACACAGTCCTTTTTACAGACAAATGCACACACGTATGCACGCACGCACACGCACGCACGCACGCACACACACACACACACACACACATTCAGACCATGGCATATCAGCAGCAGATATGAGGTCTTTCATTTTGAAAGTTTTATCAGAATATTTTGAGTTTCTACTCACTCACAACAAAATAGCATGACATGTTGGGACTGATGAGGTTGTTGAAACCCTAACAGAGAGGTGCAGAAAGGGAAGATATTGCAACTACACTGGACACATCACACTTACAGGACAAGACTGGACAGGACAGCACAAAGGCAGGGAGCGGAAAGAGAGGGGAGAGTCAGCGAGGTAGAGTCAGAAAGCAGAGCGGAGGGAACATCAGCCTGTGATGACTTTACAGATGTGGGTGTATTTCAGTTCTTCTCCCATCTAATCTTTGGTCCATTTGTCCAGGGCTTTTCCATAGCTTTAAAACTGTGAGGTGCATAACTAATCTGCACTTTTCTCTTACTGGGCCAGTGTGGTATTTATGTATCTTGAGTAGTTTGTGTATATGCGTGCTGATGTCGAGGGGAAACTTGGGTCTGTGTTCTGTAGGGCTCAGCTTATCAGATGACACTCTCAAAAAGAAGCGTATTCTTGGTTCCCGCAGGGGGCAACAGTTTGGCCTCGCTCTCCGGGGCCAGGTACTCCAGGTGATGTCTGCCCCAAACTGGGGTGGTTAGGTGCTGCCACCGCTACATAGAAAAAGACCATGACATGATGTTTATTGTGCTGATGCTTCAGTCTTCTCTAATGAGTAATGATAATAATGATCTGAGGAAACACATTCCTACTGATTTATGGACAATTACAAACAGACACACAAGCACAAGAGAGTGCGTGCAAACATGCACATTTGCACCCAGGCATACTGACCTCCCGCAAAGATCCTTTGCAGCGCAGTAGTTTGTAGAGAACAGTGACGGGGATACAGAGCATGGAGGACAGAGCCAACGCCCAGCCAAGCGCTTCACCCCACAAGGGGTATGTGTACACTGTGTTGTAGGTCAGGGGCTTGTAGTTCACCACGTGGAACAGGAACACTCCCTATTTGCACACAAAAACGTCAGCTATTTTCAACTGGCAGGTAGAACTTATAGAAAAATGTACAGAACAACACTTACCACACAGACCAAAGGTGTGATGTAGGACCAGCACCACTTCATGCAAGGTAGGGGCTGATAGCCGATCATTCGAGCTACGTCATCCATGAAACGGTCTGCGCCTGTCGTGATGACATAAAAATGTTGAGATAATGCATTGAATTGTGCCCGGGTTGTGTTGTTTGTATTGTAATTGTGCAGTGTTGTCTCACCATAGACCCATGCAATCACCACACACTCCCAGAAGGCCTGCCACAGCAGAGTGATGCCACTGGCAGAGTAGTAGTCAAACAGCTGGAAGACATACATCCCTCCCTAACAGAAACAGAGAGAGCAGTCAGCATCAAGATTATCCTGTTAATACTTTATGTGTGACCTATTTCCAGCCTTGTCTCTACTGTTTAAGCTTTCATCCCAGTTCAGTCATGGCAATAGTTTCCTGTACCCAATTAAGAATTACACACTCTATGTATTTTAAAGACTCATGAAAATAATTTGAAAGCAAAACAAACCCAAGCTTGGGTAAGAAACTATGGCCTTTCATCTAGTTTCTCAATGGCATCGTATTCAGCCTGGAAACTGTAGTGTCATGATATTATCTGCCAGCCTGAAAATTACTGTGTAGCCCACCTACTTCTGAAGAATTCAACCACATGAGGTCGGAAACTCTGGTAAATCTTCACTGTACCTCAGTGACCATGGACATGTCGATGAGGAAGCATATGACACAGCAGATGGCCGCTACCACCTCTCGCCTCAGGGAGCCCAGGACAGATGTAGGGGGTAGCATGTCCATGATTCCCGTTATCAAACCCTCAACCCCTACAAACTGAAAAAGAGAGTGAAGAGATAGCAAAGAGGAAGAGAGAAGGGAAAAGTGAATAACAGACCAATAGAAAACAGGACACAAAGGTGAGGAAATGTTAGGTGACTAACATATTAAACAAAAATATCTAGGAAGAAAACATAAACTTAAGAATTATACACAGAATTTCACTGTTGCTGACTCAACCCTATGACTCCCCATTAACCTTCCCTTTCAACACATCAACATACATCAGATGCACTGAACTGCAAATGCACCTGAGATGTCACTGACATTTTGCAGGTGGGCATGTCAACTCACACTCCGCTCCTCAGTCTCCAAACACAAGAATGCTTATGTGTATCTTTGCAGAAACATATTTCTACCTCCAGAATGAGTTCAGCTTTGGTGCTATTTTTACATCATTTATTAGAAATGGCAGCACATGCATGGGCAATGCGGCTATGGCAGGAAAAAAAGAAAGATGGATGGAGAAGAAATGAGGCAGAGAATGGAAAGTGAGAGTAAATGAATGGATTGGAGAGCAGACAGACGCTCTCTGTGTGAATCAGACAGAAGCTCATTGACAAATCCCTGGGCTGTAAAACAATGGATGTAGGCACTGGCTCAAACAGACACATAACAAACAGGCTGCTAAGAAATGCAATGCTAAAACTGGATGTGATATGTCTAGACTGTTTGTGAGAGGAAGTGCGAGGGAAATAGAAACAGAAATTTAGATTTATCTATCAAAATATAGAAGCAGCTAATACCTAACATTATAAAGCTTAAGTGGATATAAGCAAACAATCTCAGGATGTGTCTATCAGTATTACCTGGCTGTCTAAGCCCAGAATGAGCAACATGAAGAAGAAAAGTGCTGCCCAGAGTGGCGCCAGAGGCATCAGAGTCACAGCCTTGGGGTAGGCTATAAAGGCAAGGCCTGGACCTGCACATTAAGAAATGTTTGAGAAGCATAAAGTATCAAGGGCATACAGTACAGCTCTCACTGTCAACACTCAGCTCATTACACTCATTTAGTTGGCTAAATCACAGGGAGTCTGTATTCTTACCACTCTCAGCTACCTTACTGATGTCCACGCCTTGCTCTGCAGCCATGAAGCCCAACACAGAAAACACTACAAAGCCTGCAAAGAAACTGGTTCCACTGTTAATGAGGGCCAGCACAAATGCATCCCTGCACAGAAATATAGAAGAAAGAGGAATAGAGAGAGAGGGGAAACACAACAACAAGAATAACACTGTGAGGAAAAGATGCATTATAATATGCTGTAACATGAGGCTCACATCAGATACACAAGACAGACACTTACAACAGAAGAGATGGGCAGGGATGGTAAATAGGGGATCAATAGCAATTTCTCTGAAAGCTGCTGTTGTCTTTGAAGTTGGCAGGAAGAGAGGCAGTAAACCAATGGGAAGTCTGTTCCAAGGTCTGAGAGGGTAAAGAGTGAAAGGAGGACCCCTACTGCCTAATTGCTACATATATACAGTGTACTGTATAGCTAACATTATAGTAATGCATGCACTGATAAATAAATTATGTTAGAGATCTAATTCCCATTTAGGATTGAAGTCAACAACATCGCTGTTATCTGGTTTGCACAGTGAGGAATGACCTTCTGTTTATTCTGATAAAGTCACGTCTAGTTGAAAACACTAGCCAAGAATCCTTTCTGTATAAACAACAGTTGCACCATGATGGTTATTATAACACTGTTGCAGCTGTGTTCAGGAGGAATACTTATGGATGTGGGTAATCAACACAAGTGAGACTGGGTGTTTGTATTAAGAATGCAGACCACATCAAGACCACAATTATTAAACACAACTTAAATTCTGTAACTGCACTGGTAATACTTTTCTAGCACTTACTAGAAAACAAAGTTGCTGGATGGAGACAGTTTTAACATTTACTGTAGAACATTACTTCTAGCACTGCAAAATGTTAAATTTTGCATTATAGTGGTGGGGGTGTTACTGTACACAAATCAAAAGAGTTTATCTATAACCTACACTTCAGTACATGGCTCAGCTTTCATTGGCATGTACTTCAGCCTCAAATGTACTTTGGTTTGCCTGTGCTTCGAGCTGAATGCCAACATTATAATACAAAAATTTGCATGTTAACAACTATTGGATAATAACGTGTTGTACGTAACATTTAACATTTTGGCATGCAACATTTTAAAGTTTAGCACGTATAGCCTCGCTGACCATTGGCTAATATTAACACATTAGCATGCTATGTTAGCACTTGTTTCTGCCATTGGTCACATGAAAGCTGCTAATGTATCTAATCAAATCTATCCAGTGGCTCAAGAGATTTCAATCTGGTCGTTGACACCACTAGCATGAATAGAAAAAGACATAAATTAAGCTAAACTATGTGGTTTGAAAGCTAGTGAACAAGTACCCAAAACTGGGTCCTGAGTCCCAAATGTACTATACATTGGCATCTGAGAGGTTTATATACACATCTCCCCAGACACTCCAGGGCTACTTTAAGTGTGTGAGAAACAGGCCTGAACTAACATACCTCAGAATCATCTCATCTTTCAACTTCCAATTACGGTCAAGGCAGAGAAAATGTCAGATGGCAGGATATTCATGAGACTCCTCCTATAACAGGCATGCCAAATATTCAAGCAGAAAGTGATAAGATTTTTTTTTATTCAATTATCCCTACTACTGCTGTGGAGCTAACTACCTCATAAGGATTTTAATATGTTTACATATCTCTGTCTGTTTAGGGTAAACACATTTAAGATCATCAATCTGCCTACAAAACAGAAATAGCCAGGCCAGCTGTAGCTAAAAACAGACAATGGAACTCAGGTCTACAGTACACTGCCTTCTTCATTAAGGGCCTGATTGACCTTCTATTGTTGCAGTTAATTTGTTTAATACAATTAAATAAATTAGAGATTAGGGCTTTGTGGTAGTGTTTAATGATACTGTTATGATTCCTCCTGGAAACCTATTCACCGCTATTTTTATCAGGGAAAAAATGACTTAACATCTGAAATGTCTATAAAGTCTTTTGGCCTTCAATCATAATTCCTGGCACATTCATACAGTGTATTCACTAAGTCTAATGGTTGTTCTGGTGGCAAGAGAACAGCACAGTCATTATAAAACAACACTCATTCAACACAAAAATGAGAGATTGTGATTGTTAGTAAAGGCAGACTAAAGTTGTTTTCTTCCTATCTTTCTTCTGAGTGTGAGTAGCAAAACAAAGCCTAATTTTAGTGGAATTGATATTTTTTCAGTTTTGTTTTGTAGTACTCAAGTCCATCAGTCACATGCAGCAGTATGCAAAGTGTGGCTGATAGTATTTGTGTTGTTGGCCTCCATCCAGTGACAGGGGTGTCTGATTTTATGTTGTGTATAAACTCACTGGTAACAGTTGTTATGGAAGCGGTTGTAGCTGCCCAGTGCAGTCAGGGCACCCAGTCCGATGGCATAGGAGAAAAAAATCTGAGTGCCGGCATCAATCCACACCTATCACAAAGGGAAATGTGTGAGTAGTATCTGTCATATTTTCTTTTTACTACACTGCTACATACATATATCTGTAATGATACCCCAATGCAAACCTTTTTAAAAGTTATACCTGTGCTTCACCAAGTTTGGACCAGTCTGGTTTCAGGTAGTAAACAATCCCATCTAAAGCTCCAGGTAAAGTGACTCCATGGGCCAGAAGAACAATCAGAACCAGGTAGGGAAACAGAGCTGTGAAGTACACAACCTACACAAAGATGGAAAAGGACAACTGTGAAGTACATTTCGAGACACTGTAGGACTAATTTTTAGGATATACTTGGGGGTGGGGAGGTGAAGTTGAGTGCTATGCATTAACTTGCATTAAGTGAAAGTAAAAAACTCCACAGTAAACATTTAAACCCCTCACATTACATGAAGTAAGTACATAAAAAAGATGTGGTTACATGATGAATTTAACAGGCTAGCTGGAAAAGTTTAGTGCTTATCAACATGGTCCATCAGCTATGGTCAAATGTTTCAATGCAACTGCACCTAAGTATGTTTTTAGCACTTTGATTAAGCAATTACCTGCTTTGCAAATACTCAAGTCTTAAGTAGAAGCCCATTAGGTCCTTCCTGTAGTAGATGTGTAATGGGCCCTGTCATGTTACTTTGAAGAAAAGGTAGCCTGTAAATGGAAAGCCAGACAATTTGTAAACCTCCTGCAATAGCAGGGGTTTTTGGCAGACCTTTTCAGAAGGTAGTCTTTTGACAAGTTATGCTCAGAAAGCTGCCCCATGCTACCTACTAGAAGCATCAAGTCCCAGCTAAATCAGTATGGTAAAAGCAAAGTAGTGAGAAAGCACATATTTGCCTTGATCTAGGGTGAACATGGGCAGTAAAGCCCCTTTCCAGCTCTAAAACATCTACATGGTGGAAAGTTACTAATCGGCTTACAGCTGGCTGGCTGGCTCAATCTCCTTCATTATTTTTTCCCCTTGCTCTATGAGCTGTAGCTACTCTGGAGACACAAGTATGCAAACACAGACAGCTTCATATGCTACAAAATAAGGATGCATTCATAATGAAAGTGTATCAGAGCAGACACATTTAGAAGAATGAGAAGTAGTTTTTTTTATACTACTAAATGGAAGTCACTCAGAACAATGTGTATGTAGAGTATAACATAATAGGGATCAGTTGAAGATTATAGCCTGACCGAAAAATGAAGCTGCACATGTATATAAATACACGTGTGAAAATAGGAATAAAAGCAACAACACATATTAAAGAGTACACGTGTGTGCTTATATTTTTGTTTATATGTGTTTCAGTCTAGACACTGATCCTTTCACTATACCAAAGCTGATTTGGGGTCAAGGGGGAAAATGTTACAACTGTTTAAATCTTTCACACGAAGCCATGCAAATAATAGTCTGCACTCCATGAACCCTGATAGCGACAAGTAGCATTTTATGTACAGCGTACATATGAAATCATAAATATTCATCTGCACTCATTAACCCCAAACACTAACATGTGACATTAAGCATCACGAATTGTACAGCCAGGAAATGCTTTACCTTGCCAGTAGATTTAACTCCTTTCCACATACAGAAGTAAACAATGATCCAAGTGGCTATGAGACATAACACCATCTCATAGCTGATGTCACCAGGCTCGTGCAGCCCACCAGACAGACGGAGCACTTTACGCCTGGGAGAGAGAACAGAGATGTGTCCATTAGAAAAGATAACGTTTTCCAAACACACCAGTGGTATATTTGAAGACAAAGTAAATAAGTGAATAACTTCAGCAGGGAGTGTCCAAGTTGAATTACAGTTTGCAAGTCAAATTAGACAAAATGTATCTTATATAAAATATATTTTTTTTAAGACTGCCAATTCGCTGCTCTCGTCCTCAATGACAATTCCCAGTAAAGGTAAGACATACTCCCAGAACTCGATGACTGGGGAGCGCATGCCCTCAGCCTCTGTGCAGCTGCCGTTGAGGAGGAGCTGGGCTGAGGACAGGTTCAGTGGGGACGTAGAAGAAAGGAGGTTGGAGGGGCTGGCTGCAGATGAACTGCGGTTGTGGCAGGAGCGCCGGAAGTCCTGGGTACAGTTGGGGGTATTCCAGGGATGTCCACAGGTGGCCCAGGGCAGCGGGTTGGTGAAAGAGTGGAAGAGAAAGTAGAGGCCCCACACCAGAATCATGATGTAGTAGGTGTTACAGAAGAACACAATCACCATTGAGGCTAAGCCCAGACCTGACAGAGAGGAAAGCAGAGGATTCGTGCAGGGATATAAATTGTGGTGATGAATCATATTAAAAAACCTTCCTCAGAGAAATATAAATGTATTCACAGTGTGTCAGACACATTAATATAAACAGAGATAGGTACCTTTGAAGAGGGGTGCGATGTTCCATGCAGAGACCCCTCCTTGCTTCATGAACTGTCCCAGTGCAATCTCCAGGAAAAAGACTGGGATGCCCCCGATGAACACAATCAGCAAGTAGGGAATCAGGAAAACCCCTGGAACACACAACACACATATTCATCACATGGTACCTGAAGTAACAGGCAGCCAGATACACTGTCTCATTGTGGGGAATAACAAGCATTCAATGTAACTCAAAAACAATGATTACCTCTGTTCCAAATTAAAGCATTGGCAAGGTTTGGATACTTAATTGGAAACATCTTACTGTGGTATTTCAGTGGTTTATGGCCATTTTAATAGCATAGTAATGCTAATAATGGTATCAAATCAATAAATTAATTGTGGTCACAATTCACTACATTACATATTTGGCATCTTTCACTTCAAACAGCAGTGTTTTCAGAAAGATATAATGCATGGAAAACACAAATTTACCTCACATGTTCTGACCCTAACCCTAACCCTCATTGTCATTTACTGGACAACTGTGTTTTTTTAGTGTATATATGTAAATAACATATACTATAACATATTTATTTGTGTTTGCTTGTCTTGTTTGTTTGTTTTTTAGGGAGGTGCAACATAGTCAGATATTTAATTAAACCCTTTGCATCCACAATACCCAATAGTAAAGTCATTTGAATTTGAAAATATGAATAAATCATTCCTTTTATGTTTAATGGTGTGAATGGACTGCACTGGTATACAACAGACAGAATAAAAGTACTAAACATACACCATTTTGTCAATTACCCTTTTTACATACAGTGGGGTCCAAAAGTCTGACACTTTCATCTGACACCGACACCAGAGTTTTGGACCCCAGTGTATAAATCTCGGAAAAGTAAAGGAGACAGACAGAGAGGGCCTGTGTTTGCTATAAATAATCTCCTTTTGAACTGTCATACTGTAGCAGAAGCTTGCTGTGATCAGGAATAGACAGTAAAAAAGGACATGAAAAAAGGCAGCATGAGACTTTTAATTCATGAAATTAAATTGCACCGATCTGGTATGAATAATAATATAACTGGGTGATGCCACCACAGTGCGCAGATGGGAGGGAGTCACATGACCAGCAGTGACGCAGAGCAGAGAGACGCTGAGAAGAAAGGAGGGAAAGATGGATAGATCACAGGAGAGGGACGCAGAGAAACTGGGACAACGCTGTGGTAGAGGAGTTACAACAAATACAAAAATGACACACCAAGGCATTGGCCTCCTTGTCTCTGCAACTGTGCCACTGATTGACAATTTGTGCCTCATTCAGTCCATCATTCTTTATGTCATTCTCTGAGAGCTGAGGGCTGTAGCCTTATAAGGAAACATTCGTGAGCAAGAGTCTAAGGGAGAAAGGGGTGGGAGATCAAGAGAGACACAGGGAGAGTGAGAGAGAGAGAGAGAGTGAAAGGGAGAGAGATGCAATAGGAGGCGTGAATGGAATGACTGTAGAAAATGCTTGTGCTGACATACCCCAACATATTGGCCAAATCATCAAGGAACTGCATCCTTAATAGGCTTAAGTAAATCCCCTCTAATCATAACTGGACCAGACACATCAGGCCTAGCTGCTGAGTTACAAATAAATAAATAAATGACATTTGCAGAGCATTAATTTCCCGCATTTACAGTGGACTTATCTATCTACTGTCTCCAGTGGAGCATGTCCTTGATTCAGTAACAAAAAGGTCCGACTCAGAGCCCCAGCCCTTATCTGATACTGTTGTTGTGTTACAAGGTGTACCCTGTGCTGGTCAAGGACGTAAAATGCAGGACTGTAGTGTATGTGGCTGTGCTGACGCTGAGGGGAGGAAAGGACGGGTACAGTCACAGGACAGTTATTGTGTGACATATCCATATGCCTCCTTATCAGGAGAAGAGTGGGAGAGAGCACCTTTGTATGCTACATGAGTGCTGGGAGCACAGGGGGTGGACTGTGTGAGGCAGGCCATTGTTATATGATACCAGAAGGTGGGTATCAGAGCCATGGGTCACAAGACACACACACACACACACACGAGGGAGGGTTGGACTAAGAAACACCCACATACAACCACGCACACAGTTGCCCATTCAGTTTCACTTCTACTAGACACTCATAAAAAAATAGAAAAATGGGTAGGGCAGAGATAAGACAAGTCAAGGCCAAAAGCTGATTTCGGGGCAGGTTACTATTGGACAAGCTGGCACAGATGGTAAAAAAGAGGATATAGGGAGAGACATTAAACAACTCAAATAAACTCATTTATAGCAGAGGGCCTACTGTAGGGCAACTTGTACTAAGTCCATCTGTTAAGTAAGGGGCAGTTATAACAAATAAAGTGAAATCACGTGGGTGGGCACAGCTTTTCAGCTACGTGCTCACAGCCACGCAAGCCCTGCTTTGTCTACCTATTTCATCTGTTACAGTATTATGTCTCAACATGCTGCTTTTTACTGTCGTCCCATCAACTGACAGGAGTATCTTAGTTGATCTAAACTCTTACAAATTCCCAATAGTAAGATACCAGGAAGATTCTTCAATTAGGTGAACTTCTTTTTCTAGAATGTATTTTTTTTTTTACAATGTGTATTGTATTCTTATACCGAGGTAATGGTAGCTCTGAACCTTTTAATTTTGATCTATTTGTATACCTTGAACAGCTGTGACTTCATGTAGAATATAGAATGTAGAATTCAGGATGTAGAAAACTGAAACATTAAGTTTAGAGACACTATCACTGGCAAGATTTCAAACAACAGTGATGGACCATACTGGGAGGAAGCTAAGAACCATGCTCAGTGTGAATAGTTTGAATGTTTATCCATGCAGAAAAGAAACTTAATGCAAGATAAACTCACTACTAATTGTAACTAAAAATCCCAAGGACTCTACGAAATTTGTCTGCACATTCACATCTTATACTCATTTGTAGTTTTTTGAGTTTTTTTTTAAATCATTCAGACCTGTTTTTCTAAAATGGGTCTTGGATATTTTGAGGTGAAACCTCTCATATGTTTATAGTAACACAGATAGCTATATTAATTACACAGGGCTCCTGAAGCTCACCTCCTCCGTTCTTGTAGCAGAGATAAGGGAACCGCCACACGTTGCCCAAGCCAACAGCAAAACCCACGCAGGACATGATGAAGTCCATCTGTCTGGTCCAGGTTTCTCTCTCCACCACTGGTACTGCTAGAGCCCCATTTCCAGTTCCGGCTGCAGCCCCGTCCTGGGTCTGTGGTGGGCCAGCCCCTCCACCCTCACCACACCCTGGGCCCGCTCCAGGCACAGGCACCAGGGGGCGAGCTGACCCCCCGCCCTCCTCCTCAGACAGGGTCCCTGCCTCCAACTGGGGGAGACTGATTTCACCTGGGTAGGAAAAAATGTACAAGGGTCAGATGAGAAGGAAGAAGAGATTGCCAGGGGAAGTAAAGAGACGAGTGGAAGGACAAATGGCAGCAGATAAGACAGCAGGAATCAGTATGTCTGAGAGACTAATAAAATATCTGAATTCTTATCAGAAGGACTGCAGACAATATTTTAACAGCAGTCATATCTAAAATATTCACATTCACAACTTCACATTACACGTCAGCACTGGAGACAGATGAACACAGTCTCCTGGGCCAGACTTGCAATGAATGGAAGAGGGAGACTGCGTGCGTTCCATTCATTGCAATAAAGCATCAGTTCAACCTTGGCTGTTATTACAAACCTCCACTAAGCTGTAACAGGGCTGAAATACATCTCACAGTATAGTAGTGTGTAAACTGCCCTTACACAATTATTATTCGGGCTAAAATCATGTTGCTGTTGTACTGCCATCACTGAGCCCTCCTCCAACGTTCATTCTCTCTGTCTCTGTCTCACAGACAGAGTGATTAGTGGGCTGCGGCACAACACAGCAGAGAGCTGGTTCAAGGTATATCTCAAGCTCCTCTGTCACTCGCACAGCTTTCTGTTGTGTCTATTTAGCATACACACCACTGAATAAATGCATGCAGATGCCCAAACAAAAATAAACGCCATGTGTCACTTCATTATTGTCATTCCATAATATCAGTGTCAGCCACTCAGTGCTGGATGCAAAGCAAAGCAGCTGAATCCAGATCAGAGCAGTTTGAGGGGGCGTGTGAACAGAGGAGGGGAAAAGAGTGGGGAAGGTAAGTGATGTCAGCATCTATGGAGCAGCTTAATGAGAGCATACCTGTGGTTCAAGATCATTTGTGTGAGGGAGAGCTACACTCTCTATGTTATTTAATGTCATGGAAATATAACCCTTGTTAGGTTAAGACAATGAAGACAAAATCTATTGTTCTTGAAAATGAATGGGGTCTATGTCAACAATACAAACCAATTACTCACATGCTAGCGGGAAACAGACTGGAGTATCTACATGAGTAATTTAATTTTGTGAGGAGGATAAGCCTTGGAAAGCTATATGATAATGCTCTCATGATAGTGACGTAAAAACTTGACAATAATTTATTAGGTTAATAAATATCTTCTGTGCTCGCAAAGAGTGCCACTTGTTCAGCACCATATTTAGCTTTGACTTATATGCTCTGATGTTAAGTGTGTATTTAGATGTCCTTAGGCGTATTTATGATGTGTTGAGAAATACAGCCTGTGGCAGGTTAAGTGCAGCTGGTGTGGGGCTGCTCTTCTCCCCAAAGAATAATGTCAAAGCAAAGACTGAAGCAGGGCTGCTGTAATTCATCAGGATGTGGTTATGTTTCAAGCTAGTGGTTGAATTATACGGTAGATAATAAGTCACTACTAAGAAATAGAGGTCATAAAGCGTACTCACCTTGGCAGTTCTCGTCCAACTCCGGTGACATATTGTTGGGTAGCGGCCGAAAAAAAAAAATATATATATATATATGTATATATATATTTTTTTGGTTTTTAGAAAAAAGCAAGCTGGCTGTTGGTTTAGCCAGGGGCTGCTGAAGTTTTAGAAATGTGCCTGGCTAACAAGGCACCCGGCGGGCTCAGAGAGGAGCGAGACACAGAGACGTAGGCACAGTAAAGGCTATGCAGTGCTCCAGTTGTCTTTTTGGTTTTCTGAGTTTGTTATTTCGCCTTCTTGAAATAAAAAAAAAAAGTCGCAGTTTTTATAATTATCACACGATGGAACCCCTCAGCTCAGCCAAGAGATGGAAATTTTCACAAAGCGCCGCGGTCAGTTCAGCCGTTGACAGAGGAGATTCAAAAGCAGTCGACGAAGCACTTGAAGGTAAGCCTGAAGAATCTCATGGATAACAGTTAAATGAAAATAATACTGCGCCTTAGGTTGAAGATATTTTTTTTTTGTTGTTTAAATTGCCCAGTCAGAAGTCCATGAACCTGTACGTGATGCCGCGGTTCGACAGACGAAGACTGTGATCTGCTGCTCCAAGGTCCGTTAGCTGTGACTGACGCTGGCCCCGCCTCCTGCCGCTGCCGGCTGACGTGATTGGCTGAGGGTGGCTCAGTGCGGTGCGCACAGCATCAGCAGCACCACTCAGTCAGAATGAGAGGAGTCACAACAAGATGGGTTTATTTCGCTTGCATACGTCCTTGACCTGATATCACACAAATAACTGCAGATAAATGCCAAAAGCGGCGTCTGATGGCGTTTTGCTCTGATTATTTGGTCTATATTTTCGAGGACTGCGGGGAGGGTTCTCCACTAGGGGTACGGGGAGCTCCAGGGGCACTGAGTGACGGCATGGGGCCCTTAAGAAATATTGCCTACTATTATTTAATCCAATATTTCAGCCACTGCTCTATAGCTGAAATGATTAAGTTGATCAATTTATTTGCTGATGGACAGAAAATTAATTGGCATCAATTTTGATAACTGATTACCTGTTTAGTCATTTTTTTTTAGCACAAATGACAAAATTTCAATGGTACCAGTTTTTTTTTTCTTTTTTGTCAGTATTTACTCATATTTTTGACTTTTGATCAGACAAAACAAGACACTGGAATGTGTTAACTTGGGCTTCAGGAAATTGTCAGACCTATTGATAATGAAAATAATTGTTGGTAGCAGCCTTACAGTTCTGGAATCATACACCCTTGACACAAAAAAAATTAGGCAATTTGATAACAACTTTAAAACAGATGAGCCCAATATAGATTAAAGCAATTGAGGTCTTAAAACTAGATTTTGATAGAATTTATAGTATAGTATAGTAAATTTATCCTAATCAGCTCTTTTGGCCTTTACTAGTTATAATCTATTGTACTTTTTACTCCACTATATTTATTGAAGAGCTGTATTTAACCAATTCAACAGAAAAATGCTGATAACATGTTAATATATAGTAGCACAATGACGGATGCCATTCACTTTTGATGCTTTTACTTCCATTCTTCTATTTAAAAACAAAATCTTAAATACTTGAGAAACATTTTTACCTCAATACTCTTACTTGTAACAATGTATTTTTTCAATTATAGCACTGCTACTATCACTTACGTAAGATCTGAGTACTTTGTCCAACCACTGATTGAAAACAAGAGGCTGCCTGTGGTTTCCAGTGTGTATGCATTGGTGTCTTTCACAGAAACAGGTGATTGTGAGGTTAGATAGGCGTGCTTGTTATCGTAAGTGTTCATCCAGAATGTGCAGGTGCCATCACCATTTTCAGCAGTTGTAAATTATACCACAATAAGCAAAATTTATGAACTAGCTCATATTCGGCCCACAGATACTATGGTGCTATATTTGATATTGGGTGACATCTAGTGGACATTGTCTATATGAACAGGTTTGCATGAATGATCACACTGACAGCACCATTTGAAAAACATTTCTTTATATATCTCATAACATGGAACAAATACAGTGACAAATTCAGTGCAACATCAGGCTGTAATAAATACGCTCTCCTTTAAATTAAATCACCAAATGGTGGTAATAAATAACACTCAAATAAATACTCTCAGACAATTAAATATTTTTGAGTTGTGAGGATAAGAAACACATAAGTTGGAATATCAAAGACCTAAGTTTGAATTACACCTGAAGGACTGGGCTCCCACAGCCAGTTTGACAAGCGACCTTTTCATCCAGTTTAGAGTACTGCATTTGCAGTAGGCATTAAATAACATTTTTATGGTCAAAGCTCATAAACTCAGGGAACAAAACCTGAAGAATAGAACAGACACACATGATCTCATGAAAATATCTCTCAGGGACACATTAACAGATGAATATTGTGATATGGCTTCTAACAACAGGTTTTAATTCTATAACAATATATAACACTGACCCGGAACAGGGGCAGATGCCTAGAAAATCAAAATGGAAGGCAGGTAAGCAGACTTATCTCTTACATATGACTGCAACTTCTCCAGCTCACATCACAGTATCCATAGGTATCTGTTCTTCTGAATAACTTATATATTTTAAGGCGCAATTTAATAAAGAATGACGTTCACTCCACTAAATTAATATACATTTGTTACAGATGTATTATAAATGAAATGTGATGAAACCAATGCATCACCATAATTCTGTATTCTGTAATCCTACGTGAATTGACCAAACTTTAGGATTGACTTTAAGTCAAAGTAAATGTGGAGCAGTGGCTTGAGAGACATAAAGTAATGCAAGACATTTACTGAAAGGAGAAAATATCTGGGATGCTATTTTGTGCAATTTTTCTCTGAACTACAGCCTCTGACATAGTGGAAAGGTCTGTCCGGCCTCACTGGCTTCATAGAGGCAAGACTAACTCAGTTTTAAAATGACGGTCGCTTTGTCATTTCATTAAAAAGGCCCAGCTATAAATCCTGGTGGAGGTCACTGTGTGAGAGAGGTTGGTAATGCTCCTCCATGGCCGACTTAGCTCGATGCCTCTGAGCCACTAGTCTCTGGTAACGGGCCTGCATCTGATAATCTGGGTCCACGTTTACCCAGCTGTTGGCCACCCACTTCACCCCACGCCTGACTGGGCAGTCGCCGTGCAGGGAATACTCATCTAGCTCTCCCATCCAACCTAGAGAAGGCATGAGAGAACAGCATTTAAGAGGGAGGAATGAGTGCAGTAGCTACGGTTGAGAGGTGAACAAGATGAACACATTCCGATAAATGTAAACAACAGGCCTCGTTAAACTTTCAAAGATAACTTCTGACATTGTTAAGATTAATCCTCAATGTTGTCATTGTGCTAGCGAGTGAAATACTGGCCATATTTCTGCAAGTCTGGACAATTGTAATATATTGTGGTATAGCTGTTGTATGTTGTTGCTAGATCTCTAGATTCTGTTCCAAGATTTTGCTTGCATGTTGGGTCTTCAGGCCTAAAGGCTTGTGACATGGAGTTTGATTTACACTGTTCCTACAATAGAACCCAAATCAACATAATAGAGTGCTCATTATGTTATGTGTGTGATAATGAACTAGCTAAAGCCTTCTGTTCTTACCTCTACCATCAGAGAGATGGTTGTACCAGAGGAGTGCCATACCAGCAGTAGGTTTTATTCTCAGGTTCCCTCTGCCACATGTCTCCTGGGTGTCTGTCAAATCAACTCCATCCTGGACCAGTGCCTAGGACACACAAAACTGTAAACAGCTTGTGTCTAATCATTTGTTTTGGCACACTGTGTACACTTAGGTGTCAGATTCCTTGTCAGGGGTCAGCATCGTCTGCATCTTATCAGCAGTATTCAGGTCATGCACAGTTGTCATCATTTCACAGCAGTAAAAAAAAAATGCAGGTTTATGACCGTGGGTAGTAAAAGCACACTCACCTGCTCTTCATAGGTACGATTGTCTGCCACGGGAAAGGTGGTCTCACCACCTTCCTCTGCCGCGCTGAGGTAGAATGACACAGTAAGATACCTGGAATAAAACAAGAAAGGAAGCGGTAAATAAGGATAATAGTGAAAAAATCTCTCCCATTCCGCAAGAGAGATGTTATGTAAAAGCAATGACTAATGTTTGGCAGTAAAATTTGAATTCAAAAATTGTCCTTTTGAGAAACAGGTCAGAAATAAAAAAAATCTGCCTAATACTGATCATAAAACAAATCACCATGAAAGGTGTTTTAATAAGCTAAGGAAATTATCCAACCATTACACCAAAATCTGGGTAAATCTACAAATAAAGAAAGAAAAATACACGTCTACATACTGGATTATTAACATGTATAGTCAGTTAAGGAGATGAAAGGAATGACTAAACTACGTAAACCTGCAAAGAAACTGAATATATACTAAATATGAAATACAGTGCATGTCATACATACCTGCAAGAGACTTCTCTGAGAGCAGATGTGTTTCCTGCTAGTCGTGTGTGTGCACAGGTCGTCTCGGAACGAGAAGGGCTGCTATCATGGTGGGCATTACTGAAGTCACCTTGCTCATAGCGGATCACCTGCAGTGGCTCACTTAGTTGAACCAATGTGGAGGGCAGACGCGTCAGACTGATTACTCTGAATTTAAAAAATAATGGGGTAAATTAGTATATCATCAAATGTGAGTGTATGGGCTACTAAGAGTATGACAATGTGTTTCCAAGTGTAGTTACCTGTTCCTGAGTGTTTGCAGCACATGGTGGGATCCCAGGCCTTGGTAAAGCCATGTATGTTTGTTTCTCTGTCTGAACTCACTCCGGAGCTTCCCACTTCGCTGTTGTCCTGGGCGTTGGGACACATCATAAACATGCCTAAAGTCCTCCAAGGTCAGCATCCCTGCCAGACACAGACACATACACACAAGATTCCTTTATGAGATTTTTTTTTTTTTTTCTCTCTTTTACAATACAACCTCATCACTACAGATATAAATGGAGCCCTGTGAAAGAATTAAACCTTTCACGATTCTGACTCAGTTTCATTTAATCTTGAATTCTTGCAGTGACAATGCAGTGACCAGTAGGTTATGACAGCTCCCTTCTCTCTCTCTTCCTCCATTCCTTCTCTCTTTGTCCAACTGTATGCTGTTACTCTCAGCTGAATGAATGTCTGGCCCCCATCACTTCCTCTGGGAGACTGCGCCCCAGCCGCAACAATAGCTCTGGGGTGCCAGAGAAGAGGTGACCGGGGAGGGGGGTGGGGTGGGTTAACGAAAGAGTGTGGAAGTACAGTGTGGGGGTACAGGGGATCCGGGGGAAAATTAAGAAAAGGGGTTGGAGAATAATCAGTTTTTAATGAGATAGGATGAGGCACATCCGGACTGGGATGTGTGCAACGCCTGGCACAATGGCATCAGGTCAAAACGGTGTCACCCCTCTTCCGGCCTTGCCACTCACAAAGATTTGCACGCAATCAGAGCCACCAGTCAGCCACTTACGGTACTCTTTCGAGTACACAACCACTGCAGAAACACTCAGACATATAACAGCAAGAAATTAGTTGAGTAGATTTATTATTTACACATTTGAATCTGAATGCTCACATTGAACCACTTAGTTAACTAATTGTAAGGGACAATGAAACAGAAAAGTCCTTTAAAGTTGTACTTTTGAAAGCACAGAAATCAGATAAGGAGAAACTTCAACTAGCTGTTAAAAATGTATTGTACCATTGGTATATGCATTTGGACCAACACTTAACTTATTTTTTTACATTTACATTAACCTATTCCATTACAAGTTGCATTCAGTGTCTACAAGTTTCTCACAAATTTATTTCAAACTTATACTTTATGTGCCCCAGATGGGAACTTAACTGACGCTCTTTTCTAAATGGAATCAGCCAGAAGAGCCTGAAAAGTACTGACAAACACAATCCACATGAGCACAAACCTGTCGGGCGAGCTTCCAGACCAGTGAGTATCTGCCGTAAATTATCTGGGCTCAACCAAGTTCCATCTCGAGAACGTGAGTGGCTCACAATCTGGAGGAGAGACCAGAATGTTTTTTCTCATATCAATGACAGAACACAACACATTCTGACAGTTCATCAAATTTTTCATTACTTGGAATTGATTTTCCTGGAAACCTATTTTCCTCCTACAGCTGCATGGCATATGGATACAAGATGTTTCTATCTTTTCACCTCCTGCTTCTGCAGCAGCCCGTCCTGGTTTAGGTCCAACAGACTGAAGACCTCCTCTGTGCTGAGAGAAAGTAGAGGTTGGTTTGACTCTTCTTGTCCCTGGCTGGGTGCTGGTGTCTGGCTCTCCATCAGACCCTTGAGCTGAGCCAGCTGCACCACCACACGGCACTCCTCCTCTGACAGGAAGCCAGGGATCTCTGACAGGAAACAGGAAAAAAAGCAGCAAATGTTAGGACACAGTGCTGCCTTGGACATAGATGATTAAATGATGCCAATAACATTAAAGGATCATAATTTGAAAAAGACTTTTTTGAAATATCAACCCCAATCATGTGATGCACAAAATTATTTTTTTCCATTGCAAATAACATGGGATCTGTGGAGTCTACATTTTCCCAGGAGAGACTGAAAAGAATATCAGTCAACTTAATCGCTGATTTTTGAGACCACAAATGAACTGCCAAACTAAGTAACCTTTCCAAATGCCCAATTATGGAAATGAAAGCTCCAATATTATCATAACACACGCCAACCCCAGTCTACCCACGATTAGAGTGAGGATCAAAGGTATATTCAATCTATCAAAGGGACTGGCTTGGAGATTAGACGAGGCTAATCAAAAACATGTTAAGTGTGGCTGAGATTCTGGGCTTGTTCATAGATTAACTGTTGGGCATAATGACACATTCACACGTTAAGGTTACACATGATGATGATGTAACAGTGATGCCACTACTTGATAAAAAGCAAATAAACAGACATTTCTTTTCAAGGAAATGCTGTCAGATAGACACCAGTAACAGTTACTTCTCCAGTTTCTCAAGTCTTCTCACAACCTCTGCACACACAAGTGTAATGGAACTCTATTACACCTGAAATGGTGAGTGAGTGATTGACCTTTAAGTGGATTAAGAGATGTCTGGTAACACTGCTGGCTTGAACTGTCAGACTACTAAATGGATTACTTTAGATTGCCTGACAAGACCTTTCAGTCAAGCGACAAATGTGAGATGCTTTGATCAGTGCATGCCAACAATCATATGATTAGGCCTTAAAAGACAAGACATATCCCAGTAAAGTTCTTCATACAGTGAATAAGTATAATAGGTTTTTTTGAACGCAAACTGAGCAACTTTTCAGCACCTCGTATTCATCCTCATCATAGGGACTAGAAAGTTTAATATAGGGATTTTATATAAGATAACAATTAATTGTGGCAAAAGAGAGCTAAAGCACATAACTTGCTAAATATTAACCTCTCTTTCTTGCATGTTTTAATAGGTGTTTAAGCACAGGAACTGCTAACGGTAAAGTATACATATACTGTGCATTTAATGAGTCCAAGCTATTCCCCTCTGTCCCTCCCCAGTGAGTCATTTGTGATATAGCCTATCCTACAGGGAGTTTTAATGAGTGACGATGTTGGACCTCTCCCAGAGGAAGGTAGAAGCAGTGTAGGCTTCAGGGACTCAGTAATTGCTGATATTAATTACTGCAAAATAGTAAAAGAATCTGAATTTGGTGTACTTGTTCTATTTCACACTTACTTATTAGTAGACACTATTGTTCCAAACCACCTAACATCAAAACAGCCAGGTTCTTTTTCTATTTTGGTCTCCTAACTTTGAAAACTGTCTCTTCACGATTTCTTTTGGTAGAAAATCTGTTGCGCCGTCCTATTCTATCAGATATTTGATTATTGATTTATTAAGAAGGCTATAGTGTTTCATGGTTCCCTCCCAGCAATCCAACCATGTCTGTCAGTCATTACCCCTCTTAATAAAAGGCTTCCGGCAGGTTGCCTGTCTGTACAGTAGAAGCCTTGTTTGTCACCCGTGTCTTTTACACTGTACCCACTTGGTTAATCCCTATTGTCCAGTCTAGCCTCATTAATCTGGATAACTGATATGAATGAAGGGGGACTGAGCCTCTCTCTCTTCTCCCTCCCACCACTGTCTCTCTTTCTCCCCCGGAAAGGAAGTGACCTGCTTGTCTGAACAGGAATCAGGCCATGGCTACACAGCAGGACAACACCAATTTTATTTGTGTCCTAAGCACACGTCCACACACATACAATCGAGCATACAGTGTGTGCTTCGATTTATGCGAGTGTCTGCCTCCAGGTCTCACATGCTCTGTCACTTTGAGAGACTCTCTGCATGTTGATTATCTTTTCTTGAGTGGTTATAGCTCTGCAATGACATCACCCTGGGGGCAGCTTAATTGTCTTCTTGATATTATGGGCACCTTCAGTCTTTCATGAGCAGCAAATATTCATAAAAAGTCCAATCTTGCCCTCTTAGCAGCAGGGGTAGATGAGAAAAGAAGTGCAAAAAGCAAAGAGGTCAGGGCGGGACAGGGTAGTTAAATGTGGGTTGGAAGAAAATGTGGCATGAAAGGGGTGGAGGAGTTTCACCACATGAGGGCCAGTCTCTTCCTCAGTTCAAGCTGTGGGGATGGAAATGGCAGAAATCCAAATGTATCCAAATGCCAAATCATCCACATTACTAATCTTGAGCTCTGTCAAAAACACTTAAATCTGCTCGGAAATGCAAGTGGATCCGCATCTCTAATAACGCTTTAATGTGTGCCCCACCCCTTCTCTCTGCTGTTCTCTACACCTCCCCTTACCCCTTCCTATGCAAATGTCATCACTGCCCACTATAAATACACCTATCCTGCCACCATCTCCTGCACTGTCACACAGGGGTCTTTTTCACTCAAGAGACACACTACAGGACTTCTCCTTTCCAACTTCAGTCCCAGGATGACTTCAATGCTCTGTTCTCGTTTTAGCTCCAGCAAGTCCTCCCATTCAGCCTCTTTACTATTTCTCCTTCTGCTTGCTGGGCCAAGCAGCACATCAGTGCTTGGTCCTAATGCTGGTGGAGTAAAGGCAGGGCTGGAGGGACGAGCAAGAGGTGAGGGTAGGGTTAGATCTGGGGTGAAGGACAAAAGCTGGGACAGGGCAAGTACTGAGGGCAATACCGAAACTGGATATGGAAATACTCATGTCTCTAGGCCGGGAGCTGCTGCAGGAGAGGATGATGAGGTGTGGGGGGACCCTGGAACCACTACTGGCTTCAGGTCCATTCTTTCTATAGGAGAAGGTGGACTATGGGAGCCCCGCAGTTCCTCTCGTTGTGTGCCCATCCCGTCCGGCATGGCCTTGTGCCAAAACATCGGTTATGACACGATGAGGATGCCCAACCTGCTGGGCCATGAGTCTCCAGCTGAGGCTGTACAACAGAGTGCCAGCTGGTTGCCACTACTCGCCCGAGAGTGCCACCCTGACGCCCGCATCTTTCTCTGCTCTCTCTTTGCACCCATCTGCCTTGACAGGTAAGTTTTAGTCATGCATTTACTCATGTAGTTTATTCACTGCATTTCCTCATAATAGCTTATTTTTTGTTAACATATATTGTCAACCTTTTCAAGTTACAATTTGACTTTTGTAGGATTTGTAGTATTGCAATTTTCACAGGAAAGCATTTCAAAAATTTTCATTTGGAAATGTATTTGATATATGACATATTAGCCAAGGTCTCAAAGTAAAACCTCCCTTACAGTGAGCAGAGACTGACCAACTTTATTAATGGGAAAACTGATTAAAATGTCAGGTTAATTACAAAGTTACACAGCAGCAGGATCATCAAGGGTTAACACCCGTTTGAAAGCTATGCAAATTGGTGCTGGTCTCTGAAGAAAGGTCTTGGTTTCACACTGAAACCAAGCCATTAAAGCACTATTATCTCCGTTTAGTCACATTAGCACTTCTCAGTGGAGAAGAAGGAAAAAAGGCAACCAAATGGCATCTAATTAAGTGTTGTTTGTTTCCTGCCACTTCACTATTGATTCAAATCCTTTCATCTATTCAGCGCTGCCCATGTTCCCTCTCCATCTCTTCTTTATTAGGTTTATATCACCCTGCAGGAGTTTGTGCGAATCTGTACGGGACAGCTGTGCACCAATCATGAGTTGCTATGGCTACCCCTGGCCAGAAATTCTGCGCTGTGACCAGTATCCGGCAGATCATCTCATGTGTATCTCCTCCATCACCAACACCAGTGTTCACACAGGGGGGCGTAGAGGTAAGAAATTAACTACATGGTCACATATAATTGAGCTGACTTCATTTAACAAACGATTCAATTAGTGGTTTGACTATTTCAGTGCCTCTGGCAAGCTGTCAGGACTGTGAGCTGGAAGAGGCCCCCTCTACAAAGGATACACTGGAGACCTTTTGCAGGAGTGATTTTGGTGAGCATCAGAATTCTTCCACCTTTTTGCTCCTGTCTAGTCCCATCCTTAATGATATATTTTATAATTTCTTTTCTAATTCTATACAAAAAATAAAAGACAAAAGGACACTACTCCATAAATAGGTGATCTCAATCATCCTTTGTGTTTGTCTGCTTTCTTTCTAGTTGTGAAACTGCGTCTAACACAGCTCAAGTACACTCCGGTAAGCCTGTCTCTGTTCTCGCTGGCTGCCAAACTGGACGTTCTGAAGCATGGACCCCTGTTAGGTGGTCAGATCCGCTCACACATCGAGCTATGGCTAGAGAGGGATGCCACCTGTGTAAGAAACATGACAAGACACCACCCACGAGGTGGCACCTTCCTCGTGACAGGAACGGTGCAGGGGGGGCGCCTGGTGGTCAATAAGGCTTATGCCTGGCAAAGACGAGACAAGAACCTGATGGCAGCTGCACGCAAATGGAAACATCACAGATGCAGGAGCTAAGATTATGTGAATTGTGAAACAAGCATTGAACAACTACGGTTAGTGGAAGCATAGGGATAGCATACCGACTTTAACCATATGCCACAAACTGTAAATGATGCTTGATGTAGTCTTTTCTAATCATGTTCAAACTTCTGTGGTTATGGAAGAGGAAATCTGCACGCTGATCACAAAGGAGCTCATCGAGTATCAACACTGTCTCTCAGGCAGTGGACGTAAGAGAAATAAAAGGTGTTTATTAGAAAATGTACATATCTGTGAATTATAAGTAAATATTGCTGGTCTATATTTGTATGACGTTGAATTAAACTTTGTGCTCTACGGTAAATCCTGATGAAATGACATTTATTAATAAATAGCAGATCATACCAAAAGACTACACTGTACTTACCAAATAGCAGAGGTTTCAAGCTTAGTGTCTTCATCTCATGTGTTCTCTCTGGCACAAGGGACACCTGCTGAACGTGTCCCACCTGCAAGATGTACAAGAAACCTTAACAACACACTTACTACATGGGTGTTCAGATGCATGAACGTTGCTATTGTCACATTAAATTCTTTAGGCTGGATTTCTGCAATGGAATTAAATTTTAGTTTGGCAGCTAACTTTGATTAATGGCTTGACAGCATGTAGTGGAGGTGGAAGTAAGCAATAAAACCTGATGCAGTGACTGAGTGGTTTAATTTTTCTGAGTATGTAAAAATCTTGCTTGATGTTTACCTGTATATAAAATATCAGCAACCACACCTTTAGTTGGGTGACACATTGCACTGTAGGACTCCATCAGTGAGTGAAAAGGGCAAACTTCATCGTACGGAAAGAATGACTTTTCTTACCCGTATCCCCTCAACGCGAGGGAGACTGAAACTTTGACTGTAGTCCTCCACATGTAGCTCTCTTGGAGCTGGGGCAGGGTGGGGCAAAGTGCCCCCACTCTCGCTTACTGATGCTGAGGAGGGCCCGTCTCCACTGACAAGGTCCCCGGGTCCGTTGTTGTAGTGCACGTAGAGCAGCAGGGCGATAACATTCAGGATGTACACATGGAAGAAGACCATGACCACAACGAAATAAGCCCGAGAGCAGACATTACTCCTCTGGATGTGCAGTCGAGTGGAGCGAAAAGGGGAATTGTAGGGCGACGACGATGGGTTGTCGCTATCATCGCATTCCTCCTGCTCAATAAAATGTTCTTGAGCGGCTTCCATTTTCGCACCAAACGACTGCGAATCGACCGCGACTGATATGTACACGGAGATATGTATTTACTGCGTAACGTTAATGTCTATCACTTTACGTCTGCCCGATAACGTTAGCAAACCTAGCTAGCTACGGGGCAAAACCACTGCAGAACTCTGGCTATTTCGATAAAAACCGACGATGTCGTCTTTGATGCTTTTACCCCAAGACACAGGGCAGCTCCGAGAGAAAAAGCACGTATGCCGCCAGTCGTTTTCTTTCATAAATAAATGTACCATCATTAACTAAGTCCCTTAATCCCTTGCAAGCTAACTAGGCTGGTGCGCTGCCCCTGACAACCTGCCTAACAACAGGAATGACAAGCTAACGACTGCAGAGGGTCCGCTGCTTCAGGTCCAGCACACCGTTAGCGGCCTCTAACGGTCAGCGCAAAGAAAACGATGGTCTGGACGACCGACTGACTTTTTATCATACAAGAAGTGGAAGAAGTAAGCTACTCATATCCTCACCTTAATTAAAACTGCCAATGCTGCATTAAACATTTTTACTTTAGTAAAAGTACAGACGCATAATTAGCTAAGATGCAACTACTGTTATGACATGGCTGGCTGCATTATCTGGCTATCTGGTTTATTAGGTACACCTAGCTAAAACTAATGCAGTGCTCCAATAAAGCCCAGCTTCATGAAGGTTATAATGTATAATGATGGGTTGAAATGATTTCAGAGAGGTGTTGGTTGAGCTTGGTCATTTTAGAGGATGTAGTTTGTTTGGTGCCCTTGAATTGTATTACGTTATAAGATGTTTCTATTATTTTGCAGACCCTAAAGAGTAAAAAATACATTTCCTTCTGAAATATAGTGTAATAGAATATGAAGATGTAAATAAAGAATGAAAAAGATATAGGAAATAAAATGGAAATACGCAAGTAAAGTACAAGTACAACATATAACAAGTACAGCGTTTGAGTAAATAGCTACTTTCCAGCATGGCTTACCATACAGGAGGTTGACAGATTTTCATTTGATTTTGGAAATACCGAGGTCATAAATTACAGTTTTACCAGTGCCATCTCAAACTCTTTTTGACTACTCAACAAAATATTTTGTCATTAATGTTTTTGTTTTGTTTTGTTTTGTTTTACATTCATTCATCTTGTTTAGAGCAAAGGCATCATTTTGAGGGATGTCTGGGCGGTCACCTAGATCCAACGTATCTACACTCAAAGTGAAAGTAAAAGAAAGAACAGAGCTGAAAGGTTGGTAGAACAAGAACTATGTATGTCTATAAGTAGTGTTGTCCAACTGGTTACTTCTGTTGTCATCTGCGTTTACTCATTCTATGACCACACTGAACAAAGTTGAGCAATTGCAAATGCATATGTCAATACTAGACACCTTAAAGCTGTTGTGCACCAAAAATCTTTGTCCTATCTTCTCCTATCTTTATCTAAACGTACTTTACTAACCTTTTGTCTGGAAGCTTTGATGCATCCATTCTCTTCTCATGGTGCAACCAGGAAATTAACTCTGGTCATGTGATAATTTACACTGAACATGTGACACTGCTCATGAGACCCTTTATTATTTCAGTATTTGGTGGAGATGTATTGATAGAACATTTAGTAACATATTCACTCACTATTGTGGCCAGTGGGATTAAACAGGTTAAGGTTGGGGAAATTACAAAAAACAGAGTTTCAAAATTAATAGTCAAAACTGAAACAGCAAAGGCCAAAAGGTCATGATTTTTAGTGTAGAGCCGATACTTCCCATCATGCAACTTGATAGTGTCTTTCATCAGAACACCCCTCCTTTCCTAAATGACCTCCAATTCCCAACCATATACTCCTGTTTGTAAGGCAAGCTGTAAGTTAATCATTTTTAAGATAACTTAAAATTATTTTTGAGCCCCAGAAAAGCTCCCTCTGAAACCATGTAAAACATGTAAAATCAATCCCCCTTTAATCTCTTAATTATAAGAGATTAAACAGAACACTTTGTTTTGAGCCCATTGTTATAGAGGTTGAGGACTTTTTGTGAACATAATCTGCAGCCAAATCATAAATCCACCATGAGGGGCCTTACAAACTTGATGAACTGTGGCATTGATGGTTGTGAAAATGATTTCACAGACCAGCCCAGAGTCACCAAGGCGTTCAAGTTTCCAAAGGATATTGATTGATTCCTACATTGCACACAGTTGCACATGTTTCCTTTTGTTTTGGTCTCCATCTATAGCTACAAATACAGGAATTAGCTAAAAGTGGCCGTGTAAGCTGTTCTCCAGTGACAACACATTCTTGGCTTATGAATGAAAATATGCTGCTGCTGTTTAAATGAGCCACACGGTGGCGATGGAGACCACCAGGCAGACGTCATCAACCGTGTTTGCTGTGTCATCTGTGATTCCCGACGTAATTGTTGGGGACTCAGGTGATCCCCTGGAAAAAAAGTGATAACTAAGTTTTTATTAATTTGTATTTTTATTTAAAAACAAAACATTTAAAGCATGTTATGTGAAAATCTTGGCATCAGCTCACCATAGAAGTCATCCAGGTAGAAGCCATTTTATATTAAAAGGTGAATATGCTTGTTACTGCACGTATCTGGGCTGTTGAGGACTGTAATTAAATGTAATCCAGTTGAGCCAAGTCATCCTGTGTTTTACACGATCAGGCCACTGAAATCTGTTCAGCACTATGTATTTAAACCTCACCACTTCGGGACCTCAGGAAATGTGTATTTATCTTTAGACTAAATTTTCAGTCATCCCGATGCCAACTAAGCAGTGGTGGATCATCCTGTCGAATTTCCATAATTTCCAGTTTATGCATTATTCACCAGGAATTTTCTCTGAGGTGCATATTTAGATGGGAATGGAGTCTGGATAATGAAGGCTAATTTCCCCCGTGACACTGCCCGCCGAAATTAATCTATTTGACCCCCTTTTTCACATAGAGAGAGAGAGAGAGTGTGTGTGTGTGTGTGTGTGTGTGTTGGAGGTGGGGGTGGAGGTTAGAGAGTCTGAAACACACACATTCACTATCTCACACACACGTATACACACCCCTTGCGGTGTTTTCCGGGATCACGCCACCGCTTCCACTTGGGATCCACACAGCAGCAGCGATATGGCTGATCATCACCGGACGGTGCCGAATATAAGCGAAAGTAAAGACAAATAATGCACTATTACAAGCCAACCATGCAGTCACTCAGGATGCGGGGACACTGCGACACACCGTGAAACACAGGGATAAGAGTTCTCCGACGGGGTATAGGCAATCTGGTGTGTTTTACAGCAAAGTAGTTGGAGGAACTTGTCGCAGTGGATTCATCCCAGCGTGCTGCCAGGATTACCATACACAAGTGGAACAATAGTCTGCTGCGGCAGAAACACTAGCAGGTCAGTGGCAGCGGTGTTTTTTTTTTGTTTGTTAATGTTGAGCCAGGCTTCACTCTACGTTTTGATCCTGTTTTATGTCACTGCTGGGACAAACAAGCAGCGATAACCATGGTTGTCCTATCACCTGACATTGCAGGTGGAGTTATTTTTCGACTCGTTAAAACTGGTATTTAGTGGTTTTTAGTGTTTATATGGCGTAATGTTTAAGTTATATGTGGACACCTCAAATATCACTGCACAAAATTTGAATCATAGTGGGTAAATTTAAGTGACACCAGAGCAGATAAAATGGATAAATAGCGATAAGGGCACCTTATGGCGACTCGATTTTAATTCCCTTGAGCAATGCGCTTTAAATCTTACAGCATTTCAGGTTTCCCGGCTGATATAAATACAATTTTAAAACGTCGAAACAGTCCGGGAGTTGATCCAGGTCCTCTTTCCATAGAGTTTCCGAGCCGGCCGGACGGCTGTCCAACTTTTTCTTTGCCCTGCCTGACTCTCCTCCTCCCGGATACTTGCGTCAGGAAAACACGGGGAGAGAAGAACTGACCGAAAACGCAAAAGGCCTGGTAGGTTGAGGAATCTCTCTGCCAGTCAGGCCGGACATGAACCGCGGCGTATTTAGTTTTGAGCCCCGTGATATTTGTCGTACGGCTGCTTGCTGCTCACTTCTGTGCGCCCAGCCTGCAGTCATGTCGAGTTACATGGGATATCGTCAGGGGCTTCGCTCGTCCGCAAATGTGACAGTCCGGTCCTGCTGCGGTCCTGCAGTGTTGTCGATAACCTCATGGATGTTTCCCGAAGGCAAGCTGTGTATCAGTCCCATATAAGACGAACAGTTAACGCCTATAGTAAAAGCATCTCTCTGAACAGTTAGTCTTTTAGCAGCGTGTTGGGGGGGGGGGGGGATCATTTAGCACTAAATTATTCATGTCCATCTCAACGTGGGATGTTCAGATTGAAAATCATGCGCATCCGTCATTGCCTTTTCCCTTATGTTGCACCCTGATGGAAACACCTAACTAATAAGCCTAAACCAGAAGCCCACTAATCCTATGTTATTATAGTTTATCCTATATCAGTTTTATTCAGGACGACTGGCTATATCAGTTTTGATAAGGACCTCGTTATACATTTTACAGTCTTCACAAACATCATACATAATTTCATGACTTTTGTAGCATACTTCCATGTGTTTTTTGCCAGGTGGAATTTCCTAAATTGTCTCAACTTTCGCACCGTGTAATGTCCTGAAACTGTGCAGTTACATAGGCTGCACCTGCATCCCTGTCCTCTGGTTTGAATGTCACCCAGTTGTAGCTTCAGTATTCTTTGATTGAATAATGAAGTTTAGTACCCAGGAAAGGGCCTCCTTGAGATCCAAATCTTCCAGCCAGTAATTATAATCCTGCATAATGATACTAAATAATGAAGTTTTGACTAGTCAGCAGTATTGTGTGCCTACTTTGGGTGTAATTATATCGTGATGATGATGGTTATGTCATGTTTTCATAAAGTTTGATCATCCAAAGCAAACTGTATACAACATAGGGCTGTCACTGTAAAAGATTTTAACCACACAGTTATCGTGGCCAAAAGAATTCACAATAACAATACTATTGAGATATCTACATAAAATTGAGTAAAAAATGGACTATTGTTCAAAATAATCTTTAACTTGTGTTTTACAAAAAATTTTTTTATGGCAGGTATATCGTGACACCCCAAATTATGGTTGAAAAGTTTTGCCTGCTGTTATATAGTAATAGAGCAGGAGAACAGTAGAACACAATTTGACAATTTTATAAGTAATTTTTTTCATACATTTCTTAAATGTAAGTCAACTTATAGCAATATTTCTGCACTTTGTGTGACCTCTTTGAGCCAGATATCTTTTGCAGTCTTGCTTAGCTGCTTGTTCATTCATCTTCTTTCCATAATTTGTTCTTCTCATTTTACTCTGGAGATTTAGGTTAAGTGACAGAAGAGATGTTGAGGAGGACCCACTGGGATTCTTTTTGGGTTATCTGTTGGTTTAAATGTGTGTGTTTGTGTGGATATGCGTAGGATTCTGTAGTTGGGCAGATTTGTTCATTACTCATGCATCCTCAGGCTGCTGTGCCAAGCAGTGTTCGAAGTGCCACTCAGTGCCCGTTCCACTCTGCCACATTGTATGTGTGTGCATGCATGCGTATGATTCATGTTCCGCTGAATTACAGAAGAATGCTTGTTTGTTTTTGATAAAAAGAAAAGAAAGAGAGGTAGAGGACGTAAGACAATTTCTGGCTGAAACAAAATAATCCCTTGGTCACCCGAGCTGTCAAAATCTTCCCTCTGTTCGGATGAAATACTTTTCTGTGTCTGTGTGTGTTTACATGACTGTGTCAAACATGCAGCTAGCTACTGTTTGTAAATAGCATGTGGATACTGTAGACTCCTGTAAGTCCTCAGGTCCATTCATTATTTTGCCTCCAAGAGGCATAACTGGCAGAGGGATCCGAGAGCCAGGTCGGAAGGAATTGCGTGCTGCAGTGCTGTGTGACATCCTGAGCACTGGAAGGATAGAAGTTTTTACAGTTGAGTGTGTGTGTGTGTGTGTCTGTGCATCATGAGGTGTAGAGGGGGGAGATGGAGAGATGAGAATTCTCAGCTTTTCGCCTCTCTCAGTTTTCTTTCTCCTTCTCTTCACCTCAGAAACAGAAACTGCGGTTTCAGCCTGGGCCTGTAACCTAGCAACCCAAATGGTGTGTGTCTTGAATAAATCAGACTGTGTTCCTCCTCTGTCCTCTTCAGGGGTGTGTCAGTTCAACTCACCTCTGTGCTACCACATCCATGCAACCACCCACACACATACATGTGGAAACAGATGTGCACATGCTCACAGACACGCACAAATAATTTAGTACTAAGTTGAAGATGGTTTTATTCCTTGTGTAACTTATCTATTAACATTCTGCTTGTGAACTCATCAACAGTGTGCTGCACTGGCATCAAACACAACTAAAACTTGTAAACCTTGTAGTGGCTTTGAAGGAGTGAGAGCGGCCTCCTTGTTCATCTGTAGTGTGTGTCCCTCCATTTAGTGGGAGTTATGTATCAGGGCTGTTTGTGGTTTGCTGGGTGTCTGGTGAGTGTGGCCTGCACATGCTGCAGCCTGGAGCCACATGTCTCGTCCCACTCACTGATGTGCCTCTGCCAACCTCTTCACATTGCCACGTCCATCTGCACCAGGCAGGACTCAACATCCAACGCACATTCATAACACTTTTAAGCACTTTTTTTTTCTCAAATTGACCCACACAGATACAGCTCTAAAGCATTCTGGAACTGTCTTATTTTATGCTTAAGTCCTGTACTAAATGTGGCCTAGTTTAGTTTATTTGCACAGGTTAATGTTGCAGCAGTGTGGCAAAGATTTAAACATAAGGAAAAGTTAATGTTGCTTTACAACTGGGATAGAAAGTAATCAAAAGCGACTTTAATTGAGTTGTATGGCAGGAATGTTTATGTTTTTCCATGAGTACATACATCAGCAAATAAAGGAGATGATATCATCAATGCACAATGATACTCAATGATGTTCAATGGGAATATCTGGCATTTCATGAGCTATTTTTAAAAAGTACATGGAAAAGGTTTATAAACCAAATAGAACGTTATCAGTTTTATTTTTTCTGTAAAATGTATGTTGTTCTTATTTTGTGTGGCTGTTTACAGGACAGACTAAACCTTATTTATATATAATATAAATAAAGTTGGAGATCTCAGCTACATATATAATTTACAGTGGCACTCTGAAGCGTTTCCTTCTATGAGCTGTTGGGTAATGAGATTCTCACTGCATTATTGTTTGGGCTAACTCAACAGAGATAAGATGAAGACTGTGAAATTAGTCATCATTGTGTTTCTGTATGTGTGTGTGTGTGCATGGATGGGCACAAGCATAACTGTGTGTTAATGATAACACTGGTATGTTTTTATCTAGGTAATAAGCAGTGCGTTATATTATCGGCCGTGCCCACTAAATGTGAGTCATTTATTCCTGAAAATTCATGGATGACGGATGCAAGGTTGCATGAGGAGAACCAAATCTTCTTGTCGACACAGGCTTCCTCTTCTCTAGTGAAGTCTGGGAAAACATGCAAATGAGGGGGGGAGGGAGATTCGTTCCATACTGATAATCCATGGGTGACGGATGATATGAAATGAATGCGAGATGCTCTCCTTTCACTCTTTTGTTCCCTTCTTTAACTTTTTTTTCATCCTGGAGGAATGCCTTCGGCTGAGGTGCAAACCGCATCCAACTGGGCTCATGTAAATTGGCAGAGGCAATGTTGTTAGCAATGGATACTCGCCTAAACGCATCTTCTAGTGAAATAAAGCCAGTCGTCCTGAATGAGGATCACTGGGTTTGAATTCCCTCAGAGCACTGGCTGTCTCTAATAGGCCTGAAAGACTGAGAGCCTGAAAGGATGAATGGCTTTTGTTGAAGCCTCCAAGGTTGGACACAAAGAGAAAGGCAGTGGGTGCCGTGTGTGTTTGTGTGTCGGTGTGTGTGTGCACTAGTGCATGTCAGCTCCTGAGCCCTTATGAGTTAGATAGAAGGGGGCAGGAAGTGGAAGGGAAACAGAAATACTCTGCCATAGCTCCCTCTACCTCCAGGCCGGTAAAGCAGAACATGATGCACAAAGTGACTTCAACACACACTTATGCAAACACACACATACTGTACATACACACATAAACCAGATTTTAAATGTCTGCTGAAGGGCACTCTTAACAATATGTAACTTTGAAAGCTCACTGACGTCAAGGGGTGTACACACATAACACACGCAGTTGGATCACCATTGAATATGAAGAGCACTTTGCTGGAATGATAATAAGTGCTTTCCTCCTCATTTCTGTTAAGGATGGGATGCTTCTCACTTCTGTAACCATGTATATTCTGTACAGTGTTTGAAAAAACCAGAGCTGTGTTTGGTTGTTGTCACTTGACACCAGCTTAGGTTGGACTATTGTAGAATCAGCCATGATTTTGTCTGCCATTTTTGCTGTTACTGTAGCTGTATACTGTAGTTTGAATATTTCATTTTAAATAGCTGATGGAAGAGCCAATGAAATGTGTGTCAATCACAGTTTATCTACTCTTGTCTGAAACCTCTGGGGAGCTGCACAGTCAGCCATTTCCATGTTTTTTTGTACATTTTTTTGTTTGTTGCTGTCTTTCTCTCTCTTTCTCTGTGCCTCTCTGGGCCTGTCTCTCTCTCATTTTGTGTCTTTTATTTTGCAATGTTTGCACTTGGGATACATAACAATGAGAGTACACGCTGCGTGAGCAAACACAATCATCGGGAGCCCAAAGAACTGTAGAAAATGCGCAGAGGCTGCACTGCAGTAGTTTCACTGTACAATGAAGATTAACATGGCAGTGTGGATATATCTGTCGATGGTTATAATGAGAACAATGTCCATGATTATGATGATCAGGATGCAGGTGGTGCTGATGATGATGATAATGATGATGTCGGTGGTTGTCCCTCCCTTTCTCAGCCTGTGGGCCCCTGTGGTGCGGCTGAGAAGATGGACAGGATGAAGATAATCAAGCGGAGGCTGTCCATGTCTCTACGCAGCGCTCGGCCCGTTGATGACTCCCTGTCCGAACTGGCAGAACAGATGGCGTTGGACGAGCCAACCGCAGCCAGGGACAATGGTGAGACACATGAACTAGTGCACTGACACGCAGGTATACACCAGCACCTCAGCAGATGCTGTCACACAAGCATACACCATGTTAGAGGGCACTCATTTCAAACTTCGCAGCTCACATGCACCATGTGCATTATATCTCCATATGGGTTCAGTAACTCAGTTCATAACTGAAGAAACAGAAGTGAACTGGGTAGGCAGGGATATGATGTCATTATGATGAAGAGTAATTGTGTCACTTCAACCCTCTCTGGAGTCACACAGTGATTAGTTTGACTCCAGCATCTGTTATGGCTAGTGTTTTACTGCACAGGAGAAGGCAAAGCATATTATTAAAGAGCAGTTTCTTATGCTGCTCCAACAGTTCAAGACCTCAAGTCTTCATTTGGAGCTTTTTTCAGCACTTGAGGAAGCATTAACTGATTTAGTGGTTTGCAAACGAGGGTGTACTTGTAGTCAAAATAGATGTTGTAACCGATTATTGCTGGAGATGCATGAAAGTTATGCAAAATTATGGCAGCCAGTATTGCACTGTCCTCCACACTTGGGTGTCTTCAGTTTATACTGAAATACTCCCTAAAATAAAGCATTTGTTAATAGCAATATCTCATATGCTGAATGTAAACATGTTTCAGAAAATGTTTGTGTGTTAATATGTATTTATAGGCATTCCTCTCAAGAAGTAATACAGACATGCAAACACAATACTGACACACGTACACACAAAGTTTCACTTTAGCTTTTCAACCCCATTGGAGCCATCTCAGTTTTTAACCATCTTCATCTTCACCTCATCATCAGCTTTGCCATCCTTGCCATCACTTTACTTCATTAGTTAATCATCAAGAATGACAGGAGAAGTAAACTGTTAATGTGTTTGAATTCACAGAACTTTGTTGTGAATTCAGACACTTGAATTTTCGTATTCGTGTGAGCAAAAGAGAGAGCACGAAAAGCATTGTCATTCTTGAGTGCCATCTGGTGGGCATCTTCCAGGACTGCAGGTCCCATTTTGGGAAAAAATCTGATCTCACCTGACACAAACATTATACGAGTGTGATCCATCTTTGTGTATGTTCACATCTTTATCTTGCTATCAGGCAGAAAAGAGCAAGTGAGGTTGCTGGTGTTTCAGGAGATGCTTTTATCTCAGAGAAAAGGAAAGAGAAAAGATAGACAGGCAGTGAGGGAAAAAAACAAAACCAATTTTCACTGTCCAAATATAGCTGTGCTGTGTTTTAGGCTAGAGGTGTTGGCTGTCTTGCAGTTTGGAAACAAGGCGTGTTGTTTGTTGTTGCTGTTATTCCGGCTCCCGAGCTGCAACATCCACATCTTCACCTGATTAATTTCAATCGCTGCCATTGCTCTCCTCCTCCTCCCTCTCCTATTTTTACTCCCCTGTCTTTCGTCTTTAATAGCTCAAGTGCTGTTGAGTACATTTCCAGAGGGCGCAAGGAGCAAGGAAGAGAGTGGGATTGGGATGGAGGAAGTCATGTAGAGGAGGAGGAGAGGGACATTAAACTTTAATCAGTGCTATACATCTTGTACTTATCATCTTGTCTTGCCCTTTTCCTTTGCTGCATCACCCCCCATGTCCCTATATATCTTAGTCAGACTGTGCAAAAGAGTGGCAAAAAACATTCCCCACATTTTTCAAAGTGCTAATTAGAAACAATGTTGAAGCTGGTGCTGCCCTCGTATCTGTTCTTTCACTGTGTTCTTTGAAGACTTGCTGGAGGTGAGAGACTGGAAGGGAATCTTGTGAGGATTTAAGGGAAAATTAAGCCCTAAGCTCAGGGATCACAGTGGAATTTACACTCCAATGTGTAGGAAATTAGGTATTATTTGAAAGATAGGAGATGTGACAGGTGGGCTGCCACCCACATTCTGCAAAAAGGATTCATTAATTCTAATGAATGTGAAAGAAAGGTGATGATGCATGCGTGCTGACAGGGTGTTCCACACATTTGCGAGGGATTCAGTTAAAGTATTTTTGCTTTGAAAAAGTCATTTTTGTTGTCCATAAGCTTGACTTTGACCTGCAGACTTTAATTTAATTAGCTAAATATCTATTCTAGTCCTTCCATCTGTGATTTGGTTTCTCCCTTCTCTCTGTGGCCTGATTCCTACAGTGTGTCTGCTAGTTTTTCCTCTGTGTGTGTGTGTGTGTGTGTGTGTGTCTCTTTCTTTTTTTACTGTGTTGCTCAAAATCAGTCTTGATCAGTCGATGACTCAACATATTTTCCACTATGCATGCCTCATGCCTTCTTTTACTCTGTGCCATGATTGGTCCCCCTTCTAACACGAGTACAGCAACTATATGTATTCCCACCCTTGTATCTATCAACTGTACTGTTCCTACATGTTCTACTACCTTTCTGTGTCAGGTCTCTGTGTGACCTTGTGTTGTCTCTTTTCCTCTTTCTCTTTTTCTTCTGTTCCCTCCTACAATTCCTGTCATCTGCTTGTTTCTATTTTGCTGCTTTCCTCTGCTGTTCCTCAACTTTTCACCCCTCTCTTTCTTTTTCTTGTTTGGCCTCTTTCTCCTCTCACTTGTTTGTCAATCTGCTGTGATTCTGCGCTTTCTCTTTTTCTTTCTTGCCTTCTCTGGCACTTTTTTTTTTTTTTTTTTTTTACCCCTTCGTCTTCTCCCTCTCCCTGGCTGTCCGTCTGCATCATGTGTCTCAGAGCCCATGGTGGTGTGCGCCATGCACCCTCCTGCCTCCCATAGTGCTCCCTCCTTCCTGCGTCAATATGCTGGTCATCTGGGCCGCACCGCCCTCCGCAGAGAACCAGGTGGGGGGCTGGAAAGAGACAGAGCCTACCTGAGCCTGCACAGAACTGGATCTCTGGGTACACACACACACACATACATTTACACAGTGATGTATGCATGCATCCAGCTTGAAAAATTAAACCATACTTGGAAACTCTTAATATAAATACTTTTAATGTAGTATTTTAGTATGTAGTATACTGTTGTAATGTAGTATTTTAACCATTTTACTTAACTAAAAATTGGAGTACTATTTCCACCACTGACCACTCACCACACATTGTTTCCAGTTTCATTCCCAGTAAAGTTTGTCTTTTGTCATTGTCTTTGTTATAACAACATTTTCTGCATATTTTCACTTATTCTGTGTGTCAGTAGTTCAGTAAAGACAACTTTTCTGTAGCTTTCTGTACTTGCATGCATTAAGAATAGCTTAATATTCAGCTGTCATTTTCACATGCTGTATATGTGAGAAGAAACTGTGTCCATTCTGAGCAATACTGCCACCTGTTGGTGGAAATTTCACACATGTGCACAAATGCGCGCACACACACACACACACACACACACACACACGCACACACACACACAGATGTCATGTTGATGTCCATTTTATGGGCGTGTGTGTGTTTGTGCTTGAGTGTGTGCATGTACATATGTGGGTTTTCAGTGAGTATAATACCGTATTTACTGACCCAACTTGGCTATCCTCCCACCATTTACTATGAATATGGGAGGCTAAAATGCTAATGACCTTAATCCAACATACACAAACACACACATGCACATGTTCACAACACCCACATGCTCACACAACCACTTTTTCCTTCTGTCTGTCTGCATTATGTAATGGAACGTGTGGTCCGTGGTTCTATGGATTCCAGTAATCTCATTTCCCACTGTGGCACAATGCCTTATATCAAGAGCAGTGGGACAGAGTGAGGGAGTGGAAGTCAAGGATGGAGGGAAAGAGAGGAGCTGGAGACCTGGATGCTGGATGGGTTTAGAATGATATGGAGCTTAGAAAGGAGCAAGAGATTGATTTATGGGGGACTGAGCGATAGGGAGGGAGAAATGAAAAGTACAGATTAAAGGAGGGAGGACAGACACAGTGGTAGAAGAGAGTTCCACAATGGCTCCTTCAAGATTCATATTAGCTTTGTGCTGTGTATCCCCTGGGTCCTTGGCTGCATGAACTGGAGATAGACCACAACGAGACTCCTTGCTTCCATTGAACTCTGGCTGACAAGAGAACTAGTCTTGTAACAGGAGCTCACAGTTGTTTGCAATCCTGCAAGCTGAGAATATGATAAGAGTGGATGATCCCTGTAAAGAAATAGCGACAGCAGCATTGGGATGGGCATCGTTGGAACACTTTCAGTACTGTTGGTAATATACTATAATACCCATGTTTCTGCACCAATACTGAAATAATACATTTTTGATACCTTACTTTGACTTTTTTAAACTAATAAACAGTTTTTTTCCATTTAGCACTTAAATAGCACTTGAATGCAATAGTCTATCTGATCACACAATGGGTCAATTATTCTACAAATCTACTCAGACACTTGATGGTTTTCAATGGTTGCTTCCAAAAAAGTATTGATGCTTTATCCAGCCCCGCAGCAGCAGCAGTGCCAGTACAACAGTAGTAGGATGCAGCAAATGCTAATGGGGATGGAGTTAATGTTGCACACTAAACATGACAAATGTTAGAACGCAAGAACGTACCAAAGCTATAAGAATCATAAGAACAAAATCTATACTTATATCACTGTGTTTGGGTTGGTTAATGACCATCACTGGAGTGTATTGATACAGATGAATAGATACTTCTAAAATATTTACCAATGTACCGTTTAAGAGAACAGATCTTGACTCACACTGGATTTTTGAGGCCAAGAATATTGATTATATAATAATATTTTGTTTAAGCAAATCTAATAATGACTGGTCAATATATATATATATTTTTTTACATGAAAGCTTAAGCAAATGTTTTTCATAAGGTTCGGTTAAATTTGTCTTTTAAAGAATTGTGACCAAGACATGTTCTGAGTGGGACATTCTATAATCAGTGCTGTCTAGTGGACCAACTTGTTTTTTGTCTACTTCTAATGGAGAAATACCAGTAATATTTAGAAATATGTGAATGTACCAGTCTGAAGCCCACAGTCTGACGTTCTGAGAGTCCACAGCTGTCCAGAGCTTAGAAAAGCCCTAAAAAGGACACAGCTTGACTCAGAACCTAGAATAGATGCTATTCTATTATTAAAATCTTGATAAGGTGTAGTTTGAAATGTTAAGAGGTACACTGTGTGAGCGTGTATGTGCATGTGTTTCCCACTGGTTGGTCTCGCTGACTCACTGTGTGCCACTCAGCAGTCAGAGCACGTCGCACCCTTTAATAGAGCGACATGATGATGCAATCTCCCTTTCCTCCCACACTAAAGAGATTACCCACCCTTCCTCTCTTTCTCTCTCTCCTCTCTCTGTCTTTTTCTAACTTGGCTCTTTCTATCCATAGGAAAATTCAATTAAATGCATTTTTCATCTGTGTAAGTGGCTTCGACCGCTGGGTTATGTGTGTATGTTGGAAGTGTTTGGCCGGTAGCCAGAGCCAGAGAGCTTTTACTGGTTTGTGATTCATCTGTTGCTAACTGGGCCAACACCCACTCCCACCATACTGTACTTACAGTCAGGAAAGATGAACGCTGCACTCGTTTTCACTACTGCCTCATCTCCCTCTCTCTCTGGGTGAAGATCTGTAGTTGAACTGGTGAGGGTTAGTCGGCCTTCCTATCTGTTTTACTGAGAGAGCGGACTCTGCTGAAAAGCTGCCTACTCTTCTCAAAACCTGTCGCAGGCTGCTATTTCTGATACTGTCACAGATGTCTCTTCTCGTTCTTTTCTCTCCTCTGTCTCTGTATCTCTCTCTTTCTCACCACATACATCAAAATGCTATATTTAACCTCCAGATAAAACCAGAATGGGGAAAAAGATAAAAGATGGAAAAGCTTTTCAGACCAGCCTTATCTCTCCCTGTGTATTGTACACCATGAGAGACCTTGTCTGTGCCAGGGATTTAATGTAATGCATTAACACTGCATTAATCGCTCTAGCTCTCTCCCTCTCTCCCTACACTCTTAGCCTTCCATTTGCTCACACTAACTCTCTTCGCTCACTCCCAGACTGGGTTTGATAAGAACAATGGAGTGGACTCCTTTTATGTAGTTGGTCTTGTAGGCTTTTATGTGTGTTATGGCTGCTTGCTTGAGGCTGAAGGAAGATGTTACTAAAGAATTTTGGTGATTTTCAGAGCTATATAGGAAAGAGAGGAGGGGGTGAGGCATTGGGGACTGGGACATACGGAGCTGGTAGCTCATAGTAGGCACTCTGGTCCCAGTAATTGAATAATAAGATTCCTTAGATGAAGATAAAAGGTTTAGAGGTAATTACTGCAGTCTAAATTCTACCCCCCTACAGCCTTGTGTGTGTTCCTGTTTGCGTGCATCCTCCTCAGGGATGTTATATGCACTTTGATTTTTATTGTCTCACTAGTCTGGAGGCAGATTGCGGTATTTATGGTAAAAAAAATGATGAAAACAGTATATTTTAATTGGAATTTCAAATGTAGCCAAGCAAACACGAAAATAAAGATGTTTAAAACAAGGTGGCAAGAAAATGTGACAGTGAATAAGACCCTGAAAGGAGTTAGAGGCTGTGTGGAGGTGGCTGCAGAGCAAGAGAGAAATCTTTGGTATACAGTCGCGCTTGTGAATATAAAGAGACAGGGAGACAGTAATGAGTGAAGGGTTGATTGGTAAGCTTTTGTCCTTGATGTTTAAAACAGCCTGAAGCTCAAGGATGCAGCACTCTGCATCAATATATGTCTGTCATTGCCTTGTAAATGGGTATTATCCTTTACTTAAATCTAACTGAACATATAAAATAATGAGTCCAAAGGCAATAGACCAAAGTATATCACATGTAGGTTTAAGTCAAAGTCCTCCAAATATTTATTTTAATGAACCTTCCACACCTAGCTAGATTGAAAATGTTTTCAAGATGTGTTAAGTATGCAGTAAGCCAATGATCTCACATATAAACTTATCGAAGCCAGTTATACCATTCCATCTTGGCGTGTGTGTGTTTGTGTAAGCAGTCTCATAATTAGTGCATCATTATTGACATGTAGGGTGTGTGAGCCTCTCTTCATGAATATGTTTTGTTAGTTAAGCCCACAAGACAACCTGATAATTGACATGAAGGGAGAGGTGAGGTTTTCTCCTGCAGTAGCTGAACGCATTTCAAGAACTGCTTTTTAAAGCATTAATCCTTGAGAATATTATTAGGAAAGATGGCATTTAATACTTTATCTTGATGACATTTTGGATGCGACCATTCAAAGCATTAATGTTCTGTGAACACTTATTTTGATGTTAGTTTCTATGGTGGCAAAGTCCACTGTTCCATAAGAAACACAGAGGGAAATATGCATTCAGCCACCGCACTGGTAGTGGTTGGATATTTATCAAATGTGCACATCCACTGGATTATCTGTCTCAAACATTTACTACACTTGAATTGTCCTTTGTCATCCTTTTAAGAAAGATGCTCCCATCAGGCAGTGTTTCTACAAAATACATTACCATTGGGTAATCTTATCTGAATCTGAATAAAAGACTCGTCTGAATAAATGACTCACTCTTTAAAGATCCCATGAAATAGACATTTGAGCTTCACTGTTCAGATTATTCCCTTTAGTAAAAGTAACGAAACCATACTAAAAAAATAGTCCATTACATGTAAAACTCCTGTATTCAAAATTTTACTTACTACTTCTACAGTAGTAAAAATACATTAGCAACAAATTAGGGTAAAGTATCACAAGTAAAAGTACACACTACGCAGAATACTCCTGTCACTTTTATATGACTGAATTATTGGATCATAAACCTGTTATTGATTTATTATGTAAACAATAGGTGCAGTTGGTTGAGGTGGAAGTCATTTTAACTGCTTTTTGTATTGTTGGTTGGTTTCATCTATGACAAGGCATTATATGTTATAAACCATCATTTGTTTATTATGTAATATTCTAATTGGATAAGTAACCACTATCTATTTAATTAAATAAATGTAGTTGAGTAAAAAGTACAATAGATAGATACTTAGACAGGTAGAATGCTTCATTAACTCCAAAGGGTTAATGCAATTCAGGTAGATACACAAAAAAAAGGTTGTATGGTAATTGTTTCTACATTTCCTTTTGAAATGTAGTGGAGTGGAAGTGTAAAGTAGCATAAAATGGAAATAGGCATGTTAAGTACCTTGTAACTGTACTTCAGTATAGCATATGGGTAAATGTAGTTAGTTTTCACCAAAAGATTATTTACTAGAAAACTGTAAATCTTCAGTAGCGACTGTAATAACAGGTGTAACTTCCAACTAGTGAAGTCATCACAACGCAGCCCATTGCTGTTATTCAGCATGTCACATAAGATGGACCCCCTCAGTGTTGTGTTGCAACAGGAAAAGATAACTTTAATGTAGTAATAGGACCTTGAAGCATGTTGGTTATGCTACATAAAACACACCGACGCTAGTGATGCTGCCCCCATCAGTCACTATTGCATATTTTATGTGGACTGAACGTTTGGGATCAACACAAAGAAAACACGAGTGTTTTCAATTGCAGCAAAACATTCTTCAGCGTTAGCACTTCTACATCCTGCTGAATAGTTTGTGATTTGTGTAAGGAATGTAATTGTGCAGAGTGTGTACTTCTGCAGGTGTATGAGACAGAGCCACGTATGTGTGCAGTCTTATTAGGCATGTGCGGTGGCATGTGTGGGGGGGCTGAGCATGAATAATGGCCTATGCTGTAGGTCCGTGGGGAAGGATGGAGGCAGAAAGGGAAAGAGGAAGGTAGAGAGAATGTATGAAGCTAGGGTGCTGGAGGCGTCATTCAGAAGCCTCAGGGTTTCAATTTCTGCGCTAGAGAGCGATAGGGATGAGGAGGCAGAGGGTGGAGAGGAGGGAAGGAGCAAGAGAGAAAGAGAGAGAAGGCGAATGAGATCGAGCAATAGAGACGGATTGCAATGAAGAGGCTGATGAGGCAGAAAATGTTGTCATCGGCTCCTGAATAGAAAGAGAGGCGGACTGTACTGTATATTCAACACCATCTCTGGACCCAGACAGAGATAGGCAGAGTGAGGGAGGGAGAGATAGAGACGCGAGGTGGGAGAGACAGAGAGAGAGAGAGAGAGAGAGAGAGAGAAGAGAGAGATTGGTATCACATGAGAGGGAGGAGAGTAATAACAAGGTGAAGGGAGGGAGCAGGAGGACTGACAACACTGAAAGCACTGATAGGGGTGCCAGAGGCAAGGAGGGAGCAATCGAGAGAGGGGAGTGAAGAGAGGGAGAGTGGTACAACAGCCTGAAGAGAGTGACGTGCTGAATAACAGTAGAAGAACAAGGAGGACAAAGGGAGGAGATCTGACAGAGAAGGAGGAAGAGACGACAGCACTTGACTGTAAATGACAAAGTAACCAGGGAGAGAGCTCACAAGGAAAAGCTGGAAGCGAAAGAGGTCAGGTAGTTGAACACCAGACAGATGAAAGTGTTTTTCCTCCTGCACAGAGCTGTAAGTTTGGGTCTCTGTACTTGTGTGTGCGTTTCAGTGTGAGTCATATAGATGGAGACAGAACACCTGTTATTTGGAGATGATGGGGTGTAACAGTTTTCAGCTTGTGTGTGTTGGACCGTCTCTGCAGCATTTTGCCTACCTGCACAGTGTTTGACCTTCCTTAGTCAGCAAGCAGAGTGTGACTGCGGAGAGAGAAAGAACAAGAAAGAGAGAGAGGGAGTGTCTACAGGAAAACACAGAGTGAGAGAGGGAGAGAGAGAGTTAAAGTGGAGTAGTAGCCAAGGGAGTTGTTGCATTGTGATTAGTGTGCCTGTGCAGTCTGCACTGTCCTCCCAATGTAAGACTGCATGGGGTTCTCCTGGAGGTAATAAGGCAGCCTGAAGTTACAGCTCCTAAACCCTGGGTCCCACCCAGACCAGTTGACTGGGCACCAAGACTGAACTGAGATGGGCTCAATGCCTTGAAAAGGCCTGGATTCTTTTTTTTTTTCCTAAATCTCTTTGTGAAATGTATTTTTGAATTTTTATACGCACTTTCAGCTGTAACACTTTCAGTCCTCTGGAACAATGGATATGTCAGGCAACCCCCAAGGGTGCTCTGCTCGTGCTCCCAGGGTGGCAGACTCTAAAACGGGGGAGGCTAGAATGGGAGAGGGGGTGAGAATGGGGGAGAGAGACACCCCGCTGAGGCTGTCACCTTTCCGTATGCTTCGAGTGCTGGACTCATGCCGTCCTCCAGGAAACCGTATTGGTGAGTGTCATCACTTTTATCTTCATCATCAGGTTCATCTACATTCTGATCCTATTTCCTCACGTCCAGGTCCAAGAATATACTTATCAGATAACAGCAGTTTTATGACAATATATATGACTTTAATAGATTTTGGTAAAATATGTTTCAATAGATGATATTGAAATGAATCCATGTGACATAAATAAAGATCAAACAAGTGTCCTGAGGTTTTATTAATTACAAAGAATTATGCTAAGTACCTTTCTCTCAGAATTTGCTGATCCTACAACTTTGAACATCTTAAACGTATTAATTTGAAAAATATTATCTCCTTTATGTGGCTCGTTTAAAGATTAGACATGCAGTGGGTTGGCTCAGGGCAATGTGTGTGGTTATCTTCAAGGATCCCATGAGCTCCTCAGGGAAGTGAAGAGTCCTTCAAGTTCTTCTTTTGAATTTTTTATTCATTTGCTTGTCAGCACACGGACTGCAGTATCTGTATTCCTGCCACTCATGCCAACATCAGACAGTCTGGTGTCCCAGGCTTAGAAAGTGTTTGAGAAATCTTAGCCTAAGAGGAAAAGAGCGAAGTTAAGTTCAAAGACTTGTAACAAACTAGCAACTATTCATTCTACCATTGCACCCTTGAGCAACCCACTGAACTCGATTTCTGGCCTTGCAGAGTGAACACTTTTGACAAAAGAAATCCCAAGATTTCCATTACTCTTTGAAGGACTTCTGAAGTGAATCTTACACTTACTTTACTTCTTTTAACATCCTTTCCACTGGCTTTTCAATCATTATCTGAGACGCTGCCAACATTTGCCAGCGATGGATTTCCAGCTAAGTGGAGTACATGCAAAGTTGGTAAGGATTTTTCTAAAAGCAGCCCACTCAGTCTTCCAGACCTGCTAGCAGGGAGTCAGCAACCCTATCTAGGCCAGCCGGGCTGCACACAGGGGGGCAGGTGTGGCTCATGACATTTACTGTCTGCTCTTAGTCTGCTATGGAAATGGAGCAGAAAGAACCTGCAGGAGACTGGAAAAGATTGTCCCGTGTGATTAGGATGTACATGTGAATTTGTGTTTATTTGGAGGAGAGAAAGTGTGTTGGAGAAGCCAGTATGTGAGAGACGAATGCACATGCTGCATGTGTTAGCAGCACATTATTGTAGTATGTTGTTTCGGGGGCTCAGGTGATGGAATTTTCCTTCCAGTCGACCTGTCAGATGCACCCACATCTGCCCGACTGTTTACACAAACAGACAAGCTCAAGACCTTTCAGAAAGTGAGAAAGACCCGTGACATAATAGGAGTACTGGATACTCACACTCGTCAAGAGTGTGTGGTCATGTGTGTGCGTCTGTCAGTATGTAGATATCCTGGATCAATTTTCCCTCACTCTGGTGTCAGTTACCTTGAGTTTAAAGTTTCACCATCAGGGTTGTGAGGGTTGATTCCTGATATGACTACCCATTGCTCAGTTTTCCTACCAAGCTGTTCTATATACAAACCCTGTATCTTTGTGTCTGGATTTAAGGCCACAGCCGGTACATCTGACTTGAGATCAGAATTAAATGACTACAAAACAGTTTACTAAGGAACTACACAGATGGATTATGTTTGGGTTGTTTTGTGAATGAGCATATGCTGCTTTTGTCAACGGGTAGTTGGACCAGTGGACAGATGTAGGCTGAAATTAACATCTGGGATCTATACAGGTAGTTGACTGTTTGTGTCAATAAGAAAATCTCTGACATAATTCGAATGATTCAAAGTGTATAAATAGTTTTCATGGCTTTTTAGAAGGTTTATGGAAGGGTTGAGTTTACAGTAGGTAAATAATAGAGTTTTTAAATTTTGGGGGAAGTACACAGTCAGAGGATGACATACTGTATATTGCTGACAAATATTTTCCAGTAAGTGCATATTATATTGTGCTTTTAGCAGTGCTTAAAATTTCAGAAATCCATTTTGCACTCTAGGCTATAAAAAGTAAAAAAAAAAAAAAGCTGTGCTGAAAAGATTGTTTGCTTTATTTTGTTGAGTCCATAATTCATCTTATCCACTTTAGGCCAGAATCTGTAGATCAGCCTGCATTTCTCAAATCCTAATCTTGACTACATGAAAGAGACACATAAATGACCTAGAATCAGCCTGAGGTGGTGTCGCCCTGCTTTGCAGCTGACAGACAGTGCACTATAATAAATAGCTTTACCTATCTGGCCCGCAGTCGTTCAAGCCTATGGCTGAGGTGTCACAGTCACTCAAGGGACTTATTTTTCTTTCTACTTCATCACTTCTCACCAAAGCCATCCTCCCCTGATCTCCTAATCTTCCCTCTATCTCCTTCCCCTGTGCTGATGGTGGCTGTTTGAAGTATAAACAGCAGATGATGGTAAAGTAAGATGTTACTAGCGTAAAGGAGTGAGTTCTGACATGTGTCAAGTTCCTACCCCAAACACAACACAAATGTGCGTGCACGCACACACACACGCTGACCACTCACACATACTGTATGTGCTGCACATGACCCAGACTTGAGAGCTATCAGGCATGATACAGCGGAGAAACCCTTCCCCCACATTTACTCACACACCACTGAAGGAGGCAGTCCTGTCTGCAGCACCGTGACTCATTAATCAGATGGATTCTGGGGGGGGGGTGTTGGGGGTGTTGGGGGAGGTGGGGGAGGTGGGGGAGGTGGGGGGTGGCAGGCAGAGACAGGAAAGCTCCCATTGCATGAAGGGTAATATTAATCTCAGACCTCCTCATCTTACCAATGGTATTACTCGCCTAACACCCCTGCATGGCTGGTGGTACAATCCATCATCTGGGGATTGGGACCCTACTATCGTTTTCACAGAGGGGTGAATGAAATTGTAAGAAAGACAAAAGGTTGTATCCTCTGATGGAGAGTGCAATGGAGAAGGAGAATAGACTAAATGAGCGTTAATGTCATTAAAAAAAACAAAACAGCAGTCCAAAAGATCTGAGATGATTGAAATGAATACAAATGAATGAAAAATATTCAGCTCACATATGGTTTCTCCGTCAGTAGAATGCTACAGACTAAAATTCCTGTCAGTAATAGTCTGCTTGTGTATGTTTGTGTCTGTGTGTGTTTTATAGGAATTGTCCATGAGAATGTGAAGATGGGTTCCGATGGAGAGAGTGACCAGGCATCTGGGACGTCTTCTGATGAGGTCCAGAGTCCAGTCAGGGTCCGGATGAGGAACAACCACCATCGGCGCATTTCTAATGAGGTACGGCAAGCCAGGATACACCTGCTACACACACACACACACACACACACCAGGCCTACTGCACTCACACATCTATCCAGAGGAGAGCACACCTGGACACAACATTATTCACTGGGATTCAACAGTGATGTCACAAATTACACCTGGGCTCTGTCTGAAAGCATTCACTCTTTCACTATTGACTACACATTATATGTATGCTATATAGAGCACCATACAGTCTGTCAGATGTACTGGTAAATTGGATAGGCCTATATACTGGCTTTGGCTTACTTCAGATATATATGTTTGCCAATTAACAACAAGAAATTGCAGTAACTAAGTACCAAACTGGGTTTGAGGCAGTTTAGAAACAGTGCTGTCTTCATGGTTTGTCCACCAGAAAGTTTATTTTATTCTTTTTGTTTTTTAATGTTGTGTTTTTGTTTAAAAAAATCATGATATCAGGATTGGCCTCATAGATCCACTGTCAGGATTTTATTAGGATAATATTGTCTTATAAACAATGGTGAAAAAGCTAATTCAGACACTAGACAGGTCATTCCTTTTATCTGGAAACCATCGAAATTTCAGTTTTCTCCTTGTTTGAGCAAGTGGTAGTTGCCTCACAGTAAGTGACCATTTGTTCTTCTTTTGGTTGTGGGATTACATCATTGCAATAATTAGGGTTAGTTATTCTCAGCAGACATAGCTAAAAAATTGTGAACCCAATGTATAATGTAGTGGACCACTGTATGTACTGCTGAGAATGATTTGGGGTTTTCGTGACCATATTTAACATACATTAAGTTGTGTGTCTGTGTTAGTGCATGTGTCCTATCTGTGGACAGGTTTAGTTGCCATTTGTTGCTTTATTTTGCCACATCCCTGAGTAGGTGCTCATGTCTCAGTCACACTGTGTGTGCGTATGTGTGTGCCTGTTGAAAGGAGTTGCAGAGTGATGAGCGCAGCAGTATTACGGGAAATGCCTCTGGACACACAGGCTGCTGCCTCTGACTGCTGTTAACAGTGGAAGGGACTAATTTAGACCCTGTTTACCACAGAGAGAGAAAGAAGAGAGGGAGGGGGCAGTGAAGGACAGGAAAATACTGGGGTGAGAGAGTAATTATGGAAGTAGGAATAATTATTGGTTTGACAAAGACAGGGGGGAAGCAGAGGAACAGAGCCCAGGAGGTGATAAGAGAGAAGAGGGAGAATGAGAGATGGAGGACAAAATGATGGTGGAGAACAGAAAAACAATGTTTCTCCTCAGCCACCCCCCTCTGTTCACCCCTTCCCCCCTTCTGCCTTTCTCCCCTCAGGAATCTGTCCATTCCTCTCTCCTCCGCTCAGGCTTTCCCCTCCTCCTCCTCCTCTTTTTTTCCTCCTCCTCCTCTTCTGAGCATGTGGATGGCACTCTACCCCAGTGCCACCCTCTCTCTTTCTCCTCTCTCTCTCTCTCTCTCTCTCTCTCTCTCCCTCTCTCTCTCTCTGTCAGTGTGTGTGCAGTCATGTGGTAGGTCAGAGACATGCATCGTTGAAAGAGCGTGTGTGTGAATGTATAGAAAGACACGTTTAAGGAGGACAATGAGGGAGCTACTAGAGCTGTTCTGCATTGTGAGTATGGGGGCACGTGTGTGTTTATATGTGGGTCTTTAGTCAGCCTATACCCATGAATAACAGGGCATGAGCGTCAGTGTCTTTGTAAAATTGTGTCCAGTGTCCTTTTGAAAAGGAGCATGGGGAGGGCACATGTGAAGATCTATTGTTTTGGCTTTATGAATTGTATGAAAGATAAATATACATTTGTGAAAAAGTTCTGAGTTTTGTGGTAGCAATATGCTTTAGTGTGTTGTTTTTTCATACGTTCTTGTGTTTTACTCTTTTATGAATCAGATGTTCAGTGGAGCTCAAAAATGTGGAAATTACTCAAAGTCTGTTGGTCTTGCCAGTGCATGTGTTGCATGGCTTATTTTTCATAATGTGCATATGCAGTTTGCAGAGCATTGCCTGACGTTTTCAGTGTTTGAAAACGTGGTGTGTGTCACCGTCCTTTGGGGTGACTGCTTGTATGTAATACTGCATGTTATGTTATGTTAGCCAGTGAGCTCAGATAAAACCATTACAGGCATAAAATCCCTCTGCCTTTCATCTTCAGGCACACACACTACTCTGTGCTCCCACTAAGGATCACATGTAAACACACACATCAATTCACACACTCACATTGAGGACACATACCATGGGGCTGCTGGGACTGGGCCAACCACCGCTGCCATGGAAACAACGTGTGATTGGCACCTTGCCAGTGAACATGTCCTACATGGGTAGCATATAGTAGTGATGCATTGTGGTGAAAGTGATGTCACACAAATTGCATTTCAGTGAGGGATGGGAAGTGAGAGTTATTCCAGCTGATGTGGAGTAGTTTTGTCAGAGGTATTCACTTAACACATGCTCCGTGGTAAAATTCAGTCAAAAACAAAAATACCACAGTGACCCAAGTACAAGGTTTTGTGAAATTCTCAAATTAAGGCATAAAAATTGGGTCATCATAGGCAAGAGACCCACTCAATGTTTTTCCCACAATTTCTCACTGAAATTCTAATCTTCACAAGTGAATGGTACGCTCAAGAAGTCAGCTACTTTAGGCAGAAGACATATTTAATAACAAAAAGATGGATTCCAGATGTGCTCCAGATGAGTTTGTGAGCTTGGGAACAGAGGTGTGCCAACCCTCTCACTCTGCCAACAATTTATTCTGAAAATTAGTTTGAAACTTTCCAGCAACTTGTTTGGAAAGGGTCCCATCATGTGGTCGCCTTGTATTTGGCCTTTCATTCAGACTTACTAGTTGTAACTGTCATTCACATTGTCATTCATTCACAAGAGCAGATGGCACCAGTAAACCAAAGGTTTGTATTTGACTGGAGCTGCTGTCACTGGACAAACTCTTTGCCAGGGGAGACGTCTGGTGAAACCTAATTTCTGTGTCTCAAAAGAAGAAGAAGTAACCAAGGCTTGAGAGAGAACTTTGGAGCTTGATCATGATCAGTCAAATCAGAGTCATCAAAGACACTGTCAAATGGCTAATGAGTTAATGATCATCATTTTAATGTTGAGATTGTTTGAGATGTGAAGTCATGTTAGTCATCTTTACTCAACTTTATTTAACTCAATTTAGAAATGTTATTATTTTATTATTTTTTATTATCACAGCTAAAAGTACAAGATTATTGCAGCTAACATTAAAAGATGCCAAATATCCTTTATTGTTATACTGCTTTGATTGATTTAGGATATGTCATCTTATGTTTGGGCCTTTATGCTATACATTTGAATTGCTATGCTGCTGTCATATGATTACAGGTTACAATTTGAGAAGGCAGTCAGCATGGGGTTGATGTATTACAACACTTATGAACCTTTCTTTCTTCCTTTTGAATTCCTCTCTTTCAGGACATAAACAAACGTTTGTCTCTCCCAGCTGATATCAGGCTACCGGAGGGCTACTTGGAGAAGTTTGCCATGAACAGCCCGCCCTTTGACAAACCCATGAGCCGCAGGCTACGACGCGCTTCACTGGTCAGTACTCAGTGTGTGTCTGTCTGTGTGTGTATTTGCATCCGTGTATATGTGTGCAAAGCAGCTGCGACTAGCTTAAGTAAGCTGCTGTGGTGGTTTCTTAGTGCCTGCTTAGCATCTGTATGTGTTTGTACCACAGGGTGTGTGCTTTTCTTTTGATGCTGCTCTGTTTTGAAACAAAAGTAATATGAACGTTCAGGGCCACTGTGCACTGTTAACATGGTTGACTGAGGCCATTATATCCTGACACACACACATACTGCAAACACAAAACATAGACTCACTGTAAAGACATAGTGAGTTATGCTATAGAGCTAACAATAGCTCAGCAGGGGGATGAATGATAAACTCTGTATTATGTATCCAGGCCAAGAGTATTATGAGTATGAAACTGGGGATGGGAGAGAGAGGAGGTGTAGCTGATGGGTAGTAATAGGAAGATATTCATGAATATGCAGCATGCCCCTTTACACCCCTTTGTATTGCTGCTGAAGTACTCCTGCTCTTTCCCTTGGTTTTATTTTGGTCACACTTTATTCCACATTATTCTTTTGTTTCTGCCATCACTCAAATTTTCAAGTTTCCCTTCATACACAGCTGAATAAAGCGAGAGTGCACCACTCCCTGTTTCATTCTTTTCTTTCCATCTCACATACCTGCTTTTTTTCAAATTAAATTCAGTCTGCTTTATTGATACATTTTACTTAAAACGTGAGTATTGATATATAGCCTGGATGTTCTATGGGAAAGCATAACGGACTCGCTCTCCATCAACCATTTTTGCTGCAATTATTGAACAGGGCCAGTGCCCTGCCTCCGGCTCTCGGCTTGAAGCGATTTAATGACGCAGCTTTTCTGCAGGAGTCTCACAGAGATGAAAGGAAAGGTTTGCGGGGAAGAGGAGAGGTTTATGGTGTAATGGTGAATCGGAAGAAAAGGATAGTCTATGGAAATGTTTGTGTCTCAGCATAGTAAATGACTGGCAGACATTTTCTTACATTGTTAACTTGTGTGTGGTTGTGTATCTTTAGGGTTGTTGTATGTACGTGATGCAGTAGATCAATCAATAATTCAGCAGCAGTGTCAGACTCATCTGCTGCAGCTCCTCTCCTGACTAGGATTACACACCGGGACACCTTGAACCGAACCAGAGAGCAAGGAAGAGAGAGGGAAAGACGCAGAGAGGGATGATAAGAGGATATTATGGGAACAAATGACAGGGAGACATGATTTAAAAAGTGATAAGTGAGATGTTGAAAAAAAGGAAAAAACAAATATATGGAGTGAAGTTTAAGAAAAGACGAATTGCTGCTGCATTGGAAGATGGAACCCATCTGTGCTGGGCTGCAGAGCTTATGTAGCAGTGTTCAATACAGCTAGATTTTCTTTGCTAGAGTAGAGTTTAAGCTTAAAAATGATGTAATGTATCTGCGTGCTTGACATTTGTTACCGCAACGTAGAACATATCCACTGTGCCGTAACAGATCCTCACATCTGAAACCGTGTATTTTGATCTTTGAATCGCTTCCAATGTAATATAAGTGAAGTTATCAGTTTTCCCTCATGGCTGTTGTCCATTGATAGTCAATTATTCACAGCAGTCCAATGAGATTCAGTCTTCCATTGTGCTGAGGAAAGAGATGTTATTTTATCTCAGACCACAACACTTAATGGTGTTATACAACGCTCAACGCTTAGTTTTATAACTGTAAAACTAATGCACAGTTAGGCAAGAGACTAGTTTATGTGCCCCTCTCCACTTATTAATATTTTGCTGCTCACTATATATTATGCTGTTGTTAACTGATACAAAGTAAAAATTCATGACTGAGCTCAGTCCTCGGTCCATTCCTTTTGGGTCAAAGCCTGTCTGTTGTTATTGGAAGGTTTACATGAAAAAGGTGACACAGAACAAGATGTTTATTGGTTGATTGATTGAGGTCCTGAGGACTGGCTACATCATGCTAATGAAAGAGCTTTTCTTTCCTCCCACCTCTCATTTCCTGCCACCTCTTTTCTTAGCAGAAGGCTGTCATTTTCCCTCTCCCACTCAGTACTGTGAATCCATCCTCTTTCTCCCCTTCAACATAGAGAAACTGTAAAAATGAAATGTGGTTGAGGGAATGGACTTTCTTCTCCATACACATTCAGTCCTCTCTACAGACAGCTTTCTCTTCTTCTTACTTCTGCTGTCACTCCGTATATCGTGTATGTCTCCTCCATTCCTGTATAGGTCTGCAACAGTGCACATTTGGTTTTATGTTGCTTTAATTTTGCTGCTAAAACTTGGTCTGACCTAGTTCTGCTGAGTAAGCTCACTGGAGCGTTGGGAATGAAATGAACCCGTTGCCATCGAAAGCATACGGAGGGAGACACACACACACACACACACACACACACACACACACACGCACATACAGAAAGGATTGTAAGGTACATAGACAGAGAGTGCAGTTGCACACTGTTAGCAAAGAATGGGCTGGAGGTAAAGCACTGGGCATGTCTTTGTTGAACAGATTTTTTAAAAAGCCGAGAGGCCACAGATTTATTTACTACAGGGGAGGTGGTATGTGTGTTTTGCATGTTTTTGAATGTTTGTGTGTTTGCGTCACTGTGTGTCTGTGTTTTTCTCACGAGACTGACTCCCCTGCCAAAAGAGCAACACAGCTCAGCAATAGCTCCTGACAGCCCCTGTCACAAATGCAGAGATGGGAGCAGCATGTTTTGTGTGTGTGTGTGTGTGTGTGTGTGTGTGTGTGTGTGTGTGTGTGTGTGTGTGTGTGTGCGTGCGTGCGTGTGTGTGTGTGTGTGTCCAGGGTGAGTGTGTTTACATTTGAGCATAGGCTGTATGTCTCATCACAAATATTCTCTTGCCCTCAAGCACACACAATCAAATACACACAATACATCCCCCAGCACATACTATGTGTACAAGCTTACACACATGCAGACACATCTCCACACTTTTTATTGATGGTTTTGTCTTAATTTTTTTTTTTCATTACCAGATACACATACAAAACCAGATATTTGTTCCATTACATGGATAAGATTATGTCTGTTAATTATGTAAATTGCACACACACACTTGTTTCAGTGTGTAAGTGTGTCTTCATGTGTCCAAGCTTGTCGAGATGTTGGCTTTAAGGCATGCCTTTAAAGAGATCACATGCTTCATCAGCTAACTTGGTCACTGGAGACCCTCCCCCTCATACACACATATAGCCAAGCATTGGCCTGGCACTCATGTCAGCATCATGGTGGGACAGGCCAGCACAAGATTGAGAGAGATGGGTAGGTTCAGAGAGATGACCGCAGATAAAACGTGGCTGAAATGACCCTGACAGAGATAGACAAATAAGAGAGGAAAAATGACGGTGAGAGGAAGAAACACTGACAGGCCTGTGGGTATCACAGCTTGACATAGCTACATCCATCCATAATTCATGACCTGGAAACCCAGCGACCACATACATTATGCAGCTAAACCTTTATTAACTGAGTACACGATTAATTCAGAATTTTTTACCATGCACACAGATTTGAAATATGCTTGTTGGATATACACAGAAATGTTTAGAAATTACATGTATTCCACATTAAGTTGTCTGGAGTGGCAGAACTCACGGCATACTCAGTTAAACTGTTATACTGACTTCCTGTGGCCAAAGAATATATGTGCAACTGACAATGACGTCATTGTGTAGCGTTAAAGAGACACGAGGAGTTGGTACTTTGGAACAATTGTTCAGATGTTTACATTAGGACAATAAACACCTTTCCTCTACTCACTGACACACACCTGTGCATATATGTCTGTGTGTGCATGTGATGCAGCATAATGATGCAGCATATGTGGTGATTGACTTACCTAGACCCTGCAATGCCCATGTCAGAGATGCATAGAAATAATGTTTGTGCAATGTCTTTTATTTACTAAATGTAATGCACCTGCATCTATGCAGGGCTGTCTCAGGAAATATGATGTCCAGCACACCTGTCTTGAAAAGCAACCACATATTTAAAATGATCAAATAACTGTAAAAATGGTACAAGAGGAGCCTTAGGAAAGTTTTCACTATCCAATCACCTCATGCCATTTAAAAATGGCTGTGTACTATATGCACTGTTCATGGTGCTGAACTGTGTCAGCAAGTATTTTACGCAGATGTTTCTGCAGAGATAATTTCATGATAATGAAAGTGTTGATAATTTCTAACACAGATAATGTATAAAATGTAGCATAAGTGTAGCAGAGATGCTTAGTAACACACTGTAAATGTTTGAGAAATCAAGCTAATGCACACTTTTAGCACACAGACAGACACGCACACAGAATGACAAGGCCTGGTGACTCAGACCTCTGCAGTTGTAGGCCGGATGTCAGCAGCAGTGGGACTGAAATCTGGACTAACAGTCTTGAGCCAGAGGATTTGATTCTAGAGATAGCTGTGTTGCAGTGGCCAAGCCTGGCCTAAAGTCAGGCTGTATTCAAAATAAATGGGCACTAGCTCAGTGAAAGTGCACATTGATAACACTTATAACTTCCTCAACTGTTTTCTCTCTGTTTTCTCCAGTCTGAAATTGGCTTTGGGAAACTTGAGACCTACATCAAACTGGACAAACTCGGAGAGGTAAGCTCAATGAAAAAAAAAAAATCAGTGAAACACTAAGCACATACATACTCCTCAAATACTCGTCTTTATTTCACAAATGCATTCACATGCTTTCTGTCTCTGCAGGGGACCTATGCTACAGTGTTCAAGGGTCGGAGCAAGTTAACAGACAATTTAGTGGCTCTGAAAGAGATCCGACTGGAGCACGAGGAGGGTGCGCCTTGCACGGCTATCCGAGAAGGTACTAAACTGCTGTTAAGTTTAAATCATGTGGTTTGAAAGTAAACATCTGACACGTCAACACAGAACCATACTGTCAGGGATTGTGTAAGGTTTTTCACAATGTTGCTGGGACCTACCGTCGCTGCAAATCTGTAGTGCCTTGTAGGTCCCTGAACTATGAGATGTTTGAATCCTTCTCACAGGTTGTCTTTGCTTGACTGACAGTGTCTGATGTGTCTCCCTCTTCTAGTGTCTCTTCTGAAAGACTTGAAGCACGCCAATATTGTCACTCTCCACGACATTATCCACACTGACAAGTGCCTCACACTCGTGTTTGAGTACTTGGTGAGTGTCTGCACTGTGCATATTTATGGTGTGTGTTTTTAAAGGACATATTAATGCAAATCTACATACTTTATCAGCATCTTTCTTTCTTTTCTTCCTTCCTTCCCTCCTCACCAGGAAAAAGACTTGAAGCAGTACATGGATGACTGTGGGAGCATCATGAGTGTTCACAATGTCAAGGTAATTTAAAGTAATACAAATCTCAGTGTGTTGTAATAATGCCAAACATCTCTGCCCCAGGAATAAATGACTTGGTTATTTAACTAATGTTTAATGGATTAGTGTAATATTAAGCTTGTAACAATAAGTCATACTAATCTCCTCTCCTCTGCAGATCTTTCTGTTCCAGTTGTTACGAGGTCTGGCGTACTGCCACAGAAGGAAGGTGCTCCACAGAGACCTTAAACCCCAGAACCTGCTCATCAATGAAAAAGGAGAGCTCAAACTGGCAGACTTTGGTATAGCAACACTTATACTAGTATCACTAAATCATATAAAGGTAGTGAAGGCATAGGCACCAATTTATGTTTCTGCGATGGGTGTCCCACCCCCATGCCCAATACATACCTTCTGCAAAAACCACAGCCTACATAAGTTATTGCTTTATGGGTGTGGAAAAGTCAAATTCATGCATTTCAGCACCAAACGAAATGAACATTGACGACCGACACACATTCAAACACAGAGAGACTGGAGATGAAAGGTTTAACAATAGACAACATGCATGTGCTGTGTCAGGTATAGTGTAGTTAGTGCTGGATTGGATCAATTGGAGGGGTGCTCTGTGATTGGTGGTTACAGTTAGGGTTAGGGCCCTAACAGCGAAACAACCACAGTGGTCAAATCAATGTAAACCTGGCCCTGACTGCACGCTCCTGCACGTGGGTGCTTGGCATTCTCTGGGCCTGAGCACTAACAATTTTGGCACCAATGAACACAAGTGAAAATGGTGATTTTGTCATGACTTTGACATTTACCTGATTTAAAAAATCTTCTGCCTTTTATCTGTTCATTTTTTTTATAAACATATATTGTGTGAGTTTGAAAGTTCCAGTAGCAACCCTTAGAGACCATACTGCTGGACTAGTGACTAACTACCCATCACTCCCTTCTGCCCATGTCTGTTATGCATACTGTAGTGTTAGTGTTGTCTTGCTGTGCCAATTACTAATTAATTCTATAGTATATTCAAACTGAAACAGGAATCTGGATGAAGAATTCATCTGTAAATATAATGTACCGCCACATTTAAAACAATGTCAGAAAAGTTCAAAAGGGAAATAACAAAGTTTGTCAAGCACGATTGCAACTCAAAGTGAAGTTTCATTCATAAGGCAATATTTGTGTTATTAAGTGTCCCTTATTTTGTTTGAATTCAGGTTTGGCACGAGCCAAGTCTGTCCCTACAAAGACCTACTCGAATGAAGTCGTGACATTATGGTACAGACCACCAGATGTGCTTCTAGGCTCCACTGAGTACTCTACACCAATTGACATGTGGTGAGCAAACACACATCTACAGGAAGTACACACAGTTTTGACGCTAGCCTTGTTCGTCAGTCTTTTTGTTATTTTGTTTGTATCCGAAGTGCTTCTGTGAAGTCCCCAAGTTTCACCCAAATCCACACATTTTCTTTCACCATTGTCGCAGTCAGCATATTGCAGTTCACAGTTAACATGCAAAGATTCAACAGTGGGTTTTTAGGATAGTTGGGGATGCTACTGGGACCCATAACATAATTCATTTTTGAGGTACTTTGTAAATTTAATGTAAATTTTATTTCTGGACTTCAACATCAACATCATCTACTGAACTGACCACACTTCAACATGCTTATATAGTTCAATTTTAGGTCATGTACCATTGCACTGTTTCTGTCCCTGTGTCCAGGGGGGTGGGCTGTATCTTTTATGAAATGATCACAGGCAGACCTCTCTTCCCTGGATCGACTGTGGAGGATGAGCTTCACCTCATATTCCGCATCCTTGGTAAGGCAACACCAGTGAATGTGAATAAGCATTTCCTTGTGTAACATGCATGCTTTTATGTGTGTGTGTGTCTGTGTGTGTACGGCCTGAATAAATCGAATGATCTTTCTCTTTAACAGGTACTCCTACAGAAGAGACTTGGCCAGGTATCACCACCAGTGAAGAGTTCAAGACATACAATTTCCCCCGATACAACGCAGAACCCCTTGTCAACCATGCACCCAGGTGTGTAGGTTTGGGTGTATGAACACAGTTATGGGTCCATATGTGTGTATACATTAAGTGACTGTGATATATTCGATGTAATAAGATAAGATGCTGGATTGATTTTCAGGAAATCAATCGGGAACTATAGTCAAGCATTTCCGCCTGTGTTGAAATGGCAGGAACACTACACTTCTCTATACAGCTTATGTCAGCACTTCACTTCCTCCCCATCACTTTCTCCTTTGCTTTCTGTCACACAGAATAGACAACGATGGTCATGACTTGCTCTCAATGCTTCTACAGGTAAAGAACATTGCTGTATATAGATAATGATTTTAAGATGCATACCTAAAGCACCAGATAAAAAGCTAACAATCCTGTCTCTACACCCCTTTTTGTCTGTCTGTGTCTCTAGTTTGAGGCTAAGAAGCGCGTATCAGCTGAGGATGCTCTCAGACACTCATATTTTAGAAGTCTCGGAGAGCAGGTTCAAACATTAGCTGACAGTGAGTACATACAATCTGACTTGTTGGACACTGACACTGGTCATACACACTGTCTCACCAACGCTCTGTTGTTATTTTAGCTGCATCCATCTTCTCCGTAAAAGGCATTCAGCTCCAGAGAGATCCAGGAAAGAGATCCTCAGTCTACCCGGAGTCAAGTAAGTCCTCCAATACAAAAAATGAAAAAAATTGAGGGGAAAAAGCAAGGAATGGGGAATTCCCAGTGGGAACACGATAGAGAATAGGTCCTGCTCCTCTTCCTTTTCTCTTGTTTTTTCTCTCTGTCTTTGCTTTATGTCGTCCGTCATGCCCCTGTGTGGTCATACATGTCACACAGTTCTCCAGTCTATCACCAGGTTCATGATTCCACTACATACAGATTCTCAACTCTGAATATTTACAACAGCTACTGCCATACACTTTAAAGTGATAATGAACCTTGATGACATAATTTTATGACCACTGTTGTATTTAAGTCCAAATATTGTTGCCTCTGTATATATTAATTCTGTGCTCTGTAAAGAGGGAACAGGATATGCTATTTTTAGCCATGCTAGTAGCCTGGCTCTAGTGAAGGCAGTCAGTCAGTCCACCACTTTGGTCTAGACTGAAATATGAATTACCATTTAATTTTGCACAGGTATTCATAGCTGCTCAGACATAGAATCCCCTGACTTTTCTTCTAGCACCTTCATGATGATATTTTTGGCTTTCAGTCGATTATCTTGACAACTAGCTGACGAAGTACTGTAAAATTTGGGGCAGACTTTCATGTCCCAGTTGTGATAACTTTGGTGATCCCGTATCTTTTCATCTAGTGCCATCTTCAGGTCAAACTTATAATTTGTCTAATTCTTTGTCTTGTGATCATATACCTGCAACGTTAATGATATTCCCATCATCCTCAGCTGTACTTGATAAGTGTAATTAGTGTTCATAAGGCGATTCTAACATGCTAAATGTTAGAATCGCTAACATGGTCTAACATGGTAAATATTATACCTGCTAGACATCAGCATTTAACTTAAAGCACCACTGTGCCTCACAGACCCTCTAGCATGGCTATAGACTCTAGTCTTGTTTTAATAGCAACCTAGTGTACCTGGCTGTCATTGAGTTACGCCCTCAAAAAGGCAGTGAGTGAATACATTTTTCACAAGGACACAGATTTATCCTGCCTACCCCGTAGACCATAGGAAGAACTAATATATATTTGGACAGACACAGTAATGAACAGCAAGCTATACAAGTAAAGGTTTTACCCAAAGTCATATTTAAAAATACATGCTATAATTACTGTGTAATAATTTACATATAAATGTAACAATCCAATGTTTAAAGATGGTGCTTTACTAAAGACTTCAAGCTATAGAGAGAAACCCTATCACAGATAAACAAGTGAAGCAGTACAGCCAGACATTGAGTTAGCATCCAGTTACAATGTGGCTAAGGGTTTTCCCTATGTCTGAAACACTATTCATTAACTGTGCATGACTGATGTGCCTTTTTGACATTTTCTTAGATTTACTTTAGTGTTTCTGTGTTTATCACAGTCTCAGTCTGTGTGTGTCTCTTTCTTTCTGCTTCCACTGCCTCTCTGTCCTATTCTGATGAACTGTCCGTTCTCTTTCTTGGTACCCACGCTCTTCCTCTTTCGCAATGTTCATCTTTTCCTTAATCCTTTCTATCTCCCTTGTGTGCCCTACTCCAACTTCTCCATAACACCTCAATATTCCCAACCTCCCCACCCTCCCCCCTAAACCCTAAAAAGCGATGGCCCATAAGCTAGGCTCTGCACCCTCGCAGTACTTCCAGAGAGAAGCAGCCAATCCCAGGGCTCAGAGTCACAATCTCTCCTCCACTTCCACTGGCTGAGTGGCCCCTACCGTTCTGGTAAATACGGTCTCTTTCATTCTGTCTGTCCTCTGTTGAGTTTCCCCTCTCCTTTTTTTCTATTGGGCTGTTACCTGGCCTCTTTTCTTCTGTCCATCTGCACTGTGTCTTTGTTGCTGAATTGGACTAAATGCTGTTGCATTTCTCTTTCCTCCTTGCATTCCCTGAACCAAAACAACATATTATTTCACACCTTGTAAGGCTCATGCCCTTTTCTTTCTTGTCAATTCCTCTTCCTCTCCCGATTCTTGCTCCTACCAGTCTTCCCTCACATTTCAAGGCCTACACCCACAGGCATCATCTCAGCTTTCACTGACCTAATCCTATTTTTCTCAGAGTGAGTCACTCCCAGTGTTTTATTTCAGGGATGAAAGGGGAAACAATATATATTCATAAAGGAAAAGAATGTGATCCAAGAATGGAGAGTCATTTGATTCTTTTCATTTGCAGTCCTGTTTAGGTTTCTGCAGCGAGAGATGTAGCCCTTTTGTTAAGTCTGTAAGTGGGGGTTTGGTTTAGTGTGTGCTTGCTTGGTTGTGTGTTATAAATGCACCTTATCAGCATGGATAAGTAAGTTTGTTTTTTGCCAGTGTGTTACAGTTACTGGTAAGTATAATTTAGCTTCAGGTAGATTGCACACACAGTATTACAGGTTATTGAACTTTATTATGCAAATGTTTTTCTGGATCTGATGATAGTGATAATGCTACAGGTGCACTATACAGTCAAAAGTAGCTATCCATTCTCATGGACACAATATCTCAGTAATGCCTTGATGGAACTTCTTCAAATTTGGCACAAACGTTGACTTGTACTCAACGATGAACTGATTAGATTTTGGTGGCTAAGGGTCAAAGGTCAAGGTCATGGTGACCTCACAAAACATGGTAATGGCCTTTTGAACATAATATCTCTTTAACACCTTGAGGGAATTTCTTCATATTTGGTACAAACATTCACTTGGACTCAAGGACAAATTGATTTAGATTTTTGGTGGTCAACGGTCAAAGGTCAAGGTCTGTGTGACCACACAAAACACTTTTTAGCCATTACTCAAGACTTAGCAATTATGACAAAATTTCACACAAATGGTTAATATTTTAAATGACTCTGGATAAACAGGGATGTAATCTGAAACTACTCTGAGTTGCATACAACCGCAATGTGGTAATCCTAGTTTTTGTAGAATGTAAACTTTCCCAAGAAATTCCCCAAATTCACAGCCAAAATCCAGATCACAGTTTTCTGACCAAATGATTAATTAATATGTTGCTTGATTAACCAATAATGAAAATAACTGTTAGATTCCGCTCTATGTGATCCAGTGCTCTTGGCCCTATAGTGTACATTTTGTGTTGCTGGCATGGAGTGAAATTTGTGTGTGTGTCCAAATCAAATCCAAACCTTTTTTCACATCTCTCTCTCTCTCTCTCTCTCGCTCTCGCTCTCTCTCTCTCTCTCTCTCTCTCTCTCTCTCTCTTTCTCTCTCTCAGCCCAGGGGAAGAGCAGGAGGCAGAGTGTGTTGTTTTAGTGCTGGCGGGGGCGCTGAGGTGAGGAGGACAGTGACACGAGGAGCTGTCCTGTCAGACATACATTCACTGACCCTGCCACACAGAAACTGAAGGAGCGACACACACCCTGCCATATAAACAAATGCACACACATTAAAGAAGAAAACACACACACAAACACACGCACACATAGCAAAATGAAAACAAAACCACACAGAATTAAGGCTGAAGAATTCATACTTGACTAAAAAATAAAGACTCAGTTAAACCTTAAAGACAGAAAAAATAAAAATGAGAGAAGTATGTGTGATGCTGGAAGAAAAGTGGGAGAGTACAACATTCTCCTTACTGCTGCTACCGCTGCTGTCCAGAAGAGGGCAGCGTTTAGGATGTGGGCTGACTCGGGATTTTGAACAGAACTTGCTGCATCAGTGAGCTGTGGGGAAGAAGGAATGAAGGTGGACGTGATTCAAAGGCAAAGAAAGAGAGAGAAACCCTGTCGCTCTCTTTTGTGATTTTTGTTTTTGTTTTGGACTGTTGTTGTACATAAAGAGACTCAGCTGTAGAACTCTGCTTTTTCATAACACGCCTCAGCCTGAATCCAAACTCTGAATTTTGCACCTCAGCCCTAGACCCTCGCCTAACCTCTTGGCCCTTTATTACATGATCTTTAAAGGACCAGTGTATAGGATTTAGTGGCATCTAGTGGTGAGGTTGCAGATTGCAACCAACTGAATACCCCTCCCATCATTCCCCCCTTTCCAAGCATGTAGGAAAACCTACATTGGCCTTCAGGTAGTGTAACTACACCAAAGGCTCTCTGCAGAGCAAGTGTTTGGTTTGTCTGTTCTGGCCTACTGTAGAAACATGGAAGAGGAACCCACCATGTGGAATATTATATTGCATTTCTGCCAGTAAATTCCCCTAAATCTTACGCAGTGGTCCTTTAAATACAACACACACACACACACACACACACACACACACACGCACACATACAATCTCTCTCTCTCTCTTTCTTTCTCTCATTCTGTATCTTTCTTCTTAAATACACAAACATATATACACACACACACACACACTTGAAAGTTCACTTGAAGGTTAAGAGTGTGTTGATCATTGGAGTTTACAGAGATAAACTTTAGCACCTTATTGTCCAGTCGAGGTCAGGGTGGTTGTCATTACGTTACCTCATCAGTCACTCAAGCAGAGTAGGATGTAAAGTACACACTAGATATTAAAGTGAAGAAGACCAAAAAAAATAAAAATAAACAACTTGCTAACGATAGGAAAATAGACAGATGTATTGGACACCACTACACTACAATTAAAAGCACTCTGCAACTCACAGACCAGTAGTATTCAATAATGACTTAATTTGTCACACACATGCTGTAAAGAACACTACGCTGCAAGACGCTCCTGTTTGAGTACACGAGAAGGACAACATTAAAGGACAGAGAGGTAAAGGAAGTGTACAAATCCTCACCTGCTTATTCTTAGACACCCCCTTCCTCTTTTGCCTTCACTCAGAAGTTGTCTTGATTTGTTGTGTGGTGTATAGGTGTTGATGTTGATAATCTCTTTGCACCTGATTTTACCTCTTTAGATAATGACTAGACAATTCAACAACCCCACCTTCTCCTGCCCAACTCCATGTGCATTTATTTTTACTTTTTTTTTTTTTTTTTTTTTTTAATCTGTATATATGATCGTACTTTTTACTTGTCAGAAGCAATGATAATTCCAGGATGCTGTTCTCAGTCTTTACTGTGTTCCCACTGGAACAGTTGGCAACTGCCTGGGAACGTGTTGCACATTCCTTGAGCTCAGGACTTATTGCTAGTGTCGTTTGGTGAATGCTGTGAGGTACAGCTGGTCTTGTATGTCTCCCCCAGTAGAGCAGAGTATGTTGAACATGGCCCGAAACCCTTTGCAAACTGTATGTGAAGAAGAAGAATCATTTCCTAGCATCAACCTGTCTTCTGTCTTATTCATTCTCTGTTAGTTTGACCATAATGTTGCTGTTCAGACACTACCTTACTCATGTCTTTACCCGTGATCTCTTCAAGCATGTTTCTGTACTAAACTCACAGAGTTTTCAGTTGGTATGTGATAGCTGCTGCTGGAAAAGGAGTACCTCCGTTTGGTTTAAGTTAAGCATGGGACATGATCGTATTACGTAAATCTTTTCCACATCAAACACTACATTAACCTGTGATGGCTCCTCTGTGAGTCTGGAGGCTGTACCTTAAATAAAGATGAAGACAATGACAATACACTATTCAGTGACAATGTGATGTGCTGCCAGCATTGGGACCAGATAGTTTGTATGACAAATCTGACTCAACCTCAAGGTATATAGTACAGTAAAAACAGTTATGTGGCCTGTCTAACCGGGCACTAAAGGCTCTGAGTATTAAGCAGGACTCAAAGCACTCAGACACACTGTTATTGTTACAGGCTGCCAGAAACAACAGGAACAAAGTCCGTTCTCCAAGTAACAGGTGTTAAAGCACACAACAGTTTGACACACCAATCAGCTGACATGTCAACATGTACTGTATCTATGAGATGGCTAGAGGGTGTAGATTACAGTCTCCTGCTCCCCAGGCACTGACCTTGGGTCACTTCAGTAGCCTTTTTTCTTGAAATGGATTCAGAAAAGGTGAAGTGATCCCACGTCTGTGCCTGTCAGAAGGACTACTTATTTACCCAGAGTGTGACGGTATGTAGCATGTACATAGATGATCCCTCACTCTGTATATACAAAAGTGTACAGGTTTGATACAGCCATTAACATTCTGGCTTTTTTTTTTTTTTTTTTTGCTTTTCTTTAATGAAAGTCATAGCAATATTTCTGTAATCAATAAAAAGCCAAGGTAATAGGATGAGTATGATTGCATTTGTGTTTATTTAGAGAGGGGAAATGACTGTGAATGATCAAACTGTGAGACTGATGACAGGTTTATTTTTTTGCTCTTTAACATGCTGGATCCAAAAGGCTGGAGTGAAGTATCACGTTGCAAAGGAGTATAACACACTGATAATTTTGATTTTTATCAATGAAAGCCATAAAGATCATATAAAGGTGACAAAGGCCTGATTGTGTGTGATGGGTTTGTACCATGCTTGAGCACAGACCTTAAAAAGCAAAGGGGATGTGTACACCTAATAAAAAATAAAAATCATGTAAGTACTTTTTTTTTCTTGTCATAAATCCTTTGAAAATATATTGCCATGAAGTGTGCCAGATTATAACATTAACCACATATACAGTACTATGTATGCCTGTTCAATGTTACAGGGCTTCGGCAGTTTGTTGCAAATGCTTATTAAAATTTCTTGACCTATTTTGCTCCTCAACTTTGGGATGTATATGTATCAATACAGAAAAATATTTACTGCAAAAAGAACATTTTAAGATCTGTCGAATTTGATATTTGACTCAAGGTTGAATTTAGAAAATTCATCTGCAATTACAGATTCAATTTGGGCTCTGCTCTATGTAAGCCTCTTAACCCAAGTAATCCAGCCACTGACTAAAATTCCTAAGGAAATAGAGACATTTTAAAGTGTCCATAAATAGAATGAACATGTTGATGCATATAATTAATTTTAGCAAAGCATAAGTGGTAAATGAGTTTGTAATTAACATGACAAAGAGGTTGTTGTATAAATGTGCTCTTGTCTAAAATCTTGAATCTTGACAACCCATGAATTTGACACATCTACCACAATCCTTAAAGTGAGATCAAAAAGAAGAATTCATCATCCACAATATCCACGACGAAGAACAAGACAAAGGGGTTTAATGTACAAACCGTAAAGCTGTGACAACTTCAGAGAGATGAGTATGCGTACGTAGGGAGTCTCGTGATGATGGTTTCCTTCTTCCTTTTCACAGCTGCTTCAGTATTTTTTTTGTTGTAAACCAGTCTTTGTAGTATCCCATCATTCATGGTATCCTTATCAGTCCTGTACATGTAGATCTAAGGTTAATCTTTCCTTGCAGTCCAGTGCAGAGGGAGCGGTTAATGGTTCAAAGTAGTTCAGATAGTGTGGTGCTGCCTCAGGAGTGAGACCATGAGCACACTTCTATTCTTTTAAAGATTGTTTAGGTGAGACTTTTTGACCCTTGTTGAGAGTGACAACAGTCGTCTCACCCTCAGACATTTGTGGGTCTGAGGCCCAGGGGTTCCATCCACACAGGACGGTAGGAACGGCGTATCCTCGGAACTGGAAACACACACATACAGCACACATGGTTAATACATGAAAATGAGTGTATAATTACATATGCCTGAATTGCTTTTCTTTCTTTGTATGTGTGAAATTTGCATGTGCAAGGACTACCTGTCTGTTCATGAAAACATATATGATGGGGTTGTAGAGAGTGCTGCTTTTAGCCAAATAAACAGGTATGGTAGCGATAACAGGGTCAATGTATAGACTGGAGTCTATGATGACAGCTAAGGCCATGGCAGCATATGGCAGCCAGGTGACTAGGAAGGCCAACACCATCACCACTACCATACGTGCCACCTGCGCCTCCACACGATTTGTGCTGCCAGCCTCAGATACCTGCAGCTTGGTGACCTAGGACATCAAGATACAAGCAAAAGACTTAATTATGATATCAGTACAATCAACAAGAATATACTTCATGTCCAGCCTATATGTCCATTGCTCACCTGACGAAGGGTCCACAAGAGTCGTGAGTAGGACACCATGATGATGGAGAAGGGCACAGCAAAACAAAAACAAAAGAATATGATGATGTAGGACATGTTCCCAACATCCCGGCTGTACCAGTTAGGGGCACATGAAGTCTTTACCCCCTCCAGCTCATAACTTCCCCAACCGAACAAAGGCGGAGTGTTCCACACAAACGACCACACCCAGGATAGCACCACTCCAGCAACTGCATGCCTGAGGACAACAGAGATGGTGTGATTCATGGTGGAGGAACAATAAAGCTTTCATAAGTTCTGTGTGAGAACAGTGAGATCCCTATGGTTAATACCTAGTCTGGAAGAGGACAGCACCCATGGGATAACACACCACTATGTAGCGTTCAACAGAAATAACTCCTATTGTACACAGACTCGCTATACCTGGAAGAAAAGACAGAAGTTAAGATTAAATCCATTTTTGTTAAAACATCCTCCCAATGTGATTTGCACTACTTGCTTTATTGGTGGAAAGTAACAAAGCACATTTACTCAAGTACTATACTAAGTACAATATTATTCTGGTATTTCCATTTATGCCATTTTAATACTTCTACTCCCCCTAAATTTTGGTGGGAAATATTCTACTTTTACTTCACCACATTTGCCTCAAAACAGTAAATGGTAGTTGCTTTACATAATATGATTTTCAGATGGATTTCCTGAAATTACTGTTTGAGATCTAGACTAGAATTGCCACCTCTACCAAACAGTCAATTTGCAGTTTACATCCATGTGTGTCCGGCCTCACATATTATATGTGAATAATTTGAAGGAATTTAGTAAAGGTTAAATTGAGTTAAATCCATTTAAGTTTAGGTAAATGTTTAAAATTAATCAAAGAAGATAATTAAATTAAATTAAATTAAATTAAATTAAATTAAATTAAATTAAATTAAATTAAATTAAATTAAATAAGTATATATTAAATGCTCTTAATTTAATTACATTGTGTCAAATTAATTGAATTGAATTAAATTAATGTAGTCAGTTAAATTAAATTTAGTTAAATTAATTTAACAAAATAAATTCAATTGAGTCAAATCAATGCTCTATATTAAATATATAAATGCAATCATATTAAAACAATTATAATGACTAAATTAAATTAAATTTACATTATGCATTCATTTACTGAAATCAATGAAACGAATGAATCGAAAATAATTGAATTATATTAAATGTGCTCAAATAAATTAAATTCATTAAATTAAATTAATTTAATTTAATTTAATTTAAACTACTCAAATTGCATTTGTTTGATTAAATGTAATCAAATTATTTTGTGTGAAACTAACTAAATAAAATATATAAAACCTATGTTGTATGTAACACTTGGCCATTAGGAGAGTTAATTAATTAAAACTTTATATTAAATCAATCTAATGTGATGAATTTATTGGGGAATTGAACTCAGTTGGTTAAAATACGTTGAGTGAAACTATTCAATTGAATTAAATGTACTCACTTACGTTGAATGAAATTAATTCGATTAAATTATGTTGAGTTAAATTGAGTTAAACTATCACTTCAAACCGGGGTAAGCAGTAATTTTTTTGGCATCAGTGGGAAAAAACCATAGCTGTAGGCTCATAACCGTAGCCAAGGGCTTATGCTGTGTTGCATGTGTGTATGAAGCACATGCATGTGCCCATGACGGGGGCGCTGCAGGAGGGAGGCTGTATTTTCAAATCCTGGTGGGTCTTTACTTTTCTTTTCTTTTTTCTTTTTGCTAAATTTCTGCCTACACCAGATTTAAACTGAATTAAAATGAATGACACTCATTAAATGAGATAATAAAATTGTATTAAATGTATTGAATTTATTAGGGACAGGGAAGACACAGGAAACGTAAGGAAAAAGAGTTGGGGCATGACATGCAGATTCGACCAGCTGGGGGTCGAATCAGAGTCTCGGGGCCCAGGGTATTTATGGCCATGTGGTATGCCCCATAACCACTTGGCCAAAAACATAATGCCTCTGGCCACGGCTGTCGTGAGTGCGGAGGCATAAAAAAAAGCCGTGGGACCCTTTTGTAGATCATCGAAGCAAGCTACTGAGCTGTATATAAATTAGTTAAAACTAGCTCCACCTTGACCAACTACAAAATGCTATGTTCATCATTGCATAAGTATTAGCAAACCAATACTGTTGACATAATGCTTAATCACTCACTGGGGCTGTTTTGCTGTAAAATGAGCACTTTTACTTCAAGTGCTCTACTTAAAGTGCACTTTGTTGATACTTAGGCACCAGACACTGAACTTGTGAATGCGGGACCTTTAACCTTCTTCACCACTGTGCAAATTGAATCATATCAAGGTGTAAGTAAAACTTTAACATGCTATAACTACTATAGCAGACTAGCCTTAAATTGGCTCACCAAAAAAGGATACAGCAAAACCCTCTATCACACAGCCCACACGTCCCAGGCTGAAGTATCCCATGGCACTGGTTACAGTGGTGGGCAGACCTCCAAACACAGCGCAGCCCAGGTCACATATGGCCAGGTTCACCAGGGCGTAGCTGAGGGGCTGCCTTAGCTGTCTGTGTCTCACTGTCACCACGATCACCAGGACATTGAGGATGATCCCCGCTACAGAAAACACACCCATGATAATGGCCAGTACTGTGTAGCCAGTCTGTGAGAGGAGCTCTGTGTTGACTGAGCCGTGAGATGATGAGGAGTTTCCTTGGAGGGCAACAGTCTCCATTTTGCTCCGTGTAGATTAAGATTAATAGCAGAGTCGATGACACAGCGATGCCACAAACTGCTCCCTGGTAAGAAAATTGTGTCAGGGGTCCATCAACAGTTCAGAACAAATCCAACTCAAGTTCAAAATGTCCACAGGTCAAAACAACAGCTTCAAAAAATATAACACAACAAAAGTGATAATAGGCAGGTGCCTCTCTAGAGATGCTCCATGCTGGCTCTTCTGGTGCAGCTCAAAAGAAGAGATGAAGATGGAGCTCTCTTAATAAGCCCAGTAAGAGGAGAGCGGCTCTAGATCATGACATTTAATTCTTGAAAACCAAATCCGAAGATCCGGATTGTGAGGACAATAATTCTGCCTAATCCTACCTCTATCCCGTAACGCTGCACTTTCCATGATTGCTCAGTTTGCAGCTGCCTTTGAGTAATGAGTCAGGGATTCATTAGCAGAACTAACACAGTGACACCGTCAACTTTAACCCAAATGACACTCCTGAATGACAAACTGATGAAATCAATCAGAAAAATGACGCTTTTCAAATCTTTGTCACATCATTGCACGATCCACCTTTTCCTCCAAAGCTATTACAGGATGGAATAAGCAGCCCGTCAATCTGATAACCTGCACGGACTTTCACATTTTCTCTTGTGAAGCTAAAACATGGATTTTAAGTACTCTGTCAGCATGAATTAGATCATCATTCTGATTACCTGTTTTTTATAACCGTGGATACATGTATGTCCTATTTTGATATGAATATTTTGGCCTGTGCTTTTACATATGAAGTGCATTATTGTGTGATTGTGTGTGTGTGTGTGTGTGTCTATGTATGTCTGTGTGGTTATGAATAGGATGTTGGCCTATTTGTAGTTGTGATGTTGGGTTTTGCTCTGTGATTTACCTTTGCCCTCACCTGCCCAGGGACCGCAGATGGAAATGAGCTAGTAGCTGAATCTAGTTCATGCATATCTCTTTTTTTTGTGATTAATGTATTTTGTTCATTGTCCCTGATATAAATAAACTTAAAAAAAACAAAAACATGGACGGATTATAGAACAGGCCTATGGGGTCCAGCCTCTGGGGCCTAAGGGTCAGTGGGGACCCCTGAAAACAAAAATGAGCACAAAGTGATGGAAAAGACTACAAATAGATTACAAAGAGCCAAAATGACCACAAGGAGATTCTTCCGGGGGGGGGGGGGGGGTCTTCTTTGGCTCCTGGGGACCAATTTCAATCTTTCCATTTAACTGTCTCCACAGCTCGGAAAATAGACGCGGGTCAGTCCCCCTCCCGGTCACAGGGGGGCGGTAAAGGCGCAGGTCCGCTGCAGCTTTTAACCGGCTGAGTGTGAGCACCGGCGGTGAACAGCTCAGTCAACATGGCTTCCTCCGTGAGGAGAGCAGCCCACGACATAGAAACTCGAAAGCGAACCGACGACGTCCTTTTGTCGGAGGGGATCGACTTCGGCTCCCTGCTGCTGTCTCAGGCCGTGCTGGAAGGACTGTCCGCCGCAGGCTTTCACAAACCCTCCCCGATCCAGCTCAAGGCCATCCCGCTGGGCCGCTGCGGACTCGGTGGGTTCACAACACGGTGTGTGTGTGTGTGTGTGTGTGTGTGTGTGTGTGTGTGTGTGTGCAGATGTCATGTTGCACTCATCTGTAATTCAGACAGAGACTTGCACGATTAAAGACGTGTCATTGATACCTGCTGGCCCCGGTGTGTGGCTCCTGTGTTTCCATCCCAGGAATCACATAGCTAAGATTTTTTTTAAAGAATAAGTTTAACATAACTGCACTTAAGGTGGACTGGCTTGTGCAAAGCTAGAGTTGTCAGTCTTTTGTCTTAATGATTTGCATGTTATCCATCTAATGTTAAAGGGTCATGTTGACAAGCCCTCCCCCCGTGGTACCTAGTTTTGGTTTAATCCAGTTTATGAAAGATCCATCTGCCAGATTTCTACCACCACCCCAACACAGTGGATGTAGTTTCTGGTGCTCACAGCATTAAATGATTACATCCAAACACATTTTACGAGCAACATAACTTTCTAAAAACAGTGTCCCCCATATTTTGGATAATCCACAGACCACGTTGTCAGTGTTTTTCATAGTAGCTACTTCTCAGTAGAAAGTAGTTTGAGTAAAACTGTTTGACAATGGAATTGTAGGAATAGAAAAGAAAAAAAAAAGACTAGATGCCATCAGAAATTGTTTTTTTATGATTTAGGTGAACTGACCCCTTTAATTGTGTAAAAATAAATATAAAGCTTTATACTATACATATCAGCAAAAACTTCAAATGTACAAGTCAGGAAAAATGCCCCACATCTTCACAACCGGATAAAAATATATTTTTATCATATGTTTATATTTAATTCTTCTTGCAGGTTGTCTGTGTCGTGCAGAGGCTCCTGCCTGCCGCTGTGAGGCAGAGAGCAGTTAGTGCACCTGAAGTGAACACGTCACTGGTCAGACAGTTAACAGTGGATAGGAGGCTCTTGATCTGATGCAGCAGATTAGGCACTCTAGTCACGAAGCATCAGTATAGTACCTAATCAAGTTTAATTAACTGTGGAAATCAAAATTGGGATCAGGACTTTTCCCACTAATTGTTCAGTCCTCCTTTGTCCATCTGCTGTTTCAGATTTGATTGTACAGGCCAAGTCTGGCACAGGAAAGACATGTGTGTTCTGCACTATCGCCCTGGACTCCCTGGTCCTGGAGAATCCGGCGACCCAGGTGAGTGGATTTACTCCACAGTGGATATCAAGACGGATAGTGGATAATGTATTTTTTCCCCTTGTATATGTTTCATTGTATATATGAATGTGTAAATTCCTTCAGGAGGTGGGGATGGATGAGTGGAGGTTTGAGTTTGAGTTAAGGCCCACAATTGCTGTTCTGCTGTTCTGTTATGTGCAAATAGATGTATATGTATATATAAAAAACTGGAAAAAGGTTGTTTTTTTTTTTTTTTGTACAAATACTCGAAATGTTTTTAGATGATCAAAAAAAGAGAAATGTATTTTTCCCATTCTTTTAATCTCACTGATGAATGCGCCTTTGCTGGAAGTAATTACCAGCCTTAAGGTATCTTTAAACTGATAAAGAAAGAAGTCCTCGGAGGGGAAAACAAAAGTTTCATTTTGTAGTTATCTCTTATCCCCCATTTTTTTTAACCAACAACAGATGGTCATGAGTAGAATCACTTTGGTATTGGGGGTTTTAATCAGATGAGTTTAAGCTGCTCAGTGTCAAAAGTGTAAATGACAGTTATTGATAACCGTCTGGCTTTGCTGACGATCTGGCTGCATTTTAGTGGACTGTAATCTTATTAGCTGCAGGGTCTGTCTATCTACAATCTAATCCCAATTAAACGGAAGTGGTTGTTGACATCTAACTTTCTTCACAAACATCCTGCAGGTTCTCGTGTTGGCTCCTACACGCGAGATAGCCGTGCAGATCCACTCGGTAGTGATGGCCATAGGCTGTGCCATGGAGGGCCTGGAGTGCCATGTTTTCATTGGGGGCAGGCCTGTGAGTCAGGACAAACCCCACCTGAAGAAGTGCCATGTAGCTGTGGGCTCACCTGGTAAGAGGCCAGTGGAATATTAATAATGAGGCCTAATCTGGTTATGTAACCGTCATACCTTGTGTCCTGTAACTGTGTTCCTGGTTGTGTACACAGGTCGTGTCAAGCAGCTTATCGAGCTGGGCATGTTGTCCACGGCCAGCATCAGACTGTTTGTTCTGGATGAGGCAGACAAGCTGCTGGAGGAGGGCAGCTTCCAGGAGCAGATAAAGTGAGATGGACAGGACCGTTTATAATCACACTCATGTTTAATAATAATAATCATGACGTTTGATAGACTGAAGCCTTTCGTAACAAATTTGGATAAATGAAATACCGTATAATGCACTGATGCACATTTACAAACCCACAAATGCTGAATCTCTCCAATCTCCCCTGCCCGTCGCTCCTCTTCAGCTGGATCTTCTCCTCTCTGCCTGTGAACAAACAGATGCTTGCGCTCTCTGCCACCTACCCAGAATCCCTGGCGCAGCACCTCACCCGCTACATGAGAGAGCCCACCTTTGTTAGACTCAATCCCAGTGACATGGGCCTCAAAGGTAAGACCCTCTTTCACGGTCAGATGTGGTGCTATCACTGCCACAAAAAGCTGAGCAAAAAATGGAATTTAAACGGTGAAAGTGTCAGTGTATAGTACCTGACCTATCAGCTCTCTATAGTTAACATATTTAAACTGTAAAGGGCCAACAGTGAACCACTCCTCTGTCTAACAGGGCCCCTGCTCAGACTCTCTGACTCTCTGGGTCAAACATGCCGACAACCGGCTTTTCTTTGATAGCAGGACTGGAAAAAAACAACAACACATACATGTTTATTTGCATATAGAGTGGGGAAGGGAGATCTGATCACAAGTGGTGACTGGTGACTGATGAACTTAGAGCTGTCCACTTGTGATGGGTTCACCTGAGTCACATGTCGATGCCTGGTGTTAACAGGGCCAGAGACTCCTCAAAATAAGACGCATTGCTGGGATATGGAAGTTTGCAATGTGACATGTTTTCAGGGCTTATTTCTCTTTGACAGAATAAAGTAAAGACCTTGTGTTTACTTTTTAGTTTTTATTTTTCTTCATTATGTACATAATGAATTGTGGAAAATGACTTCATCTGAGATTAAGAAAATGAGCCTTGATATTCACAGATGGCTGTGTATACCCAGTCATAGGCATACTTAATTAATCAGTTATACATGAATTAATGTTCACCCATGTATGTTGTCCTTGTGTGGCCCCTGCCAGGTCTGAAGCAGTATTACAAGCTGGTGCAGTCCCATCCGTTAGCTCACAAGGTTTTCGAGGAGAAGGTGCAGCACTTACTAGAGCTGTTCAGTAAAATCCCATTCAACCAGGCCCTGGTGTTCTCCAACCTACACACAAGGTAACACATTATCTCGCTGCATACCCTCGTCTTCATGGGTGCTGTTGAGTGTATATATGTGAAAACTGATGATGTGTCGGGGAGAAACTGATGTAGGATTTGCTCCCACAGGGCTCAGCACCTGGCAGACATCCTGTCCTCCAAAGGCTTACCTGCTGTTTGTATCTCAGGTGAGGCGGGCTCTGAAAACCAGTGGTATTTGTGTGCAGTGTAGTAATAACATGTTCATCACCCAACAGAAAATAAATGGATTTAAATTTTAATAGTTTGGGTTTTTTTTTTTTTGTACTGTTAGTGAGGCATTGCTTTGGGCTCCTGTAATGTGTCATAGGTGTTTATCATTGTTTTTTACATGTCAGACTTAAAAATGTGTAGAGCTTGAGTGCGCAATTGGTTTCTGTGAATTAAGGCTGCTATAATAACTATAATTGTCATTATCAATTTTATCTTATTTATCTTTATATTATCTCATTTTCTTGATTTTGTGCTGGAAAAAAAAATGTCCATCACAATTTCCTTGAGCCCAGTGTGATTTCATCAGATTGCTTTTTTTGTCCAACTGACACTGCACACCCTAAAGATGATTCACTTAATTATCACATAAGACAAAGAAAATCAGCAAATTCTCACAGTTTAGAAGCTGGAAACAGAGAACGTTTGGCATTTGATTATCAAAATACATGATTTTGATTCTCTGATATTTTACTGTTGATTGACTAATTGATTGGTTCAGCTCGACAACTTGTCTAGTTTTTCCTTTTTTGTGTACAGGATAACAAACACAGGATTTGTATTGTGGGCTTGACAGCAGAGTCGATTTCAGTTGATCAGATTTAACGTGATGTGTGTGATGGCCTGTGCAGGTGGTCTGAGTCAGGACCAGAGGCTGGAGGCGATGTCGAAGCTGAAGCAGTACCAGTGCAGGGTGCTCATCTCTACTGACTTGGTGAGACGCACACATCTTTGATCTCTGTGCTTTCCATACGTCTTCATATATCTCTTACAAGTGTTGTGATGGGCTTGGGTTGATCAGCTCCTGTGCTTTAATCCTGGTGGTCTTCTCTCTGTGTCCTGTTCTTCCTGTCAGACCTCCAGAGGTATAGATGCAGAGAAAGTCAACTTGGTGATAAACCTGGACGTACCGCAGGACTGGGAAACCTACATGCACAGAATCGGACGGGCGGGACGCTTCGGTTAGTCCCCAATACGGTTTGGTTATGGCAGGAGCCAGAAATTAGAGGCGACCGCAAGCAGTGTTGTGTGATATTCAGCAGTTTCACCTTTTCACATCCCCCAGTCAGGCAGCCCAGGTGGCTGATGACAGTGTGCAGCAGCAGCAGCAGGAGGAGGAGAAAGTGTCTGTAGAGAGGTTGCCTCATTATTGCAGAACCTCTCTTCTGTTTGGATCGCATCCTGGAAGAGACAGCATGTTGTTTTCAGTTGGACACTTTCGCCCACTATCACTGACTCAAAACCCAAACTGAAATAGCTTTAGGGTGATTATTACTTGCTTTGTTTTGCTGCATTCGCTCATCCCTCCTGAGTAGGTATGCTTTAAAGATGGCATATCTTTTCAAAAACCATATAATAACAGACAGAGCCGGTTCAGTGTCGCAGTTCCTGCAGAAAAGCGTCCCCCTCCTGGTGGTGTAATATGTGTATGAAACAGTCTCTTTCGCCTGTTATCTCGCTCTGAATTAGACTTCATTTGCTTCATTAAATTCCTCTCTCTCTCAGTGTTGAACACCATTTTGAAGATTAACTTTTACTCTCTGAGGGATGAACAGGTTTGACCCCTCTCACAAGGGCAATAGGTTCCTAATCGTGTGCATTTAATTATAATTATTTTGACCTAACTTGTATTGTCTTGAAAACAGAGGGTAATTCAATCTTAGCTTGGACACAATGTATGTTTATGTGCGTCTGCCATCCCTGGATACACAGCTCACACACCCTCCTTTACCCCTGCCTGTTATGTGAATAGGTTCTCATCAGGATTACATTTTGTTTGTAGGCACTCAGGGGCTGGCTGTGACCTACTGTTGCCATGGTGAGGAGGAGAACAAGATGATGGCCATTGCTCAAAAGTGCGGCCTGAGTTTGTCCGCATTGCCCTGTAAGTCCTGTCCACATGTGTTTGAGGAGTTCTCCTCTATTCATAGATTCCTTCTCTTATAAACAAAGCCTTTAATTTAACGTCAGTGTGGGAAAGTAGTTCCAGTCTCACGTGTCTTCTGTCCTTTCAGCCACCATAGAGCCTGGGTTGATGGACGAGCCATGTGACTGGGATGTCTGCACCGAGGCTTCCACTCCAGGCTCCTTATCAAAGCTTGTTTCCAGGACAGAGAAGAAGAGGCGTGACAAGGCTGACCTGCCTGCTGCTGCTGCTGCTGCCTCCATCACCGACCAAGCTGTAGCAAAGCCAGAGAGGACCCATCCAGCGCCCAGGCGTGGAGCACCTGGTGAAGGAAACGCTAGAAAAGCATCTCCTCCCAGTCCTACTCAGGCGGCGCAGGCTCGAAAGCAGCTGCAAGACGCTCTACCGAAGATCCCTCCTCTCAGCTCGTTCAAGAGTTGCAGGTCAAGGTTTATGACCTTTGAGGAGGCTGAGTGGGACTTCCAGAGCTTCATTACCACGGGGCTGGGGAGAACAGTGGAGGTCATCAGAGAGTTTGGAGGTCGAGAGGACGACAGCAGCAGCAGCAGCAATCAGAATGGGCATAGAGAGTCTGTGATGCTTTATGATGACGGAGCACAAAATTTAACACGAAAGAGAGAACACTGGAGAACGAACTTTTCACCTCCGAAGTCAGTCTCTGGGTCTTCAAGCTCCCAGTCAGACACGGAGGAGAAGCAGCAGGATAATGAGACAAATTCAAATCACACCAGAGGAGGCGAGAGCAGAGCAGTGATGCAATCTCAGACTGATGCTAGAAACACACCAACTGTACCCAAACCAAAGTCAAATCCCAAAGCTTATAGCACTGCACCCAAAACACATCACCAGACAACTGGTGCATCAAATGGGAGAGCTTTGTTTCAGCCCGAGAGCTATGATCCGATGCGTGGCGCAGATTCAAACAGGGAAAACAATCGGGCCGCTCCGGCGCAGACTGGCAGAAATGAATCAAGAAAGATGAAAGAAGAGATTAGGAAACGGAGCAAAAAGCTCTCAGAAAAGATGGATCGAGCGCAAAAGAGGGACAGGGACGAAGGAGAACAAGATGAAGACGAGGAGGAGGAGGAGGAGGAGGAGGAGGAGGAGGAGGAGGAGGAGGAGGAGGAGGAGGAGGAGGAGGAGGAGGAGGAGGAGGAGTGCAGTGCTGAAATTTACTGGAGAGCCTGCTACAGAGCCTGGAATGATTATTACGCCTCCATGTCTCCCTTTCAAGAGCAGGGCTACCAAAGCTACTACAGTGTAGCTCACAACTGGATGGCAGCTTATCGTATGAATGCTGTCTACGTGGAAGAACTCCTGAAATACTGAGTTGTCTGCGTCTCTTCTTCAGGATTTCTAATCAGTGTTTTCTTGTGAGAAAATGTGATTACTAAGACAGAGCCCAATGACAAGTCTGACGTGTCCCGCAACAGTCAACTGAAGCAGCAGGACTTGGGTAAAAATGTTTGCACTTTGGTCAAACACACAGCACTAAAGTTTTGTTTCTTTTTTGTTTGGTTTTTTTTTTGATTGTATACCTTTCAACAAATTCATACCATGTACTGTACATGAATTCTTTTTCTATTAAATGACTATTATGGAGCATGAATTTCTGCCCTTTTCTGTTATGGCTCTGCACCGTCACAGTCAAGATCTTTACATTCAAATCCTTTAGAGCAAACACATCACCGGCGATTAATCTAACCTGATGTTTATAGAGGTGAAGAGGGAGGAGGGGGAAAGAGAGGGGGGGGGGGGCTGTATGTGCTCTCTCCAGCAAGGTCAGACAACTCCACACGCTCCTGATTACAGGCCAATCAACGGCTACCTACCATTCACCCAATCAGTGCTGGGCAACACGAAAGACAAACACCCTTGAATAAATTAATTTAAACCAGAGGCCCACTTCAACTGTGTTTTTTTTTTTTTTTTAACCATCTGTAGGATTTATGTCACCAATTTAAATCATCATTATGCAGCAGCAGCAGAGGTGAATGTTCTTTTATGCTCTCTCTGAGCCGCAGCGCGCTGATGCGGACTGTCACCATGAGGTTGTTTGTCCGGAATGTATGACACACAGATTTCACTTTTAAAGGCGTCATGAAAGGAGGCACAAGACGCAGGTGAAATTATGGATATTCACACTTCCTGGAACCAAACGGCCGCGCACAATGAGACGCACATGGACACCATGTTTCTCCTGTTCAACTGCACGGTCTTAACCTTGACGTTAATCTTGGGGCTGCCCGGAAACCTGTGGATCTGTTGGGCTGTTTCCAGAACCAAGAGCCTGCAGACCTGCAACAATGCGCTGCTGGTCAGCTTGGCCGCCAGTGACCTCCTGAAGTGCTCCGTGGACACACCGCTGCTGCTCTTCTCTGTCCTGCACTACGGGAGGCACAGCCGGGTGTCGGTGTCTGTGTGCACCCTGCAGCAGTTCACCTATGCCCTGTGCAGCTGTGTCCAGCTGCTCACGCTGGTCAGCATCAGCGTGGAGCGCTTCCAAGCCATCGCCTTTCCTTTCCAAACCGAGAGGAGGAAAGCGAGGGTGCGCCTCTGGATCCTGTCCATCTGGCTGTGCGGCCTCATCTTGGCTGTAATCTCCCTGACTCTCTCCAAGAAAGCGCTTTTCTACATGCTCTGCCGTCCGCACATCGGGGGCCACGGCGAGGGGCGTCTCCGGTATTCGGATCCATTTGGACCCTACGTGCTGGTGCCGGTGTGGGGACTGTCTCTGGCTTTGATCGTTATCCACTACATGCGGATATTCAGAGTTGTGAGGCAGCACCGGAAGAAACTGTTCAACCGGGGAGTCCAGCTGAGGCCGACGGTGTCGGAGCACGTCTGGGCCTGGCTGAGTGTCCCTGCTCACCCGGCGCCACGGACAGATCCACGGGGCTCCTTCAAGTCTCCAGCCCATATGGGCTCCAGCAGCCCGCCGCCTCCCCGCCGGGCGGTGCTTCTGGTGGCCGAGGCCGGTACTTCCCGTGCGGGCGCGTCCACAGGAGGAGGACTCCCCCCGGGGAGACCCCCGGAGATCGTCGGGGCAGTGTGTCTTCTGACACCCGGGGCCAGGGAGCGGGGGAAGAAACAGATGGAGGGGAAAGTGGCGCAGCGTTTTGGGTACATAATCATTGCGTTCACGCTTTTCTGGGTGCCCATGGTGGTTCTTTTGCTAATGAATGTCAACTCTTGGCAGGACACGGACAGAGTGAGTGTGGCAGTTTTTTTTGTTTGTTTTTTTGTTGTTCAGACAATGCTGCAATATCTAAATAATAGAACCCCTGTGCATGGTAATACAGTCCTGCAATGTACACAGTAATACGTTTCTGATATTTGTCCTAAAGTGGCGTGCAAAACATTAAGCATCTTTAAAAATAAACAACAAAACCACAACATCTAACAACAGAAATGAGATAAATTAAATACAAAGTAGTAGTCAACAAAAACTTAAAATTTAGTAAAAAAGTATTATTTTTTCTGGGCTGTTGCATTGCACAGCTATATCTATTACCCTTGTCACTCACATAGTAGTAGCTGTTGATAAATCAACCATAATTTCGAGGATCCATTTGGTAATGGAAGAAATTAAAAAGATTTGTTGCTTTGCTGCTCCATGTCTGTCATTACAAATTGAATCTCTTGGTTTAAAACAAAAACAAGCAATCTGAAGATGTCACCTTGGTCTCTGGAAACTGGGACATATATTTTTTTCCCAGACATTTTAGACTACACAATTCACCAAAAATTAACCAACAAATTAATGAATTAATCAATCACAGCCCCACCTCATACTGTAGCTGCTGTGCAGGGGGAAAAAAAATATTGTACAGGTTTTGTGTCCTTGCACCATCCTAACCTCTCTGCTGTGTTTCCCACAGTTGCTGAGGGAGCTGGAGACGTCAGCCATGGTGCTGACCTGCATGCAGGCTGCGGTGGATCCTCTCATCTACACTTTAGTCACCAGACAATTTCGATCTGAACTAAGCAAGGTCCTCTCCTCCATCCCAGGATGTCCGCTGAAACCGAGAGACTGAAGCTTCAAGTCTTTGATAAGAACATCTGGGTCACAAGGACTGCACCTTTGGGATTTAAAAATACAACTGAAGCTAGATGTACACAAGCCACCGCCTTGTGTTTTTACACACACTCACAGAGTGATTCAGAGGCAAGAAGAGAGCCCACAGACTTTGTATTTGTGGCAGATATAGATGTTTTATCAGGCGTTTCACAGTCGGGACACAAGACAAGGTCATACATAATATCCAACACCTGACAAGATACGCACAGCAGTAGTCTCAACAACGACAGGTGGCATAGGAGGGCAAAGCAAAGAGTGAGAAGAAAACTGACTGAGCCCAGAAAAAGACAATCAAAAGAGAGTACATAACAGAGAGAGAGAGAGAGAGAGACAAACACAATCACAGACCCCTGTTTTTGTTGTTTGTAAATAAAAATGCAATCCTTCGACAGCGGAAATATGCTTACATAATAATTGAAACTGTGTCATTTTGAAAGTGCAGCTGAAACAAAACAACCTGTCTTGACACAGGAAAGCAGGAAATAAATCACGTTTAATCACTGTTCTTGCAACAAAAAAATACAGGGAACCTCACTTCTGCCGTTACCTATGTCAGATCCTTGTTGTAGCTTTCCATAGATTCTAAATGTCAGACTTGATGCTGTGAATATGAAGTCAATGTCTTTAACCCCGGTTTTAAAATTACACTGAAAAAGCTCTGCCTGTCTGTGCTTGTCTTCTTTTTTTTTTTTTTTTTTTAACTCCAGGTAAATTTGCACACAGTTTGACTAAACACTAATACTGGATCTAGGCCGCTGTTGTCACTGTGTACAGAACTAAATTACCAGCAGTATTAGCTCTCTATTAGGAATATCAGAGGTAAAACACACCCTGTTCCAACTCAGAATCTTTTTGGCTATCAACTTCGGGTTGACACGAACCTCAGGATCAGACTGAACGAAAGCACAACAGAGGAGTCTCAGTGTCGTGATGCACTGATATGGTACCAATATGCTATATATTTCCACCCATACGGGCTGATATGATGATGATGATATGCGTAATTTTAAGTCTTAAGTACAAATGCACGTGTAAAACTGGTTAAGCTTTTCAGATATCTCCATCTTAAGGTAATTAAATACTCTTTTTTTTTTTTTTTTTTAAAAGTCCATGATACATTTTGCCGCAAGTTTGACAGTTGTTTTAAATACAATATACTCCTACAGGAAAAGAAAGAACATCAGCTACATATGGGCAGACATAATGTTAGACCAATTCCAGTATTGCTTTTGAAATATGCTCTTGGCTGATGGACAGTATGCTGATTTAACGGTGGATCTGTAGCCCCGTCTGTGTGCTCTTGATCAACATTGTATTTCATCTCTGTGGAGCAGAAGTGGGTGCTTAGTCTGCTGTGACTGAAGCTGTTCTTCAGTGAAAGCCCAGCAGTGGTCTCATCCACCTAAACAAAGACAGACCTAACTGTCTCTGCAGCTGTTGGACTCAGAATGACATTCAAGATGAAAAAGGCCAACAGAGAGAGGCATCAGCTAGGAGGTTAGCAGAGCTAAAAGGTCGCCGTCCATAGTTACAAAGGTCAACTTTGATGGGATTTGATGGTGGGTAATACTAAAGTTTCACGGTGGCTCTGCGAGTCGAGAGAACAGACAGAATAGCACATGTTTTTGGTGACAGAGATCTGTGGATGGCTCGTCCAGTGTCCTCCATGTCTCTGTGGTCACCGTTACAACAGACTTCCCTGCTTTAAGTTCTCCAGAAGATAAAGTAAATAAAATCCTTTGAAACACCAAGGAGGACAAAAAGTACAAACACCAAGTTTCCTAACCACATAGAGTACACACATACTCAACGGCTTTGAAAAACGCCTGCTGAGGTCGGGGAAGAAAAAACGTTGACAGCTATAAAGACTACCGAAAGCATACTGTTGTTCACACAGGAGGTAGGGATACAACGGGACAACAACGAGAGAGAGAGAGAGAGAGAGAGAGAGTGAGAAAGAGAGAGAGAGTGAGAGAGCGAGAGAGAGAAATGCAGAGAGGCGCATGAGGAGGAGAGAAAGACAGAGTGAGGAAGAGAAAGAGAAAGAAAGAGAGAGAGAGAGAGAACAAGAGGACAGCTTCACTGGTTCTGCCAAACGATGGTCAAATATTACAAAATATTCTATTAACAATATTCACAAAGAACCCGGGCTCAGGACAGATTTGTGTCTGAAATTCTCAGCAAAAACCTTGTGCTTTTAATTGTGGTGGTTTGAATTAAAACATTTTTTTTTTGTTTTGTTTCTTTTTGGAGAATTGAGTTATTTGAGGTCCGTCGGGCTGTAAGAGCCAAAAGGGAACAGAACAGGCAGGGAGGGGGAAATTCAGGAAACTATAAAAACAAATAAATCTCTTTTTACTCCAGCAAAACAGGCACATATTGTGTAAAAGGCTCGGAGCTGAGAATTTCAGACAGAAATATGTGCAATAAACCCTTCAGAGTGGCAGCTAGTCAAATATACCATATACTGAGCCATAGAGACTTCCAGAAGAATTGAAACACAAGTTTTCAATCAACTGTGACGAACACATACACACTCACGCGCACACACACACACACACACACAGGCACATACCTCCTATCCAAAACATCACAAATCCTCTATCTAGCAAAAAGTCACATACACTCATTCACAAATATGAAACTTATAGGTGACGCCATCACAGACACACCTACCAGATTTCATCTTTTAAAGAATTTTCACTCGAGTGGAATAATATTGGACCCGAAAAGGAATGGCGGCAGATTTTATCATCCATCGACAGGTTAGTGGACCAAAATGACACAAAACGAAAGGGCAGGGTCAAATCAGTGTGAGAAAAAAGTTTTGATTATGTGATTCCCTTTGAGTTCTCTTCCTTTTCCCTTATATCTCCGGCAAAAAAAAAAAAAAAAAAAAAAAAAAAGCAAAAATCATAAAAAGGTGCTTTGTGCACAGTGACACGACTTGCTCTGGGAACTCATCGACAACACTTGGGAGGCACACTCTCACTCGCCTCCTCATCTAAAATGACTCCCTACACATATTTCCTGCTCTTTCACCCACACACACCCACACCCGCACCCGCACACACACTCGCATACGCGCACACATGCATGCCAACCACTAACATGAATATACTGTATCTAAAAGCCATCCTCCATCTGTACAGGGAGTCCGTGTCGTTACAGTACATGACCAGCAGAGGGCAGGCTCCACCACGGCTAGACTAGGACTCTCCGTGCTTTCTCCTCCATCATTCCCAGTCCTCCTCTGTCCCTCAGTCTGTCTCCATGAGTCTTTATCTGTCTTTCTGTGTGACGCGTCTGCGACCCCTAGTCTTCACAGTGCGGACACCTTCACAACGTTCTGGTGGGTGGGGCCCGCGGGCAGGTGAGCATCGCCCTCAGGGGTCGTCACTGGCGGTGTGGGAATGCTGATGATTGCTGTGGTGATCTGGCTGCTCTGGCAGTTCAGGGGTGCTGGTTCGTCTACGCGCATGTTCAGACTGGAGCGGCTACAGAATAGGAGGAAAGCAATTTAAAGATTAAGGATAGTCCGACATAATCTGAAATATTTCACTACAAGTTAGCCTTTTGGGAGATGGGTTTTTGACCAGAGGTTCATGTCTCACACTAATTGTGGTGAAGGAAAGGTGAATGAAAAAGCCTCCTTTCTCCTTCGACAACTTCCTTTGAGGAGCCCTTAATCACGTCAGTTAATCCCTTTCAAAGTGAACAAACCCCAGAAAATCCCGTGTTTAAATTAAATCACTATTAGTGTGAATGGATCAATATGACTTATCTGAAAATCCTCATGTTTTACATCTGGCTTTTTGAAGCTCCACTAAACTATATTTTTGACATAACCATCAAACCAACTGACCCAGTATAACAGTAATGGGATGCTGGTGGTGCCAGATCCACAGCTGTCTCAGGTTCGTCTTGCATGGAAGTTGCTTCGGTTGGAAAAGGAGATAAATGGAGAACAGACAGGTGGAGATTTAATGGTGTCTGAAAACAGACAGCCATCAGGGCTGTGCTGTGACAAAGTGAACATTACCATTCTGACCAAAAGACCCAGTGTAATAGTAATGGGATGCTCGTGGTGCCAAACTCACTGAGCATCTCTGCAGCTCTACACAGCTTCAGCTGCTCATTAAACGGTCTGCAGCCTTTTCTAGCAAACAACAGTGAGTCAGAGTAAACAGTTGCTGGTGAAGAAATTTGAGTGCCTCTCAAACGCAACATGTTTTCCTCCGGAGTTTGTGGACCAAACCAACAATGAAAGGTGCATAAATACTTGACACACATTTGTCACATGACCAGAAAAGCAACACCAGTGGCATGCTCATGTTGCTCTGTGTCTTCTGGGTGTGTGTGTGTGTGTGTGTGTGTTTTTTTTTTTTACAAAGCTGTTGATGGACAGACAGTATTAAGTCTGTGAGTTTGATTTGGTCTCACTGGTTACAGTTGTCAAAAATCCCTTTATGCCGCATAAATTTCAACTCGTAACCTGGTGATGCTGAATCCTGGATAAATACAATATATAATAAATAAAGTTAAACATTACTGTAATGCCTCATTCTGATGAAATGAAACACTCTTTCTCAGATTCATGGACAACTAAAAATAAGTGGACCATTCAGTTAATGTTGTGGGGACAATTTGACAGTAAATTAGCAGCTCGTTGTCACTTGTCATTAGTTACATGGTGGCTAATTAGGCTAATCGTAGCTGGTGGTAGAAAGCCTTTATTCCTAGCCAGTAGCCATTAGAAGGTTTTTGCAAAGATGTTGCACGACAGAACAGATAATGAAAGAAAATTGATTTTCAGTAGTTGTTTTCTTCACTTTCAGCTGAATACAACCGCTAATGAGCAAATATGAGGAACAAATTTGTTACAAAACACACTGTGTTTGTCACCACACACAAACTGACAAAGGACATTCAAGTCTTTTTGCCCTGACCTGTGGGAATCCTGATCTCACCTGGTGCTGAGGGGCTGGATGTGGATGGTGCTGAGCTCCTGCAAACCTTGTTGGTGTGTGTGCGTGTGTGTCAAAGGCTGCATGTGTGCTGGGGCACTGGCATTCGGTAAAGGGGTGTGATGCTTCTTGCTTCTGCGGGTGCAGCAAGTGCCCGTCACGCCGTCTTGGCTGGAGAGGGAGGGGCTTCGGGACGGGTAATTTTGCAGCCCCGCCTCCAGGTAGCTCTGCTGGTAATACTGCTCATCCACAAACTCATGGTTCTGCAAACAAAGACAAAGAGAACAAGACCGGCACAGGGGAAAAGACAGGGAGAGAGTCATAAAAAAGATGTGACATTTACAACATTTATATTTATGACTATGTACTGTGTATGGCTTGATATAGACTGTCATTTTCTGCTTCATAGCCTGGGTCAATAACTCCTCCGTGAATGTGTGATTATTTTTTATATCGTTGTGTGTGCGTGTGTGAGTGTATGCACACGAACATTGGAGCTTAGCTCAGAATCAATCATCCATAGTCTGAGTTTCGTAAAGCTTCTATAATCAGTACTTGTACATTAACAATAGATCACATGTCCACTTCTGTGTGAACCCACTCAACACCCAAATCCAAACGTCTCATCAGCTCTACAGAGCTTTGTAGCGTCTTTCAGCTTAGTGCTTTGGTTTTATGGCCCACAACTGTTTTGGTTCCCGCTCATCCGCTCACATTTGTGTTGTTTTTGGTCATGACAGGCAGCTGTTTTAAGCAGAAAACCTCCAAACACACACTGTGCTCTATCTGCCCAGCTATAAACAGCAGTCAAAGTTGGTGCTGGGGAGTTTAGTGGAGCATTTATTAGCTAAGAGTCAGGTGATTCCCTCAGGGGTTGGTGGAGAGAAAAACAGCTTAAAGACAAGCGAATATTGGGCTTAAATTAAAATCAGGTGGACACAAACAGTGTCTAGAGTAACTAAGAGTCTAAACCAATAAATGTTGCTCCTCTTCTGAATGAGTAAGTTGGCGACTGTTTGCTATCAGCGATAATATATCAGTGTTGTGTTTACAGCTCATTCCAGCTGTGATCAAAAAAAAAAAAAAGTTCTTATTGCACCCTTAACATACATTCATACTGGACTTCTTTTGGTCCATTTCCACACATTTGTAGAGTGAAGAATGAGAGTTTGGGTTTGTGCATGTGCACCGGTGCATGTCAGATTCTTTCGTTTGCCAGGCTGAAACACACAGTGCGTCTGTATCACATACAGGCAGATGAGCGCGTGTTGCAAGGGAAATGCAGTGTACCGGACATCACGCTACAGTGAGCTGCACTTACCCATGCACATACAAACACTGTAGATCTATACACATTGTGCCTGGCTGTCAGTTACTTTCACCTGATGAGCTACGGCCACAGACAAATGTATGGATGATTGCACAATTTGGGCTTTTATCTTGAAGTTAAATTAATATTTTAAAATCTGTGCAACTGAAATTCAGGTGTGATTCTGGAAAAATCAAATGTACATGTAATGTGTTTATGTGTGTGTGTGTGTGTGTGTGTGTGTGTGTGTGTGTGTGTGTGCACACTCACAGTGGTCTTCTCCAGACAGTGCAGCAGGTGATGGTGCTGGCTCTCTAATAGAGAAGTAGACTTACTTAACCGCTGCTCCTCCTCAGTGGAACTCTGTAACACATAGACGCACAGACACACACAAACAGAAACACAAACACGCACACACAGAAACACAAAATTAGCTCGATGCCACATTTTCTTTCAGGACTGCACTAATCAGATGAGGGAGGTGTGCGGCCGGCTGCTGTCTCAGTACCTGATCAGAAAGGTTCATCTTGTATGGAAGTTGCTTCAGTTGGAGAAGGAGACAAAAGGAAAACAGACAGGTAGAGTTTTACTGGTGTTCATAGTTGTGCGTTGACAACAGACAGCCGTCAGGGCCGCAGTCATGCCAGTCAGACACAGGGAACATTACTATTCTTACCCTGAGAGGCATGTCTGCTATCATCAGTGGAGCCAGTGCATTGATCTGTGCTGGAAGGGAGACTTCTAGCACAACTCGCCCCTAATGGATATACAGTATATACAGTTCATATAAAAATTTCCATTGTGACATTTTGCCTCCATCTCTGTTATATCAAAAGCTGGCTACAGGCGACTCGTTAATGACTTGTTTTCCATATTCCTTATTTTTTATGCCGTGGTCCGTTTACATGTTTATTTGTGTGTGTGTGTGTGTGTGTGTGTGTGTGTGTGTGTGTGTGAACAAGTGGGTGCTATTTCTAGTTCTGTGGTGGTTTGGATGCGAAACTCACTCACACTCTCAGCGGTGAGGTGAGTCAGAGAATAAGTGGATTATGGGATGTTGTGGATCTTGGAAGAAAGTAAAGAAACCAGTTAAAATAACTAAAGCAACATTTGATTGTTAATACCCAGCAGTTCATTTGCCTATTACTTTTCAGCCCGTATGTTTTTTTTTTTGCTTTATTAGACCAATAAATCATTTTACTGCCAGGCCCTGAGGAAGAGTTAAAGCTTGTAGATGACATTTCCTTCGTGCAGACAAGACACATAATATTATATTGTAAAGCTTTTAACATTTTGCTATCTACTTGCTTTAAGCACACTTTGTTTCCAAGGTAATATTTGGAGCAGACTTTTTTATTATTATCTGGAACAATATAAAACAAGATTTGAAATTTAATACCCTTATACATCTAACATCTAACATCTAAGGATGGTTTTCTAGAAAAGCTGGTGCTCAAAAAAGATTTCTCTGCATTATTGTCATAAATACTAGTAATAATAGCCTTAGCTTGAGCCTGGGAAGATGTCTCTTCAGGATATTGCAGAATGCCATCATTGGTGTTGTCAGAAGTACAATAGTGTTTCACATATACAGACTTTCAATGGGTTGCATCAGTCTTTCCCAGCAGAACCTGTCATAGAGCTGGATATAAAAAAATGAAACAAAACAAAACAAAAAATAAACAAGGACAAAAACTACTGCCCTGATCCTGCATGCTCCACAGCACTGCCGGAAGGCAAGTAAAATGCCATGTTTGGAAGATTTGTAGTAGCAATTTTCTGTTTGTTAAGCAGGAGGCTGGTGCTGTAAGCAGAAGCTTCTTTTGCTGAGAGGGTACATTCCTGCTCCGATGACTCAGTTTGTCCGAGCCAAGACCGCTCACCTGTGTTCATGCTTCTTATCTGTACCTAACACAGCAGTAAAACACAGGTGTTTAAGCTGAGTTATTTCAGTGCTTCTCTATATATGTGACTGCGAGCCCGCATCAGCAGTCTGTCTGGAGGCGGCTATGGCTCACCACCCAGGTGGCCACCATACTGTAGAGTGGAAACAGCTTGATCTGCTGAGCGACAAAACACACTGTGTCACTCTGCATGGTGCTGTGCACGTTGTTAGTAAATAGCTGCATTAACATTACACTTAAGCTGGACAACAATTAACATTTTATTGAGATGACATACATCTTAATGTATGACCTTATGGAGTGTTAACTGTTGACTTTGGACATAAAGTCCTGAAGCTGATATAGAAAGAATGTGATATGACACACAAAATATATTAAACAAAAAGAAAATGAAAGTTCCATTTATCTGCGCAGACAGCTAAGGTGACTGACTGCTCATGAATTTAAATAACTGTATCTATGCAAAGACTGAAAAAAAAAAAAGTCCTGAAACACTGATAATGTTGCACTTAATTACTTTTGAGCTGTCGCTGCACAATATGGTTAAGGAAAAAAGTTCTGTTATTGTATTTTCAATGATAGATAATTGTGACTGTGATAATGAGTTAGTTCTACTGAACAAATACATGCATACATATTGGTTGTAGTGTCTAAAAGAAGCAGTGTCCATGCTACAATAAACAAAATAAACCACCATCTTATATGGAATACCGTCAACAATATATATATCTTTTTCAAGATTGTCTATTAAAGCTGTTTTGTCAATAAATATTTTTAAAACTTAAAACAAACAAACAAACAAAAAAAAACATGGGATAAAGCAAGATCACCATTCAATATTTCATATTCAGACAAGCTTTACTCATGACGCTTGCATTTAAGATAAATGGAAACATAACCACTTACATAAAACCTACACTGCAGCTGCTGCAGTATATTGTTTCTTGAGGCAATATCAATATGAAGTTAATGCATTATTCAGCTATAGATTGAGTATAAGGACTGCTATTGAAGCGAGAGGGAGTGAGGGAGAGAGAGAGAGAGAGAGAGAGAGAGAGAGAGAGAGAGAAAGAGAGAGAGAGAGAGAGAGAGAGAGGAACATAAAGCAAGAGGGAGAGGGAGCACTTGTTTTTGTTTTTGCTCTTGCACTGTGTCAGCCCCGGGCCACTATAATGCTTGTGAACCACAACGTTTTGGCGAAGCCTGGAACATCCTTGAGTTGTGTTTACATTTCCTGCTGCATTGCCTGAAGCCAGTTCCTCAGATGGGCAGCTGCGCTCAGGGATGCTCACATTAGAAATGCCGCTCAGTGACGAGATCACAGTGAGCTGCTCTGATGGGATGCTGGGTGCATTCTAAGAACTGATAATTAAAGGATGGGCGAGCGAGGCCTGCGTTCAGTGACTTGGTTATTGCCCGCTCTGAAATCCTCAGAACCATCTTTCCAGGAAGATGCAGAGGTCAGGCTTTCTGGGTCATCATTTAAAAAAAAAAAAACAGTACAAATGTGGGTGTGTTATGTGAAGCATATGTGGTCCCAGTGTGGTTCAGAGGCTTTTCTTACCGTGAGCTCTAGAGCTTCGTTGAACAGGCCGTTACGCTTGCTGTGGAGGAAGGCACTGGAGCTTCCCGTCTTGGATATTCGTATCCTGGCCAAGCGGGCTTTCTGCAAAAAGCAAGACACCACAGAAGCCACCTGTTAGCAAGTGCCTATACCATATCACATGTCAGAATGACTGGGTATCATCCTGACGCATCCCACTGGTTCGAGCTACAGCACTTTCACACGCTAGATACTTTCGTTGTGATCTTATAGATCAAATCAAACATGTGCTACTAAAGCATTCACTCTCATCTCCTGTGATAAATTCACTCTGATCCCCCGTGATACTTATGAATGATTTATGGTGACTACACGATAACACATTCATTGGGTAGAAAATCAGTTAGAGAGGCAGCTAGGAGTAGAGCAGGTAAATCCTGTATGAATTAAGCAGCTAAATGTCATTCTGCATCTAAAACCCTGAATTCAATTTATTTGGGCTGTTTCTGTGCTGCTGTGTTAGCGGTTTTGTTTCGCAAAATAAGTCATGGAAGTGTCAAGGCCCATATTACTCCACGTCTTCACTCATGAGCCGCTATGTTTGTGTCGGCATCCTTAGTTATCAAACCTGTACAGCACGGTAAGTGCACAGTCCACTCTCTCTCTCTCTCTCTCCTTCTCTTTCTCTCATGCTGTCAAATCCCTCCAGCGAGGCAGCCCGCAACAGAGGTGAACAGGAAAAGCGAAGGAATACGAGGAAGAACAGGAAAGACTCCGGTCTTTGGAGTGAACTCTTTATACATCAGCAGCTTTGACACAGTGGACGGACTCTTCCCCAACGCCCTGGTTTTAGCTCTAACTGAAACGCACAGTTGTTATGTGAATGTGTGTGAGTCTGTGTGTGAGAGTACGTTAGTTTGTGTTCACAATGAAATACACATAAAAACGTGGTTCTCAGTAAATCTCTTAGTTAGGCAGAACAACTGCCTTTACAGGATAGTGTAATCTGAGTCACTCACTTCTCAAAGGCCCACCATTTTCCCATCAAAGTCAAGAGCTGGGTGTCAGGGTGGGAGCAGCTATAATGTGGGTGTCTATGTGTGTGTGTGTGTGTGTGTGTGTGTGTGTGTGTTTCTGTTGCTTCTCTTTCTGCATTTTAAAAATAGAATGACGGATTCATTGAAGGGAAATTGGAAGAAGGATAATGTGAGGTGTGTGAATGATGAGCAGACAGACAGCTCGTTTAGCAGGGGGCCCACGTGCTGCTGGGGGGTTAATTGAGTGTAAGGATGTGTGTTTGCATATATCTCCATGTGTGCTAACGCATGCACGCCTCATCTTCATCACTGAATTTCCATACATATACATATGAGCCATACAGAGAGCCAGAAGAAATACCTTACTCAGAAAGAGTATGCTAATTCAAGCGCATTCCCTCCACTTGAGTTTCATTTAAAACATGGTAATGCTTGTTGACCTGCGGGTAGCACATGCCGTAATTTAGTAATCTAAAGAGAGGCTGGGGAGATAAACAGGAGTGCATGTGAACACACACAGTGGTTAAAGTATAACATTGCATCTCGAGCACAAACCCAACTGCTGTCAAATTGCTTACATCTCCTGTTCTCCTGCATCTTTTTACCTCTCTCACCCTCCCTCCCTCCCTCCCTCCCTCCTGCTCTCCTTGACAAGTTCCCCTCGCTCTCTCTGTGCCCTCTCACTCTAACACCTATGTACTGTATATTTGTGCTGGCGCAGCACTCCGACAGGCCTTTGGGATAACCCTTCTTTATGTTCTGGCATTGTACTCAGCCAATGGGATTGTCTCTCTGGGGTCACCATATAAACAGGAGCCTGTGACTGTGGCGATGGTTGCCAGGCAGCGCAGGGGTAATGGAGGGGACGTTAAGAACATGTCCCGCTAGATTGAATCTACTTCTGCGGCACTCTGATAGATTCCCAGGGCTTTTGGGATGCGGGTGCTTGTGTCTAAGGCCCATCTGTGCTTTCAAGCAGAGCCACTGCACGACAGATTGAGCCAGAGGAGTGTAAGGAGCTTTCAGCTTTGACACCTACACATACACAGAATACCATGTGGAAGGTAACGTGGCATTGACACACACAGACAAAGCACACAGAATGAAAATTAAAGTGCTCATTTCTATTACATAAGATTGTAATCAGAAAATTAACAGATTTCCCAGTACTACAGCGATATTTTCCCTCACATAGAATATGCTTAGGTAACAGGTTCACAGAGAGTTGCTTTATGAGTCAGCTTTAAGCATTTAAACCTAATATGCCCTCTATAAACAAATACACAAAGGAGATCAATATAATACAGATATTACTGTATTCCTAAAGTCCAATTAAAATCACATTTAGACATCACTTTCTGCGGTCATAAATAATCTGAACGTCTTTTTAAATGTATTGTAAATAGGTTTTAATATTGAAAGGGAGAAAAAAAAAACTGTCTTTGGGGAAATATCTAAAATTCTTCTTTTCTTCTCAGCAGCTGAACAAGCTAACATGCAGGAGAAGACGTGTGTTCATGTTTGTAAGAAGGAGACTTCAGAAGGAAACCACAGGAAGCTGTCGCTCTCGTGTTGCATAGCAGGCTCAGTCAGTTTAGCCGTCTGCCTACGACTGAACTTTATGTCACTGATTTATGCAAATGTGGTTTCAAATGAAGTGATCTGATGGATGAAAGCAAGTTATCCAACCATGTAGACAGAGAACTAACAAAAAATATAAACTTTCAAATGATCTCTAACACAAGACATGTGATTTACAGATATAGATGTATGCTTTCACTGACAAAAAAAGTATAATAATGTAACAACTGCCACCCAGTTATTGGTTTGATGCTCAGTATCACTACTTGTAACAGTCCAGATGTTTTCATACACACACACACACACACACACACACACACACACACACACACACACACACACACACACACACACACACAGGTCTAAAAAACTGATCCAAACACCTTTTTTCCCCTCTTTGTTTCCTTTCCACAATTTAGGCTCAATCACACTTTTAAGATTATAGCTATAGGATGGAAGCCAGCACAAATGCTTCATTTTAACACCATGTGCTGCCAGCTGAGGGATCTAAACTGGCAAACCCTCAAATGATTTAGAAAACGCCACATATCCACTGAGCTCCCATGCCATACTCCGCTGAGCATTGCCAGGAAGTTTTGTTAGAAGTTAATTTTTTCTGCTTGAAAGTAAAAGTTAAAAAATTCATGGCACCTTGTGAGTTACAGCTTTGTTACACTCCCTGTATAGGATTTGGCTGAGTGAAAAAGTGGAGCAATCGAGCTATGAGACTAGATTAGGTTCTGCCTCAGGCCTGCCTTGGAACCATATAAGTGAAAGAGGAGACCATCTGAAGAGACACACACACAGACACAGACACACACACACACACACACACACACAAATAGCTGTGGAAGAGCCTCATTTTGTTTTGCAGCTGCCACTCATACTAAGAGTTGCTTTTATACATGCTGACATTTCTGCCACAAGGAAATAAGTCAGTTACTTTCTCTGAGGTATGTTGCTTTATGATAAAACACATACCCATACATACACACACACACACACACACACACACACACAAGGATAGAAAGCTAGAGAGAGACAGTGACAGAAACAAGGAGTCAGCCTGAGAGAAAAAGAGAAAAAGGAAGCGAGAAATTGGAGAAAATTTGATTCTTAAAAAATCCATCTGGGAGTCAGTGAAGTCAGGAAACTGTGAACGATGGCAAGAATTGATTTTGAAGAAATCAAGTCCTCTGACACCTCTGGCCCCAGATATCTGCCTCTGTAGTAAAGACAGCTTAACCTCGGACTAACACCACTCAGAGACAAAATACCTTAGCTAAGCCTGGATTACCTCCTCTTTATAGAGAAAAGTACAGCTCTGCTCTGCAAGCTGTTGTGATGATGCTGATATTTATTTATTTATTTTCTTCTTTTTTTTTTCTTTCTTGTCATTACGGACATAATTCACAGCGCAACTCTTGACCCCACTCAGTGAAGTCTCCTGTCAACATTTCTTCGTCTCTCTGTCTGGTCTGTCTTCTTGCAATGTGCAGACGATTTTATTGATCGTCCAGAGGGAGAAAACACTCTCAGCTAGAAGTCATCTCCACCTTTTGACTTCAACTTTCTGAGAGAGGGCTAAAAACAATAGTGAGATGATTTAGAGGAAATGGAGCGGGAGGGAGGGAGGGCGAGAAGGGGACTTGTTTTTGTTTTGTTTTGTTTCTTCCATGTCAGCCCGGAGCCAGTGCAATGCTCATGAACCGCAACAGACAGTAATTTTACTATTCACTAAGTTTGAGGACAACAACTGGTCCAACCCCAGACAGACTTTCAGTCAAAGTGAGAAAAAGACAAAGGCGGCAAAATAAAGATGGCAACTGAATTTTTCACAGAGGCAGGAACAATAATGGGAAACAAACAATGAGAGATATGAACAGATTCTGCAGCTCTCCAACTGAGTTATTATCTACTCTTAAGCCAAATAAACTCCACCCTGTACACTATATTGATGGGTAGTTAAAATCATGTGTTTCCTTTAATTATAGAGGACACTTGAATAAATCTATCAAACAAAGACGGTTTAACCCTCCGTGTGAGAACCATCAGGTTTGTGTAAATGGGAATGACACATTTCAAGATACAGATAATGAATGTTGTACAAGGAAAACAACAAGTCATTCGAATTAAGTTTGTAACACATATGTAGAAGTGTTTTCTGATCTGATGCCACTGTCAGTGTGATGTCACCATTTGTCTGTACCCTCCAAAACAAAAGTCACTGTTGAAAAATGTATCTATTTTACTATGTAACAAGGTTTTGTTAGGTTCAGGCACAAAAACAGCTTGGCTAGGTTTAGGGAAAGATCAGGTTTTGGGTTAAAATAAGTATCTTGTTGGGGTTAGGGAATCTTCGTCATCGTGCTTACAATGATAACCATGTGGTCAAGGAAAGATCTGTCATGTTTTGGTGTCCCATCCATCCCCCCCAACCTCCTCCTACGTGGACTTTGTTGGCCCACAACAATGGTAACACTGTTGTTAAAAGAAAACACGGCGTTAAGGTGGTTCTGCCCTTTTAAACCAGGGATCAAGTCCATCTGAGAGGACTTATGGAACTACACACCAGGGCTAAGGTGGCAGAAACAGGATTGTGTGCTTATGTTTTCTTGTACAAGTTTCTTACACAGTTAGAGACTGTTCAGGGTGAGTACAAAAAAAGGCCCAGTTATCACACATCTAGCAAAGCTATTCCCACTGCAACTCTCACTGTCATCCTATCACAACGTAAATACAGTGACTGCACAAATTAGCTCCAAATTGAAAAAGTTGAAGAATTACCTGGAATACAATTAAAGCATCAAGTCCAAAGTTTCAGCAGTGAACTACAAAATCAAAACCTTTGCTGTAAGCATAGAAGCATAAATCCAGCTTTAAGGACATATTCACAGAACCAGGGAAACCGATCAGTTCAACTCATTTTCATTCCCACCAACCCTCTAATCCTTCTGTATCACTTGCCCTTTGTGATTCTCCATTTAAATCTTGCCCTCTTCAAGGTGTAATACTCAGAATTTGTAATTAGACCTACCTGAGGATATTATTACCTTTATGCAAATAAGCTCTGAGGTGCAAGAAAAAAGGAAACCCCCGCAGATTGGCCACTGTATCGGATCACTTTATGAGATCATGTGTAAAAAAAGGGAAGGAATTCAAGTCAGTGTTCAATTCACTGTCGAACAAAAGTAGTGACACTGAAGACTATAGGGAGGCAGAATAGAGAATATGTCTGTGTCTCAGCTGTGTGTTCATTCTCGCCACACAGCAACTAGTGGCATCCTCATGTATCTTTCCTTTGTGCAGAGAGATGGAGCAGGGGCTGTCTCTCTTCCACCACCCAGATGGATGGATAATTGTAATGGGAGCCCAGAACAGCTAACAATTAGACCTGAACAAAGATAGATGTGGATGGGTGGGAGGGATGGGGCAAAGGATGTAGGGAGAGAAATAAAAATGGGGAGAAGACAGGAGGTGAACAGAGGAGGCTGGAAAATGCTGAGGGACCAGTGCTGCACTTTCTCTCCTCAGTAAGTCCCCCTCCCTTTCCTCCTGTCTGCTCTCCTGTCATTGTTAAAGTACTGTGAAAGGCAATCTTGAATGGCTATCCTATTTAACTCTCAGTTAAACATAGCCTTATTCTAAGAAATGATCTGAGGAAGAATTGATTCTCTGTGAAATATGACCACGTGCAGGTAATAAATGCTGAGCAAATGACGTTTTGCCATGGTAAATGAGCAGTGACACTTGCTAAATGGTTGTCTTAATGGGCGAGAGGGTCATGTATCGTTAAGATTATGGAGCATTAAGAAACAAAACATGTTATGTGGAGGGTAGTAATGGGGTACTGAAGGAGACGGCACGTCTGAGTAATGCATGGGTGGAGCATTACAGATCAGTTGTCATTAGCAGTTGAAAAGTGGACCATACAATGTTAATGGCTCTATCATACACCATCTACCCTGGGGTTACTTCTTTTGTGGTGTGACAGACTGTTGTCTGCCAACCTAGAGTCAAAGAACATTAAGTTAATATAATGTAACGCGCACCGAGCTGAACACATGTCAGCAGCAGTTAAAAAGGGCAGTAAAATCCATTTCAGTTGGTGCTAATTTTACTAAAAGCAAAAGCAAAAGTCAGGGGATCACTAAAGTCATTAGAACTTATCCTTTCAGTCTGGACCAAAGCGATGAACCGACTGACCGACCTTGCCTTCAGTAGAATAAAATGAGGCAGGGAAAGGAAAGGCTGCTTTAGTTAACATCCAGATGGGATGCGAAATCAAGTCATTTACAAAGCATCTAACTCTAAAGCTAGCACAATATGTAATTCAAGACATGCTCCACTGAATTTAAGCACACAAGCTTAAATGCTAAGCAACACTTAATCCTGTGGGCTAATTTAAGACAGAGATGGTACACAGATTGCCGCTCCTAAATGCTCTAAAATATCACATTTGCAAACCTATCATCATCCTTGGCACTTAGACCTTGATTTGCCGTAGTAATAACTCTCTTAAGGATCAAGGCATCCAGGTGGAATATTATTATGAAGGTAATAATAAGGCGTTTGAGTCATGTTGTTATGAAATGGAGAAAACCTCTCCATTGGATGTATGGGTGCTTGAGCAAATCGCTGACCTCACTGCGGGCAAGCCAGGGAGGCATTCAAGTGCCTGAGGGAGACATTTAGTGCTGGTTAATGACGACAGCACTGTCATGCTACACTGGTCACTTGGTTGGTACTTCTGGAGGTGTGTGTGTCTGCTGCCGAGTGGTGTGTGTGGGACACTGCACCATACTGCGGCTCAGTGGAGAACACACAAGAAGGTAGAACAGACGAAGGTCAGGCCTTAAGTGACAGGAAGTATGGTGGATGCGTGCGCACGCGCGCACACACACACATGCGCGCGGATGTGGATCCACGCGCTCAAACAGATGCACATACATACACAAACAGACGGACAGACACACACCTTCCTTCCAGCCAGCACCTCATCTGGGTGATAGCTATTTCAGGAAAGAACACAGCATTAGGACACACACCGCCTCCAGCTCTCCCCCCCTTTCCACTCTCCCACTGCCTCCTCTTCTCCTTCCTTCCTTCTGGCCTTCTCGTCACTGCTCCTCTCCTCTCTCTTTACTGACTCAATAATATACATCTCATCGCTTCCAACCTGTTTTCAATCTAGATAATTTTCCAAAACCTTCCAACCCTCCTTCTGTCCTCCTCTGTGTCTCCTTTACCTCCCCCACACTTGGCCGCGCTACACTGGAGTCTTGCTTGGCAGACAAGGTTACGGTTAGTTAAGACTGGGCAGCGGTCAGGCCACGGTCGAACTGCAAGACTTTAAACAGATTTAAACTACAACCAGAGAGCATGTGCAGAGATGGATGGCAGTAATCACAGAGAGGGTGAGATAGGGAGGAGGAGGGGAGGATGGGAGGGGGGGTGGGGTGGGGGTGGGGGGTGGATGGAGACAGAGCTGAGCTGAATTGAAGGGAGAAGAAAAGAAATAAGTAAAAGAAGTGAAAAAAAAGCGCCTCGCTTGGAGAGGTGTGAGCGAGAGTGATGAGAGAGAGGAATGGACTCTGAAAATATGTGTCAGTGTGTGCATGTCTGCCAGATCCAAACAAACACGCTACTATCTATCTCAGGAGAACAAAAACTGTCAGGCCTGCCCTCAAACTACGATTACCAGCCCAGTTTTGTAATGTGCACCAGCTGATGCTGCTACCCAGTTTGGCTCATGGACACCACACAACATGATTCTTTAAAGGTCTAAAGTGTGGGCTATTTACCCGGAGGAAGACAGGATCTTTATTCCTTCCACAGTTTAAACACAAGTTTACATAATCCATTAATGAATTTGTGCCTGTGTGTCTATTCATTATGATACTTTCAAGGATAAACTCTCCTCATAAGAACAGGCTGACAGGCATTGTAGGGTTTAGGTTTGGGTCTTTGGTCAAGACTGGAGTTAAGACTAGGTTGTGGAGTTAAGGGATACTTTGGCTTAGAGGTTTTTGATATTCAATAATAATAAGAGTCCTTCCAGACGTAGACGTAGACTTAGTTCAGCTAAGGTCGTGGATCTTAATTGAATAAAACAATAATAATACAATCTGCTAATCTGTGTGTTGTTTGATTGGTTCACGAAGAATGTGACATCTTTTTCCAACTGAGCTCCACCCATTTAAAATCAGTGAGTAGAGTCAAATGTGAAATAACAAACCCTACTTTATCTTTAACAGAAAATTTTGTGTTTATATAAAACCTCATTACTCACAATAATAAGCTGATAGGGACAATGTATATATATTTTAGTATCTTTAACTATTTTTCTCTCTCAACTTTGTAAGTTGGAACAATTGGCTTTATTAATAGTTATTAATGGTTAATGAATCAATTATTTATGGATTAAAACTTATATCTAAAGCATTAGTTGAATATTTATCAACAAAAAAGTAATTAGTAACAACATACAAAACCTTTACAAATATTGTTTTATTTACAACTACAATTATTGTGGTTGTACGCCTCCGCCAACCAGCCAAGTTGCAGGAAATAAGGTCACAATCTGATTAACAGCACTGACCAATGGCCAGCGGTGTTTTAAAGAACATTATGATGTCACAGGGAAGTTGACGTGTGACGACTCTAAAATCTCATCACTTAATTTTATCCTATTAGACATTTTGTTAAATTGTTTTGTAAGGTCACCGTGACCTTTCACCTTTGACCACCAAAAATCTAATCAGTTTATCCTTGAATCCAAGTGAACGTTTATGCCAGATGTAATGAAATTCCCTCGAGGCGTTACTGAGATATTGCATTCCTGAGAATGGAACGAATGGACAGATGGAGGGGTGTGTGTGTGTGTGTGTGTGTGTGTGTGTGTGTGTGTGTGTGTGTGTGTGTGTGTGTGTGTGTGTGTGTGTGTGTGTGTGTATTATAACATGTTATTAATTTAGATTGTTCATCCATATCTGGAGAAATTTAATAGTGAATTTTCTGACTTTGGGAAGGAGCTGCCTGAAACTCAGGCATTCAGCTACACTTGGCTAAACTAGCAAATTATTCTTAAAGCTGCACAGAGACATCCTAAGGAAGACATCAGTATTGTCTGACTCTGGGTAACAGGGAAATAATCCTCTAAAACTTTATGCAGTTTATGCAGTGCAAAGGGAAAATAGGAAGGTCAGGGTTTAGGTATGCATGTCAAGTGACGAGGGCCATTAAAATGTGGTGATACTCACTGAATATGTATCACACACCTCCTGTTTGATGTGAATATAATGTAAGTGAATATGCATTATACACACATCATCATTAGCTTTAGGGAAGATCTGAACCCTGTGGAGTCCCTTCCTCTGGGGGAGAGAAACGTCAGAGCTCCCCTCTGGGCTGGAGGTCTGGCGGTCCAACCCTCTGGGGCCCAGATGAAGGGAAATAAAACTGTGTTCACCTGTACCTTCTGCGCCCGCCGCTTGTCTGCTCTCTGGTTCTGGTGATAGATGCGGCTAAAGTTGGACACGATGACAGGGACAGGCAGGGCAATTACCAGCACCCCACTCAGAGAGCAGATCGAACCAAAGATCTTCCCTGCGATCGTCTTAGGAACCATGTCTCCGTACCTGCAAGAGGTGACAGGAAGAAAGAGAGAATACATTTAGTGAATCATCCTATTATACATTGAATAAAATCTTTGGTAGCCCAACCTTGTGGGCACACACAGCCGACTGAAGGTCATACGCATCACACAAACAGAAAGACACACACATACAAACACAGCTTGCTGCCCATTCAGTCTCCTTGCACAAGGCTTTCATCTTTCTCTTTAGGCTTCTCCATGATGCACAAGTTCATCCCCACCAGAGTAAAGCTTGACCTGCGAACTCTATCCCACCCCAAGAGAGAAAGAGAGAGGTGACTACCAAACCCACTCTCTCACTGAATGGCACAGTAAAGTCCACTGACTCATTTACTGAGAGCAGATACTATTAACCTTTAGAAAGAAGAGAGAGAGGAGGGCATGGTGAATGCCAGGGACATTTCCCAAAAGTCATTTAGCCCAATTCAATCTGAAACATTTGCAAGTCAAAAGCAATCCCGTCTCGGGTTCAAAGACAGACAACGCAATCTAAATAACTATATTATAAATCCCTCATTTTCCAAGGAAGAAGCCAAACTGCAGGAATCAACAGTGGAGGGAAAAGACGGAAGACAGAGGAGAAGAAATTCAAATGCTAAAAGAGCACAACTTAAGTTGGCAAAGCAACCTTTATTTCTAATGGTGTTCATTTCTTATTCATGAATAAAAAGAGCAGGTAATTTGTTCTTGTTTTCCAGCTAAACAAGAAATTCTACTGAATTTATTAGAGGTGACTCCAAGCCAGACTACAAATAAACCCGAAACAAATAGCCATTAAGCATCCAGCATACATATATATATATATATATATATATATATATATAAAATTATATCAAGCTTGACTGTAGAAAGATTTTCATGTTTATGTCAAGGTAAGGAAGCATTTTGAGCACAAATGTTTTTGTCTTTCGGTTATACAAACCAGTAATGCACAACTAAAATAATGGCTTTTTGTCTTCCTCCAACCTCAACAATTACCCTCTCAAATTTACAAACAACAACTTTTCCATCATATTCATCAGATTCATTTATCATAAGAAAACCAGCCTCACTGCAGCCAGTGGACTCTAGGAATCACAGTGTTGCTACTTTTTTTTGTAAATTGTTGTTGCGCAGTCCTTGTTAAGTCTTACATCTTCTCCATAGAAATGGCTTCAAAATATTCTCATCTCAAACTGTCCAATTACCCCACAGCAAAAGTGCTAGACAAGTTAGTGGGTGCGTATTACAGACAGTCTTGTGTAAAGAGACAAATGAGTTAATGATTCATGGACACACTCATCTGTGAAGATATCTATTGCAAATTTGCAGTTTGGGCTGGCCCTCAGAGGCTGAAAGGAAAAGTCGCAGCAGAAGCGAAGCCAGGAAGACAGCGACAAAATGTTGCAAGGGAATCTGTCTCTTCTCTGCCTCGTCACACTCACCCCTGTAGAGAGCAATGTGGCGTGTCAGAAACAGTGAAAACTGAGAGATGTAGTGGTGTCAGTGAGCTGCACTGTGAAGTGTGAAGTCAGTACAGATAGGTGGAATTACAGAGGTTAAGCTACGCTCATGCATGAATGGAACCACACACATATACTATACACAGGCTCAAATATGATATATTTAAGAGAGTGACACTTTAAACAAAATTCTGAGCTTTGTGTATTTCACTTTAATATTTTAATTAATGCTACTTTATATGTTTACTCCACTTCAGCACAGAGGGTAAATATACTTTTTACTTCACTCCATGCATTTTACTTCATATTTACTTTATAGATGACAATTTTAAAAACCTGTAATTAGCATAAAAAACACAATGTGTTGTTATACAGTAAATTAAATCAACCAACAGTATCTAACATTGGTAAAATAACCCACAGCACAGCCTGCTACAGCATTAAAATACTGCTTATATGTTAATGCATCAGTAATAGCAAAGCAAGAACGTAATTGACAGAGCCAGTTTTTCCTGCATAATGAGTACTTTTACTTTTTTTTCCGACAAAACAATATCAGAAAAATTTTCAAATGGTGGTATAGATATTCCTACTGAAGTAAAAGATCAAAATACTTCTTCCAAAACAACAAAAAGAAAAACTTTGTCTGGAGGTTCCTTATTTCCAATCATCTTTCATCAGTGCTGCAAGCCAGTGTGTGACAGATGGAGCAACACATTTTCACGTGGATACTAACAACGCAAGAATAGAACAGCATTTGGCATCGGTCCCCTGATGTATCTGTAATGTATATTACAAGCCCCTATGGACTTGGCAGTGCACGGATCTAGTCAATCAACCTGTTACTGCTGCTAGGCATACATACATATGCAAAAACTGACTCTCACACACACATGCAGGCAAACACACCAGTCTGCACATGTGGAGTGGTAAACTTCTGCTAGATATATCGCAATCCTTGCAAAACAAAACCTTGAAAATGATTTAAAAACACAAATCTTCAGAGAATGTCAGTACTGCTGTGTTACTTTGGATCCTGTTTAAGCAGCATGTTTCACAGCAATGAAATGCTAATGAGGCTGTTTGTGCAGTGATGACATTAAAAAGCTAGAAAAACTCAGTCAATACTTGAAATGTACTTCCAAGTCTTGCAGATATCCAGCAACATGTTGCTCAATAGCACTTATCAAATTCATTCACACTGACAGATCACAGAGAGTAGCACTGGTTGTTATTTGAGGACTCGGCACACAGTACCCTGGAGGGTCTCCATAAATGAACAATAATCTGCTTAAGAAGTTGTCGTCATGATAGTCCTTTTAGAATCTAATGAAGCACTTCTGTCACAGTCCACTGGAGATGGAAAAAAACACAGAATGGTAACATAAAACACACAACTCCATTCAGTTCATTTTGGAGAAGGAGATGAAACTTCATACTCATTAGTCACAGATTTTTGGCAAATACAAGCCCAATATGAAGCCATTTAAGTGGAGGGTGGTTTTTGCATCAACAAACCAAAGCACTGCCCACACACAGTGAACTGCTGGTCCAAAGAATATACTTACAGAGAACATTCATCGTCTCTTCCAAGAACTTTAATGGCCTTTCTACCCAAATTAGGCAATAACAATCCCATCAGTGGTACAAAGGCCCTATCACTACAAAACATTTCATCTCCTCCCCTCTTCAGAAGATGTTTCCATTAGGAGGAATGAAAAGCTAATCATATTCATCTGCAAGTGTTCTTTAATGGGATCCTATCAGATTGTCTGATAGAGGCCCTTCTCTCCTAATACTACAGTCAATTTGCCGCTCCCATTTAGTCAAGCTGGTCTGTCGTGTGCTGATACCATCTTTAAGCCATTATACATAGCACAGAGATAAAGCTGGGCTTGCACACATTAAAAAAAGAGAAAGTCGTAATAAGTGGTGCATGTGTGTGCATGTGATAAGTGAGGTTAGATGTAATTTCTCTCCCTCCTGTCTGGATTAATGCTGGGGCCATTTCTGACCTCGCAAGACAACACTGACGGTGGTGGAACGAGGTGGAGGTGGAGGTAAAAGTCTCAGAAAGGAAGACAATGGATAAGCAGTTAAAGGTGGTACACTGGAGGGTGAGATATTTTTTCCGCAGATGCAGTGCAATGGGTTTTTTTTTTTTCTCTCTCCATAAACCACTGCCCTCTCCTCCACTCACACACAACCATGAGTTTGCTTTATGTTATATATGTTTCTATATGCGCACACACACACACACACACCCACCCACCCACCCACCCACCCACCCACCCACACACACACACACACACACACACACACACACACACACACACACACACACACACACAAACGCAAACAAACACAAACACCCAGGTCAGGTGGGCAGGTCAGTCCTCGGTCAGGGTTGTCACATCCCATCACAGGATGGCCGGGTCTCTGCGGGTTAGATTAATAAAGTCTAGGAAGGATAGATGGGAGGTTATCGAGTAGGACTGAGTGCTCTTGTGAGGGTATGTGTGATGGATGGGCTTATCAGAGATGGCCTGAGCTCTGACAGACACACAGATTTGTGATGATGGCAGGTCATGTCATGTCAGGTTGGGAGAGCACAGCTCAACCCCTTAAATTCACACTGATAAACCCAGCCAGCATATGGGTTTAACACAAAACAAGTATGAAAGTGGCCAATCAAAAGGTAGTATACACAGACACTCTTTATGCAAATGATATATGCTTTGCAAAAAAAAATAAAATTCTCATAGTCTTTTTATTGTATTGGCATACTAAAAACCATCTGCACAATAAGATTGAGATTAACTGTTCTGAGCTGAGTCACGGAGCAAATATTAGTTGCTGGAATTTGTTTTCACTTTGGGGATCATAAACTGCTTTTATGTATGTGCAGCAAGATCATAACGCCATATTGATATCGGAAGGATAGGAGGCTTCTATTAAAAAAGGGAGGGCAGGAGGGAGGGAGAGAGGGAGAGGGAGGCAGGACAGCGACATATGAAGTGTTGAGGGCTGGGTTTCCGTTTACAGACCAAATCCCATGTGATTCCTCTGCAATTTTCCTCCGTTCCCTTCAGACACAGGCTAAGTGATTCTGTTTGGACCACAGTCCCTTGCGGTTGATTGACCCCCCCCCCCTCGGAGATCACCTACTGGTGGTGGCAGTGCGTTCAGTATTAGTGAGCGGGTTTGTGTGTCTGCTGTTGTGTGACATGTTTGTGATATGTGTGCATGTTTCGTTTGTGCTTTTGCGCCTACTCACATTAAGAGCATGACATGAGACAGATAATAATGAAAAAAAAAAATTACATCCTGATCAAATAAACTCACTGTGTGGTTCCCCTAAGGATGATTAAATGTGTGACAAATATAAACATATTTTAGAAACATCATTAATTATTATGGTGTAATGAAAACATGACAAAGTGTCATAACAAAAACATATGAATGTAGAAACAGTGGAGACCTAGACTGTGGATAATTGTACTAAAACAATAAAACTACTTAAAACTACTAATAAAAATGCATATTTAAAAAAAATTTAGAGCCAAAATGGCTGATTGCTTAATTGATTAGTTGATAAACTATATTGACTATTTTTATAATCTGTCATTTTTTGAGAAAAACTCCCAAACATTCTCTGGTTACAGCTTCTCCAATGTGAGTACCTTTGGATTTTAATCTGCTGGTCTGATAAAATAAGACATTTGAAGATGAAATGATTAATTGAGAAAATAAGCAACTGATTAATTGATAATGAGAATAATAGCTATTTGCATCTGAGTTTGAATAAGTTGTCATACTAGCAAAGACAGATATTAATACACACAAGGGCTGCAAGTGTCACATGTCAAAACGCCCACAACTGTTGTTTTCTGTGCAAGCCCACACACAGGCAAGGTCTTGATACATGTCAGTGCAGGTTCACTCATCAGTACACACCACTGAGCAATTTGGGCTCCAGTGTCTTACTCAGCCAAGGATCGAACTGCTAATTCTGATTAATAAACAGCTCTACCTGTTGAGCCACAGCCACCCTGTTGCCCAGTGCTGATGATCCTCCAGAAAAGCGAAGCATTTTACACCATTCACTCCCCAGATCGGCACTACAGTGTGCACTACTGTGTGTTGCAGGGCAGAGAAAGTGTACAACCAACAGCTTTTGTTAAATTCAGTGCCCATTTTAAACCATTTTGAATAGAAAGCATTTTTTTGTCTTACATTTAATCCTGGTGGAGGATCACTACCACTGCCTTCAGTTCACAGCAGGTTTGCTGAGAGAGCTAAGACCTTTCAGCACCATGGAGAGCTACTACAACTTCTATCTATAGCAACTGCTTACACACACACACACACACACACACAAACACACACACATACACACACACATACACACACACACATTTCATTCTGAAAATCAACATCTGCCTGCACCACACTTTGCAGCTACTTTGTTGACTACTTTGTTAATGTCTTAAGCTTTGCAGGCTATGAGATGTTTTGGCAAAACGGATTGCCACTACCTGTCAAACCGTAGATGACAGATAACATTTGTGGTCCATAATTAAAGCCTAGGGCTTGACGATGAAGTTAAAATATCAATATATGCTGTATTAGGATTTGGCAAGTGAATGCAAATTCACATATAAAATGATCAAGCTAATGATTAATTGTATTTTACTGCTATGCATTACAGACAGACTTCACATACTGCATGCTAAATTAGCTTGAGATCAATCAATTTGGAATATATGATCTTGTACAATAAAGTCTATAGTTCAAATATTGAATTAACACCAAAAGCAAAAGCAATGTTATATGTCATTGCTGCTCCAGACTAAAAAAAAAAAAAAATAATAATAATAGTGTATGATAATAATTCATTCCTACTGGCATCAAACTGTTCCACAGAACTCTGCTGTACTGGATATAGAAAGAATATATAAGAATATAGAAAATAGACTTATTTCAGCATATTTAACAATTTCACATCCACTGCTGAGGTCGATTTTGAAAAATACATGTGTTACAACAGTGGCCATAAATATGATGCCTCATAAAAATATCCATAAGTGGTAGTAGAGTTCCATTTTTATTGGGAACCTGTCACAGGCCAATGACGCTTGGCTCTTTTGGGTTCAGCAGAGTGAAAGATTGTCTCTCCAAGCCTCTAACTCTCAACCATTCATCCACCTGTACTCTCATCTGACATTTCATGGCCAGTCACTCAGATGGAAGTAACTCTGATGACACATTGCTCTTCAGGGATGGGACAACCATCTAAAATCACCCCCACAAATGTCACAGCAGGAAAGCAAGAAATAGGGAGGGGGAGGAACAACAGGTAGAGCGAGAGACAGGTAGACAGATAGAGAGAGAGAGAGAGAGAGAGGAAGAAGGGAGAGTACAAAAAAAAGATAACACAAGAGGACAGCAGAGAAGAGATTCAGATAGTGTCAATGCTAATATGTAGAGGGTCAGATATGTTTGGTTAAATATGCCTCAAAAGACGTCTTAATATGGATTAAATCAGATACACTGGAGCTACAATAATCTCAGCTCTCCCTTAAGGCAGCTCAACACAGATAATGAATTCTGTGATCCCAATTTGTGGAGCTCGATTAAGAATTCCCTCAGTCTTAATGTTAATGTTAATGATTGCTTAACAAGTGCGCTTACGGAAAAAGTGAAGAAGGTTCAAAAACAGTTATTCTGTCCGAGATGATCCTCGTTGGAAAAGCAAGATCCAAACTGTGTGGTTCCAACGGCTCATTCACATCAAGGTTACAACTGATCCTGCAATTTTTCTTGCACAAGATTTGCTGATTAGGAGCAATCTTGGTCATTAGCATCCAAAGAAAATGCAGCTTGTGTGGGTAGTGTGAGTAGGCAACAGTGACCTTTGATGCAAACAAAACAATTTCAACTATTTCATAAAAACATTTTAAAAAGATTTAATAAAAAAAGTACCAGCTGTAAATGACTGCTGACAGCACCATACCTTGCACTAATCAAACAACCCACTCACAAGGCAAGGCTACGGAAATGAAATGAATAAAAATCATGAATGTGGTTTTCATAGCGAGATTAGTATGAAGTACAGTATACAGCCCTTGCTTTGAATGGCATGTTAATTGCACCAGTGACCTTGTTTTGAACATCTCTACAATAGAAACCTGGGTATTATGAAAGGTGGGAACAATGCCAAGAGCTGAACTGTAAGATTCGAACAGTGAAAATGACGGAAAAATGTTCCCAGCACCTGCCTTTATAGCTTCTCTTATAGCTCCTCCAATACATTGACTGTCATTCACCTCTATGTAATACCTTCATTAACCACCTCTTATCATCTACAGTAGGAAAAGCCTAAAGTAACTTATTGTCTTCATTGTGCTATGGGTGGGTCATCAGGGCCTGGGAGATAATCTTAGCCTGAAATGAACCATTGTATTGCTGCAATGTAAAGGGCTTCTTTTGCATTTACTATGTGAATGAAAGGGCATAACAAAAGTGCTGTGATTGCATTTCAGCTCCGACTGCTCACATATGACTTCACGTGGGGGGCATTTAATTACAGTGCCACAGTTGCAATATCTGCATTGCTATTGATGCACTAGCTAAATGCTTAGGTTGCAGCATAAAACTTGCTTTTGTTCTTGTGTGTGCTATTTGTGTTTGCTGCTGGAGCAATGTCGTGTTTCCTCTGAGAGAACACAACAACCAACCATCTGTGCCTGATGGTAATAAAATTATTGCACAAAACTGTCCCTTTTCAGCCATAGAGTGGAGACACTTATCCGCCACCTGCTGATTGGCTGGATTATTTTGGAATAATTCATCTACAAAAAAGGCCCCATATAGAATGCTACATTGAAACAGTCAGTGTTTTCTTTACTTATCCACACACAAAAGCTGCCAGAACTGCAAGACTATGGGAAAATCCAATTTCTTCGTCTTCCACAGAGAAGTGTGAGGCAGGCATATAGGTCATTTCCTCATTTACATTTGTCAAGTGATGAGAAGGGAATGGGAGAAAGAAACACACAGATAAGTTGATAAAGTGAGGGGCATTACTCTCACACTGCACTGCACACAGAGGAAAGGTCATCATCATCACTCACTTCACAACCAATCGCACAGTGGATCACACTGAGGGATTGCTGCCACTTCTCCCTAACACACATTCACTTTGCTACATTATGACTTGGAATGGACTAACTTTGACACTTTGCAGAGTTAATCGCAGCATTGACTTTTCGCAGCATCGTGGTCTATATTTTGTTTTTACCACAACCAGAGTGAAGGCTTGATTTTGATTGGCCAGAGGGTCTGCATTGTTTCAGGCAACTGTGCAGGTCTGGTGTAACATCCCCATCACCGTGCTAAATCAATACACTGGGTAGGCTTTGGCCATTACGCAGTAACAGTTTCTCCAAACTGATAGAAGATGCATAATTTACCCTATGGCTGAGAAATATAATGTAGAAAAAAGTTATAGTATTATAGATGTCTGTGTTTTGTTTTTTCCCCCAAAAACCATGTGGTTTGTAGCGGATTATCCCCATATAATCATCAATCAATCAATCAATCAACATCAATCTCACTTTTCAAAATCATAAAAATTGAATCTAGCACCAGCAGTTTGTCAACTGGGTTAGGAGAAATACCTATGTGAATCTAAACTGAGAAGACTCAACAAGGAAAGATCAAGCAGAAGCCATCACAATGCTGAAGCCAGTGCTTAATGTGCATATTGCTAATGAGATAAAAATGTATTTCACCCCAAAACAAAAAAAAAAAGAAAAGAAAAGAAGACATTAAAAAAAACTTTAACTTCCATCTTTTGTATTTATGGTTGGCTCATTTAACTTCTTCTGTCTGTTGGAGACTGTTTAAAAGAACTGATGTTTAATTCATGCAAATAAAGTATATTGAAGGTGATATAATCCATATTTTTATATTAAAAAATGGATCACATTGCTACTTGCACACAAAGGGGGTCAAACACTCTGCAGTTCCCCTCAGCACTTTATCAAGCTTTATTAAAGGGTGAAAATAAGTCAGTGTTGTGTTTGTAGCTTGTTTCTGCTGTGCTGTGTTAATGCAGGGTATAGATCCAAATATAAATATGTTTTTAAGTTATGTACATTGATTAACAGGTTGTTATAACTCTCAGCAACTGGTGGTTGGCAGTCGCTCCACTCATGCATCACCCCATTGCTCAGATTCGATGAGAGCGAGCAGCGAATGCAGCTTCTAAACATCACTTTAGAAACCTACTCCTGATCTTACAGATGTTATTTTTCAGAAGAATCCCATTATGGGGCGTGAGTACACTTACTTGCCAGGATGTCAGTGAATAATAGTCAGGGACACTGTTACAAGCTTTGCTCATTTGTGTGTGGGCATGTGTCTGTGAGCGAGTGTGAGTGCCTGTGTGTGTGTGTGTGTGTGTGTGTGTGTGTGTGTGTGTGTGTGTGTGTGTGTGTATGTGCCTGTCTTTGTAATTAGCGATTACCAGAGTGCTATCAACAGAACGCTTCAGTGACTCCACTTCCAAGAGTAACCAGGAAGTGCAAACACAATTACCAGAAGAGAAGGCGCATAACAACATTTAAATATGAATTACATCTGAGATAGGAAAGTCCCCAAAGCTTGCACTACTTACTGCTTGCATACTGCCTACTTCACAGGAAAAAGTAGTGCCATTAACACCACCATGTGTCTGCCTGTGTGCATATCTACGTGCGCATGGTCATTTTTAAGGCAAGCGAGTGTGCTTATGTACACAGTCCTGATAGTAGGCATATCTCTATGAGTGCTGAAATACTTTCAAGCTCCAGAGGGCAGATATGAGTGGATGTATGGATAAAACCAGTAATGGCTGTAGGTAATTGAAACAGGAGCCCATCTATCTCTGCAAGCTTGGGTACACTGGACAGCATGTCAGTGTGGCAGAGGAAAGGAGGAGAGAGGTTGAGGGGCTGGGGCATAGTTACGTGGTTCAGTTAAGCTGCTAACAAGAACTAACAGCTCTCGGTAAAAACATGAAACTCTTGAGAAACGTTTGAATTCTGAGATCGATCTCCTTTGTTGGATGCAAGACAACATCAAAAACAGAATTCAGGCACATACACAACAGGCCTTTCACTTGGGAATCGAGGAGAGAGACGGGAAGAAAACAAAAAGGAATGAGACAGCAATTACAAAGCCTGTCACACAATTAGAACCCAAACAATATATCAGATTTTTTTTAATTTTTTTTTTTATGACAGATTAATGCTGGCAGGTATGCAAATTGAAATCACCACTTTTCCACTAGCACCATTTTAACCATTGGGTTAAAATTTTGATCTGTCCCACGGTTTGTTTTATGACCTAATACCTGATGTACTAACGACATTCCCATCAGCCTCTTTATGTTAAGTGCTAGTTATGAAATGTCAGCAGATGCTAGCCTGCTTCAGTAAGATGGTGAGGAAACATTATGTGCTAATAATCAGCATGGAAACATTGTTACTGTGAGCTTGTTAGCATGCTGATGTTGGTGTTTAGGTCCAAGCACCGCAGTGCTTCAGTAAAGCCTCAAAGTGCTGTTAGCTTGGCTGTAGACTCTTAATCTTGTTTCAATACTCAAAACCCTTATTTTTCCTGTTTCAATTTAATTAGAGTTACAACTTTTACGAATTTAATTTCCTGCTGTTTCTTTATTTTTTTGATAATAAAAACTGAGCCCAAAGAAATTAGCCTAAACACTCAGAGGAGGAGTTTTTCCTCTCATCTTTTTTCTATTTACCTGTGTCTGTGTGTGTGTGTGTGTGTGTGTGTGTGTGTGAGGGAAAGGGATAAGCTTCAGTGTCTGAGAGGAAACTCAACGATACAACAGTGGATCGTGATAAAAGTGACGAAACTGGATGAAAAATTAGATGTGTGCGTTTCCCTACTTTATGTTTTACTTTTAAGATTAGTGATGGTTTATCTATACCTCAACAAAGAGACTGTCTGTGCGCAGGTCCACATTACAACACAGTGCATCTAAAACAGAATACACCAAAATGATAAAGTGTAATTCTATTTGTGGCTACTTTAATCCAACTGTAATCTAACCTATGTGTTTCTTTCATATTTCTACACATGCTCCAGCCCTTTCATGTCCTCCCTGTGCTTGACCCCTGCTGGAACTAATATTCAGAGATGAAAAGAAGTGAGGCTGTGTGGCGAGATAAGGCTGGAGCTGTGAGGAGGGAGACGGAGAAAGGTCAGAGCCCAGGAAGTTCAGGGGTCATCTTCACCCTGCAGTGAGCTTGCGGTCATAACAGCAAGGTGACCGAATGGCTGGTCCCAGTACACATTTCAGACAGGGATCAAAAGGGAAGAAGGAACAGAAACAGAAAAGAAAGAAATACAACGAAGGAAGAGAAAGGGAGGAAAACAGAAGGTGTATGTGTGTGTAGGGGGAGGAGGAGGGGGGTCGAGGGTGACCCCTGCAGAGACAAACCCCAAATGAGACAGAGGGAGGAGAGATAAATTGATAGAAAACGGGAGAGAGAATGGTAAACCACATTTCAGGACGTCGGATCTACTCTGCCTCCCATCCAGGTCACTGTGATTGCATTTGTTTAACTTGGCCCAGACCATTACCTCCCATCCAGTTGGAACGTGTGTGTTTGTGCATGCATTTCTTGTGTGCTTCTGTGTGAGTTTCTTTGCGTTTGCATGCACATGTTTGTGTGTGTTTGTATGTGTGTGCGCATGTGCATGTGCATGTGGCCCCCCACATAAACCAGTAGCTATTTTTCATGTTACTATTTTTCATTTCCTGTAATGCATGTGACTGTAACACAATAACCTAAAACTCAGTGGTAATACAATTCTTTTTCTACAGATTTTTCTTCCTTCCCTGGTTCAGCTCTCTGCTGGTGAGCTGCTACCAGATTTCCACAGCCCAGTCCAATGTCAGAGTGTCAATAACTAACCAAATGTGCCAACAAACTCAATATAAGAAATGTTCTCAGAGGCCCTGGTGGTGCAGCAGGTCTAGAGTGATTGACTTGACTAAAGTATTGAACTATTGAACTTTTTCCCAAAAGAGATGTAAATTAATTAAGCTCTGGTCCTCTGCTCGTGCCTGCGCTCCCATGTGGCTCCCCAGGTGAAGCCATTCTCCATGTTACACACCCCGTAGCTCGCGGACTCTGCTGATTAAATTATCGCTTATCAAGTCAATTAAAACAGATCTATAAAAACTACCCTGGTGTGAGAGGAAGGGAAGTAAATTGCGCACATGGAGGCCAGCATTTTGTCAGTTAAATGCTTTTTTTTTTTTTTTTTTTTTTTAGATTTTTCTCAGGAATTACTCAATACTTTGGAGCGCTTCACCCAAAAAAAACAAACAACTTTTCATTCATCCTCCATTTCAACACCAAAGAGGGCTCTTAATCTCAGCTCTTTGATGTTGCCTGTTGTCATGGGGACCTTGTGAGCGCCGCAGCACTGAGCAGCATGCAGAGTGCCATGTCACTGCGGTTAAAAGGGTTACATTAACATCAGCGACAGGTTACATTAGAGCGGGGCTACATTACCCATTAGTGGGAGCAAAACACATTTGTGGTAGCAGGGCCAGCTCGGTTAGCATTTAGCACTAATCTAACTTATCAGGGGTGAACACTCGGCCCATTTGGTTTAAGTGTAATTCATACTCCACTACTATCTGAGGGCCACAACTTTAGAGGCTCTTTTCTTTTTTTGTGTGTGTTGTACAGCTTTGAAACTGCACAATACAGAGTTAGAAATACAGTAAAAATGTATTTCACTTTGCACAGCTGAAGAATATCCAACAAGGGTCGATTTCACTCCATCACTGAAAGTGAATTCAGGGCAGAGCAGGAGTTGATACACACAATTTGCTGCTCATCTCTCCTTGAATCAAAGATGTGTCTGTCAGATTGTTTATCTGTGGCCAAGAATATTGGCTTGCTGCAGTCTGAGCTTATCACACGCTGTTTTACGCTGCCTGACTTATTGACTGTGAACATAGCCAACATGGCTCTTCTCATCAGTGTCCAGCATAATGGCAGCATCGACTGTACTGATCTATGACCAAGTCTGATGGAGAGGCGGTCAATACAGCTAACTAGAGCTGGCTGGTGTCTCTAAATCCGCTTTAGGCTGGTCAATATGCTGTCCAGTCAGAGCACCGGAGATAACAACATGTCATCACAACTTGACAACTCTATCCATGAAAAGTTAACAGGGTAAAACGGAAACTAGTGAATGTTCTCTTCGATGGGCAGCACTCAAAATGCTGTTATAGGTCTACATATTAAATACAAGAACCAAAAGAGTGTACACTGCTGATTACAACATTTTTCCAGTTTGTATTGAAATTTAAGCAGTTCAAGTCCTGTGAATGGTACAAAGGTAAATCACCAAATAGAAAACAGACTCTTTTCGGGGATTTAGACCTTGGTTAAATTACAGTTTTCCTGCGGCAATTGAACTAAATGGAGCCTTAAAAGTTAATGCAAATAATTTCTACAGATTCCCAACTTTGAAATCCTGCAGTGTTGGAGCAAACTGTTATTACCGCCTCTGACACATTATTAGAACAATACTGCACTGCAGGATGTTGTGTTGTATGTTGCAATCAGAATAATGAGAAAAAGGCAAGTAACAGAGGAAGACTGGTTGGTCAGGGGTTCATCCCACAGCAGGACTATGACCTAAATCATTAGAAGAAAAGAAGAGGACGGTGGCTCCACATGATGGAAGACCAGCACAGTCTCCAGACTTAAACCCCATGGAGTGTTGGGGTGAAATGGACAGAAGGTGAAAACAAAGCAAACTACAAGTGCAACACACTTGTGGGAACTTCTGCAACAGTGTTGAGATGAAGTTCCTCCACAATATTTATCTACAATTTGCCATTGTAGAAAGAATGTTTGGCTGCTGGATGAGTCAAACATTTAGATTAAATTTAGTTCATGAAGAAGATTCCATGATTCCTTGTTTTTAAAATCACAAATTGTTTATTTGCTCTGTGGTTCAATTTCAGAAATACTGAGACATTCAGTTTTGTCAATTTAAATAACAGCTGGAAACACTGAGGTGTTCTAAAACTTTTGATCAGATGTGTATAAACAGCAATATTCTCCCAAACCAACCGTGGCAATAGTTAACAACAACAGTCAGTCTGTCAGTATGGATCAGTGTCCGTGGATGAAGGTAGCTGTCTGGATGTGTGTGTTACTGGAGAAAAGTAGGCTGCAGGAGAAAGTAGGGCATCACTGAGACTCAGGAGAGGTGTCTCGAGCCCAGCCTCCTGTCCTATTTCACTGCCTGGCGAGACTGGCATGTGTGTTTGGTGCGTGAGCGTGTGTGTGTGTGTGTGTGTGTGTGTGTGTGTGTGAGATTCAACAGAGGGAGCACCCTGGGCAGTCAAGGTAAAGCTTCAGGCACAGGAGGCAGAGAGATAACAGGTGAGCTCCAGGGAGGCTACCTGTGGGAGAGAGGAGGCCCAGTGACAGGCCTCTTTGCTGGGGTGGAATGGATGTGCAGAAGCCCCCAGGGCATAGACCAAATGTCAGACAGTCTGTGCACACATATTGGAAAACTGCTCTGAGCTTTATTGGAATTTGTCACCTGTGTGTGTGTGTGTGTGTGTGTGTGTGTGTGTGTGTGTGTGTGTGTTTGCGTGTGTACACTCCAACTGGGCAGATGACTCACAACAGGAAAGAGAGCCCAACAAGGCAGCACAGACAGGTGGGGGAAGTGTGCATGTAGGTGTTTTTGTTTGGCTGTGTGGGTGCAAGAAATAAGCTGTCGAGTGTCACTGTAAATATATGCTGTACAGTTTCACAAGTATGCACTATACAGCACAGCACATACTGTGCTCCCACACCCACACCCATGCATAAATCCACCCACACCCATATTATGCACACACATGCATGCATCCAGCCACACAATATTTAATGTAACACCAACAGACCTTATTCATCTATGAGTCCCCATTCTCCCCTCCTCTGGAGCTTTGCAGCACATCACTAATTCATCCCTGGCATTTCCCCCCATTGCTAAGTAAGGGCAGCCTTTGAACTGACAAGCTGGCCCTTTAGTGCTGGGCCAGGTTACATCTCAGCTCCTTCTGTAAGCCTATATCCAGGCAGGGTTCATACCACACTGCAACTCTACCCTTAAATGACCAGCCCTAGTTATGGAATCAGAATGGAGATGTAGGTTACTGTGCGAATCGTGCACGCCTATTTGATCTTTGACAGGAGCCGGCCTCGCAGCACCGGTATGAAGTCAGTGGGGTGTGGGTGTAGTGTCGGGTTGCCAGGTTAGGTTTTGATGGGAGAATTAGCTGGTCATGTATCCTTACATGTAATGAGGATTGGGTTTGTGTTACAGCACCTGTGTAGCAGCAACTGTGGATAAAGCACGCTGCAGACGAAACAATGTGAGAAGAGGAACAACTATAACATCTGCGGAGGTGTTATTCCACATGGAAATACATAAACAACAACTAAAATAAAAATCACCAGATAATTTTAAATCTTTTGGACAGAGTAGTAACTTATTTGAAAAAAAAGGGATTAAAACACTGCAGAGCTGCTGATTTATTGCCTGTCAAAACAGTGACCAAACCATGTAGTGTGGCACAGGGAGGGTGTTTTGAGCTCAACCACTCTTAGATTTCATATATTGATTCTGTCTGATTGTGCCTTGACTGATCTGAGATAGAGAGAGAGAGAGAGAGCAGTGGGCGAGTGGAAGTGCAAAAAAGAGGGCAGGCTACAGGGAGGCACGATTAAATTTTAATTTCAGAGAGGTCCGTTTTTCCTCAAGGTCAAATGTGAAAACAACCTTCAAAGGAAGCGAGGCTGAAAAAACGAGCAGCTCTGTAGGACTGCTGGGGACCCACCCATATTATAGAAAAAGCAACATATTCCATGTTGAGAGCAGGGGCCAGTATGATATGGACAGCTTGTTAACATGCACTACAAGCCAATTAGTAACCATGGTGATGAATGAAGGAGGAAGGAAACATGCTGTCTTCAACACAAATAAGCTCTCAGATCAGGGTTTGCGGAGCATTACACCGACTCACACATTATGTAAATAATAAAGACATGTGCATGCAGGCACTTGTATACACGTATACATACTGATGTGCTTTACGAAGATACACACACGCACACAAACATACATTAACCAGAGCCTGAGGATGATTTAAAGCCTCTGTGTAGTAATGGGATCAACTGAGAAGGATGGAAGCCAGGGGAATCCAGGCATCACAAATCATTTCCATCACACATCGGTGCTAATGCCACTGATACTAATCCATCAGACAGCCATCTTCAATGCAGCAGATAGCCAATCTATCAGGTTGTGCTGCACGCAACCTCTCTTCCCCCTGACTTCCCTTCACATGTGCGCACACATGTGCAAACCACTTTCAAAATTGCACCGCAAAGCTAGGCAGTAATGAGAAGTTGCTCATGATTTGCTTATTCCCCACAGCACTCAAACACATCAGTCAGTAACATCATATACATCGCACCGCAATGTCGTTCAGGTTGACCGGACTCATCGGATACAAAGATACAGATGTTAGGAGAATCAAAATGTTCATGGCAATTTTATCTGCTCGGTTTAAAAGAAATAAAAAGCCAGTAACCCTGTCAGTCCTCGCATAAATATTAGAACACTCCCCAAACTATCATGGAGGAGATATTTGACTCTAAAAAAATCTTCATACAGAGTGTTTTTTCGGTTACAAAATAAATAAACAGATGTTATCTCCACAATAGGCTTCCATTGATGACCTATTTAGTCTCCTGCTCTCTTGATAGCCTCTTCATGGGCTCTATGTCCACTTAAAGGGATTGCATTAACCTCTGTCACTCTCTGTGGGCAGATGAGCTGCTCCCTCACCCTCCCTTTAAGACATACTCTGTATTAAACTCTTCCTTCTTTGGCTGCGATCCCTGTCTGGCTCCTGTCCAGCTAAGCACACACACACACACACACACACTACTTAGAAAGCCAGACACAGTCCAGTGTGTTCTTGTACAGTGTATCACTGTACAGGATCTGACACTTTTCTCTAGCCGGGTTATGATTTTACTTTTTTTTTCTTTTCTTTTTTTTTTAAGGACTTTGACAGCACCATCTAACTCTTTTTTTATATGGATAGATTTGGGGATGTGATATAGGCATGTGGACTGAGGGTGACAAGTGAAGAAGAGAAAGGGAAGCCTATAAGTTACAGAAAGAATGCACATGCTTTTGTAAGCAACATGAATGTACAGAGTCTGCTGTGTTATTGGAGAGTAATAAAAGTGCCATTTCTTTGGACGTCCTGCTTAGCTACAGTGCATGTCTTGCTCTGTTTGCCTTTAAAAAAATGGCAGAGCTTGGACTGACACACATTGCTTTTACACCTGCAATAACTCTGCACGCATTACAGATGCTGAGAGAGACATGTGTACACACACCCAGCATCTTTTCATTCCTACATCCACGTCTCTCTTGCGTTCTCTCACGCTAGCTCAAGTCCTCCCAGAAGAATTTACATCTCTTAGCCCACCTGTATTTGAAGCTTGTGCAGATTGCCTGACAGCCGGTGTGCCTGGTCCTCTCTACCGCTCGCTCTGCCCTGCTCCCTGCCCTCTCCAGCTGGCTGTTCTTGCCTTCTGCTCCCCTTGTTGCAGTCTCTGCACCAAAGCAGCTGGTGTGCCAGCCAATTTCTGCCCTCTCCCCAGCCCGCTCTCCCCTTGACCGTCTTGGAATGAACACATCTCTTTCCTCTAAATCTGGTGCCCGTCATCTTTTCGTTTCATCTTCTGTCCATCTCCATCCACATGGACGGGTCGCTTAACTTTAGCAAAAGCAGCTGAAGACACTGTGGAGGATGCAGGTAATCTGTGCATAAGGACAGAGCATGCAAATGTATGTAGGCCAAGAAAGCTCATAATATTTAGGCCCACAGCAGAAAAGAATAAAAGAGAAAAGACCTCTACTCTATTGACATAGAGTCATATAAAATAGTAACTTAATTGCTGTGTGAAGTCTTGACTAATGGCTAAAACCAAAATCTAATGAGTTCATCCTTGAATCCAAGTGAATGTTTGTGCTAAATTTGAAGAAGTTCCTTCAAGGCGTTAGTGAGATATCATGTTCACAAGGCCAAAACTGTGTTTTGTGAGGTCACCACAAACCTGACCTTTGACCACCAAAATCTAATCAGTTCATCCTTGAGTCCAACTGAATGTTTGTGCCAAACAACCCGAAAACAATACGCCTCCAGCCCTGGCTGTCGAGAGGCAGAGGCATAAAAAGGGCTTTACCCCTGACCTTCGATACAGACATCTCCCTCCCGCACTAGGAAAGGGTCAGCCTGCTACACAAATGAAACCCTCATCAACACTTATAGAGGAGCAGAGAGAGAAAACAAAATGTTATTACTAGTGCTTTTAAAAGCGGGAGAGAAAAATGCAGAAATCGAAAAATCCACACTCTTGAGAATATGTGTGTGTGTGTGTGTGTGTGTGTGTGTGCATGTGGCAGAGACACACACTTCTTACTTATACATATATATTTGCAGATTCACACACACGCACACACACACACACACGCACACACACACACACACACACACACACACACACAGAGTACAGTAAGACTTTCACAGCTTGACATTCCTTCCACTGAGCTGTGTATGTTGAGGCCATTCGCTCTGTCAAAACATTTCAACATAGCTGGGGAAGGAATATACAACACCAAGACCTGACTGCACGCACGCACACACACACACACACACACACACACACACACACACACACACACACACACACACACACACACAAATATACACTTCCAGCCACATACAAAAACTCAAGATACACATCGCTGCTGTCTGGCTCTGGATACGTGTCTGTCTGAGGACAAAAAACTATAAGAGGGTGAAAAACAGGCTTTACGTTTGTGTCTCTACGCCGAGAGAACAGAGAGCAGCAGGGAGCCGTGGAGGTGCTGCACCTCAGCTCTACTCTACTACTCCGCACTCTCTGCTCTGCCTGTGTTCAATGTTTCCCTGGCAGCTACTGCTAAGGGCCATCCTTGTGAACCTTAAGAGAGACGCTCTGAAGAGATTTTCGGCTAACCTGAGGGGACCCTGATCAAATAAATTATTTCTCACTTTCCACTTACAGAATGTTCTGCTAACTAATTGGTGTCAGCGGACAGCAAAATACTCATTTAAAATCCTGTTTTTGGAGCACTCTCCTGAGCAGGCAAAATAGTTTAAGACAGATTTACTTGAAAAACAGAAGGCGAAGCCCCTTCCCGGACACAACTATTATTTCTAACCATAAACTATCTCTCAGGAGAGTTTTCTGTTTAACACTTAGATGAAGATATTCCCGTTACTGTCTCCATGAAGAAAATTGTCCCTCCTGCAGTGTTTGTAATGATTTGCAGCGCAACCTATTAATTTGGTCACCAGCTTCAAAACAACCAACTAACAGGGTTATGGAAAAAGTACAGATGGACACTCCATTCTCCTCGGTAAACATTTGGAGCTGAGCTGAAAGCTTTTCCATTTCAGAGGCTCCGCGTCTGTAAGAGCACAGCGTGAACATGTGAGTGTGTAACTGTGCATGACTATTATCCCATTTCCATAGTAGCCTGTCTTATAATTTGATGTGATTGAAGCAGAAGGCCTTCCTGTCCCTTTGTAGTGTATGTGTTAAGTGTGTGTGTGTGTGTGTGTGTGTGTGTGTGTGTGTGCACGTATGTGCGCATGTACTGTATTCACAGCAGGAGTATGTGCAAAAATGCATGTATGTTAGCCTGGGGTACAGAAACAGCCTTTGGCCAAATGCTCCAGATAAGTTAGCCTCAATGCTAGATGACTGGGGGCTGATCCAGGAGGGTTTTCTTATATCTGGAATTAGCATCCTTAAATAGCCTACAGTGGACACAAGGTAAACACACGCTTTCTCTCACATCGCATCCCTGAATGAGGGCTCATGATAAAGATGACAGGACTGATATTTCACCACACGTCAAATTGGTTTTTACTCATATGGTGAAACATGCCCAGAAAAGACCAGGGGCTCATGGCAGAGATGGTCAAAAGCACGTTATGCTCTGGAGTCAAACTCTGCGCACTGACCTTTACAAGAGCCAAATTAGATGTTACACTTCATTCTATTCAAAACATTAACCTTAGCACCAACCTTGGCAGCCACCTCTTCTGTCATTCAGCCAATAGACTGCAAAGGAGCACAAAAGTCTACCTACTCCCCCGCTGCTTGAAACATGATGATTTCTCTGAAAGGCGAACTCCATGCACATATAAACAAAATCCGCCAACCAGACATGAGGACACACACAGACACACAAACAAACACACCACTGAGGGGCTGCATTAGGCTAACCACAGGCTGCCTGTCTGAATGATGCTCCATTGTTTAGTTCCACACAATTACATTCACAATAACCCAGAGCCCCTCAGGTCCCTCGCAGCCAAAAACTGTGTTGCATTACACAACATTTCAAGCCCTGTTCCAAAACACCCATAATTGGCTGAAATGTAATCAACTTGCTGAGACCATTAAAGTTTGTTTTAAATTAACCGCTAAATCAGCGAGCGGTGCAAACTTAAACTAGCTCAGGCTCACCAGTCTCTGAGCTGTGTGTACCTGGAGCCTCAGGCCAGCTGCTGAGGCGCTTCAGGTAGGGAAAAAAGAGAGCGGGAGTCTGGAAGAGGACGGCAATAGTGAGCCGTATCAGACCTTTCTGTCCTCTTTCCTTACTGCCAGAGAAGGGACCTTGGACTTTCACGCTCTGACAAACACAATTAATTGGGGCAAAATGTGGTGCCCTTGGGGCTCCAATGACTCCTGGCTCATTTAATCTGTTCTGCCTTCAACCTGTTTCCCCCCTCCAGCAACGCTTTAGGCAATGACTGGCTAAGGGCTGCGGTGGCCATACCCTCCGTGGCAGAGCCTTTTGCAGGCTGAGAAGACACATTACCTAGAGAATTATTTTTTTCACTCCCACAGGGCTTTTTAAGAAAGCAGATTTTTTTTTCCTATCTCTGTGAAGAAATTACAGAAACAAAGATGACTTGTGAAAAAAAGAGAGGTTTGACGGGGGGGGGGGAAGAAATGGGACAGAATACAGCTATACCCTAGCTTGAACATTAGAATGAATCCTTGTGTTCCTCCCACTGCAGTTCCCTTTTTGTCTTGATTAGCGTATAATCGAGACAAAAAGGGAACTGCAGAGGGAAATGCACGAAGGACAAAGATTGCAGGACAAAAAAAAAAAAAAAAAAAAAGTCGAAGCAGAAAGTAATACATCATATGCAAGAGAAGAAAGACAAAGCTAAGTGACATAGCAAGACTGAATGTAAGCAAGACTGAAAAACGCAACGCAGCAAGAAAGGGAGCAGTTACGCAGCAGGAAGGCCGTAAAAGACAGAGCTGGAGAGCTAAATTCGGCATGCAGGGCAAGCTCCAGTGAGCCAGAGAGAGTGAGTGTTTAAACAAGTGTTGTGACTCCTACACGGCCCACGCTGCATATCGAACCACATCAGTATACCATGGAACAGGTCTAGCAGGTCATCAGCAGTAACAGCAGCGGCAGCTGAGAATAGCCTTGTAAGGCTTTGCCGACCGTCAGCCTGCTGCTTGGACTCCAAAGCAGCAGGCACTGGCTGGCTGCAGAGCAACAGTGTGGCGTTTCATGTGGAGATCAAGGAGCTGATGGGAGGTGTGGGTAGGGTGTATGTAGGCTTGCGGCAGAGCGAGCACAAACAGACAAAGCAGGAAAATTAAGGCGGAGGAAACACAATAACATCAAAAGGAGGCTCAACGGCAGCAGGAAAATGCAAACACACCGAACAATGAATGCACAGTATTATCGTATTATCATTTGTCTCTGTTGGATAAAAAATTGCTACAGAGAGACATCTTCATAACCAGTAGGTGCTAATACAGTTATGGTTTAAGGGCATATGAATAGAAGGTAGGGAATAAAGCATGTCATTGTGCCTAGATGAGCACAGCCTCTAAAAATACGACTGAGTGTGTTCGTCCATTGTTCTATTTGAACACGGTGGTGAGTGGTGTGTGTGTGGGAGCAGGAGCATGCGTCTTAATGAGGATGACATCACCTGTGAGTACTACATTTAGACGAAGGAACCCCATGGGTACACAGTTGCACACGACACATGAGCAAACACACAGATAAATAATGTGCTATATGATCATTATCTGGTTTAGATTCCTGTGACAGCGCTTCAGTCTCACATTCTCTGATTTCACTGAGAAAAAACACAATTTCTGTTTACAAAGCAACAGCATAGTAATTCCTGGCTATCATAGAGTATAAAAACAGGTGGTTGAAAAAGTGAAGACAAGTGCTTTCTATGCTATAGCTAGCAAATTAAATAGCTACATGTTCCTTACGCATTTTTAATCTATCATTTAAAAACACACAACTTGTCTTCTTTCAGCCAACAACTAATTCCAGATGTACACTTTGAATCAGGGGTTGGCAACTGGCGGCCCACGGGTCAAAACTGGGTCGCAAGCAATAATATCTGGCCTGCCAGATTATTTTGATAATCAGATTTGATTTTAAAATATTGAACTGATAGCCTCAGATTAAGCTATATCTTATAGCTAAGATAGAGAATCTTCCCCCACCTGAAGATGCTTATTATACTTTTATCCATATTGAGAGAGAATGACATAGGCAAACAGTCACATAAGGCGCCTGCACACAGCACCTGGTTTGACGATAGATGTCCGTCATGGCAGCAACAGTTACCCACAAAATCACTTCCTCTTAAGCCATTTGTCTTTTTTTATCTTGTCTACAAAATAAAAGTGCAAGAAAGTTCAGTCAAATGAATAATATGTGACTGTGGGCCACAGAGCCACATGTGAACAGTAATAAAGTAAATTTATGTTGCATTTTTATCAATCAGTTTCTTAACTTCGCCTTTGATTATGTTCTGGCCCGCCATGGGTTAGAAAAAAACTGGCCTGAAGCCAAACTTACTTGCCGACCCCTGCTCTAAATCTTTATGGGAGAGTAACTCCTAAAAAGACTCTTTATGTGTGCAGCTGTCTATGATAATGAAACAATGGGCCTGGTCAGTGGTCCTCTGTATCATACTGCGTCTGACATGATGCACTTGCCTTGGCTTCAACATTTACAGCAGTTTGTAGCACCTGAAGTGCTATAGGAAAGATGAAATGCAGTGAATAATTCATCCTAGCTTCCCTTCCTACTCTGGTGAGAGGGTGGTTAAATTCTACATCATGGCCTGAGGCCTTCTCCTCTTTCTATTGTTAAAGCTAAAGTTCTGTGTGTTGCCTCACAGCTGCTATGGAAGAACATGAATCAAACATGAAAGACATAGAACGAGACATGAGTGTTTGCATTGAGGCACGACTCACTGCCTACACATTATGGGATTTTTTTCCGTATGAAAAGGATGATAGAGTAAAGGAGCAGAAATATAGGGGGAAAAGGAGAACTAATAGGCAGAAATAAAGAAAGCAAGGAAATAATTGTTTTACATTCTGTAAGGCAGCAGTGTAAAGGAGACACAGATTCACCTCATTCCTCTGAGAGAAAGGGCTCAGGATTGTGGCTTACAGTCAAAGGGAAAAGATCTAGTACTGCAGTCCCAAAGCTCCTGGAGGCTATGGCTCCCAAAGCCTCTCATTTCTGTGGCCTCCACTTTAACTTGGACCTATACCCTTTATTGTAACTGTGCTGTTATTCTTTATGCCTTATACATAGGAAGAAATCTAAGAAAAAGTAGTTTCAGAAACTTTCTGCTTTGTTGCCAGACAGCTGTGTTTGACTACTTGTGTATGTGCAAGTTCTCAAGTGTGCCCCTTTCAGACAATCACAGCAATCTAGTAAAGTTCTACCAGTTGTACTTGTTTGCATCCTGTCTGAAAGGGACCCAGAGTAAACTTTTTGTAGATGTTGCTTTGCAATCTGCAAGACCTGGTTACATTTTCTGTAACACAGCTCTACGAAGAAAAGCAGTTACTTTACTAAAAAAACAAGATTATAAAACTCCTAAATACATTAAAGCATGTAAACCAAATGCAAGGTTAATTTGAATCAGCAGATTTGACTTTGAAAAGAGCGATTTGCAAGCTACCTTAGTTTAAATGGCTGGACATTGGTATGATGTCACAATTAAAGCTAGTGAAGGGATGACAAAGACAGCTTAGCAGCTCTTGCAGTAAACAATCTCCTGCCTCAATAAATAAACCTCCTAAGTGGCCCAGTATTGTGTGCCAGAGGCCCAATACAACATGAGCAGCTCTATCTGGAAATAGTCCAGTCACGTTTGAACAGTCAGTAACAGAGACATACGTGTGTGTGTGTGTGTGTGTGTGTGTGTGTGTGTGAAAGGCCATAAGTTATCCAACAGATGAACCCAGCTACGCTACAGATTCCACATCTGTAAGGAACTACAGGGAGGGAAAACCATGACAGACACAGTGCCCTGAGAAGTCGAGGGAAAGCTCCGGGGCCCTGCAGAGAATGAGATAAGAGGTGAGCTTCGGGGACTCTACCTGCTGGGACCTTTTCTTGTGTTAGAAATGGCAGTGCTGAAACCCCTATGGGGATGGCTCTGTTCCCATGAGGTCTTGTGCTTGGAGCTACATTGAGTTTCACTACCACCTGTGGCCATTTCCTATACACACACATCCACAGTCACTCAGTGACACTCTGGCTTCCTCGGGACAGCTTAGAAATGAGACGCCTGCAACACTGCTGCTGCACTGGCGTCAGCCTCATCTCCAGTTCTCCCTCCCTCATAATTCATTATCATCTGAACGACTGTGTTACTTCCATCACATCTTCTGTCACAACCCAGCTTCTACACAAGACCTTATACTCACAGAGCAAAGTCATGCTTTTATATTCATGCATGATATCTCAAATGAGCCCTGACTGAAGGGAACTGGATGCCTATGAGTGGCCTTTGAAGTAGGAACAAAGAGAATTCCTGCCCTTCTCTCGACTGGCGCTTCTCTTTCTTTCCCTTTCTCATTCCCTTTCTTTCTTTCCTTCTTGCCCTCTCTCTTTTCCCTAAATAGAACACCTGTAATCACCTATTCTTTTTCAACTTGCCTTCCCCCTGTAAGCACTGGTGGTGATTCATAGCTCTTCAACTTGCCCTTCCCTCCGCTCTTGGCTAAAGTAATGGAATGGTTAAAAACTGAGAGGCTGAGGATATCTTCCTTTGTCCATTTCCTGCGACTTTCTCCGACTCTAGTTACTCTCTCATTAGAGAGGCTGAGAGGGAGAGGTGATTCAGGTAGACAGCAAGGTCAAACATGCTGTCTGTATTACAAATTGGATTGTATAGATACAAACCTGAAAACACAGATGCATGGCAGCATTCTAAACACTCACAGTAATACAAACAGGTGCATACTCAAGGCCAGGACACAGTCTTGCAGACACATGATGCTCACACCAGGAAAGGCACAAACACACTGACCTCTTTTCAGGCCTGTAGAGTCACACCTCTGTGCGATGAGCTATTTTTAGCCTCTCTGTCCCCAGAGTAGTTAACCCATAATGCCCTTACATCTCACAAAGCGTATGCCCAGTGTGAGATTCACTCAGGATACACACACATTCATGTTTAAACACATTCTTAAACACACTTACTGTAAGTGCTGTGCACAAAAAGTGACATGTATGTAGTTTTAACATTAAGTTAGACAAATGGGTGTTGGCCAACTAGAATGACCGCCTCGCGGTGGTATGCCTCCACCAACCAATTGAAGTTGCATCCATGACTGTCCAGCCTCATATAACAATATAATAATAATAATAATAATATATGTAGTGAAGACTTACAAAGAATTTAATAAAAGGTTTTAAGTGCATTAAATTTACTGAATTAAATTATAGTGTTGAATTAATTTAATTCTATTAAAACAATTAAATATTTTAAATCAAATTTACATTCCAAATCAAATCAGAATAAATAAATCAATTTCACTCAATTTAATTTAATTGAGAAAATTTCATTTAAAATGGACAATGTGTAAATTTCACTCACTTTTACTTTGACAGATACACGGATGGCCATTAAACCCAATGCAGACACATATGCAATACAAAACTCTGTGATTGTTTAACGTCTCCTTTCAAAGACATGGGTATATATAGTGGCTATAACAGCCTACACTCCTCTGGGAAGGCTTTAAACAAGATTTGAACTGGTTGCATGGATTTGCTCCCATTTAGCCACAATTACTGGCTAGTGGTGAGTAGGGCAACAAATAAAAATTACTTTATTTACTGAATGTTCTAACAATTATTCTCCTGATTACCAGAATAAAAGAAAAGTGCCCACTACAATTTCCTAAAGCACAAGCTGACATTTTCAAATATCCTGTTTTGTCCAACCGGCAGTCCCAAACTGCAAAATATTCAGTTCAGTAGCATCAAAGACTAATATTCACATCTGAAAAGCTGGAGCCAACAAACGATTTGCTTCTTTGCTTAATAAAATTACTTATGCAATTAAGTGATAACCAGAGTAGTTGCCAATTAATTTCTTCATTGTTCAGCTAATCTTCTAATTGTATCAGCTCTAATAGCATGTTTGAGGTTGGACATTAACACTGGGCAGTAAGGCCTGGCTTGTGGTCCACGTTCCAATTCATCCCATGCATATTTGGGTTGAGGACACATGAGTTCTTCCACACCAAACTCCAACCATCTACTCACCTACCTTACATTGTTCACTAGGGCATTGTCACGTTGAAACAGGAAGGACCTTCTCCAAACTGTTGCCACATAGTAGTCTGTAGTCTAATATATAAACATAAATATAATGGTGTGCCGTAGCAGTATTGAATTAGAGAAATACCAAGCTGTTTGTTATGTTCCTTCATCAGAGGCTCTAAGTCAGAGCCCATACTGCTGTCAAAATTTTACTGAATAATGCATTCATAGCTCCTCCTGAGACCGCTGCAACCCGGCCTTTATCCTCCACTCATCCTGCCCAGTGTGGGGCAAGAGCCTGCGGCCACACACTACTCCCTCTGCTCAGCGCCCCACATTGCTGCCCAATTCTCTTTGTCTGGGTTTCTTTGAGCCACTGTCAGTCCTTCTCTCTCTCCCTCCATTATTCTCCACGTCTTCACACTGCACTAACAAGATGGGAGAGAGCGCTGCTGTTTGACCTTGGTTTGTGTGAGGAGTATACGGAGGCTTGTACTGTACTGTGCTTGTACAGTGTGAGAAAACTGACATGTTATCTTAAGGTAATACGCATATGCTGTCAAATCATATTCTGTCAAAGTCTGTCTCTCTTTTTTTCCCCTCAAGGACGCCTCTTTTTCATAATGATGTGGGAGATTGGAAAGTGAGAATGTGAAGGATGTCAAGAGCAAAACAAACAAACAAAAAATGTTTTACATAGAAAAACCTTAACATATTTTTTATTATTAATCCACGTTCCAGGAAAATGTGATGTTTTTAGATTGAGAAAATGAGAAATTTGAAATTTTATATCTGCAAACATCCTGATATTCTTAACACATGCAGTTACAGCAAATGTTTGTTTTTACATTTACTTATTTGTGTCATATTTAGAATACAATCCCACCATCTGAACTACTATCTTGTCTCAAACAAGAGTCTGCAGCCATGCTAGCAGCACTGTGAGGCTGTCCAGGCACATTACAAACACCATCATCTTGACCATCCTAGAATTTGCTAATTAGCACTAAACACAAAGTACAACTGAGGCTGATGGGACTGTCTTTAGTTTTGCAGGTATTTGGTCATGAAGTATTGGACAAACTGAAATTCTGATGGTGCTAGATATAAAGCCAGGGGGTCACCGAAGTTCTGGCAATTCATGCAGAGGATGACAATAATTTATGTGCTGAACTCCATGTCAATCCATCCAAAAGACACATTTTACTCAAAACCTTGCTGTGGGTGTCAGGTGACTAACATAGAGCAGAGCCTAATGTACTACTGTGCTTATTGATATGAACACAAAAAACAACAAAGCCAATAAAAGTCTTATTTTATTGTGATAGAATGTGTATCTTGGGCAATTTCAAGTCTGTGGATGATGTCTTTCTGTAAAATCTGTATGGCAGCAAATGGATTCTTCTGATTAACACAAGACATGATATCCAAAACACCACTGACAACCAGTTTAGACAATGTGCTTAACGTCAGGAGAGACCTGTATTGTCCTTCAAATGGCGAGACTGTTCTCTGTTAATTACAAAATGATGTTCTTGTCTTCATTGCATATATCACTGCAGGTCTGGGTGTTTTAGGGGTAAGAGTATTTAACCAATCCAAGACACTGACTTCAACACTGTAGGTTATATCTGTTCTGAATGTTTAACAGCAACATGAAAGGAGTTTATAGATACTGTTATGACAGGTTTTATTATCAAGATCAATGCTATAATAGATGCACAGAGAAAATCAACCCTTGTGTTGTGCTCTGAAAAGTACAGACATGAATTATGCAACAGAGGAGGAGTATTAAAAGTCAGAGAGAGTGAGAGGGAGAGAGAGAGGATAAGTTGCTGCACAGGCATGCATGAGTCGGCACACTCGCACACAAAATTCCTTTCCGAACCCAATTAGGCTCTGTATGTCTGTTTGATCCATGGCACTGCATGGATGCAAAACCAACACAAACAAAAACACTCCTCTGGAGATTACATAACCCAGTATAATATGAATGCCTCTCTCTCTCTCTCTCTCTCTCTCTCTCTCTCTCTCTCTCTCTCTCTCTGTCTCTCTCTCTCTCTCTCTCTCTCTCACCTCCATTTTTCTCTTCTCCTCTCTTGCTCATTCTCTGGTATCAGCCAGGGCCACTGCAAGTTACAGGTGTGATTTTTACTTTATTTTAATGCAATACAGAAGGAGATTATTGGACAGATAGGGAGAGAAAAATCATAACTTAATCATAGAGACTGAGCAATAAAACCAAATCTTTGTGAGGGATAGAAAAAAACCACCAAACTTTCAAGGCAAAAGTATTTTAAACTACCTAAGCCAAAATTAATTTCCCTGAGGTCATTATAAATGAAATGCAGTTCAATAAATCAATATAGTCCTGACACAGGAAAATACTTGTGGTGGTGAGAAGAAGGAGGTAAAATGATTTAAAAGTTCAGCTCCTGCCTCTGTCTAATCCAGGATTTGATGCTCAAAGAACAGGAGTTCAAGGAGTCAATGAGAGTGCATTCATCTATTTTCTGACCAGTTTGCTTAATAAAAGCTTTTCCATGTATTACCACCCCCACACAACACAAACATATAAAAAACACATGATATATAGCGCCAACATTTCTTTATTTGTGTACCTCTGAACCTTAACTCATTCTAACCTCCAACAATCCAAAGATATCTGTTCTCTGGCATCTGAGGAGCAGTTCAAGATTTAAGGCCAGTGTCTTGGGCATATGGCTGGACTGTCTCCTGAACTCAAACACTAGAGTTTGATCCACTGTGAACCTCCAAATAACATCCTCACGCTATGTCTCACGACTCGAGACTTAAAAGTTGGCTTGCATGACCTGGGAGAGTTGAGAAGGGCTCAACTTTATGCAAATGGCCTGTGATGTGCAGAAGCAAAAGTCTCTCTGCAAACAGGAGCAGTGTTGTTTTCTACTCTAACTCAGCTATTGAAAAGTACATCAAGCAAGCTGATCACTAGAGTCAGTGGTTACCCAGTGCTCCATAGTACAATTTTTCTTACTCAGCTACTCGTAGCTGAGTAAGAAGAATGATGCATGGAAACATATGGCTCAGGAAATGCACTACTTCATTGCACACCAGTATAATGGCAACGGAAGACAATAACCAATCAATCTGAGCCGCGGAGTTATTACCCACAAGACACCCCAATGAATACACAAACTCTACCCAGGAAGATCTCAGTTGGCCCCAGTAGGATTTGCACCTAAATATTTCATGTCTCACATTGCAAGAAAGCCATTTTATATACTACTTTGACCTCAAGTAACGTTCTTTATGCTTTGAAAGGTAAAGTGGCTATACATCACCATAAAGAAGATGTAACTGTCATTAAAGTGTCATCTGGCGCCCCGCCATACTGTATTCAAAGCCACGTAGGGATTATTAGAGTCACACATGAGTCACCAGCCCATCTCCTCTGGCGACCTTTCCCATTCTAAAAACTAACAGTGCTGTTGAATGTCTATGAATCTCATTGTCTTTATAAGGACGGATTGATGCCCATTCACTGTCTCAATTTGTCTCTCTGGAGGCTTCCTTCCTTGTCCCCGCTACCCTTCCCCTTCCAATATGCCAGTTGATGAAGCCTAAGCACTGAATCAGTCTTCCGCCTTTCATCATGTGCCTTCTGTAGATTCACACATAAGCCAGTCATAAGTCATTATTTGTCAACATGCACATCATAAAAAACAAAGTCATCTCTTCGATAGAGGCAGACTGAGAGGCCAATAAATACTACAATGACTTCAGTGTTCCTGGTAAAGGTGCTGGATTTGGAGCAAAAGACAAAGAAAAACAGCAAGGTAAAGCTTAAAGCAAGCAAGGATAAATGATTATTTATATTAGTTTGCACTGATGATTCATATATGGTCAGAGTTTGTGCATGTACTCACAAGCATGTTTCAGGAAATATGTTACATCAAGTGTTGAAAGAATCTATTACAGTGCTCAGCTGTCACTTTTACGGCAGCTACAGCAGTAAATCAGAGGGGAGGAAAAAGTGAGCTTAAAGGGCGTCGAAAGGTTGCCATGTGCTAACATATATAAACATAATCCCACATTTCAACAGGAGACCATTTAGGATTAGTTCTGAATGTGTTGCCCCTCAGCAAAAAAGTAATCTCTTTTCACCTTCTCACTTCTATCTCCTGTATTTTCCCTCCTCACCCATCCCCGTCTAAAAAGCCACAGCTGGCACTGGCTAACACAGTGTGGCATTGCCAAATAGTGTCCATTAATGTAGCAGACGCGCTCTTCCTACTGATGGCTAATACCTGCTAGTGGGCATGAAAGCGTTCATAATTACTGATTTACTGATCCTTTGATCGACTCTGACTCTGAATATGAAAAGCAGCCTCCAGCCCCAGCCACTATCAACACCCAGAGCCAGGGCTTAGATGGCCATGTTGACGTCTGTGATGGTGCGATGCTTAAATGCATTTCTCTGTGACAGAGTATAACTCTGGCTTGCTCTGAGCTGCAGTAATGAGCCCTGGACATGATGAGAAGCTGGTTTTGGACAGGAAGCAGGTTGTAGAAAGCATTAACGGCCAGGCTTGTATGCAAAGCTAAGTGAACTGGAGGCTATTTCCTGCCTCCTCCTGGGTGTTAGTGGGGATGCATAGAGTGGTGCTGCTCCCTCTGGATTGGGCTAATTGCAGTATTTGTCAGCAGTTCCATTAGAGAAGATTTCATTTCCACTCAAGTTATTGTAATATGCTAGCACAGCACAAAGAAACCATGGGAGTGAAATGCTTCTCCACAGACTTCACTGTAAACAAGGCCGTAGAGCTCCTCAAAGATGAGAAGACAACAAGAACATGAGTGTCTGATTTACAATTCCCCTTCCCGATGTGTAGGTGTCACTGAAACAAGGTTTTAATTGGTCTGAGGTGGGCATGATCTCACACATTGGACACAGGAGACACATTGACTGGCATGTGGATGCTGAAATTCACTCCCTGTCTCATCACAGCACACACACACACACACACACACACACACACACACACACACACACACACACAAGCCCACATGTTTGTATTCAACCAGTAAGAGACATTCAAGCTGCTCTATTTTTACACCCTGCTTCCGAATTACAGCTTTTCCTGACCATCAATGCGGAGAACATGAACCATATACAAATGAGGACGTATATAAATAGCAGCAGCCACATACACAGACACATATATACATACAAAGACACCCGCCTCCACAAAAACAGAGCAGTATGAATATTTAGCATTGCAGGCGTGTTTCTGCTGGCCCACTACCGGCATGCATCGTTAGCTGCCATCAGTATGATGACGGCAGAGACAGCAAACATGGTCTATAGATGGCAGATGAGGTAGATAACATGGCAAAGACTCAGCTTTGTACACGCCAACCACTGACTCACTTGAATCAGTGGCTGACGCAGACATGGACATTTTAAAATAGTTGTAGCTACAGTTATAATCTCTAGTTAAATGCTTAAACTGTGTCGCAGTCTCATCAGATTGCTGGAGCTTGGAAGGATTTAACTGTGTAGCTGCAGGCATGTAACATGACGATGAGCACATGATGTGTTGCGGTAGGTTTGGTTTGAATCTGGTTGTAGATATCCTTCTGTGAATGGTTTGAGGCGATAAAAGGGAAGTTCAGTGCAGCTCCAATAAACCATGATGAAGGGAAAGTTTTTTTTTATTCTAGGAATCTACAGTGATTATTGTGGAAATTCATATTGCGTGGGAGCAGCCTGGTGTTCGGTGTGCAGCATCCAGGGGAGCTTTGAGAGGGCAAGGGGTAAGTGATGTCAGTACATGCAGTGTGAGGGCCAGAATTTGACAGGTCAAAGGTCTCTGCCGTGATTGATACAATGATGACCACCTCATCATCAGGCACATGCTGCTGAATGTATGTGGTCTGTTACTGGAGGTACCCCCATGCACAGGTCAGCACATGTGACACGCAAATGCACATAAACAAAATAAGGCATTTTAAAAACTTTTTTGTAAATGATATTTGCACTTTGATCGGAAACATTTTTGTTGACAGAGTTAGCCTTGACAACCAGAGAGAGAGGTCTTAGCTTCTGTATAAACCACTTTCTTCAATAGAAGCTGTGTTATAATGGATGCATAATTAAATGTTGATGCATAATCTGGGTTAAGGCCCCTCTGTGTGACTGTGCTGTGTTGGTAGAGGGGGTCGTGCATTGCAAGGGAAGAAAGCATGGAACTGAAAATACACAGAAACAACATCCTCAGATGCTACATCTGGAGTCGCCATGGTAACCGTTCCCCAAGAGTAAGCCAGCTGACAATCAAGTGCTGTTAAAATGAATTGTGTGTGAATGTGTGTTTTGTGTGTGTTCCTGTCACCAGGCTGATGGGGCAAGACAGAGTTTAATCTCAGCAGATTAAGTGTGTCTGTGTTTATCATAAAGACTCAGACCATAAAAGACAGCGCAAGATCACAATCAAACAGGATTTATAGGATTTCCACACTAATGACTGGCCTGTGGAGGATAGTGTGGTAGAAAGTCAAGATGGGAAAATGAGAAGGGGGTGAGAGAAAGAGAGTGTGGAGAGAAAATTAGCTAAGGAAGAGAGAGAGAGAGAGAGAAAAAGAGAAAGAGTGGAGGAGTGGAGGGTGAAAAAGAGGGTCATGGGAGAATTAGAGGGAGAAACAGAAAGTGAGACAGCAGGAGAGAGGCACAGTGCATGGTTTAATTAGATGGGCTATAAATAACCTGGGGCCTGACATTTGAACATGGAGACCTATTGAATGTCTCTCTGTGTTTTCTGCTAGATGTGCCTGATGTTTGAACACATGCCACCAATTTCTGTGCTCTCCTCCTTCTCCTCCTCCTCCTGTTCGCGCTTGTCTTTTTATTGAGTCTCTCTCTCTCTGTCTTACTTGTCAATTCTCTTGTCTTTTTCTCCCACACATGCAGACACACAGATATACCCACACATGCGCACGCACGCTCGTCAGTCATGCCTCCATATAATCCTTGCTATATGTGTACCAGGCGGGAGCGAAAGTGACATATCAAGAACAGGTTTTTTCATTAGCTGTCAGAAAGAGGAATGAACACACAGACTGACTTGGCACCCAGCATGATGTCAATACCCAGCAATCTCCTGCACTGAAAAACATATCTGTCACTTTCTGTTGACACTGGAACACAAACTCTGCAAGAGATTTGGCGACAGGTCGATTACACGCTGTGCCTGTAAAGCATTTTGGGTCAATTAGCGCAAAACAGAAACATCTCCTTCGCTCATTCAGTCTGTGCTGCCTCTATTTAGCATCTGCTGACTATAATTCTTTTGTGTAATTTTGCCTGCCCCTGTGTCCCTTTAAAAAGCCTTCATCTATCTCTAGGAAAGTTGCTATGGGAACTCTTGTTGCTCCAACAGGAGGGATGGGCTAGAAATTTGAGTTGGAGAGCTGTGAAACAACATTTTATGGAAGGTAGATTTAAAGAAGGGAGAGCGCAGAAGCAGGAGGAATACGTCTTCTGCATCTCTCTGTCAGAAACAAAGAGGAGGAAACACGGGGGGAGAGGTGTGGACGGAGCAGGCAGGAGAATGCTGCTGAAGTGAAGGAGGGGACACAGAGGTTGTTCATCTCTGTCTCAGGAGAGCCTACCTGATTTGCCAGCAATAAGAGCAGTCATTACTCACTAAAGCCCAGCGGTAACACTTCTACACCTCCCTCCCCCTCCCTCCATCTCGTCTTGTACCCATCCATCTGCTGCCCCCCCCCCCCCCCCCCCCCCCCCCCCCCCCCCCCCGTAATGTGTGCACAGGGTGCTAAAACCATGCAGAGGTGAGGGAGTGAAGTCAGCCCCAGACACGTATGGACAGAGGACAGTTGATCAATAAAGGAGCTGCAGCAGCGGTGCCCGGATGAGATCACAGTAAGAGGGAACACAGTGAGAGAGGAGAGGAGGCAAAGGCCTAACATGAAATAAACCGCAGGTGTCATCGGCTTTAAATAGATTTCACATAATGTTATTACGTATCCAACTAGGTGAATAGAAAAATAAGCTATGCCTCTATCCTTAATCAGCAGCATTTTCATAACAGTATTTGTTTACTCTCCCTAGAGGGAAAGAAAAAGAAAAGCAAGCAATTATCACAGCAGCTCTCAGAGCGAATGAGGCAGAACCTGCCTCGAACTTCTGGTTAGCTCTGCCAGGACCGTGGATCTCAACACCACGCCGCCACGTACTTCGGCATGAAATCGTGTGCTTTTGTTGCACGTTGGAACAAATGCTTGTGTGTCTTTGTGAAACCGGCTTCCGAGTGCGTGACTATGTGTGCTGTGCTTGTTGAAAACATTCTTTCCCCCCCCCCCCCTCATTCAATAGACTGGTAATAAGGTTTTAGTCTGCCAATATGGTGCAGCCGATAAGCACAAAGGCCAATAATCCACACAAATATTAGCCCAGGTTTCAGAAATGGCTCGGTTGAATGAGAGAATTTGTGCACGTTTGTGTGCGTGTGTTTGTGTTGGCAGTTGTGTGTGCATTGTGTATGTTTGTTTACACACTTATTGGATCATTTGGAAAACAAGATTTGTAATCAAAATGGGTAAACAAAAAAAAAAACAAAAACAACAAAGAAAAATGCTTTATTGAGTAGCTGGCGAATTTCTCCGTTTTTTACATGCACATACACAACAGAGAGTGACTAAACCCTGGCATTCCTCACATACGCTGGTGTGTGTGTGTGTGTGTGTGTGTGTGTGTGTGTGTGTGTGTGTGTGTGTGTGTCCCTGTGACACCTGTGACCCCTGTATTTGGACCAAATTATAGTATGTGCGGTTATGAGGAAGAGGACTAAGTTCAACTGGTTATCTTATGACTTCTTCCACAATGAGTCTAGAATGTGTATGTACGCATATTTGTGTTATTTTGCATTTGTGTTCTTATTCAGGTCTTGAGGGGCGCAGCCTGTGTGCATGCTGCCTTTTTATTGTTCTGCACATCTTCATTACTGTTTATTTCCTGTATGAAGAATTCTTTTTTTTATTCACCTCACACTGACTTGTCTGGCCTCATTATTTCATCCATACTGTAAACTTAAACCATAATGATACTGCATTGCTGACAATGCTGCACTCTAGTCTCACAAACACTGCTTACAGCCTCAATAAACATCCCACCAAAAAAAAAAAAACAATTTGCACACAAGGGTGTGATGCACATTTCATCACCTTCTAAATGGAATAATTCTCATTATCATGAGAGCCCAAATAACCTTTGATTGATATTTGCACTCATTATACCAGAGTTCAGAGTCGGTCTGAGGGAACGTGGGGCCTCGTTGGTCAACAGCTGCTAGAACAACATCTTAATAGCAGATATTTTCTACTTCGTGGTGTAAGGACAGTTAAAACCCAGTAATTTCATTATAGATCCCCTGACGGAAATCAATACTTTACCAAGTTGAGGTCAATACATTTGCACCTAAAGGATCAATAAGTCAGTAACACAGAAAGCACAAAAACCGACGCTGAAACACATATGTTCTTTTCTGGCCATTTCTCTGTAATCTGTGCTCACGAACTCGGCAGCTGGCTCAACCAGTGTTACCCAGTTGCATTTCACAGGCAAGGCAGGCGGATATGGTTTAGACAAAACCTAAAAAAAATAAATAAATCAACTTCAGATCCACTGTGTTTCAAAGTATGCTTCAGAAAATGAATGTAGAGCCTGAGGCAGTAACAGTACTTCAGCAGAAAACAACAGTATTCTTGAATAAACTGTGGGTGGACAGTGTACTACAATACATATTTCTCATGCCTGTTTGTACAGTATTGCTCAGTATAGGGTGTTGAAGAAATGATCCTACTGTTCCAAACCACAGTATTTGGAACAGTAGGTAGCTGATATTTTAGATGCTACCATCTAAAGACCATAATAAAGCAAGCCCTTCTCTCTAAAAAGCCTCGCCAAGCCACAGGATCATCTGTGGCCTCCAGGTAGCCTACTGTGCTACTGTATTAGCCAGGCTGGATCACTCTCTGTGCCTGCTAATGCAGGCACTCAGGAAAACTGGACTCTAAAGTAAGTCAGTGGAGCATGGAGGACACACACACATAACACACACACACACAAAGACACACAGTGCCCCCTCATGCATGCGTGTTTCTTGGCAATTGCAGCATCTTTGGGCTGAGAGACTTTCTGGGTCGGAGTAATGTAGTTAATTTACCAGGACAGGCTAAAGGCTGTAAGGTAGAACATAGTTACTAGTGAGCAAATCTCCCAATAGTCCACTCCAACACATTCACATACACCCACAAAGGCAGACACATCCAAAATGCATGCTATGATTATGAAATGATGTCCTGGTATGATATGCTCCCATCCGTGCCAGAGCGGCTCGAAATCTCCATCAGCTCACCCAAACATTAATGCTCTCGTATCCTGAAGCATAATGTCACACACATTAGTACTCAGGTTGAATGCTGGGCACTTGCTTGGTGATGCTGCCACTGCTACAATGAGCCATTTGAGCTAATGATTTGTTTTTATACAGAGCTCTTCTAAGAGCTGCTATTGATCTGTCTGTCTACGACCACAGGAGATTGTGCATGGGCCTGTGTGTCTGGCAAAATGTATGAGGGTGCAGTACACAAGAGAGTCTTCGTGGCTGCATGCATGATAAACATGTTTAAAAGAAACTCACTCATGTAGAGCAGAATGCCTAAAAATGCATTTTGAGGACATTTGTGCCCATTTAAGCCCTAAATCCTCTTTGATCATAAATCCTGAAGAGAAAAAGACACAAGGGCAAAAGGTGAAAGAGAACAACAATCTGAGTTGGATTTACCGATTCTTCAAACATGTTTTTGAAAACTGAAGGTCACTTAGTCGTCATTTCAGAGATGAAGGCCTCAACCATAAGCTTTTCTGGTTCCAACTGACCTTTAAATTGTGGAATAAAAAACTCTTTCAGTCCCTTAGAAGGACAAAGTATTGTGCAACTTCGGTTTGAGTGTGTGTTTGTGCGCATTATCTATTATCTCTCTCGTGCTGTGTCTGTCCTCAGCGGTATCTGCAGCTGGAGAGCCCACAGACACCTAAGTGAAAGAGGACCCGTGCATTCGCCCACACGCACAACCACACAGAGACACACACTCTAGACTTGCATACGACGTATAGACACAGGGGTCTCCTGGGAGGCATTAAACAGTCATGTGATGCGGGTAAACATTTGGACCAAGCAGACTAAATTAAACACACTCCAGAGACAGATCATGAGGGGGCTCGACAGAGTCTGAGTGCTGCAAAGCACGGGCAGACAAATGGTCACGTACATTATAGCTTTTCCGATAAACAACAGGAACAATGAATTCCAGATACGTGTTACTTCCATATAAAAGGCTTGCGATAAATCTGTTTCCTTCTGCGACAGGAAGAGCGATGTGGTGCATGTACAGGGAAGCCTGCATGCTGCCTGATGTGCAATTGCGAGTATCACAGATTACCAAGGTGTTACGCAGCTTTTGGCCCTCCTGCCAGCGCAACATGCTATCTTCTGTCATTGTCATTTCCCTGGAAATTGAGGTGAAGGTTCAGTGGTTCTCTTCTTACCCATCACAGACAGCAGCAATGCAGGGCCAGAGCCTGGCGAAGAGAACGCCCAGTGGTTGGGTTAATGCAGGTTAAATTATCAACATCACAAAGGAGGAAGCCTGACTAATCACTCGCTTGATGCGATTTCCCATTCTCTTAGAAATGAATGGAGGTCAAGCTGCAGCAGGTTGGACCAGTCTCTCAGCAAACAGACACTGTGTGTGCATGTGTGCGAGTGCATGTGTGTAATGGCTGGCAAACTGCTGGGGCACTTATCTCCTGCAGGGGCTTCACATAACAACTGTTTATTTTTCATTGCTGACCATAAGAAGGGACATGATTCTATATTATGGTCATAAATTGCTCCTCGTTTAAATATCTCACTCAAGGAACGAATGGCGGAGCTTAGACAGGGCACAGCGCCAGACAGTCCAGGTAGTAAGCTGGCCTACACACACACACACACACACGCACATATATACACACACATTTTAATATATGCATGTGCAGTTGTTGGGTTACCCATGTCTTCACAACCTGGGTAACATTTTCATACTTTTCTCTCTTTATTCATACTTAACAGTTATGAGCATCTCACTCATACATCATCAGTGACAAATGGCGATGCAGCAACATTTAGAGCTGCAACTAATGATTATTGCTGCTGCTGATTAGTGTGTCTATTAATCGATTAATAGCTTGGCCTAGCAAACATCAGAAAACAGTGAAAAATTCCCACCACATTTTCTCCGAGCCCAAGGTGATGTCAAAATAGTTGCTAGTTAATTTTTTGTTGATGGATTAAGGAACTAATTAGTGCGGCTCTAGGGACACTGCAAGAGGAGAGATGATACAGGAACCCAAGTGGGTGAGTCATGCACTCAAACAAAGTAACTGTAAACAAAGCCCAGTTTTATCGTCCATTTTTTGAGAGGGAAACAAAGGCAGATGTTGATTATTGCCTAATTAAAAGTGTAACAAGAAAACCTACTTCAACTCTGATCCCAGCTTTTCTTTGGAAGGAGTGATGATTCCCGACATTTCAGGTGTGCTCACCTCCAGAAAAGTGGTTTAGTAATATCAGATCTCAGCAGTTAACTTGGCGTGTAAAATGTTATCATAGCCGATAGAAGTAATGGCACCAAATCAATGAAAGGAACAACCAGGTTTTAAGAAAATAAATAAATTAAAAAAAAATTTCCTTCAACACACACACACACACGCAGATGCATACACAGATGTGTTACTATAACATCATATAGTTCTACACTAAAGTCTCATGCTAATGAATCCCACTGAAACCCTAGCACTTGTAGTTAAGCCTCATTGCCTCACACTGACAATGTTGTGAGTGTTGAAGGGCTCCCTTGTGTCTTCCCTCCCATCTCTGCTCCTTCCATCTCTCCCTCCCTTCTCCTCTCCCTCCTCACACCATTCTGTCCATCTCAAGCTCTCTGAGTTATTGTCAGCGCAGACAGGGAGCCACGCCGCATCATTAAGCACCTCTTGCAGTACAGTCTACACCCCAGATGCAGTGAACAAGGCTTTTATGCTCCGTGGCGGCTGATGGACGGTCTAATTCTCTATTAATGGAGGCGATGCAGCCTCATTGCTCATTAAAAATGAATGGAGACAAGCTCTCTGCACTGATAATTACACATACACACACCTGGGTACGGCTGACCCAGCGTAATGTGGACAACAGTGGGCACTTAGAGAGACATATACAGTGAGATGCAGGCAGAGAGGAACACAGGCGCACAGAATAAGAAAGTGGCTGGGCTCCTCTCCAGCCGTTTTAATAAGGCATACTGGAGAGATTCAGTGTTATTAAGTGGAAGAATTAGCTTCATAAAAGTAAATATAAGCCTGTTGAGTAAATGAGAGGCTTCACCAATTCAAACCAAGATTCCAACCACAGAGTCAACACAAAGAAAAGAATCAATCATTTTTAAAGGTAAAGGAGGAGAAACACATCACTGTGCTACAAGAGGCTGTGGTTTAGTTCCAGCTATGTCAAATGGGACGATGCCCTTCAACACAAAACCGAAGAGAAATTATTAAATATTTAAAAAGTAAAACAAAATAAAACTGGCAGGAGAGCACACAGTAACAACACACTGAAGGTGGAGAGGTGCTACAGAGAGAATTAGTCCGAGAGAGACTGAGTGAACACAGTGAAAAGACTGGAGGTTAATGATGACTGTCTTGGCTTCCATAAAACAACTGTATGAGGGTGCTGCCATTATGCTAAAGCAGGCAGGTAATTAACTAAAATGCCTAATTAATTCCAATGAAAGAGAGATGCAGATGAGTGAGGCAGAAATATGACATGATGACGGCAAGAGAGGGAGTGACAGTAAGATTAGGAGTGAGGGAGAAAAGTGTGGCGATCACTGAGTCAGGGCTGGCTGGCATACAACACACAGTAGCACGCATTCAGCCGTGCAAATGTGACTGTTTGTTCAATTACAGCTAATTTATGTTTACACAGGAAAGCGGAAAGAAACCTAAACAGGGCCAAACAGCCTCGAGGGCCAAAGCTATTAAGTAAAGCAGCCTTTTTTATTGATCGCCTCGAATATTAAAAATGCAGCCGCCATCAAGACCTCCTGTTTAACTATGCTCACATTAGAGGGAGAGACACAGTGATAAATTGCCTTGGGATGACGGGAGATGCCTGTTCCTGAATCTCTGAGCGCTCTCCCCACATGACACACTTCCACCCAAGCAGGACTGCTCCCTAGTTAAAAGTGCTGAGCTGTGACTTCTGCTGAATCACAATTAAACAGGCAATCTGCTCTGAGCTCGTAAATAAATCAGCTCAACAAAAATACTTCAACCGACTCATAGTGGCGCACCCTAATCAAGAGTGATTTATCATTTCCTCCACTTGGGCAATAAACAACATTTATGCTTTTCTATTTACAATTATGATTTTGTTATTTGACCTGCAGGGCACTGTCATTAACAAATATTTCTGAAAAGTATAAAATGTAGTTTTAGCAACTCTGCTGAAGCAGAATCATAACAGAGATGACGCAGAGGATTTAGATTTACTTTAGCTTAATGCAAAATGACAAACAAACATGCTTGTATTTGCATGTAATACAAAGGATGAGATACACACGCATCAAATGAAATAAATTTTGCAACTAATGATTATTTTCATTATCGATTTATATTATTAATTTGCCTATTATTTTATTAATAGTTTAGTCTATTAGTCTTTGGTTTAGTCTATAAATGTCTTGTTTTGTCCGACCAGAAGTCCAAATACTCCAGAATATTAAGCTCACGATGATATATAGGAAAGAGAAGCAGGAATTTCTCTCATTTGAGAGGCTGGAATCAGAGAATATTTGGCATTGTTTCACTATTTTGGCTTGAAAAATGTAACAATTAACAACAATTAACCAACTGTCAAAATAGTAAGCAGTTATTTTTGTGTAGATCATTTCAGCAATTAGATAAAGACAACTATACAACACACGGTGGAATCAATCAGGTGGAATCAAATTGTGTAACAAGCACAGGACTTTTATATCATAATGAGAAAAAGGTGTAATGGGGGAAGTGAGAGTGTAGGATGGTGTGTGTGACTGCCTGTTTATAGTACAGTAGTAAGTATACAGAGTTGGAGTGCGAGTGCATGTGCAAAGAGAGGAAAGTCAGAGGGTGTGAGATAGAGAGGCACAGACAGTGGAAAAACTTCAAGCAGCATGGTTCATCAGAGCTTTCATTGGCTGAAACATGAATGGTCTGCCAGTGAAAATTTGGTATGTGAGACAGAGATAGAGACATTAAAGAGCCTTCTTTTATAATTATGAGCTTGTGAAATTTTGATGCATGAAAACTTTTAAGGGATTCTGGTTGATCAACCCAGAGAGATACCCTGATGAGTCTGACCACAGATAGCTACAGGGCAGCTGATGAATGGGTAAAGACCGGGGTTTTTCCTGCGTAGAAAATTACGAGGTGGCCGCCTCCATCAAATTTTGCACTGCCTCCAGCTCTCGACAAACTCGACAGGATATATTTTATAACGAGCATGGCAGATTTCTGTCATTTGTAACTGCGGTTGTGGCAATAAACCAATGGGGTGGCGCTGTATCGTAACGCAAGTTCACAAGAAGGGGAATTATATACAGGTAAAACAGTACAGACATCATGTGATTGCTACAAGCAGTTAAAAAAGTAATAACTTATTAATAATTCAAAAAACATTTTGAACTACAAATCCTGATTCCTTATTACAGTTTTCTGTATTTCAGATCTTATTGGATAAAGACATCAATGACACAAAAAAACATGTCAAACTTTTTCAAAAATGTAGTCCGCTGTGGACAATGAGGCATTGTTTGTCTTCTCTCTCTGTAAAGTAAATCAGTAAAGGTTTGCTGTAGGGCTTAAAGAGAAGATCATTTGATCATTTCACTTCTTGATTGATCTGTTATGTTTTTTCCAGTACTGTTCACAGCTTCCTGTTCAAACTTGTAACTGCTAACAACTGCCTTCAAATTTTATTGAGTGCAACATATCTGTGTACCTTCATACAAAGTGAGGGCAGACAAAACACAAGAGCTCCAGCAGTCGTGGAAGTAATACACCAGCTCTTATGTAATTGATGATTAATCAATTAATCCCAGGCAGTGTCCTCTACAGATGAAGAGGAAGAGGGTGTCTGAGATGTGCTGAATTTCACAAACAAAAGCTACAAGCGAGACACTCCTTAACTGGTAATCCCTTGTCTTGTGTGTCGTCCTCTGCTACCAACTGTTGTGTGACTCACTTTCACTAAAGCCCACTATAGTTTATAAATAATACATTACATTTCCAGAAAGTCTATTTTAACTAGATCATTCCACTGATGCTTTTTACACTTTTGAATCTATGATTTGCTTTCAAGTATCATTAAACTTTAAAAAGGTTTGTGTTTGTGTAAAGGTTGAGAACACAAGAGAAATGTGATGCATGAGTGCAGCATACCACCTCCCAGGAAATGTTTTTTGAATTTTATAATGCAGACATGACTTTGGTTTAGGAAAAAGGAAACCAGCTAATGGAATCAGCAGACAGAAAACTGAATGCAAGTTATTACCTCATGGAACATATGCTATTTTAAGATATGAAAATGGTGTTTTCAGTTGATGAAAACATACATTTCAAGGAGGCATAATGTACCTCTCATTCAACAAAACACTGAGTTATGAAAATAGTAATTCATGCAATATCACCTTATCTGCAACCAAAGCATTTTACTTCACCACTATTTCAATTCTATCTCTGACAGTAATGACTTCTCACAACAGGACTGAAACACTTTGTGAACAACATAATGAAAGAAAGGATGAGACATTCTCCATCACAAAATGACCCAATACAAATTGCAGCAGAGTACAAAAGTCTGAAAGCCAAATGATGATATCCTGTTTCAAATGGAAAGTGTTCTGCTCAAAATGACCGTTGCACATCACATATCTTGTTCCCTTCCTGCCAATTTCAGCGGTATAGGGACGAGGACATACAGAGCCACAGAAATGCATTTAATGTTCATTCATATTCCTCACTTTAACAAAACATCTCCAACTGATGACACACAAGACATGAGGCAGGGGGCTTTAATGTCTGAATCTGAAAGTAGAGGCAATTAAATATGGAGTGCATGGGCACGCGTGCGCACACACACACACACACACACACACACACACACACACACACACACAAATAGGCACAAAAACACAAATGTGCATAACCAAAAGCCCTGAATACCAATTGGAGAAATGAAAAAGATAAAAAGTCCCAGATGTGTCAGCATCTCTCTCTGGAATCCCACTAGCTGCAGGGTTAATTTGTTGGGTTTATGTGTATGTATGTTTGTGTGTGTGTGTGTGTGTGTGTGTGTGTGTGTGTATGCCTGTGTGAGAGAAAGTAAGCGAAAGAGATGGCTCTGTCCGGCCGCTACATTGCAACCCACAACCATGGGCAACAAACTCTGGATAATTTGTCATATTCATTATTCCACAGGGCATGAATACCAAAGAGAGAGAAGAGAGAAATAAAAGATGCAGACGGCCAGCCAGGCACCACAACAAGTTCTATTTACCCTATCACACAATCTGTTAGCACTGACAGATTACCCCACATCACTGGGCCCGACATTAGTCTTTGACAGTGTGCGCTTCGCGCTGCTTCCCCCTCACTCCCTCCCTCATCCGCTCTCACTCCTTTGCTCTCTCTCTCTTTCCATCTTTTATGGCTCCCTGGGAATCCAAACAGTTTCATATTTCCATCAGACAAAGATCTGGAGGATTTAACATCAGGTTTGACAGGGAACATAAGTAAACAGTTATTGAAGATGAAAAGAGGCATTGTGAAGCATTGTGCGAAGAATGAAAAGGTCTCGACTTTCAGAACCTCTCCATTCTTCCTTTAGGCTGTAAATAAGTAAACAGTAAACAACAGGGATCTGAAGTGATGTCAAGCTAACTTATATACTCAGCCTTTTTAAATAAAAGACAAGACTACAAATAAACCTAGTCTATGGCTGGGAGTACACAGGCTGCGATTTGTGAAAAAAATCACATTTTTCAGGGCAGAATTTCTGTCCCGGAAATGCTAACTTAATGTGCCAGAATTAAATTTCCCTTTCGGTGCCATGAATAGCGCCTCTCCATCAGGTGTGCCAAAACACTTTTTTATTTATTAATATGTTGTTTATAAACTTCAGTATTTAATGGACAATCTCAAAATGCAACAGCTCAAAGTGCAAATAGTCAAGTCAAGATAAAACCAAATAGCTTATGTCTATGCGCTGACAGTGAAAGTCCAATGATGATTTTATTGTTTGCACTATAGGCTGTTCCATTTCGGACATTGGGAGCACCAATAGAAATCCTAGTGGGCCGCTAAAAAAAATCTGAAACTCCAGCAACTGGCAATGAGACAATACGCTAACTAATGTTAGCACGTCAGTAAAAGCTCTGTTAAGAAATAAAGGATTTCTGTCCACTGAAATACTAGAGGGCTTTTAATTTGAAATAGTTACAGTAAGTGTTTGTATGAATGCATTATGCAGTAACTTCAATAGGGCAAATGGGAGCAGGTCACAATGAGGCCTCATACTAGAATACTGGTATGACCAATTACACATGTCAAACAGGGGGAATTAGAAATAAAGGCCTGTCTCTACTATAACCCTGACTGAAAGAAAGGCCTGTTTCCCCTGCTGCTGAAGCAAATAAAGGCCCTGGTCACTATTTCTGAAAATACAGAAAACTGTCGTGGACTGGCTGTGAACACCCCCAATGACGTAATAGTGCCAAATCATTTTGAAAGAGCAATGGACAATTGGAAAAGTCCAACACTCGACTGACCAATGGTGTCACTCACTCACTCACTCACTCACTCACTCACTCACTCACTCACTCACTCACTCACTCACTCACTCACTCCAACAACCACAAAAGCGCACACAGACAGACACACAGTAGAAATAACAGTAAAGAATAACAGGCAGGTAAAAACATGATACTGGAGCTGTGACATGTTGTTACACATATGCAGCCAAATGATGCTGCAACACAATGCCAGCCTCCTCTATCCTGCCATCTATTTTATTTTCCACCCCCCCACCCCAATCTTCCATACCCCTCCTGCACCCTGCGACCAGAGAAACAGGCACCTCCACTTGGTTCATTATGTGCCTTAGCATGAGACTACCCTTGCCTGTTTTGCTCGGACTCTCTCCTGGGGTGATCCAATCCTCCCCTCTCCTGAACCCCACCGCTAAAAGTCAGTGGTTCTGGCCTCCTGGGACAATATCAGGTCTGCTGTCCATCTGCTGTTGCAAAGCTTGCCAAAACCACACATAAAGATCCCTGGGTGCAGGGCTATGACGACTCAAACGATAATTGAACCTGCTTAAACGTTGAGACCAATACACCAACGAAGTCCATTGCTACTGATGCAGAGCATGCATGAAAGAGAATTTGCTCTACCTAAGCGGCTGAAAGATATTCTGATATCAAAAATAACCTGGTGTAAAGACACTGGGATGAGCTAATAAAATGATTCAAAGTGTTACATCCCTTCACGCTGTAACTGTTCCAAAGAACATGTGACATAAAGATGCCAAATTGTGGCTAAAAGAAGAAATATTTTAATTTGACAATAGTTCATTTGTATTTTGGGCATATCAAGTAAGGAAATTGAGTGTGTGTGTGTGTGTGTGTGTGTGTGTGTGTGTGTGTGTGTGTGTGTGTGTGTGGCGTGGGTTTTCAAGCATGTGTAGAGTGCTGTGCCAGAGAGCCCACAGCGAGAGCACAGTCATCTAATCTAAGATCAAGCAGCCTTGGACACCTCCTCACTGGTTTCCACTGGGAACAGGATAGAAGGCTGGACTCGAAAGCCATCCATCCACTTCACTCGTTTCTCCCTCCCTCCCTCCTAACACACCTCTCTCACATCTACATCCATTGTGTCTCCTCAGCACTTGTTTCTCAACATCTAACGCTATAAAGGTTCTTTGTTTCCGTGCACGTACTAACCTGCTGGATATACATCACTGGGAGGACCTCACTGGATTACAGCCACGCAATCTTAAATATCTCATAAGTCTAGTGTCAGTATAATGATGTTATGACCACCAATGCAAAAAGGAATAAAAAACCAAAGTAGATCTTATAGCACTTCCTTGTAGTGAGGCTAAAGTGCAGATGAGGCAGCCTTCACACAAGGCCATGTGTGTTTGGTGTTCTAGACATCTGCCTTACGGCGCCTTAAAGAATGAGTTAAAATCACATTCTGAGTCCCGTTGACGGCACACAAACCAGATGAGTTGTCATTAATGATTCACAGCAGGTCTGGATTAGCTGGAGGTTGCTGGCAGATGAATGAGGCTATTTTCTAGTATCGCCCCAAGGTTAGCGAGACCTCAGCGAGCATGCTCCTGGGGCTTGCCGAGTTCTATCATTACAGGCCCCAGCTGCCAGCTAAGTTAGGTAGTCTCAACTCAAGGCGTGCCATTCATCCATCTGAAGACGAGAGGCCAGAGAGGAAGGGACACAGAGTGATTCATAGATACCCATCTGAATCATCAGGTTTAATCCTTTAACACCGGAGCCTCAGAATGTCCGCCTGGTGAAATTACCGTAATGACACCTATATGCCTAAAGCGCAAGGTCTTAGCTTTCAGAAAACGTTGGAATTTTACGATTGCTCAAACCGTGACAGTTACGGTAATCCAAAGTGTGCCTGCGCAAATGTGTCGTCGGCGACACACTCATTTTTAAAGGGTTAATGCTTCTTTGTTTTTCACCGCACCTTAGCATATTAATTGGTTCTGTATGTCTTACTGTTGTGTCAGTGACCATCTGACTCCCATTCATTCTGTTTAATCTTTTTCCGTTGCAACAATTTGAATCAGTTCTCAAAAGATTAGCCAATTTAATTGATTCAAGAAGAATTACGAAAAGATACTGATAATCAAACTCATTTTTCAAGCAAAAATACCAAACATTTGCTGGCTCCAGCTTCTTATATGTGAGGATTTGTTTTGCTTTTCTCTGTTTTATATCATTGTAAATTTAATACCTTTGGGTTTTGGTCTGTTGGTCAGACAAAACAAGCAATTTAAAGGGATTGCTTGAAAAAGTCTGGCGTACTAAACACACTATGAAACCACATCTAGTTATATTTAGTCTGTGGATTTTGAACCATTTAACCACACGGCATATAGTGTGCTAATTAGTGAGTTTTGTCTTTACCCTTGAACAGAGCAAAGGTAGGTGTTTCTCCTGCTCCCAGTCTTTCTCTTCAGCTTCCTGCTGTACATTTAACAGATAGATATCTGTGTGTTAACAATCTAGTCAAACTCTCCACAAGAAAGTGAAGTGCATTTTTTTTAAATTTCAAACTAAGACAGACAATGAAAAGAACTGAAATTACTTATTTACCTTGAGTTCATTTTTCCCAATTTCCTAAGAATGTTTATTCTCAGACAAAAAACAATACATTCTCCTAAAGTTATGTGTCATGAGGTGCTCAAGGAGAACTCTAAGGTGCAATCACTATACCAACTAGTCCTCAGGCAACCACCTATAATACTTTCAGCCAAAAAGCATTTAATTAAGTCTTCTCATTTTCCCTTACTGCCCACTCCATCCACAATCGTCTCTTCATTCATCCATCTCTATCCCTTCTGGGAAATCACAGTTGATCCCTTCTTTCATCACATCCCCACACCTTTAACTCTCCTCCCCGCATTTGTCCATTCCCCCTATCCTTCTGAGGCAGACTGGAGAATTCACAATCAATCAAACAGTTATCCATCAACACTAGTGTCTTTATTGATCAATCCCAGCCACCTGATTGCTTCCCCCTCTTTCTCACCATACCCCTATATCTCCCTTCTTTCCATGCTTCTCCATTTGTTTTGTTTTTTTCTCCAGTTGTTACATTTGTTTTTTCCTCCCCTCCTCCATCCACTCACTTCTGTTGAGTTCCCTCCCTCTACTGGGGTGCTCTTTTAAGGCAGCACTGCATCAAAGTCATGAATAAGGTTGCTTTGCCACAAGCATGTAAGCTGATGGCTGATACTCTCCTCCTACCGCCCCCTATAAACACACACGCACACACAAACACCTGCAACTTCCCACTCAAAGTCTGACTAAGACTCATGCCCACATGTACACACAAGCAACGCAAACACTAACTAACACACACACACACACACACACACACAGCTCATCTACTGTGAATATAAAGCCCATTTCCGCTATACAGGCTAATTCCCCTCTCAGATCAGATGTCTGCTGTTCATTAATGTGGGAGGAAAATAAAAGCACAGATTTTAGAGTGTGGTGATTCTATTTCCTTTACACTCCATATCCGTGCTCTCAGCAGGGCGGAACGGGAGCGATGAATAAAGAGATGTGGAAATAGTCGGTTACGTACCATGGCATCTCTTCCACACTTATACTGAGGACATACTGTACTTTTAAGTGTGGGTCAACATCAGGAAACATCTGATACTGCTCCCTTCTTGCAGACACATGTATACATTCACACAGCTACACGAGAGCCCTGCATGCACTGAAAAAAATTCTAACCTCAAACTCACAGCAGGATAAACAATTTCTTTATATTTATGCCAAAATTAAGTGGCTGTAAGAAATAAACACGTTTTACTGTAAACAACGTCTTTGATGTCTAGTCACAATTTGGGCCATTGTTGGGCCATACCAATTAGTACTATTGGTATATACAGTAACACTATAATTGAAAAAAGATTTGATCTGCAAAGCTTCCTCCGTTCAAATTAAAAATTCTATGAACGACTGTGTATGTGACTGACAAGAGCTGAACATTAGCAATAGCTTTAAACTCTCTATGCAGTACATCAGTTTCATGCTCTACATTGCAACTATGTTAAACTGCACCCTCCTTATCAAATAAAATTTAATTCAAATTCAAATTCTCTGAGAATGAGCCTTGTGCTCCCGTCGGGTCATGCCTACAAGGCACTGTCCGTCTGTGTACAGACTGTGCAGCTTATCTAACTTGGGTGGCTTAATTTTCACATCGTGCTCTGCAGCCTTGATGTGTGAATGAGAGGAAAATTGTAAAATTTCCCATTGAGGTAGGAAAGTGCCAGACATATACCATCCATTTGGCATCCATTTTAGCAGGTCAAAACCAGCATTTCATCAGTTGAAAAATATACAGCATTTTATCCAACACTTCACTGTCAATCTATTAAAGGGGCTATTTGTGAGCTTTCTCTGAGACAGACTGGGGCTAGCTGGTTAGTGTGATAGAGACAAGAGTTATCATTGGCGTTGCTTTCCACCGCTGGAGACAGCTCATGGCGAGGAAAGGAACGACGTTTAATACCGAACTCACAACATTTGTTCTAGACTGGTAAGTCTAGCTGTTAATGCTAATGCAGGCTATGTAGCAATAGCAAAACATATAAAAAGCCCCGGTAATGCTCATGCACTCGCTGCAAATAAGCAGCAGCTTGTTTAATCTTGAACTCAGCACAAACAAGGTTGAGTCGATTCATGACCAGCAGAGAATACATTTCAGCCCCTTCCTCACAGAAATGAACTGGGAGTGAATTCTGGCATGACCATAGTCTCAGTGGTTACGATATATATATGTTCAAACGAATGCAAATGCAGTGCATGCTTGTTTGAAAGTGTTCAAACTTTACTTATTTTCGAAAATGACAGCCACAGTCTCTAGAGGCAGTGTGTGTTTTTGAAGGGTACGTGGGTGTTGAAGAAAAAAAACAAGAACTGATGAAAAAGTGTTCAAAATGAAAGAAGAAAGAGTGAACCTTGAGTAATGAATCTAGATGTCAGAGTTAAATGAAATGATGAACTGAGGGTGATGAACTGAAGTGTGTGTCTGTATGTGAGTCAGGCAGCTTGTCTGTATGTCCATCTTCTGGTCCCTGAGGGGTGAACTGCTGTCAGTGCTGCTGTTCAGACAGCCTCCACCTCAGGGCTCAGCCATCCCATCTTATTAACATGAACTCACCTAAAAGGGAAACTAAATGATGCAGCTCGTGAAGGGGACGGGAGCTATGGGAAAAAAGAAATATATATGAGGGTGTACATGAAAAGGAGAGAGATGGGAGTTATACAGAGTGGGAAGATGTTTAAATGAAAGGAAAAGTGACGCTGAGGACTTATTAGGTGACAGAGTTAAAACATTTTTGATGAAGGGAGGGTAATAAAAAAAACATGTCCGAGTTACTCAATCAGCGTATCACGAGTATCCCACTCAGTGTGATTTCCCGTAATCTAATCTCTCCAAAAGGTACAGCAGCATGTGTTTCCAACCCTCTATGACTCTTTTTACATAATCACAGCTACTTGACCTACCATCTCTTTCTGCGCCTCTTCACTTACACAACTCTCCCACCTACAACACTCTGCATCTTTTATGTCCAAGAATCATGAAGCTGCGAGAGGGAAAAGAGAGAAACTGAGCTATAATACTCAAACATCCCATATTATATATATATATATATATATATATATATATATATATATATATATATATATATATATATATATATATATCTGTCTGCTAGTTATGAGTAATAAGTAGCAACAGAGCTTATGAGTAATTCACTGAGTGAAATGCACATGCCTGTTCAGAGCCCAGTTCATTAAACCACAACACTATACATGGATTTCTGTTCAATGGTTGAATGACTTAAATGTAGTAAGGTGGGAAATGTCTTAAAACACAGGCTATGGCAAATCCAAAAACCTTTTAAATCTGTGGTGGTCTCCCAAATTCGTCACTGCTGTTTTCTAGCACAGCCTCCCCACCCCACTGCCTCCACACTGGCTTCTTTTCCACTTATCATCTCACTTATTGTTTCTTTTCACACCGACGACAACCCTGATACCAAAAATACCTCTTTCCACCTCCCACCCACTTCATCGGGACAAGGGCTCATGGAAGAGGGTGAAGGGGGTCAAGGTCAGCCCTCGTCAATCTGGAAGATTCTGTCAGCGGGTTGCCGGCAGCCACTCCTCTGCCAGCGCTGCCCCTCCAAATGACTCTGCCATGACAACCCTGTACCAATCAAAAGCACTGCTCTTGTGACCCCCACAAGCTACCTGGAGCACCGGTTGGGGTAAGAGACAGACAGACTAATTACACAGCCTGTCTCTAGGTCATTATATAGCCTTGTCCAGCTCTAGCATCTTTCTCCTCCTTGTCGTTTCTTACACCCCTCTTACTGTCCGAGAGACCCTCGACCCCAGTTGCATTTTTGGTAAATAACACAGAAGCCTTTCGAAAAGATGAGTAATTGCACAGTGGGGGAGGCGGAGATGATAAGTTAGCATAGCTGCTCTCAATGGGCTCTGAAACCAGACTGAATGAACAGGCAGAAAACAGACAGGAGGACTGAACACAGAAGACCGAACAGGACATTTTGTAGAACTCAAAGGGAGAGAGAGAAAGAAATGGAGCTTGAGGAAGCAGTCCATTGCCGCATGTACTGCAAAGTTTGTGATGTGGTTGCAGCAGTGTTGGTGGCAGCGCTGGGTGGGTGTAGTTTGAGAGCTTTTATCCTCAGTGTCTTTCTCTAGCTTGCCACCTACTGCTGTTACAAAATTGTCACCCCTGACCTGAAACTCTACACACACAGTGAGTAATGCATCATGATTACTCTAAGTTATAGTAAATGATTCTTTTCTAACACTTTAAGATTCTTTTCTAACCATCAAGGCAGAGGGTAATTGCTTCGCGCAGCGGTAAACTGCTGCGATCAGCGTGGTTTAAGTTACCATATCCACTGGAAAATTAGTCAATATTATTAGTAATCAGTCTTTGGTTCCATGTTGTGAAGTGGATGCTCACACTGAGCACGTCAGCATTGGCACATTATCCCTGTCTGCCTCAATATCACTGGTGTGAAATTAATTAGTCCCGCCGTGAGAGTTGGGTGACGAAGCAAAATGACGAAGGGGCTGATTTTAATGGTAGCGAAACCACCATGCATCGCACGTGCACAACCAACAACAAGTGCACAAAACATAAATGCAAGCTTTAATTCATTTCTTTTGTGGGAAGTCTTGGAGAAGACTGACTTCACTAAATGGCTTGAGTTCAATTAGACTCATCTTTAATGGGCCATATTAATCTTCAATGTTCTGCTTTCACTGATGCTTCGTTCTATTAATCGCTGCGGTGCAGTAATCAAAGAATACACATCCACTGTGTTTGTGTGAGGCAGATATTGTATCATTTATGTGCATATACAATATGTCCATATCCATGTACTGTATATACTTTGTGTGTATTGTATGTGTGCATTATTGGACACAACTGCATCCCTTCTGTTGCTCCCTGTCCTCTGTGCTTATGAATAATAGATGGTGGCAGTACAGTAGGAATCAGAGACAGAGCAATGGTAAATGAATGTTTTATGCTGCCATTTGTTCTTTATATGAATGTCTTTCAGCAACAATGGCACTCCATCAGCGTCCCGTGCAGCTTTCATGTCCACATACCCTTCCTCACCATGTCATTTTTTCCGTCTTGCCCTTAATTCTCATCACCCCACATCTTCATGATAATAACGGAGAGATACAGTAGGAACTCGTGTGTGTGTTATGTGTGGCAGGTGTTCAGCTGTCGTAACGTTCAGATATTAGACTCTTCTGCCTTGACCTGCTGCTTTAAAGGAGTCCTTCTTCACTTCATGTCTGCGAGCATAACTATGTAACTTTAAAAACAAGAAATAACACACTCCTCTTGCAAATAAAATGTTTAATGCATAAGCAATAAAAACATGCTTGCTTAATTCAATACATACAGGGGTTTTTGCAAACTTACAGCTTCATACTGGTAGTAGCTCATGGTGGCTAATGGTAGCAAAGGACTTCTGCTTCTGTTATGCTACCTTGCATTCACCATAAATGTCATTGTATTTTGTGGCTGCAGTGGCTGGCTTACATGTTTTTCTGTGTGGCTAGCTGTGCATGCACTGAAAAGAAATTGCAGCACCGCCATTCTATATATGCAGAGAAAACTGCGGAGACTATTGATTTTGTGGAAAAGAGGAGGCTGATAACGGATGTGTGAATTTGTCATCTGGGTAGAGCCTCAGAGGGAAATGGTCAGTGCAATCATCAGCAGAGAGGAGCCTGTAGGGAGGCAGTCACACACATAAACACGTGCATACACTTCTTTATAAAGACACAGAGGAGAGGAGAGGCCCAAGACAAAGATATGAAGAAGACAAATAGGAAGCTCAGAACTAATGGACCAAAGAGTAGACGTCCTATTCGTCTCACACATGCACCAACCTAAAGCTCAACCGAAACCTGACAAATGGACCACCTGAAATCCAAGAGCTATTCAGAGTAACAGCTGGTTCCTGCCTGTGTTTCACCAAGGCGCCGTCATATGCAGCCATGTTGATGACAATCTGATCGTGATAAACACTCACACTGTTCAATTAGAGCCACAACAGGTGTGTGATGCAGACAGGGGGCAAGGAAAGTGAATCACTGTGTATTAACCAGATGCGCTGTGCAGAATGAAGAATAGTTTGATTGACTTCTCTTTGCTCTTGGAGAGAACAGAGCGGGGGAGGAATAAAGAGGCCGAACCATGCTGTTTTAACACTGTTTTATCAGGTCACCTCAGTAATTAAACACATACAGCTGTGGTTACAAGAGAGAGAAAGTGAGAGTGGGTGATGGGAGAAAGACACAGAGAGCAATAACGAAACAGATGGAGACACATTTTTGGAGCAAATTTGGGATTAAGATGCGCTGAAAATGGAGGAGAGGGATCTTAACACTGTACCACTGATCCTCTTAGTTGGGAATCTCTGCTGCTGCTGCTGCTGCTGCTGCTCCGAATGTGTATGTGTATGTGTGTGTGTTATAATTATGCACTGATCATTCTCATTTACAGCCTAGGGTTACCACGGAAACACAAACATTCGAGAAGCAGATGACACGTTTAAAAATATAACGCTTAAAGAAAAAAAAAAAAGATCACACTTCACTGTGTGTGCTTTTCAACCAGCATGTTTGTGACCGTGCCTGTTAGCATGTTGTGCTGTATGACTGTGAGGGGGGTGAGGAGGAGACAGAAGGAGAGAGATGTGTTGAGAAAGGGAAAGATAAAGGGAGGGAGGGGAGGTGGAAGAGAGGGAGGGGCTGATGATGAGAGTGTGAATGGTTTCTATTTTTAGCCTGCATGTGTGATATATGCCAATAGGTGTTCAAACCACAGAGTAAGAGAGGCTTTGGCAGGCTATGATACACGGATTCTGTGCAATTTCACATTCGAAAGTCGACACTGGAATACGAACCTTGTCTGGTATAATTAAAAAGCATTTCTGTGTCGATACAGCCACTGTAACTAATATAATTACAATCCATTTTTCAGATGAGTTAAGATAACTGTTGATCCCAATATTTTTTTTTGCCCCCGACAGGAGGCACAGGTGCTGAAAGCCTCCATAAAGCCACATAAACTGAATGTGGTGAAATTAAATAGAGTGCACTATAGAAGGAAAAAAAATTCATATCATGATGAAATCAGGATTATATCCATAAAGACGTTCAATCACTCCTTAATCCCAAAATGATTGGGCTTTGGAGGAAAAGATACAGACACAGACACAGACACACACACACACACACACACACACCAGAGATGGATTAAGTGACATCAATCAATAACTCCCGATCGTGGAGCAACACCAAAACATCCCAACGGTAACATATCCAGACAATTTCTCAAACACCATACTGAACACAATAAATTGGTCCAGAGGTAAAACACGATTATGAGTGATGGCACAGAGAGTTAGGTCTACTGTGGACAAATTACCACACAATTTTAAATGTGGCTTCCCATTCTGTAATATATCTCTATTTGTAATGCTGCAGTGCAGGGACCACAATCACTTATTGGATTATACGGCTATCACATCCATCACCCCGTTCAGTGACTGGCCTCCACTTACTAAAGCATTTATCTGATCATCCTCTCATAAATGGCCTGATGAATTGCACCGTCCTCTGACTTTGGTCTAATCATAATTGCATCTGTCTCAAACGGAGACTGTCTCTTGTCCCTTATTCTGTCTCCATTTCTGTGAATTGTTCTCTGGAGGGGGTCATGCACAAACAACAAAACTGAGCTTGACTGGCAGGGTCAGCATTATTCAGATAGGATTATCAGTATGCATTGTAACTACAGTGTCATTTCAATTTTAATATTCACAGCATTAACATAAAAGAATAAGACTACTAGTCTGCAGAGCTAAATGTCAGCATCAGCATACTAACATGCTAACACTGGCAATGCTAACAGGCTCATATTTACTAGGTACTGTGCATTTGCTGGTTTAATAAGTATGATAGTTGCGATTTATCACTAAACACAAAGTTCAGCTGAAGATGATGGGAATGCCGTTCATTTTTGCAGGTATTTGGTGATGACCCAAAGTACTGAAGGAAATCTGGACCTGATGGCAGGTTTTGATTGAAGAGGAAAACATTAAGGGATCATCAAAGTTATTGCAATTCACCTTGCAAGGGAAATGAGTGCCGGTATCAAATTTCATGAAAATCCACCCAGTAGTTGCCAAAACATTCCTCTAATAACCACAGAGTGCCATGGTGGCACTAGAGGAAAAGCCAGGGGTTTACTACCATCATTAGGATTCATCCTCTGGGTAACAAACGAATGTCTGTACCAGATTTTTCATAGCAATCCTTCAAACAGCTGCAGAGGTATTTCACTCTGGGCCAAAGTGGTGGACCGACCAACCGTCTGGCAGATCAGCATTGCCATCCTGCACTGTTAGTGTGACAGATAATTGCAATATTCATATTTTGGGCATGAACTCTCAGTATGCATATAAAAACAGGTCTCAATCCACACTGATTATGTCAACACCCTTGGGTCATGTTGGACTCGGGCTGGGTTGCAAACCACTAATATAATCACTGCAGTCTTGTTTTGTTCATTTATGTAGTCTCCACATCCGTGGGTGGATGGGGTGGATATGTGCGTGTGTGTGTGTGTGTGTGTGTGGGAGGGGGAGATTAGGAGGTAATCATGACCGAGGAAACTAAAAATAGCAGTAACCAAACCTTGGAGCACAACAATAATGGCTATAGTCAAAGAACAACAAGCACAGGTGAAGGAGACAGAGAATTTCCCAGCTGTTTTATTCTCGCTGGTTGTCAGTGAAGAGGGAGATCTAAACAAATATAATAAAATTGAGAGAAAAAAGAAGCTCCTCTGTAAGGCAACACGAACATTGTTTGATATTTTAGGACAAACTATTTGATCGTCTGTGATGGCAAGCAAACAATCTGAATAGTTAGGCCAACACGCCTCTGCACACTGTGGAGTCTAGAGTTCATAACACACTTTTTTTTCACAATTTTGAAACAACCCACATTTCTGCAGAATGTGCAGAAGATATTCAGGCGCTTTGAATCTGCGTCTCTCGCTTGATCTTTGTATGCATACGCACACATATGAATACCTGCATATATGCACAAACAGGCACAGGTACACGTATACAAACATGCACACAAAGTACGCACATTTGGAACAGTAAAGCCCTCGATAGCACCCATCTGTGAATATCTAAAAGCGTTTGGCCAGGTGCGTGGTATCAGTCTGCTTGTCCATGGGGCCTGGCTCAAATCTGTTACTGTTTCCCAGCATGCCCTCTGTATAGAACACACATCAATGACCTCACGGCTGGAGACCGGAGCACAGGCCGAGTTTACGACTAAGAGCATTCTCTAGAGGAAAAAAGGAAAAAACACACACACACACATATTATATATATATATATATATATATATATATATATATATATATATATATATATATATATATATATATATATATATATATATATATATATATATATATATATATATATATATATATATATATATATATATATATATATACACACACACACACACACACACACACACACACACACACACACACACACTAACACAGACAACCACTTTCCCATCTCTTCTCTGTCTTATTTAAAAACTTTACTTTACTCCCTGACCCTCATGAGGTAGCTGACTTAGATCACATCTAAGCCAGTTTTTGTCTCCCAACACTTCTTTCAATAAATCTTTCTCCTTTCATCGCCTCTTTCTCTATCTTAGTAATAGGTTGTCTAAGAAGATCCTCAGTCGTCCAGGTAATGGTATTTCTGCTATACAAATACAACTGGACTGAAGAAGCCTTTCAGAAGAGAGGTAAAACGTCTTCAAGCAAGCCCTTTTGTCTTCATACAGCTCTTACAGAAACAGGTTGTATTGGTCAAACTCACTGATGATGGGTTTGAGTGTGTGGAGAAACAAGACATCTAACATTTCCAGTCTTAGAGTAAGGTGTAAGCTCTGTTCCAGCTATTTGTAGATGCGGTGGCAAAGAAACAGGAAAAAAAAATTGTGTGATTCACAATCTAACTTATTAAGTTAATTAAATCAGCAAAGGGAACATCTACATCTGTTTGCTAGAATTACCACTTCACCGTTTATATGCCTCCACCAACTAGTCAAGTTGCATGTCCCACCAGACTCATATAATATATGTAGTGAAGACTTCTACGGGATTTACCTTTACCTTTGACCACCAGATTCTAATCAGTTCATTCTTGAATCCAAGTGAATGTTTGTAGCGAATTTGAAGAAATTCCCTCAAGGCGTTACTGAGATATTGCGTTCACGAGAATGGGATGGATGGGCAAACTGAAAACATCCTGCCTCCGGCACAGCTGTCGCAGGCAAGGAGGCATAAAAAGTCACAGCTACGCTATGGTACAGCTGAAGCACGAGCAACACAGAAGAAGCAATGTCTTCATGCTTGTGGAGCCGTGTGATCACACAGCTCTAAACACTCAGCCTCTAAATTCCTTGTCTCTCTTTGACAATTTGTGTCTGACTTTCTAGCTCATACATACATGCAGCTGGAGATAGAGAAGGGAGAGCATCCAGAGGTGCGCCAGGTCTCAGTGTGCCCGGCCAAGGGGAACTATCGGAAAACTGTTGCTCCATTTGCATCCACCTGCTGCTGGCCTGGCCACCTGGCCTGGGAACATTCATTATGGTCCAAAGCACTTGACCATAACATCCATCACTGCTCTCTGATCTATATCCACCCATTAGGCTGCCGCTATCATCACTGTCCAACACCGATTAGCCACACTGGTAATGTGAGTGGATAGAAAACCTGGATTGCATAGATAAATCCCCCAGGATGGTTCTGGTGTTTTAGTCATGCAGACAACTCACTTTAAAAGCTGAGTGTTTTTTTATAGCAGAGGGAGTAAACTGTAAATACAGGGATGGTATTTTCCCACTCGAGTGAAGTGGTCAGAAGGGTTTTTTTTCTATTTCTGGTAAGTATCTTTCGGAAATGCAGAACCTGAATGAAATGTTGTTTTCCACTCCGCCTGAGTTAGTTGCCTGAAAGACTTCACATGCTGCAATTTTGGAGCGGTTTTGGGTTTTTTTTTAGCAAATAACACAGCAGAGCAAGCAAATCTCCAAGAAGTTGTTTAATCGGCGTGAAGAAAATGGTGGTAAATGGAAATACTTCATGTTTATTCCCATATTTTCTATCTCATCATTCATAGACTAAGGTTATTAGTGTTCTTATTTTTATAATGGATTATATTACCAAATTTCATTCTCAAGTGCCTTGGGGAAAAACTCGAAAGCCAATTCAGACATATGAGGATAAAGGATAATGTGGAAAATAGTCTGCTGCTATCTTTTATAAGCAAAGCTGGCCTATTTACAGAAGTTCAAATGAGAAGTAAGTCTTCATTTCTGCAGGGGAAAACAGGATTGTTTAATAGTGGACAACTTGAACAACTTAGCACCATCAATATATGTATATCATATGTATATTAACCTTTCTTAAATTTTCAAGAAAACTCAAAGGAATGATGACTCAATTCAAATAGCAGTACTTGAACTATTTCCTAATCTCACGGGTTTCCAACTGTGAAGTTCAGAAATCATCAATAACTTAAAAAAACATTACCAAACATTAGATACTGCCTTTCCTTACTGTGTGATATCAGTAGAAAGTGCCTTCAGAAGGACGTACAGTGACTTCTCCTTCTACCAGAGCAGCCAAGGGAAGTTTTACTTTACTAACTTTATTAAAGTACAGACTCTGCTGAATGTTTTTCCACTTACTATCAAGAATACTCTCTGAAATGTGCCAGCCCCCCAAGAAATGTGATTAAGTTGCGCACCAGTTGTTCCTATCCATTGTTTCACAGAAGCTGAGATCCAACCAGTGGGGTTTATAGTATGTCCTTATGCTTCATCCCTCTGCTCCTCATCCCTCAATATTATAGTGTTAATAATGAACAGCAGATAAGTTTCTCTTTCACCTCACAAACATGCTGGGGAGATGAGGTTCCCCTGCTGCGTGTCTACATGTGCCCACGGCTATTGAGGGTAGAGCACAAACTGATAAATTATCTGGTTTGAGGAGTGGAATGCTGCGCCTATGCATTGCAGCAATTCAGCTTCAAAGTCACTGTGTAAGTGTGTGTGTGTGTGTGTGTGTGTGTGCGTTTGTGTTTGTGTTTGTGAGAAAGCGAAAGAGAAAGAGAGGGAGACAGACAGAAAGGAGAGAGAGTATGTTCAGGCTTCTCATGGACTACATGCCATTGCAATGCATAACTTGGTAAGGAAATGTTCCATTTTTAAAAACATAATGAAGTCCAAAGAATTTACAAGACATAGTTTCCACAACATCAGCATTAGTTTGTAGGTGGAGAGAAAAGAGAAACAAGAGGCAGAGAGAGAGAGAGACAGAGAGAGAGAGACAGAGAGAGAGAGACAGAGAGAGAGAGAGAGAGAGAGGTGTGAGTTGGGTTCCAATGTGTTATAAAGAGAAACAGAGAAAGGAACAAGATTAGAGAGCTGACCAATAAAGTGAGATTGCATTTAAGATTACATATGCAACAGGTTCTTTTCCCTGCAAAATTACATTTCTTGCCATTCATCATTACAAATGACAACTACACTAAAATGATTTATGGTACAAAATTAACAACACTGCTTTAAAAAAAAAAAAAAAAAAAAAAGGTAAAATTAGGTTTTCAGTTTCCAGATAGACAATTTTTCAGGTTAGATTCACAATGAAATATCAGTTGATTTATTTCATGCTATGACTTAAGATATTCACCCTGTAAATACAAATTACTTTTTAGATAAAGCTGAACGTTACAACCCCTTTCTTCACATTCAAACTGCCAACCCTAAGTACATTTAACAGCATCCCATTTTCAGGATAGACACCTTCAATATTACACATTGTATCTGGAGGGAGAGGTAATGTCCTATCCACCAGGCCTCTGCAGAGAAACAAAATCAATTTGCTCACACTGCGTATGTGTTCAATTGTGCTTCATGCCTAAGACTGAAGTGTATTATTCATGTATAGGATACCAAGGTTATGGACCATCTCCCCTTAACAGCTAAAGTGGTTTCCTTATGGCACATTCAGCATGATTTGTTACCCACAGTCAGCTGATAGCTTCGATGGTTTTCCTTGCCTAGAGAAGTGCGTCTAAATCTGTTTTGCATATCAGCTGAAAACTGGATGAACTTATAAGCTCTCTGTTTAGAGCAGGTCATTGATGTGGTGTTAATTCAATGCTAATAAGATTAAAACATAATGCAGATTGTCTGCTGTGAAATGAGGCTGGCGAAAATCCTTTGAGGAGACTTCTTATTGAGCGGCACTGGACCATGGCCTCGCTCCTCACAGAGCAAAGAGGTAGAAGACGGGTTACTCACGAGAGGGGTTGGGAAATTGAATTAATATTGCCACCAGTCAACCCTTGAAGGGAAAAAAGGCTTACTGAAATCTATTAATGGTGTTAGTCCATGACTTGACTTTTATGCTCTTCCCAGTGCTTGGTGCTGTCAGATGGCACATGGCAGGATTAATCCCTCAGCATGGGTAATCCCACAAAGACATCTGGATATATAAAAAAAAAAGTTGATTCCTAGCTTTGTGAAGGACACGTCCTATGTCCACGTACTGACACTAGAATGACAATACACAGTGGAGAAATCCAATATAATAGCAGTATTGGGCACAATGTTGAACCATTACGAGAGTCTTTTTCTGTTTTTTTTTGTTTTTTTTTAAACTGCAGTGAAAGAAATGTCACGACAGGAAATCCAGTAAGATCATCCTCGGTGAGGCCTGTCAGGGTGGAGAGCAAGACGACAAGAGGAGACGACAACCCACACACACAGACACACATACACTAAAGCAGAGGGAACAGCTCCAGAGACGAGCATTAATCCCCACAGATTTAGTGTAGCAGAACAATTGCTTTTGTCACCTTGGATAATCAGCACAGAACACAGTTTATGAATAACAGTACGCCCAGAAAGACGTACACAAAGAGAGAGAGAGAGCGTGTTTGTGTGTGTGTGTGTGTGAGGGAGGCATGCATGTATGTCAGTGCGAGAGTGAGAGCACCGAGAAAAAAAAAAAAAAAAAAGTGGAACAATGACGTCTACCTGTTCAAAAGCCTTGGCTGCAAATCTGGGAAGATTAATCAGAGTCATTCAGACAGCGTTTATCACATTCTCTACAGGGAAATAAGAGGCGATTTATTTCTATAACTTGGCCTACATATATGGAGAACTATCACTCACATTCACTCCAGCCCCCATTATCCACTCAGTAATGAGTATGTCTGGCCAGTGGACACAATACTGTCTAATCCATAATTGTTTACATTCTGGTGTTTTCTCACAGCCAACCAAATCAAGGGCCACTCCAACAACACAACTATAAGAATGCATTACTTAATGATTATGACACCGTCCACCTGAATCAGCTTTTAGTTGCGACGTGATGCAATCATACTAATAAGAAGTTAGCAGTTATATTACTCATGAATAGGTGCATTCACTTTAAAGCTCATCAGTCAACTTTATTTTTTTATTTATTTTTTTATTAAAATAAAAATACCATTTATCAATGCAACCATGTTTAATCATTGTAATTACTTCAAGAGACTCTGGTGTATAATCAGCACCTTGTTTGCATTTTCTTCACAATTTGCTCTTCACTTGACGAGAAGCGAGCTCTACTCGCAGCAAGAGAAACTGGCTTTGTGTCACTTATTCTTTGGGCATTTGCCAGTAGAGACAGATAAGAAATGTGAGGAGAACAAGGGGGGATGACATGCAACAGAAGTCACTAGGTGGAAATGAACTGGGAACACTGCAATAACATGGTATGCACTTTCTTTCACTCTTCTCGTGGAGTACGGGTCCACAGCCATGCTAGTGCTCCTGTGAGCCTGTATTTTGGGTGGACAAATTAAAAATATGACCTGATGATAGTGCTTGATAAAAAGTCAGAGTTCATAGCCAGAGTCAGTAGGCTTCATGCTCTGGGGAAGACACATGTCTGTACAAAATTTCATGGCAATCCTTCTGATAGTTGTTGAGGTATTTCAGTCTGGACCAAAGTTTTGGACTGACTGAGCATCAGACGGACATTGGCATGAGCCTATCATATGTTTCCACAGACAAGTCCTCCCCCCTTGCATCACAAACAAAAGTCTCAATGTTGCAGGAAGTGCTCAGAAGGGTCTTAGGGTTTGGTGTGGTGGGTTTGGTTTCACCATGTGTCTTTAGACCCTCTCAGTGGGCAGCAGACATCAGCTGTTCAGGATGCTGCTAAACACCCTGGAAACTGATAATCACTGACTCATTTCCAGGCTCCTCACTGAGAGCCTGCTGGTAATTGAATTGGAGGAGTGGGCACAAGTGTAGTGGGCTTCAAAGGACCGTAGCTGAAGGCAATCAGCTGTGACAGACAGGGAGAGAGAGAGACAGGGAGGGAGGAAGAGACAGGTTCTATAATGAAATGTTCACACGTCTGGTGTAGTATGTATTTTTTTTTTTCCTTCAACACCTTGAGCATCACTCCAATCACTTTTGCCCAGTTAGTTGAGATGAAGTTAGTCAGGACACCATGTCCTATGACAGGGCAGCATTTGTATGCATGGCTTGTCAATGACGAAAAAGGGGGTGGCAAAACAAAGCACATGCTTGAAATACTTGGCTTATAGACCCTCCCTGTCAATTACCCTTCACAATCACATTGGGCACAACAAACTCCCCCCGTTGGCTGACAGGTGGCAAGGTAAATGCATTTTGCAAAAGCTTGAAAGGCTTGGCGCTCGATATCTCTTTTCAAAAAATGGGCAACCATCCAGATTGCTGCATGAAAAGAGGGTAAAATGCATACAAATAACAAAACAGGGGACCCCGAGCAGGCATCTGGAAGAGGTGAAAAGAACTGTTTCAGTGGCAGATTTTGGAAGGAAAGCTGGGGTGCAGTATTGACTTGTGTGACCTCAAACACAAAAACACAAGCAGCAGGTACAGACTCTACTAGCAAGTATATTCCTCTTTTTTGGACATGTTTAATCTCGTCTTCTTTTTTTTTTTTAAAAAAAGAAGAGGTTATTGATCGTTTTCTTTTGCAGTTCTCGGAGCAATTTTCGGCTGCTGAAATAATGGACCATTCTTCAGCTGCTGCTTTAATCAAGGACAGATAAAGGGATAAAGAGACCTGTGGATACGATGTCTTTGAAAGCCAACTCCTGTTGCTGCTACTAAACAGACAGAATACAATATCTATCATCGAAATAAAAATAAAAAATGTCAATATAAAATAAAAAATCTCATATCAGAAATAGAAGAGGTCATATCTGATAGGGTGGAATGGATAGACTAGAAATTTTGTACAGAGGTTCATGGTGTCCAAAGGATGAATCCTAAAGACTTTGGTGGTCCTCTGACAAGCACCATCATCAAAATTTTCAATTTGTCCAAAAAGTTGGTTTGTGACCAAGTACCTTCCGATGGGAATTATTCCCATCGCATCAGTCTCAGCTGTGTTCAGTGCTCATCAGCCAATTTCAACATGCTAAAGCTAACATTTAACAGCACATTGCACATCAGTGTCCAAATATTTTCTTCACAGAGCTGCTAGCATGGCTATAGACTCTTTGCTTTGTTTTACACATCTGCAAAACCATGTAGCATATACAGTATGTTACATAATATTTAATAATTGTTGCCCCTATCTGCAATCAAGAGCATAGGACCATGTTTGCCTCATTAATGTGTTTGTATTTCAGTGCCATCCATGTAAATGAGTGGACACAGCCTGCATTCAATAATTTGCAATTCAAAAACAGAAGAATGGTTCAAATAATTATTTCTTCATTCAAACAGCCGATGCTGATGAAATGTGAAGTCTCAGTCTGAATTTCAGGGCTTGTAGCTAATATCATTTTATACAGCTGTTATACTTTGTTGGTGTCAAATGAGCTGGTTCTCTGTAACAGTCAATGGCAAACGAAACCCATAAATGTCGCATTGTGTTATCATGTATTTGTTGAGATATAGGTGTTACATTTAAACATAGCTTAAATTTGTGACATCTGCCCCTGTGCTCTGATGTGTCTGACCACCAAGCAATGGGCACAGTGTCCATGTCGGTAATGGAGGGGGGTTGTAAGTTAGAATCACTCGTATGAGCAGAAACATGAGAGCACTGTGAGTTATTGCTGTGTGCCTAGAAACCACAGACCTGAAAAATTGCTTTAGTGATTTTTCTGCCTTTATAATAACCCCAGCATGGTCACAATTCAACAGCCATTCAACGGACATAAAACTAAATGTGGGAGCACATAATTGCCTTTGCAAGGTACACTGAAATACAGTACAGAACATCCTGAACATATGCCTGGAACACAAAGAAACAAAACACAAGGTAAACATTACTTGATCATAGGCACGCACGCAAATGTGAACACACACAGCCTCGAGATACACATCAGTTCAGAAGAAAACAAGAAAAAGAATGCAGAGAATGTTAGGGGTAGTGAAAGAGAGAGAGGAAGCAAAAGAGAAACGAGAATAAAAGTCTACAGCTGTGCAGCCCTGTGAGGCTCTAATGATGACTGCAACATAGCAGAAAACCCAATTGTGAGATGGATGAAAAGAGGCAAACTGTGGTATTCTTAGATCGATACCATTAAAGGGGCAGGAAAAATTATCTGTGAGATATCAGTCTAAGTTATAGTTTTGAGCTGGTCATACAACATTCAGTTAGAGCTGGTGTTTGGTTATTGAGATAAATGTTTTATTTTCCAGTTGTTTAAGGCAGAGCTACACTGAGGTGAACTTGAGTATTTTCGATGAAAAAAAAAAACAACAACTTTTAAAATATTGTTTACTATATTATTCATAATATTAATATACTTGTTTGGTAATCATACTCAACTTAATTCCCAATTGTATTTCCAAAAAACATACTAATTGTGTATGCTTTGATTGAAAATTAGCATTAATCTCAACGTATGGCTAAAGCACAGTTTCATATCGTTGAAGTCTTTTTGGTCCATTGTTAATCCAGTCGATAGGAGTCACCATATGGAAACAATATCTCAACAAATTTCATCAGACTGTCAACATTTGAGGCTGGAGCAAACTCACTGTCTGACTGAGTGACTGGCCAATTTTGCCATCCCAAGAGCGACGCCAGAGACAGAGAGAGAGAAAGAGAGACGGAGAGACTAAGGTGAGAGGGGTGAAAATGTACTGACATTTCTATTTTGTGACCTCTTTTCTGTTGCTTTTTCTTTAGCAGCACTGGAAAGGGGAATGGGGGTCAGAGGGCTGGAGGAGAGGCAGTGGCATGGAGCACCTCGTCTCCTTATGTTTCTTTACTCTGGGAGGCAGACTGAGGCAGTTTGTGGCTTAATTCTCCAAAGGAATAAGAGAAAAGTGTGAATAATCTGGTAAACCTGTGGTGTTGTAATGTTGGGATCCACCCACTACTGTCCACCTAGGTATGGCGAAGTAATTAAAACATAAATGCCATCCCAAGAGCCACACCAAACCACCGAGCCCACAATTCATGACAAGATACATTTAAATTGAGTTACAAATCCTTTCCAGTCCCTTAACTGTTATTTGAAGTTAGCAGACTTTGCTGGACTCCTGTCAAATGCCTATTGTACCATATCTTGTCTTGGTTGTTTGCTGTTGCAAAAAAAAGAAAAAGAGGAAAAACACAAAGTTAAAAGAAAAAAAAATAGACTGTACAAACCTACAGAGCACTGAGAAAGTCTCTGGAGAATATTGTCAGGAAGTAAAATCTTTGACCCATGACTTTCTGTCCATTAATGGTACTGTGCTCTGTTTTGACTGAATTTCCAGAAAACACAGTACATTTGACAGTCAATGACATATACTGTCATAAATAATTTTCTGGTTGCTGAAAATGCCCTAAAACAGGTGATCTAGTGTACAATGTATTTGGTCTGATGTGTTAAGTGTTCATGTCCTAGGCCTCAGCTCCACTTGTTATTAACATGAGATCATTATCTGGATAACAACACAACCCTCATATCCATAGGTCTATGCAATTACAACGGATAGCCTATCATTCAGATAGGACATCCAGATGCAGATCGCATGTTAATGCTACATGTACTGAGTTCTAGGAGTTTCTGCTGCTGTTGGTTGGTTCCCTAACATACAGTAGTGAGTGCCTAACATCTTGTTGTCCTGCATTTTCTACAGAAAGGAAATTACAGTTAAGGAGAAAGACTGGCTCTCATGTGCTATTCAAAACGGAAATCTGTGCTATACAGTGTGATTACGCTGGTTAGTTTAGCCAACATCATGACATTTTTGAGTAACTCAAGCACTTACAATCACGTAATCACTGGGATGATCTGGTTCTTTCGATAAGTCTGCCTTAGATAAGAGCCTGCCAAATGCTGTGACTGTAAATGTAGATGTTGCCTGGAATATCTCCATATATCAACTCCATGAATCAATTCCTTGAAAACCCAGGATAATATCTTTCACTATTTGAATGAATAATTCATCTTCATTTAATGAAGAAATTAAGGACATTGCAATAAAAAAAAAATAAAAAAATTGGATTTGGTTCAGTGTATGCACTGAAGAGCTCTGATTGTACACAAGAATAGATTATTTGTATTTCAACATATATTTCAGTTAATGATTCCTGATAAATGGCAAGATGGGAAAGATGCATGTTTTTATACCACATTTTTTTTTTTTTTTTTTTTTACACATTGCACATAGTCACCACGACACAGAGCCATAAAATATTCACACACCAACCCCCTGCAGTGCATGCATGTCATGAACTCATGATCTCCTGTCATTATGCAAATTCCAAAAAGGTCTTAATTGATATGAGAGCAGGTCAGCTCACCACTTATCTTGACCTTAAAAAAGAAAAGGTTAAAAACAGACCTGGACGTAAAATCACCAAGGACAAATGACTTCCCCACCTGCTCCCATAAATCTGAGATAAAGGGTCAGTGACATCACATTTAGGTGCCATCTTTCAGTCATAGTCTCATCAGCTATTCTAATTAGTGGTGCTAACAATGCCCGCCACATTTCTCACTTCTACCCAAATCAATACCCGCTCATCTGCATTGATCATCGTTTCTCACAAGCTGTTGGCTCCACAATCAACGCTCTAGAAATCGGAGCTCAGACACAATGAGTTGTGGAGGATCCATGCATACTTTAAAGATACACACACACACACACACACAGCATTTGAGTGAACACAAGCAGGCACATACCACCACCCCCACTACATGTATCATCTACATGCACACGCAACCCCTACAACACAGCCAACACCAGAGTATGTGAGAGGTCCTGCGTGGTTGTCTGGGAGACAGAGAGCAGTGCATTGATCTTGGAGGCGCAGTCATCAAAAGAAGCTGCTCTTTGATAAGGATATTAATCATACTCAGACATGGCTATGCTAATGACTACAACACAACCAAACACTCCAGCTCTCATCAATACTTCATCAATTGGAAGAGCCTAATGAGACCCAGAGATGACACGCTGCACAGAGAAGGGCTGGTATGTTTTGTTATGTGTAATAGAGTGCATCTTAAGAGAGCCCTGGAACTGGTTGTCTTGTTTTTTTTTTCTGCTTTAAGACATATACTATGTACTATTAACTGCATGAAACAATTTACAGTCTTGTAAACTGACTGCAAGACAACAGAAGCAAATTACATAATAAATCCTTAGACGCATTAGTGGCAATGATGTTCTGAGAAAGAATGAAGGTGGAATTTTGCAAAAGCAGACATTTTACTATTGTTATATTACAGTATGTATATTATTCAGAATGACCTGAAGACAACAAACAGAAATTTCATGTACCAAACATAACCTAAACACTGAGGTAAAGCCAATGGTGGTCTTTTGGCGACATTTTGTTTCATTATGCTTTGTTCATTCATCTTGGCTGTTTTCATGTTAGCTGATGTCTTGGTGTTTTGCTCTAATCAGTTAGTAACAAATCAGTAGTAAGTGATGTATCCATCCCACCGATGTCATCAATGCATGTTACAGCAGTGGTTGCTAGGAGCAGTTAACTGAAGAACTTTTATGAGTGGGGTAGTTGTTGAGTCATTTCTGTACTTTACAACTTGTACAGCTGTGTCAATCTTACTCATGCCTGTCACCTTTTCTGTGGCTTTTTTTTAAAAAAACCGTGGATGTAGTTAGGCAGCTAGCAAGCTACACAGGGAATCCCATCAACCATCTTAATCCTGCCTACAAAGTGGGGCTAAACAATTAATTGAAACTTTATCGAATCTCAATATGGCCAAGCGCAATATCCCAATTGCAGGAGCTGCAATTCAGTCACAACATACCATAAATGAAGCATTGTGGTGTTACAGTGAGGCCCTGGCCTTTAACAATGTTCTCCATTCATAAATGAACTTTTTTTTTTGGTACAAGACCCAACAAAAATCACTTTTTTTCCCGTGAAAATGAAATGCCAAAACTACCATTCCAACTGAAATTGTGACTCATATCGCAATCACAAAATCTGCCAAAACAATCACAATATGACTTTTTCTGTTTAATCATTCTTCGACAAAACCGCTTAACAAACCAGAGATGTAGGCAGCGATTCAGAGATCTGCAACAAGGCCGTGGTGGTGTAAAAGCAAACAGTGTAATTGCTCCCACAGCCAACAGTGGCTATATACAGTGCGTTAGCTATAATTGCTTGCTATAGTGCTAGCCTGGCTGACAGCAGGGACAGGTATTTGGGCTCCACAGATTCAAACCACCAGTGGGCATCTTCGCAGACGGCAGATGTTCACATCTTCATTCATTAGATAAAATTCTACCTCAAAATCAGCAGAGACCTGTTAAGAGTTGAATATGCCTGGTTAAGTAGACAAAAAAGAGAAATGTATTTCCCTCTAGTAATTACATAATGCCTGGTCAATTATCTTTATGGAGAAAATGAGTTTCTCAAGTGGTGCAGTCAGTGAAAAAGTTGCATACAGATGCAGGTAGAGAAATATCTAACTCCTGTGTGACTGAATTAGCATTTTAATGATCATAATGTTGTTATGATAAAATACTTAGGTAATTCCTAACAACTGACTATGATTCATTGCTAGAGGCCAAAAGCATAATATGTAAAATATATATTGAATATTTTAAATGACTTTTTTCAGATTTTCATTACACTCATTTGCTGCTGCATTTAGAGGTTCAACTCAGATCATCTTTTAGACTTACTGTGATACATGCTATTAAAGCATTTGGCCCCACTACTAAACATCATCCAATATGAGAACATTTGTCTAAATAGATCCTGATGAGTAAGTGTAATAAGTCCAAAAGACAGAAAATCTTTTTAGAGATCTTTACAAACTGCACTGCTGTACTGGGATCACACTGGAACAACTGAGCTAAATTTTCTTTCTTGTGTCTTTTCCACAATGCAAATAAAGGTACGAACTACATGAAATCTAGATGGACCTGTGATGAGGTTTAGCAGTTGCTGCATCTCCCTCACAAATACACACAAATACCCAGTCTGCTTGATCCTCAACCAGCTGACAATACAGGTTCAACCAAATATGACAAATGGCCAAAGTTATTATCACTCAAAAGGTCAAAATCAATTTGTTTAACAACCTAGGGAATAAAATCCCTCACAGGTCCTATTGCCTAAATGTCTCCAATTTATCTAAAGCCTCATCACTGTGTGTGTGTGTGTGTGTGTGTGCCTGCCTGCCCCTCATTTGCAGGATTTGAGCTAAGCTTTTTAGCCCTGCTATAGAGTGAGCACAGGGCTCTAAGGATGGCAGTGTTGGTTGATGGCTTGGTAACTCGCTTAGGTAGGTAAACCTCTTTCCGTCCATTTGGTCATAAGAAGAGGCACAGCCCTCGGGGACCACTTTTTGGGAATTGTAGTCTCTTATCTTTGTACCAAAGCCAGTTTATAGCAAAATATGTCCTCAGCAATGCCGTCCTTCTGCAATCTGCTTTTGAAATAACTAAAAAGTCAAATGCAGTAAATAGATATTCTATTGTGTGTTTTTCTCCATCCCTAATTTGTCTCCCTCCCTAATTTTCTCTCTCTCCTCTTCTGACGTACTGTTGTCATGAAAGCCACTTCCATTTCCAGGAAGAAAAAGGAGAGCTGCACTTCAAAAAGCTATTCACCTGATATTTCATTGCCCTTTGTTGTTGAAGGGGGGGGATTATGGATTCTGATTGAGGTCGGATTATTGTCAGATAAACAAAACAATGAAAAAGCCACAGCAGGCAAGGCAGCGTGCATGTGGCACAGGTGGAGCATACCACTGATAAACACAAATGTGTGCATATAAAGACACAATCTGGCATACATACTGTTTGCACACACACACACACACACACACACACACACAAAGACAAAAAATCTAATCACACATAGTATTTCTCAGAGTGCAGAACAAACACTGAGGCTAAAGCTCAGAAGTTAGCAGTAAATTAAATATGAGAGTGCAGATGATATGAGATTCACCACGAGGAGAACAAAGTAGAACACATTCTGAACAGTGCAAAACTAAGCCCTGAGGCACCAAGACAGGAGGACAAGAAGTCAAGGAAAACATCGTCTGTGGGAACTGGCTTTCATCTGACTTAGTCAGATGAGCATAAACTACTGCACAGCAGTCAGGACACTTTTCCACAGGTTCCAATGCAAGTCGGCAGAAGACAGAGTAGAAAAACTTCTTAATAAAAAGATTCTTGTAAATCTGAAATCACAGTAAGTATAGGAACTGGACAACCCTCAAAAAGCACATCCTAGGTCTTAAAACATTTAGCATTTATACATGTTCGAATGCATAAAGACCAACATGATGTGTGTTTGTATGGTTAGTCAGTGCGTGTGCGCGTGTGTGTGATTGTGTGTGTTTATGACGTAAACCAAGAGCAGAGACCAGAATGTCAGGCAGGTTTACATTAGTCAGCAGATGCAGTGGGCCACATCATTAGTCACCCTGACACCCACTTCTGGCCCCTGCTTTATTGATGAGGCCAAGCTCAACAACTACCCCCCTCTTAACACACAAACAGACACACACACACACACACACACACACACACACACACACACACACACACACACACACGTACACACACCCTCCTCTACCACAGTCGTACTGCAAAAGCAACAGGAGACTGGTTTAGCGTCTCATGTCTCACTCCAGTGGGAAGAGACTGCTACTGTGTGAGGAGTACGGGCCGACCTGGAGAGCAGCACGAGCTGCTGCGTGTTCACAAAACGAATACACAGCAGAGCAGAGAAAGCCTTCCTATTTTCCAGGGTGCAGTGGCTATTCATCTGTCCACAGACCAAACAATCGATCCAGAATCAAACATCTGCTCAACACCAGATCTTCTGGGCAGGTTGTCAATGGCAGGGCACGGTGACAGGGTGCCAAGTGTGTCACAGCAATGAGCTCAGCGCCATTTATGGCCTCCATGACTCTGACATTTAGCAGGATGCTGCAATTTGTCAGCCTCTCAGTCTGACTCACACATCCACAACAGGGGACGCTCATAAAACACATTACCATTAGGCCTAATAGTGCCGCCTCACAGAACTCTCTCCGTGTGTGTGTGTGTGTGCAAGTGTGTGTGTGTCTCTATGGTTGTGTGGACACATTTTTGTTTGAAATCATTATTGAGAGGACATTTTGTTGGGCTGGTCCTCACAACTTCAGGGTTAACATTGGTTATAAGGTAAAGGTTAGGGTTAAGGGCTAGGGATTGCATTATATCAATAAGTGTCCCCACAACTCTAGGAACTCCGTGTGTGTGTGTGTGTGTGTGTGTGTGTGTGTGTGTGTGTGTGTGTGTGTGTGTGTGTGTGTGTGTGTGTGTGTGTGTAGGTGTGTACACACTGTAAAATTAATGATGTATTTGTGGTTCCCCTCATTACCATCAAATGACAACTGGTGGAAATATATGACGACATAAAAATGAGGAAAAACAGGTTGGGAGACATAACAAATAGATACATCGAAATGCTTCACATGTTCCTCTTGTAAAAACTCTATCAAAGCCAATTCATGACTTTGTAAAAGGGAACAACAAGAGCCCTGGGCGGCAGGTTAATTAGACATTCAGTGAATGATGGAGACATGTATGCCTTTTAAAAATGCGTGTAAATACTAATAATTATCTCTGCCTGTTATTCAAAAACACAAATAACTGAACTACTCGCTTGCCTCTCAAAATTGAGAGAATTTCAATATTCTCCGTCAGAGCCTTTGTACCAAGAGGCACTTAATTTTCAAGGCCAGCCACTAGTGTAACTCACACAGAGAGAGTGAAGGAGGAGGAGGGCTCTCAAAATGCGAAGTCACTGTTTCAGTTCATTGTGAACTGAAAGAGCGTGTCCACTGGCCGCAGGGCAAGTAAGGGAGCGAAGAAATGGTATAATTTCTGTTTCTGTATCTTCTCTCGGATGTTTTTGTTTCACTAAGATGCTTTCAACATTCCCCTTTTCTCTATTTCCACAATCTGCTTCGTCTCTCTCTCTCTCTCTCTCTGTCCCTGTTGTAGGTGATGTATAAAGAGGTGCAGCCATTACCGAGAGAGAGTGTCTGGGTGGCTGTTCTTCCTATAGATGAACACTTTTGTGAAAAACACAGTGGACACAGTCTACTGAAAACTGTCATTTCTCTGCAGTCTCTAATCTTATGCGTAAAGTTTGTAAAGTATGTCTTGGAAAGGGTGTCACTGACTTCTGAAGCAATTGTAGGTTTTTGGGCCATGGAGTCAGACACACATTTCAAGTCACATCATAATCAAACATTTACTCACACAAAACAGACCCCCACTGCAAATACACATTCATACACAAACATGCACTTACACACAACACACACACACACACAGCACTCGCAACCAGATAAAAGAGGTGTCTGCTCTGCTCTTACCCGAGCGTTGTCATAGTAACGATGGTGTACCAGAAGGAGGCTGGGATGCTGGTGAATTTGCTGGAGCTTGAACCCTTCTCTGCGTAGAACATAACGGTCGCAAAGATAATTATGGCCATAGTGAGGGAGAAGAGCAGGAAGCCCAGCTCGGAGGCACAGCTCTTCAGCGTGTAGCCCAGGATGCGCAGGCCCTGTGAGTGGCGGGAGAACTTAAAGATGCGGAACACGCGGAAAACGCGGAGCGTCACGAAAGCGCCACTCACGTCCTCGTTGTCAGTCATCACCAGGCCTATGTAGTAGGGCAAGATGGCCACTACATCAATGATGCTCATGACGGACCTCATGAAGCGGTAGCGGCTGGGCGCAGCAAACAAGCGCATCAGGTACTCCACGGTGAAGATCATAACGCAGGCCGTGTCCATGCAGAAAAAGGCCACAGTGTACCGCTCACCACATGGCACTTCCTTCTGATTGGGCGCCGAGCCGCAGGGAACTGTCTCCACCACGTTGGTGATGACAGAGACGGCAATGAAGAAGCCAGTGACGTAGTAGAAGACGAGGGCCATGGTGGAAGTGTGGGGGTTCTCGAAGGCCCTCCACATGGTCTCCCTGAAGGTCATGTTGGGCAGCTTGGCGTCCTTGTTGTCCTCCTGGTCATCCATCAGACGCTCTGCATTCTCCCTCTTCCTGTCCTTGTACTCTTCATAGCAGCAGTCACCAATGATCTCTGGGACAATGCCAAAGAAAGCCAGCTCCTCATCATAGGAGGAGATGCACTCATAGCGTGGGTAGTGGAGCTTGCCGGTGCGGTAGAAGTTAAGCACACTGCGGAACACGTCAGGGTCCCGGTCGAAGAAGTACTCTTTGGTCTCCTCGTTGTAGAAGAACTCCTTCTCTGAGCTTCCCAGCAGGGTGTCTGGATAGCGGTCCAGCGTGTTCCTCCAGGTCTGGAAGCGCCGTCCACTGACATTAAGAATGATTAACTCATCCTGCCGCTTGCTCTTCTCAGTGGGCGCCACTGGCATGGGCAAATTGGCCACAGGCATCCAGCCGATAGCTGCCGCCCGGGCAAAGGGAAGCCATGCCGCTACTCCCGCCGCCATGCTGTGTCCGGCTTGGGGCGCAGGGGAGAACAAATCCAGCACCTTCACAACCAGCTTGACTTCAGCTCATTCACCATCTACAGGGAAGAGAGGGAGGGAGTTTGTGAGGGCACAGGAGTGTTATTATGATCATGGCAGGGGAAGAGAGCGAGAGCAATCGATGAGAAAACAGGAAAAAAAGGAAGAAAATGTGAGATAATTGAATGTTAAAGATGTGGGAGAGAAAAGAGGAAGTTAAGGAAACAGACAAGAGGAGAAATAGGGCGAGAGAGAAAAGCTAATGGACGAACCACACAGCACAAGGTAGTCTAGCTGAGACAGCAAAAAAGTATCCTGACTAGAAATAAAAATTGAACATCACAGTTAGAGTGAGAAACCTTTCAAGAGCAGGACATAAAATATATTTCTATTTGATATAGTTAGCTTTAATATGATTACAGGGGCATACTACAATTTCCAATAAGCATCGTCTTTCCTATAATTACTTTAAGGCTATATTTCTCAGGTCCCCTCTATTGAGTTACAGTTAAGAAGCAGTCTTCTCAAGACTTCAGTTCACTGCATTTTACAGCTGAAAAACAAAAAGCAGGCAAGCAAATAAAAAAATAAATTTAAAAAAAAAACTGCATCTCCATACAGTCTGTACTGGAAGATTTTTGTTAAACTCTTAATAAATTAATAAATCAATAAATTAACCAGAGAGGTACAAGATTCAAAACCTGTTGAGTTCCAACCAGACGAATGCAGATGCATCTTTCTTTTACACAACATTAATGAAACTACATTATGGTTATTCAGATAAAATCCACGATTTCATTTAGGTACATGTAACCCGATTCTAAAGAAGATTTTTTTTTTTTTTTTTTTTTTTTTTAAAACAACTCTAGACAGAAATTTGGCTCCTAAGCTTCAAGACGGAGCAAGCAAGCAAAAGCGAGTCAATTAGCCGAACAGGTTGGTAACAAAAAACTAAAAGCATCTAAACACATGAGCAGCTTTATCTTCGCTCCAGTCGCCCAACTCACCGATTCAAAATTCTCCATCTACAAAACGCGACCTTCTTCCGGAGCACTTCAGTTTCAAGTCGTGGGCTCGGTTATTTCTGAAAGCGTGTCTGAAAAAAAAAAAAAAAAAAAGACAAACAACAAAATACCACGACAGAAGTTATTGGACTGAGGAGGAGGGCCACGTTAGACGGACGCTGCCGCTGAGGTGAAAGCGGAAAAGTACCGGAGACGGACGTACCACAGCCGCGCCAATTCAGCTTCCATTGTGCGAGGAGGGCAGCTGATGAGAGGACTCCGCTGCGAGGACCGTCTTACCTTGGCTTTTTGGGATGAGTGGTGGGAAGAGACGGAGGAGGAGGAGGAGGAGGAGGAGGAGGAGGAGCGCTCTCTCTCTCTCTCTCTCTCTCTCTCTCTCTCTCTCTCTCTCTCTCTCTCTCTCTCTCTCTCTCTCTCTGCGCAGGGCGGACAATGAACCAAAACTGCATTTATAGGAAAGCTCGACCACCACTCAAAAGGATGCGCGGAAACTGGGTTAGTCACTGATGGGGGAAAAAGAAAGAAAGAAAGAAAGAAAGAAAGAAAGAAAGAAAGAAAGAAAATGATACTCCCCTCCGTTTCCTCTCTTCGGAGCAAAATAATAAAAAAAAAAATGAATAAACCACCTTATCATCCGCTGAACCAATGTTATTTAGGCATATTAGAAGCAACTTTTATCCACGGGATACATCCCAGCAGGGGCGTAGCTAAGGATTCAAGAGCCCCTCGAATGTGGTTACCTTGGGCCCCTTTCTCTTCAATTGCATCTAAAATAACCTTTTTTTTCTTTCTTCTTTTTTTTTTTTTTCTTTTGGCCACTTGGAGGCAGTGGAAACAAGTTGTGAAAAACTGACATCTTTAAAATTGATGTGGCAAACTTGTTAGCAAATAGTTTCTTTAGTTTACACTTCCTGCAGGTTTGGAAAAACATTATCATTTATTTTGAATAGAGCTTCTGATACATAGCAAATGGAAGTCCATTAGCACTATTTTTAGTCTCCTGAGGTAATATCTGGCTCTGTAGCTGCTAAGTGCTCCACTATCTTCAACAAGAAATTGCTAACTGTGTCTGTGCGTCTTTTGATATTTGATACATATTATAAAAATATCAATTATAGCCACTTCAAACGCTCTTCTGGAATTTTGTCGACCTCAGCTATGTAGCTCATCAGTCGTCTAGAGTAGAGGTCTCCACAAGTCCAAAATGTTTAACCTGATCTAATATAAATCAGTGGAAAACCTGCTAAAAATGTGTAAAAAGATTTTTTTTTTTTTTTTTTTTTTTTTACAAAAGAAAGACCCAATCTGGACACATCTGAGGATAATTAGATCTGATCCAAAATACAGTAAACCTAGAGAGAGAACACTGGCATCAATTAACAACAGTCGCAGTTGAAAAGAGCAGCAATTTAATGATGAACAAATGTAAAGTGATAGAAACTCATTTAAAAAATAATTTGTTAATTTGCTTCAGAGACTAATGGAAATAGTTAAAAGATTTTTTCACTGCCTGTTCCAACAATAAAACATCCTGTACCCAACTGAGAGAGAGAGATAGACAGAAGATAATAATTTTCCAACCAATTTAATGTCTGTGAAGCAAATTTCAAAATATAGTGTCATTTGATAATGTAAAACTTTTACATAGGCTATTGATTTTGGAACATATTTTCTCCCATGGTTATTTTGTGAGCAGAGCTGATACTGAGTACTCTCAGATCCATTTGGATCCTCTCAGGTATTCAATATATTGACACGCAAACCCAAGACTTGTGGCAGAAAACCAATACCCTATCTGACACCATTAGACTGAGTGGATTTGAACCCAGTTCTACTCAGATCCCATGTTGGGTTTTGGTTCCCCAGAACGCAGTGGACCCAAGACCTCTACTCAATGGACCCACTGGATCCCAGATACATATAGTTGAATATTATCTATTGCAGAAATACTATACTTTATAAAGCAAACATAATGGAGACTCTGAGCTCCAGCAAACCTGACAATATTTATTTATCCAGACGGAAAGCTACAATAAAAAAGGGTCGGAAATAATATTTTGCTGTATCTCTTCAGCTGGCAGAAATTGAGCTAAAATATATCTCAGGGCTCAATATTTTCTGTTTGCATTCTTTTCCGGGGGCCTGGGTGTCTACAGAGTCTGGTAATCATCTCCACATGTAAGTTTACTCATGGAAGCAAAGCAAAACAAAAGGGCTCCAGTGGAAAAGCTCTCAGAGCAATCACTGTCTGCAATGAAGAGAAGCAGGTGCAACACGTAAAGTAAATTTCTGTGAAGGGATACTCAGCCTGTGCACAATCATCTACCTTTTACACCACACCATACTATAAAGTTACTGCACGGTCTATTTAATTGTTTGCTTAGAGTTGATTCAGTTTGAATTTTTCATTGCTTGACTGATATGTGTCAATCAAGCCTGCAATATGTGACACTGCCATTGATGCTAAAGCTCATAACTCCAAGGAGGATCATTTGTGTGAGTACATGGTAATTTACTTTCAGACTCAGACAGTGTCAGTGTCTGTGTCCCCACATTATTCAGTGCTTTGCAGAACAAATGTAGCCCTATTTGAGTCAACAGGGATCCTATCCCTCCAGTATATACATATGGTTAACACATATGGTTATCTCATTTTGGTTATGGATAAACGTGCACAACATGAAAAATTAATACTTCTGCACACACCATATTACTCACCATAAAATCAGACTTGTTTGAAAATGAGAAATTGTGAGTGATTTTTATTTAGACGTACAGCCAGTGGCATGCAGTACACACACATTCACACCTGAACACCCACGCAAACACACTTGTTGATGCCTCTTTGCACTTGTGTAGCTATCCTCAGAAGCACCTTTTGGTCACTCAATTAAGTCCCTGACCGTAAACTGGCCCCATGATAAAATATGTCATGGACAAAATGACCTCACCTTGTGAAAAATGTTCCCACTCCTTCAACTGAAACTGGCTGTCACAAGAACAGAAGTTCAAGAAAACAAACACACAACACACACACGATGGCTCAAGCACATAAACACACAGACACATGGATGGAGACTGGCCTTTTCAACCAATGAGCCTGTGAGCAATTCCAATAATTCAAATGTCACTAAATAACAAGGTGGGCTGAATTTCATGGCCAACTGCCCTCTGTAATTATCTGAAGACACTACACTGACATTAAAATATTAACTCCCTTGTCCTAGAAGTTACAGCCAGCAGCCAGTTAGCTTGGCTTAGCATCTTGTTTGTATTGTCTCTAAAAAAACACAAAATAAAATTTCTGGTTTTAATACTTGGAAATTAAAAAAACAAAATCTTAAATCAACCATATTTAATATATGTGAGTGCCAACAAGTCCTCCAACCTGAATGACCATTGATGTCATTTATCCCAACCCTCTGATATAGGAGCATCTCCGGAAATAGTGTCCCTACAACGGAAGAGATACAGGACCTTCGTCGTCATGGTTACAATAATGAGCACATGCTAATGCTTATGGAGCAATCACAATTTGGTTAGGCTTAGGCTAAAGAACAACTTGGTTAGGTGAAGGAAAAAAATCATAGTTTGTGTTAAGATAACATTCCTTAAGGTTAGGGGACCTTTGTCGTAATGGTTTCAATAATAAACATTTGGTTGAGGCTGTAGAATGGTCATGGTCAAGAGAAACAAAGTTGTTTGATCCACGCACCTCAACCATCTCCTACATAAACTTTGTCGCTATATATACAGCATCACTTGACCATAATTACTGCAGTTGCTAGAGGCCATAATAACTCAACACTAGGTCATAACAAGCTGTTTGCACAGACAACCTAAAGCATCATTCTTTTTTTCTTTTTTAACAGGAGGACAGTCTCATGGGTGCCTGTGGCATCTAAGCAGATAATGCTGCTCCCAGCCTGATGCAGTTTGTTTGTGTCAGTGTCTTAGGGCAACTCTTAACTTCCTCTGTGAAAGATGTGACTTAAAGGGTCCAAAGAACACAGATTACTGATAGAAATGCTGAGGTAAAAGTGACAATTCATTTCCCTCTTCCTTCGCTCTCACTGCTGTTGCCTTGATACCTTTGCTGACTCCTGACTGCTGATGGCCAGCTCAAGGCTAGCACACACACACACACACACACACACACACACACACAGACTTACGCAGCATTCAGTAAAATAAACATAAATCCAAATTCAAATTCACAATCCGTAGTTCCCTTGTTAGACACTTTCTTCACATGAGTAAACTCAGAGGCTTTTGTTTTGACATTTCCCTCATTGTGCATTTGTTTGTTCGCTGGCTTCCTTGAGTTCAATTATTCATAAATTCCCCACAACCTGCCTTCTTAGTTGGTCTAATCCCCATTAGGTATCTGAAATCTTCCTTTGGGGATTTAGTCTCTGACTGTGGTGGAGTTTATACTAGGTGTGCCAAACACTGACTTGGCAGCCCCTTTGTCTACTGTTCAGGGAGGCAGTCAGTGGCACAGGGGGGGTTATAGATGCGCTGTTGGCTCCTTTCCAGCACACAAAGAGACTAAGACAGCAGATCCTGCACCCTTTCCAACCCTGTAAAATGTCAAGCTTTGTCTACTGATGCCCAAACTGAGCTAGCTCTCACTAAGGGACCACAGGAGCAGTGTTGCCAAAGCAGGCTCTGTATATTACCTTAAATCAACCTTTGATTTGATTGTATATCACCACGTTCATTTCAGGAAAGTACCAAGAAGCACTGTTGAGTTTCTTTATGTCATTAAAGTATGGTGGGTTAGAGCTGAAAGTTTGTTGTAGCTCAAACATAAATCCAAATTTAATGACTGTGCCAATAAAGGGAATGCATAATACTAACAATATAGAGTTAATTCCACTGTGCTCATGTCCTTATTGCATAAGAGCTAACAATGAGTTTGCAATGGGCAAACAGGCTGGAGGAGAATTTTTACCCTCAGCCAGGGACTCACCTGAAACTCACCTCCAACCAACACACATCTGACCTCCCTGTCACATGCAGCAGGTTGTAATGAACGAGATTGTTTGTATTCTTTAATCATAGAGAATTGTATATTCATATGTATTATAGTTTACTATCTCCCAAAGGCACTATTAATTATGTTTAAAAACCGTTACCTTTTTCCACACCTGAACCATCTGTTTTGGCATCACACATCTTTACTTGTACCTTTTAATCTAGCTACTTTTGTCTCCCTGTTATGTTGATAAAGTGGTATCTGTGAAGGTCACTTGTTTGAAACCCGCTACTTTAATAACCTACAGAAGGGACAGGATTGTGTAACCTGTATGTAAGAAAATTAATTATAGCATAATCTCTTGTTGATAAACAGAGCAGAAGACTGGATGGTGGCTTCATTTTTCTTACTGTCAGTGCTTTAACTTACTTTGGAGACCATAAATGCTGACATGAAAAAGAAGAATGTATATAATTGATTCTGAGGTGTTGCTCACATAGCATTAAGTGCCATCAATCAGAGTGCCATGAGTGCATTATAATGAAATCAAAACATGATTTAAAACACATTATGGATATGACCTCATGCCTCTGTAAAAACATGAGTTCATCACTACGGACCTGCACTGGCGCTGCATTTCTTCTAGCTGGAGCAAGATGGTTCCTTGTATCACATATTACAAACAATATCTAAAGGAAGAACAGGAAAAACAAGTTAATCTATCTATCGGTTGTACACTAATGCAGATCAGGGCTGCAGTGGCAACAGGCCAAGCACACAAGCTAAGATCTCCTTTTCCACAGAAACCTCATCAGGCTCTGGTTTTATGCAGGCGGAGCTGGAAGATGCAGACCTTCTATATGCCCTCAGTCTAAATGTGAGTCTCTAACCACTTAGCTGTGACTGGTAGATGTTGAAGGGGAGGCACAAAGGGGTGTTCTCATCAGGTATGAGAACAATGTCAAGAACTTTGGTTCAACTTTTACAAACTATAATGTCTGCATCACTGCAGCTGGTGCACTTGATCATTGCAAAACACCAGAAATACCTCCTCCCCTCTGGATAACTGTTCACCCTTCACCCTTGGATGGGACAATCTATCTTTTTCTGAAAGAAATGTGGTCTCCATCCCGACTGCACTAAACTTACCTGCACACAACAGCACTTAATAGGATCCTTGAATGCAGAAAGCCCAATGCCACTGAACCAGATCTCCCCAGGAGCAAAAAGGTGCAGAAGACACTTCTTTGATAAGGAATGGATCTATATTGTGCAACTTCTGACCAACCCTGAATTGTCACGAGGTGACAAATAAACACGGTTGACTAACAGATAGGAGTCTCCTGAGCAGGATAGCATTACAGTAATAAAGCATGACAAATCAGCAGCCACAGAAAGTAGTGCAGAAAAATGTTTGACAGACATGTTGGTGCTATTGCAGTAACACAAATTAAATGTCTCACAATGCATTCTTTGGAATTTCCCTCCTATATTTTCTAGAGGTTCATATTATCACTTTCTGACAGTGGAGCTCATTCAGGACTGTGTCTTTCGCAGAGAAAGTTACTCATGGGACCAAGTAGTCACAATCTACCTGTCACAGCCCTACCACCACATTTACATTGAACAGACGCACTTTTTCCCTTAATCACTCACAGTCAGTGTTGAACAAAGAGCCAGAGGGACACACACTGAGTTAACCTTTTCAGAGCAACACACAAACACACACACATCCATATGACAGCATACTTTACTTTACAAGGCAAGGAATGAAATTCAAAGGATGTTTTTTTTTTTTCTAGCTTTAATCTAAACACCTCTTTCACAGATCATTCATACAAATACTGTGATGGGTCCAACATGGCAAATGGTAGATCTATAATTTAAAACAGGCTGTGTGTAGTTAACACCTTCAAGTGGTACTGGTACAAAAGAAGAGCTCTGAGTATTTGTTATGTCTCTATATAAATATCTAATAGCGCAACAACAGGTAAACCTGTGAAGTGACCACTAACTGTGCTTTATTTTTTTAAGCCATGCCAGCTGTGTGGCTCTTAGGGTGACAGTATTGGTCTAACACTTTGGTTCACTGTCTAACAGCTGTTAGATGGATTGCACTGAAATTCAGTACAGACATTCATAGTGTCTAGATGATGAATCTTAAGGATTTTACTTCTCCCCTGACTTTTCATGCAGCAGCATCGATGGGTGAAAATTTCCACTTCTCCAGCACTCAAGCCAGCCTTCTCCAACACTCAAAAACAGGTTCACATTAGCTAAGGCTAGGCATCTTGCATAGCATGCACCTGTTTTACAGATTTTTCTGTTTACATCAATGCAGTATTGCTTAAATATGAAATATTTGAGTAGATGTTACTGTCACTGTGTCAAAGTCAAGTCAAGTCGAGTTATCACATGTAGGCCATAAACATGTTGCTTGATGGGGAAATCTTCAAAGTCTGAAATAATCTGAAAACAGAGGATAAACACCTTCAGTTTACATGGTGCCGCGCCACCTGCAGGCCACAAGATAATTTTTTGCCCCATTTTTTCACATGTCCACCAAAGTGCAGCCATAAAATAGAGGTTATAAGGTGACCACTGAGCAGCGTTACATCTTCAGGGCAAATTGGAGCCTATAGAGGAGATGGGCAGGTGCGAGCTGGATAGAATGCTAACTTCAGTAGAGGAAAAGACATGACAGAGACAAGAGTTAGGATTGGTGCTGCTTTTCACTGCTTGAGACAGCTTAATGCTGAACTCGCAACATTTCTGGAATGGCAAGTAAATAGCATAAATTTGGTTATGGAGCAATAGCAAAACTTAGAAATAGCACCTTTAAACTCCAGCCTCCAGTTCCTTTTTCTTACTTTATAAAAATATGGACTGTAGATGCTGTCATTCTCTGACATGGATATCTGAGTTTTCTTTTTTTTTTTTTTTTTTTTAAACACAAACATAGGAGAACTTTTTTGATGAGAATCCCATAAAGTAGTTTTTAAAGAATGGCGACCAATCGGGGCATTATACAGTTGAAAAATAATGTGTAATAGCACCACTACCGCAAACATGTCATTGGCATTTTTGTTTTAAAGTAGTCCTGAAATGATTAACGACACTGCTACATTCAACACAAACAAACAAGCATAGACATGAGGATTTATTCCTTTCTGTGAGACAAAACTTCTCGTGGCTCCAAGGTGAAAAGAGCATTACATTTCTCCACTCTTCTCCTTTCCTAGACTGTGTGACTCATCTCTAATGCTTCTAAGTGAGATTAATAGAGCGTTCAGTTCTCATTCCAGTGGCTCCTGTGCATCCAATTACCCAACACAGGCAATCAAACATAGTAAATATCAAGGATCACACAAATCACTTTGCAGGTGTTTGGTCAGGAAAATCTGTCAGAGAGAGAGAGAGAGAGAGAAAAGCAGGATCTAGCTCTCTGATTCTATCTTTGACAGTTTTGCTAATCCAGATAGTCATTAAGTCTTGTGCATCACGAAATAACAACTTACTGTTTTTGCCTAATTAAACTTTCTTTTCGAGGGTTCTTGTCTTCTGTTTCATTTGTATTAGGAGTTGGAAATCTTCTTGGATGATTGCTTAAATACCTGTAACTCCACTGCATCCTAATGGTGGTGATGAGAAGTAATCATTGAAGGTTAATAAGGGTGCACAGCACTAATCAGGGCAGGTCTGTCTGGTAGAGCTGTTGTTGCCTCCTGGCCTTTTATTAACAAAGTCATCGAGGAAAGGAGAGTAAAACTCAAACTCTGTGGGCAAAATGCAAAGCAGAATAGCATTTAAGAATGCTGCTGGTTTACAGATATTTTTACAGTAGTAACACGACTCAACTGTCAATATTTTTCCAAGGTAGACTTATAGTACATTATTCAGTAAGTCAGGCATACTCAAGCTGTCTTTTACACTTTGAGTAGCCTGTGTTCCTTATCTCTTCAAAACAGGGAAAGGCAACTTGAGTTTTGACAACTGGATGATGATGGACAGATAAAAAAAAAAAAAGTGTGTTTTCCCCAGCTTTTCACTATGAATGCTTTACTTGGGGGTTTCACTGTATATTTTATATTGTTTCCAGAAATGCTGTTATCAAGTGTGGACTCATCCATGTTTCCACTTCCTTTCGCTTCAATCTCCACTCCACTGGGCATTAAGCAGGGGGTCTGTAAGACACAACAGAAAAATGAAAGAAATAAAAATAGTGCTGCCGCCGTGACCTCTGTCACACATGTGGGTGCAAGAACACATTTAAGACGATCCACTGGGACAAAGATGGACACAGCCATGCAACACACATGCACATACACACACACACAAATGGATAAAGTACAGGATTCTGCCTCTTGGGTTGTGGCCACTCATCAGGTTTGGCAAGGTGAGGAGTGACTTTGACAAGATCAAATGTAACTCAGGGAGAGCTGGCTGTCCTTTTGTAGTAGAGGACAGATACGGAAGACTGTTAAGGATAGCAGCAGACAGAGTAATGGACTGAGGTGATGGTGAGAGGCTTGGTGCTGATCACACTGTCACTTTTAGGTGGGGAGATGGGGAAGGGGCCAATGTCAATGCAGTCTCCACAGCAACACCGGTCTAAAGGACAGCAGCAGGCATCTCTATTCTTTATGTATATTTAACATATGAGTACTGTATATAATGTGGGCATAAATACATTTGTGTTAGCATTTGTTGGCACTTCTACACATGCATGTTTATGTGAATATGTGTTATATAGAGTGAACATAAATGTATTATTCAAATGTGTGCGTCTGTTTCTGTACTGATGTGGGTTTTTATATGCAGAATACAGTTTAATTTTGTATTCAGTGCTTCTCCTCTCCTCGTGCATTACTCATTATTTTCTATACATGGCTAATATGGCAGAACATAACCCTGCCATGAGTGATCTGTGGACTAATGAATACATTACAGTTAATACAAGGAATTCAAGAGGGAATACTGGCCAGGGTAAATGGTTCTATTGTAGTGAAAGCAGTCTGAGTAATTTTTACACTTAAATGGAAAGGACAATTTCAGTGTCAAAATCCATCAATCAAAATCCAGTGTGCCCTCTCTGAAGATGTGGACATACTGTACCTTACTGAAAGCTTTACTCAGTATGATAGATAGATAGATAGATAGATAGATGTGTTGCTTGTGACCCATTTTTTCTTGTGTCTGGCCATATATGTCCATGTGTAACATGTGTCCTGCCTGCTGATTGGCTGACTGCTGTCTCAGGTGTGTCCAGGTCAGTGTGGTTCAGTGGGGAATGGTTCTATTTGTAGCCCCCCTTTGCAGGAGCAGTAGTTAAATTCAAGCCTGAGGGAGAAGGGATATCACTTCAGTTTTTATGTGGCTGACTGCTCTGGTAATAGTAATATGGAAAAGAATACGTAAGGTCATATATTGCTCCACTTATAGAAAGTTGCAGTGACCTCAAATATGGTGTTCATAGATGAATTTAAACCCTCACACCCAAGACTGTGATTAATCAGCGGTTGGATCCATCATTCAAGGGCATGAGGGATACTGGAGGATGGCAAGCTAGGATCTTTTTTAAATTAGTTTCTACTCATCTGTTATACAGCTGTTTATGAATTCAGTGTTCAAGGCAATAGGAACATTTCAGCAATCTCATCAGAGACACCTGGTTCAATATCCCATTGATGCTGCATTACTTAACATATACACCTCATTCTCTGTAGTAACTTCCTCATACAAATAAACATTTCCTGCAGTGCACACTGCATATCCCCAAGGTTCAGATCCATGCATGGAGTGCATCCTAATACCCTTATCCTACAGCAAATATACTTTATCACATCTGTGCATGATAGCAATTATAGCAGGTTGTTGGGGATTTGGAGGGGTCTAATTAAGAGAACTGAGTAAACTACCCCTGGCCCTGCCAGTGCACGAGCTCAGCCCTCTCTCTGCTCTCATCTGGTTCATTTTCATTATTGGCAATAAAGAGATGCTGTGCGAACAGAATGCATCAATCTTGGTAGAGATCACTGCCAGCAGAACAGGCGTAGTTGCAAAGGATAGACAGAAAGCAAGACATTTCAGAATCATTTACAGGGGCAAGGAGAATAAACATGACCGCTGGCAATGTTCATTAATTCATTAGATTAAGCAAAAAAAAAAAAAAAACCCACATGGCTGACATAGGTTTCCCCGAAAGAAGCATCTGCTTACTACATATTTTAATTCACTAGGGAATGTATTAACATACACTTGAAATAATGCGAACCTGTCCTTACAGAGGTCACCTTACTCCTCTCTTCATAAACTTCTTTTCCTCCTCCTTGTCATCTTCATCACTGTCTAATGCCCTCTTATCAGCTGAACCCATCCTCTTTTTGGCATCCTTCAATGCTAAGAAGTTATTTCTATCAGCATTTTTTACCCCTCTCCTCATTCATTCTCTTCTTCGTTTGGCTTCACTCCAGCTGCACCAGCAAAAAGCCTCGATAACAGTTAAACACTGAGGAAAACCTCATTTGAAGTTGTCTTGAGAGGTGGTGTTGGGGTTAAACAAAGAAGACAAAGAAGTCATTCCAAAAAGTTTATACATTTTCCATGGACTTCATTTACTTGGATAAATGGGGAGAGGGGCAAAGTGCAGTTCTAAAATAATTTACTGGGTTAATCTAGAGATAACAATATTTAACTTGAAATACCTTACAAAAACAAAATCCATATTTTCAGCCACTGTCTCATACAGCTGGTATTCCTATCCCTCTATGGCATCTGTTAATCCCTGCTACTTCATACAAAATGACTGTTTTTATTATTTATCAGCATGTGAGCAATTAGCTATGACCTTATTAGAGATTCAGTTAATTCATTTGTTCTTCCTGACTGACAGGCAGCCTCAGCTAATCTAACATCTGTTCTATAATTGATTACATCCATTGTATAATTCAAAACTTTCTATAAACTTATTAAACATCCAATTTGAAGAGTGAAATTTATAATATGGCTCCAGATGCAGTCTTTAATGAAAGGAAAGAAGGGTATTTAGTAGACAGAATACCATTTTTGATTATGTTTTAAGAGTGCAAATGAAGAAAATGGACAGAAAGGCAACATGTGAATCAGGAATTAAAAGCCCCATCTATGTCCATTTGTGGTACCGTCCATCCAGGGGTCCCTAGTAATTCGGTAATGGACAGTCCCAAGACTGAAAGAACTGGACTGTATTCAAAGCAGATGAATCCGTTTATAATGAGATGTAATCTCATTTACCCTGTGGCACATGGCTTGGTTTGCTGGGCTGTCATTGTGTTCCTGCTGAAAATGCATTTCTCATCCAAAACTCAAAAAGAGAGAGGAGCATAGTGCATTCAGGAAGCTCTTCTAAAGTCATATTACCATAAATCAGACAGACATCAAAAAAGATTCCACATTGCGACCGAGCATTCTTGGATTTCTGCTGTTTGCTGATTCAGTGCTTTGCCACATTAGTTGTGTGATGGAGGGACACAAGAGATATTGCTGCCAAATAGTAGTAGTTTTTTTTTTTCCAGTAAAAATGCAGTAATGTGGCCTCAGTACCTCATAAAGAACAAAAAAGTCAAGATGAGCTGTAAAATATAGAAATGCAATCTGAAGCATGGTAATATTTTTACACTATATTGGACTATTGGACTATCCTAGTTTCCACAGCACCTACACTGAAGCACAGCTGTCACATTGCACTCAAACTTGACACTCTTGCTTTGATCACTCTTTGGACACCTTCTCTACAGTTAACAACACTCACATCCGTCATTGTGGTTCACTTGTTTCATTTTTATTCCTCCAAAAGTCAGATAAGAGCCTTCTTTGTGAAGGTCCTTGACGAGGAAGACAATTGTGTGAACGATGTTAAGAATAACGCTCCCTGCATCTGACGCTACGAGAAGGCACCTTCTCTTTGGCAGTCCAGGCGGAGCCTAACGAGATGGTGTGATATGGAGTTATTGATCACCTCTGTCAGACCAAGGCTGGAATTCACAGGGGCTTATCCTCCATTCATTATGCCAATCATTAAGATGTGTCACCCAGCCTTAGATCCTCACCACATGGATGCAAAGTGATGATGATAGTGACAGACACTCTGAATACTGATATGCCTCTGTGTCTTGCTCTAAAAATTAACACATTATGCACAAAAACACTCAGAATCAGTGAAATAGAGAGTGGTTTATTTATGGTGTATGTATTTTCAGAACTAAAATGGGCTACAGACCATGAAACAGCTGTGTCTTGACCTGCTAGAGACATTCGTGTGTCTCTGTGTGTGGGTTTGTGTGTGCCTATTTGCCTGTGTCTTTGTTTGCATAGTACAGTGTATGTGCTTTTCGCCCCATCACACACTAATTACAAAATGCACCTGATCCACTTCCCTATCTAAGAAAAAAAACTCCACCACAGACACCCTCTCACTCTGTTAGTTTAGAGGGGACTGAGAGTGAAGGAAACATTTCATCTAGTTTTCATCAGTTCCCCTTAAAGCTGCCTACTTCACTGTGTTTCTACAGTTCTCTCACTGCAGTGGGAAAAGGATCAGAGTTAGGGAGGAGAGTGTGATTAGCGTCTCGGTCCAAGTGATTAGAACATTCTGTGTTGATTAACAATCAGCTGATTTGCCCTTTACCACAGAACAGACACTCTCCTTCCCTGCAACATCAAAGCCAAGGCATTCTCAGACAATGCATCACTGTTTTTTTTTTTTTTTTTTTGGCCATATCAAGGCACATATGCACACACACATAAACACACACAAAGCTGCAGCTCTCCTTTGAAGTGAGGGGAATGTTCAAACTGAATGTATTCTACTGAACTTTGAACACCTGCATGACCAGCGCTCATACTGCACGGCGCAGTCACCTCTAGCATACCGCCCTGGCTGTCTTCTTAGACTGCTGTACATAATTTACATATTGTGTGAACCATTCCACATCTTTGCCTCTGGCACTAGTACTGATCCTGTAGATATACAGGGAAACCCACGGAGAGACAGTCAGAGAGTGATCTGCCAAGACAGCCTTGCATTCTGGGACTCTCATCAAAATTGCGCTTGGAAAATAGGGAATTAATTAGGCCCTGCAACAGCACACACACACACACACACACACACACATAAATATATATATGCACTGAATTCCCATTTCACTGGAAATCGATAAGAGGTGGCTGATCTGAGCAGAGAACTGCTGTTCACTCAGAGGCCGATTTCACTGGTGTGTTGATTTAGTTGAGCTACATCTGTCAAAACAGAGAGACAAAGGGGAGAGACAGAGAAAGAAAGACGCAGAGAGATTGAGAAAGAACAGGGGGAAGTGTTCAAGTTACAGCTGAACACTGGCTGACCAAGCATTTTAGTCCACAGCTGGTGGCTGCTGACAGCTTGCTATTCCATTTCAGATGAACCCATCAATTAACTACAGACTGACAGACTAAGACGAATATACAGAGAGTTTCGTTCCAGAAGGAGCCATCCATAGTTCACAAAAATGTACTTTGTGGGAAAAAAATACATTATTGAAATCTGTTAAAATGATGGTGATTTAGCCAGCTTTCTTTGCTTCTGACCCCTTAAAGGCATTGAAAACCCACTTTCTCAACCAGTCTCTTAGTATGAGCAATGCGTCAACATGAGCACACTCATTTCTGCCAAAGTTAGAAAAGTCTTGATTATTTCACATGAAAGTCTATTCAGTGGAGAGAGCGAGAGTTTGCATTTGCCCTAATGCTGCTTCAGCCACTGCCAGTTACAAGCTAACAAGCTAACAAACAACATCAACAAATTAAAGATGCTAACCATGCTTATCATTCTGACACGTCTGCTAGTCGCCAATTTTAGTGCACAACAGACTGGATTGGTTGGATGTTTCAACCCAGTGCAAGCAGCGGTGGTAGGTGCCGCATGAGGCCTGAGCCACAATTTCTCAACAAGGAAATAAGCGTAGCTGTACTTCCATCCTCTTTTTTTGTTTTTTTTTACTTTTTATGTGGGGAAAACCATCTTAAACAAAATATGAATCATGGCATAATATATGTACATACTTTAAAACGTGTCTGAAGGGGAACTTTAAAGTCAGCTAAAAGAAAACCTGCGTTTTTTTCCCCATTAACTCTGACTGTTGTTGCACATTAAATAATTAATATTTAATGTTACAGAGAAATACTTTAAATTGAAATGAGCTTTAATACAAAACAATGTCTACTTGTGACCCTTTGTCATGTGTATGAATTGTGAGTCATTTTCCTGTCTAAGACATTTTCATTTAAATAAATTCTTAGAAGCCAGAGAGGCAAACGTGAATTTTGTGGCATCTCTGTAGTCATCTTACACAGCCATACATCACATCAGATTGTGAGCCAGGGCTTTTGATAATACTATGTGTACCTCTGAAGTGTGGTCTTTTACTCTAAATATGGTCTGATGAGGTTCTTCTGCCTCACCTCAAGTGTCTCATCAGCTAATAAATGTGACCTATCTGCTGCTCCTGCTGATAGAAAAAAACTATTAACACTGACCTACAGTCTGTCAGAACTGGTGTAAGTACATATTCATTCTATCCTTGCAATCAGAGTAATGATAGGACAAATGCAAATCAGAGCTAAACATTTCATCATCTGCAAAAGGTAAGGTCACGTCACTGTGTGTGTTAGTGTCTGTGCTGATGTCTTCGTGTGGATTTACAATGGAGATATCTCCTTCCAGGAATCACCTTCTCTACCCCAACCATTCTCCTTCACCTTTCACCTGCTTCCACTCCTGCTGTCATTTCTTGCCCTTGCTCATCCCTCAACTTCTGATACATTCCTGAGTATGTTTTAATCTATATTCCTCTTCTCATTCACGATTCCCTTTCAGTTTTCCTTTCTGTCCTTGATATGTTTTTTTTTTTTATCCTCAACATCATCTTTCTCTCTCAGCTTGATCTGCTTCCCAAACCACTAAACAATCTTCCTTCAATTCTGCCTTTATCTGTCCCTTTCCCTCTCCCGCATCGTCTCACCCTCCCTTCATCTCTCTGGTTTCTCTGCCTTCATTCACCTTAAGCTGCAGTTAATGATGAATGAGATGAACCTCCCTTGGGCTCAGACCTCGCTGGCTCTGTGGGATAGCGCTCAGCTGCCCACTGGACGTTCAGGCCTAATTCCTTATTCATGGGCTGCATCAACACCAGTCCTTCCAGTCGTCTGCGACTCAAGAGGCTCATCACTCTCATGACACCCTGTTTTCAAAGTTTTTTTTTTTTTCCTCACAGCAATTTCTCCCCAATTTCTTCTTTGTTCTCAAAGCAGCTTATAGAATTTTTTTCTTCCTTCACCACATGATCCCACTCAATGAGTTATTTTTGCTGAATTTATCCCTGCATATTTTTCCCAGCACATCCTATTTTGAGACAGTGATACCTTTCCTTCCAACTATTTCATGGGTCTTGAAGTAGAAGCAGACAAAGAAAATTAAATGCCCGCAAACAGATTTCTGTTCAGCTGCAGAAGTATAATCCATATTCATTCATACGGCTTTGGTTTTTACATATAGTTGCCACATTTGAATGTATTCTCCTGAGTCAATCTCTGAAGCGTTAAAATCCGTCCCAATCTGAGGGATTACTTGGTAATATGAAGCCATTTTCAACTTTAGTGTTTTTTTTATTTTATGTTTTTTTTTTATTTTTTATCTTTGATCATTTTGTACATTTGAGAGAGCTTATAGATATCATTATCCTGACTACTCTTGTAGCAAATGCAGTCTTCCATCCCGGCACCATTCCCAGGAAAATGACACAAGAATCACAGAGCAACCACTTCCAGCAGCTCTTTCAGCGGAGGCGTGTGCGGTAATCCAAGCGAAGTAGGTGTGAGTGTCGGTGGTTCAACTGAAAATAGGAGGATTCACTGGAAATCCTGCGAGTGGCTGCTATCAGGGACACAGTACCCTCCTTTCAAGCAAGTAAGCCAACAAGTCTAATCTGCAGCATGAAAATGAGCAGAGCAAATGTGTGAGGGAGAACAGAGAGAGCTTTTGTAAGCCAACGTTTTTTCTGTTTATGCATCAGTGTCCGTCTTTGCACAGGCGCATAATTAATACAGTCTTCTGTACGTTGAGTTCAGTGTTGTTGCATGTGGGTCAGATTCCAAGCTTTTCCAGTGGTGTCATGACTCCAGTGCCTGCAAAACCCACTTACTGAACACTTGTCAGTAATCATCCACTCTTAACCAAAATGCATACGAACACAACATTGAAACTGATTGCATCATGCTATGCCACGCTGTGCGAGAGAGAGAGAACATCCACGAGCTCATGTGGTCTTTTACTTATAAAGGCGTGACAAATGCGGCTCGTCGGGGTTCAGCAGCAGAGGAGGAGTGAAAGAGGGAACAGAGAGAGTGGAAAAGAGGAGAGAGGAGGGAGGTTGATGCTTTGCTCCCTTCAAAGCCGTGAGCCACATTGATCACTCCGTTCTCGTTCTCACAAGAATATTGAGCATTAGTCACGGTTCATGAACAAAGAGACCGAATGCTCTGGAATTATGCTTTAAGAGACTTGTGGATGTCATAAGTATAGAGCAAAAACTCTGCGGGTAGCTTGAGACACGACTTTGTGATAGAATTATTACTTTAAGATCACAGTGATCCGTGATTGTAATAATATAATATGTGATGTAACAGTTTCAATTCTTCAATCTTTAAATATTCAATTTAAAGTTCGTAATTCAAAGTTTGTAAAGCATTGAAAGACGGCTCAGTATTTGATTAAACATGACATCATTGGTCTGTTGGTCAGTCCTTTTGTTCCAGATTGAAACATCTTATTAACATGAAATTATAGGAATACATTAATCGTACCAAGAGGATAAATCCCACTGACTTTGGTGATTCCCCTGACTTTTCCCCTAGCGCCACCATGAAGTACACATTTTTTGGTTTTGGTCAAATGTCTCAACAACAATTATAGATTGTTTGAAATTTGGCACAGATACCCATATATCCCCAGACCATGTGTCCTACTGACTGTGGAGATCCATTGATTTCTCCTTCAGCTGTAGAGCATCATCATCATGTCAAAACATTTCAGGTCCCATATTTTACACTTTCACTGTGTTTTATTTGAAGTTTTGATATCCATGAGCAGATAGATTTGTGGTTTTAAGTTCCAAAAGCCATCTCAATATAATTTCACATCTCCTCTCTTGTGCTTTTCTCTAGAGCTCTAGCAAGAACAGGGTGTTTTGTGTTGGTTGGCTTTTAACATTTATTTCTTTCAGGGGAACTGACTACTTTAAAGGGTGCTCTGCTGCTCCTGTTATCCCCTATTTCAAACTGTAGTTGAACAATTCAAGAGCACGCAACTCTAAATAGTTTTTTCTACATATATGACCTCATCATCATCGTCCACCACTTATCTGTCTGTCCCTTCCTTTAAGCCTCCATCTCTTAAGCATTGGCTATCTATGCCAGGCAACGACTATATTATTTATTTAAGGCTGCCATATTCAAAATTGAAAGCATGCATGATGTATGACTCTTATCGTAAAGAACAGTGCAGGTCAGTTTCTCCCACAGAGATCTAAGGGCTGCTATGTTTCTTCTCCCTGGCAGGCAGCTCAAATATTTCAGCCAGTCTGAGCCAAGCAGCAAAAATCTCTCTCATAACAATATTTACATCTTTAGACACAAAGCTACGCCCACATTTAATGCTTGCTTGACCCGTAGATCATTCCTGTATGTTTAATTCATCTCTGCTGTCACATGAATGTTTTATGAACTCTGACTATAGCTTTTTATTTCAAACCTACACTCTTCAGTAGTCTTTCATTGTATATATACAAGAATGAATGTTGATCACAAGCTTTTTCAGTGGGTGTGTTCTTAGATTATCAGCTCATTGCCTTTAACAATCAAATTAATAGCAGAATCATTGTGTATATTTCCCTAAGGACAGAGAGATTTAATTAGATATTCAATCTAAATGGCTAACTAAAATGAAATATTCATGACTTCACATAGAAATTTCTTTGGTGTCCCTTGGCGATGTTCTATTTCTTATCAAGTGAACTCTTATTGATAAAGAAAATATCACACATTTACATTTCTGTGCTGCCAGGAATTTTCCCAGTCATTTTGCTTATATATATACTATCTCAGATCATATCCATTACAGAATACAAAATTTGAAAGATTTTCTTTAGTGCCACATCAGGAACTGTCTTGTCATAAATTCTGTTTGCATTAAACCCGTGGAGGTTAAGTGACTTAAAAGGTGCATTAGAGGAATAGTTTGATATTTTTTGAGAAAAGCTTATTCGATTTCTTGCCCAGAGTTAAACAAGAAAATCGATACCGCTCTCATATCTGTCTGTTAAGTATGAAGCTACAGCCAGGAGCTTAGCTTAGCAGAAGGACTAGAAGCTCACTAGCTTTATAATTTCTAGACAGAGCAACATGAGTTGGGAGTTTCTGGCCAGCCGGCAAATGTAAATGCAACTGCGATTCACGTTTTAATCCAAGTTAGGGAGAAGTTGAGTCCACAAACTTTTACTTCAGTAAAATTCAAGGAGCACAATATATCATTAGGTCTACATTTTCCATCCCCCGGTGTTCCATGATACATTTTAAAATACGTTATTCATAAAATGCTCATGTAGTATATGCTTTACAGGAATAGAAAATGTCTTGACTGTGCCAAGCAGAGAGCAGATCCACTGCAGTGGACTTATACTGCAGCAGCATTAATGGAAAGAAAAGCCCTGTTCTGTCCCAGCATGTCAACTCTCAAGGTGAAAGACATGTTTTTCCGTCTGACTGGACCTGTACCTCTTGGGTTGGTGTCAATTTCACTGGTCCATAGAGTGAAGTGGTTGATCACGTAGAGATTGCATTCCTCCCCTGGAGATTTCAACATTATCATGGCTGTACACTGAGGAGGACTGCACCCAGGCCCCCTGGGTTCCTCCAGACTCAGCTCTCTGTGTTCTGACTTTATCCTGTCTGTGGGCCTCCTGAGACAGCAGCAGGCCAAGTGCTCTTACCTGGCAGGGCCCTGGTCAAAAATTAAACTGTAATAAAGTTTTGCCTTAAGGTCTAAAGGGGAGTAAACTAATCACAGCCCAGGGGGGACAGAGAAAGACATTTACTCTCAAAGACATCCCGATTTGGTGCTTTATCATCAGAGATAAAACACTGCAAACCGTATAAAGATACACCAATGTAATGAAAGGGATTTAGGAAAGATTAAGGGCTTAAAACTTCTGTGTTTCCCAAAAGTGTGACCATTCAAATTAGGTCAATGGTAGTTTAAGGATTATAATAAGATGACAGCCGGTTTAGACTTGAGAATTTAAGTATACAAGTGTTAATTCCCTCTCAGGGTTTAGATGTCTGCCTTAACCAGTGTTGTCCTTTCCCGGCTTCCCAGGTGAATTTTCTGCAGATTACTCATTCAGTGTGCTCACTTCGTTTTCTCTCTGGTTTCATGTGTTCATTGTTGCTGAGGATAGTTGCGCAGTTAAGCATGTGACCATTGGAGTTGACTAAGGACAAGGGAACATGAGAAGGAATCCCAGCACAGGCAAGAGAAATCTAACACACAAATACCAGATAGGAGACGGAAACGTGCCTGGTGTCACTAACAGCTGCTGACAGGGGAACGTGTCCATCTACCAACTTGAAAAAAAATGAAATAAGAAATAAAAAGTATTTACTCAATTTTAATTACTCAAAAACTATGAAAATGTCAACCAAAATTGGATGCACATTTTCTCCCTCTAAAAATCCATACAGAATAAAACCAACCTGTGCAGAAATCAACTGAATATGAAAAATACCAAAGATGTGAATAGTGAGTTAAAACAATGAGTTGAAAGCTCCTGAAAGCCTCACAGAGCTGCACACTGGACTGTTGGCTCTCAGTGGGCTCAGCAATACTAACAGCACTGTAACAGCTGCACTACACAGGCACATAACTGTACAAACTGTTTTTTCATGACTTGATAAAAAGGGCATATAATGACAATATAATAAATTATATCTAAACTTAGTACATTCAGCATTTTTATAAAGTGTTGGAATGAATGAATGAATGAATGCATGAATGACTGAATGATGTGACAATGTTATGATTAAGGTTTGGTTAGGTTTAGTTAGGTAACTTCATGGTTTGGGTAGAGGGCAGTAGATGGCTTTATTGCGAACATAAATTTTAGAAAATTATGCCATCTTCGGGCACTTGTTGAAGTCACTGTCTTAACTTACAGCAATTTGTGGATATGTATGAGCTTTGTAGAATCAACTAATGTAAAAATCTGTATAAATGTACACAACCAGAACATAATAAGATATAAAATAGGTTCTACTATACAACTTATATGTTTTCATGCGGGTGTTTATTGGATCTTTTGCACTTGCAATACAATAAATCCTGTATATAATGTGGTTATGGAATATGTTGTGTACTGTATTGTTGCAATATATGTATGGGCCTGCAGTAAGACGTCACTATGGATTTAAGTTAACCATCTTATGACCCTTATGATCGTAATCAGTACATCTTTGCCAAAATGTAGGAGGAGACCTTTATTAAGACATACATACATGAGTGTGCACACACATGCATGCACGCACGCACGCACGCACGCACGCACGCACGCACGCACGCACGCACGCACACACGCATCTTTGACCTTTCACAAAACATTTCATTGCTCCAGGTTCTGGACAGCACTGCATTTACGTCACACTCTATAGCAACAAGCACCTCTAACTCTCAGGAGAGAACACGCACACACACACACACACACATTCATATTCACACTCACAATAATGTACAGTGTTTGTACTCTATTCTGCAAGCAGCTCATGATGGAGCCAGTTATGATAATCAAACAGTGAAGTCTCAAGTTTTTGGTGAAGAGCTGAAGTTGAAGTGAGTGTCCAGTGGGACCCATGAGATCAGTTTGAAGTGTGTGAAAAGGTTACATGCTGCTGATGACTTTTAAAAACAGCATGCGTAAATAGAAATGACTTCAGAGCCAAGCACCACTCTGTATGTCATCCCATTAGATATTCAGAAGGCTTTTTTTTATTTTAACTGGACCAGAGCCAATCACTTGTCTGTTTTACTACACCACAACATAAATAAGTAGATGATTGCAATTATACAGAATAATTATACAATGCGGGTGTTGTGCATGTTATTTACTCATAATCATTCAATAATCCATAGGAAATTACAGCATAATGCTCAAATGTCAACTTCAATCAGCTTCATACCAACAGCAATAAACAAATTTCATAACAGGCCTACACATACAGTAAATGACACAACAACAGCTAAACAATATAGCAATGTGTAATATAATTTAACTCTAGTCATTGGAATAATTCATCTGAGTTAATTAAACTTGATTCCCCTCAGTATTCTTTGTAAAACTAATTAAATGTTGGGGTAACTGACATTTTCCAAGTCTGTCAAGAGATCCAGTTAGATAAAGTGGCAATTAGAGTGACAAGCCAGAGCCAAACAGCTTTTGAAGTTCAGCTCAGCTTTACCATGGACAGAGGCTTTAATGATGGCTTTAATGCTATGTGCTTACTAACTAGCCTCCTGCCTCATGTTTCAAAGTCTCCAGCTTTGCTTTTTAAAGTTGCCGTAAGTGAAGTCTCCCTGCGTGCAGATACTACATCACTTTGGTCATTAGAGCACATCAGCAGTATTGTGCCACATCATGCAGTGCTGCTCCTTTAATCTGTGGATCCACATTGTGAGGGATCCTCTGTGTTTATGGCAGACCATTGTTTGTTACTAATATCCTAACATTTCACATGCCCAGGTCCAGCGGAGCTTTATGACTTTGTCACTCTCATTTTCATTGAAAAATGCGTTTCTTATCACGAAACCGCACTAATATAGAGTGATGTCCTTCGCTTGTCTCTTTCCTTTCTCTTGCTCTGAATGCCCGAACCTTTCAGCCAGATAAGACTCGAATTATCATGGAGGGGATTCAAGATGTCCAGACTTTTTGTCTCCACATTATGTTCCGGTAAAAGAAAAACTTCCAAAAAAAGCCCTGCTTTTCAAAACCTGCTTTCCAAAATAAATTTAAATAAAATAAAATGACCCGACTAATACCTTTGAATTTGGGGACCATACTGTATGATCTGATAAACAGATTTGTGTACAAAAACTTGGGTCATTGCAGAAATTAGTGAATAAACAAACAAAATTACTGTTAACTTTCAATGTCAAGAAAAAAACACACATACACAAAAAACAAAAAACTTGATAGTATTACTATCTGGATTGTAATTGATAGTATTTACTGTGACCTCTGAATGACAGTGGTTCTGTTTCAAACTTTTTGATTTATGAAACCAGATCATGATCTTTCCATAATCTTAACCAAGTGCTGCAGCTGTTTTAACATAACCACAAAAAAATTCAATAATGTTTTAGTCACCAGTGGATATTGGACTGCAAGATCCAATGTTCTGGCAGAAAACAAATATGTTGTCTGTGTACATTTTACTGCTGCACAGTATCAAAGTATTTTCAACTTGCCAAGTGTGTAAATTTACGAAATATCAAATGTAAGCGCAATTATGTTTCCTACTAAACGTATTGTATTTGCTGTAGCAGTTTATATATATATATATATATATATATATATATATATATATATATATATATATATATACACATATATATGTAATTTCTAGGAGACCATGATACAAAGTCTTAGTTTAAGTCAAAGCAAGTGGCATTGATTTTCAATTGATTTGATTTGTGGTGGCAATTTCTGTTAAATAAAGAGCAGAGTCAACTCTTGTCTTTCTGTAATTTTAATCCAGGTGTTTGCAATCGGTCTCACAGCCCTCCCAAGCATGATATGCCAAATAAGCAATGAACATGAGATCATGTAGGTCTTTATACAGCTCGTGTGAATCACCTGCCCCCTTATCAGGTGAGGGGCCCTCACATGTCAGCAGACAGAGAGTGAGACTCCCATAATCTGCTTGTCACATAATACAATATGAACCTAAAGAACAGTGCTACTCAGGACAATGTGATCAATATTATCAAAGAACAGAGCTACTCATGAGAATTTCCATTACAAAATTTTTGAGACAAAACTAACCAGCTGCTCCAAAATGGAGTCAGGAATCCCTCGCACAGCCACCGCTCAGAAACTCATGAGATGAAATGGAAGTAATGTGACCAGAATGAGGGCCACAGGTTGTCACTCTATTGTGGAGGTTGAGGCCAGGAAGAGTCGCCACCGAAGCCTCACTGTCATTGCAGAGGAGCACCACAGGAGGGGAGTGCTGCGGAAACGCTGTTGTCCACTGGGTTCTGGGTGCCAAAAGGAGCATGATCAAAGTCAGCACATTGCATTCAAAGCATGGCCGATGGAGATCTTTTGAGATGGCCGGGACAGAGGAAAGCACTGCTGTTGCTGCCTGTCACTGAGAAACACTGGCTGCTGTTCTGTCTCATTAAGATTGAATAGGCTCATCCTAAATAGTTGAACACTGATACAAAAATACTGATACACAAAGAATAGCCACTGTTAGGAAACTCATACAAAATACATCCTCTACATTTGTTATTCTTGGGACCTGCTTCTGTTGAGTCAGGTGTGCATTATTGAAGACAATCTTACGGGGAATGTGTCCCCTTTTAATCAGCTTTATGCTGAGAATCAAGGAGCAAGAATTATCTGCAGATTACTTCAGCTAGGATCACACAATACCTGATTCACTTTGAAGAGCAAATATCTTATCCCTCAAACAAGACCCCATGATGTAGTCTGTGTGTGTTTGACGTGATTCTTCAGCTCAGAAAAGGAATTCCCCAAAGCCTGAGATGTGGATGTTGCTGGGGGGGGTGGGGGGGTGGGGGATGTCCAGATGAGCCCTGCAGCTTTGATTAAGGACTCTTGAATCTTCAGGACTCACCTCTTCCAAAGTGTTTCTGAGAGAAACACTCAAATGAGGAGCTACTTGGAAGAAAGATCTGCCCATTTAATTATGTGGCTGATAATGAGACGGATTCAAAAACAACTCTTCATAACTCAACCTAACCTTGTTCTGATTACAATTGTCAGCCATCTTTGCCAAGGCCTGACAATGTTATCCCCCAGGTATGGATCTCTTTCCAGTTATTACATTTTTCACTTTGATATAAGCACCAGTGAGTGAGGCAGAAGGGTATGCTGACCATTACCCTCCCATTGACCAAGGGCCCTCCTGCATTCAGGCCACTGATGCCACCTGGGTGTGATTTTGAAGCGTAGCGAGGAGCATTCCTTCTCTTTCTTGGAGGGTCAGTTTGCGGACAAAACACAGGTTTTCCATTATACTCAGTCTGAGCTGGTGTCGCCTGTGGTTGAATATAAGGGAAGTGGGAGCCTTATCTGTCAAAAATGCAGTCTGTCCCAGCCCTCATAGCACTCAGCTGGCCCAATACTGTCAGCTATGAGAGAAGAGCTGACCCAAAAAAAAAAGGAATGTGGGGAGGAGATCTGAGATGGGGAAAATGGCATGGAGAAAATGGCCTATGATTTTTTTTTCTTTGAAGAAAGAGATTGCAAGGAAAGAGACTAAGAGAGAAAAAAAAGTTTCACAAGAATGAAACTCCAGTAAAGTCCAGTCTAACGACTTATTAGTCCATAAAAATCCTGCCTGGCTTGTTAAAGGGTTACTGTGATTTTTGGAAGAATATTTTTCCACCTCAGCCAAAGTCAAACAACTAAGAGAGGCCTTTTTCTCCATTTCTGAGTCTGCAGTAAATATAGCATTGAATGGTACAGAAGCTGAGAGAGGCCATGCTCGCAAATATTATCGCGCTATCTCAAGATAACAAAGCTCGTTATCTCGAGGTAACGACATATTATCTGGAGAAAACAATTGTTTATTTTCCTGAGATCTCGAGATAACAGGATAAAAAAATATTTGCAAGTATGGCCTTTCATGGCTTCCATGGAATGGTGGAACCATTATTTCAGAAACAGGCTTACACATCCAGTGTTAGTATTTTTAAGGGGTCGCAGCACACCAAGGCTGTGTGCATTTGTAAACAACAGAAACAGATTGAAATCTTGTTGTTCCAACCATATATACTGGTTTTGAACGAGAAAGGCTTAAAATATATTCTAAACTGTATCTGTTCTACCAGAATCAGTCATGACAGATGATATCTCTCCAGTCCAGCAATAGCCTGTTAGAGCCATGAGTCACCTTTAACTGTTTAATCTGTTTTTTTATAAATAAGAAAATTGTAATTCAGCTGGATCCAATTAAATAAAAGAATCAAATATAAAATGCTAAATGCATAGCTTTGTGTACTATACTCATCATCTATAGTCGATCAATATAAATGGACACGTATACAGTATGGCCCTGATAAAAATGTTTATGTAACCACGCCTGCCTACTCACAGCCTCTCTTGAAGTCCCAACTTCAACATGTACTGTACTCTACAGTAGCAGCGTAGTGATGCAGGCTGAGGATACAGGTAGGTACAAACAGGCTTTGGTATTTTAGGTCAAAAATAATACAGAGAGACATTTGAGCACTAACAAATGCAATGGCAGTTGAGTGTTCTCTGCAGAGCCATCCTCATGCTCCATGTGTTCCTGCATACATGCGCAAGTGCGTGTATTTTTGCTCAAGTGGATGTGGGTTGCCAGCTACTGTTCATCTGGTAGGTGGTGCCACGCTTCAGAGGTCAAGTGGCAGTCAGTCATTTGGGTTAAATGACTGTTTTTTTTTTTTTTACTTTTTTTTTATCCTTTTTGATAAAGAATGGTTCAGGCAACTTGTACTTAACTTTCATCTTTGTACACTAAGAATAGTCTAAAATATTGATCTTACCAGAGAGTAGAGCAGTATTGGGCTAATTAAGCTTTTGTTGGTGCAAACAGACTCATTAAGATAATCATTTAAATGATTTTGAACTAGATTGGCTTATATACTGACTATTAAGCAAATTAAGCAAATCAGAATTTTGATTTGGTTTGTTTTGCTGTATAGAATTATAGATTCTACAAATAGTAAATTATATTATATACTGTATAATTATATATCATTCATCATTTTAAAGGCACAGGGACATGAATATTTATGTAAGTGTGCATGTCTGTGTGTTTTGCAGCAAAGAAACACACTTGAGATTAGAACAGGAACATGATTAAATCCTGGCAAACACACAGAAATGAACTGAATTGATGGGTGAAAGCCCTAAAGCATGAGTCATCTTTTTTTCCCTAAATCCTGATGCTCTTTGAGACAGTGTGTTGTCAGTTTTAATCCAGGCCCTGCAGAAACACACAAAACAGAGGAAGGTGAGAAACCTCTCAACCAGACCATGAAAATCGTTTATTAATCTCACTGTGTGACCAGTGGCCACTCACTCTTTGTGTTGCTCAAATGTTTTCTGAAGTTGATTCAGCCCTTGTGAGAGAACTGTCTTTGCTTTGTACTGTGTGTACAGTGTCCACACGTAACATGAGGCAAAGCTGAGAGGCAGGCCTAGCTGACTGATCTAGCGCTCAATCAGGGATTGACTTCTCTTTTTCCATCTCATCAATCCTCACATGCCTCTGTTGCACCACGCTCTTATCCCTTCTCTTCATCCCGCTCCAGCAGAATAAATCAGAATATAGAGATAGGTACTCACCCAAACAGTCAAAAAGCTCATGTGATTTTGCGCTGGCAAATTAGTCTGGATTTGTTACAATAGCCACACAGTGACATTGGTCTGACTTTCTGAAAGAGAGAGAGAGAAACAGTTCCACCACTGAAGACACTTTCTTCAGTGTCAAGACTGCACATGCATGCTGGCACACACATGAGACTCTGTTACCCATGTTGCACAGAATTAGATATGCACCACAACACAGCTGATTATCATAACACATAATTCTGATTATTAATATATGGCATATGAAGCATAATTATATATCATATCAGAACTGGCCATGTTTTTTGCTCTATCTGGCCTTTCTCTACAGAGTAGATAATTAGCCTTATCTTCTATATTCACAGCTCTTTGTCAATGAGAGCAGGGCGAGGGAAAAAGCAGGGTAGAGATTACACATAATGCATGCAAATGCAAGTCAGTTTTCATTATAAATTCACTAGAAATTCTGTGCGTGTGGAGGGGAGGGAGGGGGGGGGGGGGGTCCTGGTCTGTTTTGATAGCTGCACCAGTGGTCCCCAGTCACAGCTAAAACTGGGGACAGACCTGACGACAAGCTGAAGCCCACAAAGAATTGAATACACATAATAAGCCATTTCCATGATTCCATTATTTTTAGTCTTATCAGCCAGAGAGATGCACATATTGAGTAAATACGGAGACATGCACAAGGCAATAGGTAGGCCATGATTACAGAGGCGTTGCCAGGCAACCCTCAAACTCCAGTGAGAGCTTAAATTCTTGTGTGTTGAACCAAAACAGAAAAGGAGATTCATCAATAAGAATGTGCTTTGACTGCACTACAATCTCCACAAAAAAGTGAATGAATTCGAGGAGAGAAAAATGCTGAATTTGGTAGATAGTGAAAGTGGATGGACAGATGAAGGCAACACAGATAGTAAACTGCACTGACAGAGCTAGAGGTGAGTGAACTTGATCTGCACTAAAACCCGATGAAGTAAACTTTGAAGTAATGGACATTCTCGCTCACAACTCATCAAACTAGTGTCCTGTTTCGGTAGCTGTGCCAGTGGAAAGGCTCTAAGTATGGCAGTGTTGGTCAGTCCACAACTTTATCATTATTATTATTATTAGTTATCGGAGGGACTGCCATAAAGTTTGTTACACTCACTCCTCATGATGAATTGTAATGACTTTGGTGATCCCCTGACATTTCATCCAGCCCCATCATCAAGTCAAAGTTTTAATACATCCAAATTAGTTTACGACCAAATACCTGCAAAACTAATGATATCCTCATCTGCCTCAGCTCCACTTTGTGTCTAGTGCTAATTAGCAAATGTTAATTAGCAAATGATGTGAGTGACTCGATTCAATCACACTAAACTAAGATGGTGACCATGGTAACCATTATACCTGCTTACTTACATTGTCATTGTGAGCATGAGCATTCAGCTCAAAACACTGCCATGCCTAAATACAGCCTAATAATGTGAGTGCAGATTCCAGTTGCAAACATCAAATATGTTTAAAATAATTGCAATGCAAATGAAAAGCAGCAACTGAATCACAAGACAAGTCACGGTATGTCTATGTCTATGTCCTTGCTGGGTCTGAGAAGCTCCGCATTATAACTCACAGCAAGTCATGTCCATGAAAAAATTTGTATACTATAGCATATGACCAGATAACACTGGCAATAAAGCGAGTGGGGGCAGGATGTATTTACCTCCCTTGCAAAGTCACCTGTGTTATTTGTGGACTGTATGAGCACGCTTAATTCAACAATGTACCTGCACTGTCCGTCATGTTCAAACAGCTCAGTTTGAACCTAACAATGGCCACGTTCAAAAAAGATGAGGCAGAAGATTCTTCACCAGAGCACCACAGCGTTATCTGAAGTTCATGTTTGAAGTTTTAGAAATAAAGAAAGATTCCTTCTGTTTTAAATGTTTGCTGTGTTTACTATGACCAAAATCCATCATTGCCTAAAAAAAGAAATATAAAAACAAAAACGGCTCCTTTTGCTGATTTAGTTGTCTCTATTATTACAGTATTTATTATTGTTTATGTCAACTTCTACAGTCTTTGCATAAAAGCTTTTTATTCTACAGGTTCAACAGTAAGTCAATCATTCAGTTGGTAGGTTTTGTGAATAACTGTGGAACAATACTATGTACTATTGAATACTTTTTTTTCTGAAGAACTTGCTTTTAAAAATCTCAATTGAAAATTTGACTGAACAATTTTCACTTGTATTGGAATAATATTTGACCAGGGCTATCTACACTTTGGAGTTGTGTACTTTGTTGTTAAATCTTGGTGCAAATTGATATTTAGAGTGCAGTAAGCAGACTAACAGACCATACAGTGTAGTTTAAGATGTAAAGAGAATTCAAGTGTTCCCTCTTGCCCCGAGTTATCCAATCTAACTCTGCTCCCGGCTACTCCATGTTCCTCTTAACAGCACTTGCAACGCTGCTCATCCCTCCCCATATGCTGCTTTTGATTACTGCAGCAACCCATTAAACACTCACACAAACACCACCACACACACTGCCACACCCAAGTCATACATCTCACAGCTGTTTTTGTGCAAAGTGGATGTGAGCAACGGTCAGGTCAATGATTCTCCTGGTGACTGGACTATCCAGCCATTTTTACCCATTCTGTTTCTGGACTGTCACTCAAGAGAATACACTGATTAGTTTTCACCTTCAAAAACCAATCAAATTCAGTCTGTCTTCAGTATGTCTCAAGTGAACTCACTCTGCACTGTGTTAGTGTGTGATTCATTTTGTAAACATGTGCTGTTGTCATCATCATCATCATCATCATCATCGCCTTTGCTGTCACATAATTCTCATTGTCATTATCACCTCTCCAAGATTCATGACGTCATTATCTATCCCTCTTTATATGAACTGTACCAGTATTCCTCTGTTTGAAATATACAGTATGACCAGGAAAGCAATGATTGTGACTCGATCGACGGCTATTACATGTTATACTACCTATCCATATGTTCACTGCGCAGTATGAGCCCATATAAAGGAATGCGCCCACTTCCAATCTGTACCTCTCCTTCTTCCACTGGAGCAGGACTGGTGGCTTTACTTCCTCAATAAATAAGATGAGTTAATGCAGGAGGTAAACACTATTACATGCTCATGAAATCAGTGCAAGGTGTTTAAAGAAGTGGCTTAAAATTAAAATAGCATTAAACAGTACATCATAGGCAACTGAAGAAACATCATGTCCACTGGGCAGCCCATGGCATTTCCCTGAGTCCAGATCAATTGGGAGTTGCAGTGCCTTAATGTAATAAAAGTGTGAAAGAGTAATGGCTCATCATTTACTGAATTAGCATCCTCAACATGATAGAATAAACTGTGGAATGAAATATTATGTTTCCAAAACAGTCCATTACTGAATGAAGTGACAAAAGTGTTCATATTTCCCATCATTCAGGTTTTACACAGGAATTAATTTTATACTTGCATCTTTAATGAGACCCATTGTCTTTAAACAATATAAGCAAATAGATTCATCTGTATGATTAATCTGATTAAACTGCACAGCATGGACAAAGACATGCCAAAATAACCATGTATTGCCTGCCAGTGTTTATATAAGCATGCCAGCATGCGGCTGTATTAAATTATATCTCTGCTGCACTGCGAACATCAGACTAGGACTGTTTGAACAAGTTGTCACATCTATTGCGCCACTTCAGACTTCTCTCCCTGTGATGACAACTAATTCGAGAGTGGCTTTGTTTGATGTGACGCAGTCTCACTGTTGTCAATTCCCATGAGCACTGCTTTGAGTCTCTCAGTGCTGAACATGGGTCTCAAGGGGTAATGGAGCAGCTGGAAATGCACAGCCTGCTGGGCTTTTTCTGCTTTGAGGTACCAGCTCCATTGAAACATTTTAACTTCTCCCTAAAGCTGTGACTGCTGAATATGAGCCCAACTGTCATGAGAGTGACATGTCTGGTTTGCTCCCAGCTCCTGCCCACCCTCAACACCTCAGCTATCACATGAAGCAGAGGCAAATGTGTCAGTGACACTTTTGGATGAGTGAGATTATTGGATTCTGGGAGATCAGGGCTCCAATGACCAGCATCATTGACATAATATGTGTCAAGAGAAACTCTTTTTTTCTTTTCTTTTTTTTTTTTTTTTTTTTACCAAAGTCCTCTTTTCAGCAGCTATTTGTTCATTTTTGCCTGGCTTGGCCCATTGGTCAGGGAGCGGGAGAAATATTCTGCTTGGCAGCACAGTCAGCAAAGGAAACTAACAACCTGGGGCTGTTTGGCATGCTTCTGTCCCAGCTTGTGATCGGCAAAATTTGACAACCTTGAAGTTTGGATCTTACAGCTAAACTCATCAAGGCTGCTGTGAACATTGCAGGTTGCATCCTGTCCACTGTCTAAATTTGGGAAATACAGAAAAGGAATCCCTGCCCCCCTCATGACATGATTAGACCCTCCAACTCCCTTGACACTCATCAGTTCTGCCACCACCTACTAATAGTGTCCCTCACACCTCTATGTTTCTCCTTCTTGTCCCATCTAGGGAAAAGTCAACACATGTCCCTGACCAGAAGAAGGGTGTTCTGTGTCTGTGTTCGCTTCATACATGAAGACACAGGTGGCTGGTTAACCACCTCTGTTGGTGTCCACAGGTCACAAGCTAAACAAGGTCAGGTGCTGAGTGCAGCCGCTCCCAGAAATTTCCAAGCATCCAAAGATCATATACAAGTTACTGAGAGCCAAGTGAATTTACTTCTGCTCTCAGTCCTATACAGTAATAATTATCATCACTGACCATTTTAAGTAGAATATGCATGGAGACGAAACTGCACAGTATTTGTCACACTCTAAACTTTGTCCACTGCTCAGATCTGTTGGATTTGTCACAGTATATTTCCAGGTCAGAGCTCAGCTCTGGGACTCAGAGCCTCTATTGCAGATGGTTTACACTTGTGTTTTAACACTGGACACTGTGAGACTGAGAGTGTTCACTACATTAGTCATGCCTGTGTACTGAAGTACTGACAGGTCGAACATGAGCGTGTAGCTTCCTATCCACTATAAACGGATGAGGGAGGCATTGACCCCAAATGGCTTATTTGTATGCATAGTGGCAGGAAATCAGATATAAGTTGTCAGCATGATCTTATTACAGCAGGTCAGTGGAGTCATTGGGCTTCAATCCCAAAGAGAACAGAGAGATTAATACAATTGTTTTACACAGTAAATGTTGGGTAGAGCCCTCTAATGAGTAACCATGCTGCCCCTGCATTCTCTGAGGACCGGAAGAAGAGTGCAGCCATGCTGATGGGTAACAAGTCATAGGGTTGAGCTGGATCATCCTAATTGGCTGAGTAAACTGCACAGAGAGCAACTAATTAAGTTTTAAAACTAATCAGTTTGATTTTTGATCTCATGGAAAAGATTAGAGAGCTCCCCCTTTGACATTAGAATATTTTTATAGTTATCTGTAGAGTTACATGCAAAACTATGTGTGTAAGACCCTGTATATCCTACATCAAATATAATTGTTTGAAGTCTGATAATAATACAGTAATTTTCTATGGTAGCCAGTGTAGCTTGATAGTTCAGTTTCATCATTCACTGCAATGACTAGTTAAACAGTGTAAGTCATAATCCTTCATTGATCACTATCTTGGCAAATATATTGCTGTGGGAGCAATATGTCAGGGGTATTATTGTGGCCAAATGTGCAGTTTACATTCTACATTCAATTCTTTGGTATGATTAAGTCACAGAACTAATCTTTCTCCCATCATCTATCATCTTTTAGTTTAATAATTTAGCATGGTCAAATTAGAATGTATGTATCGGCCGTGAATTAAACATGAGCAGTAATTCCAGCAGGAAATGGACCCTGATTTGCCAAGGTATGTAGTGACATCCAAATGTACGACTAAATGACTCACCAAAGCAGATTTGAGAAATAGCTGTAAAAACACATGAAATATGCATGGTCGAAGGGATATTATTAGATCACAGATGTTCTTTTCAGTCTACACAAAGGTAACTCACAGTAACCACCAGAGAACCAGTACTCACACCAACCTTGCTCAGTCACTGTTAGTTAGCACCATGCCAGAGGAGAAGCTGCAGAAAAGTGAACACTGAAGAGATGTGAAGGAACGTTCCTAAAAATTATTTATGGTTCTTTCAACTTGTACGTTTTGATCTGACAATGCCTTGACGGATTTATTCAGGTATAAATTCTCTGTTTTTGGGAGCAAATGTTCAAAGTTAATCTGCAGTAGCCTTTTGGTAGTGATGAGAGAGCAGCTTTAAACACACTGCAGTGTGGAAGGTTTTATCACAGTATGAAAGCTCCTCTTGTTTTGAACTATCATGCTAATTGTAAGCTCTGGACCAAAATAAAGTGAAACAGGCAGTTTCACCCACAGGATATGATGCAGCCTTCCTGACAATCTGTTCCAAATCTGAATACTCTTTTAAATCCTCTACTAAGCCCCAGTATTAACCAAAAACCAAACACTGTATATGTGTAGATTACTGTTCACCCTATTTGAAGTATCACCAAAAGCACAGCAGACTTTTGATGGATTCAAATCTCTAGATTTTGAGTTGGGTCAACATTGAGGGATCCTAATGAAATGCATCCCAACTGCCTTTCCTTCCCTATTAGAAGCAAAGGAAATAAATCAGGAGCCAGAGTATCGATTGCGCTGTGTGTTCTTTGGTAAACTAAATGAGCAGTCTTTATCTTAGCAAGCAGATATAACTGAATTATGTCAGATGCTACCTAATTGTTTATTTCTGTTTCCTGGCTTTTTCCTGAAAAACCTACCAGCATGGGTCTGAGAGAGAAAATACAGTATTGTGCAAGTGAATTTGTTCTTCAGTTACTTATGATCTCTGGCTGCACAAAGATTGTGTGTTTGACATATAAAATCATCTGTGAATAAATGAGTAAAAGCCTGGTAACATTGGCTAATGCAGCTAACACCAAATGCAGTCCCTCAAGCTGAATAAACACACCAGCAGAAGCTGTAAATGAGTACCAACACATGTTGAACCTGAGGCCAAATGTGGGAAAAACAACACTCTGTAATGTGAAGTAATGAATGGCAACCTTGCTCTGTGCCACCCATCATCAGCAATGTCTAAAAACGCTTGAGTGAAGCACCGCTAACGAGTCTGCTTTCAAACAGGGCAGGACCAGGAGGAAAACAAATTCACATGGTTCTGTTTAATGACTGAATAAGAGCAAAAACCAAACTGAAAAATCCACTCAGCCAGAAAACATCCACCATTATTGTGCTGAAGTAAAAAAAAAAAAAAAAAAAAAAAGTTTAAAGTACAGTGCATGTGTGTGTCAGAGGGTTACACTGCAACATGAAGGGGATTAGTGGAGTGTGATAGACCCTCTTGCAGGCTGTCAGCAGAAGGGAGACAGAATTTCTTCAGCCGTATCACCCCTCAGTGTAGATCCACACTACAGTACCTTTTATGTCATGTCATGTATCTACTCTCTTTTATGAAATGAAACTTGTGGATTTATTGTGTGGGACATGTACCAGGACAGGATGTAGTATTCTCCATATAAGTCTGAATGAGTTCAAGTTACCCTCTTAACATCACTCACTGTACATTGCCAGTAGGTTGATGATACTCATTGTGTAGTAGATTTTAAATTGATTACCTCTCGCAGTCAGAGCAATAAGTTTTGTTTGAGTTTGCGGACAGTCTGAGTAAAAGCAAGGATGATAACTAACAACCCAGACAACCTAATATTTCAAGATCACAGCCTTAAATAAAAGAAAAAACCTAAAGGCATATACAACTTTTGAATATAAAATCATGAATTCAGCCAGCCAGCTGATATTGAATAGATTTGTTATAACAGTATGTGAAATGAGGGCAGAGTTATATTTATATCTAGTCTCTGACCTTGTCACTCCATGCAAGCTCAGCACAGAGGAAAATGGGGAGTGATGATAATAAACCTCCCCACGAGGGCACAACAATGAGAAATTACGGGTGGATGCTGAGGTGGAGGTGGGGCTAATGAAAGGGTAAATCCGCTACTGTGGGAAATAATGCTAAATTTGTAAATGAGCAGTGCAGCAGCAGAGCAAACAAGTAGGCAGAGCATTGTCAGTTTTCATAGATTGCATTATTGTAAAAGATTTGTTGAATGTACAGTGTACAATGTCAAGTTCAGTCAGCCAACTTCTGGACTCTCATATGAATATATAATATAAACAGGGTTAAAGTCACACCGCAACAGCAGGGAGTGAGGAGTGACAATTATAACTTCCACCCTTGGGTAACACAGACTCTGAAGCTACAGGTTGCTCAACAAGTCAGTTGTTTGTCCTTATCCTATGATAGGACTTGTAGGGGTGTTTCGGGAACTTGTGCACCTACCGGCAGCAAGAAATATGCCACCGATAAACTGTTTAAAAACAATCCCTGTTGAAAAATAATTAACCAGTCCTTTCATGATGTGATAGTGGCAGACGATAGGTTACAGAGTGATTACGGTCACACACTGGTAACTTTCAATTTGAAATGGGAAATGAGCAGTGTTCTGCTGCGTTTTCCCGACCGACCCATGCATTCGCTCCACCCTCCTCCTTGCACAGACTTTGTAATAATATCACCTGCCGTCATTATTACTACAGCCACGAGCTCACTTTGGGGTATTTGCTGGAACAAGTGTTGCAAGCAACCAGAGGTGGACAAAGTACAGAGCTCCATTACCTGTCGAATGAAAAGCTTGCGGAATGTGCTACGAAGCCTTGAGAAATGATATCATAAGTCATTTGACCAACCACGGCATAAAAACAGCAACTAGCTGTCTGTTTACATATCTCGACATGCTTTCTCAAGCTGGATGACAAATTTTTGTAGGCAGTGATGAAGTGTGGTTGTGGTAAACACAGCAAACTTTTAAAAAGAAAGGAATATTTATTTTTTTCCAAAATTTGAAACATGGACTTCAGATAAGGACGTGGGTGATCTGCCTCATCTTTATCTAACGTAGCCATTATTAGGCCACTGCCAGGCTCAAACTGAGCTGTTCAAAAATTGTGTAGTGTAGTGGAGTAAAAGTCATCCATTACCAAAGAAAAAAGGTACTGATACAGAAAAATATATGTAAGTGCAGTACTCAAGTAAACTCACTTTGTTAGTCCACCCCTGCATGCCACTGCTATATGTTGCTTAACCATAAAAGGCAACTACAGGTTGTAGTAAGCTGCTTGCACAGATGACCTACAGGGGACATTTTTATTTTTTATGCAGTCTCAATGGTTGCTACAGTGAAGGTGGAGCTTTTAAAATGCTATATGAACAGCAGTGGCAGCAGCAGTAGCAGCAAGTGACACAGCATTTCTTTTTGGTGAGTAGTGTGGTGGCAAGCTTGGAGCAAAAGGAGACTTTCTCCTCAGAAAAAAAAAACCAACAGCATTAGCCATTTCAGCAAATTCCCCAAAACAACATATTTTTCAATTCAAATGACAAATCCCTCTAGCATAGAAAGCTGTTGGCATTGTCCTTCTGTCCATCCAGAGCATAACAGAGTACAGTGCAATGTTGTTGCAGAGCCAAAAATTGAGTTTGAAGTCGACAAAAGGAGGAGGTTTGGGGTGGATAGGTGAGGTCAATAAAACATTTGACTTGATACAGCAGTAAGTGCACTGTTGATCTGATTTGGCGGAACTGCAATGGCTTCATTAAATACAATAGGTAAAAAAAGGCAAAATACAAAGTTAAAGTTCAGTACAGTACAGTGAGCATGTACATATTTTACAGATGTCACTTTTTCATGACTTAACATGCTAAGAAGTAAAAATGAGGATATTGGGAATCGTATCCAATATCACTGCAGTTTGGATGAAAAATCTGTAGCTTAAAGTCTTATGTCTCCGGCAGCCATGACAAATGAATAACTCTAATCATATGTCTCCCAAGTCTGAGACTCATGAATCATTCCACATGAACAGATTAATAGCTCATAAATCTTATGAGGAACATTATATCTCTGCAATTAGAGCCGTCGAGCTGCAGCACAAGCCTCATGGTATATTCAAAATGTTTGGTGAATATTAAAGCGAAAAGACTAGTTAGGAATACAGATCTGAGTGCGAGGGAGAAACTGATTCTCACTGCAGAAATACATCACGATAGTCGAGAGGGGCTTTGGTAATGACAGAGAAAATACTAGAGGGAAAAATTACAGCACTTGACGTGAATGATGCACTAGTTCTGCTACAGTTATGAAAATGTTGAGAATCTCTATTAGTCCCTTTATGGATGATGGCTGCTGTTTAAGGATGTGGTCATTACACGCCATTCTTCCTGTAGAATACAGCTTCATAAAGGCTCAATCTAATGTTGGATGAATGACAAAGATGGATGAAAAAAAATCTCTTTAGGCCTCAGCATCTGGGCAGAGATACAATATAAACATTAAGTAACACAGTTAGAAACATGCAAAGATTGAGCATTCAACTCTTCCCGACTAACTCTTCAACAACCTTTTTGCAAGCATTTCCGATTACTGCAGCATGTGCTCACAGTGATAAAGCAGGAGATATTCCTTGGGGTGCTGGAGGGAAGTGGTGTATTCAGCGGCATGTAATTATAATCTGGCAATCTGACAACTTGTGAATGATTGTGTCTGGAGCATGAACCACAGACAAGCAAACTACAATATACAAAATATAATAATATACTCTACCCTCTATATTCATTTCCTTGCTGCAAAGTATGATTCATGAACCAATTCAATAAGCCCTTAATCACTCCTGTGTGTTATTAAGTAAACTTCACAAAGTGTGTCCTGAGGCAGAATTTCTTCAAATGAACCTCTCTGGATCAGGTAATGTGTCAGGTGAGGTTTTGGCTGCCATCAACAACTTAAGTGTCACTGTCACTTCCTTGTTCTCGGTTGCTCCTTCCTTAACGAATACTGTAGCATCCACTGGTGGGCTTTGTTTTCATTAAAGTTCCCCAAGAGAAGAGTTACTCAGCACTCTCTGCTTTTGCCTTGGCTGATTATAAAATGATGATCACAGGCAGCGAGGAAAATAGATTGTGTCTGCAAAAATAACAATCTGCACTTCATTTGGTCTGAATGAAAATTGTTCAGACTGGGTACGTGAGTTGCCTGACTGAACTCTGCTTTTATTTTATTATGACATCAGAATTCAGAGGTTGGTGCTGTTTCATTGACCATCTCTGCATCAGTGACCGTGTTTGTGAAGTGAAAGAGTTGTTCTCTAACATATTGCTGCCTGGTGTAATAATAGCACTTTAATTCACCAGAAAATGTAATGTGTCCTCTTCCAATTCCCTATTTTAGCCAGGATATTACAGATTAAAGGTTTAGCCAAACAGTATTAACCCAAAGTCAAACCCAAGTTGACTCGCAAACAGGTCTCCTGTGTTAAAGTCATAATTACAATGGCTGTAGTCACTTAAACATAAACAGATTGATTTTGTCTTTTTTCTGGGAGGACGTTCTTGGCATTCCCACAACATTGGCATATCTTAGTTGATCGTAGAGCTTGGCAGACTCATTGTGTCAAGGCCACACAACACAAAGCAAAATACTGGAGGTGACATGACCCTACCTCATCCATTGAGGCTTCACTGGAGATTAGAAAATGATTTTCTTTTGGTTATCATTCTTGAAACTCATATGTATTCTCCAGGCCAGCATCAGTCATCTGTTTCTTATTTCTGAACCTGAATAACACATAGGAGTATGTGTTTTTTTTGTGCATGTGTGTGTGTGTGTGTGTGTGTGTGTGTGGCCACATCTCTATATGTGTTGCAGCCCATACATGCACATACAAGTCAAAATGGAAATCTAATAAAATGGGGTGAGTTTTTTATCTGACCTCTTTTGTTATGTGTGTCCTCATTTCACTGTAAGTGTGTAGGTATAAGAGAGGTGAAATTGAATTTGCCCCCCTTCACTCTCCTATTTATTGTGTTAGGCCAAAGCGTGTGCAGAACACCCACACTGAATAGCAAATAAATGTAATCAACTTCATGTGCGTAAACTGGAAAAGATGCCCCAGTATGTGAAACTGTAGCAGTGCATGCTGTCACATAATGCAGCTGTATTGCTTTTTGTTGGCGTAGTGGTTACAGTGAAGGGTTAGAATATAATATTGTGTTAGTGTTAATACTGATCCCACTGTGTTTCATCTCCTTCCACGCATACAACCACACAATCCCTTTCTGAGGCCCACTCTTAAAAATGTATGTGTCCTACGTGCTGCATAATGTGGATACTCCCATGATTCTTCCTGCAATGTATGAAACCACAGATATGGTAAAAGATTTGCTTTACTTGTTGTCTTTTGGATGATGTTTGAAAATACTGGGTGTAGAGGAAATGCAATTCATTTTCTGTAAGCAGCTGAAATAGATACCTTCTGCTGTATACTCTCTGCACCAATACTCTATTTTGCCTCTGATAATCAGCCGGCACTGGGGATGAAGATGAAGTGAGACACTGTCATTCACTGCCAAAAGCACTGGCTGCAAAACAGAGCCCTGACCAGCATTTAAGGACCATACCATGCTCATGAATATTCATAAGGCTTTGGAACATGTCCCAGCATTCAGAGCACAACAAGAGTGGAGCACGGTGACAGATATCAATCTGCCTGCTGGGCTCCCTCCATGGAAACCAAGATAGTTTTTATAGCCACATAAAATCTGCTAATGAAATCTATTTCATTGGAGCATAAACAACTCACAATGTGGTTGTCCATCAAAGCAGTCTCAAAGGACTCTGATTTAAACCACGGGGAAATTAAATCATGATCCACATCACATCAACTGCAGGCATCTCCTTCTGAGTATGTCATTGTTTTGTTTAACAATCATTATATAATGTTTAAATATACAATGTTTCTGACTGAATGTAGAATTAAGAATGGAAGAAATTGAGCCTGCAGCAGCACATCCATGACTAACACACACACAAACACATCGAGAGAGGGGCAGTGAGAAGTGTTGAATCCCTCAATGAAATATGACGACCAGTATAGTAAGTGCTAAGGGGAGGAAAGAAAGCAGGAGTGACTGAGAAGTGTCAAACCATTATGTTCTTTTTCTGCATTTAAGTGTAAGTGTGTGTGTGTGTGTTTCCAACAGTGGACCTCCTGATCATCACACACTCACCAACAGTGGCTCTTTGACCCAGAAGGGGACATTTTGGAGGTCCATGGTTGGATCATGTCCTCTGATGAATTTATTTTCATTTTAGCCAAGAGAGGAACCTGTAGGTATTTGAGTGTTAGAGTTTCATACTCAGCGCTGCTGCTTAATGACTCACTCACTCGCATAGTTTTTTCACACTCCTCCATAGTGTGAATGGCTTGCAGCCCCAGGCAGGCTGTTAGACTGTTATTATTTTTGTAAAAAAAAAAAAAAAGTAAATATTCAACTTTAGTAGATGTCCTAACTTGCTTCAAGTTTCACAATGTATTGAAATCAAGAAGCCAGGGGAATTAACATGACGCGCCAGATGGTTTGGTACACAGAACCATCTGGGAAGGTTTTGTTGGAAACTGTAAAAGGGCAGGCGCTTTCAAAAAATAAATAAATAAATAAATTCTTGGCAGGTGATTGGATGAACCATCTGTCCATCATGGGCTAAATTTAACCAATCAGATTCTGCATCCTTCCACTTGGCCTTCTTTAATGATCTTTTGGTCTCATCTTTTTCTCTGGTCAGCACTCAAAGGAAAGATTTGTAATAAAGAAAATGAAACATAATTTAGGTTAATTAATTAATAGGATTAATCAATTAATTCCTAACTAAATAGCTTAGTGTGGCAACCTGGCTGTTGCTGAGATTTATTTTTTATGAGGCTCAGTGAATTTCAAGACCAAAAGTAAAGACTCAAAGTCTTTGATTAATGCAGCTCACAAGTGTCTGACCAAATGGCCTGTTTTGAAATTTTGAGGTTGCGGACTTGAGCTTCACTTAACTTAATGAACTTTGAAGTCTGAATTCCAAAGGATGGACTAAAAAGGCACAAATGGCTCAAGGAATTAAGGGACTATTACTATCTTTAAGGTCAAAAGTACAATCATTCTGAGGCTCACTAAATGCTGAAGTTGAATTTCAAAAGGAAAGAAACAAAATCTCCAAGAAAGGAAGTTCAAGTGCATCTAGTCAAATAGCTCACAGTCCTAGCTCCAACACCTTAAGTAAAGCCTCAAAACCTCTCACAAATATCGGCTGATCATTTGTCTTTTCAGAACTTGCTGAGGGTGTCAGAAGAGTGATTGGAAGTTTTGAGGATCTGCGTTTGATCCTTATTAGGCTCACGGAATTTAGAAGTCCAGCACCAAAAGAAAACAAATCCTCTAAAAAGCCTCCAAGTGTCTGCACAAATGCCTCAGGGTGTGAGAGGTCTGCTGTGGTTTTGAGGTTGCAGCTTCAATCCTTGGTGAATTTGAAGCCAGTAAGAATTTGAAGATGAAAGACTTAAGGAATCTAAGAAATGGACTGCAAGGTTTGTTGGCCAAATAATTCTGTGTTGAAGGACTGCTTCAAATGTGAGAACGTGGTTATGATACTTATCAGTGAACTTTGAAGTCTTACTCCCAAAGTGAAGACGGAAAAGCACTCAGGAAGAAGGACAGTGCCAGTAGTGCAGCATCTGGTTCAAATCCTGCCCATGTTTGGTACCTGTACTGTCACTTAACCCCCCTAATTCAATTAATACACTATAAATACAGTTATGAATTACATACTTCTAAATAGTCGTGCCTTTTGGCCATAATGCTAATACAGTGCAACTCTACATGAGCAATATTAGTCTTTTATACAGTATAGTGTTTATATAGTGCATTTCAAATTGTCAAAGCAAGATGAAATAAATGTTAAAAACAACGTACGGTAGTTAAATGGTCAATGCAGGCTTTGAACATCTCCTCTTTGATGGGTAGACAATGGCCAGGGTTGCAAGTCCCTTCTTGACATTTCTTAAAAGAATATTTCAGAAACAGTTTTGCTTTTATACTATAATAAATTACTTTAAATAAAAAAGTGTTTATTCTTTTGTTAACAATTGCCCTTTCATTCACTGTATTTCACTATTACATAAGCAGAAAATCAAGCTTTATGAATAAATCTTAGAAGGTGCTGGTCCTCAGTGTCGGCTGGAGGAATCTCCATATTGACAAAAGGCCAACACTGGCAGCCTGCACTAATTGCCTGGACAGCACATGTGGTCAGATATGAGGTCCAAAACAGCTGTCATACTTTGGGGCTAGACTGCAACACTTTTGTTGCCACATTTACCAAGATCCCTTCTAACTTCCTCTCTGAGTGATAATTTTACATGCTAATATAGCCAAAGTCACAGCACAGCCCTTGGCTTTAATTTATGTGTTTTGGTTATTTAGTCAGACAATGTCATGGTTATAAAATCAGGATTTTATCACTGCAGAGCTTGGAAATGGCTTGGAAGTGACAGCTGGTTAACATGTAGTCTTAATGGGCTACATTTCAGTCACTATTACATACTTGTTCCATTGTTTGACAACAGAAACAGAAAAACATGTATGAGAACAGCTTTATTGGGAGTTTGGCAAAATACTGTACATGTGAGCACAGAGAGTAGGAGAGAAGCAAATAGATAAAGGGCAGAAACCATCTGACACTGGGCAGAATGCAATTATGAAGCTATGATGTCATGATTAAGATAGTTTGTGTATTGCACAATCTAGCAATATTTAGTGACTTTTCAACCAGGCTTTAGCTGCTTCCCATTGAAAGTAGCTGTTTGCACAACAGTTTTCAGCTATAGCCTCAATTTTGCACATTGACCATTCACTGTCAGACCAACTGAGTGCAATAATGGAATAAATGTTAAATCATTGACCATTAGTTTGTTTGCATGTTTGTGTGTGTGCTAATTTTGCCTCCACTGACCATACCGCAGACCACATTCAATTGTCAGTGATGATCTTTGCTCCTTTGAGGCAGTGGTGCGGTTTATCATGAGCTGGGAAATGTCGCTTCAATGAGCAACAAAATATGTCTGCGGAACGGTTACTCCATGTGCTGTACTAGCATATGTGTGAAAAGCGAGACGTTCAGTTGTCGTGTGTTATGTGAATGGTTTTGAGTGAAATAGTGGCAAAAAGCTGCAGGGTAAGTACTTTTCTCTGAGGGTCATTCACATCAAAGCCCATACCCGTGATGCTCAACAGCATCGATCCACAGGCCTGGGAAATGTTTTCAGAAACAAAATGACCATCTGATATCTGAAACAAGTACACTGGATCTGAAGTAAAACTAGTTCTAAAAGTACTTTGGGAAATACACTACTCTATGTGTCACTGGTTGGCCTTAAAAAAGATAAATGTGTGTTGAAACCCACGTCTGAATATGAAAACGCTGGAAACAATATAAAACACAGTTCCCAAAGCAGATTCTAAAGTGAATAAAGCATCATTTAAAATTAATGAAATAGAGGAAAAATGGTCTTGGTCAATAAAAGCAAATAACAGGCCTTGGGTTGATTTACAGCTTGAGAGGGGTAGTGCAGAACAACAGTAAGTTTTTCATCACGTTACTAAAGCCCAAGTCAACCAGCAGAGAAGTAAGCAAGCTTTATCAAATATTAAAGTACGTCAGGTTTAATTTTCCAATGTCAGTGTAGCAGAAATTCAGCCATGACAATACACACTGAGGTGATAAAACAGCAGCAGACTGCTGGGTAATATGAGTCAGAGGCACAATTTCAGAAGTTAGTTAGGACAAAGAAGTGGGTGTATGTCTGCACACACACACACACACACACACACACACACACACACGCTCCACTGCGTCTGTACATGCCAGTGTGCACTCATGTGCTGTGTGGGTATATAATGTATATATTATATGTGAGCAGGAATAAGAGATGTGCCACTTGTGAGCGCATGGCCGACAGTTCTCATTAACCAGACGACTGTGTGAGATGAGATGTACTGAGACGTGATGGATTGAAATGGCAAATGTCTCTCTGTAGGTCTAGGCAGCTACCCCCACAGACAGGTGTGGTTAGGGAATGGCGAGGTGCATCTCACATGCCAGTGACACAAATGACAGGACTGTGCTGCAGCAACAGCTCAGTTACATGTGCGTGGGTAAAACCTGTTGACATACAACAAATATGCTACATCCCTGCAGTATCATAGTAGATGATATCAGTGGTGTTGAGAACCACACAAAAATTTACGTATAACATATTTCATACCTATCTACAGGTGTTGCATTGCATCTCACTCTACCTGATGGATTTGCCTCAATATGCACAACTTTAACTCTTTTTTTCCAACTGTGAGTTAAAGCAATTACCTGAGTTACTGCTGAACCAAAGCAATGCCATTTAGCCATGCACTGATGTGTGTATATATTTAAATATATAAAAAGACTGTTTTTTTTTTGTTTTTTGTTTTTTTTTTCCAAGCAGTGTTAATAGTAATATTTTTGTGCACTTGCTATGGTCCCTTTCACATCTATATTTAATGACAGGATATATTTGTACCCCAATGGTTCCACTGCTGCATTGACTGAGCACACTAATTGCTGAACTGAGCTCACAGCCATCATCATGCCACACTGCACCTCCCATACGACCAAGCAAGGCTGAAATAGTTATTGTATAGTAGTGTCTGCCTCAGGAGAAATAGAAATAAATCCAGTGACTTGGAAAGAATGTTCTGGACAGGTATAATATGTACATGATACAGCTCATCAGGATTGGTATTGGTATTGGTCTCCAAAGGCTGAAATCACCTGCAGTACAACAAAGGTGCAATTGTTCTTCGCTTTGCCGTGTACATGGTGATGTTTTACTATAAGTCTTGATACTGGTGGTTAAGACATGGCTCAGAGGAACTGTAGCTCTGCTAATGCAGTTATTACTTCTGAAGTGACTCAGCTCTGTCGCAAAAACCTTGTCACAGAATATCAAAGGTTTTGTTAATGGCATATTGTTTCTTACATGCACGCTAAAGCTAGCTAAATAGCGAATATAACCACAATTTGCTGCCACCTGGATTGATCATTATTCTAATACTGTTTTGACTGGAGCCATCGCTATAGGCACTTCTTCTTGATCATTATCCCAGATTAATTAGTTTCTATTCCTCTTCAATGTCTCAACCTCTGCCTTTCCACTTATCACTATGAGCAGAGGAGTGAAAGTCCTGTATCCATCAGCATTGAAATCCAACTCCTCAGTAGAGAAATAGTCTCTCTGCTGTTCTGGCATTTATCATTTATTGATGACGGTAATTGTTCCTGGCACCACCGAACAGAGCAGCCCAGACACTGTAGATATTAAATCACTTTATCACCCTGAATGAAGGCTGCAGTTTCCCCAGCATCAGACGTCATGTGACGATTTACTTTCTGATGCTTTTCATTGCCATTTAGGGAAGCAAGTTTGTCATTTTGGAAGGGAATTCTTCCAATATCTTGTTCATATTGGTTTTTCTGTAAATGACACTTCTTCTCTAATCGGACCTGAGCCTCCCTCTCCACCAAGCGGCACATGGAGTGGAGCTGTACATCTGCTATTCTAGGTTGAGCAGGATATTTAATGTGTTGTTTCCTCTTCACAGGCAGATGGGAGATGTTCATCGAACCTGTCCTCTCTTTAATTTTGTTGCCAGTAAGTGGCTTGAAAATAAGCAGTATCACCTGGACTATGGGTAGCTCCGCTGCTAACATTTTCGCAACTCAATTCTACATATGAGATATATTTGGGGAATTGAACATGTTGTTTCAGAGCAAACAGATAGATTATTGGGGTAGAGTGTATTTTTCAAAGTCACCATAGCTTTGTTAAAAACATGAAGAAAATCTCAACATTCAAAGAAACTCAGCTTTCTTATATAGCACTTTACACAGTTGGTGCACAGTACCTCTGTTCTCTCAGAGAAAAACAGAGTAAAAGAAGGGCGAATGTCTCTTAGTCTGTTAGTCATCCAGGTCATGGTATTTCTAAGAGCTATAAGAAGGCAACTCGACTTGCTTGAGGTTCTTGAAGATGTTTCACCATCTTAAGGAACCTCAAGCAAGTCCAATTGCCTTCGTACAGCTCTAAGAGAAGAAAGGAGAAAGCAAAAATAAAGTAAAAAAAAAAAAAAAAAAGAAAAAAGAGAAATAACATTAATTCAAATAAATAAAATCCCAAGGTCACAAAGACACAATAAACACCTACAGAGAACAGGTCAGGCGCAGCTAAATTTCCAATGAGTAAAAGTGCATTTTAATTTGCCTCTCAAAAACCTTAATAGGCAATGCGAAGCTACTTGAAACTTAATGAAACTACTTTTTTTTGCGCATCATTTCACAATGGACAATGTACCCAGATGAGGAAAATGCAGTGAGGTTAAAAGGAGATATTTATAAGTTTTGCTATTGCCACATAGCCAACCTTAGCATTGAAAGCTGATTATTTACCAGGCTAGAAGAAACATTACAATTTCAGCTGCAATTCAAATTCCTTTAAGAGCTGTCTCTAGAAGTGGAGAGTAACCCTCTTGTTTATCACTTCTTTTCATCTACTGAAATTTTGAGAATTAGCATGTTAACCAGCTAGCCCCAGCCCAGTCGGACTGTCTCTTGAATCCAGTCTGCCCTGAAGAAGTAGCACTGCTCAGGGGGTGTACCATAACCTCTTGTCTTGTAAATGCAACAATGGCTGAAGTTCTTTCCAAGACTGGTAAGTTAACAGCTGTTAACGCTAACAATGGCTATGCAGAAATAGCAAAACTACAGACAGCTCCTTCAAATGCTGTGGTCTACATAGTGTGACAATAACGAGTTGAGATGTTTGCAGCCATCAATTTTGTGCCCCACAGACAGTTGTTAAGGTCAGATTCTAGGTTGAGCTGTGTAAGCAGCATAACAGTGAAAAGAGAGGTTTGGATAAAAGCATCTGCCAATTGAGTAAATGTCAGTTCTATGTGTCAGTTTTATGAGACCTAATGAGAGCATATAGGTGGAGAAAATGATTGGACCAAGTCTGGAACCCTGGTGGACATCACAGGAGACGAAGGAGGAGTTGTCAATTGAAACAGTGAATTTGTTTAATATGAGGAAGAGCAACCTAATGCAGAACTGAATAACCAGAAAATTCAACTATGTATGCATGCAACCAATCCCTCTCTTAGCTGGGTGGGGTGGGGAGATATTATCACAAGCAGTACAGCCTGTGAAGGGTCACGTCTGATGATAGAAAGTGTTATAAAAAGTTACACTATGAAATCAAGTGACCCCGCAAAAAAGTGTGAACATGAAATAAAAACTCAAAACGCTTCAATCAAATAAAAATTTACTCAAAACTCCAGAAATAAAGAAAATAACACTATACTTAACTGTCTGAACTCTTAAATTGGCCAATTTTGAGTTCTATTTTTCTATCCTTTTTGCTGGCTGAGTTTTATCTCAGCTTTCCACTCTGCATGAGAGCATTTCCCACATTTGCCTTAAGGGGAATCTAAATAGGCAAATAATGACTGAGGCTCAGTGAAGAATTGCTTTATTTGACCACTTTCTCAGCAATCCACATAGTTTTTCTCTTCATTGTCTTCTCCACATTTCGCTGAACATTTGATGAAAATAAGATAAACACTTAAGATTACTGAGAGCAGAACAAAACTGTTCTTTATGAGAATATTCCTAAATATTTCATCATATCTTGGTATTATTTGAGTGAATCAGACGTGAAGATTTGATCAAGAGAAGGAAATGTGGTCCCAACAGAGACTAGTAAGGACAGAGGAAGGGCCAAGAAAGCAGATATAGCATGATACCTATCACTCACATCATTCTGCCAGTTCTTTTGCAACCCAACTCTGAAATCACTTTCTCCCATAAATATTCTCTCATGATTTTCCAAGGTTTTTTTATCTGTTCAAGAAAGCTGAACGGGCAAGTGGGAGGTCCTTTGAGGCTAAAAATCTGCATGAAAATGGAATGATTTGAATATTAACTATGATGCCCAGAAAAGTGTATCCTGGACCAGTAGCTGCAAGCACACAAGGAACTGAGATAAGGCCGGCGACTGAGCTGGGGAGATGGGAAGAGGACGAAAAGGAAGTTGAAATGCCAGTGCAATCTGATAAAACCTGATAAGGAATCAATTAGCTGCACCTAATATCAGCTTTGTTTATCTCAACCATCTATGGATCTACATTAACTTGAGCAGCCTCTGAGCGCGTCGGTATTCCAGAGGTGTGCAGGACTGCTGCCAATCAGCTCCATGTGAATGTTCTGTTGATCCCATCAGTTCAGATAATTTTACAGATGCTTCATCCAGAATGGGGAAAATATCGGAAATGATAAATGTGTTGGCCTCAGTATATAGTGAAATAAATAAAACAGGAAAACAATCTTCTCATGGTGTAGCACCAGCATGAAGTTTGACCCTATCAAAGGGAGAATGAGCATGAGCATGAGTGAGTGAGTTACTGAATTTAATTTTTTCTTCCTCATTTCAAGAGTAAGTTTGTTCTTGGCAGTGCTGAGAACTACTCTGAAAGCTGATAAGCACTCCATGAAATAATGTATATACTAATAGTAGAGATGGGTCATGGTAATGCAGTTGGAGCTACAGAAGGAGTAGGTAGTGAAGACATTTTATAATGCACACATCTAGAAATCCTTTAAATCCAATATTCAATGAATTCAAATATTCATTAAACAGATTAGAATATAACTCTTCTTAATTAATTCCATAGGGATGCAGAACCATTACAAGAGTTTTCTTCACATGACACACAAGACGATTTAACATGAGATATGATTTCTGAAACATTTATGTGTTGGTTATTGCAAACACTTGTCAGCTGAGCTACAGCTTTAGATAAACAACATACTGGCTTTGATCAAATGATTTAAACATTCTGACAGATTCCTTTGTATTGCCAGTCCATCCTCACTCTCTGCTTCTGTGGGGAAAAAAACAGTCAATGACAGTTGGATCTGCAGGTCTTAGTGAACACCACTGGCAGAAAATGCATCTTCAGATATAATGCTTTTGAAGAAGAAGATGGGTCACCCTCTCCTTGGCTGTCAGGGACACAACATGACATTGCGAGCAGTCCTATCACCGCTACAGAGAATAGCTGGCCTGATTCCTGATCAACAGCCATGCTTTCCTTGAGTAACTGAGATGGACTGTTGGAGTCCCAAACAACCCTCTGGCATGAGGCTTTTGACAGATCCATTACACCATCTTGCCCATGCCACCTGTGGTAGATAGGTGGGTTGAAAAAAGAAAACACTGGGAAAAAAACTGGCTGGCATAAGCCTGTGGATGAATAGCAACGCTGTCTTCTAGGTTGTCGGAAACAGCGGTGAATGGGTCCAAGCTTGTGGTGTTTGCCTGGGCATAAGGTTACACATAATCGAGTCTTTGAGTGGAGGACAGAGGCTGAATAGGGAGGCCAGGATATCATTGGTTCTATCTTCAAGGCTATTGTATCTATGTCAGTGTGGTGAATGCATGGGGACAGGTGAAGGTATGGAAACATCTGAGACATTATCTCTGAATGACAGCTGATACCTCCCTGGGAGAGAACGAGACATTAAATACTGACAAGGTTGGTGTGTATTGAGGCGGTGATGGAGGAATGTGTGTGTGTGTGTGTGTGCTAAGGTTTCTTTTATTGAGCTCTAAGTGTGTCTTTGTGTGTAACGTCTGCGCTTTTGTAACTTGTGTGCATGCATATGGATGCAAGGTGATGTGATGATGCCAGACCTGCAGCTTTCTGTCTCTTCCACTTCTTGCCAAGTTTTGGCAAGTTGTTGAATATTTCATCAGTATTGGTGGTGCTGTGTTCTCCTGGGCAGGTGTGGTTTTGGTTCTGTCCTCAGGTAGCCTGAGGTTGGTTGGTAAAATGAAAACGTAAGTGCAAGAAAGTTTTCCCAATCAATATTTCAAACAAGGCTGAAATAAAACTGCCTGTCATCAAGGCCTCTAAAGGATGTTGAAGAGCAAAGGTTGTAGACAGATCGAGGACATCCATGCAACAAAAGACCAGCTAATTGAGTTTACCTGGGAGGGAGCTGCCTGAAGTGAACCCCACACAATGGCGATGTTCATAAATCTCCTCTAACATATCCTTGGGACATATATTGGGTAGCGGGACACACACTGTGACATACAAACACACAAAAGGGAAAACTGATGGGTGTGAGTAGACGCTGCCCTCACAAATGACCACTATTCTATTCTAAGGTTTCAGTTCATGTGGGGATAAGTAAGCCTGAAGCACAATACACGCATAGCAGACCTGTACACACAAAGGCACACAAATACAAAGAGAGAAAACGAGTGAGAGATACTCATTTTTGTTTTGTAAACCAAATGAAACTCTACACTGATTTCAGAGAGGCAATTTCAGACAGAAAATGGGTCGTGGTTAAAGGAAAAAAAACGCTTTATGGAGGTATCAGCCCTAAGCACTGATTAAGATAGATAGATATATGTCTCTCTAGAGAGCTCTGTGAGATGTCCCTCTCTAAACATGACCTGTGCTGTGTGCAGTGTCTACAGCTCTGCCCAGGAGCCTCTGCCTCTGATAATTACACTGTATCACACCCTGGGTTAGTGTTATTAAGGAAGCATCAGAGACTGATAGAGCTTGTTGTATTTTTAGAGTTCAGGTTGCCCTTTTGTCCTGATGCCCACTGCTCTGGGGAGGATGGTTGGGATCAGCAGCTGCATGGTGAAAATGTCGGGGCTAGAGACACAGAGGAAAGCAAAAAAGGAAGATGTCACCTGTTCCAAAAACAATTGTTACAAGTTTCTTCAACAGAAATTTTCAGCAGATGTGTGCTATTTTACAGGAATTATTTTACAACAGCAAACAAAGAGGGGGATGTCATTAGCTCTACTGTATGTTGTGTGAATCTAAAGGTAAACCAGACACAAAGCATGGAGCGCTGTGACAGCCACAGAAACATTACCTGTGAAACAACTTTTGTGGGAGGACCCTCTACCAAAAAAAAAAAAATTGATCGTCCTGCAAAAAGAAATAACCCAGAATTACGAGTAACATCTGAATATATCATCTTGCATTATCTGAATCTGAGAAGCTGCAGGCCACAGGTTGTCAGAAGAATATTCATGATGTTTGTGGATATGAGGCGATTCTTCTAGTGACAGACTCGACATATTGGTCCATCAATGCTCCCTTCTGGAGGCAGTAATGACAGACCAGGATAGAATTCATAAATCAGAAGCCGGTAGGGAGGGCGGCTGACATTGATGCATGCAGGGACATTGAAAACACAGCAGTGGGAGAGCAAAAGACAAAGGGACACGCAGAATGACTTCATATGCAGAAGACAGTGATGAGTAGTACAGAAAGAGCAATAACTTGTATCACGGGTACGGGGTATGTAACCTGGAGCTTCCTGGATACCAAAGGCTGCAATATATTTGCATAATGCCTCACATGAGCAGCACAGTTCCACAATGACACACACACACAAACATGCAGTACATACACATGCACACAACCACAGTTTTCCATGCTTCCACATACAAATACATACATGTTCATGCATACACAACCTTAGCTGTGTTTTGCCTTCAAGGTCATGGCCATAATTAGTCACATTACCTTAAAGCTGAGGTTGACTAGTGTTGTTCAGCACATGCCTATCCTGCACCCCAAAGGATCAAACACAAAGTGGACTACATTAGTGGATTACTCTATCCTCACACACTTTATTAAGTAATATTAAGACTACAAAACACTTGCTGAGGCTACATTGTGGCCAGAGCAGGTTGTTCGTGACAGTTTGATTCCTCCTCCTGTCCGCATGTTGAAGTGTCCTTGGTCAAGATACTGAACTCCGAATTGCCCCCGATGTAACGTCAGTGTGCAAATGTGTTTTGGAGAAAAGCGCCGTATGTCTCCAAAGAAGCGTTGTGTATACACATGTAGACTTGTACACTTGAGTGGTTGATAAAACTCTAAGCACTCAAGTGCACTCCATTTACCATTCATCACTGTGGTTTTATGTGGCAATAAAATCCAATTGTAATTTTTTTTTTTTTGATAACAGGACCTAGACGGACATTTCAGTGTTAGATCTGTGAGTAAGTCTTTGAGGATGCTGGTTGACTTCACTGTCCATTCACTGCAAAATTGACACACTTCATCCACCATTGTGTCATGTGGTGGAAAATGGAGAGGACAGCTGCTCCAGCATCACACTCCATGAACACCTGCAGCTGTCGCTCGGCAGGTAGGGCAGGACATTAAATGCAGGGTCAGTGGTTTGATTTCTGGCTTGTGGTGTTCACATGCCTTGCTTGTTTGTGAGTGTGTGTGTGTGTAAATGAATGAGTGAGAGGTGAATTGTAAAGTGCTTTGGAAATGACAGCATAAGTGTTTCCATTTACCATTTCTTTTGGTGTCATGAGAGTCAAGTCCCAAGCAGAACTTACATGTATAAAGTATTACAAAATGTATCATGTTATATTTATCAGCAACACAGAAGTGCATTACGCCGACGTTCATGTACAAAATGTATTATATATTTATATGAAAAGTAGATGTGCAGTACACTCTGCTGCTCACCACTACTTGTGTTCATTTTCAGATCATACTCTCCATAAATAACTGAATTATCAGACAAGAAACGATTTGAAAAGTGCAAAAATGTCTGTCACCAGATGAATTCAGTTTAGAATTACTGTTCTACCTCTGAAATTTACCAGCTTTCTATTGGATTTCTGTAACATTGCTGCTGGCTGATAGCAAAACAGAAAATAAATCTTTAAAATATGGTTGAATTGCAAATGGATTATGGACAGAACAGCAAATTTCCTGATGGAGAGATTAGACTTATTTGTTTCAAAAGACACTGTGGGAGAAACTAATGATATGCTTTCTTTCAGTATTACACAATGCAGTTTATTCTGATAATAAGATTTTTAGGATTGAACTGAACCCTTTGGCTGCAGCTTTGAATTTAATCCAACATGCACAAATAAGTGCATCTTATTTCAAATATCTGGCCCAAATCTTCCGTTTGAATCCTGTAACTGCTAAGGCTGCATTTGTTGCTTTCAGACAAAAGCAATTTAGGCCCTTGTGTCATGTGGGTGGGAAGGTTTTTAACACACAGGATGGTAAAAGCATCCCATGTGCGCACCAACAAAACACTGGGGCACAGTCAGAGCAAATGCAATCATCCACTTCGCACTGTTCATCCCCAGCAGTGAATGATGTTGGTGAGCAAGTCTCAGAGGGTAGCAGAAAAGATCAACCCTAACAGATTGGCCCTGGTTCCTCTCACAAACGATTGATTGCCAGGTAAACAACATTACCATTTTAAATCTGCCCTCAGGGTTGTTAGCGAGTGGTTCCAGACTGGATGGCTTGATTGACGCGGCAGTTTGAAACTCTTTTTTTCCCCCCATTAACATCATGGATGAGTTTTTAACAAGGATGCACTTAGGGCAACTGACTCTGATTGACATGTGTTGTAATGTCCACAGTTCTATACTGTATGTGTGTTTATGTTTGCAGGTACTACTCTTAACACAGCAACTGTTTAAATGAGAGAATGAAGACATCTCTGCCTCTGAGTATGCAGCAGAAGAGGGAAATCAGGTTATGCTATGCAGAGGCGTTTAACATCTCTCCCCCAGCTTCGAATCACTGTGTAGCCCTCCCACATAAAAAGAGCTGCATAAGATATTCGTGTGCGCCAGTAACCCAGATTTTTAAATGTTTTATTTGGCCACTCGCCTCCTGTTGCTGAAAAAGGGCCCATGGAGGCTTATCAAGGACTCATCTCATTTGATGTCTGGACTGAGGCTGTGTATGAGTGCATGCATATGTACATGCAAACGGGAATGGATGTGCAGATCCTTATTTCTGCGTGCCCTGTAATGATGCCAGCCATGAAAAAGCATTTCTGGAGTGATGCATATAATGCATCAAAGTAGGGCACTGCTACAGACCTGCTGCCTGGCATAACAAGCCCTTGTAAAATGCATGCGTGTGTGTAGGTGTATGCGGATGGTCACACTGGCACTGGATACGGCTAGGTAAGAAAAACAGAGCCAGTCTACACCACGGCTCCATGGCGTATTGCATTACCAGTGAAACGACACTGGTAAGGATCAAAGTCTACACAACTGAAGGAATAAATCATTACTGTCAGTGTCTCAGTTACTGACAGGATGACCAGCCAGAAGTTTACCAGACACTCCCTTGGCACTGGTGTCATCTGAATCCTTGTCTACAAGGAAAGGTCTGAGGAGAGCAGGTGATCAAGTGTACAACAGGCTGTGTCATTTAAATAAGTCAATGTGTAACCACCGCCTGTTAACATGCACAAACACGTGCACCCAAAATACACCTCTGCAGTAGCACAGTACAAATGAAATAGAGTATATTTTATATGTATAAATTATGTAATACATTGTCAGTAATCACTAACTCAGCACAGAATAAAATGAACAGCAGGGTAGAGACAGAGATAAAGAAAGTTCAAGATGAGGAAAAACTTTATTGTAACAGTACAAACAAGTTTTAAATCTCTTTCTCCCTCTCTCACACGATCATGTTCTAGGCCCAGTCTCTCTCGTGTGATGTCTGATTCCTCGGCTGCTTTTCTTCACGGTCAAATCTAACACAGAGGCGTCAGTAGCATCACAGTATAATGCACTGCTTGTTTACTCCTGTAGCGAAGAACAAGTCTGGAACTGGGCTGCAGTCTAAAAAAAAATCAGACAGGAACAGAAGAATGTACAATAATACCAGTTTGTGATTATCTAGCTGAACACTGTAGTCCACAATCTGTGGGTAATCACATTGGTTTCTTGCACAGTTCCCATGTGCAAAGCTACAGGGAGAGGAAGGAAAGTGCACATTTTCAAACTTCGTCTCGTTGTAAATTTCACTGTGCCAAATTTGTGTCATCGATGAAAAGAGTAAGAATTTTCTTTTCAAATGGTCGCATTGAAGTTATGAATAGTTGCACATCCTATGAAAAGAAAAAAAGCAGCTAGCAAAGCCAAACACCGAAACAATCATTAATCATCAATCATCATCAATGGTTGGGAACCGTGAAACCATAGATTAAAATGTTGAATATATTACAACTGGTGAATAACCACTACTTTTGCTGGGTTGAGACTGATGCACAAGAATGTGTGTGTCTTCTTTCAGATCCTTGGAGCACATCCTCGGTTGTTGCTCAAAGACGTGCACGATCATTGGTGGCATCCGAAACAGCAAGTCAGGTGATTCTGTCGGATGGAGGAAGCGCATGAGAAGAGGAGGGCCGGGCACAAGAAGCTGGCAGGTGAGTGGTTGCCAAGGTTTCACAGGGCTATTGAGCTGCTATCAGAGGTGTACACTGCAGGAAAATGGCATTAAGAAAATCACAAAGCTACAAGAGAGACTTAAGAAGGCTTTGGATCAAGGATATGGTCAACACTTACCTGGTAAACACTTAATAAATTGCCTGAGCATAATGCAGGATTGCCGTAAAACCCAGAGGTCCCACAATCACACATGATGTGAATTGCAAGAGCTGTGAAGCTACCTGGTAAATCATATGCCAGTGGTTGCAACTGGTCTTTATTTCACCCTGAAACATTGGTGGAATATTAATGGCTCTTCTAAACACTGCCTTCAGTTTCAAATGCTCAAATGTCCAAAAAATAGTTGCCTCATGGTAGTTGTATTTTAAGTGCAAATAGTAGAGTGTCCCATATCAAGATGTGAGAATGATATTTTGTACATTTGCAGTAGGACCCATTCTCTGGAAGTGGAGAAAAGTTGTTAAGTACGGCTCTACGGAAATCAATGGAAATGTATGCAGGCATTTCAGTGATGAATTCAGGCTGCAGGATGTGTCTGCTGTTAACACTCAAACTGTGCTGTGGTCTGAGTAAAAGAAGAAAGCAAGAAGGATAGAAGGTGCCCAGAGTGAAAATCAAATCCGACAAGCCAGTCTGTCACATATGCCAACACCTGCTGATGGAGCAGACACTGTCCATGATGTACAAAAGCTGTGTTTTGGACTGTATTAGCATCTCGTACTGATTCGCCAACAATAGGTTTGTCATTCAAACTACTTTTATTGGAAATACCTGAACGGGTAAACTTGTGCATGGGATTGAAAATGTTTGTAGCAGAATAAAACAACCACCTGATCAGGTGGAATTAGCCTGCAATCTAAAACTATCGACCTGCCGATGTCAGAATAACCCACCGGCCTACCGTCCCTTTAACACTCCCTTTTTCTTCTCAGTTTCCTTTTCTTTCTTCCTCTGTTTGCAGTAATTTCGTCTTTACTTGTTTATTACCTTCTTTTCACTGGCTTGCCATGTGCTCTTTTTCCTTTCTATTTTCCTTCCATTTTCATTCCAGTCACCCCAGTCTTCTTTCTTTCTTTCTCCTTTCTTTGTACTTCTCAGTTTGGCAAAATGACCTGGTAAGTTGGAAGAATCACACTGCATGTCAGGAGTATGGTATTACCTCTGGCAAATCCACTGCATCGGCAGGAAGAATCACCTTGCACGCTAGAAATATCACTCCACCTCCGGCACAATGACTTGCAAATATATAGCATCACCCCTTCTTGGAAAAAATCATCACACAGCTTCTAGCAAAACAACCTACCAATCAGACAGATTTGCTCTGCGTGCTCGAAATATCAACCTGCCTTGTGTCAAAACTGACCTGGCGACCTGCTGTCCTTCCTCCATCCTCTCTGTCTCTCCCACTTTCTTGGTCCTTTATTTCTATTTCCTTCCTTCACACAGTGTTTTGCTTCTTTGCCTCTAACCATTCCTTACTCCCTTCTTTTCAACCCTCTCTCTCTTTTTATCTTATTTTCCTCCCTAATCATTCTATGACTTTATTCAGTCAGTTTACCTCCTCATAATTTTCCTTCTCATCTTGTCCTTCTTCTCTTCCTTTCTGTTCTTGAGACTTTTCAGGCTCCCCACCCCCATGCCAAATTACTCACAGAGGAACATGTTTGTAACATTTTGTGACTGTGGAGTCACTGGTACAGCAAACAGTGCCGAATCATTGTCCAAGTGCTGACCTGGCACACGTCTAATCCCTAAATACTCTGTAACAACAACAACCTTTTTGAAGAAATAAATAGAAACCTGTGCACCCTGTTACAAATTGTTATGCCATGGTCCTGGAAAGGCCTTTTAGAGAGATAGCCTGCAGAGCATTTCATGTTTGAAAGAGCAACAGTAAAACAGATCACAGCTGGAGCCCTGACAAGTGTTACAGCCTTCAGTGTACAGCTTCCCTGGCTCCTCCTACACTGTAGGTCATGTCCCACTTCAGAGGTTCGATACACTGTATTACACCGAATTCATCATAATTAATGACCCATTTGTTTGTTGATGCTTTATTTCAACATGATGGACCACCAACAAACAGTGTACCAGATGTAAATATATGTGTGTGCAACAGTGGAGTCTATCTGGTTTTCATATTTACAACTTGCACAGGTTCTTCAGCAAAGTAATATATTAAAAGTAATAAGTTCACAGCTGCTTCCAAACTTAGTGAGTTAGAAAGGATTTTGCCATAACCAGTCTTCATTTGGTCAACAAAAACTTTGCTGACAATATTTAATATAAATAGAAACTCAACTCTGATGTGAAGATGAACAAATGGACAAATCGACTTATTAACTACATTTTAATGAAAACTCTTGTTCACCAACCTGCATGCATCTGTGTAATCACATATTGTGTCCTAAATAGATTGATATCCAAAATCCAAAAATATGTCTTAATCAGAAGTTGGCTTAGCCACTTGGCCTGTTGCTCTAACGAGCAGCATCTTGTTTTCAGTAACATAGTGTCTGCCAGTAATGATAGCTAAAGTAACTGCTGTTATGCTGCTGAATGAAAAAAGTGAAAGATTTATGCACCCAGCTACAATCCCACTGAAAATTAGAAAAGAACGAGCAAAACACAGCTGGGACCCAACAATGAAAACAAGCACACCAGCACCCTAACATCTATTAAAAAACAAAAAAGAAAAAACAAAAAGTGAACTAATGCAATATTATGGTTCTTCCAGTCAGCCATTTTTTATGTTGCTGTCACAATGAGTGTGGGATTAATGTTGACTGTCAACTGACTAAATCTTCTAACAGTTATAACAGTTAGATGCTTTTTTGTCAAAAGACTAAGACTAAAGCTACACCAAAGCTATAGGTGCCAATATCAACACTGGCCATTACACAATGGACCAGTGTTCAAGACATTATTGGGCCGTGGGGAACCAAATTGTCACTTGAGTTTTTTTTTCCTAAGATTACATTTTCTCTTTCATAAGTGATGTGTGGTCTCTCCCTTTTCTTGGAGAGACACAAACTATGAATCTACCTTATTTATGTTATTCCACTTCTTTAGGATAAGAAAGAACTTTATTCTTCTGGATTTTTTGTTGGTGACAGAGGCATAATTCAAGTCTTTCTGCAATTGCACAGAAAATGTAACAAATTTCCCTGGTATTTTCTCTTTTTTCTGCAGTTTGAACAGAGAACCAAATGAGTTTTCCAAGCACCCCACCTAGGAGCTTAAAGGTTTAAGAAGAGCTTAGAGACTTTTGACCTTGAGTATTTTGTAAACCCTTTTACTCTTGACAGTGATTAATTTCAGGTGGAAATACCAGGTCATGGAGACAATAAAGATGTGTTATCACTGTGCAAAACATTAAAGGACAGGTACAACTCATTCAGTCTTCATGCTACAGCTTCTGATGACAACTAGATCAAATCTGTCAGAGGAAACAAAGATGTGAACATTACATTTTCAACACAATACAGAACATTATAAACAGGATATATTAATCATTGTCAAGCACAATAAAAAAAGGTGCTTACCAACTGCTGCTGGCACGTAATTATCCAACAGACCATGTTTGTGTTGGAGCCCTTTGACTTTATTCTCAAGAGACTGAGGGTTAATGACTTTGTTTACTCACTTGCATCTTTTAGATGGAAATTCTACCTCCAGTTAATTCTGCTATATTCTTACATGTTGGCAACAACTTGGTGTAAGCCTCTGAGAGATGCCCCATAATATTAACAGGTCATAAAGTACAATATGGGAATTCAGCTTGTTTTTGTGTCGTGTGTGCACACATACATGCACCTAACCTTTGCGTGTGCATGTGTGTGTTGCTAGATTAAGAGGAGAAAGATAATTAAATATGATATAAAGGGCGCAAGAGGAGCCCCATTCCAAAATGAGAAAGCTACCGTTTGAAAAATGTGACACCCCTTCTGACACAATGATTGCTGGCATGAAAGTAAAACTCATTACAGAATACTAATGAAGATATTAGCCATCAAAATAGAATCATTTCTGATGAGGCTATCAATCATCTGTATTCTTTAAATATTGAGTAATACATTTCAGGTATGTTCAAAGAGGATATAAGGTTGTGGAATACATTTATAAATCCGGGCTGCTTGATGACAGGATATCCTCTTTGTAGACCTGTGATCGATAATCTGGTCAAAGAATGAAACAATATAAATAAATAAATACCAAGCTATGCTGTGTATGGATCTGATAGACTGCAACCCACTGCAATCCTTTGACAGAAGAAGGCTAGTGACAGCACCACCCACCCCACTATCAGGAACATCTCTACGACGCATCAAGGTCATCTGAGGGGCAAAACCTAAATTTGCCTTTATACCCAGGGTAGGAAGATACATGAACACGAGGGAATTCACTCCCTTTAAATCAGTTCATCTCTGGTCAAGTGACACCATGTATGTGTGTGCACGCACACATGTATGAGGACGGATATGTTACACCACCGTAATCCAACAATCCTACCTCATCTCTCTCTGTCTGATGCTGGATTTCAAGGCCAATTGGCATTCACTAGATGGGAGGATAAGGCGAGGACGATTTCACTCCACACATACATCGGTCAACCTCATTTGTCCGTGGATTTACAGATAATAGGAAAGTGTGTGTATGTGCGTATGATCTTACACACTTGTTGTTTCTCACATCTTTTTATTTTATTTGCTTGACAATTGACCTCTACTGGTGTCAACAGGTATTTTAATAAGTGAGTTTCACCCTTTACTATAGTCAAACATTGAGTACTTTGGATCTCTTTATTCTAGCCACAAATTCTACTCTGTCCATAAGGGCAAAGAAAACACAAGGATTAACATATTGCTGTGTTACTTGTATAGTCAAATATGATTGGTTTGTGTTAAAAGCTGGTGTGTTTATTATTTTTGTGACATGAAACAGGTGCTCAGTGACGGCAGTGCCCTGTGAAGAGTGTGATGCACTGGGGGCTGCTTTAACAGCGACAATGCAAAAGCAGTGTGCAGTGACTTTCTGAGGAAGGAAATTGAGTGTTCTTCCCATCACTCTAATGAGGATGGATAGCATTCTGTTAAGCTTCACACCCTTTTTCTTTTTCTTTTTTTTTTTTCACAAACACAAACAGTGGCTTTGTGAATCACAGTCACACAGCTCTGAATGGGAAACAGCAGAAATAAATCACATGCATCACTGAGGGATGGTAAGTAGATGTATTGTCATCATTTGAATGCAACGAGAAAGAACAGCTTTGATGTTGAGGAATCTGTGCGGTTCAAAGTTAGTTTTATTTATGCTAGTGCTGCATGGATAATAGTTTACCTGCACCTCCTGGCTGAGGTAATTTTTCCTGGAAATATGAATTATGGATCATGTTTATGAAAATAGTTTTGATTGATGTGACACCATTTTTTTGTAACATTCGAATAAACAGCAATTCATATGCTTACAAAAAGGATATAAAACTCTTGATACACAAAGCTAAAAGCTAGAAATCTAGATGGTGATTTTGGCTTTTCCTCTATTTTTCACATTTGCTTTTCTTTTCAGTGGTTGTTTTTGTCTCATTTATAATGTACTGTATATACATTAGAGAATAAAGCAGCTGGTGCCAGAAAAGTGTCTGAGAGCATAATGATACCAGCCATTTACTGGCATGCCAGTTGTTCCTCTAGCAACTCACAACACCAGAGGAAAAATGTTTTAATAACTGTCAAACAACATGAATTGAAGAGAGTACCACTGCATGGAATGATGTACCCACAGGAAAAAAAAATTGGATAGGGCCCAGAACTCCCATCTAAATCCTTTTTTCCCCAACTATCACAAAGCATCCACTAAATGTTCACCATGAAGCAAGACACTGTAATCAAGTTGTTTAAATGAAGTTTTTACCGATAAAGTTTGCTATTCCGAGCATCCACGTTGCTACCATGTGTAGGGGACCAATGACGGGCTGGCCAATGTCCGCTAAAGTGACAAAGCAGACCTTTAGAAACCCTGAACAAGCTGGCCCTTTCTATGTATTGCAATGATCAGAGGGTGAGATGTAGACATAGAAGATTTTGTGGAGGATTTTGCTCAAGCCAAGCCTATTGGATGCAGTTTTAAAAACTGAGTGGGCACTTGTATTCAGGGGATTTGGGGATTCTGATTGGCTGCTAACCTGTTGAAGCTTATTTAACATGGGTTGTTTCTGACACTATTTTTGATAGTAAGTGTAAGACTACCATGCAAAATGGCAGCAAACTATAATTAAACAATACAATATGTGCAGTATTTCAAAATCCATTGTTGTGTAGCTTTGATCTAAATGCTAATGCAGCATTCTAACATGCACTCGTGGACAATGCTAACATGCTGAGGTTTAGCAGGTGTATTTATCATGGTCACTGTTTTAGTTTAGCATGTTAGCATAGTAACATTTGCTAATTTGCACTTAACACAAAGCTCAGCTGAGGGGAATCTCATTAGTTTTGCAAGTCATTAGTCAGAGTATGAGACAAATTAGGATTGAGATAGAAAATAGATGAAATACCAGGGTATCAGCTAGTCCACAAAGTCGATATGATTCAGTTTAGACTGAAGTGGTGGACCAACCCGGCTGACAACGAACTGCCATAACACACTGGTGTGACTAATGGGCTGTTGAATCCAAAGAATCAAAGCTGAAGTGCGTGCGTGTGTGTGAAGAAAGGGGTACTCAGTCAAAAATCTTTAACAGGGTCTCTTCATAACAAGCAACTGCAGTCCTACACACCCACCTCAAGCAAAAAGGGCAGGCTTGTGACCTCTGTGTTACGGTGCAGCCAGAGCCTTAACCTTATAAATCAGCAGCGTGTGTGTCAGCTGCTGTACTGGAAATAGCCTATTTCACAGGGGATGAGAGGCTAATCTCACCGTAATGACTATTCTTTGGTATGGTGTCACACATATACAACACTCATACACTACACTCGTGTGTGTGTGTGTGTGTGTGTGTGTGTGTGTGTGTGTGTGTGTGTGTGTGTGTGTGTGCCGCTAGTCAAAGGCTTCTGATCTATCAAATGCCTCTATTCACTCTATTTTTTTTTACCTTGCAGCTCCGACCATCTCCTTTTTATTTTGCTTTACCTTCTAAAATAGACCATTAGAAATCTTGTCAGACACGCAGCTACCATACATCATCTCTCCCTCTCATTCCCTCTCTTATCTTTCCTGTAACTGATGAATGAAAAACAATATTGATCAAAGCTGACATCTAAAACTTCACAAACAGAAGGACTAGGGCAGCCTATCTATTCACATTTAACCATTTACAAAATAACAGGTGGCATCCAGGTGGTGTGCCGTTGGCTTCTTGTGTTGGCAGCAGTCACCTATTTGGAGGTCAAACCAGCAGCCTGTGTCCTAAACAGTAACGGTAAAGATATAAATCTACTGTAAACATCTAGATGTATCTGCTGATGGGAAACATTAAGCTGGTCAGATATTTCTTTCCTGGAGGCTGTTGATTGTGTATGTGTGCTCTCAAGGTATATGTTAAAGAGTTTTGCTCTGTGTACTGTATAATGCAGTGTGTGTCCATGTACTTATGTGTGTGGTTGTGCAGTTTTCAGCTGTCTGAAAATGAATTCCAGTGATACTACAATCCCAGTTGTAAAGTTTCAGCCGGCCATGGTGTCAGTCTCGAATGGCATTACATCTCAACATACATATGACCTCAGAGAAATGTGAATTTTTAATAGGAATCAAATTGGCCTGTCGTGCCTCCTTGCTAATGTTCTGTATAATTCATGAATGTAGCAATAATGTTCTTACTTTCTTTGGCAGCATTTCATACTGCACGGCTCTAGGACATGTGCCAGAGCTTGGACCGTAGATTTTTCCATCAATAAAAACCCCTGGTTGTCTTTCTATTTTCTCTGCTAACTGGAGAAAAAACACTTGACATAAGATTTTGCATTTGTTATTCTTAGTGTTTCCGACAGCCTGATCAATACATTTGAGCATAAACATATCTCTTCTGTAAAAAGAAAGGTCTAAACTCTAATCTTAAAGAGAGCAGCCCACTCATCAGTCTCTGTCTCAGTTTCTCATCAGTCATTGTCACAACACACAAATCAATGGTTTGATTAGCTTCTCGAGGGAATCACAGCTTATTCCAACATGTTTATGCACACTTGTGTACATAAACACTCACACACACACACACACACACACACAGCAGATGCACAAGAATGGATGCCCTCAGCTCCGAATCTAAGCCTTACACTCTCATTAGTATGCAACACAGTCCATCTCCACTTAAGAAATGGGTTGGTAATTGATGACGTTATCAGTTCCGCAGCAGAAGATGAGGGATGCCATTACTAAAAGCACTCATTCGGTTGGAACATGGCGAGTCAGTTATTATTTTCATGTCTGTTTGGAGATGTTATTTTGTCAGAGACACTATGCTCTGAGAGATGTGGAAGGAAAACAGCTGTTAGGAGCTCATCATGCAATCCAAGATTTTCACCCAGTTTTTCCTGAAAAGCAACAGCAAACATCCAGATTGTTCAAAGCAGCAAGAGATTGTTTTTTTTTTTGAGCTTTTGAAGGCACCCCACCCTCAATCAGCCCCCAACTTCCCCTAAAGCACAATCGATGCTTACCAACAAGGTTGCCTAGCACCAGTTGCTTAGTAACCGCCAGCCCATTGCTTTCTACTACAGAACGTCTCACTAATTCTATGTCAGAGCTAAATTTAGAAACGCCTTTGATTTATCCCCCTCACTGGATTGACAGAAGTTGGCTGCACAGAGGGAGCGTTCTCGAACGGTAGCATGCTTGATTTTCACCTTCTGCACTGAAATCAAAAGCTGCCAGTTATTATAAACAGGTACCATCTCATCCAATCAGTGCCAAGATGTAAAAATAATAAATTCCTGTCATCTGTAGGTTAGTGCTACTGATTACAACCAATCACATGATTGACAGATAAAGAATGATAGCTGTCATCCATGTCTCAAATGTTAATCAAAGAGAAGAAATACAGTTTTCTAAGGTTTACACTGTATACAAAGCATCATCTTGATGTGAAGAAGACTGATCAAAGCCCCCTATAGGACCCGAAATCATAAAGTTGCTGTCAGTAATTAAGCTGCTTATTCCAAATTTTAAAGATGACATATGATTTGTCATTTAAAAGAGTCTGTTGTTAACACGACAGGGAAATGTTGCCAGTCAGATATTGTGTAATATCTGTAGATGTATTTCCTGTTAAGCCATCAAGAATGTGAATAAAACATCTAATAAACAATGTCGGCTTGTGTTGGAATAAATTGGCTTTTCTCCAGCATTTCTAGCACACAGTGTTGCACACACAAAAACCGTTCTTCCTAATCAGTCCACCCGATACCAACTATTCACCAATTGTCTTTCAGGCCTTTGCCAAAACAGTAGACTGACAAGTTGGAGCTGCTGACACATCCTACTCACTCCTCCAAATTCAGAGAGACAGAGAGAGAAAGCAAAGAGAGAGGCAGAGAGACTGAGGTAGGAAAACAACAGGGGCTGCCAAGTAATGAAACGGCTGATGAAACGGAGCAGAGCTGAAAATGCAGGAGCAATGGCTCATCACATCATTGTCTAGAAGTTTTCCTTATGTTAATGAACTCCGAATGAAAGGTAATGTCTGCTTATATCTGTTTTCATAAACTATATCTTGCGTTCTGTGTGTGTGTGTGTGTGTGTGTGTGTGTGTGTGTGTGTGTGTGTGTGTGTTCCTGTATGCATGTGTGTTTTCGCATGTCTTATTAAGACATACTATAGAAGCCTTCACTGTATTGCTCCCTAGACATCCATCAGTGTATTAATCACTTAAATGGGAGGCAGGGCCAGAGATACAGTCCAACAACCTGCATTACAACACAAAGCAGTCACACTCAAAACACACACTTATTCTCTCTTTACTGTTTTTCACATACTCGCAAAAGGAAAAAATAAACAATACAATATAGAAACAAAAGAGATATTAATTCTTATACAGAGTAACCATGCACAAGAGCTTATTGGCGTGACTGACAACGCTAACTTTGAACATACATTTAGGGAGCTACCTGTAAATTTTGCTAGTGCTACATAGCTAATGTTAGCATTAACAGCTGTTTACTTACCTGTAATGTGACTTCAGCATCACACTTCATTCCTTTATTCAGCAAGAGCTGTGTGTGGCAGAAAGCAACCCTTTTGTTTTACTCCTACTTCTGTTGCTTCTTTTCTTCTACTGAAGTTAGCATGCTAACCAGCTAGCCCCCACCTGGTGGGCCCGCCTAGGTCACACTGAATATTTAGAAGCCCCATGCTGTCTCTTTAACTGTGTTGAGCACTGTAATTCCAGTTGGCACCGTCCTTCTCAAAGCCCACATATCCACTTTCTTTTTATAGGACTTAAAAGATATGTTTCAAATAGTATAATGACTAAATGCGAAAAGCACATCATTCTACTACTACATTATTATACTTTTAGCTCAGTGTGCAGCCTTGCTCTCATATTGTTTGCAGGCCTATACATTTCTATATAAAAGGATAAAACATGTGGGCACCTTTCATACTGCTGAGAATGCTTATGATCTGTTTTCTTTAGCCCTTTAGAAAGCTTTGCAGATGTAAAATCCCCTGCTATGCCAAGGTAATATGGTCAACTACACTGAGCAGCTGACCATAAGCTTGTGAATTTAAGGCAGGGAAGCATTCAGACTCACTTGTTATGTACAGTGCATTAAATATGCGTTTTTTTTCACTTTCTTTTTGTTAGAGCTCTTTCAGCTATTACACCATTTTCACTTAACCATCATTAAATTTGTGCACCACAATCAACGTTTTCATCTCAGTGAGCTACGTGTGGAGACCTTTTGCTAAATGTTATGACAATTATCTCAGGGCTCGCATGCTGAATGATAATGTTGCTGATTTGATTATGACAAAACTGTCACTTTCTCTAGAGACAGAGCCAAGGACACTGACAACCAGGCCAGAACTGTGGTAAATTGAGTCACAGGCATCTACAGTTAATAAATATTATATTAGTGTAGCGTTATAGAAACACGTTGGATTAAAAGAGACAGGTCATCAGAATCTCAATCAGGACTGTGTGATCGTGTTGCTGCAGAAGCTGATGAAGCAGCTAACAGGTTTGGCCTGTCTTAGCTCGTCAGGTACCGTGACAGTTTTATCTGCTGTTTCTTTTCTGTGCAAGGGGAAATGAATGGCCTGACTAGGACAACACATGCCATGTTTTCATTAGTTAGATAAAGCATGGTGTTTGATTTACTGACGGAGAAGGTGGCTGGCTTGACAGTGGCATGAGGTGATACTCAGACCGATGTCATTGCAAACAACCCTGAAACGTGTCTTACCAAAAAAAACTGTTTTTTGGGGTTGTGTTTGAGTCGTAAGATTTACATTTATGTATTCTGGATGTCTCCTGCTTTTCTTTTTTCCCTCTCCTTTATTCTATATGTGCTCAGTACAAGTATGAATGAATCAGTAAAACACTCAATATTCAAAGATCTTAACTATCACTGTCCCTCACTGAATCAATAGCTTTTGGCAGTGGCGCTTCCCTCCCTGGTGAGTATATTAGCGCAGAGGTGATGTACAAGGTGTTTCTTCCTGGTTAAAATCTTAATTAAAAGACAGTGAACACCACTGTAACAAACATGGTGTAGGCTAATAACCGTTTTGCAAATAGGAGATCTATCCAAAAGTTTAGGGTATATTTCACTGAGAGCCAAAAATATCAAACTCATGGTTGCACTGGAGACAAAGTCAAGAACCCACCAAAGTTACACTGTGTGGGAACCATCAGTGTCTGCATGAAATTTTATGGCAATCCATGCAATAGTTCCTGAGATATTTCAGTCTGGATCAATGTGGTGGACAGACTGGTAGAATCTCATGCTTAAAAAGTGCTTACACAGACCTGGTTTTGTACTGAACTGAGAGTAACACTTTGAAAAAGCAAAAGACTGGCAGAATCAGCACCTAATGTCACAGCGATATGAACAGTCATGCAGTCACTTAGCTTAATAAAAAAGCAAATCTCTGAAGTAAACGGAACAAAACAATTCAAATCAGACCTAATTCGTAAATTCCACCTCACAACTTCTTCCTAATGGGCAGAGAGAACAGGGACAGGAAGACAGATATGTCAGACTCCTTCTGCGTTGTCCAGCACCCACAAAACCAGGACCTGTCACTCAGCTGTGTGTTGCCGTGGCACCAGCCCTCCTGCTGTTGATGTGCACATGCCACAGTGCTTTGACAGGCACTGTGACATGACAGAATGATTGTGGTGAATGAAAGAATCTATCTATCTTGCTCAGCCTATTCTACTATTGTATCTTGTTCGGCTGCTGAGCAAGATACAATTAAAGGAAGGAGGCAGTACACTGAATTCTTGACCTCTAAAGGTGGCTTGTTCCTTCACTGATGTCAATCAGTCATCACAGAGCAGTAAGCTCTTTACACAGCACGTATTCCAGCTATAGTGCTATAGTAGGAAAAGTGTGATTAACAACAACAACTATATCTACATTTCATTCTTGTGAGCCATTTCCAGGGATCTTATTGTGCATGCTGGCTCATTGCAGTGTCTTACTGAGACACTTAGTGGAAGTGAATTCTGTTTCAGATTCAGATTCCAAATGAATGAGCTAATTAAATCAAATTGAACTCACCTGAAATTAACTGAATGCCCTCACTCGCTGGCTACATTTGAACTGAACCAACATCTGAGATAGCAGCACCTTATCTGCAGTGATCTTCCTGCACTGCTCTTCTGCTCTGTTTCCATAATGAGACCTTGAGCGGGGCGGGTTAGGCTGTCTGTGGCCAATACAGATCAGTCCAGATGTCTACTCTTGGCTGATGGCTTTTCTTTAAATGAGTCCTCTATCGTCCTGCTGTGACTTCCCATGAGGGCTGCCTCTCCCTCAAAGGTTGTGTTTGTCTGTGTGTGCTCAAGCCTGCATGTATGCATACTTTATATGAGTTTCTTAGCTTTATAGGGTTTTCCCTGAAAATGTGCTGAAAAGGCTGTCTCAGAAAATGCTAAGCCACACAACTGCTATTCCAGCTGTTTTATGAAAGTGATGAAGAAAAATGGGAATTGGTCAGCCACCTCTGCTGGTCTCTACCCTCATGATAAATTGTTACTCTACTGTACAGATATCGAAACCACTTAGACCATGATCCCAATGTAAACAAAGGAGTCACCCAAACAATACATTTCAAAACTTAGGCTTTGAACCTGCAATCACCCTAAAATTGTTGGAGACCGTCTTCTAATACAGAGACTAAACCTAGAAAACCACAAATTTGTAGTTAAAGAGAATCATATATTCAATTTTAAACATCTGCAAATGTAGGCTCACAAAGTTATTAGTTTTAAAGCGGTATTTATAATTTCAAGGCTTGCCAAGGGAATGATTGAATAGTTTATTGAATATAAATATTTTATTTAAAGGGATCCATTTTCCCAATTGCAGTCAGAAACATTTAAAAAAAAATGTCTCCATAACTGGCTTACACAGATTTGTAGCTTTTTTTTATCATCTAAAACCATTTGAAGCACACAGAGTAGGTCCATATATCTTTTAATGTGATTTACAACCTTACCTGTAGGTCATACATCATTTAGAAGTTACAGGGCAAGAGTTATAGACTATGTTACACCTGCCATGTGGCTGTCTCACAACTACAGCCCTATGACAGGGAGAGAAAAAGAGCTGGGAGGTGGAAAGGTCTCAGTGGCAGAGTGGTGGGTTTAGAGCACCTTACAAAGGCTCGACTCTCCACATGACACTTTATAGCATGACCTTCGATCACAGCACGACTGTGTCTTTTGTGCTGTACATTTTCGAGCACCAGCTAAAAGCTTTTCCAGGCTCCTTTGAGGAAATAGATTTGGTCATGGAGAGATGAGAGTGACACAGAATAGCAATCTATACTCTCGGATCTACAATCTTTCCCTCTTTCTCTCTCTCTTGCCAGTAAAAATGGTACAAAAAATCTGTGTGCAGCAGATGGATGGACTTGTAGAGAGCTCTTTTCATTCCCTCAATGGACAGCTATCTTAGACCAATGGACAGATTTTCTTTTTTCTATTTCCTAAAAACATGCGCAGAGCTTCCTCTCTCCATTTCAGCTCGTCTTCTCATTTCCCCTCCTTTTCTTGCATACATGGATGAAAGAGAACAGCAGAGTTGAGAATATAGTACCGACTTTCTTGCAAACAGACAACTCCATTAACTCCTTTGAAAAAAGTTTAGTCATTTCGAAGTTTTGTTGTGAATAATGTTTGCTTGCCTAAATGTAACTTTTATGTCACCATTTTAAAATCTAATAATGAATCTCAGAGTAAAAACGCTATCCCTCCTGTGCTCCAGTTTACACATGAAGTGTGATTGTTTGTGGGAATCAGTCTTGGTGGCAGATAATTGCAATAACATAGCTCTGGGTAATCAATTGATTATACTGTATCTGCAAATCGTTTATTCTGGTCACGGAGGCGAAGACTCTCCCCTGGGCTGCGAGACTGATGTCTTTATAGAGAAGACAGCTTTTATCCTTTGATCTTCTTTATTGACAGCAAAGATGGATCAGACCAGAAACCAGCCTGTCTGTTGCAACACTGTATATTGAGATTAAACCAGGCAACACCTCTGCCAACCTCCTGCAGAGGCCTCGGAGTCACACATGCTCTGAAATGCTCTGTGTGATTCGTCTTTGGGTGTGTGTGTGTTTGTATGAGTAATAGAGAGGTTTGCTAAGCAGGAGGCATAGTAATTAGTAATCATCTCACCGTATGTTACATGCAGGGATGTGTGTGCCTGCAGTGACAGCTCTGGAGTGATGCAACAGAAACGAGCAGAGAGAAACAGTTGAGGAACGCGGCTTGACTGCACAAATAGCTCACGAGGAAACATATTTTCTTCAACAGGCACATTAAAAAAATAAAAATAAAAAAAACTCCAGCTCACGCATGAGAACAAGTAAAACATTAAAGAAACACGTGTTTTGAAAAATAAATGAAAAGGAAAAAAAAATTGATTTGTGATTTATAGAATTACAAAGAGCTCTCTCTGCTTTTGTGATACTGTGAAAGGCGCTCCGCCTCGACAATGCCTTTTTATCTGTTGGTATGCTAGGGAAAAGCTCACGAGTCTATTAAAGCTTGCTCACTGTAATATAGAACATATTTTATTATTTTTGTCTGACTCAACCATGGAAAAATATATGAAAAAAATTGTAAGAATGATAACACAATCAATAGGCCTACGCCAAAATCTTCACAGGCGTGACAACAACAAAGAAACCAGCTGAATGATTTACTCTCTAAATGAGAGACACAGAAAGTTGCAAGTGTCAGAATGAGACACCGCAGCAGAGACTTATTTTGAACAGAAAATCATCCTTTTCTCTTCTGATAACAGCCGACAGAAAAATGTGACAGCTCTATTAGGAAGTCTTTCCAAAATCCTAAGGTTATTTCAAGCTTTCCCAGTGAAAGTAGTTCATACTTCAACGTGAGTCAACCACTTTTACTGGATAGAGTGACCTCTGCAGAAAGGCACTTCAAATGTTGTGAACATTTGCAACATTTACAGGAACTGCTTTGTGAAACCCACAGAAACAATTCTGTCACTCTGGCAGAGTAGCTCATCAGTCTGGGATTGTGCTCATGAACAAATGATGTGAACGTAACACACACAGAGAAGGAGATATGCATGGCTGCATGCATGTCTGCCAATAACAGTTCAGGCTGACACACTTATGTCAAGGAATTGATCATTTAGAGCAAATGGTTATAGAGTAATGTCTCTGCTCTGATTTGCTCCAAAATGTGGTTACAGGACATTAAGAGGAGTCTGGAGTAATAGAGGGAGGTGTGGCAACCAACGGTGCTGGCATGAGGGCTGAGCGATAAAACCATCTCTGTAATTATCACAAAGAAAAAGGTTATGATAAATGTATCTGTTCTGCATTCACCCTATGAGGCTACAGCACTGGGCTTACATAGGGCTAAAACAAGGGAAAAGCATACACACACATTGCTCGACGCAAATACGAGAGGCTGTGAGGAGAGTCAGACATCTGCACAAGACAAAGAAGTTGTGACGAAGAGAGGCAGCACAACATTAGCGATTTGGAAGTGGTTTGGATCTCTACAAGATATGCAGGCAACCTATTGCCAAGAAAGACCGGAAACACCACAAACTTTTTCCAGCCAAAAGGAAGGAAGGAAGCCAAACTGCTACTAGCACCCATGTAGTAACATGAGTTCAATCCAGTGGCTGTTTGTCATTTTATGAGTCAAATTTTTCTTGCTTTTTTTTATTTTTCGTTTTAATACACACATAAAGTAAATCAGCCAATGTGTGATCTTTATTAAAGCATTGTTGCTGTTGCGGTGTTGAGGCGTAAATGTTACACCGTGTTGGTTAATTTGAAAATATATGAATGTGCAGAACAATAACAAACCTTTATCTAATTTATTTAGGATTCGGCCATTAACAGACTATAAATGGTAAGCCTTGAACTTCAAATTAAAGGTCCCCTGTGAAGTTTTCTTGCAAACAGACAAATTAAGTTTATATTCACTGTCACTTACCAAAACACATTGTGTGCATCTTTAAGGTGAAACAAACACAATATGTGCATTTCCGTCCTCATTAATGGTATTAAACATATGTTACTTGGGGCAGTGAATGAGCCAGTCATTGTGAATTGTGAATCATGTAAGACACAACTTTACTGCTAAGATTACCTTTAAAACTTACTGACACTTTATATCCCATTTGATTTGATTTGTGCAAACACTGAGGCACAAAAACTTGAGGTTGTGGTTTTACAGAGCATTACGTGCTGGACTGCCAGAGCTTCTGGTAGGTGAATTTTGTTACTTTCAGACAGAGGCAGGCTAGATGTTCCCTTTCTTTCCAGTCTTAAACTGAGGGAAACTAAGCTAAGCTAAGCCAAGCTAAGCAGCTGCTGGCTGTAGCCTTATATTTAGCGGACGGATATGAGAGTAGTATCGATCTTCTCATCTTGGTAAGTAAGTGAGTGAGTACGTTTCCGAAAAAATTGAATGATTGCTTTAAGCCTCAAAACATAAATGTATCTGCTGTGAATAAGCTGATTATTTCCTGGATTTTGTCCCCTCTGTCTGGCCAGTTGTTGCTTTTTTTTATTGTGTAATTTTATGTGCATGTGTGTGTGTGTGTGTGTGTGTGTGTGTGTGTCTAGTGTTGCAACCTTAAATTATTTATGTGTGTGTTCTTGTGTTCTCTCACACCTTGGGCTGTTCAAACAGGCAACAGAGCAGTGTCAGAGGGGCATAAATAAGTCAACAACGTGGCCTTAAATCTGACACGTAGACACACACATCAGCAATTGCCACAGTGTTGTGCACTGTGTTCAATAGCAGCAAGGAACATTTGCAAAGGAAAATAAAAGCGCACTGGTACACACACACACACACACACACACACACACACACACAGAAACAAGACTCAACTAACATCCCTGTATCAAGGACTACCTGTCCAAACAGAAAAAAAGAAAATACAGGAGCACACACACTCATCTGTGTGTATCTGGCAGATATTGGCCTTGTATTAAAAATGAGATGTCAAGGCCGGTGACAGGAGAACAGGCAGGGAGGACCCAAGCGCAGACGTACAGGCAGGCTGCTGCAATGAAGGAACTTTAATAGAGTAAGTGATGAGGAGCAGGCAGGTGCAGACACACAGGTAGGTAGACAGACAGACAAAGTGAAACACACAAACAGAGACATTAACAAACGATCTGGCAACTGACTTGGGGAAAAGTAGATGAGGGAAATGAGAAACAGGTGTGTAGGTAGGTGGGAAAGGTCTGGAAATGGAAAACAGGAGGACAGTTGGGTGGAAAGGTGGAGTATGACAGAAATCATGATATGAATCATGATATGATATGTCGGCCCATGTGTCATCTAATTACAAATAATGGATATTAAGCAGATTGTTAAATTGTTCCGCAACAATCTGCACATTTTTACATCTAACTCATTTACATACACCAAAGTCTATCAGATTAGTAACATTTGATAAATAAATATATCAGTACTACCCTTCAAAGTCCACGTTGATCAAAACCTAATGTACTAGTGTACTACTGTGTACATCGGTGGTTGTGTGTGTGGGTACCCCAGCTGCACGTGTGTTCCTACAGTGTGGCAATGGTGATGATGGATGGTGGGTCAGCACGAGAGGCTGCGTGATCCATGAGCAGAGTGAGTCCGTCACTGCACCAGCAGGCTGGGCTGGAGTATGATTAATCCCCACTTCCTCTGGGCATTTGTCATGAAGCTTCGATGTGTACGTATTTCCCATAATGCACTTTTTTCCCATGCTGACAATAAGGGAATTTGCTCAGATTGGGGTATGAAATGGCTCAACGGGCATCTTTCTCAGGGAAGATAGTTTGTTTAAATTACAGCTTTTTTTTAACCTTCATTGTTTCTATCAGTTATGATAACACTGTGCTCAGAAAAGTAATTGGTGTGATCTGGGAGCTTGGCAAATTTGTTAAAACAAAGTCAGACAGAGCAATAAACAAGAACGGTCAAACCATCAGACGGGTTGCAAAGAATAGCAGTTTATTCCCCTCATCTAAACCAGAGGGAGAGATGTGTGGCAAAGCTGCATGTGCATGAGGTGAAAGAGACAACTGGGAGTTAGATACATATTGTAGTTTGGCCCGATGATTTGGCCCACCTATCAACATGGTCAGCTGCAGGAGCAGCAGCAGTGGCTGTGACACACAACTCATGGAGGCAGTTTCATTCATTAGCTGAACCATTTACCCTTCGAGGGCTGCAGGGGTTCTGGAGCAAGTTGTAGTTGACAATTGGTGAGGGTGATGGAGGCAGTTAAGATGCTTTAAAACTCGCTTGATTGCTACAGTTTGCATTAAAAATGTGTTGTCCCCCTCAGAGTCATAACTCAAAAATCTGAGAACACAGATATGATACATATGTTTTTAGAATGACTTAGACTTTCTGAGAATATCATTATTTGCATCATGAATAAATGCCCATATATCCACTTAGAAACCAAATGCAAAGAAGCTACTTATGACATTTTCCTGAGAATCATCACAATTTAAGGTTTCTTCAGTACTAAAGTAATCTGGTAATTGTTGATGAGAACTGCTAATACCTAATTCGGCATATTTTTGTGGTGCAATTTGTCTAAATGTAAACTAATGTAGGCTAAACTACAATTAGCATCTCACGGTTGTATGCTTCTGCAACTCAGACTACTTTCAGATTACATCCCCGTTTATCCAGAATCATATAAAATATCAACCATTCATGTGAAATTTTGTCATAATTGCTGTGTAAAGTCTTGAGTGGCTAAAGTGTTTTGTGAGGTCACTGCGACCTTGACCTTCAACCTTTAGCCACCAAAACCTAATCAGTTTGTCCTTGTGTCCAGATGAATGTTTTTACCAAATTTGAAGAAATTCCCTTAAGGCATTATTGAGATATTGCATTCACAAGGTCTAAACTATGTTTTATGAGGTCACCATGACCTTGACCTTTGACCACCAAAATCTAATCACTTCATACTTGAGTCAAGTGGACTTACATACAGACAGACAGATGGACAACCTGAAAATAATATACCTCCAGCCCTGGCTGTTGCCGGCGCGAAAGCATAAAAACAGGGTACAAGTATGGGGGTCCAGCCTTTGAAAAGCCCTGATCTAAACCATGTAAATTGAAAGCACATCTGAAATGTCAGTAATATCAGCTCATGGCACAGGAAAACTGTTAGGATTTCTAGCCCCATCATACTCCTTTTTAGCAATTGCACACTGTTCGGCTTTGATACACGACTCAGGTACCCAGGCTTTAACAGAATCTTTACCACCGTTCGACTCTTCTCACGCACTCTGACAGATGTCATTGACTCTAACATCAGAAGCTAACAAGGCAAGCCTGGTTGGGTTGGAACGTCTCTAATCCGTTGTGTTTGCTGCTCTTTGGTCACAAGGTTAAAGAAGAGAGAAGCAAGAATTACTAGATTTTCCATCAGTAAATCCATGTTGGGTTTGCACAGGCGACAGAGCCAAAATCCAACTAATGCACGTTATAGGACCTTTCTGTTCCCTCCTTTGAGGATTAGAGAGGCTACCTCTGAGGGCAAAGTAATGTGAGTGTGACACACATCACAGATATACACACACAGACACACTCTCATGCAGGCACACAGGCACAGATTTTTTTTTGCCCCCATAACGTGATGAAAACATAGCATATGTTTGTGTTATGTGCGAATTTTATATATGAGGTGCATTTCTGAAAATCCCAAACTAGGATCAATGTCAGAATGGCTGACACAGTTGGGGGCTCTAGTATGATAACAGCTGTGGCATCCTATACATCTCAATAAGCCCCGGACTCACTCATACACACCAGCTGCAGGGAAGACACACACACACACACTCACACACACAAATAGGGAGAAGCAGGGAGAGAGAGGGAGAGAGGCTCATTGCAGCTGGGTGAGAGACAGACACATAAATAGACACTGTCTTCACTGTCTTTCAGAGGATGCTGTAAATGGGGAGGAGGGTGAAGGGAGGTGTGGTCAGACACTGGTGCACAGACAACCCTGCCACATCACGGACATCTGATCATTTGCGATTCCACTGCTGATATCACTTTGTGATAGAAGTGTCACCTTAATTGTGTGAGGTCCTGTAAAGCTGTCACCCACACTGCGGCTTTGAGGCAAAGGACCATAAGAGGTCTAAAATTAAAATATGGCATAACTGTTTTCTAACTGTTCCCCTGATTCTTCATTAAATGCATGACTTTTTTCAAGTAAAGTCAATGTGCTTTGCATTAGTGACAAGTAACATGTACATAAAATTATTAAGAGAAACAAAAACAACAACAACAACAAAAAAACTTCTCAAACCACAAACACAGAGAGTATCTGAGTTTTTTGTTTTATAACACTATTGTTTCAGAGAATAGGACCAAAGTAAATAAAAGCAGCCTCAACACATCTGGCTCTTATTTTAGTACAGTTAGAAAATCACCACCTGGTGACCTGAGAGCTCTGATTCGATTGCATCTGTACTGGGGAGCCAAAAAATGTAGTGCTTTATATGCTATTAGAAGGATTTTACAATTGATTCAGTATTGAATTGAGAACCAGCAAAGTGATCAGAATACTGGAACAATATGTTCAGCTTTGTGCGCATGAATGAGGGGTGCTGTTTTTTGATTGAGCTGTAGCAGTGATATTTCAGCCAAGAGAGCATTACAGTAGTCAAAATTGAGATGAGTGCATGAACCAGTTTCTCAGAATCAGCTTGAGATATAAATCCTCTAACTTTCTGGGATATTTTTCAAGTGATAAAAGACGCCCTACTTATGTTGCTGATGCGATTTTGAAAGTCAGAGTCCATATAATTCCAAGGCTCCTCAGAGGATAAGGCTCAAGTCCTGTCTTTTTAATAGTATCAACAAATCGCATAAAAAGACCAAGATCAAAAATGAATTTATCCGACTAAAAAGTATTATCTGACTTCTTAAAAACATATCAAAATCTCATAAAAGAGCCACAATATCACATTTGGGTGACAAATCCCTTCATTATGAAAATGATGCCAGCAGGAACCTTTAAAGTAAGCTCCAAAAATATGGTCTCATGGTCTGACATTTCAAAATATGTCCCGCAAGGCCAAAATGGAGCCAAGTTAGAAGTAAAACAAAAAAAAAAAAGGGAAAGGGGGCAGTTAACAGCGCTTTGCCAGAATTTAAGTAAGACCATGTAACTTTTAAAAGAAGAAATAAAACCAAAAACCCAACCTTGCTCCTTTAATCATAGTCAGAATTTTTGGTTGTTACAGCCTCACGTGGTCTGGTGTGACCAGTTCATGGTTACTAATGCTGGTTAACCTTAGATAGATGCTGTGTAACTGACATTCATCAGTATGTTCTCTAACTTTATGTCTATTTTTCAGATTTTTCTTCTGTTACACTACATTAAAACTGAAGCAGTGTCTGGCTGCATATGTCTCTAGGTTGTAAGCAGTCATTTCTTTCCTTGCTCAATTTGAATAATTTTTTAGAGGCCTAAAGAGGTGAAATTCATTGTTTGCTAACAAAAAGAACAAAAGTTGCAGGAAAGTAAAAAAAAAATCATCAAATTTTGTGTAGCAGAAATATTTTTCCTGCTTTCTTATCCTTTTAATCACATTGCAATGTCTCAGATTCATCTTGCGACCCTGTGGGGGCTGCTGACCCCCAGAGAACTGTTGCTGTAAATAAGTAAATGTGAACCAACATGTGAATCAACCCTGCTTTTCCAGCTTAAAATAGCACATACAATATGTCTGTGGAGTCTGTTCAGAGCAGATTGAAGCAGTTATGGACCCTGACAAGCAAAAACAACATATGTGTTTTGGCTGCAGTTGCAGCTGTATACACCCAGGGCTTTTAAGGGTCATATTTCCAGATTGCTCACTAATACTGAGGGCATTTTGGAATGTGTGAAAGCTGCTTGCGAAAGAGAGTTCATAATCTCTCAATCCATCGTTTTGAGGGGTTCAGGGTTTTGCCGGTTCGTTGGACATTTGCCTGGGTTCGGGATGTGTGACCACTGTCTGAATGAGCACTGACCCTGCTCACTAGGAGGGCAGAGATTAGTACACATACACACACATACCTTTTGCCGAACAGCAGCCACAGTGGTCTAAAATGGTGATTACAAGATAGAAGTTAAGATACTCAAGCTAGCTGCTTTAAAAACATCATCATATTTACCCGTGACATACGGAAACTGTCACAAGGTTGGCACAAGGTTGGAAAAGCTACTTTAGGGTACGGAATGTTTTTCACAAGGTTAAGTTAGAAAAGTGAAATAGTTGAATAGACAAATAGATAACACATGGTCCAGCCTGCAGTTTTTAAAGGCTGTCCTTATTCATGATCAATATATCTATACCATGTACTATGTACTACACTGCATTTGTAGAATTAATAGTAACAACGTGTTAGCGGAGCAGCCAGATAAGGACACAGCTCTGACCTAAGCTCTTTACCCATGGGCAGTTTCAAACATCAACTTGTCGCTACATGGAACTTGGATTTAAAATCACAAGTAACTGGCTCTGTACCTCTTGGAAATCCTTTGGAAAGGCAGCTGAATGTGGAGCAAGTGGATTTAGTGGATTCAGCAATGTAGCACACACCAGTCTTGGTCTTCACAGTCTTGCTCTTTACAGTGGAGATCTATGAAGGTTTCACTGTCCTGCCTGCACTTCCCTCCAATCCCACATGTCAGACAAGAAACAGCGTAGTGGACTCAAGTGTTCCAGCCCAAACACACGCAAAACTCTGGACCAGGTTTTTCCATCGTGTGACTGGGATGGGATTCTGCTTCATGTAGTGTGTGTAATCAAGTGCTGCTGTGAGAGAAGGAACAACGGGCAACTTAGGAATGATTAAAAGCCACTAAATCACCCTGCCACTGTACTGTGTGTGTGTGTATCTGTGTGTGTGTGTGTGTGTGTGTGTGTGTGTGTGTGTGTGTAAGTGAGCTGTAAATCTGTGTTTATTTGCTTGCTTGTTTCTTGGTGCACTTTTCACAGCAATTTTGCCTTTCATCACATCACAACAACTCGCTTGGACCAGCAGCCATAACTCATTGAAAGTGGCCGCCAGACGGAGGACATGATTTCCTGTCTAAATTAATGGGATAGATTGGACACCGGAGTTGGCATGGAACAAGTAAACATTACACACACACACACACACACACACACACACTCGGAAGCTTGCATCAGTGCCCCTCTCATTCTTGCATACAGATCTTCTTTCTCTAACCTACTCCCTCCCTTCCTCCCTCCCTCCCTCCCTCCTGTTTTCCCTCTCTCTCCAACAGAGAAAAGACACTGCATCTACATTTTTGTCACACAAATATGTGAAACATAAAGAGACAGACGGCCCAAACTCTGCGGCGTGCCATCACAGTGATGCAGGTGTGTGACTTTGTAGTGGCTCAGTCGGGACACAGTCACAATGTTACTCAGCTCCCTGGGGTGGGGGTCCCTGTACCTGCTGCTGCACAGAGACATATTGCACCAGTCTGCCTGCCATTAACTGTTCCTGTATGACTCCCTCCCGTGACTCCGCACTGCCGCGTGGCTCTTCCTGTGAGACACCGTTAGGAGCTGTGCACCCAGACTGATGCTCAGAGGACTAAAACTAATTGGCAAAAGCTGCTGCAGCCTGGAGAGATACACTTCAGAGGTACAGAGCAGTGAGCTGCTACAAGCTAAAGAACACTGATTAGAGAGAGCATGTCTCATTATTTCATATCATCAAAGCAAATTGTGAATGTATGTGAGTGTATTGTGAAATTAATGGGACCCTTTAAAAGCAGGAAAAGGTTATCTGTAAAGACAAGTGACTGTTTACATCTTAACTTCCAGAAACTACCTACAGTCTGACGTGACCATCACAAATGTTGCCCTGCACTGCCCTCTGCTGGTAAGTACACCCAAGTCTCATGAGGCTGGGACAGGATGACAATTATATATCAAAATTTTCTGTTTCAAGTACAGACTGGACGGCTTCTGGCTGTGCCTTGAAGTTACAGCTTGTGATATAAAGTGACTTTGCTTTCACCTTCAAAACTACCAGACACTAACGCTCCTCTGCCTCCTCTCCTTGCTGCAATTTAAACATCTCTTCCTCCTGTCCAGCAGCTGTGGCCAGACATTCCCACCTCTCCCCAGCATGACTCACCAGGTATTAATGGCGAGAGAGAGACACACATATAAACACCCCCACGCATGCACACACTCACTGGTTATAGAAGGTGACATTCACCAGGCCATCCGCCAAATCACCAGGCAAGCCAGGGTGGTCACAGCCCACTGCACGGAGGTGCAGTTAACTTTGGGAGCCTCCTGGCAGCTCTACTTCTGTATGTGTATATTTGTGAGAGTGATGACAAGTGAAAAACTGATTAAAACTTTGCAAGTAATATTAACTCTCTATAATGGAAATTAAAAAGCCTGATTTTAAAAGATCAGTAGACAATGTAAGACAAGATATAAATATATTTATTATATATACATATTTGTGTGTGTGTGTGTGTGTGTGTGCGCGCGTGCGTGTGTGTGTGTTTGTGACACACACAGAGAGAGAGAGGAAGAAAGGTTTGTTATCTTCTGCTCAGATAGGCAGGCGTCCCGTTCAATGTCACAGACGCTCCGAGGCTCAGAGCTGACAGGAGGAGCCCAGACTTCATTAGCAGGTCAATTACCATTTCCCAGACAACATCTGGAGGACACACTGGTCACCCAGCTGCTATTACACACCTCTTAATTTCTCCCCTCCTCAGAATAGCAACAGAAACTATGTAACTGCAGTCTGATGACTGCATCTTCGACTTGTACTGAATGTTGAACTGCATTAAGGCGTGTAATTGAATACTGTCTGGCAAAGTACCCAGGAGCAACTTAACTCATAAATATTAGCTTTGGACTGTGGAGAAATTTTATATCAATCAGCAGCCTGTTTGATATATTTGTACATTGTTTTCAGTCTTCCCCCTGCTTTGTGTTCAGACCTCATCGTGAGCGTTTTCCTAATGGCCTCACCTCAATACCTTATCTGTCTCTCAAGGCTCTCTCTCGCTACTGCTCGGAAACTCATCTTTACAAGATTGATTGGACCCAAATAGAGAGTAACAGCGCTGTTGCCACTCAGTGTAGTGCTGCAGGCAAATAGGCATTTGCAAAATTGTTGGCACACACACACACACACACACACACACACACAGACACACACACACACACACAGCGTGTTGACATTGACACATTCACAGGGGATCACAGAAATACAAGAGAGGAAAATTAGAAAAACAACTCTATTTATTCTCAGCTGACCCAGCCACAGCCACAGGCGGCTTCCTCACATCACAATGGAATATCCTCCTCACCGACTCATTTGACAGGTGGTTGTCTTTTTGTGACTTCTTGATGGAGTCTCTTTTTCCCTTTTGCTTCATTGTTTATTTCCCTAATCACAATCAGGATGAGACAGGGGGGATGGATTGTGCAGTTGACAGGAGAGAGTTAGAGGACACATAGAAAGGGATAAACAGAAAATGCAGGTAATAGGTGATCTGCACTTGTTGAACTGGTATGACTGGGTTTGCAGTGGAGAAGAGTGTGAAAACAGTTTTCATGGGTCATTTAAACAATCTGTACAAGCAACCTGGTGTATTTCCATGCTGTAGCTGGTACATATGCTTTTTATTCCATGGCCTTGGCCAGAAATTTACCAGTCATGGTCACAGACCGCTCGCTGGTTCATTCAGATACAAACAGCTGACGGTGTGAACCTTTCACCTGCAATCTGTCTCACCCTGTCAAATCAGCCAGAGAGGACACTTTCCTCCACATTTACAGGTTTTTACTCTGCTACTGAGGTATTTTACTTTGCTTGACTTTTTCAATTATAATTCTTTTACTGAACAAAGATAATCAAATAAAACTTTGTTCAGCTGTGATGTGATACCACCAGGGCCAGCTGACAGGACATATATATATATTTTACATGTATTTGACTAAAGAGAGAGAATTTATGAATGTATATGTTTATAGTGCAATTCAGTCATTGATCCAGAGACCTGCTTATGTGCAGTGATTTTCTCACCTCTTAATCTATCATTTCTGTCCGTGTTTAATTTAAACAGAGCTTTTTTTTTTTTTTTTTTTAGTTTGTTTTTCTGGCTTTTTATACCTTTATTATAGTTGCAGTGAGAGAGAGACAGGAAAGTTGGGCGTCGTGATTTGGATTCAAACCCCCGGCCACTGCAGTTATGACTGAGCCTTAATGGTACACGCACTACCAGGCGAGCCACTGAGGCGCCCTGTTAAACAGAGCTTTGAAGGCAATAATAATTTTCCTCACACCTTTGCTCTGTATAGGCATGGCATGACTGACGCAAGAGCTGACAGCAGCAATCCCTGTATGCTATAAATGACTTAAGGTCAGCAGTTATTATGTTCTAAGTTTATCTGGACAGTTTTTATAAAACTTTCATGCCAATGAAAAACTTTTGAATTTGAATTTGGTCAGTTTATTGTGTTTGTCTGTTTGTTTGCTTTTTATTTGCCCTATGTACATCTGTGGCTTTAACATTTGACTGAGGGAAGAAATTGGAGGGAATGAAACACTTAGCGTCTTTATCAGGACCATTCAAAGCCATTTGACCTGAATCCATCTCAGACCATGAGAATAAAATCATTTTTCAGTCAAAGGTGAAGGTGGACTCAGGGTTTCTACATGATTTTACATGAATGTGAAAGTGAAAGATTCCCTGTCCCTGGTTAAACATACAGTGTGTGTGTATATGTGTGTGTGTGTGTATATATATATATATATATATATATATATATATATATACTATTTCAACAAGTAAGCAAGCACGTCACCATGGGGATATTTTTCTGACAGGACTCAGACAGAAAACAATATACAAAGACAAAAATAAAATGCACTTTTGAAAAGAGTTTTGGGACATTTAATGCAGATGACAGGTGTCTAAGACTAATAGTCATTACATAACAGTTCAGAATACAAAGGATCTGGACTGGGCCTTGTGGGCTGATGGTCGAGATACAGTATGAGCTTGCGTAACTTGTTGGACTGCCTCCGCGGAGCTTTAACATTTCACTCAGGGAAGACGTCGCCCACAGTCGACACTGTCAACGGGAGGAAAGATGAGCTTCTTTCCCGAGTTTTCCATCGAGACCTGGACCTTGATAGCAATTGTCATTACTCTGATCGCAATGTGAGTATGGCCTTGTTTATTTCTTTCATTTGAATCTGACCAATTGCGCGTAAAAAGCAGAGGTGATGATTTGGTTTGTTTTCCTTTGTGTGAGGAATGAAACTTACTTTTGTTTGACTTTGGGCCGTGAAGGAAAGTTATAACCATCTCTTTGCAGTAGAAATGAGTTAGAGTCGATCAGTTAGCTAAGCTCTTAGTCTGAAGTCTAGTATGTTGTGCTACTTCCCATTTCTGCCACTGTGTTTATCCACCCTCAAAACAAAATTCACTTGCACTGATATTCCACAACTCGGGTTTAGTTGGTAAAGTGTGACAAATTTAAACCACAGCTGTTGAAAACAGGTTGAAAACAGGCTGTTTATGCTACAATGTAGAGACAGTCGAGCTCTTTCAGATAAACAACTACTGACGAAATAACACAGAACACGTGATGATCTCACTGGACTAAAGGTGCAACTGGGGATTTCCAACTAAATGTAATGTGTCCAACAAAAGAAATCATATCCACAATAAACAAGTGCCTTTAGTGTTGTTTTCCCCTAAATAATGAAAGTTCAGCACTATATACTGTGAATATCAGGTTGATGTTGGGGGGGGGGGCTGCTTGAAAGGCAGCTATTAAAAGTCGATTGACTCATGGTAATGTGAATTTAAAGGCCCAGCACACCCACACAGTTTTTTTTTTACTTAACCCACACCCATGTTGGTGAGTCACCGGACTCTCTGTGCTAATAACATTGATGAATAAGGTGTAATTTACCCCAGGTTAACAGGTGCAACAGAGCTGAAAGGAGACTCAAGGTCAGCCTGAAAATTATTAAAATCACCAATGTGAGTGGACCAAAAATGTATAGGGGCCTTTAAATGAATGAAAACACACCTGTGTTTGACATTTTTAATGGTCAAGCTAATTTTTAATGGTGTAGCTAATATCATAATAATTATTATAATAAGGGCTGCATTAAATTTTACCAGACCCATATCACAGCAGAGGTGATACATGTCACAAATTATCAGGTAATCATCCACAGAAACTCCTCAAACCACCTCCACGGCCTGTGGTCTTACTGCTCCAACAGACACACACTTATCTGAGCTACACAAAAAATGATAATGCTGCAGGATGGTTTGAAACTGCAAACTTTGAACACCCACCTTTGAAGCCTACAGCAGGTCACAGCATTTAATAACAGTAGACTGTCAGAGAAAACACCCTCTGCAAAGTTACAGCGCACTCAGATGAAAGTGACATTAGAGCTGTTTCTGTGACCATTGTAGGGATTGTGAAATCCAGCTTGACTCATTACAGATACAGTGGACATTCACTGAGGGAAGATGGCAGAAGGGCTGTAAAATATGTCATAAGTGGCCATTTTACCTCTTATTATTTCTTTGTCTGCTGATTGAAGACATGAATTTAATGTTTGACTACTGCTAATTACTACTAAAAGCACAAGACAAAAAATTTCATTCAGATGACATTCACCCACCGCAGAATACTCGGACTATCAGGCAATAGAAAAGAAAGGAAAATCTCAAAAGACAAAACATGAAAGAAAGAGAGCCTGCAGGAATATCACAATAGAACAGAGTGTAGATAAAATGTCTTTTGTACTAACAGGTGGATTTGGACTGAGATTTCTAATCCTGCTTTTAATCCTCAGATATGGATATGCTCCATATGGCTTTTTCAAGAAAATAGGCATCCAAGGACCCAGACCTTTGCCCTTCATTGGGACATTTTTGGAGTACAGAAAGGTGAGATGCATATACCAGATTGCTACAGTGATCTATGCGGACACTCTGCTGGTGAGAGTTTTGACTGTTTTGATGTATTTATCACTCCTCTCTCACTTTATTCCTCAGGGCATCCACAATTTTGATACAGAATGCTTTCAGAAATATGGCAGGGTGTGGGGGTAAGTGTGTTAAATTAATGAAGAAAGAGTATATTGTACCATACATGTCTCACGTAATGTTCCAGGCTGTAACTGAATCCCTACAATATCTGCTATTGCATTACAAGGCTGTACGATGGCAGGCAGCCTCTCATGGCCGTAATGGACACAGCTATGATCAAAACAATCTTGGTTAAAGAGTGTTATTCTGTCTTCACCAACAGACGGGTAAGGATAAAACACTGCAGAGGCAGTTTTCCAAGTTAATACCTCAGTACCAATCAAAGAACCCGGCGTAATCCTCTGTGTGGTGTGGGTATGTTGTTTAGGATCTGGGCCTAAACGGACCCTTACATGATGCTGTGTCCGTAGTAGAAGACGAGGAATGGAAGAGGATTCGCAGTGTACTCTCTCCATCATTCACAAGTGGCCGACTGAAAGAGGTTATAAAGCACACTGTGGAATTTTTCTAATGTCTACTATTTATTTTTGTGCATTATTCACAGATCCACACTAAAAAGTTTATTTCTGTATGCAAATATTTAATGATTTAATGTTTTCTTTATTCACTGTGGAGCAGATGTACACAATAATGTTGAATCACTCAAGTAATCTAATCAAGAGTCTTCGCAAGCAAGTAGAGGCGGATGAAGTCATAGAGGTTAAAGAGTGAGTACAGAACTCCTCATCATTATTATTATTCAGTCACAGTTTTTTTGTAGTCAATTGGAATTACATGTTTGCCTTTATTCGCAGAGTGTTTGGACCTTACAGCATGGATGTTGTGACCAGCACTGCTTTCAGTGTGGACATTGATTCGATCAACCATCCCTCTGATCCTTTTGTAGCAAACATTAAGAGAATGGTCAAGTTCAACTTCCTGAATCCCTTGTTGATCATGACCAGTATGTCAAACATTAATCTGTAATAAGAATGTCTGTCTTGTCCTCTCAACAGCTGAATTTACTATATCTTTTCAATTTTTTCTCATTTCAGTTCTGTTTCCATTCTTGGGACCAATTTTTGAGAAGATGGATGTGTCATTCTTCCCTGCTGAAGTGATGAATTTCTTTTACAGCTTTCTAGAGAAGATCAAATCTGACCGGAATAAGAATGACCGCAAAGTAATTGTAGCTACAATGGATTTGATTTTGATTGTTGGATAATTTTTTTAATAATTTGTGTTCATAACATTTTCCTTTAAACATTTTTATGTGTTTTTATCTGGCAGAACCGAGTGGATTTCATGCAGTTGATGGTTGACTCTCAGATTTCCGAGAACGACAAAAACGATACCAGCTCCCCAAAAGGTAGAGAAAGAAACCAGATGGAGAAATTTAAGTTCACAATCATCTTTGCAGGCTGAGAGGAATAACTTCCTATTTAGTATCAGAGAATAATCAGAAAATAATATTCCTAGAAAAGTTTATGTTGACTGTAAGAAGGAAAGAAGAGTTTTTTGTTTTTGTTATCATGATAGTAGTAATAGTTTAATCATGGAGTGTTTGTGTTGCAGGACTGACTGATCATGAGATCCTTTCTCAGGCCATGATATTCATCTTTGCTGGCTATGAAACCAGCAGCAGCACATTGTGCTTTACGGCCTACAACCTGGCAACCAACCCTCACATCCAAAAGACCCTGCAAGAGGAGATTGATGAAACCTTCCCAGAAAAGGTTACTTGAGTTGTTTAACTGTAATTTATCAGCAACTGGTTCTGTGCTACCAACTAATAGCTAATTAAAACTTTACCTCCCTCCAGGGTCAGCCAACTTACGAAGCTCTGATGCAGATGGAATACCTGGACATGGTGGTGAATGAGTCTATGAGGCTGTACCCCATTGCTAATCGGTTGGAGAGAATGTCAAAGGCTTCTGTGGAAGTGAATGGTTTCACCATCCCTAAAGGAACTGTCATCATGGTACCAGTTTACACTCTCCACCGAGACCCTGCTTTGTGGTCTGAGCCTGAGGTCTTCAAACCTGAAAGGTACTGTACTGGATTAATGGCAGGTCAAGATCAGATTTTACCCAGGGTTCATCATTTGGCAAATTGACTCACTGATATATGCTCATTGTTTTTTCAGGTTCAGCAAAGAGAACAAAGACAACATCGATCCTTATGCCTTCCTGCCCTTTGGAGCTGGGCCAAGGAACTGTATTGGCATGCGATTTGCTCTCTTGATGATGAAGCTGGCCTTAGTGGAGATCCTTCAGAACTTCAGCTTTGTCACCTGCAAGGAGACGGAGGTGAGAGAAAGGTTTTTATGTATGATTGGATGACAGTGGGGCTTGAACTTTGGTAGAGCCTGATTTGTCACACATTGTTTTTGTTTTTTTTCCTAGATTCCATTGGAGCTGGCAAATGATGGATTTACCACACCCAAGACGCCCATCAAACTGAAACTAGAACCCAGAGCAAGTGCTGCCAATTCTCCTTCAAGTTAACTCATATTATCTGCAACCTGGCAATTCTCACTTTAACCTGCTTCACCATCAACTCACCAGCATACCTCTTATAGTAAATGCTTCTAAAATAAAGCTGCCTACAGACATTTATAGTGCACCATTTAAAATGTAGCACTAGATAAATTGGAGCATATATCAACAGTCTAGGCTCCATTTATAGAATTTAAGAGTTAGTAATTCCATTCTTTTTCAAACATCTTACAAATCTTGTACACTTTCAATAATCATTTTACTGACATTTCCTTTACATTTTCTATGCAATTGAAAAACTAAAGCAGAATCTACAACAAAGCTTGCTTCTACAAAACAAACCACTTTTGATATTTTTTGTCATTTTGATTTACTGACAAGTTTGTTTTGTTTTGTTTCACAGTAACAGATTTTAACTTCTTGTAATCTTTTTGATGTCTTGAATTTTAATGAATACCATTTTGTGAAAGCCTTGTTACCTTTGTGCTACAGAATTAAATTTCAAGATGTAATCAAAGTCTGTGTTGCTTTGACTTTTCCGTTGTTCAAGTTCTTGGATAGAAATTCTTCATGTCACAACTTGGTTCTTAGGCCATGACAAATGGAGGGAAATAAACACAGTTTTACTTGAAAGAAAGAACAAATCACATTTATTCAAATGGAAACCAAATACATCAGCTAAATGTATGAAATGGGCAGTCAGTAGATCAGTAGTGTTAGTGAGTGGATGAATGAAAGGGTAGTAAACCAAATAAAAGAAATCATGTGGTACAAGGGGGAGATCCAGCGATGAACTGAGAGAGAAAATGCGGACAGCTGATCCTTATTGCATTCTGGGTGGACTGGCCAGGTGCACCCAGTTGCACTAATGCAAACTCTGCCTACCAGGACGTGAAGGGACACACAAAACACAGAAGCCAAGGGCAACCCCAGAGGCCATGACAGGGCCAGATTGTTGTCACATATGTTATCGTTCATTTAGTTTATGGATCACACATTTTAAAGGAATACTTCTGTATTGCAAAGACACAATATAGAGATTTAAATGATGGTTACCTGACTTGGCCTGTTTCCATGTTGTTCTGGTTGGTTGTGTTTGTTAATCCTCAGTGAGAGTGGTGGAGCTGAGAGCTTGTCATGACGTGCACCTGAGTAGGCTGGGCTCAGGAAACAACATAAGCAGGCCAACAGTCGATGATGATCTCATTCTCTTCCTCTGGTGCCTGTGCCACAAAGCAAGTTCAACTCAGTCTAGCTCTTTTGGGATTATCTGGCTTCACTGAGCCTAACGTTGGCCATCCTGGATAACTGGTGTCACAAAGCTGGTCATCAACTGGCTCTGTTAACTCAGAGTTTACCTGTGTTCATGTGAAAGAGGTGGACTTAAAACCAGAGTGACACATGGAAAGCCTGGAAGAGAAAAAATGATTTGACTGATGTATAAAAAAATATCTGTCGCTCTCTGTGGCTGATTATTTGTCACTTTTTTGCGAACCTTTTTGTCTATGTCAGGATCATGTGGGTATTTTTCCAGTGATCTGAGTGGTCAGTCAGGCTGTTGACAGGTTTTGAGCTGATCCTCTGAAGTTTTCTTGCTCTTAGTTATCTGTGCAGTACATGTTACCATGGTGATCTATGCTGTTTAAAAGTGAGCCAGCTTTGTGATACCAGAAAACCTGAGATAAGGCTAAATATAGCCAGATAACTCACTAATCTTGCAGCATGGTAGCCTACAGGATCATGGTTTTCCAGCTGACTGTATGTTTGATTTATTCTGCACCTAAACCCACTCAGGCACCACACTCCACTGATCACAGACGTTACTGCTCAGATATGTTCTCCACCATTTGTGATCACACAAAATAGGCAATGTTTATATTCTGGCAGTTTCCAAGAATTAAATGAGCAACTACATCATATATAGACGTATTCTGTGTGCATAAAAGTAACTCATATGTAACATACAGAAATTACCTACAGGCCTGTACTTATCCATCTTCCCTTCTGTCTTAGCAGACTATCACTCCTATCAGATGCCTCTGCCAGGTTAGAAACCTACATATAAATCGACATGCTACTAACTGAATTTCAAGATTCACATTTTACCAATTAGATGTTGCCATTATGATACAGAGAAACTGCCAGTAACAGTCCCAGTAATGCTTTGGCTACCATAGCTATATAATAATTTAGTTAAATGAACATGACCCCAAGCTACAAGAGATGTCCTGACAAAAATTAACTTAAGATGTGCTTTGAAAGTCATTTTCAACTGAGATTCCTGCAACTAAGAAACAATGACAAACTGAAATATTTCATTATGGTGTGGTAAGTATTAGTACAACTCAGCCCTAAATATCACATATACAATGTGTATATGGCATTAAGGAGATACAAATGAGTACTTTCAATTTTTTAAATCTAAAAATTTCTTCTTTTGTAAAAAAAATAAAAAAGAATCTCACCCACTCAAAATGAATTTGCTCAAAATACCTGTACAAAACTGGCAGAAATAACAGCAAAAGCCGGTATGTGAATTTTCTTCTGCTCCCCAGGTCTCTGTATTGTACATCTTGGGAATGAGAAGAGGTTGAAATCTCCCTCTTCCTGCAATGCCTGTGAAAAAATAAAGATATACTCCTTGTTAGACGATCTCCCCTATTACCAAGCATTACACAGTGGTTAAATAAATATTGCATACAAATGACATTTTAAATGCTGTGTTTACCCGAGAGCTTAATCGCTACCTCAGGTTCTCTGTTTGTACCAGAGATCTTAGCTCAACTGTGGTCACCTTAACTGAAGCTGAACGACAACATTGCCATCAGCTATCAAACAAGAGCACAGATTGGGTTTTGTCTTTGGCAGGGACATTTTTTGTCAGACAGCCAAAATAAACAATTGCGTATGTGCACTTATTCTTTTCCCTCTCTTTTCTCATTCATATGCACGCGCGCGCACACACACACACACACACACACACACACACACACACCTCTCACGTTGCTAAAACTTCACTTTATTGAATATCTTTTTGCTTGATATAACTTGCCTGAAACTGGACTCTTATCATGATTTTTTTAATGCAGATTTTAAACAGATATTTTACTTTTTTCTAAATTAATATGACTCTGAGACAAAAATTAAATATAATATCCTGAAGTTATGGCAAGATCTTTCACTAGGACCTCAGAGCTCACCTGAGAGCCTGCAGCTCACCTGTCTGTGTCTCTCTGCTGCTCAGGCTGCTGCTTTATTTTCAGAATAAAATGATACCTCATATTAACAAACAAGAGCTGGACAGGCTGTGGCTGATTTACCCTATAAATAATGTTCACTTCCCAATGACCCATATGCAGTATGAACTCTGCTCTTGATCCACTCATGAAAAGGGGGAAAGATTGTATTAAATAGTAAATATTTCTCCCACTAATTTCAAAGAAGTTTAATGTTTGGATTTATAAAAGGACATTTTTATTAGCTGAGCTCGGGTGTTTCTTGGAAAAATACAAAGCCAGTGAAATACAGACATAAGCACACTGTGACATGATGAGACATGATGCTATGTGAATGAAAACACCACCAGCTGTGGCACATTGTAGTTTAACAGACTGCGTGTAAAGCCTGTTTCAGTCAATAAGTGGTTACTCTACCACCACTACACGCCTACTGTGTAGGTCTGCTGTGTACAGAGGTGAGAATGACCGGCTTATAGCAAAAGGGCACTGCTTGGAAATTTTAGTCTTTCAACAACAACAATCAGATCAGATCCCTTCACAAAAACATCTCGTCTATCAGGTTTCTGTTCCTACTTTTCAATAAGACCATGTAGGAGTGAAGACGTCGCACTCACAGAGAGACAAAAGAAGGAGATCAAATGAGACTATTCAGGGCCAACCTCGTTTCTATCCTGTTAAAATCTAGGGACATGTTTTCAAGGGGATGAATCCCATCGTGTACCTTACACTACAGTATTAAGTGACAAAAGCAGCACTTCCTACCTCACCACTCTGAATCATGACCTCTAATACTTCTGCTGCAGGCACATAATCATAACAAGAGAAACACACATGGACAGAACGCAACTTCCCTAGACCCTACGGTATATTCAGTCTATGAGCGCATCATAAATGCTGCCTCGCCGAAAGAGTCACTGTTGCCCACTTAATTAGATGTAGAGCTGCAAAGCGGGAGGCGCTGAAATGAACACGGGCTGAAATGTGGTCGAGCGCCTTCAGTTTTCACACGCCTGACCCGGGGCTGAGCAGCACCACCACAGGTCAGACAGAGTGCTGTGATGCTGTCGTGTGGCCTTTAAGGGGAACTCAAACACAGTGTAAGACGGTGTGAGTCCCCGTCCCCGCGAGTGTCAGTTGTAAGGGGAAATAACCGGTTCAACGAGTTTTCTCAGTAAGTTTACGGATTGTATTTGCAGGAGGAAAATTAGCGAATTGATTGATTTATTTATTTCCTTACTTATTTACTTTACTTAATACTACTACAACAACTACATAGCCGAACTCTTATATCTGTACATTTAATGTGCCATTAGGGCAAGTCTGCACTACACAAGATTCACGCCAGGACGCACTGGTGAACGCCTGAGACAAAGAGGTTTATCCCCACCGCCTCGGGAACGCCCTTATCCCCGCCCCCTGGAAGACGAACCCGCCAGCCATTGGTCAGATTGCTGCACTACGCCCCTCTGATTGGCCGGTACCCTCGTCATTGAGCGTCTGTTGTTCGCACTCGCCTGGCTCGGAGCAGGAGTGCCTGTGACAGTGGACTGCTTTGATTCATGCTGCCGGGGAGCCTCGTTTTTGGATTGGCAGAACAATTAATGAAGAGACAACACAGCGCATGAAGGTATGTTTCTCACGGAAGGTTCTGCTAATATCTGCTGCTGCCTTCCAGAAATTCAATCTACAATTTGTTGCGCCTTTTTTTTTTTTTTTTTAGTTAGAAACCAAAATGCAAAAGTCCATAGACGTGGTCTCTCCTTCATCTGATATTTGCTTCTACTTTGCCATTTTTGGTCATCTGAAACTTTCCTGCCACAAACTAGATCGGACTTTATTCCAAATAATAATGCCAAAATAATCTTCAGATAGCCTAAATAGTAGATTAGAGTAGGACCCGCTGAGATCCAGGGGTCTTATGTTGAGTTGGTTTTCAGGGTAATGGGTGTGAGTACTTTAGTCATATTGATGCGGTATTGATTTCACCATTATCACTCCAGGAAATCTATATACATAATAGCCAATTTGATGTTTTGTGATGTTTGCAGCACATAGCAATTGAACTAAATGTTTGCCAGCACGGAAAACAGTGACAGCCCCTTGTGTCAGACAAAGGCCCAGGACGGCAGGTGGATCCTCTGCTGTTCCTAAGCAGCCACCGCGATCATTCATCGCTTTGAACACCCTGAGCGGTCTGGTCCTGCACGTTGCACACATTAGGACATTGCTCTTCCTGGTTTCTCAGCCAGGATGAGAAAAGTTGCTCCCAGGCTTTGTTTTTGCTACCTGAGCGACATGATTGTAAAGGAAAAAGGGTGAGAAAACAATGAAGCGTATGAATCCACCCAGAAGCAGGGTGACGGGGGGGGGGGGGGGGGCTAAGGTGGGGGGGGGGCTTTTATATGCTTCTATATTTACTTGTAAATCTGCCCTGGTCTGCATGAGCGTAACATCTCATCTCATGACAAGACCATTAAGATATTTACACTGGCTTGTTATTAGCTCATCTACCAAAAGCCAAACTGCAGCAACACTGCCACTTGAAACCATTCCTGCTACAGAGTGGGATTCAGGGATTTGCTCTTGAGTGACAATTCCCATGGTTTGAGGAATCCCTGGAATGTTGGAATGATTTTCCATGGAAGTTGATTTACAGATATCAGGTGACACACAGTGAGTTTGGCCTACAATGAACGCCAAGAGCTCAAACACACACTAATATCTAAACTAAACTAACTATAATATCAATGTGTGTGTGTGTCTGGTTTGGTTGGGCTGGAAACCACCACTTGCAATACATGTCAAGTTCCAGTAGTTCCAGTAAATAACTACTGATTCACACTTTGTTGCTTTGCTGTGAATGTGTGGTGAGCCACAGAATGCACCATGGAATTTTTTTGGAGACGCTTAAAATGTTCTGGGACGCTGCAGCAAGAAAGTAAACAGCACACTTGAGATTCAACCTTCGCTGGCAGCGCGGACAGGAGCAGAGGTTTGTTTAAAGTGAGGATGAGGGCAGTTGCTTTCATTTTTAAAAGAGACGGGCGAGAAATTAAAGGAAACACTTGAGCGGAGGAACAAAACAATTGCAGATGCTTCCATACAGATCATGAGGGGGTCACTGAGCAGTCTGATCAGTGTGAAAATGATAAGAATCAGAAGCTATGGCTTTTGCAGTCAGGTGATCTCACCTCAGCTGAACACCTATAGATTTGGGGCCCACATGATAGACGGCACTCGCCGCCATCATCATCGAAACACCAAGTGGGAGAATACGTTTCGGAAGAAATCCCTCAGAGACTTGTAGAATCTATCCTGGGGAGCAGTGAAGCTGTTCTGGTAGCTCGTGGTGGGCCTTACTAAAACACTTAATGTTCGATTTTTGCTTTCATTTGACAGCAAGTGTACATTCTGCAGACTACAAAACCCTTAAGGTGTCCAGCATTGAGCTTTGTTACTTGATGTCAGTTTGTTTATTCATGATGAGAGAAGTAAGAGGCAGGCTGATCATTACAGCCTCCGTTATCTGACTTCACAGCTTACACACAGCTATTCAAACACATGATTAACACTCTGAGGAGCAGCCACATTATTATAAGGCACTGAGGATAACCTGGCAGTGACCTCACCCCTAGTTTAAAAGATGAAGTCAGCTGTGTTTTGTCATTTTCTTCATTTTGGATGATGATGTCAGCTGTGTGAAGCGTGTTATGTCTGGTCGCCATGACTAGGCTGGACCTAGAAGATGAATCATAGGATACAGAGGATGGTGGCTGGGATGGTTAATCCTTCACAAATCTGTGCTACATAAAATGTTTCAAACAATCACATTCACTCAACAGTCTTCAGATCGCACTGAACCTTTGGATAGTTGGTACTCAAGCAGAGCACACAACTGTCCTCAGTCCCTCGGCAACTTAACATGCAGATATGCTAATGACTTCCTGTTTATAACCCTGAGCACAACCCAGTGAGGCCACAGATGGGACCCCAAGTCCCATCCTATATCAGCTCTGTGCCCCTCACTGAAAAATGCCCTCAGCCTCCGGTAACTGCTATTCTGCACATAAGTCAATTTGCAATACCCACAAGCATTCATATTTCTTGTGTTGATAGATCATTACATTTATGTTCATTTGCTTCTTTTACATAATAAAAGCAGGTTGGAAAAAACAGGAATGGTATCATAGTCATCTGCACCAGTGAAAAAATATTTTTCCCTTATTCTTTCCCATTCCCTCTGTTTCTCTATCTCTCTTCAGGAGGAGAAAATGAATGTGGAGGCTCTGAGCAGAGCAGAGCTGCTGACTCTCCTCAGTATCTTGGAGGGAGAGCTGGAGGCCCAGGATGTGGTCATACACACCCTCAGGGTGAGTTGGACACTGCAATATACAGACACAATTCCCCTGATGGACTTTAGGAGTGTATGTAGATAAAAACTGAAAAATGATGTTATAGCCATCCTAGCAACTGATGAAATAAAACATATATCCTTAGACACTAAAATGAACCAGTATTAGAATTACGCCCCAAAAAAGAATGTCAGCTAACAGAGAGGGGATGTGTAAACAGGAAAGCGAGGAAACAGAGCTAATAAAGACAATGGCCCCTCTGGTTTCCCAGGCCAGCACCAACATTAATGCTGGTGAGACCAGTGTTTGGCCACAGCTGCAATCAGTGTTTTTCTTTTTTTTTTTTTTTCCAATTGAGGCACAATGCAGACTGTTCTTCTTACCTGTTGTGACTCAAATGTGTCTTGAGCGTCGACATGTGCACACATTTGTTTTAATCCGGGAAACTCTCTCTGCTGCTGAACAGAAACAAATTTCAGACAACCTCTGGACAAACTGAATGCACACACCATGAACATCAAATCAATAACAACCTTACCACATTTCAGATATCTAACACAGTTGTTCCTTTAATCCTCATTTTGTGAAGCCCATCCACTCACATTCAAAGAGACAGTGTATCTCTCTCTGCAGCTACAATGCTTTGCAGTGTTTGGCTCTGATTGGCTCTCTCCATGACCACAGCAGCTGCTCCATGCTTCCATGAAGCTACTTAGGGCCTGAGTGCTTGACTCATTGTCTGAAATAGTGGTTGATGTTGTGATTAAGACAAGTAGCAACCATGACGGTCTTGTTCTAATAAATAGGCGTTCATACTGAAGTTTATCTAGAAAGCAGGAGAGGCTGCAATTATGAGATAAATTCAGTGTCAGGGCCTGAGGGGGAGCCGCTCTTACCACACCAGCTTAGTTGCATCTTCAGTGGCAGTTGCCCAGATCTGACGCATGCAGGGTTTGACCCGAAACCCAAAACAAACACACACACAGTCATTCCCTCAGGACAAATGTACAGTCGCCTTGTTGTCTGTGCGTTTTCCTCTCTCTCTTGCTATACTGCTCGTTTCCTATCCCTCCTTTCCTCCTTCTGTCTTCCTCACACACAGCCACATAATGTGGGGTCTTTCATGTTTGACCATGACTAATGTCCTATCTGCCCCCTCACTCAGGAACACACACTCTGGTGGTCTCTGGTGGGCCAGTTAGAGGCTGCAGTGTTTATTGTGGAGAGGATGTACAGAGTTGTAGATTCAAATCACTGACTTCCCTTGTACCCACTGGGGGCCTGTACACCATTTTAGCTGACTGGTCCATGTTAGGACAGATTGTGTGTGGACATGTGGCTGCAGAGGGGAGTGTCAGGGGTTGATAACAGCCTAATGTGTCCAATATTGAGCTCTGTGTCTGTGCATTAATTTGGCACCCAGGAAGTCTGTTTGTACAGTCTGTCTTTCTCTGCTTTGGCTTTTTTTCATCTTCCCACTGCGATGTCTTTCCTAGGATCTTGATATGCCACAAACAATCCCTATAACAGTTCTTCTCTAACTGATGGTAACCAAGCTCAGTGTGTGCCAGTAATGTTTACTTGCTCGTGAGGACGGTTGAGAAAGACAAAGAGGCTCTCAAATCCTCCCCACTCTTTTCCTCCTTTTAAATATTTTGTCCTTTCAGTTGAAAGTACTTGGGATGCCTGTATACTGCTCGGGGCAACTGCATTCAAGCATTCCTTAATGCTTCCTTCACCTGAAACCCCTGAAAATTTGGAACCGTGTAAGTGTTAACTCACTTAAAGCATGAGATGGCGTCACCTACGGGACTTGTCTCTACAGATTCTTGATTGTACTTTTTCTAGTTCTCATCACTAAGGGCACAGATAAGCAGTTTTACTGGAGGGAACATTCCTGAAAACATGACACCAGAAACAGGTCCTGCATTCCAACAGGAGTGGCATATCTTTTGAGTTGATGATTGTCTATATCTATACAGGAACTAATGCTGTTATTACTTTTCTCTCTGTTAGACATAAATGGCATAGATCCAGCATAGAGCAAGTTGCCAGTAGCTCAAAAAAAAAATGTTGTAGAGGAGGAGTGAAAATAGACTTAGGAGAGAGCCTTGACTACCTGTCCCTTAAGTAAAATGAAATGAAATATCCAATATTCAGTGAGGGAGCTCTGAAGTCTGTAGTCTGAAACATTAAGTAAACAAGTGAGCACAGGAGGAAACAAACTTTTATCACTAGATGCTGAAACAAACCCTGTGATATGGAAACACAGTGACAAGGAAAATGAAGTGAACCTTTTGGAATGACCCGGTTAAAATGTGATCTGATCTTCACACAGTGTGCTTAAGCTAATATCCCACAAACAATGATAATCTTTCATGTCTTTATTGAACACATCCATTAAACATTCTCAGTGCTGGTGGAAAAAGTAAGTACACCCTAACTGGTCGAACCTCCTTTGGCACCAGTAACCTCAAACAACCTGCTGATCCGACCCGCAAATTGTTCAGGAGGAATTCTGGACCATTCTTCCTCCAGCGCTGCTTCGATGAAGCCATATTTTTGTCTGTTGTGAGCAGCTCTCTTCAGGTCATTCAACAGCATTAGGGTCTAAATTCTGACTGGGCCACTCCAAACGGCAGATTGTCTTTGTTTGAAGTCATTCTGCAGTCGATTTACTTTGATGTTTAGGGTCATTGTCCTGCAGAGCTTCAGCAGGTAGACAGCCACGCTCATCAGTCCATAAAACATTTTCCCAGTAGTGTTGTGGAGTGTCAAGCTGCTTGACAATTTCAGGCACATTGATGTTTTTTGGAGAGCAGTGGCTTCCTCCATAATACCCTGCCATGGACATCATGCCCCATGCTTCATGATTTGCATATAGTAGACTCACGAAGAGAGATGTTAACCAGCTCCAATGATTATTTTAATCCTTTGGCTGTTACTCTGAGGTTCGTTGTCATGCTACTGATCCTTCTGCATTGTTCTTTTTGAGTCATCCTTGCTGGACGCCCACATCTATGGAGAGTAGCCACAGAACTAAATCATCTCCATTTATAGAGTTTGTCCAACTGTAGACTGATGAATATTTGAACTCTTTGACATAACTTCCAGATTTATCCAGATCAACAGTTCTTCTGAGATATTTTTGCAAGGCATGGTTCACGTCAGCGGATGGTTCTTGTGAATTGCAAACTCGAAGTGTTCAAGGAGTTTTTTTTTTAAAGTCAAAGTAGCTCTAACCCACATCTCCAATCTTGTTCCTTGATAACTCCTGACTCCATTTAGCTTTAGTTAATACCATTAGCCGAGGGGTTCCTATTCTTTTTCCCGCCTACACTGCGAAAGTTTGAATGATGTATTCAGTATGGACATGAACAACACAATGATATGTGTGTTATTAAAGTAGATTGTTAGTTCATTGTTGTAAACTTAGATGAAGATTTCAAAGGGTTCATTTAGTTTTTCTTGCCTCTGTGAGCCTCACGTCTGCACCAATGGACTGCTTTCAGCCTTTTTTTTGTGGCCTCCAGTACCTGTGGTTGTGAAATAAACATTTCTGTTATTTAACTGTTTTTGTTCAGCCAGGCCCTTAAGGTTTGTGTAGTTTAAATGTTACAGTCATGCTCAGCGGGACCTGTTTTTGTTTTTCATATGATGTCATATCCTGTAATCCTAAAATGCTTTGTCTATTTTTGCAGGCTGACGTGGTTTCCTGACTCCATAAACAATAGGGCCTGGCTAGAGTGTGCTGTTCAGATAAGATTGTATATTCTGTTGTGTTACAAGAATCGCTGCACAATTTGGACATGCTGTCAAGATTGTAAGGGGAAAATACAATACCAAAAAAAGAGCAGAAACTACACATATGGGGCTCTTAAAAGCAGGGAAATAACTAATGTAATACTGTAATGCACACTGAACTGTGATGTCAGTGAAGTACTTCCATATCAACCACCTGAGGCCTGAGAGTAAAGCTCCCTGACCTGAAAACTCTCAACACATCAAAGTACCTGATGCTTTTATTGGTTTAAAAAAAAAAAAAAAGGGTACACACACATCTACATGCAGCACATCACACACACAACTGACAGCAATGACACGTCCATGTGAGTGACACAGGTCAGGTAATGTTTTCCTTAGGATGCCTTCTTATGGTAGCCTCTCTTATCCCTAGACCCAGTTAGAAACCCAAGTTTCATATCTGTAATGTAATGAGCTCCACCCTTCACTGCTATTTGCATTGAACCGGTCAGTATTTGCCAGCTACAAATAAAATAGTGATAAAGGAGGTGAGGCCAAACTGAGACAACAGCCAGTCTGAGATAAGAAAAATCACTGCTTTTTGAATGAAGCTCGTGCTTCTGTCAGCATCAGTGAATTGCCCTACCTGTTAAATTAACTCTATTTTAAGAAATACCAGAGTACTTCCTTTTTCCATCTAATGATATGTTATGCTTCTCCAAGATCATTGCCTGACCAAAGGGCGAGAGCACCTACTTCCATGTTTCATTACTAACTGCTGATGATAACGTTTGAGGCACTAAAAGATTACTTGGAAGTTGCCTCATTGCACGGCCCATAAAGTAAAGTGAGGTTTTGTTTGGCGTCTTCCCAGTTATCTCTGTGCCATCTGTGGCTAATGTGTGGGTGGGAGGTGTGGAGGATACGGCTTAAGCCTTAAGCACACACCTTAGGTTACACTTCAAAAGGCATCTCATCTCTCTTCCTCTCTTTCTCTCTCTCTCTTATTTTGTCTCTTTTGGAGAACAAAGCATGTCGACATTTACGCAGTACCCAGTACCTTCAGATCACTACCTATATGCCCAAAATCACTGCACTACTTGTGTGCTACCTGACAACAATGGCATGATTCCTCACCAGCTTACACTACATTATCAATGTGGGAGCCCACATTGCCAAGATAGAAGAAATTCTGCGGGGGCTTTATGGCTGGTTTCTGCAATGGTTAAGGGGGGCTTTTATTTCTCTGCATCATTTGGACAAACACATCATTGTACTAAATAAACAACCTTAACTGACTAAAGTAAATGTACGGTTCAGTTTGTTTTGGCTGCACTGGTACAAATTCGCATCTTAGCTATTGAATCTGGGGCCCAGTATGTGCCTGATGTACTTTCTTCTGTGCGTGGTCTGAACATACCATGAAAAGTCTGACATGGCTTGTTTTTGCTCATGATGTAAACCCATCTTTTCTTTCAAATGAGCTTCCTAGACTGTATGTTAAATGTACACATTAGAATTTGTTTGTTTCTCTTTAAACAAAGCATGGAAGGACATAAATAATATTTCCAATAATGACTGACCTCAGAGGAGACTGTGTATAATCTTAGTAAATTATCAGCAAGTGCAGGTGAGGGCCCGATCCAGTTGCAAGTGTTCTCATCCTCGGAATGTAAGTTCATAAGAGCGGGTTTGTCTATCTGAAGAGATCTAAGCAATGAATCCACAGAAATGATCACCCTCTACATTATACCCACCGCACTCTAACACTCATAAGCTTCTCTATACGTTTTTTAGCCTCTTTAAATCTGTTGTTTTGACTCACACATTTGCTGTGCCTCAGTTTAATCACTGCCACCAGCGCCATGTCCAGCAGCAGCTGATGACTTCTCAGGCGTCAGAGTTCGCTTATTAGTTTCGTAGCTGTTGAGGAAAACTGAACATCTGTGTATCCAACGGTCGGTAGATTTCTCAAAATACGGTAGAGAAAACAACAGAGCTAGAGTGAATTCTGAATTTACATGTGACACATTGTCTGAAACACGACTCCAAAGGAATGATAAAGTTGCTCTGTGTCTGCTCTATGTGGAAGTTGGCAACTATATGCTAACAAATTAGTGATAACAATTTCAGCAGGTGTCAAACCATTTGTATTTTAGGTTGTTGTACAGCTACTCTGACTGCAAGTGGCAAAGTAATCAGTGAATTCAGTCTTGAGTTGGGGACATTTGCAGCCTGAGTTCTTCCACAGACAGTCTGGCAGGATGAGAGTCTGCAGTATTGTCTCGGGAGAAGCCACAAAGTGTTGCTTAGCGAATGATTATGTTGTCCTTAGTTGCTAGTTAGCCAGTCATTAGTCCCCAGCAACAGACTATCACGCCAAACTCTATTTCTAGAGCTCATCCCAACAACAAAGGCATTCCTACTGTTGGCCTGTGCATGTGATGTGTTATTGGACCTTATGGTAATTATTTAACATTTGCATTTTCTCATTTGCAATGTGTGTCCGTACAGACCGTTCTGTAATTTCTTAATGCTCTAATGACCAGCACCAATCAAGCTGGTCAGAGAACTGGCTGTTGGGCCTCATGTTAGAGTCAGACGTGACTGCCAGTGGACTGATATCTTTCACCTGCCAAGCCCTGCCATTCCACACTGATGACAAGTGGCCCATTGACTATATTTCCTTTGCCACTATTCAGTAGAGCGGAGTAGTTGCCCACTGCCCTGGATGAAAACCGCACTACTTAAGTCTTACTTTCTGAAACCAGATAAAGAAATGATAAAAGAATCTAACACTAGACGATCTGATTTTCTGCTCTCAGACAAACAATGACTTGACACTGTGCTTTTCTTGTACTGCAGGTATATAATCAGAATATTGGATGAAAAAATAACTTGTTTGGTTTGAAATAACAGAACAGAAGTGAAAGGCAACCTCATTCACCACTTTATTTTAATGTTTTACAAAAGTAAGATGTTGGAGTACCTCAATGCATTGTCATCCTCTTGGAAGACAATGCATTATATAACTTAAGGAGTCCAATGCATTACATTGGACTCCTTAAGTTTAAGTTCCATGAAAGAGGCCTTTCATATCTGACAGGTCTGTTCCTGCTGTTCTTTTGTCTCTTTTGTCTTTGTCTTCTGAAGAGCAGACTAATTCACCAGGAATGCATACTTTCCCATAAGCCTTACTGCAAAGCTTCTGGATTTGAGATGTTACCCTGGAGACAGTTGGTTATGCAAAGAACCTTATGCAGCATGGCACACACACAATAAAGCAAACATACGCTGGCTGCAGGCTCATATATTCACACATGTAAAGGAGGTACTCACAGTTTGTGCATTTGCTATGCACCTGATATCAGCCAGAGCTGTAACTTTGTCCATGCTGGCTGCTGTGTTTATTGTGTGACAGTCATTACAGAGGCTCAGTAAGGAAACAGGACTCCCTGGCTCTTTTCACCTCACACAAGGGCATGATTGTGCCCTGAGGCTGTAGGTAACCAACTGACTGAGAATTCCTCCAGGTGAAAAGCATCAGGTTGTTTTTCACACCTTGTTACAGCTGTGGGAACGCATTAGAGGATACAGGCTTTTGAAGAAGGCGATGATCAAACAAGCTGTGGCTCACCCATCTCTATAGCTACAACTTTGTAGCTATATATTGTAGCGGCGTTCTTGCATACAGTGAGGTCCGTTACTTGGTGCAAATTCAAACACAAATTAGTGATTATGAGACAGTGAACAAAAAGTGAATTAATAGCATATAATATATTTCTTCCCACAACTAGGTTGGAGAGAAATTTATCATCAAGAGCTTTGCAGCAGGGAGGGTTTGGTTCTTATGCTCTCTCATAAAGGAAAGCACACTCTGTCATTAGGATCAGATGTGTCCTGAGAAAACCATGAGAGACCAGACCCTAGGCTAGGGCTCTTACACACAGTCACACACAGACACACACATACACTCCAATCTCAACATACCCCTTAATGGCGTGTTTAAACAGTTATTTAACTCAGGAAGCTACAGTTTTGTCTCCAGCTTGATGAAAAAGCTTTACAGCTTTACTCCAAAACACATACACACATTTTGTATTCATGTAAAAAAGAAAAAAGAGACACAGATATACTACACACATACACTCGTACCCACTCTCACATATTGAAGCCTACTGGGTCAAACATGGAGACAATGCATGAGACTGAAGGCATTGAGACAGTGTCTTTGTGTGAGTCCTGTAATCTCTTCACTGAGAGTTGCATTCTTTGTGCTGCCATAGAAAAGGCCTCCTTACTGATGCCCTCAGGGTGTGTGTGTGTGTGTTGTGTTGTGTTGTGTTGCTGCAGTAGTCTGAGAGAGTGTGAAAAAAAGAGTTTGACAGAGGTGGAAGTGAAGAGAGCCATTTTCTGAGAAATGATGATGAACTGGCAGAGGAATGTGGTGCCATGCATGTTTGGGCAGGGGGTTGACGGGGGCAGGGGGACAGGGGTGTTTTGATGAGGACTGCATGGGGAGACAGAGACGGGGTGTCCCGGAGGCACGTGGAGTGAGCCCTGTGGCATGTGCTTGCATCACTAGCACCGCCAGCTGACCCTACATGCCTCCAGAACTCAAGCCTACCATCTGTACGTAGTTAATGAGACCTCCTGATGACATATCAGGGTGACCAAGAGTGAGGTCAGCAAGTCCCTGTCACATTTCACCTCACTTCATGTCAATCCAGGCAGTTTCTCAAAAACAAGTTCAAATTAGTTTAGTTGCTTGCATAATTTTATATCCCACGATCTCATTTTAAACAAATATACTATCACTTTTTATTCAATAATTTTGTTTTAGTTCAGGTATAATCTAACCACCTCATTGGAAACAGCTCAGTGGCTCAGTGTGTGTGGGTGTGTGTATGTGTGTGCATGTGAGTGTGTCTGATTTCGTGGCCCGGTCCTTCACCCCTGCATCCCAGGGGAGGAGTTAACATCTGTCCCTGGTGGGGGTTGGACAGCCGTGTCTCACCTCTTCTTTGTGTTTGGGTTGAGGGGAAACGCCATCTGCTTGTGCTCACACTGACAATAACATCGCCCCACACAGATTTCCTGCACACACACAGACACACACTCCTGAGTCAGTGTTTGACAGTGATATGAATGTCTGAAGTTATTACCTACAAGTCAGTCATCTCTCATGCATCATGTGCGAAAGTATGTGTATCTGTTCTTATACAGTATGTTTGTGATGAGTTACTTTGTGTTTTTCTTGGCACTGGCAGTTGGGCCTCATGTTATCATCCTCACACATTCTTTCCTGTGCTGCAGTGTAGAAAGGAGGACTCATCTATCAAAACCATTTACTGACACACATAAACACACGGGTCTTTTTTTTTTTTTTTGCTCAGTCAGGAATGAACAGGTTCATGGACATTTATTAATGTTCTCTTCCTGTAAGCCACAGAAAGGCATCGAGGGCATACATAGATCTTAGATTTCATCTAAAGCTTGCTCATTACCTCTGAGACACATGTGTATAGATATGTTTACATGTCTTTCTCTTGTGTATGTGTATGTGTGTGTGTGTGTGTGTGTGTGTGTGTGTGTTTGTTTATTCATCATTTAGTAATATTGAATTGAAAATATTGAGAGTCAGCATCTGAGTGTAAGGTAATGCAACTGTCTAACAACACAGTTATGTGTGTGCTGTATGTCTGTGTGTATCTATTAGGCTCAACACAGAGACGCTTTCATCCAGGAGCGCTACGGCCAGTATGACCTTAGCGATCCATTCCTGGCACTGCAGCGGGACAGCGAAGCGGTGGAGCGCCAAAACACACTTACCCAGCATCATGCCGACCTGCAGAGTCGAGCAGTGGGCCCAAATCCTCTGGCTGTGCTTAAACTGGTCATGGCTCACTGCAAGAGGATGCAGGACAGGATGATGGGACAGTTGGCTGCTGCTGAGAGCAGACACAGGAGGGTAAGAGGCAATGTGCACTCGTATACAGTCATGAACACACACTCTCCCCTGTCTGCGATTCAGATTTGTGTGTGATGTTGCAAGTGCCCACCCAGTGTCACACAGGGGCTCTCACTTGTACAATAGTCTTGTGGTGTGTGTGTGTGAATGTGTGCTGCATGTATCTATTTGTCTCCATGTTCCAGCCACTGTAGACTTGGCTTGGGGCGAGTGAGGCAGACGGACAGCAGTCGCACCCAGGCCTAGAGGGGTGGTATGGAGCTTCATTACAGCAGATTCATGGGAGTCATAAACACTCAACTTATAGACTGTCTGGGAGTCGGTGTTAGAGAGCTGATGAAAAAGACAAAACCTTGTAAAGAGGAGGTTCTGCTGTGCATGCTGATTCGTCAGGGGGCAGGTCCCACAGCAGCAATACAGTGTGAGGCAGGAAAGTTCTCATAAGAAAAATAAATCAAAGAAATGTAATTTGCCAGTTTGAGGATGGTGTCAAATTCAGGCACTGAATCCCAAATCCTGCAACGAGAAACCTGTCTGCATGTCATGTCATATAATTGTTTTATGTGGCTGTATGCTTGACAGATGATAGCTGATCTGGAGGAGGAGAAACGACGGCGGGCCCAGGACTCTGCACAGAGTGATGATTTCGCCGTCATGCTGCAGACAGAACGAGACAAACTGCTGCAACAGGTGTGACTAACATGCAAAAGATGCAAAGTTTATGTGAACTGTTCTACTCCCAGCGTATGTATTTGTAAAAGTAAAGTCTCAGTGAAACTGGTGCTTACTTGCTGATGGATGGGAACATCTGTTGAGAGAGATTTTTCTCCTTCCTTTCCCCTCCCTCAGCTCCTCCTCTTTCCCCGTCCTCTGCCTGTCTGCACAGCGTGTAGCTGTGATTTAAAACCCAGCGACTGAGCAGGGAAGCATCAGTGCAGCTCCACTGTTGTGTAACTCAGTAGGGTGGAGAAGGTTTGGCCTGTTAAAGTACACACAGGCACCCATATGCACAAGCACAGGGCTGTCCCATAGGAAACAGAGGAGGAAGAGGCCATTGTTTAGTTGTCCAGCAGTCACGGGGCTTTTATGGCCTCAGGAAACCTGAAATAATGGATGTCCATATCTGACGCAAGGTCAACTCGCGCACACACACTGTGAGCACACAATCAGCACCATACAAACTGCACAAGAGCCTTATGTAAGAACGGGTTCCTGAGTGTTTCCCAGTATTCCTCAGGCCTTCCTGTCCGTGTTGTTTCTTGTACACTAATCATACACACTAGATTGTATTTCATCACCTCCCATTTCCTTCTGCTACTCATCAAAGCTTCTAAGCTGTCCGGTCACCCTCCTATGACCTCACAGCAAACTGAACTTTCCATAAACATGCCTTGCAAGCAAATAATTCTTAGATAAGGTGAAACATGAAGAACTGCCCCTCTGTCTGTCCCCTTAACTCTAAAAGGACACATACAGAACCTTATTCCCTTTCCTGATTCTGCATGACTCAAGCGGACTCAGTGTAAGTGTAATTCATCAGACAGAACTGTATGTAGACGGCGTTGTGAGAGAAACAGGGATTTATTACTTACAAAGGATGTTAGCCATTGATGCCATAAGCTTTGTTTCGAACGAAGCAAATGCTACATATTTTATACCACCTAATCTTCTTCAAATGAGCGATTTGAATGAAATGGCATCACCAGAGTAAGTTTCATAAATGTTATTGGCATAGAATTACCTAGAATTATCTTTTTAGTAGACCTAAAGTAGAAAGTCCATTTGAACACTGATAAAAAAGACACTGTCAGTTGCTGCCAACTCAGAGTTTACAGATATGTTGAGTTTCGTGCAAAACACAGATTCAAATGTTTTATACAAAAAACATTTGTATTTTCAATTGTTTCTCATTCTGTGTTGGGTTCAATGCAACAGAGCAGTGCTCTTTTGCCTCCTTGTGGTCAAATTCAGAAGCCTTGCCTTGACTCGTATTTTTCTCCTCCTCTTTCTAGTTGGAAGTGGAGTGTGGAACTGTGCGGAGGTTAGAGAAAGAGCAAGCGCAGTTGGTGAGCAAGGTGGAGGAGTCACTGTCCCAGCAGCAGCAGCTCTCCTCCACTCTGACTCTGGAGCTCCAGAAAGCCAGCAGTCAGGCTCAGGAGGAGGCTCAGAGGGTTTGCCAACTTCGCACTTTGCTCCAAGAAGAGAACAGTGCCCTGGAAAAGATCCGGGGGGTTCTTGAAAATGAGAAGAGCAGGTCAGCTCAGCTGGAGGCCAGGTCTGAGAGGCAGCTGGCTGAGTTTGACACAGAACGAGAACAGATGAGAGCCAGGATCAGCAAAGAGGAGGAGAGGAGTAGGGAGCTTGAGAGACAGGTGGAGGAGCTGAGGAAGAGGTTGGCTGAACCTGAGGGATGTAAAGAGGAGGTAAATGAGGCTGTGACGGAGGTGAAAGAGACACTCTCCAAGATGATGGTGGTGTCCACCTCTGTTCAGACTGAACCGGATGGAAAGGTGACTGTCACTCCTAAATCCACCTCACAGTCAAAGGTCAATGGCCATCACACTCATAAAGAGACAGACCCAACACAGGAAGGGAGGGGAGCAGAAAATGGAGGGGTGATAGAGAATGGGGGAGGAGCACCTTTGCATTCCCCTCTTCACCCTCATCCCCACCCTCACCCTCACTCTCCCTCCAGCACGGCCTCCTCCTCTCTCTCCTCTTCCCCCATTTCCTCCCCCGTCCTTGCCAAGCGTCTGGGCAGCCCCGGTTTCCATCAGTCCTCCTACCAGGCCGGAGTCAACCAGCGATTCCAAGCTGCCAGGCACAAGTTCCAGAGCCAGGCTGAGCTGGAGCAGCAGCAGCATGGTGGGCCTCTTTCCCCAAGAGACCTCTCCCCCACCACCTCCTCCATCCCTCCCCCACCAGAACACAGCACAGCTAAGCAGCTAGCCCGCAACACTGTCACTCAGGTGCTGTCCCGCTTCACCAGCCAGCAAGCTGGAGTCAAGCTGGCACCAATCAGCAGCTCTCCTTTTGGCACAGACTACCGCAACCTAGCAGCATCTCCTCCTGGGGGGAGGTCGCCTTCTTCGGGGCCCCTCTCTCCAGGCATCCGCTCGCCTCTCACTCCTCGCTCAGAGAGGACCCATCCTCCTCCTCCGATCCCTCCCAAGAAGCCAGGCATGAGTCCAACACCAGGCTCCCCGAGTCACTCTGCTCGGACCAGCCTCTTCCCAGAGCTGACCGGGAACTGTGGGCACAGCAACAACGGGCAAGAGGAAGCCAAGGAACCGGACCTTGTTTTATCGTCTAGCAGCTAACGGCCAGATCATACAAACTAACTGCCAAATGAGTCGGGCCTTGATCAGTTACTGTAATATTCATCTTTGCTAGCCCTTGAGCACACTCATAATCAGTAGTATAAACATTTCAAAGCTGGACCAGTCGGATGCATTTAGGAGTGTGTTGCACCCCTACCTCTATACCACAATTTGAGAAACAATTGGGAAACAATATAATATAATATATTATGGATTCTTTCATTGGATTTAATATTTCTTATATTAACTTTCCTGTCTTTATTTCGCTACGTATTTCTGAGTTAGAAATTTTAGAATAAAAATAATTATGTTATTTTCCACTTTAACCCTATATTAAGGGTGTTGAAAAACCATATATAAAAAGACCTGTTAGTTTTGAGGGAAAATGTCAATGGGTTTTCATAGCACAACAGTCACACTGACAGTCCTGTTAGAGGAAAAGACTTTAGTGAGACAAAAAACTTTATAGCAAGTAGAAGGGTTAAATACATGGATGTAGAGTATAGCCAATCACCTTTTCACAATAAAATAGCAAGTAGATTTTAAATGTTTTCCCAATGGATTCTTATGCAATTCTTGTGGAGATGAAAAGAATATTACTGTAAATAATGTCAATGAACATCACATGCATGTGCTGTTTTTTTCGATTATGCTTGTCAATGAATACACTGAATTGTGTCTTGAAAAGGGAGAGCACACTTTGCACTACACAACTGTAAGATACTCAATGTCTACGATTTCAGATGTTTTATTCAGGGAAGATTCACTTCTGCTACACTAAATTCAAGAAGCACTGTGTGTCATCATTACGTGATAACCGTTTGGTATATTCCATCAGTGAAGATAATGGGAACTAAAGGCTTGAATCTTGCCACTGTAACAATTGTTTTTATAGTACAGTATATGTCACTTTTTTTTTCTTAGTATTGTGTTGTCTTAACAATGCTACACATCCAATGTCGCTTTTAGTTTTACAGTTTTTTTTATGGTTTGCTTTCTATCTGTAAAACCAAGAATTTAAATTAATTATTTTAGTCTATCAATAAATCCGTCGATTTGTACACTGCTCGTCTGTGAGGGACATCGTCCCTCGACTGTCTTTAGTAAATATGCATATCATGAACACCTGCAAAACCTTGTACTGTTTTCATTAAATTACACTTGCCTTAAAGCTTACAGTGTCAAGTTTGTGTTGGTATACAAGTTTTTCCATTGAAAGTTTTTTTTCTGGATTTTGACTGGTCGGCTCTGGAAGGTGCATGTGACAGCATGAAAGTGACAGCCAAGATGTTCAATCCATTTATTTGTACAACAGAATGGGGCAGTACAGTCTTGAAGTTTATAACTGATCGGCACACAGTTGTAGTATAGTGTGAGGGTTGAACACAGCACTTAGTCTAGCTAACAAGTAACTGATCCAGAGTCAGCCTACTTACAGGACATGTAACACATACAGTATGATGTGGCCTTACAGAAGTCATGTAATGTGTACAGTATATGATCTTGCCTTACATGGCAACTGCTTTGCGCTCACTTGGCTTCAGCCAATACACAAACAGTTTGTTATGGTTAAGAGTGCAATATTCTAAGACTCCAACAAAAAACCAGCATATTAAAATAGAAATTTGCATACATGGGTGGGAGGATGGAGTTCTTTACCATAGGAAAGAGATTTTGGCAAATAAATCTTGGTTATTATGAGTATGTTTTCCTTTCACAAAGGAAAAGCTGTACAGCAATGGAGGTTGTGTTGCCAAAGTAAGAGACCAGAGAATGCATTATAGATGTAGCAGCATAGATGTTGCTTTATCTTATTTCAGTCATCATAGCTTGCATTGGTGGACACACATACATCAGTGGAGCGCAACAGAAAACAAGTAAACATTCCCTCAGCCCTGACAGACACCGACAAACATACAGGTCTACAGTGCAGGGACAGAGCTATGCTGAGGATCCCGCTACTCCTAAATGTTAACAGCAGGTAAAAAATACTGTTAAATTCATTAGCAGCAGATAACTAAGTTCCATGTCAGTTCAGCAATACTTTAAGCTTATTAACATTTAAAATGTCAGATGACTGCTATTCATTTTCCTGCCAATGTCCCAATTTTACTGATGAGCCTGATTTTGAATTCCACAAAGAAACAAAAACTTTCACAAAATTTATATTTTCCTGTCAAAAATCATACCCTGATATGTGACAATGTGCTTCATTTCTCTCATCAGCTGCCTTGTGCAGTTCTGGTTTTGTCCCTGTGTGCTGAGATCTCCACTGTGACGTGATCACAGTTCTGCATCAGTTTGACAAAGAAAAAATAATGCAACCTCTGACACCTGAATCCAGGGAGGTCTGCCGTACCTCAGACGACCGAAGGAAGATTTACTCCTTTAATGTAGCAGTCCTGAGCACAGCCCTGCACACTGACCCAACACAACTCTTTCGCAACACACATCCAGAAGTAACCAGTTCCTCAAAACCATCAATTATCTCCATAACTGCAACTTCCTTACAGCAGATGGACACCTGTGCCTAACAGTCTGCAAATCTTCAGTTAAACCGTTTATTGTTTTTTTTTGTTTGTTTTATTTTAAATTATTTCCTTGCCCCATACTGACATAGTTTTGCTTTGGTTAGTCCTTGCGCATGTATAGGTGGGTTGTGGGACAAGTGGAGCGTGCATCTCCATGGTCAGTGTCTGACCATCCACTAGGCATTCTGCATCTCCTTGCCAATTTTGTAACTTAGGATCTTATTCCAGTCGATCTTAGTGCGTGTAACAGGCAGCTGACGACGCAGGGCCTTAAAGGTGGTATCAGACATGGTCTGGTAGTTCTCACTGATCGCAGTCTGAGGACAAAAAGTGGTAGAAGTATCAAGCATACTATTAGTGCATTTACTTAAAAAGTCAAAATGTTTGTTTATGTAATAACAGTAAAACATGTTATTATAAACATAAGTACATAAAATGTGTAGTCAATGAATGGTAGCTTACCTGGTAGTCATTTTCAGCATTCTCAATAATGTCAACGAATTCCTTGGCTGTCTGGCTTTCATTCTGTTTTAAAAAAACACACATACAGTCATCACCATTTGGCCGACTAGCAGAAATGGATGACATTTAAATATACCCAGAGCAGACACAGCTCCACTATGTATACTTTTAAAAGTGTGAGCTCAAAAGGCTTTAAAGTAATATTCACAAATTATTCCAAAGTTTGTAGCTGTAAATCAACCTCTAAAATAAATGTGCATGAGAAAGTATGTGTAGAAAAGACTTGTATTTGTAAAATACAACTGAGACTGGGTGAGCAAAATCTGTGAACAAATGATATCAGTGGTGAGGTCACAAAAGACGATGAAGGAGGAAGTGCCTATGTGAACATCTGTGTAGAGATACAGAGCAGAAAACTGTATGTAACACTCAAATACAAATGTTTTACTTCATATATATATATATAATTTTTTTATCCTTAATAAATACAAGTCTTCATTACTTTATAACATCACCTGACAACGTCAAAGTCTACCTACTTTCAGACGATACAAAAGTAAGGTTTAAACCATGCTGACACAGTGCTTGAGAGTGTTTGTGCTTGTGTATTAAATCTTTACTTACAGTCACTGGTATTGATTCTTCTACCTCCTTATGGCTAACCAGCTGCACGTTCCCATCTTCATAATAGTGCACCTGGAGACAGGGAAGAACTTCATTCAGAAGCTGGTGTTTTTAAAAAAAAAAAAAAAAAAATCCTCCTTGAGTTGCTGTAATTCATGCAGATGAGCACACTGAACTGAATTTACCTGGATTTTCAACACTCCCACCACCTGAGCGGTGGACTGACCAACGGTAAGCTTCCACTCTGACCTACAGCGACCATTCCTGTGTTATAGAAATGAAGAGAAGCCCTACATTACAAAAAGACAGCAGCATCAAGAATGTTGATAAAACCAAGAGACCAATTATTTCACTTTCAGCTTACTTTCAGCTCTATTATAAATATTATTCATATATCCTAACAGACTACATTTATATTCACGTATGCTCTGTATAAACAGCTGTTTAGGAAGGTTACTATACCAGAAGTTTTTGGGTTGAAACTGATGTCCCTCAATGCAGGCTATGATAGTTTGCTGACCATCAACTATCTTTCCATATACCTGCAACACACACATGGTATGGTTATGGGTAAAATGTAAACTATATTGATTAGACTATTGACTATTTTGTCACAGTTTTTGTGCACCTTACCGTGCAGACTCCAGTAGGGTAGTGCTCCTTGACATAGGCACTAAGGGCAGTATCACAGGCATCTCTCCAGCTTCTCAGGGCTGTATCTCCTTCATATGGCTGCACATCGCTCACCTCTTTTCTTAGGTGATCGAAGCGGAACGACAAACGGTTGCGGGGGTCCAGGAAACGTCCCTGACCCAAGTCACCATGCTCTGTGATCAGGACCTAAAAAGAAGGGAGAGGAAAGACTGAAAAAGTCTGGCTCAGACACTTGTTCCTCTGAAATAAAGACAAAACACTTCATGATGAAACATACCGGCTCATCATAGCCCTCAAGTTTGGCAGGAGTAAACTGATCCATGTTGTACTGGGCAAAGGAGCTAGACAAACAAAATGGGCACAAATGACAGCAGACAGTCATAATATGACATCAAAAGCTTTTCACAAATGTTTTTCACCGACCATTTTGAGATCACTGACTGCGCTTTTATTTCTCACCGCCTAATAAAATTCAAATGGCAAATATATCCTTCCATATGGAGGCTCTGGTGTTTTTGCACTGTGTAAATTATTTGAATTTCTGACATTACTTGTAACTGAGTGTCACTTACTGTGAAGCCCCCTCCCTAAGGAGGTTGTCGTTATTGAGAAGGAGCCGCACATCTAGAAAGAAAGAAAGAAAAAAAAAAACAAAAAAACAAAACACTGTTTGTGTCACGATCTTAAGAGACAAAACAACAGTATCAGTAGTCAATAAAATTACAATATAGTGAATACAATATCATAGGCATCTTGCCACAGCTGCCCCTTACCGTTGAAGACTTCATTGAACTCTCCTGGGGGGGCATGCGTCACAAAGTTGGCCGCTATGCGGACCTGTGGAAGCAAATTAAATGTGACCAATATATTAAGCAATATGATAGAATATGATAGGAAACAGATCAATGCCTGTAATTAATTATTCTCACAGTTTATCAAACAACACAAATCTATAATCATACTTGAAAAAAATGAAAGTAATACCTACGTTGTTAGTAACTTAACATCACATACACATATTATTTGGACAAAATGTGATTACTAAATACATATGTGACTGTCAATAGACCGTTGATCTCAAATGTCTCTTGACGTTACCACTCGCGTTTCTATCTTGGAAACCGCCCCCGTTGCTCCTGTATTCCCTTTCCTAGCAAAAACTCCACGCAAAGTTTGTCATTCATAATAATTTGAGCTTTGCCTCCAGCTGTCAGTTATATTACAGAGAGTGTCACTATCAAGCTCCATCTAAACCGCAGGCACACATATCTTGATCTCAAGCCATGTGAGGCTAACAAGTATTTGAGCTGCAACTGAATCTGTTTGACCCAGAAATCCAAAGCAAAGTAACATTAGCCGCTAATGTAAGCTAACATTATATGAGAGGAATATGTAGCCCCCTCTGTAAATTACTGCATACTAGTACAGACATTGGAACAAAGATTTTGGAGGTGCATCGCTACATCTATGCCAATTAATTTAGTTACAACTACTAAAAAGTTTTTACTCAAAGTGTCCAGTGGTTAAACCCCTCTATCGGTGTTTTATCCAGCCGCTAGCCAACTACAAGCTTTAACTAGCATTGGCTAGTTAGCTAATCGTATCTTATAAACACAAGTTTAGCACTTCAATGCGTGACCAAAAACTGGCAATCTCTTTCCAAGATTTTACCGATAACTCATGTTAACATACAGCATGGGTACCCCTCGACAAATAAGAGAAATTAGCACTGAGTAAAGAATAAAATAGTCTCCAAACCTTCTCCTCATCTGACAGCGGCTCCTCAAAGTCAGCCATCTTGGCTCTTTGTGACCCCACCTACCCCAGCTGACTGACAACCAGTGCGGAGGTTTTTGTTCACTGAAGAAATCGGCCAACACAAAGTTATTCAGAAATATATCATGTCAAAATACATGTGTTACTGTGCTTCAAGGGAAAATGTATCAGTCCGATAACTATGCATAAGAACAATACAAAATAATCTTCAGTTTATTATGAGCAACGCAAGAGGGCGTTAAAAGCTCAGTTATTTTTTTCTCTACTTCTTCCTTTTGAGTGTAGCAGGGGTGATTTGCCTACAAAATAAAAGCATAGGTATATGTAACTGCTATTAATAAACTATTTATAAGGGCGGAAAATGTCTGGCAGCTGTTGTATGCGACTTATTCATTCTTATTCATCATTAATTCATTCTTGAATTCCGGTGTTTTGATACATTCAGGAACTGTTTAAGAGGGATTTGATTTTTATTTTTGAAGTTGCAAGAGGAAGCTATAAAAGGTCTTACGTTTACTTTTTGGTTAGCTTTGTACTGGGGCAGCCCAGTCCATTGTGTTTTCAACGGGCTGGCATTTGCAGACCAGCGACACACACCGTCCCTATCATGGAGTCACAGGTAAGATTAAACTTAACTGACTTCTTCAGAAGATAACACACGCTACAAAAATAAATCTTAGCTATAACGGCACACATTTATAGCTTGCGTTAATTGCGCTGTCACTGTTTTTTTTTTTTTATAATAATTGAACGTTAGCGAGCTTTCAAGTCAAGCTAGCAGACGGACGTTGGTTCGGTTGTCTGCTGTCAGTTGCCACAGGAAGTTCCTGGTCAAATGAAATCCGTCAAACACCGCTAGCAACAAACTAGCTTGTTCACTTGTTTACTCTGTTTGTCGCGCAGCAATTGCAAAAATGAATTAGGCTAATGTTTATCAACTGACATATGGTTTTGGTGGTAAACTGTGTCAACTATACAAACTTATGTACGACTGGCTAGCTTCCTAGCAAGGACATGAATAAGGCATTGTTCGTTGTGAGACAGTTTGTATCACAGAGACGTTGTTTGAGTTACTCTGCTGCGTGTTGTCAGGTGATGACCAACCCCGAGGAAATTGCCAGGCTCTACAGAGAACTCAGTCTCTTTCCTTCCTTGAGCAGAGCAGATGTGGGACCTGTCATCACCTCTCAGTATGGAGGCAAATACAGTAACATTTACACAGGTGGGTGTCTGTGCCATACTAAGATGTTCCGGTCTGTGTCTGTTAATCGGAAATGACGGCATTTTATTTACTTTCCTCTGCAGAATGGAGCCAGCGGGATCTGGAGAGGAATGAGAATGTGAAGTTTTGCAGGCAGTACATTGTATTCCACGATGATAAATCGGTGGTCTACTCTGGAGCTTCAGGAAACTGCACAGAGATCAAAGGAGAGTATGTAAACATTTTGTCATGTCATCTGGGATGGAGGTGGAGATGTTCTCCTAGACCTAACCCTGAGCAGACTGAACAGTGTGTCATCTCCTTTCTCCTGTCAGGGTGCTAAGTAAGGATTCCCCTTCAGGTGAAATGAAGGCTGTTGTCAGAGAGTGCACAATCAAAGGAGAGGAAAAACAGTTTCTGGAGGTGTGTGGCCGGCTTTCTGGCTCAGACCCAGCAGTGATCCTCATACCGACCCTGCTTAATGTCTTTATTCCACTTTACTTTTTTATTGCCCCCTGTAGTTTCTTTACTCTGCTACATTTTCCACACGTAGCCTGTGTTAAAACCTCAAGTGCCTTATCATTTTGAACCTGAGATCTTTTATCTCTCTGTTCTCCTGACATCTTTATGACCCCATAGATATGGAGTAAAAACATCAAGATGAAGAGCATCGATCTAACAGCCTTAAAGAAGCATGGCAAAGTCTACGAAGATGGTGAGTTATCTGCACCTTAAAATCATTATTCTTTTTTAACCAATGTCTTTGAAACACTGAACTTTACATGTGCTGGTTGCAGGTGTTAACCACACTATTTTGCATCCTTAGAACAGTTTGGCTGCTTGGTTTGGTCCCATTCTGAGACACACCTCTTGTATGTGGCAGAGAGAAAGAGACCCAAGGCAGAGTCTTTCTTCCAGGTCTGTAAGCTTTGAGATTAAATCAACACCAAATCTCATACAGCAGGGCTGCACTGCAAAGGTTGAGACTTTCAAATGTGTCGATTTTCCTTGATGTCACTGCTAATGTTGAGTTCAGTACTGCTCACAGTATAGCAAAAGGTTATTATAAAATTGATAATCTTGTTGCCCAGTTTTGGCGCAAGTTTCTAGCTTTTCTGGGGATTTTCTTTAAGGAATGTGAATTGACAATTAAATTGAAAAGAAAGCTTTAAATACATGCTGTATGATGCAAGATTATGGTGGTGGTGGACTTACAGCTTCAGCCGATTAATACTCCAAACACACTCACCAAACCAGGTGAAATGTATCTCAAAGGTTGTTGAATGCCATTGAATAGAAACTTATCGCTCAATCTGAACAACACTGCAAACTGGTTCATTTTGCAATTGGTTTCATTGTGAATGCATCCCAGGTATTTTCCATCACCTTTCATAAGCAAAATAAGTTGATAACACTGATAAGGGATGTGATCATAAGAGCAGCATGTTTTCTGCCGTATATGTGATTTAGTGTTGATTCACCATTTACCATAGTTCATAGGTACTGCAGATAAGATTTGTGTAATGAAAAGATAATAAGTTGTTATTCTGTGTCTTCTTATCTGTTTGTAGACTGTGTCACCGGAATTGTCTTCTATTGGCGATGAGGAGGAGACCATGAGAGTGGAGAAAAAGGAGGCTGTAAAAGTGAAATTATTACTATTGGAAAAACAAAACGTTTTCACTATTCAAAGGTTTAATTTAACACTCTTAGGTTACTTCCCCCTCCTAGTTAAGTTGTAGTGCTTTTGCTTTTTTTTTTTTTTTTTTTTTTTTTTTTTTAAATTCCTGCAGGGGGAGCAGTTTGTCTTCGCTGAGGACTGGGGAGAGGCATTGGTTAGTAAGAGCTGTCCAGTGCTTTGTGTTTTGGACATTGAGGGTGACAACGTTTCTGTTCTGGAAGGAGTGCCTGAAAATATCTCACCTGGGCAGGTTAGTAAAACAGTTTGTGCAATGACGAGGGGTTTTGTTTGAATATTTGTCCATTTTTTCATGTTCTAATACTCTTTTGCTCTTGCTCTCTCTTGGTCTTGCTGTCATTTTGTCTATGCAGGCATTTTGGGCTCCAGGTGACACAGGTGTGCTGTTTGTGGGCTGGTGGCATGAGCCTTTCAGACTTGGCCTCAAGTACTGCCCAAACAGGAGGTGATTACTGTTTATCCTGAGCAGAGAAAAGTTGGAATCAAAGCCAAACTGTCAAAACTTTCCTGAGTAAGGCTCATAGGCTAATACTGCAATTCATTCATGTTTCCCTTTTCTCTGCCAGGTCATCTTTGTTCTATGTGGATCTTACTGGTGGGAAATGTGGTAAGTAAATGTTTGTTCCTTCTATCATTTAGGTTTGTAATAACTATTTCATGAACATGATCCAGGTAAGTTAAGGTATGATTACCAATGTCTGTCCCGCACAGAGGCGTGATGCACATACCTGAAAATCAGACACACAATTCAGACCGCTAGTCTGGTGTATATTTGGTGCAGCTACTCATGATTGCAGATGTTCATGTGTGTTTGTTTGTTGTGTCCCTCAGAGCAGCTGTCATCAGGCACCAGTGCAGTGTGCTCCCCTAGGCTGAGTCCAGACCAGTGTCGAATTGTGTACTTGGAATGTTCTGTCTATGGGCCACACATGCAGTGCAGCAGGCTCTGTATGGTAAGAAAGAATGAAGCATATTTATCTTATTTACCAAGTGTAGTTTACTGTCTTCACTGAAAACAATACGTTAGAAAGGATGTTTCTTCACACAATGTACCATTTGTACTTTTGTATTCTCTTGGCACATACGTTTGTTGAAGTATAAATACATGAATACTTGAATACTTACATATGCTTTTCTTTGTGCTTGCATGTTTTATTTCTAGTATGACTGGTATACTAAGAAAACCTCAGTGGTTGTGGATGTGGTAGCGCGACCTAGAGAGGGTAAGGAATACTTGGTAATCATGTGACTGGGCCCTTTTTTTACTATATATATTATAATCCTTATGTCTTTCTGTATTGCTGTGGCTTTACAGATGGCTTCACTGGTATCTACAGCTCTCAGTTGTCCCCTCAATGCTGGTCAGCAGATAGTCAGCATATTATCATTGCTTGTCCTCAGGGCAGCCACAAGGTATAGTCAACTTCTGGAAACTGGCTTGTTATTATGACAAGAAGTTCTTGTAAATTTTTTTGGAGAAATTTGCATTTTGTACTTAAAGTGTTTTAAGTGAGACTGTTGTAATTACTTTTTACCTAAGAAAAGTTGTTATGGTCTCTCTTGTAGGATCTATTGATGGTGGATATAAGCACCGGGAGCGTCACCTCTCTGACAAGTGAGTCACTAAACACATTTATGGAGTTACTCATGCTCGGTTCTAGACAGTGTCGTTTACTGATGTTTGCTGTTGACAGTCTCTAATACCTGATTTGCTAACCATAGATAGCAGTGTTCTGGGACTTCTTGAACATGCTCGTTTTAACCTGTGTCTAATAATGTTCTCTGTTTGTCTGCAGAGTCTGAAGTTGGTAACTGGTGTCTGCTCAACATAGAGAGAGATCTGATGGTGGTCAGCTACTCTTCTCCAAACTGCCCTCCAACTCTGGTAGGATCAGTGTTTTCATTAAGAATGGCCTTGATTTGTGTGTACATGTTTTGACATATAGTATATATTAAGTACTGCATACTGTTATATAAATGGAGTTTTTGGGGTGGGGTTGAGTGTTTACTAATCAAAAAATAAAACTTAATGAGATGGAAAATCTACTATGTCACTTATTGTGATGTAATTTGTATGTCCAGAGGGTTGGTTTCCTTCCGGCCAGGGACTCTCAGGAGGAAGTGGTGTGGGTTACATTGGAAGACTCTCAGGTGTTGCCAGATATCCATTGGCAGATCTTGACTTTCACCCCTCCCCCAGAGCAAGACAACAGTCAATACCGTAAGAATACAAATAGTTAATTTTCCTAACATGTAGACAGAAGTCCTAGTAGAACGACCTAAAATACAGAGTTTTTTGTCCGGTTAGGGTTAGTGAGTTTGCCAGCTCAAGTTAGTTTTTTACTCTTTCCTTTTAATTTCACATATATGACGAGTACAGAATATGTGAGAAATACCTCTACATAATTGCAGTCTTGCTGCCACCACTATCTACAGCCTACTTTTCATGACCTTTCTGACAGAACCCACAGAAACAGTGATTATAAGATCTTAAAGATGACAGTTATGGCAAAGTTCTCAAATTAGATTTCGTAAGATAAAAATCAGGTAAGGAAGTACTGTTTACTGTGTACTTTCTTACCTGTACACAGGTATATTTGAGGTTATACATAAAGAGAAACAGCCCACTCGTCCTTAAATAAACAGGCTAATGTTAATAACCACTGGGATTTGCGGATTTATCAGCAGATTTGCTTGTTAGAGTTGTTAAAAGTGCAGGTTTGAACCAAAAAATAATGATGATATAAGTAATCTTAACTGGAGGAGGAGTAAAGAAGTTAACAGGAGGAAGCTTCTGAGGTGATTGCCTAGTTTGAAGCCAGAAAAAATAATTTTGTCACCAAATTTAGGAAGTGTTTAAAATATTTTCGTGTTTTTGGGACACAAGTAGAAGTGTATGTAATCTTAATAGGACTAACTCATTTGTCTGTCTTCTAGCTGGCCTTGATTTTGAAGCTTTGTTGATCAAACCAAAGGAGGTGAAGGATGGAGTGAAGCTGCCTCTTATTGTCACTCCTCATGGTTAGTTATGCTCATTATGGTTCTGCAGCCATTACTTGTTTTTAGTGCAAACAAAATTACCAGTTAGATAGTATTACATCATTTTTAATTATTATACAGTATTAACTTGTAGAATCCCAAATGACAACATTGTTATTGTAAATGTTCTATATTGATCCACACTATGCTTACATCCTGAATTAAGAAACGTGCTATTAATCCATGTTGAGCTTATTTTGAGGATTGACTTTGTGTTGGGATTTGTCTCTGTTCAGTCAAGAGCTACTGCTACACATAAGATTGGCATTGCCAACAGTGGTTGCTATGACGATAGTGCCCTTAGTGGCAAAATGTTTAATCATATTCTCAAAACCAAGGATATCCTTTGTAACACAGCTCACAGTCTTGTAATATGTTTCATATATTTTAGTTGCACATTAGTGTCTGACATTTATGCCCCACAGGATTTAGGTAACAAGGACATGGATAACTTTTAATACAAACTGTCAAACTGTTATACATAACCTGTTTTTTTTCTATTAGGTGGTCCCCACTCAGTGATTGTAGCTGAGTGGCTTCTGTCCTCCTCTGTGCTGTGCAGGATGGGCTTTGCTATATTACTGGGTAAGTTCATGTGTGACGCCTGCTCAGACGTCCATTGATAGAATATATATTAGATGATAAGCAAGGCTCACAATCTGGCTCCTGCAGATGGAAGATAATTTGATGTATAAATTGGTTACTTTGATGCGGTTTCAGACTAGAAAAACATTTTAGAGACTGCAGATTTTTATTTCTATCTTGTGAACATTTAAAGGCCTCTCATACTCCAGAAACATGCTGCGCAGTGTTCACAGGCAAAACCAATTATAGTTTGGTGTTGCGTGGTACATTTACTGGAGAGATATCACTTTCAATGGAAAGCTATTCTAGCTGATGGCCAGTTGATAACTTAGGCCAGGAACACGCTGCCTGCATGGCGGCTGCAGAACGTCTTGCTTTTCATTTTAGTGCTCCTGTTAACGGGTTAGATCAGACACACTTACTGCGTGAGACATGAAGGCCACATGCACTACATAGTCATAGCAGAAACCCAACGTAGGCTAAAATGATATTATATTAATAATGTAACAGGTGAAGGGCAGTATTTTTCCAGTGCGTCCTCTCTCTTTCTCTGTCCCTCTCTCGCTCTGTGTGTGTGTCTGAACGAGGGTAACTAGGGTTTATAATGAAAAGAAATCAAAAACTTGAGTGTTGATTGCCATATCCCAGGCAAACTCATGTCAATGTAGAAGGATAGAGCAGGCAGTAGCAGCTACACAGGAGCAGGCGGCTGGTGTGAACACACAACTGTGTGAGCCACAGCAGTTCACAATGCAACAATCAGGCACACACAAGGCAGGCAGTGTGTCAGCTTCAAACGTTTAACCTAGTGTTCATATATTGTTAAGTCATACATGCTGTTCTGTGGCTTGTAGTATGTGCAGTTTCATCTGATCTGTCCTATGATTTTACTGATTCATCTTAATAGTTTTTTTTAGTTATTTCAATGGGGATGTTGTATGATGACTGATGCCTACTGAAGCAGAACTATGCGCAAGAAATGGTGATCACTAAGGCCACAAAAAAGCATGGCTTGTTCACATTTTTTGACCAGGTTGTTGCAGTTGGCCCAGGTTTTGAACCAGCAGTTTGTCTGTACAAGAATATGTCACAATATTCAGCCTTGATACATAGGTGAAAATGTGTATTTAGTTTTCTTTGTTTTTTTCAGTGAACTATCGTGGCTCTATTGGATATGGCCAGGACAGTATCCTCTCATTACCTGGCAATGTTGGCAACCAGGATGTCAAAGATGTTCAAGTAAGATTTTTAAAAAAAAGAGCCACAGATGCTGTTTAAAACAATGGATATAAAGTTCTCCAAGTTGTGAAATTGATTAGCTCTAAAAGTATCCTCTGCTGCTACTTGTAAAAATGACTCTAAGTGTTGCTTCATGGTGATATCTTTTTTTTTTATAATGTTGAGTCAGTTGGTTTCTATAATTAATTTATATTGGTTGCTATAGTATCTGTTTAAATCATGTCTCAGCAGTATACATAACTGATACATAACTGACTTGCTATTCAACATGTGTCTTTGAAATGTTCCCTTACGGTTTTTCCGTGTTTTTCCTGCCACCAGTTTGCTGTTGAAAGTGTTCTGAAAGGTAGCGAGTTCGACCCGCAGAGGGTGGCAGTTTCTGGGGGCTCTCATGGTGGTTTCCTGGCTTGTCATCTGATTGGCCAGTATCCAGGATTCTACAAGGCCTGTGTGGCTCGCAACCCTGTCATCAATTTGGCCTCCATGATTGGCAGCACAGACATACCAGACTGGTACATTTTAATATGCACATTCTCATACTCTTGCCTACATTTGTTTACTTATCATTTGTGCACAACTACACTTCTGTGGTGTTTTATCACTGACACCTCTGACATTCCCTTCTGGCAGCTGTAAGCAAACGAGTGGGATAAAGGGCATGTGTCTGCCTCACTGTCAGAGAAGGAAGTGTTCAATAATGCACACAAACACCGCAGGAACAAAAGACCTCAAAGCTGTTCAGGGATTTAAAAAAAATCTTTCTCTTGATGTTTCACTATGGACTTTCCAGGTGCATGGTTGAGGCTGGCTACAACTACAGCACAGACTGTCTACCTGACCCTGCTGTTTGGAAACAGATGTTGAACAAGTCCCCCATTAAACACATCACACAGGTATGAAGATTTCTGTTTATGTGACTGTGTACATGTTATTTCAGAGGTGTTGTCACACAATGTAGTAACCTAAGGTGATTTCTCATTTAGGTACAGACACCAGTATTGCTTACCTTAGGGGAAGATGACAAGCGTGTACCTAACAAGCAAGGAATTGAGTATTACAGAGCACTGAAAGCAAAGCAGGTCCCTGTGCGGTAAGCAGCTTGTCTTAGTACCATGTTTCATTGGTTATGTCAGATATGCACTGCATGACAGGGATTTTATTGTTCATTCGCTAATGCTCTGACGTGTGTTGTTTAGGTTGCTGTGGTACCCAGGGAACAACCACTCTCTCTCGAAGGTGGATGCTGAGTCGGATGGCTTCATGAACATTGCTCTGTGGATAATTCAACACTTGAGTCAGTAATGGTAAATATCAGACAAATACATGGTGGTGGACTAATGCTGCTGTTGCTGCCAGGAAAAGATAGCAAGACACTGCTGTGTGTAAAGGATTTTATATGCTTCTGTTTCAAAGACAGTGAGGTCCAATCCAAAGCCAAAGCATTGAACGTCTCCAACCAGAACACACTATGTAACTGTACTTCACTTCTAATCTGTCTCTGGCTATGATGATTGCCACAATTACTACCAATAAGTGAATGGGGAAATAACAGTTTAACACAATACTTGAATACAAGCAGTTTTGATTCAGCATTTTTATCAATACTGTTCTTTTTTTTTGCAGTCTGTACATAAACACGGAAGGGCTTTTCATTGTCATAGTTGTGTTTTATGTTATATTAACAAAGGAAATCAATTTAATAATCAGTCTTTCCCTTGCTAACTATTACTGTTTGGTTTTTAAAAAAAATCACTTTCTCCTTCTTGATTTCATGGATTTCATGGTTCAGTGCACTTAATAAAATGAATGTGAAAATAATACGAGTGTGAGATGAATTATGGCAATTTGTCCAAGTGGTAAATTATTTCCTTACATTTTTATATGGTAAATGTATTAATTAAGAAAGTCATCCAATTTTGTCTACCAATTGCTTTGTCTGTACTGTCAGAAAATAAAAGTATTGAGTAAATTTTATTCTTCACATATTTTAAAGTGATTGTCATGAAGAACAACACTGTTTGTAAAGTCATTTGCTTTTTTTAAAAATCACTTTAGGTGATGTCTGTATCAAATGTCCCTTGTGAATTCGACTTGTGTCACCTGATTTGCATCAGGTTGTGGTACATATTACCACATGCTTTCACTTCTGCATAAATGCATCTCATGTCTTGTCACTGCACAGACTTTTAGATACCTTTCTAATCTATCCCATCCCCACCTGGATTAAAGACTTCATCTGCCTCCTGTTTTTGAATTTTGTACATGCTGTATCTGCAATGGTAAGTTAGATGACTTTGTATTCTGCTATGAGAAATATACAAGGTATTTAGACACATTATTGTTACATTATAGAGAAAGAAAAGCTGATTGGAGTGGCTTCATTTGCAGTTGTTTGAAGCCACTTTAACTCTTAAACTTGCATAACATGATATTTATTGAATGTACTGTATAATGTGCAATATTAGGTCAAATGAAATGAAAGAACGGTCAATGATTAAAAAGTATGGTTGAGGCAGATGACAGAGGTCAGTAAAATAAGTAATATTTACTTCAAACACTTCAATTCTGTAATTCCAAATTTAAACTGACAAATCACATCTCAAAATTAAAAATACTCCTAAGAGAAGGGGACAGGACATATCTTGCTGCCCCGTATAAATATATATTGAACATGCCACAACCTGAGGGACAGTGAATGACCTTGATGCACACACATGCAAATAATATATAATAAATATATAAACAATATATACATGTATATGGTGTGTTCATTTTGTATTTTGGAAATTGCATTTTGATGCTTTGGTACCATTGTTTTTCTAAAACATTCATGCCAATAAGCACCACTGAATGGAGTGGAATTGAAAATTGAAACCACCTTTTCAGGCTACATTTTCAGAGCCATCAACAAACAACTGAGATTAATTTGGTATCTTGTTTTTCAGACTATGTTGAAAAATATCTTCATCCTTGGTCAGCTTCTTCCATTAGTCAGGACCATAAATACCTCCTTCTTCCCATGTGACGCCGATGAGAATGCCACCACAGTGGACTGCTGCGACAGACCTCTTAGGCATGTCCCCTTCATCAAGTCTACCTCTGTAGTGTCACTCAATTTAAGTCGGACTAAGATACAGCAAGTGTGGCAGCATGCTTTCGCAGGTGTCCCAAACCTTCACACGCTGAAAATAATGGGGAATTGTCAACCAGGGCGACTGAGAGAAGAACACACATGCAAAATGGAGATCCACTATTATGCTTTTCGGAGCCTACTGAAGCTTCAGTTTCTGAATCTGTCAGGAAATAGCCTTACCTCCATTCCCTGGATACCTGAAACCCTGAGGGTTCTCGATCTACAGAATAATCACATCTTCCATATTACCCACCTTTCAAGAACTCCAAATCTTGAAGGACTCTTTCTTTCCAGGAACTGCTTTTATGCAAACCCTTGCAACCAGTCCTTTTATATCAGGGAGAGCATTTTCTGGGAGCTCCATAAACTCAAAAACCTTACTTTAGGATATAATAATTTGACGTCTGTCCCTAAAGGGCTGCCCCCCTCACTGGAGAGTCTGGATTTAAAAGAGAATACAATCACAGAGGTCTTAGAAGGAGCATTTGCCAACCTTACTATGCTCAAGAGTTTGAATTTGGAGTGGAACTGCCAGCGTTGTGACCATGCAGCGAGGCCATGTTTTCCTTGCCCACAAAATCTCCCTCTAAAACTACATCCAAACTCATTCTATGCTAAGTACAGCTCCATCAAATACCTAAGCTTGAGGGGTAATTCTCTGAAAACATTTCCAGAGGGCCTTTTCAGACATTTGAAGAATTTGACGAGATTGGACCTCTCTGACAACCTCCTGGCATATGCTATACGTAATGGCACCTTCTTCTCAGAGCTGAAGGGCCTCACTTGGATTAGCCTCATCTATAACTATGAACCACTGAGGACATTTCCGGAACTGATCCTATCCCCACATATTGGCGATATATCTGGACTACAACACCTCCTTCTGAGTGGTAACTTTTTCCACAAGCTTTCAATTCAGAGCCTTAGTGTTCTGTCCAAACTCAAAAGTCTAAAGAGACTAGAACTGAGAATGAACTTCATTAATACTTGTGACTTGACATATCTGAAACAGTTACCATCTCTTATCGATATCGACCTTTCCCAAAACATGCTGAATTTCCTTCCATGCTGCTCTAATTCTTTAACTGAGAATGTAGCACAGAAAAACTGTCACAACCAGAACTTATATGCACACAATTTACGTGACCAACCCCTTATTGTAAGAGATCGAGAAGTCACTTCTGTAAATGAGATCAGTGAATCAAACCAATTGAATGTGATGGAATTGGCAGAGGACAATGCATCACAATTTCTGTCACTGTGGGACTTCAGAAATCATTTCTGCCAGTACAAATTAACATTTGACCTGTCTCAAAATGACATTCTGTCTCTTAACAAACATGTGTTTGTGGGCATGGAAAATGCTGTTTGTTTAGACCTTTCCTTCAATTACATGAGCCAGGCATTGAAGGGTGGGCATTTTGATGGCTTGGAAAATTTAGTTTTGCTTAATTTGTCATACAATAGGCTTGATCTTTATTATGATTCCGCTTTCAGTGAGCTCAAAACTACTCTGAAGGTGTTAGATATTAGTAACAATGAGTTTCACTTTAAAATGAGGGGTATGGGCCATCGTTTGCAGTTCCTCCAAAATCTGACCAACTTGGAAGTCCTGAGTCTTGCAAACAATGCCATTGGGACGAGAGTAGATCAAAGGCTGATCAGCAGCTCTGTAAAGTACCTCTACTTCAATGGAAATCACCTTGATATTATGTGGGAGACTGACAACAACAAGTACACTCATTTCTTCCAAAACCTGACAAATCTCATCTACCTCGACATCTCTAACAACGGTCTAATGTCAGTCACGCCAGAAATATTGTATAACCTGCCAGGACGCATTGAGGCCCTCAGCATCAGCCACAATCTGCTAAACTATTTCCCATGGAAGAACATCTCAGGACTCAGAAATTTACGTCACCTGGACCTAAGTCAAAATTATCTCTCTTATTTGCCTTTTAAAGCCATAGATTTTGGAGCCAATTTTTCTCTCTTGGATCTCAGTCACAATCGCCTTAGTTTCATTCCAGAGATTTTCTTCAGGAAGGCAAAATCTTTGCAATATCTATATCTCAGTCACAATCAGATCAAAGAGTTGAACCATCAATATCTCCCTGCCCCTTTTAAAAATGGTAGTGCCCTTCAAAAACTTACCCTGCATGCCAACCCCTTTAAATGTGATTGTGGTACATCTTGGTTTGCGGACTTCTTGCATAGTACTCCAATACAGATTCCTTTTCTCTCCACACATATACACTGTGAATACCCAGAGTCCCAACTGGGCCATAGTGTCCTATCTATCGACCAGCATTCCTGCCAGGATATATATGGTAGCTTAGCCTTCCTTGTCAGTTCCTTCTTGGCTGTGACATTCACTGTTCTGCCCCTACTGAAGCATCTCTATGGCTGGGATATGTGGTATTGCTTACAGGTGCTTTGGGCAGGGCATAAAGGCTATTCCCAGCTCGCAGGTACTGACTCACAGAATCACTATGATGCTTTTGTGGTGTTTGACACCAGGAACCAGGCTGTGAGGGACTGGGTCTACAATGAGTTAATTGTGAATCTGGAGAACTCAAATCACAGGAGATTTTATCTCTGTTTAGAAGAGAGGGACTGGATTCCTGGGCTTTCATGTATTGAGAATCTACACAATGCTGTCTACAACAGTGTGAAAACAGTGTTTGTGCTGTCCAGTGGTTCTAATGGTGGTGAGACAGTGAATGGTGTGATCCGCCAGGCTTTCTTCATGGTTCAGCAGCGGCTTTTGGATGAGAAGGTCAGTAAAACTTACTTCTTACTTTCTTGTGCATTTTCTGGATGTCGGTCTCATCCACTCTGAGCTGTTGCCATGTTTTCACAACACAGAATTATCTCTGATTTTATCTAAACAAGGTGGATGTAGCTGTGCTGGTTCTGTTGGATGAGATGTTTCCCAAACTGAAGTACCTTCAGCTGAGGAAGAGGTTGTGCAGAAAGTCTGTGTTGTCCTGGCCGAGAAACCCAAGGGCTCAACCCCTTTTCTGGAATAAAATGAGAATGGCATTATCATCAGATAACCTAACATTTTACGACAACAACATGAGTGAAAGTTTTATGTGACTACACGCTAACTGCTGATACAGAGCTCCTCAGTGGACAAAGGGTGCTTTATTCTCCCATTACCTAATTTTGACAAACATATCCTCTGATTTGTGATGTCACATACATAATGATACTTGATTCATGTTTTTAATATGAATAATATTTTTTTTAATTTGGTATTGTAACAGCTCTTCCATGTAAATATTTAACTTGTCTTTTTCTTAAGCTTGTGTTCTGTTGTTTTATCTGATAATTTACAGTTGCTCTGTATTATGTTTTGAGTCTAATTTGTATTTTTTTTTATATAATTTGACATTTTCATTAATTCTTTATATTTCTGATCCTTAAGTTTCTTCACTTTTTTGTTTTTAGTGAGTTAATTGTTGTCTTCAGAGAGATTGGGTTGGTATATAGGCTGTAATTTTAACCCATTGTTAACTTTAAGTTTAGTTAAGACTTTGTATATAGATGTTGAGACATTGATATTGGACTAAACAAATAAACTTGAATTGATTTCATACCAGTAGGTTAGTTTATAGTATTAATATTGGTGTTAGTATTGCAAAAACATACCATAATATACCTGTGTATAAAACACCCCCACCCCCAAATTCAAAATTTCACTTCTCTTTGGTTAGATACTGTGAGGAAATGAAACCTGTAATCTGTTACAGGTTACAGAAGATTTACCAACTTCACCCACTGCATCTAATCAGTAAAGGAATTGTCAACCATGAATTCTCAAGAAATCTGAGGGGAACACTTGGGACAGGGATATAATGTCTCAAAACACCAGCTCGCTGGTAACATCAGAAGGAGATGAAGCTTTATGGAAGCAGTTCTGTAGGAAGCTGACTAGAAGAGGAGATTAAGTGTTATGTTAAGTGACAGATGTGCATATAAGATACAAAAAAAAAAACATACACACAAGCTGCAGCTGCTTGTACTGTACATCTATTTTAGCTTTTACACTTGGATCCCACTTTCATTTTTTGTCTTATGATGTGGGACTGCGACTGACAAACAACATCTCTTTTCTGAGAGTGAAACCTCTGACCAAAATAGTTATTCTTACACATTTGCTGTTTGAGTTATATTGAGTGAATGAACAGTAAACTGAACACCTGCTGTTCCATTGTAAAGTTTCCCTACACTGCTGGGCTGCCTTGGCCCAGGTCCACAGTTTTGAGCACATTCGAAACTAGTTGTGGCTTTATCCAATCATAATTTTAGATTACTTCTCAAGTCTCTACATTTAATACAATGAACAGCTTCACATATTGATGGCTGTCAGGGTATTGCTGTCTGGTTTGTAGGAAAAAAAAAATGATTGGAATCCCATGTGCTTATTTGCTTGAATTTAAATGCAAGTGATTTTTTATTTTTTTTTTTTTTAGTTTGGGTTTTAAGAGCTAAGGCCATGCAAACGCCATGCCCAACTGACGCTCATGTAGGTGTATGAAAAAAAAAGAAAAAAGAATAGAAACCCTCCAATCGTTACTGTTCGTGCTGCCCCACCACGCCGTGTGGGTCGCGGACGCGCCGGCTTGGCAGAGCGCGCCCACGCAGACCCGATGGCAGGACAGGTCAGGAGAGAGCTGAGCCGATGAGATCATGGAGCCTGCGCCGAGGTCGGACCGGGTACGGCTGAGACTTCGCGCCGATGGAGAGGCGCCTGTCCGGTAAGCTACAGAGCACACGTTGAGTGCACGCACCTGGACTTCGTGGCATCGTTTTGGCCACACGCAGGGTTTAAACGAGTGAAACTGTGTGCTCTCAGTTTGTGCGGGCAGATTAATTTATTATGTAAGGCACTCGCTCGGACTCATGTAGCCGTGTGCAATATGAGCAAAGAAACTAATCCTTCATGCCCGTGGTCGTAGTAGAGTTATTCGGGCGTCTGTGTCCGGGCTGCGTAATCACATGCCGCTCATGAACTACAGGGAGCTCGATAGTTTGGTCGGCAGCATGTTGAACTTCGTGAACAGGGGATGGGATCTTGCGGACAGTTTATTTCCATGCACATTAACGACTTGTGCTATTGCAGTCTGGGCGGCGACTGGACTTTTCTCTTCGCGGCAACAGCTGGCTGCCTGCTCAGAAGTAAGTGCAGAGGCTCGGGGACCGGGGAAGTGAGGCGTTTCCTACTTGTGGCATTCTGTTTTTGCATCTTTTTTTTTTTTCTTTTTTTCTCCAACTGTCCGTTCTTTGTGTGTCAGTCCCTTTCTTTCTCTCAGCGTGGTTTGACACGGGTGGTGTACACAGCTGCGTGAACTTGGCGCCATCGAAACTGACCAGCTGCAGTGACTTGTGATATCTCCATCTTAATTCAACTGATACACGGAGCTTTAATAGTAGCGAGCTGACATATTTGCAGTTTCTTTACAGTTGTCTTTGTTGTTTTGTTTGAACCGTCATCGTTGAATTGCCGCCCTCACTTTAGATAAGCATTTTTACACCTGATGGGCCAAAATTATACACGGAATTGATGGTTCCATTGCTGGAACATAGGGCTTAAATTCATTGTCTCTAACAATGATGGATAAGGGATTGACAGCTATGTTATGACTGACAAGCAGACTTAACCAATCTCTCAGTTGAATCCTGTGCAGTGACTCCCAGCACCCAATCCTCTTGGATTAGAGGAGGGATTATGATTTGGATTTGCCTCTGCTTTGCAGACCGTCTCCAATATCTGGTCCATAACAGACTAGGTTGAGCTTACTTTGATTCCCCAAGGATATATTTACCTACTTGTATAAATGTATAGCTATTTACACCACAGAGACAACAAATGACCCTATACTATTTTGTATGATATAAAAATATTGTATAATATATGGTGATTTTGTACTCATATAGGCACATTATTAACATGCTGTACCTTCCAAGTATGATTTAGCCTAAATTCCAACAGTCTATTTTTGTCCTCTATTTTTAGTTGAAGCCTAAGGTACTGATGTGTCTACAGCCTGATAAAGTGTGATGATGAATTTGCAGGTGCCCCAGAGGGATGGCAGATAGTAAAGACTGGTCTTCCAATTCCCTCTGCATTCTGCCCTGGGTGTAGCCAATTACACACTTTTCTCCCTGTTTCCTTAAAACCTGAGCAGACTTAGAATCCATGTGCCTCATGAGGAGTAGAGTCAGTGCTGTCCATGGTGCTGAAATGGTCCAGCTGGTCCCTCTGTTTTTTTTTTTCTTTCACCGTATACTGTGGCGACTCTGGCTGTGCAAGGTATTCTGACCGTAATGAGAAAGGGCCTTATAGTAGCCAGTGGTATGGAGCACCACGGAGCTCCACCCAGGTGATTAGAGACATTCTTTTCCTGTTCTCCCCTCACTCTCACAAGTCCAAATAATGAAGAGAGAATAATGAAGATATGAGTGAAGACTAACAAATTATGGTATCCACTGTTTAAAGTCTGTAAAGTGTTAGTTATTTAGTCTTCACCCATGAACCATGTAGGGCTGGAGTTGCTGTTGTATGTCAGATGTGTTGCCTTGGTCACTTATTCTTATTATTGATCAGATAGGTCTTGATTTAAACCACAGTTCTACCAAATGTTTAGACATTTAACGTTTAACATTTGAGAAGTTTTGAAGAAAACATGTTTATATTGCTCAAAGCAAAGTACCAAAAAGTTGTTTTCGTATCAGTATGTAACCTCTTATATTGTAATTAGTATCATAACCATGTATTGATGCTGCTTATGTTATTTTTTTACACAAAAACAATGGCACTTCTTTATTGCATGGATCATGCTGCCTTTTTTGCAGCCTGAGCCGTCCCTGGCAGTCTTCTGCAGATACGCTCAGACATTAAGCGTTCATTGTGTCCAAGAGGGACATCTGATCATTCTGATCATGTGGCCGGTGGTCATAAACTTTCCACCTTTATGAGGAAAATAATTCCTCTGTGGGATTGAAGGATGGAGGGTAAGGTGGAGGGAAGAGTGACCGCATCTCTGTGACTGGGAGAGAGCAGTCAAACAGCCACATCATCCCATTAAATTACAAAATGTTCTGGATTTGGCCTCAGATGCCCCCCCTCCACTGTACAAGTCTTTCATAGAGGTCATCAAGGAACGAAGAGAGGCAATCAGTGTTGCATCTCCAGATTAGGATATTATGTGTTTTTTAATGCGTTTTTAAATTTCTTTTTAGGTGAACATGTGTGAATTCAGTGTTATTTAAGGTTTTGAATTTAAATGAAACCCTACAATAGTACTGTACGTAGTTCTGTCATTTTTACAATAGTATATAAACATGTGCAATATGAACTGTAAATACAAACGTTTGGTGGTATTTTACTTTAAGAGAGAAAACAGTTAATGAATCTTAAAAGGTGTGATCCACAGTTTGGTCCACGCTGACTGTATGCAGAGATTTTAAAAGGTGAACTCAGTATTGAGAAATGTGATATGATTTGTCTTTCTCTCAATGTGTGTCTTACTTTTTACCTGTCTAGAATCCATGATGATGTCCTGCACTGTAGCTGAAACCACAAGACCTTTGGCCTCTGTGCGTAGGAGCCCCGTAGCTAACAGTCACTGCTGCTTTCTTTTAACAGGACTAAATAAGACTCAGCCTCGTGCCCTAAAGAATCAGGGATGGACAGGTGAAAACTGAGAGGCTGAGAAGTGGCCTTTACCTGAAATCTTGTTATACATTCTTGTTCCATAAAGGGACATGAAAATATTCCCAACTTTAACAGTTTCCTGTCAGAAGTCCACTTTTGCCATATAAAAAATGCCTTTAAATATTAGAGCCAAGCCCTCACAGAGCAAGCTGTCTGCTGGCCCAAAGAATAGTGGGCACACTGATGGCGGCATGTCTCATTCACGCTTTGCACGGTCCCCTAAACAGGGGAAAGGCAAACAGGCTGTAAGCTCAGCACCAGGCTCCCGGTCAGGGCTTGAACCAGGCTCTGTGTCAGGAGGTGTGCCTGCACCTGTGCCTACGCCTAAATTGACAGGAGGTCAAGGGCCGGTGTCGAGGCCAGGTTCAAAGAGCAAACCTGCCACAGCAGCAGACAAAGGAGCAGCTCGCGGTTCGGCGACAGCACCTGGGGGTAAGACAATGTCTATGGAGAATATTCAGTCTTTGAGTGCTGCCTATGCCACTTCAGGCACCATGTACCCCAGTGAGCGCGATTCCTTGGAACCCTCTGGTGGGTACCCCAAAGGCACTATGACGCTGGGCAGGAGCACCAGCCGCTCCTCCTACACTGGCCGGACAACAGCAATGGGTAGCAGCCCAAACATCACCTCCTCTGGGCTGCATCACTTGTCAGACCACTATGGAGACCAGACCTTGCTTTCTGCAAGGACTTCCAGTCTGCGGCACCAGTCTGGCAGGCATCCACAGACACTGGACTCTGCTGGACGGGGAGAGGCTTCCACATTTGATCTCCAGGCTCAGCTGAGGGAGCTGCAGAGGGAGAATGACAACCTGAGGAGAGAACTTGATGGAGGGAGGGATGGAAGGACAGGCCCCAGCATGAACAGTGTCAACTTCTGGAGCCCCGATGTAAAGCGAGACAAGGGGGGTAGGCGGGAGGAGGGTGTGAGGACCTCAGCTCTGAAGGACCAATACAGGACAAACCAAGAGGAACTCCAGGTGAGAAAACTGACAAATTGAAGAGTTTGTTTCAAAGATGCATCATATCCACGTCGAGCAAAACTTTTAAATGGCACAAACAACTTCATCCAATGCGCAACAACTTCAGTATTAAACAGTGAGTCACCCCAGCAGTGAAGGCATCAAAATTTTCAAATGGTAGAAATCTCCATTTGAAATGAAACTCTTTCATTTGTGTGCTCGCACAGACTTTTTGTATCGACTCGCCCATCTCCTCTGCACATCATACCTTTTGTTCCTGTCTTCAAGGTTGCATAGGAAGGTTTCTGTCTACTTCATTTGTAAAGATGCTTGCCAGGCTCAGCGCTGTCTGTGTTTCCATGGGAACATGCCCATGGTGGCAGCCATTTTAAGTGTTAGCCAGATTCAAAAAAAGCTCACAGCTACTCCTGAAGGGATAGTGACCATGGCTGTCCTGTGCTACCTCTCCCTGGAGTCTGGCCCACTCAGTCTGAGGCATTATCCATCTGTCTGTCTCACTGCACATACACACTGTATGTCTGTTCTTTCCTCCTCTGTCGTTCTGCTTTCTATCTTGCCGACAGTCTGTTTCTCCATTTGTCTGTGTGGCATTTTACCTCCTCATGTGTCGTGTGTGTTTGTCAGCGTTTCTCTGGAGGGAAATACCTGGAAATCCACATAAGATATATTTCATCCTGCTCTGAGACTCTTTGACACACGATGCAGCTTGTGTGTGTTCTGTTGAATCTCTTTATAGCCGTCTCCTGCACCTCATCTCTCTCACACAGGCGTGCATGAACTTTAATTATATCTGCACTCCTGCATCTGACTCTTTCCTCTTGTAACCAAGGAGCCACCTCTGCATTTGTATTTATAGCTTTTTCATCTCACATTGTCATAATGTGTGGACACTGTGAGACACACACCCACACACACCCGCACCTCTCATTTTGAAACCAAAAATATAAAACATAAAGTTTGAAAATTTAACCAGAATTGCTTTGCTCTCTCGGGAAGATAATAATTGCTGCTCTTTACAGAGTTTTGGTTGATACAAAATAACTTCCTTTAAACAGAATTATCTGTAAAATTGCGGAAGATCTGCGTTTACCCCCCGTCATTCTCTTCCTGAAAAGAAAACCACATGCACACACACAGCCCACATACAGGGACACAAAAACAGATACACACTCTGTTTTACCACCCACAAAGCTGCCAGAAGGACTATAGTGAGATTTACAGACAATGAATGTGTGTTTTCACTGAACTAGTATTCCTGAGATTCATGTGTCTGTGGCATTAAAATGGAGCAGGACAGTCTCTGTGTATCTACAGGCTGGTCCTGACTTGGCCCTGTCTGTGATAGATGGATGTGTTTGTCTCTGTTCCGCTCCTGCAGGCGATAGACTCATACAACTATTGTGTTACTTTTTTTTCCCAAGTATCGGCTCATTTGTCTCTCCCATACTAACACCCTCTATTGTCCTGTGTTTTTACCTCGACGTGCGCCTCCTTTTATCTTTATTTATCCACTGAAACCGCTTAGTGTACCTTACCTGTAGATTCATGACCCCATAACCCTTGTGTGCCTTATTAAAAGCCCTTATTAATAGAGTACAATAGGTCACCAGTTGAAGCAGAAATGGATAATTTCATCAATGTGATCAAAACTGGCAGTCCATTTAAAAATCTCGGAGGGGGCGGGTCCATCGAACCACCTGCCAAAACCACACAAATAAAAAGAAAAGATCCTGCATCCTGTCTTTGATAGATTCCATTAAAAGCTCAAGTAATGTTGTGTCCTCTAGCCCTCATATGTAGCCTGTTGTCTGAATAGAAGAACCATCTACCATCTGTCATACACTTCTAGCATCTTTAATATGACTTGATACAGAAAAACAATGTGACACACACCCACTAGTAATGTGTCCGACTGTAGTATCAGTTTGGTTGTTAATGGAACCCAATAAATCAGTGTGTTCTATGTTAGCTTATATATCCTGCCAGCAAAACATTAATCATTATAGGACATTATATTACTCGTTCTGTTAGGGTTACAACTAAGAAATACTTAAATTCATCTCCTGGTTATTTTCTCGATTAGTCGTTTAGTCTATAAAATGTCTGAAAACAGTGAAAAAGTTGATTATGTTTCACAGTCTCCAAAGTCACGTCATCAAGTGTCCTGCTTTGTCCAACCAACCCAAAATATTCAGTTTACAGCAACAGTAAAAAGAGAAAACATGAAATCTTAACATATAAAAGGCTGAAATGAGCAAATTTGTTATCATCAAAATAGTGTCAGATTATTTTTCTGTTGATCGACTAATCAATTAATTGACTAATCTCTCTCCCTCTCTCTTTTCTTATACACACACACACACACACAGACACAAGAATAGTCCAACCCCAGTCAATAGTGATCGCAACTTCAATAGCAATAGCAATCACTCATTAAATTGTTACCAGCCATTTTTGTCTCAACTTTAACTTTCTCTCACAGTGTTTACAGTCCTATCATTTAAGATAAAAAAAGACCTTTATCTTTCATTTACCAGTTAATTTTGAGAAGAGAAAAGCCACACCTCATGCAGACGATGCTATTCTAACTCTCATCTGTTGTCACTTCTCTCTCCCTTATCACCTCTACCTCACATCTCTCCTTTCAGATTATCACTTTCCAGCTCTTTTTTTCCCCCCTTCTTCTCTGTTTCCCTTGTTTTTTTGCCCTTTGAGACACTCGGGGAAGAGTTCAGTCTGACAGGAGAACTTTATCATTAGCATAAAGAATGTCACCTTTTCTCTCAGCCGCAATGACCAGAGGTGTCCCCTCACCATCTGTTTGTTTGGTGTGTGTGTGTGTGTGTGTGTATGCATGGTGTGTACATTTGTACATATGCATTTGTGTCTACAGTCTGGGTTGTGTGTGTGTGTGTGTGTGCGTGCGGAGGATCTTTGTGTGGAGGATTGTCCACCCACTCTGACTTGATATTCAGTGGTAGCTTGTTGCATTGATTATCCCTGGTCGCCCTCGCCTCCCTCCTACATCTCAATTCTGTGTCCTTGGTGCTCCCCACCTTCTTGACTCAAGCAGAGGAGAAAAAATTAGTAATACCTTCACATGGATGAAAAGATTAGTAATTTAACTTCCGTTTTGTTTGTTTCATTTATTTTTCACACTCTATGTTGCGTATGGTGTTGTGTGAGTGTTTATTTTTTCTTTTCCTTACACCAGTTTCTCACCTCGCTTAGTCAAGAATGCCCTGTGTCCATGGTTTCAAGCACAGACTGAATTTCCATTTCCAAGACAGGAGAGATGAGAGCTGTGAATGTAAATTTACATATTGTTATTTGTATTACTTTGCACCGCAGCATGCGGCAAAAGCAGGAATGTGTTTTTTCTCAGCACTGCTCTGTTGGGGCCCATCTGTGTTACTTAGTAATAAATGAGTTGACAAATAAATCAGTCAGTGCATCAGTAAACATCTTCAGTTTCTTTCATGCACTGATGAGTCCATCTATACAAACTCACTTTGCTCAGACAAACCCACAAAAATTATTTTAGTTTGAGGCAGAGATCTTCTCAACGTGGTGCACATGCCATTTAGAGTTTTCTGTTCTGTATGATGGCAAAGCAAGAAACTGTGGGGAAAATGTATTTGTATTATCAGTCTGTTCACGTGTCGTATTGAGTGGACAATTGTGGGCCCCAAAGGGCTCTTTACAGTTAGGCAGTAGCTGTAGCTCTGATTGTCTTTGAGGTACTCTGTTAACATGACATATTTTAATTGTTTTCATGTGGAATACCATCACCTTTTACCCTGTCCTCTTTTGATGGTCATCTCATTGCAAACAAATCGCCATCACTTTTGCACTGAATTACAGTACATACCATGTCCTTGCCTTGTGTTAGATATGTCTAGATAAAGATATGTCGCCCCCTTGTGACCAAAGCATGTGATCACCACCTAACAAACATACAAACTGAGGAGACTGAAGTAATCTACTAGTGGTTTGATATTTAGAGTATTTTTTATTCTGCCTGCTTTCTATTTTGGCTTTATGCATGTGTGTGTGTGTCTTTCTTATGTCACATCTCTCTGCTGCAGCATGGGGATATCAGAAGAAACAAGGTTGGTTTTATGTACCAAACCATACAGTATATTTTTTGTATGTGTGTCATCATGTGTTCAGCAATTTTTGATTTGTGTGTGTGGTATGTTTCTGTGCCTATGAAATGAACAGGGAGTCAAGCTTTCTTTCTTTATCTTTGCAGCAGCTTCCGCTCACAGTTCAGGAGCTTCAGGAGGAGCTGAGGGCTCACAGGGAGATGAACAGTCGTTTGCAGCAACAACGGCAGCAGGGGAACTCTAGCTCCTATAGGGAACTCCATATGGACCAGGACCACAGAGGGGGGCTCAGTCCTGGCCACAGCCCCAGACAAAGCCCCAGCAACCTGCACAGTCCTGGGCCAAAGAACAGCCCCAGAGCCAGCCCATCCAACACCTACAGTCCAAGGCAACAGGAAGCTGACATCATTATTCACAGCCCTGGGTATGGCTGTAACACTGCAATAACCATGCAGAGAATCAGCCCCGCCAACACCCTTCAGCCTGGGCCAAGGAACAGCCCAAATCAGCCTCTCTATAGTTCCAGCCAAGGTCCGGCAGCAGCGCCCAGCTCTAGTTCCCTCCGACCTTGCAGCCCCTGCCAGGTGCCTGGCTGTGACGGCTTCTCCTCACCCCCTCCTGTGGATCCGTCAGAGGAGAATTTCTTCCGGCTGCAATCGGAGCACGAGCGGCAGGCCAAGGAGCTGTTCCTGCTGAGGAAGACCATGGAAGAGATGGAGATGAGAATCGACTCTCAGAAGCAGACGCTGGGGGCCCGGGACGAGAGCATCCAGAGGCTGTTGGAGATGCTTCAGGGCCAAGGTCAAGGTCAGGGACACTGGGGTCGGGGACAAAGGACAGGCATCATCACCATGGCTGCACAGGAGGCTGAGGCACAGCTGGAGAACATGCATGTGAGAGAGGTGTGTTTTTCTTCCTCATGTTTTTTAATGCTCCAGAGAATGAAAGGTTTTGCATCTGAAGCATTCATTTGTAGTATCAAAGTGAGTTTAACAGTAGAAGTGTTTTTTTTAGTATTGATATATTAATATTGCATTTCTATATCAACAATTCAGAGCAATTATGACGTCAGATTTCCCCCAGAATGATTTTGGAAATTGTACCACCATACAGTTTAGTGCACGATGGTTAGTTAAAAACAACAAGATGGCATTTAATTTTCAATACCAAATACCAAAACAGATAATGTGATACAGTATATTAATGGTTGCCATGATGTTAATGCTTTTTCCATATTATTACTTAAATGCATATATGATCTATTGTTTTAAGTATTTAGTTCAATACGGATATTTAGTGATGAGATTAATTGATATTTGTCTGTGCATTTATTTGCTTGTATCTGTGTGTGTGTGTGTGTGTGTGCGTGCCTGCGTGCCTGTGAATGTGTTTGTATTATGTAGAGTGTGGGAGCAGAAAGCAGCTCAGCAGGTCTTATCAATGGGCCAGATTAACATACGGACAGCTCTAAGCCTTTATACAGCCATGCAGTTTTACAATCTGACTCTGTTCCCGTGTGTGTGTGTGTGTGTGTGTGTATGTGTGTGTGTGTGTGTCTGTGTGCCTCTGTGTGTGCGCATGCTCACACCGCAATTGCTCATTTGCTATTTTTCTGTGCTTTGTACACAGCATTTGGCATTTAGCATTCATTATGCAGTATGTGACATGCAGTGAGATTGTTGTCCAGTGGAAATTAAACATAATTTAATGAGGCAGAAATTTTGGTTGCAGCTCTTCATAAAAGTCTCAGTTAAAATACAAGAGAAGACCAATCTTCTTTGCTGATTTAGGAGCCAAGTCTTTCACATTTTTTCAGTCTTACACTTCGGAGACTCAGTTTTATTGATTGAGTATTTTAAAGTACCCGGCCTGCAGTAAGTGTTGGTGTAGCACAGGTGTGTCTGTAGCCTTTGCCAGGAGGGCGAGCAGGAGGCTGCTCTGTGCTCCTCATTCCTGCCTTGTTTATTTTTAACTCCTAAATCTTCTTAGCCTTTAATTTCTCTACCTCTCTGTCAGTGTGGGTGTGTTTGTGTGTGTGGGTGTGTTTGTGTGTGTGTGTGTGTGTGTGTCTGTCTGTGTGTGTGTGCGCGTGCTTTATATGTCTGTTCTTGCCTCGGCTATTGTTTGTGTCACAATGTTCTTGTTTTTCTGTCTTTGTGTTTGTCTGCCTCTCTTTGCTGTGCCCAGTCAGAATGATTGTGTGTGTGTGTTTGTGCGTCTGTGGGAATGCGACCATGTGTGCACATCTGGGGCCTGTCGGCTTAGCGTTTCTAGCGAGGACACTCCCTCGCTGGGCTGCCGGTGGCTGATGGGATATCCACCCATGCCGGGTGTTTGGTCACTGTGGTGATTTTGTCAGAGGGGAGCGTGGGTGTTTCAGCCCATGCTAATGCAGCCACTGCTGTGCATGTGTGTATTTGTGTGTGTGTGTGTGTGTGTGTGTGTGTGTGTGACTATTTGTATGTATAGGACCTAACCATGCTGTGTGTGTAAGAGGTGAGTACCTGTTAACACACGCTCTGTGTGCTGTGCTATTTTTAACTGCTTGACAGCTTAACACGTACTGTGTGCAGTGGAGGAGGAGAGGGCGAGTGAGTCTGAGAGGTGAGAGAGAGAGAGTGAGAGAGATGGGAGAAAGGAGTGTTTTTCTAAGGTAGAAAAACAGGCTATGTTTGTCTGAATATTAATGTATGATTAATGAGGGAAAACACTCTGACCGCCCTGATTGAAAAGAGAGGTGATTGTTGTTCTTTCGTTTTTTTTCCCCTCGTTCCTTTCTGGCCTCCTCTCCTCTGAGGTTGAGATGGGGTGATGGAGCCTCCCTGTGTGGATATATGTATATAAGTGTGTGTGTGTGTGTGTGTGTGTGTGCGTGTGTGTGTGTGTGTGTGTGTGTGTGAGATGGAGAGGCATGCACACACACACACACACACACACACACACACACACACACACACACACACACACACACACACACACACACACACACAGACAGACTGCAGACAGGTCGTTTGCATACTTGCGTACTTTGATGTGTTGAACTGAGCTGAATTGATTACTGCATAAACTGCAGTCAGTGTAGCTGTTCATTTTCAGTTTTTCAGCCTTGCTGAAAGTGACAGAGGCACCAAACTCAGTGTTCATATGCCGAAGAGCTCTTGAATTGCTATTTGTATTTTTATTGTGTGGGCTGTATATACAGAACATGCGTTAAGATCTATGGTTAACAGTGTGCATGGTCCATATGAATAGACACATATTTTAAATATACTTTTTATAGTAGCCTGAAAATCATTGAATTGTAATGAGGGTAAGGAAAGCATATTTAAGATAGTGAATAAAGTAGCTGCTGAGGGATAAAATACATTCTCCATTTTCACTACAAACAACAGTAAGTCAATAAGTCTTGTAATAATTCTCCAGCAGTGAATCATAAGACTCGATCAGTTTTTAGAAAGTAACAAAAATGTTTTAAAAAGTCAACATTTATGAATGGAAACCTTTAATTTCTAGGTATTTATAAGTGTAGTGTATTGACACTGTGGTGAAGAACAGTCAACTTGTCTGACAGTTTGACTCTTTCATCAGTTTGTGGTTAGTGTGGAATCTGAGGCTGAATACAGATTTACTGAAGGATTTCTATTTAACTGTAAGAAGAAACCTACATCCTGTGGAGGCCTCTTGCCATTGTTTATGTGTCAGAGTGGTAATTTAGCCTTACACTTGCACTTGTCATGGTTAGGGAAGGCAAGCCGGTGAATGGTAGTGCAGCTATTGCCTCAATTAGGGGGCACTACTCTTTTTTTTCATTAGCTCCAAAGGAAACCAGCCCAACTGCCTTTCATTACCGCACCCATTACTCTCTTTAAAATGGCCCAGCTTGTTTAGCTTGAGCTGGGATAATAAATGCCTCCATTTTCAGTTCGCCTCTCCTTTTATTTATCCTTCAAACATGGCTGAGGGTTGACATAGGGGCTTTCTTGGTGTCCCTTGCTGGTGTGAAGAGAAATTATCAAATTAAATTCGTGTTTATATTATCTTAATTTTTTTTATGTGAGGAGAGTTTAGGAGACAGGTGTGAAAATGTATGAACCTATGTCAGTTTGCATGACTCAAATCAGAGAATTGAGTAAGAGGCCACAGAGAACTGAAATCTCTTTTTTTCTCTCCTCCACTTCCTCTCTCTCTGTCTGTTGTACCACTCAGCACTTACAGACCATGTCCAGATGTGGAGTTACTTGAGCCAGCTGTCAGTGTTTGTGTGTGTATGATCTGCTGGGGTGCAGTATGTATGGATATAAAGCTCGCTCCGTCACTCCTTCACCTGCTGATGTATGTTGTCATTAGATCGTGTGTGTGGTGCTGCTCTCTCGCACGTGTTTCCTTTTTAGCCTTGTCAGCTGTCAGACTGTCTTAGCTGCACAGGCCTGACATAGAAACACTGGCACATCTATGTCGGCCATCTAGTCAATATCTAGTTAGAATGATGTGATCTTCTTTTCAAACAGCCTCTCCTCTATAATGTTTACTGAAAAATGTACATTTCTGCAGTACTAGCAATGTCCACAAAGGGGCAGTGTTCTATTAGAATTTAACCACTGTGGCAGTAACATGCACGAACAGTGAGCCTAAGTTATGTGTGATGGCGCACACATAGATGCACACACATGCTGAGAGGCATAAATCTGGGCCTAATCGACTCTCCCCAGTCGCCAGGTCCCTGTAGACCCAATAATAACAGCCGCACCACTGGTCTGTTCCTGCCCAGCCCTGACCTGCTGCCAATGGTGCGCACGCACACACATGCACACTCACACTGTGAGATTTTTTACTTGGGGATGGCATATCTACTTTCATACATATCATACTGCAGATTTCATATGGTCCTTAGGAGCTCTGGGCCGAGTTAGGGCCCCTACTGTATATGAAGACATCTCACTCAGTATTCGATCCGTGAGACTGAGTATGTAGCATTGCTCTGCTATTAAGAATGTAAGGGCAAAGCACTTATAGCTCCCTTGTTTTTCTATAGTATGACTACCTTCAGAAGTCCTGCTGATGTTTTTGGCAGCCCCTCTCTGTCTGCCCCCGCAGCCCTCTCTCAAACATCGATGAAACTTCTGAAATGTAGCTTTTTAAAACTTTCTAGTGCCAGCATGTTGAGGAGAAGTGGACGTTCATGTCAGCAAATCCATCTTTTTTGTAATCTCTTTCCTGCTTTTTCTTTTTCCTCCTTTCTAATGCCACCAGCTTGTCAGCTGCAAAGTGTTTATGTCACCTTCTCTCTCCTTTCTCATCTGCCCTTCTGCCCGTGTATGTGTCAGTGCCCATCAACATTTACAACTCAGTCTTTGTTTCTTTCTGAACTGATCTGCTATCGGTTGTGGTATGGTTGTTTGGTCCTGGGTGGGGCTTTTTAGGGCTCGATTCTTAATTGGCTACTTTCAGTCCCTGCTAATGAAGCCCCTGTCAACTAACTTTAGAAGACCACTGTAAATACCATCAGCAAACACACACACACACACACACACACACCAGTGCTCCCTCCCCACCACACCCCGGGCACCACATACCCGCCACGCTCTGTTGATCTCCCAGAATGTTTGAGCGGAAAAGTTTATCGGGACAAAATTACACCCTCAAACCTTCTCCTCACCCTCTCCCTGTTTCTCGGCAAGGCTTTGATTTCCCTCTGATTTTCCCTTTGTCTTTTCAAACTGCTCTTTAAAGCTGCTCTTTTGAGCTGATAGGCGGACACATTCTCACATCTGTGGCAAGCAAATGTGATTCTTTTTCTCCCTTTTCCTCTCACTGATGGAGAAGGGATGGGAATGTGATTGATGAATGTGTGTGTGTGTGTGTGTGTGTGTGTGTGTGTCTGTGCAGAATCTGTGCATGTTGTAGTCTACGCATGGCGTACATGACACCATTGCCTTCAGGCTAGAATTGAACCTTTTGACCGTATCCTTCATTCAGGATGCCGGCACTTAATGCTATAGTGTTACGTTTGATCCTATTCATTCCATATGCTTGGTCCTCTGACACATGTTGAGCAGAGGAGTCTTTGATGACATGCTCTCTTGCATGACTTAATTTCCCCCAGTGAGAGACACAACAGTTTTGAGAACTGTGCTCTTTGTTGATAAGGAGCTACTACGCACACTTTCTTCAAGGGACAGATAAACGATCACAGGCGGACAAAAAGACAGACAGGCACACAGTGACATACCTACACTCAGAGTGACACATTAATACACATACGGTCATTGGAAGATTAGGATTGTGGCAGCAGTGGGCATGCCCGTCTGTGGGAGGAATGCTCTGACAGCAGTAATCCCTCCTTATCCGTGGATGACATAGACAAGAGGATAAGGCTCTTGTTCCCTCTCCTTTAAACTCACTGGGAGCACTGGGACAAATGGGAGCAATGGGAAATCTTGGCAATGTGTTGCTTCCCCTTCTATCTTTATCCATGCTTTTTATCTCCTCTGACTGCCTGTTGAGCTGTCTCAATATGAACATCTCATCTCACTGTGGTTTCTGTCTGATTTGGTGGCTTTTCTCTACCCACTGGACTGTCTGTCATTTTTCCATGTTTGGCTTTGATAGTATTTTAGTATCTCTCCCTTTAACCCATCTGTACTTTTGAACTGTGTATCTGTCCCACTGGTGAAAGAGGCAATTTCCCTCATTTTTCAATGCCACTCAAAGCTGTTCATTTTCCTTAGATGTGCTACATGATATGTAATTTTTATATCCTATGTAACGTAATTGATTAATTCAGTTCAATACAACTTTTAGATTTTGGTCCCTTTTGCCATAAATACACCTACATACCGTTCATTTGTTTTGTCACCTGCAACTTATTTTGTTTCCACACTGTCGCAGTGTACGGTCCAATCCAATCACCCTGCAAGGACTCCTCAGTGAAGGTGGAAGTGGCCGAAAGCTTTGACAAGCCTCTTTGATACAGATCAATCTGGGTGCGGATTGAAAGAACAGCGCTTAGTACCACTGAGGTGCCCTTGAGCAAGCACCACTCCCTCATGTACTACAACTATGTGTGCCTAGTCCTGAACTGCTGCAGTGGCCAACAGATCACTAAAACACTGCAGTAATTGTAAATGTTTGCCATGCATACCTCCCTGTAGTTGCAAGTTATCAACTTGCAGTGTTGTTACTTGTTGTGAATGGACTTGGCCGAATACACTCAAATTAGCTTAAATGTGTGTGTGCTTTTGTGTAAGCATAGTTATAGGTCAGAGTTACCATTAATTATTGATTGAAGAAGCTTAGCGCATGTGCTGGCAGAAAGTGTTGCTAAGCAAGAGCTTCGGCATGCCAGAGACATCTGTGAGAGAGACAGAGACAACAAGTGAGAGATAAGAAATAGAAAGATTCAGACTGAAAGAGTGATGGAGACAGATACAAATGACCTATACCTGAGCGTCTAACGGACGGAGACAGAAAGAGAGAAAAAAGAGAGAGCAGGAAAAAGAGATGCCAGCAGAAGTCCTCAGGAGAGCATCAAACCAAGAACCAGCATAAAGATCATAGGATTTTTTTGGGGGGGGGCGCAAAACAAGAATTTTTAAGGATGTACAATCTGGGATAACAGAAATATTGAGCAAAAGACAAGAAAAATGTAATAGAAAAGACAGGGAGAGATAGAAACTGTGACTGGTCTGTCTGCTCAGTGTATCTTTTCAAGTGGCTCTGAGGCTTGTGGGTGTTAGAAAGTGCTAAAGATGATGAGCCGCCAGGCTTATTTTTACCGGGTCCCTCCCCAGGAGCTCCATCGTCGGAACCAGCTCCAGGCTGATCCGGCCAAGACCAGGGCTCTGCAGACTGTCATTGATATGAAGGTAGGACTTACAGGGAATCTTCAATAAACAAGAGCAGGCAGGTTGTTTAGTAATAATGTGCTACGTGATGAGTGTGTATTGCTGTAATAGATCAGTTCTCATATTCATAAATGTCAGTGGTTTTTTTTACTGTTTATAACAGCAGATGTATTTGCCAGTTTCTCTCCCAAAAAGAAAAAAAAAATGTGCTCAGCAAGTTGAAACTGCAGTAGGTGTGTTTTAATGAAAATTAAAATCAGATTTTGTGATCTTGTTTTCAACAGTGTATTTTGCTCCTCCAGTTGCAGCATGCTTTCTGGTTTAGTTTGATATCAGCTTCATACCAACAGAACTTTAATTATAGATTAGCGCTGCTGTAATGTGAGCAGTAGCAGAGGATTTGGCTCGGCTGAAAATGCAGACACAAACATTCATGCACAAATAGAAACTTTAAAAGAAACATTGTCTTATTGTTGCCTCATGCCTGTATGGCGGCCATGCCCAAGTAAAGTCCATTATTGGCCCATGCAGAGTCGAGCACTTATTCAATTTGTTTCAAATGTCACATATGGAAGCTTTCACTCTCATCTCAGCCCTTTGAAGTCGTTAGAGCTGTGAAAAATGCAGTTGACTCAACATATGTCTGCTTGCACACACACACACACACAACACACACACACACACACACACACACACACAAACACACACACACACTCATTCAACTAACGCTTGTTCCAAAAGCGGCTCCCTTACAGCAAAACCACAGTTATTTTTCACACATACTTTGTGATTTGTCTGCCTGTTAACAAACTACACATGTGCAAGCCAGGGATGCCCACAGTGTTGTAAATGCATGAGAGAAGTCCAATGAAATATGACTGCATTAATTAGAAAAGGCATAACAAACATGGCCAGAGGGATGAGACGTGAAGTGTGAGAAAGAGAAACAATAACTTCCTTTGGTGATGTTGGTGAGATATTTCCTGGAATCACCGGTTTTTGAGACACTTCACTTGAATATTAATGCAAGAGAGAAAATGAATGGTGTATATTTCCACTTTGTAATTACAGAACACCAATCCCCCTTTCTGTTTTGATCCTGACGTTATCTGGCAGGTACAGTAATATGTGCTAATGTCTCAAGTCTTCTGTCAACTCAGCATGGGCTACAGATATACAGTGTTTGTCTTTCCCTCTATCACCATTATAAATTCCTTCTTGGTTGGAGTGCAGCACCATCAAGTACAGTAGTTTATGTTTCGGTGGTTTTGAGGTGCAGCTTTTATAACATGTATTCCTATTGTACTAAATGTTGTTTTTGATATTATCCTTTTTTATTTTCGTTGGGTTTGCCTTGTTTCTCTTCCTCTGGGTGATGTTTTCTCTTTCTGTGCTCTCAGGCAGAAACAGATAGCAATCAGCTATTAAAAGTAGGGCATGGCCTATGATACAGAAGTAAACCAGCAGCAATGGAAATGGTTGAATCACAGTCTGTATCTGGGCATTTTTGTCTTGTGTGTGTATGTGTGTCTCTTTTAGTGGAGGGATTCTCCTTCATGCCTGAATGCCCTACCTTAATGTTTTTTTTTCTGGGTCTACACTGAAAGTCTATGTCCTTGCATAGACTCTTTTTTGTGTGTAAGTCATATGTACCTTTCTTCCTTCCTGTTTGCTTGGTGTATGTTTAGGATGGTAAATTCAGCGCCATGTGCTGGGCTGATGTCAGAGGATGTAATAGAGGTCAGATGCTTACATGTTGCCTGTGGTTTGTGCTGATGGCATCATACAGTCTGTTTCCATTTATTCAATTACCTTTCTCTTCTCTTCCAAGGTTTAGCATTTAACGTATGTCTGAATCCATGCAGCTAAAGAACCTCAGGACCTGTCCATGACAGACGCTTCCATTCTCTCATAGACATTGCATAGGAAAACATCTTGGCTGCACACAACGGCTCTGCCTGGATATTTTTCCCATGTTTTTTCCAGACATTCTAGTCAGATGTAGGGCTATATATTAATAGGTTATAACCTTGATACAGGATATGAATTATTGTAAGTGCAGTATTCTGGGTATTTTATTTCACTGCTACTAATACTTTTGTGACCGAGGCAGCTGTTTGTTGTATTGTTGGTTATTATTCTCCATAGTTAGTAGTTATATTTAGTTCCGATGCAACTCATATAATTTGTGTGTTCATCAAATCAGGTATTGGTAGGGTTAATGGTAATGACCAGATGAGGGAGAGAGCTGTCAGTTATAATCGTAAAGTCTCAACCAATTTATCAATGATCCTCGCAGACCACAGTTAGCAAAGAAAAAAAAGCCAATGGTCTCATTTAGAGCAACAAAGTTTTATCAGCCTCCTCTCTCTGTCCTCTTGTATGTGGCATTTTAGAACGCTGTATTGACAGATCAATGGATAGACAGACTGATCATCATCTAAATAGCAACATGAAACATTTAATATCCATAGTCAGATCTTTCCTGACTCTTTGCCTGCCTACTGTTGCTGGTGCAGGACACCAAAATCTCTTCCCTGGAGAGGAACATCAGAGACCTAGAGGATGAGGTCCAGATGTTAAAGACCAGTGGCCTGCTGCACCCTGACGACAGGCAGGATGAGCTCAAGCAGGTGGAGGTCTACAAGAGCCATTCTAAATTCATGAAGACAAAGGTAGAGCGTCTCTGCATGTCACCTGAGTGATGCATGTGTGCCTTAAGACATCAGTAACAGAACCCATTACCTGCATGTTGCATGCTCAAGCATGAGTGTGGAGAAATCCTAAAAGCCAAACTGTATGCTGCAGTATGTTGTGTCTTTTGGCTGCTTAACCGAGGCTCCAAGCCCTTTGTGTTGCATGGATACCAAGAATTCCTATGCTTATAAATGTATTCTTCAGCTCTTGTGTGCCTTATCTACTTTACCTGTTTGATGACCAAGCATCGTGCTACACTCCTCTCTGTGACGGCTGACTGTTTGCAGGGAACAAACTTAGGCCCTATCAGATTACAGTGCACCGTGTCTGTTTACTGTCCTTCCTTCAGCTGGCAGAGAGACCTTTAGAAAGGCCTGAGTAAGATTTCTCTCTCCCAGGCTGGATACTGTTTTATTCATTGAGACACACCAGTGTGCAGACACACGCACATGAATGGGCCCATGAACATGTGCAACAGCAAAGTTAACAACATTTTCCAAGGACCAGAATCTTTCTAAATAGCCACTGTTGGGGCCGGACTTTAAAGTAAGATATATGTATATGTGTGTATATATATATATATATATATATATATATATATATATATATATATATATATATATATATATATATATATATGGTCCTAAATAGCCTAATATTTATTTTAATATTTCATTTTTATTTTATAATTAGATAAATTATACTTATATAAATAAATTAAATAAATATACATTTCTATATTTTTATTTTTTCAGTGTGAACAGTCAATATCAGTGGGAAATCCATAATGATAACCTGCTACCCATTCCTGACCCTCTCTTGCTGAAGCCTGGAAGTATTCACAACAAATTAATTGCACAGCTAATCACACTGGTCGGGCTGTTCAGCAGTGTTTTCTTAAGTGTCTAGGTTCTCAGTTTTGCTAATACCTCTGGTCCAGGCTCTCTTCTGCGCTTCCTCAGGATGAGTTTTTGAAAATAATTTCTTCTGGATTTAGGGAGAAAACACTCAGCTCTAGTGGGCCACAACAAATAAATGAATGGACGGGACACAGTGTTCGGAAGAAAAAAAAGTTAGATATCCTAGAAACTTAAAACACCTAAACACTGAACACTTAATGCATTTTTGTCCTCCTCACATTTTCTGAATTCATTAATATTCCACAGGCTGCCAGTTGACATTCTATCCTACAGGAACCACATTAAACAATTTAAGTTCAGGTTCCACAGAGTTTCTAGCTGTATGTCCATGATGGCTGAAGCCCATGATTAGCTCTCCATGTGAAAATATTTCTCTTTGTTTCATTAATGGTGCTCTTTGTAGGGCCCATTTGTCATTGCATCGGGGAAGTTCCTGATGCAATCATTAAAGAGATGTTTTTATGAATGGGGCCCTGACAGGTGAATGTGAGCTTACAACGCTAGAGGAAAGAGCTCTGTCCTCACCCGCACTGACCTGGGATGATATACATCACAGTGATGGCCCTGGCTCGCTCTCCTGTTTCTCATTTTCTGCGTACAGTCACACAGAAACACAGAGAGACACCACGCACACAGATATGCACAGGCACACAGATTCATTCTATATCCTTGAAGTGTTTAGGGCCCTGGTCTTTCAGCAGTGTTGGTGACTGGTGTTGAGGTGAGTCTGTGATAAAAGAGAAACCAGAGAGGACGGGGATGCTGTCTTCTCTGGTTTCCTCTCTGGGCTTTGATCTACTCCAACACTAATAAGTGGCCTCTGAGAGCATGAAAATTTGTTCAAGTATGATAAGTGAGCATTAGAGTAGGTGTATTTATTTATCCGGATAATCATTTCTTGCAGAACTTCCCCGCGTATTAAATTCACAGGCCTCAGTTGTGTGCTTGAAGGGTGCAGAGCGTGGAGGTGTGTGTCGCAATAAGCGGCTCGCTGTCCTCTTGTCTTTGTGTCTCTCTAGGAGCAGGACTTGTCACCATGTGTGTCTTCCATCAGACCAGCTCCCACCTTCCTCCTCCCTACCCAACAGCCTTGGATCACAGAACAAGCAGAAGTACCCCTCTCATTAGCCTCATTGTCCCTTTCATTTCATTCTTTCTATTTTATCTATAAAGCTCCACTACTTCATCATTACTATTCTTAGTCCACCCATTTTCTGACTCCTTTTTCTCACTGACTTCCTACCCTCTCACCAGTCTCACCTCTCTAATCATGTCCCTCTCGGACTCCACCTCTCATTTCGTCCCTGTCTCCTATTATTCTGCCCCTCTTCTCCCCTGTTCCTCTTGGCTCTTTTTCTCTTTCTCTAAGTGAGCGTTGATTGGCCAAGCTTTGCTCCAGTCAGAATTCCCCAGTTAACCATGCTCACACACAATTAGACAAATCTCTCTTCGAATCAACTTTTTTGCATTTTTGGCACCGGTAGACAGATGCCAATCTCCTGCACATAGCTAGCCTCAGCACAGAAAACTCCCTCTGTTAGTGCATTTGATTTCCTTCGTGGTTCTATTCTGTCCTGTTCTGTATGACCTTCCTCAAAACAATCTGTAATCTGTCAGCTATGTGAGTGTAATATTGCTCCCCATGACTTTGCATGTGTTTTTTCACCCTTTGGCTGTTTGGCTTGGTGTGTCCACAATGCAGACAGTAGGCCTGGAACTCCCCTGAGCGACGACCGATAATGTAGGGCTGGGCGATAATTCAGTGTTATGATTTATCATCTCTCCAAAAAAATGTATCATACCTAATTGTCCATACATGTGCAAGGGTTAGATATTATAGTTTACAATTTCCTGTCTAAATGAATGATAAAAAGTTCTGTTTTATCAAAATGCGTCACAGCATAGGAACTGCTGAGATCTTCTTTTTAAAATGATTTTGAATGATTACCTATCACCCTATTCATTTTGCCCACTCCTATGTTAAATAGCATTTTTAAGCCTCTTGCTGCACTCAAAGGAATGTGTGCTCTCAAAACACTCACTTGTTTTGAGAGTTCTGTTCATAGAGAACAAAGTGTGGGGGGAAAAAAGTCAGATTCAGTAATATACAACAACAACACTGTCCTGTTTTTGCAGGAGGTGTGTATGTGGTTTGTGTGCGTGCGTGCATGTGTGTGCCTGTTTGCCTGAAAAAAAGCCATACTCTTTCTCACTTTTGAAAGTTTTTGTTATCTGCAAGTATATGAGTTCACTTCATGATGACTCAAAGGTTTTCATAACAAACTTGTGTGTATGTGATTGCCAGATAGAGCAGCTGAAGCAGGAGCTGAACAGAAAGGAGTCAGAGATGCAGGCCCTGCAGACCAAACTGGAAACACTGACCAATCAGAACTCAGACTGCAAGCAACACATCGAGGTGCTAAAGGAGTCGCTCAGCGCCAAGGAGCAACGTGCCAGTACGCTGCAGACGGAGGTCAGTGTGCACATGCTCAGACGCACATGCACACACACACACACACACATGGACACACTTGCACATACACACAGACATAAAAAAATCTCCAGCTATACAAACACACACAAATACACCCACACAGATACAAACACTCACCATGATGCACGAAGCCACTCCAGCCTCCTGAAAAACACTTCTAAGTATACACACAGCCTCAGATATATGAGGCTGCCTGAAAGTGATGATGTCTGAAGATCACTACAACAATAACAGTATCAAGGGCCATAATATGTTGAGGCTGTTTGTGTTGTCTAGACTGTTAAAACAATGATGGCAAATTTACAGTGATGTTGATCAAGGTGCACCGTTCCTGGAAAAATAGCCTTTATGACCAAGTTGCATGCACAGATACATGCATCAACATCAACACACATAAGGACCTACTGCTGTAATGCACCTGTTCTCAGATACACATCCTAAAAGAAAGTGTGCAAGTGTACAAGCCTGTGCAAGCCTGTCTTCTTCTGCCTTGGTTTCTTTCCCTTCCTGTGTTTTTAAAGGACAAGGAGGTGGGTGGAAAAAATGCCTATGCGTGTGGCGCCTTTAGTCCACCAGTGGGCTTGTACGTGTGGGCGGGTCAGTCAGTCAGAAGGCTGTAGAAAGCTGGCTGCTTTTCCTTCTTCATCTTTGAAGTTTTTTTTAACTCTATGACTCTAATGATTTTATCACTGCTGTTAGGAATGGAGGCAGGTTGCATGTTGGGAGTTAGAGGTGTGTATGTGTGTGTGTGGGGTGGGGTGGGGGAGCGGAGATCATTTAGCATTTTTCTCCATCACTCTCTAGACTTGGAACTGATACTTTAGATCTCTTTGTGTTCAGCAGTTGAGAGCAGTCTGCTAACTATGTCCACTCATCATTACAGGAAGCAATTTGGGACAAAATTAGGCCTAATTGTCCATACATGTGCAAGGAATTTTGGCCCTCGCAGTTAGCTGAATACATCATACTTAAAGGAATTGGTTTTCAGTGGGTGGTTTTTTTTATGTGTGGGCATGTCTTGGTTTGTGTGTCCAACTAAAATGAACTAAAGAAATTTTTATTTGTGTGTGTGTGTATCATTTTGCCGCAGGTGTAACTTTATGGCAAGATCCGGAGATATGTCACTCACAGTCATTTTATGATTTGCCCTCCCAGATTAACTCTTTCATGTGCCCACTGCAATCTTAACCCACCAAGAGAGAGAGATAAAGGGAGAGAGGAGCTCCTCAGTCTGTGGTTTGGTTCCACAACTTTGTTGTCTTTGTTTTAACAAGTTTTGCTGACAGTAGACCAATAGAATTTATTCATTACATATTTATTTAGTCTACCTGATTATATTTAGTAGTAACTGCATCTATTTGCAGCTGAAGATAAGTGTTAGCTGTGATGCACTGCGACACAGATGGCTAAAGTCTGCTAATATTACAGCCAATATCAGTTTTAACTGTCAGTGGAAATCTGTATGTGGATGCAACACAGTGTGTTCTCATGTGTGTGGGTGCAATGCAGGTTCAGTAAAAGGTTACCTACCCTAAAGCTTATGAGATGTCTTTAAAGAGCAACTGACAGAATGCTGATACACAACACAGCAGAGAGCAATAACAGTGACTTCAGTCTCCCCAAGTGTCCACCCTCACTGACTGCCAAGACGCTGGTTCAGGGCCATTTGACCCGCTAGCTTAATGTTAGCTTAGTGAGGCTTCACTGGATGATTTAGAGTCCCCACACACATGCACACAACTGACATCAACATGATCACCTCTACATCATAGATCATAATTCATGAATATACCCCTTTCAGAATAAACTGTGCAGGTGAGGATTTAGGTGCCAGAGGTTACATTTAGTAGTAACCTTTGATAGTTTATGCAGTGTATTACACACATTGATATTATACCATTAAATTATATTATTCTTGTTGGTTAAAACTGTTGCTGTTAAGCGATTTCCAGTAAATGTCTCTGCTGCAATTGAAATGAGAATTATGCCCTTGAGAGAACAGGTGGTGGTTGTGTATCTGTGTCTGTTAATGTGTGTATGTATGTTTATAGGAATGATATATATAATTGGCTGTAATGCTCCTGACACAGTGCTCTGTAGCCTTTATACTTGTCACTTCTCATAGGCTACTAAAGTCCTGATCACACAGACAGTCATAAATATACACACAAAAACACATACGCTGTGAGAGCTAATTACTGGACTCTCATCCCCGATCTGGAGTAGTTTTTTCCTGCAATTGAAGTGGCATTTTCCCCCACTTGGGAAAGGCTAAGGTTTCCTGGGCTAAGTGGGCAGACCAGGGGATGGGTAAAGATATTGAGTGTGCTTGAGGCCAACTGTGGTTCTGCATTCCTCTGCTGCCTGTCAGTCATTTAGTTAGAGAGGATAGTGATTCTCCCAGGATCTCCCTTCTCACCTCATTCCTTCCATCCACTCATTATTACTTCATCTCCCCTCAGCATTTTGTTTCAGCTTTCCCACATCTCATTTAAAATTCCTCAATAGCCACGTGCTTCCTTTTGGTCCAACTGTTGGTCTATCATACCCCTCCCCATATATATATGTGTGTGTGTGTGTGTGTGCTCCTGTGAGTGCCAGGTGGGTCTCATCATGAATGACAGTGATTGGTAGAGTAGTCCACTCCCCCAGAGACAGACTGGTGTCTCCCAGACCCGAGGAGCAGCTTCATCTCACAGACACTTGTCTCTAAAAGCAATTCACGTCAGGATGGGACTGAGAAGGGACTGGCCGCTGAACAGAGCAGGCACTGTGAGCGAGGGAATGAGAAAATGGAAGTGTATTTATTTGTCAGTCAAAGTTAAGGACAGCTTCTAAATGGGCGTGATTGAATCTGTCTCCAGATAACTGGAAAATGTGGAAAATAATGAGTGTGTGCATGTGTGCGTGTGAGCATTGTGAGTCTGCTGCCCACGTCTGTGGAAACTTAACCCTTTAATACAGTAGGTATATGTGTCTTTCCTGCCCCGATCGGGACAATGTGGGGCTGTAACTATACTCCGGCAGATCAGGTAACCTATCAGAGATCTTCCTGCATATTTAACCAGCCAGCAACAAAGGAGCAGGCCACAACCTCAGTAAAAAAAGGGGGTTGCTGGTACTTTGTCTGTGTTTACTTTTATTTGAGGACATAGAATATGAACATTTGACTAAAGTGGCCAAATCAGATTGTGGGTCTGTTTGTTTGATCTAGCAGTGCCTAGATTTTACATGGGCAAAACATAACATGCATGGTATGGAGTAAGAACAAAAAGTACAATACAACCAGTTTATTATCATGTTACAATTACACCAGTAAAAATGAATACAAATCTTGCGTACAAGATAGCAAAGCAAGCATGCAAAGCAGGTTTAACACTATAATAATAAAAAATATACGACTACTACTAATAATAATGATGTGTAATTTTAATATAAAGTGTAAAAAATAGATAGAAGTGTAAAGTGTAAAAAAAAGAAAAAAAAACCAAAAATATATATATAAAATGACATGAATTCAGAATTGATTGGAAGTAACATTTTGAGCTTAATACACTGCAAGCCATATTATTTGTATTTAAGATATTTAAGTTGAAAAAACTCAAAACGTGTCTTGTTTACTAATAAACACACAATGCAGAAAGGTATTGAATTTAGATTTGGGGTGTCGGCTCTACCCAGGATCACCCTCACCTGCTGAGTAAAGTTAAAATTTTTTATGCACTTTGGGTACTCCAGGTGCAGCTCATTGGAGGCGCGTTGTCCTATAAGTACATCCCTGACAACACTGCCTTTTGACATGATTCCTGCTTTTGATGAGTTCAGGTGAGGAGAAGCCAGGCTTCACAAACTCATTTTGTTTGAAGGCATTCTTTGTAACTGCAACACAACGTGGATTATCTCCAGCTCCCTGTACTGTCTGTCTTACCACAGGGCTTATTTGTTTAACCCATTCTCTATGGCCAAAATGTCTTCAATATTTCTATTTCTTTATATTTTTTGGCATTACAAAGAGAATATATGGCCTGTAGTAGCACCTTTAATGTGGAAAACCACTTTGGAGCCATAGCCACAAGTCTGAACCAATTCTGTGTCAACAGCATGAATGATTTCTTTGCGTTTTTATCTGACCTGTTATTACTATCTCTGCTGTCTTCTTTAGTTGTAACTCTAAATCCTGGAGAATTACATAATTTGAGTTATTACCTTCATTTTTTGGATGCAACAAATCATGTTGTATTTAATGTTTTTGTCAGCAATTAGTTATAGTTTTCATTCTGTGATGATCAATAATCTTTGATTTATATATTGAGAACTGGAGGCGTGTATTTTGCAGGTGGCTACTTATCCACACAGGGGAAATCCAGACCTCAAGTAGGCTCAAGGTGCTTAAGTTAAAGTCTGAATCAGGCACATAAATAACACAGCCATATAACATTTGATATTTTATTCATTGATTGCCAGCAGAAGTGTGAGAAGCAGCACGCCTTTAATGCACATTTTGCGATGTGGCAACATGTCCGTGTTTAGAGAGAACACAGCCTGTGGTATTTCAATTGAAGTTTCTCAGATGTGACCTCAAATATCTTGTGTTCTCTTTCATCACCAGCGTTTGCAGCGTGTCTGCCAGAAGACCTCCACTGAGTTTTGATTCTGAGGTTGAGGTGTAATGACTCGAAGAAGACATAAATGATTCAAAAATGACTTGCTAACATCAACCGTGGCGACGGTGATGAATATGGAAAACAAGAGGAAAAAAAAAAGAATCTGGAGTTGGAGAGGGCAAGAATCGAGGATAGATGGAGCAACAGGAGGAAGTGGGAAGTGAGAGAATAGAGTTTTTTGATGGATGTAGAAGGCTGTGGGCTTTTGTCAGTGAGCGATGCGATGGTACGGTGTGCTGTGGTCCCTGCTGGAGTATTTTTGTTGATCTTTCCTTGTTCTCTTTGCTGATTGATGGTTCGCATAGGTAGTGAGGCGGAGAAAAGATGTGGTCTCAACGTGGTTACACTCCACCCTGGACTCTCCCCCCACTGTGTTCTCTCTCTCTGTCTTTCTTTCTGCCTCATTCCCTTTTGCTTCTTTTGTCCATGTTTTCTCTTACTTCATTCTGCCTCCATCAGCCTTCTCGCCCCACACTTTGTCGCCTACCTCTCCTTTTTATTTTTCCATTCTCATCCCCCACCAGTTGATAGAACTACAATAGAGGCTGAATAACAGATTAAAGGGAGGTGAGAACTTGATGAACTCTCTGAAGAGGACAGTGAGGTTGTTGGCATAAGTGAATTGGAAACAGTTCTTGTTTTAGGCTGACCACTAATTGTCAACTTCACATTTCAAACCCTGGACCTGTTGTGATGAGTCCCAACCACTGCAAACCAGTTTTAATATGACCTCATTTGAACTTGACTGACCATGGTCACTATTCTCAGACCCAACAGCATACTCACGGGTTCCTGGGGTGGTGCGGTTTGGGATGCAGTGTGAGTAGCAAAGCGTCAGGGCCCCCCAGAACAAACATGGGACGATCCAAAATAAAGCCCCCGCGAGTTCTTCAGAGGCCATGTGGAAAAGCCATAAAGTGGAGTTATAGGGGTCAGAAGGGGGATGAGATATTTAATGGTTTACACAGGGAACGAGGTAAATATGTGCACGACTGAAGGCGCCGACGAGCACAAGTGTTACACAAAGTTACTTACGCATATGCGCAGGAAAACACACGTTAGTGTTGTCGTGCAAATGCTCATACCGCATGCCACAGCACAACTGATGCGTTAAGTTAGAGGACATCTGAGGTAAATGTCATTTGTGTGATGATTCATCCCACATGAAGGTCGTGGGAAGTGTGTGTGTGTGTGTGTGTGTGTGTGTGTGTGTGTGTTTGTGTGTGTGTGTGTGTGTGTGTGTGTGTGTGTGTGTGTGTGTGCGCTTGTGCATGTGCTCTCTCATGTTTTCCATTTTTGTACATTTTGAAACTAAACAAAAGCACACATAAACGGAGAGAGTAATGAGGGCTTTGTTTGGTCTGCTGTCAGTCAGCGGGTGGTTAACCAGAAGGCAGCGAGGTGCTGATAGAGACAGACCGGGACAATATGCTCCTTTGTTTTTATTCTGACCTCCTCTTCTTCAGGGTCGCTCTGCTTTATTCAGATCACTTAACCTCTAATTTCATACACACGTATAGACACATGCACAGGCAAACATACAAAGATAAGAAAACTGTTTTCTCTCTCACTAACAGGAAGTTCAATTTTTGTTAATAGAAAGTCTCTAATTAGACTGATTGAACCAGAGAAAAGCACAAATACAGGATGGAGTTTCCTCTCATCTCATCTTTAAGGAGTGTTAACATCCATATCCAATATCCTTTTGCTGAGGGTATATATATATATATATATATATATATATATATATATATATATATATATATATATATCAAATGGCTACCATCCATCCGTTATCTATATTGCTTACCGTACAGGGTCACGGGGGACTGAAGCCCATCCCAGCTGATATTTGGCGAGGGCGGGGTACACCCTGGACAGAACGCCAGTCTATCACAGGGCTGACATATGGAGACAAACAACCATTCACGTTCACATTCACACATACGGGCTGTTTAGAGACATTTTTAGAGACTATCTAGGGACTGTTTAGATCAACTGAACATTTCAAATGAAATACATGTGTAAAGTGCGAAGGACCTGAGGAGACCCTAATTGACGAAATTATGAATATGATTGGTGGCTCATACCTAGAGGATTTTACTGGAGGATATAATCCAAAGGGAATGCACACAAACACACACAAATGCAGCTACACAGAGTCTACACTTTATTTATGTCTCTGATTTACATGCATCAGCCACCATGCGCTCCCTCCTGTGACAATACAGTATTTATGAGACAATACAGATCTCTGCTCTGCTGTTTTGGGAATGAACCAAGATATGACAGAATTCTTTGTTGCACCCCAGTCTTAAGTTATTTGTATGTAATGCAACTAAATAGCAAATACATTTGTAAGGAAGGAAATAAAGAGCTTTGAACATGTTTTGTGCAGTATATCATAAAAGGAAAGAAAAAGGTTACAAGCAAAAATGCCCCAATTTCAACCTTGAGTCTGCAGCCCTGGCTATTTCAAATATCCTGCACTGTTCTTCCAGTCGATGTCTTTCAAATCAGTGTTTTCTGTGCTAATAGGTGCTGAGGGTGTGTTAGACATGCTAGCAGACTGACAGACAGATCAAATGAAGAAGTGGTTTCACTCGTTGATCAAGCGGAAATTAAGAAGATTTCAGGCACTTACTATTGACTGCTCTGTTCTCCACATGTTAGCAAGAGTGACTGTTCAGTGTGGTTTGACAGGAAATGGATTCCCTGGAAACAGGATGTAGCAACTGGCGTGTGGTGCTGGAAATGATCAGGAAAAATAATCAAAGAAGGAGCAAGTGTTTATGAGGGGGAACGCCTGCAGCGCCTCTTCCTTTATATGTGTGTGTGTTTATGTGTGTGTGTGTGTGTGTGTGTGTGTGTGCCTCTGCTGGAGGATGTAATGATGATGGATGGCGGTAGAGAAAGGGATTGAGGCAGCTGTGTGCAGTGAGGGTTAGTGTGATAGCATTTGGGGTGAGTCCCTTACATTTTCTCTGTCAAAGATCCATCCACTTGTATGACACCAAAAGCATGGCATGATTGACCTTTATGCTTTGGCAGACAACATTCATTCATTTTGTCCACAAAGATCCTTTTGTCAGTGGATTCTGGGAGTTCTGTGTCTGTGCGTGTATGTATCCTTGTCTTTTTTTTTCACATCTGTGCTTTCCCATATTTGCTCTCTAGCCTGTGGGCAGACAGCTGTGTTGCCATGGTTTTATCAACAGATGTTGTGGTGTACAATGAGTCTGTGGGCCATTCTCCACCCTGCAGCCCCTGCTGTGAGGCAGTTTACATCCGCTTATTATCCCGAGCCGGCCCTGAGGTGATCTTTCCATTATACGATCCATGATCAGAGTTCTGACTGTTGCCTTATCCCCGGCTTTGATGACACACCTCAAATGACACCCAGCCTAAGCCCCAGGACAGGGAACGTCCCTCATTTCCGCACAGATCAGCCCTAGTGTCGTCATGTCTGGCGTGGCTCGCTCAGGTGGAGAGGAAATCTTCTGTGTGTGTGCATATGCTTGCTCATACAGTATGTGTGTGTGTGTGTGTCTGTATGTGTGTGTCAAACAAGAGAACCCAGAAACAGTGCATTGTCTTGTGGAAGCCCTTGTTCACAGTTGCTCTGTGAAGTGCTTCATTCTCGCAGTTGACATTGCAGCTTCCACCTGCACCTGTGTGCACCCATGCATGAATGGTCTCATGAAAAAAATCACTTTCGGTCTTCAGGCTTTCTAACCTCACAACCTCCAACAGTGACCTCCTGAAATCTATTGGAAGTTTCTATTGCCTCATTAGGAAACTATGGATCATTTAGCACCACTGTTTCTCACATCTGTGTGAGTAAAAGAGACCGACAGTCAGGTGCTTATACACCATCTGTATGAGGCAGTGTAGTGTATATACTGTAAATGTGCGCCTTTTATAAGCTGGATTGGCCAATTTTTTATTCACCTTTCAGCGATCTTTAGTAATGCAAACATTAATCAGAGTGGAAGCAAAACCGACAGCAATTGGCTGTTTGAACCCAGGAGTCCACATTCATTCCCTTCCTTCTTCATCATATGAGAGCATGTTGGTCTCTCTTTGCTGCATACATTTCACCCAAAAGAGATATTTGACTGATTATAGCTGGTATGGGAGACTTTCTGGTGGTCTAAAATCATCTTGAAATGAAATAACCTTCCTTCTTTCAGTGATACAGTCCAGACTTGGCCACATTAATGGCTAGACAAACATGAATTAGTTGAATATTATGTCATAAATTTAGATGATTAATTTCACAGTACAGGCCTTTAAATAAATTAAGTCTAACGACAGCCCTTTGCTGTATTTACACAGGCTGGCTGGATGTCATACAGCTAGAGAATTGAATCGCTCACACAGCTGTGTGTAGTGCACCACAGCAGCCTGAGCTGATCCCAGTTCAGATGCCAGATACACTCCACTCGACTCACTCTTGGGATTTAAGAACTTTTATGGTGGTGTTGTCAGCTGAGGTGACATTCAAACTTCTTTTTTTTCAGCAGCACAAAAAATGAGTATAGCTCATGGTGTGGGTGTGTGTGTGTGTGTGTGTGTGTGTGTGTGTATGTGTGATTAAGAGTTAGATTGGAAAGGATTTGAGATCATATTAGGAATGTTTTTCTGATCAAGCTACAACTCTGCTCGCAATATTGGACTCCCAGGTGGGTGAGTGAGAGTGCAACTGTTAGCATGCAAGTGTTGGTGCGTCCCCAGGCCTTTGCTGTGGTCTCCCCATCATCTCTGGTTCTGCCGCTTTGACTGCGGTCCTCTCATATAATCTATGTGTTGTTTATTGCGGACCCGAGCTGACACTGGGACTGATACCTTTGCAGATTCGCCTGCCAGAAAAACTTTTATGATGAAATGTGAGGCAGGAAAAAGGGAGGTGAGGACAAACAGAGAAGCTGTTTTCTTTAAGCCTCTGTTTTACTTTTTTAACCAGTGTCCGGAATCCACATTTGGCTGTCATTGCAAGCAATGAGAGAGGAAGTCAAGGAAAGAATGAGTTTGAGAGTGTGTTTGAATGAGTGTGAGAATGAATGAGTTGCATTTTTGTGGATGCATGCATGTTTAATTGCAGGTGCATGCATGTGTGCATAGAGAAAACTGTTGAATAAATAAATGCATGTGTGCATGCACACCTTAGAATGCTTTTTGGTTTGTGACTTTCTTTGTTTAACTAAATACCATGTATTGCCAAGAATTAATAGTTTTGCAACCACAGAATCTTGAAAACATATCAAGGTCATTTTTTAAAATGATATGGTGCTGAGTGAGGGGCTGGAAAGCGTAAGTGAGGTTATGGGGGGAGATGGGGTGATAGAGATGTGTTTTTAATTCATCTGTTCAGAGGAACGCCTCAGTGCAATTGCCAAAGTCCTATTAGATTTTAACTCTGTGAAACTGGACAGCTGCGGGCCCCTCTACTTCTCTTCCTCACCTTTCTCTTTCTTTCTTTTTCTCATGCACATAAAAAAGCTGCGATTACAAAACAGAATGTAGTCCCTAGTGTCCAATTGCGGAGGTAGAATGAGTAACCCGGTTGTCCTGGAGACTGTAGGAGTTCTGCTTTGAATGTTATCACTCTCATATGGAAACACAAATCCACACAGAATTGCACAAACCTACAAGGTCACGGCTGGGAAATGTGGGTCTGTCCCAAAGACAACCTGGCTAGAGGACTTGAGGGATTTGTCACACCGACACATCACTTTGTCTCACCACAGGACCCACACAATTAAATGGCAATAGGAAAACTCCTGGAGTGTTTGGAGCATGGCTGGAGGGACGGAGTGTTGAAAGAGAGGTAGAAGTGGCCCGGATGAGAGAGAGAGATGTTGTTGGAAGATGACATTGAGAAGAAGGGGAAGCGAGTGAAAGGGGAAATTGGAGAGGAAATTGAAGGAGAAGAGAGAGGTTAATCACCCTGACTTGTTAGCTGTCTATCATCTCAGCATGTGTGCCAGCTGATAAAGCCATACAGTATTTCCTGTAACAGACCTGCTGATGGAGAAGTAGTTTTAGCCAATGGAAGAGCAGCATGTCAGTGGTGTTAATATGCTCCAGCCAAATGATCTGTGAAGAATTCCCATCATCTCCATCCACCGTCTTTCACCCTTTCATTTATCTCTCCTCAAGCTCTCCATCCTTTCATCCCTCAGTCCTCATCTATCCTCCTTTCTCCTTGTTTTTCATGTACTGTGTCTGGCAGCAATGAGTGCTTTAAGAGGGTATTAGCAGGGTGTCTGTACAGTACTATCACAGCTTAGTGGGCCAGTGCAGGTGAGACAGCAGGGATTTCCTGTTAGGCCTCTCTGCTACATTCTTGCTAAATTGCTCCATGCCAGGTGGGGTTAGAGGGGAGGGGGTTTCTCTTCCTCTTTCTCATACACACAGTGACAAACACACAAGTGCATGCACACACAGTTCTGCAGCAGCACATGGGCATCAGAGCACGATAACGTGCAGGTACTAACGTACTGTACGTACAAAGGATTAGTGGTGTCACTAGTGTGCGTTTGAGTGTGTGCCAGCCAGTGTGCGATGGGGGAGGACAGAGCAGGGCTCAGTATTAGACTCTGGTTGTCTGCCAGAGAAGCAATATGAGATAAATACTTCATCATCTTACACCTGGGGGTCCTGGACTGCTTCTAATGCTGCTACTTGAGAGGAAGCCTGTGTGTCTGAAGGCCTGCATGGTGCACTCTCATTTTACACATGCACACACATTCAAGCAGGTAGGCACTAAATGAGGTCCAACGCAGCTGTCCATCCCAATTGTGTTGTTAGTATATTTGTTGTGTTACTTTCCATTTATGGAGTTATTAGTGCCAAATATTTTTGTTATCCACTACTGATTGTTGCTTGTTGGTTACTAAAATACTAAATCAGCAAGATCTCAGTGTGAACAGACTCCTTTAACTCTCATAGATATCAAATAAATAAACTGTAGTAGAGAAAAAAGTACAGTTGTACAGCAGTGTTTGCTCAGTTGAAGCTAAAAATAGAAGTCTATTAGAAACATACTGGAGTTGAAGCATTATCGCTCCTTACATCTGATCTTAGAACAGCTGTCTGTCCCATAAAAGACCTGATGCCTGTTTGCATAATGTAATTTACTGCCCACTTGAGGTGGCAGCAGGGTATTGTCCCTGAAAGCTAGCTTGCCTTCCAGCTGTTGTACCTATTGTTTTTGTCATTTTCGTGGGTGTGACTGTGTCCCATTGACAAAGACCTGGGCGAGCGAAAGGGTCAGCAGCATGCACATTGAGGATAATCCTGGGATCTTTGACCGGTGATTAGCTACAGCCAAAGGGTGCTAGCAAAGAGACGGTATGCTAGGCAAGCTATCGTTGACTCAGCCTCATGCTCAGCCTCTACTGCACTGAGATCAGTTATGACATTGCATGCAATATCTGCGCGCATCCGCAGACGTGCGTGGAAACTAAACAGGCGAATTAAGCGTTAAGAGGAAGCAGTAGCAAGAAAACGAGCAAATTACACTAATTTATCATCTCTGTGTAAGGTCTGCAGTAAGTTTGAGAAGTTTGAGACTGAATGTTGTTACAGAAGTAGCACAGCTCCTTTCAAGAATAGCTCAGTAGGGAGGTTTCGTGCATAGCGGGAGGGAAAAAGAGAGAGAGGGACAGCAGTTAGCAGTGTAGCTGTGAAAGTATTGCAATGTATGTGCACTTTAGGCTGTTTGTCAGTGAATAAATGCTATGCCTTCTCAAGACCGGAGTTCCCGCATCTGTGTTTCAAATACAACTAACAACAACGAGGCTAGACAATACAGGTTTGTCATTGTCATTGGAGTGTGTCATATTTTTTTCTGCACTAAACATTTGACATGTCCACTGTTCAGGGGAATAATCTGAAAACTTCTTCAGGCAGGAAAGACAAATGTGAATATGTCCAGGCAGAGAGCAGCAAGATGCAGGAGAAGACAGGCAGCAAAAAAATCATGAGACAGGACAGGCCCTGGATGTATGACAAACTTGATTTTCTACTGTCATGAAAAGGTATGTTTTAGTCAGTTCCATATTTTTGCGGTTAATGTAGTACACAGCTGCATTGCTGAGTTAGGTTGGGGTGGGGTGATAGTTGGCTGCTGGGTTTTGCTTGCCTATGTATAAAAATCACTGCATGCCACTGTTCGGTACAGTACTTGAGTAAATGTACTCAGTTACTTTTCTTCAGTGGCTCCAACACACTCCCTTCCTTGATGAGTCTCCTTCAGAGCCATGTGAAAAGGTCGGGAAATAAGCTGTGGAGCACAACAGAGCCTGTGCTTTATGTGTTCTCGCAACGTCCCCTCAGTGTCCAAGTAACACTTGTTAAAACAACTGTTAACAAGCTCACCCTTACTGCTTCCCTTTATCTAGGTCTGCGTGTGTGTGTCTTGAATTCATATAAAACACACATGCACATCTTAAAATTAGGTTCAAATGGGTTCACTCATTGTGCAATGGCAAAAAGTGCTGGAAATGTAATCAGGTGTTGAAGAGCAACAGAGGAGTGCATAGTCTGTTCTTGACAGCCAGCTGAGTGTGTGTATATATGTGTTTGTGCATATGTGTGTGTGTGTGTGACTGTAGGCGGTGCAGCAGAACACAGATACATGTCCAAAAAGAAGTTCTGGAGTGAGCTCAGATATCACTCATCTCACTGCACACAGCCAGATATTGAGGATTTTTAATGTGTGAGTGTGAAGTGTGTGAGCAGTCTGATCTGTGGCAGCGCTGGCCCAATCATATAACACTCTCAATAACAAATGATGGGATAGGCTCCAGGCTTCTTGTCTCTCACACACACATTTTTACTGCATCAGTCCATGGTGGTTCATATTATGGACATTAGGTCAAAGCTGAACTTTTACTACTTCCAAATGTCAACAAGTAAATGTGTTGAGCCGTGTCAGTTCCAGTACTGAATAATAACACATGGGCCACCTGACTGAGAACTGGAAAAAATGGTGTAATCTTTCCTGATCTTTTTTCTGTATTTCTTTGTATATTTGTAAGTGTTTTTCATGCTCTGCTTCCTCCTAAAACATCTATTTCACATTACTTCCCACATGCTTGCCTCTCCCTCTGCCTGTGTGGATAAATTGTATGAATATTGGGTTCTATCAACCACTCTGACTCTTATTTCACCTGTTTTCTTGCCTCTCAGTCTATTCGTGTAAGTGTTTGTGGTATACACCAATCTATGTCTGAATATATTTCAGCCTAACTCCCTATTGACTTCTTATCTGCCCTTTTTTGGTCTATTCTAGGTAGATGCTCTGCGGGTGCGTCTGGAGGAGAAGGAGCAGTTCCTGACCAAGAAGACCAAGCAGCTGCAGGACCTGACTGATGAAAAGAGCACACTAACAGGAGAAATCAGGGACATGAAGGACATGCTGGACGTCAAGGAAAGGAAGGTTAATGTCCTACAGAAGAAGGTACGTTAATCCAGCTAACTACAGCATTATACAGTGTCTGTAAGTCTTGCACCCACTATAGCCATACCTAAAGCTCCTTTTAAGCTGGTTGAACTTCTTTTAAAGGAAAGTGTGACAATGGGAGAAGGAGTCCACACCCACTAGAGAGGCCAGAACTTTCGCTCTCACTGCTCCCCAATCAGATTCACGTTTGTCAGGTATCAGCTCCAAATGAATGCTATCATTGCGTTGTGTCTGCCGGTTTGGCAAATACACATCTGTTGACTGACAAGTTCTCCATATTATGAGGTGAAAACATATTTGTGTTGTGCTTTCAGCTTGTTCAGCTGCCCCCATGTGACAAAAAATATCCCTTAATGCTGCTTTAATAAAGTGAACTGTGTGCTGATTATAGTTAGGAGTAGGGTTAGTTACACTTATATAAAAATGTAGAAAACTAGGAATCTTTCACTTAGCCTAATTGTTTCTTTCACATTTTATATTTGCCAGGAAAAACTATCTAACTATCTAACTAGTGAATTAAATCACTTTTTTAGGCAAACAAATAAGTGTACATATTTGATCAGTGACAGGTTTGTTGACTGTCACCACATCAGGTGTCTTTCCTTCTTTAACCAGCCATATTTATTCTCTGTACTGGTTCAGGCTGCATGATCATGTCATTAGCCGTGTGAATAGATGGAATAGACTGTTTGCTGTATCATTGAATGTGTATGTAGTGAGATCTGCTACTTATATTCGATTACCCTTACATATGGTAAATATATATGCACACCTGTGCTCTCTATCTCTCTCCCTCTCTCTCTCTCTCTCTCTCTCACACACACACACACACACACACACACACATACATGCACATACTCTTGTACTCACATGGCATGTCTCAAAGGCCTTAATGACTTTTATAAGGTTAGCTATTTAGACAGGGCCTGTGGCCACCTGTGGTGTGCATGTTGGCAATTCCTCTGTAGACCAATTACACACACATAAAGGTCCCCTCTCAACTTCCTTGTTTCCTCTCATGTCCTCAAATTAGATCTCCCTCTCTCTCCTCCCACCCTCCCCCTTGCTGAGTTTAATGAAAAAGGGCTCCAAAGGTCAAATGCAGTGCCATCAATCTGTGTGAGTGCATGTGTGTGTGCGTGAATATTTTCAAATACATTTTTATGTTTATGTGATCCCCAGGTGTTTCTGTGGGGCAAGTTAAAAGATGACCTTTACCTGCACCCTATACTCTGCTATGCTCCCCTCGATCCTACCTATAGGTCTTTATTCAAGGCACTTAATAAGCTTGTTTGTAGTTGATAAATAGGGCTCCTCTGCTTACTGACATTTCATTCATGTCGAATATGAACTTCATCTTTAGAAATCAAATGTTTGCTATTAGCTGCCAGGCCATTTGCAGGGTTTGGTTGGAAGTTTATAATTTACATTAAAAAGTTGAAAAGTTATCATTTGTGTAGTTTAAAAGAGATTTATTTTTCAATTTGTGTGTGCAGTTGTGCTGTGTTACTGTTGGATGATGGCTCCGCTGCTCCTCTGTTTTGTTTGTGCTGTTTGCAGTTGTGTTGATGGATAGCTTCTCACTCACTCACTAGTGTTTCTTCCTTCATTGATATTTGTTTGTCTGCGGCTTTGCAGAGAGGCTCACTCTTCTTCTGTGTTTCCCCTTTTCTCCTCTTTTTCTTTCTACAGCAGCTCAGACATATTGTCACTCTCCAGTTTTAAAAGCCTTCTTCCCAGTCATTTCATCATACCAAAATCTATGTTTTTAAAAGTAAGCAGTAATACAGCACACCTTAGAAAATAGTCACCAGTAAAATTAAGTATACATTACTTGTAGTAAAAAGACTGAAACACAAAACAATGTGTGTCTTTACTATTATGAGCCTGTTTCTTAAATATAGTAATGTACAATGAAAGGTAGAAGAAGTTATATTTGAATGAATAAGCAGGTCAAGTATTTTACAATGTGAACCGACAGGTGTTTCACTCCATTTGCCACACTGTATACACTGACTGAAATCTGATTGGTTTTCCAAGCTTCCTATTTCCCAACAGTCCCACGAGGCTATAACTTACAATGCTGTGTCCCGGGGGAAAGGCAGGAGTGGAGCTAAGAGTCAAAGCTGGTTTCCTTTCTGGGCTTCTGACTCTATAAGTTACTGCTGGCTTATTGTAAAACACACTGACAAGCTCTGGGTGTGTTTGAAGTCATTTCAGGATGTATAAAGTCTGAGACTCAAATCTAAATGCCAAGGATGTATTTCCTAACGAAGGGGTGATGGCTTTTTCTTTAGCAGTGAGGCTGATCCTACATCCAGCAAATCATCTGTATTGAGGATAACCTGAATGTAGTATCTTAAATTAGATTTGCAGTTCTCAGATTTTGGCATAATGTAGTCTTTGCTGTCAGCAAATGCTCAAATAACTCATTTGGACACTTGCTGTTAGAAGTCTACTGTATATTCAGTGTACTGTTGTCTAGTAAACATTTTAATTCTTCCCTAACTTTGGTTTTATTTTACAAAAACAGAAAGTTAGCATCCTGCATCTGTAAGTATTATAAATTATAAAGTCCTTACAATTCCCATGAAAAAATTTATTCATTCACCTCCAAAAGCACAGCTAACATCATGAAAAAAGCCTGGTATTTAGCTTTCATTTGACCACCAAATTATTTGGCAGCAAAGTTAAGGTGTATGTTGTACCATATGTAAAATATGTGGTGACAGCATTATTCAGCTGTCCAACAGTGAGCTACAGCAAAAGTTTGAGGTTTAATTGCAAAGTACTACACCACATTGATGCATTGAGGAAAATCTGAACTTAATGACTTTTAAGTCTTACTCACACAAACGTGCCACATCTTCAAAGTACTGACAGATAAATGTGATTATTTCAGATGGTTGTTTTGTAACTTGTAACAGTGCTGTGTATCCCTAAATATATACATATATACAAGTAATAATTATTCTTTCACAAGAATTTCTATGCTACTGCTATGTTTTTGCTGCAATCTTCCCATAATTTCTTGAACAATATTGAGATAAACCCTCTTCAATGAATGCTTTATTTATAGTATATACATGTACACATTAATACATATTATACATACACATGTTAATGGCATTGTGCAATTTATATACATTTTTAAATGGATGGTATGACTCAATTGAGCCGTTTCCGAGTCCATTGCTTTATCCAGCTTTTATCTTCAAGTTTCTTGGTGCAGGTGCAATTGCCATGTTCATCCCTGCAGATCCAAATTGAAGTGAAAGATGAATTGTCTGATGTGTTGACAACATTGGTTGTAATGGCTTTTTTGATTGGTCCCACAGTTGTCAGTAGTGGTATTTCTTCAATCACTGATGCATATTTCTTCTGCATCGTCATGTCTGCCTCTTTGCTCGAAGCCTCCCTCAGCTCCTGGATGTCTGTCTTGTCTGGAGTGTAGGCTTTCTTCATCTTTTCCATCTCCTCCTTTTCCAACTCAAAAGCCTTTCTCTCCTTACACATAGCATCTTTTTCAGCATTAAAGGCTTTCCTCCTCTTGCATTTAGCCTTTAATTCTTTATTGAAGGCTTTTCTTTCTTTTTCTATGTCTTCCTTCTCCAACTGGAAAGCCTCCCTCATTCTCTGGATGCCTGTCTTTTCTTGAATGTAGGCCTTCCTCAGCATTGCCATCTCTTCCTTTTCTATTTGGAAGTACTCCCTGTCTTTAATCATAGTATCATTTTCAGCTTTGAAGGCCTTCCTCTTCATATCTTGTGCCTTTAGTTCTTTGTTGAATGTTTCTGTTTCTTTTTCCATGTTCTCTTTTTCCAACTGGAAAGCCTCCCTCATTCTCTGGATGCCTGTCTTTTCTTGAATGTATGCCTTCCTCAACATTGCCATCTCTTCTTTTTCTATTTGGAAAGACTCCATGTCTTTAACCATAGCTTCATATTCTATATCGAAAGCCTTCCTCTTCATATCTTGTGCCTTTAGTTCTTTACTGAAGGATTTTTTTTCTTTTTCTATGTCTTCCTTCTCCAACTGGAAAGCCTCCCTCATTTTCTGGATGCCTGTCTTCTCTTGAATGTAGGCCTTCCTCAACATTGCCATCTCTTCCTTTTCTATTTGGAAGATCTCTATGTCTTTAATCATAGCTTCATATTCTGCATTAAAAGCCTTCCTCTTCATATCTTGTGCCTTCAGTTCTTTGTTGAAGGTTTCTGTTTCTTTTTCCATGTTCTCTTTTTCCAACTGGAAAGCCTCCCTCCTCCTCTGGATGTCTGCCTCTTCTTGAATGTAGACCATTGTAGTCATGTCCATCTCTTCCTTTTCAAAGTTGAAGACCTCCCCTTCTTCAAGCTTTGCATCTTTTTCATGTTTCATGTTCTCACTCTCCAACTGAAAAGCATTCCTCACCTCTGCCATTTCAGCACACTCTCTTTGAAAGGCCTCTCTCTCTCTGCTCATTCTGTGCCTTTCCATTTCCAGCTCCTCTTTCATCTTGTTTATGTGTGCCTCCTCACACAAAAGTTTCCTCCATGTTTCCTCAACAGGGAGTTTTTCAGCCTCTGCCTCCATTTGCCCCTCCAGCTTGTCTTTCTCCAGAGCGAGATGGACACATTCTTCTGTTTCACACAACAGAATCTCCTCATCACTGCTGCTCTTGATGGGATGCAAATACTCACTCTGCATCACTCCAATCATCTCTGGCTGGAGGTGATCATATTCTTTACCTTCATTGGTAAATTCCTAGAACAAAAAGAAATATTTTTGACATATCTTGAAGAAGACAACCTGTGTGTTTTAAATCATTCAAAGAACTTGATAATATCATTATGTGACACCTTGAAATACCACCAATCTCTGTTTAACCTTTCCCTTTTCTCAAATATGGGTAATGGGGAAATACCCATTCTACAAGATGCACTTTAACAAGTACATCATCATACAAATACATCAGTACCAAGTATCACTTCATTATAACAATAAAGCTGCATTACTTGATTGTTCTCCCAGGTCCAGTCATCCTGGTAGAGGAGACAGTTAGCCTCATAGTCCAGAGGGATCTCGTCGCTCTGAAACTGCTGGTCATTTTGAGCCAGCCAGTTCATCTCCATGCTCTGTGCTTGCTGTTCTTGCTGAAGCACATATGGTACATAGGGAGTCATCTGGAATGACAGAATGTGGCATTAGCTTGATAATTACAATAGTCATAAACACAAGGTTAACCCAAACTTGTTTGTTTTAATTTAAACAAACTATAAGGCAGAGCAAAGAGTGAATTTTTCACATGGGCCCTTGAAATGCTGATGGTGCAAGATGACTGTCTAATGATATCATTATGTGACACCTCAAAACAACATTGATCTCTGTTTAGCCTTTCCCCTTTCTGAAATATAGATAATGTTCTCTGCACTTGGGAAACACCCATTCTGCAAGAGGCACTTTAACAAGTACATCATCATACAAATACATCAGTACCAAGTATCACTTCATTATAACAATAAAGCTGCATTACTTGATTGTTCTCCCAGGTCCAGTCATCCTGGTAGAGGAGACAGTTAGCCTCATAGTCCAGAGGGATCTCGTCGCTCTGAAACTGCTGGTCATTTTGAGCCAGCCAGTTCATCTCCATGCTCTGTGCTTGCTGTTCTTGCTGAAGCACATATGGTACATAGGGAGTCATCTGGAATGACAGAATGTGGCATTAGCTTGATAATTACAATAGTCATAAACACAAGGTTAACCCAAACTTGTTTGTTTTAATTTAAACAAACTATAAGGCAGAGCAAAGAGTGAATTTTTCACATGGGCCCTTGAAATGCTGATGGTGCAAGATGACTGTCTAATGATATCATTATGTGACACCTCAAAACAACATTGATCTCTATTTAGCCTTTCCCCTTTCTGAAATATAGATAATGTTCTCTGCACTTGGGAAACACCCATTCTGCAAGAGGCACTTTAACAAGTACATCATCATACAAATACATCAGTACCAAGTATCACTTCATTATAACAATAAAGCTGCATTACTTGATTGTTCTCCCAGGTCCAGTCATCCTGGTAGAGGAGACAGTTAGCCTCATAGTCCAGAGGGATCTCGTCGCTCTGAAACTGCTGGTCATTTTGAGCCAGCCAGTTCATCTCCATGCTCTGTGCTTGCTGTTCTTGCTGAAGCACATATGGTACATAGGGAGTCATCTGGAATGACAGAATGTGGCATTAGCTTGATAATTACAATAGTTATAAACACATTGTTAACCTGTTTGTTTTAATTCAAACAGATTATAAGGCACAGCAAAGAGTGGATTTGTCCCGATGGGTCCTTGAAGTGCTGATGATGCAGGATGATCGTCAAGATATCATTATGTGACATCTTTAACGCCATTCGTCTCTATTTAGCTTTTCCCCTTTCTCAAATATGGATAATGTTCTTTACCCTTGAGAAACACCCATTATACAAGCTGCACTTTATCAGGTACATCATCATACAAATACATCAGTACCAAATATCACTTCATTATAACAATAAAGCTGCATTACTTGATTGTTCTCCCAGATCCATTGATCCTGGCAGAGGCTCTGAAAATGCTGGTCATTTTGAGCCAGCCAGTTCATCTCTATGCCCTGTGCTTGCTGTTCTTGGTGAAACACGTAAGGTACATAGAAAGTCACCTGGAATGACAAAATGTGGCATTAGCTTGATAATTACAGTAGTTATAAACACATTGGTAACCTAACCTGTTTGGTTTAATTCAAACAAGCTATAAGGCACAGCAAAGAGTGGATTTGTCCACATCGGTCCTTGTAGCACTGATAACGCAGGATGACTTTACATGAAAATGTAAAGTCCACATGGTAATCATATTAATTATAATAATTATAATAATAATGAGAAAAAGGATAATTGTGAGAAAACAGGAAAAAAGGCACAATGCATTTCAGTTGTAGCTGGTTGAGTTATTACACAGAACACAAATTTAAATCAGTTTTTGGACTCAACTGTTTACTTTTTTGGGCAATATTGAAGATTTTTACCTCTTTTGGACCTTGAGTAGTTATTTAAACAAACACATTGCACAGGCACATCAGGTACATAAGTGCGGTACTAGAGTAAATGCATTGAAATTAAATTCCATCACTGGAAAGTGAACTTAATTCTTGTGATCACTTGTTTGACAGAAACCATGGGCAAAATCATCTGTTACTGAATATGAAACAAATCACACCTGTTATACTGGCCCAGATAACCATCATTTCAAGTTTTTACATTCCATTTTACCATGTTTTAATGTTTTAACCAACTAACACTAACCCTCCTGGAAGTGGAAGTCAAAAAGTTTCGAAAAAATTGTCTAAAAAATACGGTACTTACCACTAAATAAGGTGGGGTCTGTAAAACTTCCATCAGTGAAGTTTCAGGGTACTTATTGCAAGTGCAATGGGTATTTTGCTTTTCAGTGTCTGAGTGTGTCCAATCTTCAGTGCTCGGTGTACTGAAATGACTGTTTTTCTCTAACCAGCAACTTTATAGAGTTGTTTGCATTGTGATGCCAGAGTTCTATGTTCTAAATTCTGTTTGCATCACAGTACAGTAATTTCTAAGTTCTGAATACATTAGGTCCAGGCCGTTGCCTAGGTTATCTCTAGTTCATACAAGGCAGAGCTCAATTTAAAGTCAAACTCAAAGTAGTTTCATTAATGTTGCACTACATTCAAAAATAATGCTGTCATCATAACTCATTTATGCTAAAATGTAGTAAACATCAAGTCCCCATTTTAAATGAATATATCACTCCAATGTTTCTTAACGGGTGACAAAATGCAGCAGTTTCATTCCCTCTCCTTGCTGACTGGTTGAAAATGTCATCAAGTGACATTGTGGAGCATTATAGGTCATCTCAGACCTATTTTTTTAAATCTACCGTCAGGTCTAACCTTTTTTTTTTTTTGATAGGCTTTGCTCAATATTTATGAGGCTCAGATTTATTTCATTAACATCCACTCAATCATATCTGTTTCAGCTCTAGCTAATATGTGTAATCTGTAGTTTGTCATCCTAATCTGCACTTCCTCATTTTGGGCTATGCTTCATCCTCTTTATCTTGTACTTTGTCAGGTTAATTCCAATACTAGCAAGCTAACATTAACGTTGGCAGGAGCTGTTGAGGACTGTAGCCACCTGCAACCTGAGATGATGGTGAGATACAGACACAGACTTAGAGGTGATGACTGCTTGAAAAGTGAGGACTCATGCAGGACACTATAGTGTTGTTCAACTCTTCAGTTACAAGATTTAGATATTGATTTACCAGGAACAAATCCATTTGTCCAAATGTTGTCAACAGTTTTTATAGGGACTCTTTCTTCAGTAGGCCATAGCTCCAATAACAGTAATAACAGTGAGGTCTGTGGATTACTCAGAGTAAGCGAGACATTGTTTCTGTAAAGAGATTTAGCTGCAGATTTTTTAAAATATATTTTTTTTCAGTACTGGAAGCACCACAAATGGAATCCCATTCATCTCCATTGTATTTGGGTGGCGCCAGAAAAACTGGCCAAACACTAGAAATTATCTGTATGGGTAGATACCTCAAGAGGACATGAGAAAATATGTTTCTTGTAATTTAGGTAAACCAACCCTGTAATGTGTTATGACTAATCATCCAATGGTAATATTTCACAAAAAGAAAATGCTGTTTTGGTCACATTGTCCAAATGGAATTCAAAACTTACATTGGAGTATAAAATACCGTGACACCTAGGTACTATTTAGGGAGCCACATATCCGTTTCCTTGACATAACACATCCTTTGACAACTCTGTGTAGGCTGAAGCCACACTATGTACTCTGACTTTCACTGTTTGATTTGTTTTCCAAATTTCCACTTTGCCAGCAGTTCTTGGAGGCGATAACTTACAGATTTGTATACAAGAGTAAAGACAGGAGTGTAGCTTGGAATCATAGTTTGTTTGCTCCCCAGTTTCAAACTGTAAATTATTGCATTCCAATCGTGAAAGACTTAGGCTGACCCTGTGTGTTTGAAGTCTTCCCAGAGCAGGATAAAACATTTTTCCTGAAAAATCTAAATATCAAGGGTAAATTTCCCTCACTCAAAGGGGGGATTTTTTGATATGACAAACTCTATTATATAGAAAAAAGAAAAGATGCACTAAAGATCATCCAAATGTGAATCAGTGCAGATGCATATTACAGTTCTGTGAATATATTTTTGCACCTTGCTATAAAGAAGTACTGCTTTTGTTTTCATGACAGAATAGGATGAAGTTCAGCTTAGATTATTTGAAAGTCAGTTGAGTGACAGGCCTCCATCTCATAAAATTATCAGCTCTGAATGAATCAACTAAACACAGTTCATGGGGCTATTAATCTCTTGTATATGTTCCCTCACTGATGAAAAGAGTCAATATCTATACCAGATACACACACACAGCTGGACAGCTTTGAGGGGTTAAGATGCATCTGTGTTATTACAACAAGCTATTTATCTTCACTACAAACAGGTTCAATTCCCCACCACCCAGAGTGTTGGTAATGACGCCACAGGCTGATGACAGGTCAACTGGTGCATGATAATGTGTTTCTGCCTTTGTGGGTGTGTGCATGTGCGTGCGTGCGTGCATGCATGCATGCAAACTCGCTCTCTTCCCAGTCACAAGGAATTGACATCTGGAGAACTAAAAGCAAAAACAGTCTGCACCGTGTGTATGTGGATGAAATATAAAATGGAACGGAAGAAGTTGAAAAAATATTAAACGTAAATAGCAACAGGGAGTCTGTTTGATGTATCAAACCGTAGTTTGTGAATCTCCTCATGTTGCAGTTTTGTACGCTTTGACTAGTAAATCATTCATTCCTCTTTTGCGTCATTGTTTTTTTCTTGGATTATTTTCTTAAACTGTCCTGACTTTTTATTTATTTCAGTTTTATTTGATTGATAGTGATTAAAACACTTGACTCTTTTTTTTTTAGCTTCACTCACTTTTCACATATTTTTTTCTACACATTTTTGAAGCATCAAGCTTCAAACTTAATGTTGATACAAATGAGCGTACTTCAGTAAAAACACACCTGCATCTGTTAGACTTCTTTGACTCTGAAGTTTAAGGGTCTTGCCCCCAATGTGGAACTTCTGGATGGTAAAGTTCCCTTTAGCTCTTTGGCCTTTCTTTTTAACACTGCAAGTGATTTAGAAAATTTAAATACCCAAGAAGTAACTCTCATACGCAGACAGACCAGTGCTAAGCACAGTGATCTACACTATGACCCATTTTGAAATTAAGAGTTCAATCTAGTGCTCTTATTGGTGCCCTATTTTCTGTCTCAGGAGAGTCTGAGGATTTTTATCTTTTCCTACAGGCCTCTCCATGGACAGTCACAACGACTCATAGCATGGTACCATGATGTCATTGCTGTAGTTTGAGCCCTACATTGATCCTAATAGTTAGAGGCTGAATTTAACTAAAAATAATGAGGAACTGGTCTATAAATGAAAATAGAAAAAGCATATGCTAGGTTTGTGCGGGCATTTTCGAATTTACGTATCACAACACAGAACAGTGGGAGCTCTGTTTGAGCCCTTGGTCTGTGAGACCATGACCAATGCATAATGATGGATTTATTTATTTATTTTTTCATTTTTGGTTCCTTTTTTTTTCTTTCGCTGGGGGGGTAGGGGTGTGGGAGGTGCACGCAGAGCCGGTTGTGGTGTGGTTTTGGCATACATGTGTTATTCATGTTCAAACATTGTGGTTGTCTCAATCCATATTCATGCTTTTAAAAAGCCAGGCTATGTGCATGGAAGTATAGTATCCCCTATCATGTTCCCTTCCTATAGCAACCACAGACAGGGAGATTCAGTTACGTCTGCATGGACTGTGCTGGGCATATGTGTGTATGTTTGCGTGTGTGTGTCTATACAGAAGGATGCCCTGTACTCAAGAGTCTCTGTTAGTTATGATAGTGTCAAGCAGGTCTCCATTAGACTTTCTCAGGGGAACCCAACTCTGCTTCAGTGCACCCTCTGCCAGACTCTTTCAGCACTTGCCCTGGCCTGGTGTCATCGCTGGCTCTGGCCTGGTGTCATCGGCACGGCTCCGCCTTTGATTGTGAGGAAAAGTAGAGAGAGAGAGGTAAATAGAGATGTTCCCTGGCCCTCTAGATTTCCTCTCTTTCCTCTCCCCCATTCTGCTCTCTCTCTCTGTGGAGCAATTGCCCGGCAGTCGGTTCATTTTTCATAATTTTATGAGGTTTCCCTTTAGTTGAAATAACAGTCCGTTGTCATCTTCCCTGGAATAAATGGATGCATACTGTCTAATGACTGTTAATGTATTAATTTGAGCTTACTACTGTTACCGTGCAGGCTTTTGCTGACCTTGTTTTCCCAAAACAACCTTCAGTGCTCCTTTCTCTCTCTTTTCTCTCCCTCCTCCCAAATGTTTTACACACCGCCCTAAAACAACACTGGCACTGTTGAGTGTGATGCATATGGATAGCAAGGGGAAGTGCTTCATGTTGATAGAGAGGAAAATATTAGTCCAGCATTGGCATAGTGTCTGTGTGTGTGTGTGTGTGTGTGTGTGTGTATGTGTGTGTATGTGTGTGTGTGTGTGTGTGTACTGTGTATAGACAAATATGAGCCTTACTTGCTGCTTTTAGAGTTTGTCCAGATGTGTATGACAGACAGTCTCTCTCTCTCTCTCTCTTCCCAGTCAAAACTACTTCCCGAAACAGTTATATGATAAATCTCTGATGACACGCCATCGCAAGAGCTGGGTATCGAACCTCACTACTTTTGAGTACTGACAGAAATGTGTCCATAGCATAGAGTATCAAAAAAGTTCAGCAAGCTGGGATCTAATGGTCTGTCAGATCTTGTTTATTTATTCTTTGGCCAGAAATTTCCTGATCTAAATCAGAAAACTTTACTTATTTCATGACATTTTTTATTTAGACAAAATTCTTGTACTGTTGCTTCAGTGAAGACAACATTAAAAACAGATGCATAAAGAAGAACCTGAGCCATATTTTGTCAAATGAAAAATTGTGATGTCTAGAAAAATATATTTATATTTGTTAAACTCTGTACTGAAACTCAGATATATTGTGTTAGTGCTGATATTGAAAAACTCTTAAAGATACCTAGCAGGGCTGCAGCTAAACAGTCAGTTTTCATTATTGATTAATCTGGTTGTTATTTTCTTGCTTAATCATTTTTTCAGTAAAATGTCATAGAAAAGTAAAAAATACCCATCACAATTTCCAGAAGACAAAGGTGACAAATTCATATTCCTTATTTTGCCTGGACAACAATCTTAAATCCAAAGATAATCAATTTATTATCAAATATGACAAACATTTTTGAGAAGTTACAACCAACTAATGTTTGAATGCGGATTATTATTATTTTTCATTTTCTTGATCAACTAAGCTAATTGTTGCAGCTCTAATGTCCAGTCCTAATACTATTACTACTTCTAGTTTAACAAAAACAAAATGACAAAGTAAATAATAAAGTAAAGAGCTGCGTAACCTGAATATCATTAGAGACTTTAAAGACTTTGGGCAGTCTATATGCATTGCCCCGGGCAAACAGCTGCAGTGTTGTTGGTTTGATAGCATCAGGTCATGAAAGATTATTCATCACAAAATTAGCAAATTGCATTAGCTTCCTAAATGTGGAGTGCTCTGATAATTGAACCTTCCTTAATGAGGATGTTTTGAGACACAAGCTATTAATCAGTGACAAACATACCTTAGCTAGATATATTGTAGGGTGCACTGTTAAGTATTCCAGGTGAGTGATTGTGTGTGTAACAGCTGTATTTCTCTCTGAGATGCTTAGATAATTTTTTACCATATGAGTATGTTCCTGCGTGTGAGCATGTGTGTGATCTTGATAGATCTGTGATGAGGCCACCAATGCCTTTCATCCTAATGGATTCCATCTGACCAATCACAGTGCAGAGACATGGCTACAGATAAGCCTGCTGGAGCTGGGGAGGTTCCGGTAAACAGCCTGTGATAGGCCCCCCTTGTATCCCCCTCTGCTCCTATCAGCAATCAGCCGGGGTTAATGGTGAGAGCCTGAGGCTGGCTGATTGGAGCCAGGCTACACATCAGTCAAGACAAACCCAGTGTTGGGCCATATGTCAGGCTGTAGCTATTCAAGTCCGTCTTCTGCCTGACCACAACAGGCACGCAACTGAAATTGTGCTTCAGTTCAAGAAATCAGAAATGTTTGATGACTCTCTGACTTGATGAAGATCTTGGACTTGACTGCATCCTGATGATGACACAAGCCATAACTCAGGCTGACCTGTTTTGACCTAACCTGTCGACAGTCCAGTTTTAGTATTTCATACTTTAAGACCTCAGACAGGCACTTCGGTCTCTGTGTAACCCTCTCAGATGAAAGTGGGTCACAGTTTGACTCTTGATCTCGCAGTTGAACCATATGACTGTATACTGTATTTGACCTTTCTGACCATATCTCTGTAAAGTGGGGCTGGGTCAGGAGCTACAGGTTGACACACAGCTGCTGTGGTCCCTGCAGGGTGGCCACATATTTTTTCCTTTCTTTCTTTCTTTCTTTCTTTCTTTCTTTCTTTCTTTCTTTCTTTCTTTCTTTCTTTCTTTCTTTCTTTCAGATCAAAGGGCTCCAATTCCCTCTCTCCAAAGAGGACAAAAAGAAAAGAATTAATACTAATGGTGCTGGGAGCAGAGGAATAAAGCGTCAGGGTAATTACCCAGCAATCACTGCAGCATTCCGCAGCTGAGGGGGGCAGAGATAGGGTCTTGAGCCTAAAGAGCATGGACGTGGATCAACTTGGCCAGCACACACACAGACACACTCGCACTCACGTACAGCCTAGCTTGCACAAGTGCAATCTGTCTTCATTGAACAGCTCTGGGTCTGTAGGAGTCTCTCTGGTCGAGCAGGAGAGATCTCTATGAAAACAATACTCGCTTCGTCTTTCTCACTGTTTCTCTTGTCATTTTGTGTGTGCATGTCTGCATCCTTTTGTGTGTTGTGTGTGCGTGTGTCGGCGTCTAATTGATATGTATGAATGCAGTGGAGGGTCCATGTGTGAATGACTTTCTGGAGGAATGTGTAGGGAGAGGGGGAGGACGTCTGCTTGTCATGTGTGTAAGTGCTATATGCAGCCCCCGTCGCCAGAACCTGGCCCAAAATTCATGATAATGATCACAGCCTGATTTTGTGTGTGTGTGTGTGTGTGTATGTGTCGATCAGTGTTGTGTGTTCAGACTAAGACACATGTTACAATGGGTGTCAGAATTAGAAGCGTGGATATTGGTTTCCTGTTTGTGCACGTGTGTTCGTATGCAAATGTATTTATGCACATGCACAAACAGTGGGCCTCATTTATCAGGCTTCCTAAATATTTTTGTTTCAGTTATTAAGATTGATTCAAGGGTTTTGAAGGTTTGACTTTCCAGACATTGAAAAAAATGAAGAAAAATAATAGCCCAAAACTAGGATGTGTCTGAACAGTTTTAGGGGATCTGTCACTTTTATTGAGTGTGAATAGTGATTAAAAAGACTTTCTGAACAGAATTTGGGTTCAATTTTGTTGATATCATGCAATAAAAAATAATTTATGCAGCTTATGGAAATAACTCAGGTGCATCTGCTGCTTACAGTGCCTCTAAATGTGTTTATATTTGTTTCTAAAACAGGCGGTAATGGTTTAAGATAATTACTTTTTAGGAAGTGTTTTTGCTAAGACAGTTGTGCCAGTAGAATAATTGTTAACGTGTTTGAATTTGCATTTTATCTCCATCACCATAACGTTATCTGTGAACGACTGTTTTTAGTTTAGTGACTCAGGTTAGTTTTTTTCCTGGTTACTGAGAGTCCAGGCATTTAGAGCAAACAATAACCAGTTGAAATAGGCTGTTTTTTAATTTATGCAGAACAAGGCCATGTTGTGGTTTTAGCCAAGTTAAAATAATACTTTTGCCTCCTAACCACCTTGCTGGTGATGGCAGCTGCACTCATCTGTTGAGGAGATTTTATCTGGAATTCCTTGGCTCACTCCTGCAGTTTTGTCTGCACGCAGATTTTTATTTTTTTAATTTCAAGTTTAATTTCATGCCATTTTTGTTTAACTTCTTTCATGTTGTAAGTAGAATTATGCAATGTTATCTCTAAATTGTTGTTAAATTATAACCTTTTGTGAAGGAGAAACCCCCCATGCTTTGGCTACTAAATAATATGTGTTTGTTCTGGAGAACAGTATTTTAGTTTAACCTTTTTTTTTGTGTATTTGGCATAATTTCTCACAAGAGAATTATCTTTGTGGGTGTTCTTTGTTACTTAATTCCATTTTGGAGATTTTGCCATAATGTGAATTTATGATAACTAAGGTAATGTGATGGAAGTTGTGTGATTTCACTTGTATTTTCGGAATGACTGGCATTTATCACTGTCTGGAAGCTGTAAACCTCATGTATCTGAACAAATACAGGCACATACAATACAGGTCTGTTTATACAAGAAAACGAAAACAAATTTATGAATAATGATGAATGATGCTTTATATGTTTTCGTCTGTGCTCTGTATGCTCGTTCCTCTGTATGCAAAGTCTATGTCTGTGTGTATTTGTATATGTTTATGTGCCTGTGCGTCTGCATTCAAATGAGAGTATGCATGTTGCTGATGGACACAGAGCACCTTTGTATGTCTTGACAGGCACTGGTGGTAAGGAGAAAAATGAATGTCGGGGCAGTGAGGAGGAAGTTGCTGTGAGAGTCACAGGCCTCAGTCGTAATCGTAGTGAAACCCATAGAAAATTCTGTCTCTTTCGTTTGCTCCCAGTTCCACTTGGACAAATCTTTTTTTTTTTTTTCCCTTGGCTGTAGTATAGTCAACGATCTGCCTGTTTGGCTTGTCAACACTGGATCCTGCCTCTGCATGGTTGTTTTTGGTTTGGTAGAGAACAGCACAGCAGATTTAGACAGACATGCAGACACACAGTGGCACAACACATGTTCTTGTGCAATTGTGCCCAGCCCTCTTCTGCAGGCAAGTTTTGGCCAACAGATCAAAGCCCAGAAAGAGCCTTTATTTAATTCCTTAATTGGAGAGAAAGATTTTGCAAGCCTTTTGCACTCTTTGACATACAGTGTATACTTTTGAGGGAACCAAATCTAAACTGTTCTCCGACAGAAATAAAGAATGACTCCTACTTTTCCTCATTTAGAAAAGTGTGGATGATTTCAGAACCTAAGCACCATGCTTCTTGACCCTCCCTTTCGCTTCCTCCCTCTCTCGGGCACCACTCGTCTTATGAAGTCATTGTGCTCCGTCGTTCCAGTCGATAACAGATGAGTAATGACTCCATGAGCGAAGCAGCATGACATCAGGAAGGTCATTTGAGGGGAATAGGGGAGAGGTGTTATTTTCTGCTATAAAGGTCTCTGTGTGTCACGTTGTCCCATCACATTTCTCAAGCAGAAGACTCAGCGGTCTATAGAGATCTGAAGGGGACTACACAGTTTTGAATACATGCTGATAGTTTCCTGTCTGTAGCTGTTTGTGCAGTATAAAGTTTTCTGACATTTTTATTTTAAGCTGTTTATTCATGGACACTTATAATGAGGTAGCCTGTTTGACTTTCTTAATAGTACCTACAAGTAAAATCTGGGACCAGAGAGGTCAGTATCTCTACTGTATTACCCTGCTATGTACAGTGAGGATGTTTCACATCTCATGTAGTTCACTTGTTCAAAGAACGTTGGGTATTTCAGTTTTCACTGTGGTTGTGTGCCGCTCTGCTGTCCTCACACAGTGGATCCTTTGACAACAAAAACCATAAACCCAGCTTTTTTTTTCATTTTAAATAAACTCTGGAACTGTCAAAGTAGATAAATTGACCTGTGGTAGTAAATTACCACATGGGGGCGCCAGCTTACACAGTATCAATGCTTCTACAAAACCAGTGTTGCCCATGTTGTTCTGTTTGGGGTGCCAGTGGGAGGTGGTGGTGGGACAGGGGTAAAATGAAGTGCAAAGCACACCCTCCTCACACTGAAAAGGTCACTGTCTTCCCTGAGCTTCATGACCAGACTGTGTTTCTCTTTGAAGAGCCACAGCTGAGCGCTCAGGATCAGGAGGAAGTCCTTTATTAACCTGGGAATCAACAAGCTCTGATGGCAGGAGACGATAACAGTATGCAGGTGTTTGAGTATACTGTAACAAACACACGTGCACAAACACACACGCATGCACAAACATAATAAAATTCCAAGTCTAATATGTACATGCTTTACTTGGATCGCAGTATGTGATTGTGGGGTAGTTGAAGTAGCAGTGTGATATTTCCAGTGTGTAGTCTTTCGTCGTGTTTCTGTTTGACTGTGACCTAGATTTCTCTGGGGAAGTGCGCACTATTTTACTACATATTGTATAGTTTGTGGTTATTGTCCCTCTGTGTATTTGTGTGTGGCTTTGTGTGTGTGTGTGTGTACGTGCCTGCATGTGCTTGTTCATTCATGCACATTTGTGTCCGTGCCAGAAGCTTTGGGTTTTACAACTGTCCCTGTCATATTTTCAGAGGCGATGACAAGCGCAGAGAAATGAGTTGCCTTTCAGAGAGGGCTACCAATTATTGTTTGGTATTTTTATTGGTCCAAAATAGTTTTAAAAATACAAATGATTGTATTTTTATGGTGCTTATGCTCCACGCTGGTCTCCTTTGTGTTCTGCAGAAATGATTCCTCTGGAGGCCACAGAGTTCTGGGTCTTAGATTGGATGGAAGACAGACGGGTCGACCGGGTTTGTGGTTCTGCTGTGGAACAAACTGCTTTTAGATTGCAACTTTGCGCCAGAGACACAGGACCTGATACTGTTTTCACTAACTTCTCTCCCATTACATTAGAACTCAGCTTGTCATAATAATGATCGTACTCTACAGACTGTAACCACAATGCAACAGTGAGGCTCCCAGTGGGTTTCTAAGCCCACTAGTTTACTCACTAGTTGATAAATTATAAAAGCTCATTTGTAGTCTATCTTTACTCCCATATAAGCATTTTTTTGCATTGCAGTATAGCAATAATTTCTAAAATTGCAGCTGTAATGCCCCCCTTTCCATCTTTGTATTTTTTTACATAATTATGTCAATGATGACTAGGCAGTTAGTCAACTCCTATTTTGCAAAAGCTGTTAACGATTAAGGATCACTATCCATGAAATCTCCGCAACCCACAGCCTCCCAAAGACTTGGAGTACTTTACTGTTCAGCTCTATTTTTGCAGCTACAATGGTCGATGGCATTGCAAAGTCAAGGTCAGTGAAAGGTAACTGTGCATCAACACTCCCAAATTTAAGGAGAACCTGGTCCCGTCCTATCAGCCTGTTGATAAAGTTATCAGAGTCAAAACAGTATGGTTGTAAACAGTGGGGAGCCATATGTGTGGGAGATGACTGAGGCAGACGTCATGATTTCTCAAGAGAATACGCACTCACTGAGACAGACAGTCCACACCGCAGTGCCTGGCCCATAGAGTCATGGTAGCTGCCTATCGTAGGTGGTCTACTTCAGCGGGAGGTGTGTGTGGTTGGAGAGTGGGATGACATATGCACAGCGGTTTAATGATAAAAGCCTCTGTGTGTGTGTGTGTGTGTGTGTGTGTGTGCGTGTGCGTGTGTGTGTGTGTGTGTGTGCGCGCGTGCGTGTGTGTGCGTGCGTGCGCAAAAGAGAGAGAGAGAGATACGGGAGTATAGTTTGCCTCGTACGCTGAAAGATAAAATGAATGACTGCTGTTCTCATCATAACAACTGAGCTACTGGAAGGTAGACACCCCCCCCCCCCCCCCTCCCAAAAAGGCCCTGCGCCTCGCCTGTCCACAAAAGGCATTTCTCTTCAGAGAGCGTGTTTTGAGTTTGAGAATTCTGACAGAATTCCTCGCCCTCTTTCCCATATCCATGTCTCACGTGACTCATTCTCATCCATTGGTACAAGGTTTTAAGTTGTGTTTAACGTTTTTCTGCACAATTTGACAGAAGGCCGAGCAGCGAGGCTAAATATTTCATCTAGGGGTTGTTATTTTGTGTGACCAAGCCAAAGCAAACTTAAGCCTGGTGAAGAATGTAATCATTTATCTAAGACCAGGGGCGACATGCTCAATTTGACCTGAAATAGGGTTCTGTGCTGCCCACAGGGACAGGGAGCAAGAGTGTGCATGAGTGCATATGTATATATTTGGGTGCATATTTAGGAAAACCAGGTATGTCAAGCTACTGAGCTGCTATAACAGGGCCAAGGCCTGATATTTGGTTTGTTTGTACTTCCTCCTGTGTTTACTGTGGGCCGAGATAAGCACGTTACAGCGTCAGTCTTGTGTAATCTGCTTCACCACATCACCACTCATTCACCAGTTCTTAACGATATGGAGATGGTGAATGGTATAATGTGGGTAGCTTTAGCCCTAAAGTGCCGACTTCCCTTGGAAAATAAGCCGACTTACTTCAAATGAGAGAAACATAAGAGAATAAATGAGGAAACCAATATAACCGTCGCCTCTCTCTCAGTCCCTCTCTCTGTCACAACGTCCGCCCATCCCATCTAACACACCCACGGCAATCATGAATTGCTGAGAATTTTATCTGACTTTTGGTAGTGTGAAGCTTTCCCATCATTCCCTGAAGGGTTTAATGTCCCTATCGCTTGTGGACTGACCTACCAGAGCCTTTAGCCTGGTTGTGTAATGACTGTCATTAACCTATCAAGATCTGTGGAAGGGTCCTAGCTACTTTTTCCCACCCCCTCCTGCCACTTTCCCTTCGTTTCCAAAACCAAGATGGCTCCTCTAAGTCCTTGTTCTTGCCCTCTGGGGAGCAGAGAACACCAAAGTCTACAGTCTAATTGGATTCATTTGTAAAATAGCTGTAGAGATTTGGACATTATCTATCTATGTACCCATGACTGGAATGCAGCTTATTCTCCCCACTGGACATTTTTTTACCCTGTCACCATTTCAGTTAAAATGTGGTCTCTTGATGGCCTGAAGTGCTTTTCTTGTTTTTATTGGATTCTCATGTTCATTAAATAATGAATTCTTTTCAGTGCATATGCCTCTCTTTTGTACAACCCAAGCCCTGATCTGAGAAAGGACCACTTGGGTCAAATATGGTATTAATGCACTGCAGCAGTGAGTGAATGGTGCTTTGTCTGTCTGAAGAAATGCTAGTGTATATAGATCGCAGGGAATCTCAGGGAGTCCATCAACCTTTCAAATTGAACCAACCTTTGTTTCATCAAGATGATATTAACTCGGCATTTAAAGGAACATAGAGTGTGCTCATAAAAATTATTATGAGCCACAAGCAAGTCACCATGTCAGCATGTCCTGTCACCAGATGTGCTGTCCCTTTGTAACTAATTTGTAGACCTCTGGAGTTTCATTGCATTGCACCGTGTCCTGCTCCAGCTGCATCTGCTAGTGTTTTGTTTGGTACAGCTTGAGGCGTTTTGTATTTGTGTGCGCGCCAGTGTGTGTCCGTGTGTGCCTCTGTATGTGTCCTTTTGTGTGTTTGTGTTCTGTTTTGCAAATGATCATCAGATAAAGGCTGTTGAGCACCACAACTGGCTATTACACCACCACTTTAGCAACATGAGGTTAGCCACAGAAAGGCAGATGTAGAGACATGGTCCTGAAAGTCAATGGGCTGAATTAACTCTTAGTATAACACTGTTAATCTGGTACTGGAGCTGTTAACGACCATTTGGTTGGGCTGTCCAGTGGACGCAAATATGTTTTAAGTGCTGCCGGTGGTAGAAAACTAAAAAGCAAAAATTGTGTTCATTCTGGAAAAGCTGTCTTGGTCCGTTTCTTCTACCATAACAGATTAATACAGAGAGAAAATTACACTTTAAAAAAATATTACACGAAGCTGCCTGGAAAGCTTGTGCTGCTTGCGATAATTAAGAGCGAGCAAACAAACAACAATATAACAGGTGAGAGTGACCGGGGGGAGGTGGAGTATAATGCATCCCTCAGGTGAAGTGCCCTGATCTCACACTTCTCTCTCAGTGGCTTTGTTGTTTGCACCTCTCCACTAAGCTTTCTACTTAAAAGAAGAATTAACTTCCTCTTTTTCTTTCCTCATGGATCCAACCATAATTGTTTTGACACAAGCTGTACAGTGGAGGCTTTCATTGCTGCTCATCTTTGAGATGCTGGGCCAGAACGGAAGACATTGCAGCAGGAAATTGGAGAATGCAGCCAGTGGCTGAGCACAGTATTCAGTGTCCAGATTCATCTTCTCGATGAATCAGTGGTCAATGCGATAATTTCTTTTTGTGGTACTCTGCTACCGCAAAGTCTCCAGTCATGATAATCCAATTAGGCACAGTGTACCAATGGTACTTAACCTTTCAGGTTCAGTCTCAAGTTTTCTCCCCATGATTCTTTGAATCTTTGTGATAGTTGTGCGTGTTTGTTTCACATTAATATGTTGCTAACTTCAGCTCCTCTCTTTCTCTGTCTCTATCCTTCTTTCTCCAGATTGAGAATTTGCTGGAGCAGTTAAAGGATAAGGACAAACAGCTGGCTGGGTTGAGGGAAAGGGTTCAGGGCCTCCAAACTGACTCTAGCAATACAGACACAGCCCTGGCCACACTGGAGGAGGCTCTATCAGAAAAGGTAAGTGAGGGATGAAAGGGGGGTGAGTTTGGACAAAGGATGCCAAGGTTGAGGGAGCTGTTGCTCTGTTGTCGGATGGATGGTGTGAGGAATAAAGCATGCTATTGATGAAGAGGCTAAAACTTGTTAGTCATATGTAGACAATAAAAACTCACAAAGTGAAACCATTCGACCACCGCTTGGTCTGGAACGATCTGGAGATTTTTACCTATTGAAACACACTTGTCTTTCAGGAAGCTGGTACATGGCATACAGCTAAATTAGGTTGCATGCTTTGCTATGACTCACTGCCATGATTTACGGACACAGCCCCCTAATTTATTAAACCCTGGACCACACTAGACGAGGTCCCATCTGAAAACAGTATGGGAGAGAGGGAGATACTGGGAGAAGGGAGGTCTAAGGTGAACATAGACAGAGGATTAGTCCCTGTCTGTAACTGCGTTGAAGATAGGGAGGGAATGATCTATAGAATCAGAGGAGGATGGAAGTTTTGAAAAGGGGGAGGGATGGAAGGATGGAAAAGCAGAATGGCAGAAGAGGCACAGCTCTGATGGAAGAGGTGGCCTCAGAATTAAGGGAGGGAGAGGTCAAGGAATGCAAGGGTGGAGACAGAGTTAAAAAATGAGTAACTTCTGCAAAGGCATACGGAAAGAAGAGAAAGAACAGAGCAGGAAAATGAAATTAATGTACAGACAATCAGACAGGGATGGAAATTCAATAACAGACAACATAGCCACACACATACAGTGCCATACACATACAGTGTGTATATATATATATATGTGTGTGTGTACATATATATACATATATATATATATATATATACACACACACACATATATATGTATGTGTGTGTGTGTGTGTGTGTGTGTGTATACTGTATGTAACAAAATAACTGATATAGTAAGAGAGATGCAAACACAATGCACTGTAAAGTCTCAATGGGATGAGTACATCCCCAGTCCAATGTTGTGTCTGACTCTGTTCTGTAGTTTATCAGTTGGATCTAACTGGATTTACTAGTCTGCTAATCCTCAACAAGCAGTATAACAAGCAGGGTGTCTATATGAAGAACCAGATACATTACAGTGTAAAACCACAGTGCTAAACAACTATGTGATGCAAGCTAAGCTAAGAAGACTTACTCCACATGGGCGGATGGGAGAGTAGATGGGCTGGATGTTGGTTGTAAACATTCAGTGTTTGTTGTCTTCTGGCAACATGAAAGAGCAGCTGTTTTCCATAAAGCCTCACTTCAACACTACTGAGCTAGCACGCTGCCACTATCACCAAAAGATGAATGACCCCGCTGGCCCATGAGGTGTCTTGTTTTTAGTAAAGTGCTCTACATGTCATCGTACAGGTCTTTTACCTAATAAAACTCAGTCAATTTGACGGTATTCCTGGGGAATGCTGAGAAGTGAGAATGCTGAGGCAAATTCTTGCTGCGAATAGTGGTGTTTTTTTTCTTGTCTCATAAGGCCTTAGCGATGTGTTTATGGATTTTAACTCATGGTTAAAGGGTGCCAGCGATTTCTAATTGGAGACAGGCTTGAACACAGGATAGGTTTGATGTTATATACTGTACTGACCATGACCATGGAAATGTTAAACCTTAGTCTGGCAGCATATACATGCTACATGCTGGCTTGGTTTCAGAGTGTCTCTCATCTTTAGTTTTGTTACATGTGTAAAGTTGTTGCTAACACACGTTTGTTGGTACTACACTATAAAAAATAGTTTTGGTGCTGCAGGCTAAAAAATGATTCCCATTTACATGTTTGTTTGTACTTCAGGCTTAAAGATAGATTCTGGTTTAAAGTTTGTTGGCACTGGCTACTGGTTAAGAGTTTATAGAGTTCCCACCTAGGACAGATGTGGATGTCCAGCGGTACTGCTTTTTTTTCCAGTGGCCGCCACATTTTTAAATGCTCCAATGTACACGCACCATATCTGTGTATTTTTATACCTTTGCATTTGTTGTTACATATTTCTGTTTGCATTAGCATATTTCCCCTGAGGGTCAAATGTATATGCCAGTTACTGTATGACTGAAGGAATAGTCAATAGAAAATATTTGAAAGGAAACTTCCATGACAGAATTTGAGTGGTGCATAGAAATCCTACTGGCAACATTTCGAAAAGTGATGCCAAAACCAGACCAGAGTTCAGATTCAACTCCAACTTAATGTCTGTACATACTTTATCTAGGGCTGGGTGATAATTTTTAATTACCTTTTTAATTTGACAGTCCACAGTTAAGAAGCAGATAGGAAACACAGGGAGAGAGAGAGAAGAGGTATGACATGCCAGTGGATGTTGTGGTCATGTGGCATGCACTGGAACCATTTGGCCTAATAACTCTGCCTATTTTTAATAAAGACCAAGAGAAAAAAAGTTTAGTACAACTATTTTCTGAAGCCAGACTTTTCAACCATGCTGGGTGGTACCATCACCTTAGCAATATAGTACAACACAGTGTGGGTTTTTTCCTTGTAGCATTTGGATGTTTTGTCATACGGTGTTGTTGCTAAGTATTTCTCCATTGTGAACTGCCTGTGGGTTGTTTCTTGAGATGTAGCAGATGTTGGTTTTGACTGATGACATGTTGTGTAATCCAAAGGGGGGAAGCGGCTAAGGTGATTAAAACAAAAAAAGTTTGTTGTATTTCCGCTTCTGGTCAGGACTGTTTTCCTGTACAGCTTACACACAACGGTGTTCTGATCTAGACTTAAAGAAACCAAAAAACTGCCATACTTACAAGCTGAATTCATATCCATTCAATCAATAATTGTTTTCATTTGTGCTCACTGACCTCAGTTCATTAATAGACCAGATTTTAGCTGATTTGTCTTTCATTGTGTTTGAAACACATGGACTGACACAATACATAGATGTTTTCACTTAGAATAATCTTTTATCACCTAAATTTGTTTTTGTTGCCGACAGACTTTGAAATGAATAGCATAATGGCACAATAAACTGTAAATCCCTTTTCTGTGTTGGTCCATCTGTTTACCCAGAAACCACTTCTGATGCAGCCTACATATTATTCAGCTGTGATGAGGAGAACATTGGCGAGCTTTTCAGACTTTGTGGTCAACACAGGGTGTGTGTAATGTGTTTACAAGAATGAGTGTGTGTGTTGCTAATCACACACCCTGTCACAAACCTGCTCTTGGAGCCAGTCACTAGCCACAGTACTGTGGTTCTAATTAACAGGCTGGGGCATTGTGCCCATGCCGAGCCCTGTTCTTCGGTGTATGTGTGTGTGTGCCCGTCTGTGATGTTATGTGTGTGTTTTCTGTTCTGTTTATGTGTGCTCCACACTTAAGGCAGGTTTTATTATCACATCCTGGTCTCTTTCCCTAAACCCCAAACATCCTTGAGATATTTCATTGCGTGGGGAAAACACCCAGGACCTATTAACCATGTGGTCTCTCTCACTCTCTTTTCTCTCTCTCTCGCCCTCTCTTCCACAGCCCACTATGCAGTGCGTTACTGTGCCAGGTCTAGTTAGTGGGTGTATTTGTCCAATTACCCAGGGGTTTAAAGCTGCCAATCATGCGGCAATGCCACATCGTAAAGCCTCATTGCTGAGCTGTACTTTGTGCCTAAATAAACACCTGAATAAACACCTTGATAATCACTTCAGTCCACACCTAAACACACACACATACACCTTAACACACCTCTACTACACACACCTTGCATGTTCCACCACCCATGGTGTGGATTTGGTCTCAGGCCAATGCCCAAAGCCGTGGTCCTCCCGCTGTCCAATGTGATTAGAGAATAGAGAAAATTATGATGTAAACATTCCAACTTGGTTCATCAGTGGGCAACGTGGAGTTGTTAGGAAGTGATCTACAGTGCTTTCCAATCCATTCTCTATAAATCTGTCTCTGTCGCATAACCCCTCTCTTCCTTCCTCCTTCTCTCTCTTTTCCACTTGGCTCTGACCTCCTTCTGTGCCTACTGTTATTTATTATAGTATTATTTATGACAGGCATTTATGAGTTTGTCTTTGGCCGCGCTTTGCAAAGTATGCTGGTTGAGCCCTTTCAGCAAGAGGCTGGCTTAAATTTTTTAATAATGATAGGAAAGAGCTGATATCACACAGGGCTGTTGCACATTGGAGGCTAAACAACATCCAACATCCATTTTATATCTTCTTCTTGTGTGAGCAAGCTTTTATGCGGATAATAGCCATCAAGGCCTTTACCGTAACCCTCCTCACTCTTCTCACCAAACTCTCTTTCTCCTTGTTCTTGTACTATCTCAGGAGCGAGTGATTGAGAACCTCCGAGAGCAGAAAGAGCGGGAGGACAAGGTTCGGCTGGAGGAGTTGGAGCTGATGAGGAAGGAGAACCAGGAATTAAAGGACAAACTCTCAGCCCTGCAGCCGCAAAAACTGTCACTGAGCCAGGCGACCAACCCCAGCACGACCCAGAGCCAGAGACCTGATGGAGAGGTCAGTCTGGGGAGTTGTTGCCATTACAGTATCTTAGGATGATGCTGTGTAAATAATGAAAAAGATGCATGAGTGTGTGTTTGTATGTGTGTGGTTTGCAGAGTTGGTAATATTTGTAAGTATGTTTTTGCTATTGTTGTAATCAATCTCTAAATATGACATTTAATCTGAAATATCCAAAGCAAAAATAAAATTCATGGTTGAAACTGTGTGCATGTTGGTACGAGCACTGTGCACAACAACAGCTCAAAATTGTCAGTCTGGTATGTGTGTGGACTGCAGACAAACAGCCATTAATATTTCATCGTTATCCACATTATAACATACTCGCACATACCACACCGCTTGTGCCAACTCTTAAATGAGCCCAAACACAAAATCTCATTTCACAGATATCATAAAGCAAATAACAAGTACCTTTCTCAAAACTTTTTACTGTTGAACACTTCAAACGAATGCCACGACACTTTATAATTATTTTTTATTGTACAAAAAGAATTAAAAGAATTAACTTTTACAGCCACTCTGCAGTGGTTGTAATATGCTCCTTGTACCCTGTATTTACACTGCTAACATCTACAGTAATAGTAATTCCACTCTCTTACCTCCCTGTGAGCATCCACAATATTGTTAGTAACTCCCTAGCAAAGGGCCTGCCTGCACTTTGTCCCACAGGATAAAGGGATGAATTAAGAGAGAGTGATTTATGGATGTAAAAGATCCTTCAATCCCTTTTCGGGTGCCAAGCCAGAGGCCTTGCTGTCTCTTTTTTCTCTTTCTTTTTCCTCTCCCGGGCTTACAAGCCAGGACAGACTCTCGCCCTGACAGAATTTATGAGAATGTTTTCTTTTATACTCATAAAAAGCATACACACATCTCATTCCTGTGAAATGATATCTTGTTGAATGTTGACACGGCACCACATGAAAGGGATGACAGCTCAATAACTCTTTGTAGCAAGCAGATTCACACTCTGACAGAAGTGTTGCCATAATTGGACTGTTGTGTGTACTCGGCAGCAATCAGAGCTGTTATGTAAACTTACAGATTCTTCAAAAAGACAGATGATGTTTGTGTGTTTATGTGTATGTATGTGTGTGTGTGTGTGTGTGTGTGTGTGTGCTTGTGTGTGTGTATGTGCGTCTGCGTGTGTTTCTCCCTGTGTGCCTGTGCATGCATGCCAGCACAAAAACAACCGTTTCTGTATGTGTGTGCAAATGTATGAGCGTGTGCATGTGCTGAAGTGTGTTGGTGTGTTTGAGCCTGTTGTAGTGCACTGGACTGTGACAGGTAGTGAGGGGGGTAATACTCAGTAGGTCAGAGGTGAGCTGACATGCTGCCTGAGATTAGATTCTGATCAAGCTGACCGAAACACACACAGTCACACCGCCGTCAGCCAGCGAGAGACCAGATCCGCTACTGACTGCCGTGTGTGCTTTAGTTGTAAATACGCTTCTACTGCTAAATCAGATTCCAAAATCCAGCATGTTATGCACAATCACTCCAAGGTGTTGTAAATGGCAGGAATCCAGCACAAATAAAACTCTGATAGTGTTTCCAAGCCATGGTCACCACTTCACTGCTTGCTGCAGCATCACTCTGAAGGTCCTGTGATCGCTCAACTCTATTATCGCAGTGGAATGAACTGCCTACTGAAGTCAGCAATGCAGACACATTGGTCACCTTCCGCGATGTGCTGAAAAATGTCCAACAAACTTTCAGTGGGCAAAATGGTTGTTTAACTACACAGTAACTTACCATCAATCCAATAGTTGTGTGGGAAGTTCCCTTGTTTGAAGTTAATCAAAAATACCCCCTTAAATGGCAAAATGAACATTTTGTCTGACAACGTTGACACATAGCCATTTACCTCTCAAGCAGATGTAGAGTTTGTGTAGAGGTTGTGTACATGCAGTGATCCACTCACTGTATCTGCAGATGTTTGTATTACTGACTCAGTCAAGCTGTTAGCGGAGCTTTTTATGTTGACCCCAGAGCTCTGTCGAGTTCATTGCATCCTCATCCTCTTCCCATAAAACCGTATTTGTTGATTCTGAGGGTTAATAAGGGACTTCTGGAACTAAACACCAGCTCTTCAAAGAGAAAAACAGTAAAGAACCTTGGGGAAGACAGTGACCTTTCCGGAGAGGGTTGCTTCAAACCAGCAAGGAGGCACCACACCTCAACTGAGTCCTATTCAAAAGACTGTTTGGTTTTTTTAAAACAGGTGGACGCTGTATCGTCTCTCTTACTGTCTTTTTTTTGTTGTTGTCTGTGTTAATGAAGACAAGACTAACCAGACATTAATTTTTCCACAGACAGAGATTGAATGAGATTTAATACAATCATATCTAACACACACAGGCGATTACCCTCAGGAGTCGAAGTCTGTTTTTTACTAAGCCTCAGTGTTACTGGGTATTCTCTGACCAGGAGTTAAATAACCCATTTCAGAGCCTTGTGGCCACACATATTTAACTTATTTGTAATATTTACACTTAAGAGACATTTCCAGGAATGATAATAATAATTTCTATGACCATATATGTAATTGTATCTTTACTGGCCTTCTCCCTCCTGTCATAATATCACAAATTCCTGTCGGACCCGCCGTCCTCTCACTCCCTACTTTCTGCCTGTGTGTGTTACGCATTGAAAGAACATAACAAACTCTGGTCCACTTAAGACTAATGCTTTTTGTGCTAGCTAAGATTGGGCTGGATGTGTGTGCACAAGTGTATGGGGCTTGGTGTGGAGGTGATGGGGTGAGGAGGACAAGGCAAACAATGATTCTGCTTGCCATGCCAGAGGGGCCAAGTATTCCCCTTTTTCACAGGATCTACTCCTTTGTGCGTGCATGTGCGTAAACACATACAGTAACAAGCTGGTGGGGCTCGTTAAGGTCACATGCTGGCATATACAGTGAATGGGAAAGTAGCCTCAGACTTTTGGACCCCACTGAATATTCTAGACAGGTTAGTCAAACGCACATATACTGTATGCACCTATAAAACAAGTGCATATTTTGCAAACACAGATGTGTTACAGAACCTCATCATCAATGCTTGCACCTAAAGCAAGACCTTGCAATCATTTAGCAGTGCTCCATATCCCATGGCTGCGTCTCCCATATGCAGGGGCCAGCTCGTGCATTTTGTTTATCTGGTGGGTTTGCGATAATTAGAAAGAGGCATTTGTTTAAATCCGCTAGTGGTAATAGTTAACAGGCACTCTGGGGTTTTTTTCTAATGACAGAGTCAAGCAGAGCTACATGTACTGTCCATGATTTATGCAGACCTGACAATAAATTATTCAGTGTGTGTGTGTGTGTGTGTGTGTGTGTGTCTGTGTGTGTGCATGCGCGCTCACTCGATGATGTTTAAACGAGTGGCCTCAGCTGTCTCAACAAGTTAAACAATCTTCACAAACACAGTCGACAGAGAGGTAAAGAGCAAGAGAAAGAGGGAGAAGCAGAGAGAAAGATAATTCTAGGTTACAAGCTTCCTCTGGGATATTTTTCTCAGAGAAGAAAGAATTCATCAGTGTAACTCTGTTTTTTTTTTTTTTTGTTTTTTTTTTTTCTCCCAACATTTTACTTAGGAGAAAAAAAATGGAGATGTTTGGTGGTCTCATAAAATCGCAGCCAAACAGAGAGAGACGGTAATTTTATAATGATAATGACTGAACTCCACATGAAGGACGCCCCGGGGAGGCAACTGATAGAAGCAAACCACAGAAAAGCAGGCAGCAGAGGAACCGGGGTGGGGGTGGGGGGGGGGTACAGATTGGCTCCACTTCAGCTAGATTGTGACCCTAACCACATATACAGGACTGAATTAGGTTTCAAAGGTGCCCATGTGATTGGATCTCATACCTGACCCTGAGTATTCTTGGTTTTTATACTATATCCTTATCCTGCATGTGTCATATCTTTTTGTATCAACCTGTAGGTGCCGGCCAAAGTAGACGGGCTACCAGCAGTAAGCCCCACGGTAGGTTCTGTATTACTTTATGCCTCTTGTTTGTGTGTGTGTGTGTGTGTGTGTGTGTGTAGAGGCCATTTTAGGACTCCTCCAGCTCAGTTTGTCTAGCTCAGCTCCCTGTTGCCAGACTTGGCTTAACGTTAATCAGACTGAGCTGTACTTTGCTACGCTCAGCTCAACATCCATCAGCTGCGTCTGTCCTGGTCATTTTCAGCTGCACTTTGTCATTTGTAACTTTACTAGGTCAGTCCCAGCTACACTGTGACTCTGAGCTGCACTTCATCACCCTCAACTATGGATCACTTGCTTTAACGGATCACATGTTAGAATCCTAATACTTACAGTTAGCAGTGTAGCGCAGTTGCTAACTGCAATAGCTATTGCTAATGCTTCTCTAGTTTTATCAACCAGTCAAAGCGCTTTACGCTCCGAGACACGTTCTCCCATTTGATCAGACATTCACACAGTGCTTTTTTGTATATATACAGCACTTCTCTATCACACACACACACACACACACACACTAACACATACTCACATTACTATGATACAATGGGGGCAATTTTTGGGGTTCAGTATCCCAAATGCACCCTCGACATTTGGACTGCAAGAGCCAGGAATCACACTCTACCTCCTGAGTCAGTCTTATTATACTGACAGTTCCAGTCTAATAAGATTGAGTCTTATCGCTTTTAAATATATGTATTGCTTGAGGATACAGCTGTATGATTATGGTGCACAAATTTAATATTAATTTCTTAAATGAATTAAGTCCTGTAATGTTGCAGAAATTATTAGAAAGTAGCAGATTCACGAAAGACTTCTGTGCTAATGAATTTGCTGACAAAGGACAGCTAAGGCTGATGGATGTTGAGGTGAGTGTAACAAATTGCAGTTTAGACTGAAAGTCTGACAATGATCTTATCAAACAGCAGCTCTTAAAAAGCTGAGCCTGAGATGTCCTAGACCGGCTATTGTATATGTTCTTTGATTCTGTCCTAATGATAATTTATGGCTATCATTGTACCTAATGTATCCACTTCCTCTCTCTCCCCTCAAAGACCCAGAACACAGAAGAAGCAGTCAGGAAGTGTTCAGACATCACAGATCGTCTGAGGCTCCTGGAGCAGGAAGTGGCACGCTACAGGGAGGAGTCTGGGAAGTCACAAGCCGAGGTGGAGAGGCTGATGGCTGCTCTGAGGGATGCTGAGATGGACAAATCGTGCAAGGAGAAGAAAATCATTGATCTGGAGAGGTGAGCGTCAAAAATTCAGTGACATTCATATTCATCACAAGACACCATCTGCGTGTCCTCAGAGAGCAGTGTCCTTCCAAGTGACCGGATCTTTGTAAGATCTCAATTCATTCCTAAGTGCTCTATTTATAAAGGAGTAATCCACGAGACATAAACTGTCTAGATTGTGTCCTCCCAGCACTTGAAACCACTTCCATGCTGTCATGCTTTTTGCCTGATGTAATCACAGACTAGAAATACATGCTGTGACCCATACATATGCACATGTGTGGTTTTTAATCGTTTGGCTTAATGTCTTATTATTTGTTTCTGTGTATCAATGTCTGCAGACCTGGGTAAGTAGTTCTTAGTGTTCCTGTTAAACATGCCATCGTCATACCGCCAACACTGTCCATAGCCATTACTCTTGACATCTTGCCATGACTGTTGGGCTGATCTTAAACTTTCCCAGGTATAAAGTTGGAAATTGGGGCATTTTGGCTCAAATTTGATTCCCAGAAAGCTCAAATTTGACTATCCCGGTGGGACGGTTAATGTACAACGCATTTACGCTAAACAACCACGGTCCTCATTCCTGTCACAGCAATAACACAATGAGAGACTTTATATGTTTCCTGAATTATATGACTAGAGACATATAGTTTCTCTGTTGCATTGACTTCTGCAAAGCTTCTTCACATTTCATTGCTATCATGAGTGCTGTCATTTGTGTTTTTCCTCATATCAAACTCGGTTTAAATGGTGTGTGTGTGTGTGTGTGTGTGTGTTTTCATATGGTTCTGCGAACTCAACAGATAAGTGGTTTTCTTTCTGTCTTTGCCTAACTATAAATGCGTACTGTAAATGAGTTTGTGTGTGAGTGTGACTGTGACTGAGTGTGTATGTGTTACTGAGTTTGCCAGGCAGGCAGCCAGTGGCATGCCAGTGGGAGGTGGTGTATCCAGCCCAGACACTGGCTGTTTATACTGCTCTGTTTATTACTGGCACAGTGCTACTCAATTATCATCTGATTTATGGATTGGCATGGTGTGTATATGTACCCAAATGAGTGGTTGTTTAGTGCCAACGCAGATGTACTGCATGTGAGTGTTTGTGTGCGTATTTACTGTGTGTTTGTGTGTGTGTGTGTGTGTGTGTGTGTGTGTGTGTGTGCGTGCGTACGTGCATCAGTGAGAAAGAAGCAAAGTAAGAGGCGTGCGTCTGAGTGTGTATCTGAATTTGAAGCTGTTACAGTTTGCTGTGTGCTGGTCAGTGTGTCTGTACATGTAGATTGATAGTGTGTGGCGTCCCTGCTGGTGGACCGCCAGCTGCACAGAAGAAGCCACAAGTGTTAAAATGTAAGCAACAATAACAATTTTTTAACACACGCTGGCCCCATCAGGTGTGTTAACGCTAGCTATGGTTCTGAATGGTTGAGAATGAATCTGGACGAGCTGCATGTACTGGATCCAACATAGTTTCCTGCCTCATTCATTACCCGTTTTACAGACTCTCTGCTCTGGCATGGAAACCGTGTGCTGAGTCAAACTCTGTGGGAACGCATGAGCGTCAAGTATAATATGGATACAGTAGCTCCCGCAGTGTTTGTTCACACAGTCTACTCTCTGTTTCCCTGTGTGTGCATGTGGCATGCCTCTACTTTTATGTCTTAATGTATGTGCTGCTCACATGCAGCATGTGTGTGTAAACACACAAATTAACACACACATGTGCATGCACCAGAGTGTGTGCATGTACATGTGTGTGTTAATCTTTGCGTTTAGTTTCTGGATCAAGAGTTGGAAAAGTTTCCTTTCCCCTCAGCCCGTCCATCTTATCAGGGCTGCTGTCTCATTACTGTCAAAAAGGGTCCGACCCCTCCGCTCTGGTCAGCCCGCACAGGTCAGAGGTCATATGCAAGTCAGCTGCAGGTTAACAGAGGAGGATCCACTGCAGTCATACCCTGCTGCCTTATACACACATAATATGGTGAACGAATGTAGAGATTGTGTTTGTGTGACTGCAGTGGAGATAAGTGGGGCATCAAGTTACTGTACTCATGATCTGATTTAACACACTAGACCCTAAAAAAAAGTGTGTGTTTTACATGTGTGTGTCTCTGCACATGTGGTAAATGACAGCATGGGCGGACAAGTTTGTGTGCGCTGATTGGACTTCTGTGTCAGGCTGCGTGAGATGTGTCTGGGCAGTGGATGAATGTCTTTTTAATCAGAGTGTTTCTGTTGGAACTCAGTCAGATGGCCTATTAACCACTATCTGGTTGGAGAGAGAGAGGAACAGATGAGGAAATAGACACTTTCTCATCCACTTGGCAATGCAGCACAGAGAGTCAAAGATGAATGTATCCAGCAGGTCATTGTAATAAATACTTTCCAGCACAGGGGAGACTCACTCACAGCTATTTCATACCTTAGATCGCCCAGTGATCTTCTGTAAGTCATCAATAATAACATTATGGTTTATGGCTGGGTTTTTTTTTTTTACTGTTATGTGTGTAGGTGTAATTCCTAGCTAATCTGCCTAAGTGATCAGTGACACTGAACAGGCTTTATAGAAAGCATCTGTATCAGCTGTTAAAACTACTGCCAATAGTTGGATTTGTTAAATAGAGCTCTGTAAGCCATGGTTACTGATATCTTGGAGCAGTTTGTGTAGATATAGTGGACTAAAATGGAAAAATGAATTCATTTCTTAGCCTGACATACTAGGAATAAGATTAAGTAGCACTTGAGTGTTTCCCCTGCATCATTCTCCTACACTTTATGTAGTTGCTGTTGAACATCTAAAAGTACAAGAGCATAAATGCAGCAAATGGTCTGTTTGACACGACCAGTTTTAATTAACTTTAAACATTAGGTAAAAAGTAACATATTTAATAAGTTGTTGCGCCGAAGCATCTGCAGTTTCAGAAATTTGAGGTATAAGTTGTGACTGAAGTTGCTCTGAAATGGAAATGAGATATTTTATTTTTATACGAATGTCAAGTGGATATAAAGCCTTCTTTTCCTTTTCGTTCACTCCTTCCTTCATGGCTATATATTGTGAACTAGTGGAATTATTCATCTTAATGCTATACTTTTAATGTTTCAGCGATGATGTGAGGGCTAAACTTTGAAAAATAAATCAGACCCCCAGTCTCACCATATCACAGCTATAGACGTGGTAAGCACTGTGGTATGTAAGGGAGGGTTTCAGGAAAAGGGAGGGGTGTGTGTGTGTGTAAATATATATATATATATATATATATATATGTGTGTGTGTGTGTGTGTGTGTGTGTGACTAGGGTGAGACTGAGAACACATGATGCTAATGAACTTCATAAGGGTCTATTGGCTGGGAGGAATCAGTGGTCGTTGACTGACAAGTATTCATACACTCGCAAACAACCGTTTGCACACATAAACACACACATAAATTTGGGCTTTATTCCTATGACCATAATCAAGCTCCAGATGTGGGGAGCATCAATCTTGTGAAAACCCACGCACACAATATGCATGCACGCCAAAACACACATAACCTCCAGAGTCTCTGTATATAATATTTCTACATGAAAATATTTGTAAACATTGTTAATTTCTGTGTGTATTTGCAGGTGTGCATAGGGTTTGAATGTCCATTTTAGCTCAGAAAATGTCAACTTCCTGTTTTGCTGTTGAAATATGGTTGCACCTGCGGCCGAAAATGTTCTCACAGTCACAGACACACAACAACAGACTAACCATTTCTTCCTTTTTAACCTCCTCTCTGTTTCGCCCTGTCACACACACACACACACACACACAGGCAATATATAAAGGCAACAGTGAACCGGTATTTGTGTTGCGATAAGACATGTCTAAGGACCATAAAGCATCTATCAGTAATAAACAAACTTGTTCTGTTTGGATCTCTCAGCACTGCATCTAGACAAGCGCCTCAGATAAAACTTCAGACTCTCAGTGTTGACCCAACGGCCTCACGCTACACTCTCACAGTTCCTCCAGTCCTTCTCCTTCCTCTCTCTCTTTTTCCTTTACCTCTCGTCTTTTTGCACTAAAGAGAAAATGTATTTCATTCAGATCATATCTGCCTCTTATTCTATATAGTATGCAACCCTGAGTAGTGACTGCCCTGATGTGTCCCTGTCTGCCTGAAATCTTTGTTCCACGGAGGAGGAGATGGGGTAAGAATTAAGGGTTATGAAGGGGGAGATCAAAATCAGTTTTTTTTTTTTTTAAAAGCTTATTAGTACCTTTTAACCTTTATTTATCCAGGAAAAGTCAAAGGAGAACGCATGCTCTTTTCCAGCAACACCCCCACTTAATATTCGCAGTTTCCCACATACAGATCTGGGAACAGCCCAGCCAGGCCGCAGTTTCCTATTCCTCCTGGCCACTCAGAAGCTCCGCAGCAGCCATTTGGTCACTGTTGGTGCCTCGCTCAAGGGTACGTCAGCAGTAGTCCTCAAGCAAGATCAGACCTTTGTCCTCAATGCTATCACAGTGAGACATGAGTTGTAAGAGACAAAAAAAATTAAAATGAGAGACAAACTAGAAGAGAAAAAGAGGAAAAGATTGTTAAAGGAATAATGGAAAAAGAGAGTAAGAGGAAATATGTATAGAGATATACAAGGTTAAAAAAAAAAAATGAGCTATGCTATAACAGCCAGAAATAAAGCGGAGCTGCTTATGTTGGAAGGCGGATGTGTCGAGTGCTCCAGGTGGAAGAAGCAAAATGTGAAAAATTACTTATTACGCTCAGTTTAGGAAATGGCTGGACTCGTGCACACTGCTCCCCCTCTCTCACTTCATCTTTCTAAGCAATGTCACAGCAATAAAATACTGTTTTCCCCCTATGAATTTACTCATTTCGGTAATCAGCAAATCACAGTTCTCCTTCACATTTTCCACTCACATGCAGCCCAACCCGTCTGCTCCTTACTCACACTCTACGTGCCCTCGTTTGCCTTCACACTGGTCAAAACACTTATTTCATTTTGCACTGATGGGCTGATGGGGGACCAGCGTGTCTGCTGGTTTATACACCTGTGCCAGTAGTGGCTGTGTGTGATAGCTGATATGCCCTCATGGCAAGTTTGTTCTCTATGGACATGCATCTGAGCTTATAAAAACACACACACAGACATCAAAGAGAGTATAAACAAATTCCTTTTCTCCTCCTCCTCCTCCTCTTCTTCCTCCTTGCTGTGTAAATATGTGTGCACATGTTCACATGTGTGTACATATCCTTCATTCATAACAGTAACAGAATTGAATGATAATCTGTATTTACGCAGCACTTTTCAAAACCCACTCGTAAAAATGATAAAAACATATAAAATCAACAGTAGAGTCATTAAAAAAAGAAATAAAGACACAAGCCAGAGACATGAAATGACATGCTTAATAAACGGTATGTGTAGTTTTGTATAGAGGGAGTAATATCAGATATAAATATTGGTATAAATGTCGAGCACTCCCCTCCTGCTCTGTCTTCTCTTATAACAAAAAACATCCTGAAAGGTTTTGAAAGTTACTGTAGTGTGTGTGTGTGGGAAGATGAGTGTGTATTAAATTTATTTATCATGTCGTTAGGTGTATTTTACATTAATTGCGCACCAACATCACTCAGAAAAGCTGACACATGTGCACATACACACACACCTTCTAAGGGCTGTGACAGCAAATATTTAGCCATATGTGGGGGCAGCTTGTAGGTTTTGCCCAGAGTCAACACACCAGTGAGGATATGGAATAATAATGTGGTACGTTTTAGCAGCTGCTTGGTCACAGCCTGTTTACAGTGTTGGAGGGTTCTCTTAAGCACTAATTTGTCACTGTCAGCTTTCTCGCACTTTCTGTGCATTTTTTTTTTTAAAAGTATGAAAGCTCACTTTTTGGGGGGATGTGGGGGTGGCGGGGCTCAAAGAGTGTGTTTTGATCCTATTTTGAGAGTGTTTGTGAGAAGATATAGATTGTGTATAAGTGTGTGTATGTCCTATGGATTTTGGGTTCATGTGGGTGTGTGTGTGTGTGCGCGCATATGTGCCATAGTTCTCTTGCTAAGTAAGTTTGGTAAATGACAAGGAGTAGGTCTTAGTGTGGCGGTAAATACACAGCCATCCTGACGGGGTAATACACGGTTTAGCTCTGTAATCAGCACCTCAGCTGACGACACTGACAGCAGATTTATTATCCTCTGTGTGTGTTTCTGGCAGTGTCTTTAGACTCGTACCAATTTATGTTTTTCAAAAACACACACCCTTGTGTCGGTGTGCGTGCGTGCGTATGTGTGCCTGTGTGTGTGTGTGCGTGTGTGTGTGTGTGTATTATTGTCATCCTGTCTTCTAATCTGTAGACTCACTCCTCGCACATATCTATTTTTGAGAATGCGTCTATGTGTGTTTGTGTGCGTGCTTGTGCTTGCATCTCCTGTCTGCATGTGTTTGTGTGTTTTCCTGTTGAAAGATTTACACAGCAGTGTCTCACATCCATCAGTCAAGTCTTGTCTTGTCCCAGTCTTCCATGTTACTAAGGCTAGACACATGCACAGCCTCTGTCGCTCTGCCATGTACCAGTATGATGCAATATGCAGGCCTTGTTTTAACTCTGAAGATAAATCAAAACAACACAATGGAAAAATATATGTGTGTACACACACACACTCACAGAGACACACACACACACAGAAGTCGTTTGAAGTAAAACAGGGTCATTGTATATTGTGTATAATGTGTTTGCATACATACAGGTATGCTGTACACCATCACCATATTTTGTGAATGTGATTCTGTTCATCTGCTGTCATCAATTTTTCTCTATTTGAAGGCAAATCAAGTCTCCGAACATCCAGAAGCAGACGGTTCCGGGTGAGATGAGGAAAGATGCCCTGACTGATGGACATCCGCACTCTTTATCACAGGTTTGAATATGTGTGTGTGTGTGTGTGTGTGTGTGTGTGTATGTGCACATGTGTACATTCCTTGGCTTCTAATTTAGCTCACCTCTTCATCCCAGTGTTTAGATTGAGTCATACTCATATCTTCTTTCCTCCTCACCCCTTTTTCAGGGCATTTCTCAGAAACTGTTATCTTTTCCCTTTCCTCTGTCTCTTTCTACATTTTGCTCGCTGTCCTCTCACCCGCCTCCCTTCACTCACTTCTGGGCAGAGAGAACCCTGTTCCAGTCTTTCATGCCACCCCGCCCCATCCTCTCCCTCAGTGCATCTCAGAGTCTGTCCTAAGTGAAAGAGACAGGCATTTAGTCCAGGAGAAATCAGCTCCATACGCCAGCTGGGAGCGGCGGTATAATGGCTCATATGGGAATAATAAAGGACTGTGTCTAGTCACTGAGGAGAGAGAATCTTGAAGGACAATTTCTGCTATAATTTGTATAGTTGTATACCTGCTTAGGTGTCAACATGAGTGTCAGCTGTTTGCTTGACACTCTGCGTATATGTGCGTCTGTGTGCCTGCTTGTGTATTACCCTGCAAAGCTATGCTGAGGTGTTAATATGCAGAGTTCAGCCATGCCAGGTTATTCCCACAGGACCAATGAAGTAGAGTACACCTCTCTGTACCTCCCTGGCAAATAGAGCCAGAGCCCCTCTCTCGGTCTGTTTTTGGTAGAGCTATTTTGTTATTTCTGTGTGTGCTGGCAGGCAGCATCCAACATCCTATTTCCTCTTCTAAACAGTGTCTGAGTAGTACACATTAATATTGCTATAACCTGGAAAGAGACATGAAGCAAGTGCCAGGAAGAAAGAAAGAGGCACAGGGACAAATGCAAGGGAGTAGTAAAATATTGACCAAGGGAAATACTAGTGTTAGAGCAGAGACAGGAAGTCAAGCTCAAGTTCAGGTATATTTTCATTCATCTAGCGAGGAGCCTGAATCAATATTAAAAAGGAAAAAATCTGATAACATTTTTTTATCTATGTTTGCTGCATGACTGTATGAATGGCAGTGTCGGCTGGTTGGTCCAGACTTAAATATCTCAACAACTGTCTGGCTGCCATGAAATCTGGTGCACAAATTCAAGGTGCCCACGGGATAAAAGGTATTAACTTTGGTGACTTTTCCTCTAGCGCCAGGGAAACGTCTCAACAACTATTGGATGATTTGCCATTACACACACACTTCTGTGTCCCCCTCAGCAACAATTCTAACCAATTTGGTGATCCAGCTACTTTTCATCTGGCGCCAAATTTCAGTTTGTCCAAATAAGGATGCTCACATCAGGCTTAGTTGTACCCTGTGTTTAGTGCTAAGTGGCAAGCGTTAGCATGCTAATATGCTAAACTAAGATGGTGAACAGGGTAAACATGCTAAACATTAGCATGTTAGCATAGCCACCATGAGCATGTTGGCTCAAATCCCTGCTGTGCGTGAGTTAGTCTTGTTTTAACACAAATAAAAAAATATTTATAGGAGCCACTTAAATTTGATTATTAAACAATTTTGATCAGATGTGCACTGAGTTCAGCATTTCACAGTTAGAGTGAACAAACTATGTAATGCAACTGTTCTTGAAGTACCTATGTATCAAATGTATGACATTTCTATTCTCCAATTTCTTTAATTTGTTTTTTTATTAATTCATTAAAGTCATTTATTTTTATTGGTCAACATATACAATCTTGTACACAACAATCCAAACATTTGACAATCACAAGTCCCTGAGAAGTGTGACAGTACATAATATATGATATAACAAAGACAAAGAACAGTATGATTAAATACAACAGGAGTTAACTTAAAGAGAGAAGGAGACATATTGTAGAACATGACCATTTAAAAATAAGAGTGATTGTGACAGCACCTTCCAGCTCACTATCTGTGATGCTGAGATGTAGTGGAGTACAGTATACATTCTGTACGTTGTGTTTGCTCAGCAGTCAGGTTGCTCTGTTGCCTCTATCTCTCTCTTTCCCCAGCTCTCTCCCCACTTATCTCCGGTCCCATCAGGAACACAGCACGCTCCGAGGGTAAACACAAACAAACAGTGCCTTCCCTCATCACTCCCTCTCCACATTCATCCAGGAGAGTTTATGTGGGATGGAGCGATAGCATCTCTCCGCTCCATCGTCTCCATCGCGCCACGCTGCACTTCACAAACACAGAGAAAACACACATCGGAAATGTTCACTTCAAGCCTTCAAACAGGCCTTTTATTTCTCTTTTATCTGTAATTGAGAGGCATCAGCAACACTCAATACTTTGTTTAGAGACACAAGGATTGCAGAAACTCTTTTTTTAAAACTGGGGACAGTTTAAGAAACATAGACACATTTTAGGAATTTCCATCACTCTAAGCTTGTTCCCGCAGTCTGAACTTAACTCAGACTGTATATGAAACTTCTGGTCCTGCACACGATTTTGTAGAACATAGCGGTTGATGCCGCACACACAACTTTTTTTTTTTACAGAGACAGATGTCTGTCTGCCTGGATCAGGCTATGTGGGTAAGTGGTTTGTGTGTGTTTCTGTGTGTGTGGTGAAGCTGAGGATCATAGGTACACAGCTGCTGGAAATGTGCATTCTCTCACTCTTTGCTCGTTTATTTTAGTGATTATAATCCCTCCATCAAACCAAAAAGGGCCAGACTCCATAATGATCCTTCCCAAGGGCTTTAGGTGATGATTGGTGCTGCAGAGGCAATTATCTTTCCATTTCTCCTCACTCCCTGTATCTCTCTATCTTTATTGCCCTTTTTTCCATTCTTTTTTTTTCAGCCAGCAATATTCTCTTGTTACTAATAAAACTCACATAACACACAGATATGCACTGACACACACACACACTCACACACACACACAGGCAGACAGAGCTTACTGGTTAGGTTTCACTTGGGGGTCCAGCGGTGGCAGCCCCATCTCAGTGGGGCGTGTGTGTGTATTAATGTGTGTGTGTGTGTGCGTGCGTGGGTTTCTGTCTGCGGGGCGGGGTCAGACCAGCACTTGTTGATTCTGGTGCATCGAATTACTGCCCGTCTGTCACATCCAATTATAGCTTTGGACTGCTGACACACACAGCCTGCCTCTGTATGTGTGTGTATGGGTGTTTGTCGCTCACCTCCAGCTGTGTCGTGCTGACGTGACGAGCCACAAGTATCCGCTTGTGATTCGGCTGGCTTGGCGCTATTTTCATCACGCTCAGGGATAATTCCATTGCTCCTCTTTAGGTCAGTATCACTGAATTAGTCAGTTAATTAGCCCGGTTTGGTCGTTTTTTAAAATCGATTTATTTTAACATTCAACATTGAATTTGAAGATCCTTTGAGATGTCTTGATGCCAGTTTTCTTCTTTTTCCATACTGTGAACACAGCATTGTGCATGTGCCAACACTAACCTGAAACTTGATATTTATTAGAAGTGCTTAATAAGCCATTCATATGCATCTTGCGTGTTCCTGGCACTGTCTCATAAGATTACTTCCACATCACTCGCATTTCAATTTGACATGCATTTAGCATCTCCTCTTTTGCCATCACAATGGATTCCCCATGTGTGAGCCATGGTGCTTTTTGGCCCGGAGCTCTGCTTTTATGCAGCACAAAAATTAGTCATTCAGAGTACTGTCAGGTTTAGTACTGGTTTTAGCCACATGCACTTTCACGCAGGGCCCTGCATATGAGCTGTATGCCATACTGATGCAATTGTTCCCAAGCATTTGAATTCACTAATTTGGTTTTACAAACACAGGGCAGCCATTTGGAGATGACATGTCTGTTTAAGAGTGTGCAGCGAGGCTTGGTGAAACACTGAAACATTTCAACCAGGAAAGTGTCATCTATCACAGTTAAGTCCACAGTTTTCTCCATTCTTCCTATCTGGAGAGAGCTTCCTCCACATCTTCGTTGCTGCCAGCGTCTGCTGCTTTTGGCACACCTGTATGCCACTTGTTGCTTGCACTTTGTCATATTAATTGGCTTGATGCATCTACCAGTGTGTTATCAAGTTTGTGCCGTTGAAGCTGCCAATGTTGATTCACCTCCTCAAAACATCTACTTTGCAGTGGTTTGCGTTCTGCTGTATTGGTGACAGGAAGCCGCTCTCGCTAGCATGCAACGCAGTCACTTCTCTTTATGGAAGAAAGCACGAAGTGTGGCTATAAAAGTGTTAAAATGACATTTCAGGGAGGTTTTGGCTCCTGTGGATTTAGTTATTGAGTGTCTGATTGGCATAACCCTAGTTTGCTCCATCAAAACATGAGTCTGACTCTTCTGCAACAAGGATATACCCCTGAGTTTAAATGAACTCCTGTTTGAAAGTTTCTCCTTGCCCATGTGACTCCGAGGCTTCTGTGCCGCTCCCACAAACGTGTGAATGTGTGAACTTGACAGTGAGTCAACTTTTTGGGAGTATGAGTAAAAAAAAAAATAGAATGAGAGAGAGAGAGAATCCGAGGTTTATTATTTCTGTCCTGTGTTTTCTTTCACAGTTCCATCACCCAGTGTGGAGAAGGATCAATTTCCTCCACTCACCATAGGTGTCAGAGAGGCCACACACAAACTCTCCATCTCTCCATCACTTATCGCTCTCCTCTGTTCTGGCTGCATCTGTTTCTTCTAAGAAGAGACTTGTTCTTCTCTTAACACTTCCCCAAGTCTTTGACATGATTTGAATTCCTTTTAGCCAAGGGACCAACAAATACACGTTTCCTCATATGATCTTTTACCCGTACAGTATTATTCCAGTGCAATAACATTTTGATGATGAATTTTTAAAACAAAGTATACTCAAAGAAAAACACTCTCTCCCTGGCTTTTGTTACTTTTGCTTCAAACCCTCCTTCTCGTCCTCCTCTAAACTCCTGTAAACTCCTTTCACCCCCCCCACCCCCCAACCCCCAGCTTCCTCTTTCAGCTTCCCAGGACGCCATGAAAGAGACGGCGCAGCGCATCAGGGAGTTGGAGATGTCACTGAGGGAGAGCATGAATACATCGGCACATAGGGAGGCCCTTTGGGCGCAGGAGGAGGCTGCCCGTGTTCAGGCCCAGAGAGAGGTTTACCTGATGTTACATACAACTGATGGAGGACTCCACCAGACCAGCATGCACATATATATACACACTCGTACATACAGATAGTTGCATGCATCCTCACACAGGCAGACCCCCTACCTTTTAAACTAAGTGCAGGTGTCAGCTCACGTCCACTGAGAAAATGTTATGAACCAAACTGCACCCCCATGTGGCTAAGAGTGTAACTGCTGGCAGACTGTGGTTAATGGATGATCCTTAATCACTTCATATGTAACCAGCAAATATCATTTCCTCCCCCTCTCTTATTGCCTTTGATTCTTAATTCAGTTTTACTTTTCACAGCGTGCTTTTGATTATTTCCTCCCTCTAGACTGAAATTTAAAACTGAAACAAAAAAAATCCAGCGTCCTCCTTTCACTTTCTGTCTCTCGTTAAGTTTGCTGTTGCATGCTTGAAAATGTAAGCACATGTTTGACTTATTGTCAGTTTATATGCATGTAATCAGAATTCATTAACAAAGCTTTAGACTTTGGGCTTGCAGCTTTGATGGAGTACAGGCTGCCCTTTTCCCCTGTACGTCCTGCTATCTATCTGTCTCTCGGACTGCCAGCTGGTCGGCCGCTCCAAAAAAAGCTTATGTGTGTGCTTTTGTATATGTGTGTGTGAGCAAAGGTGTGTCTGTGGTGGGAAAGAGAAACAGGGCGAGGGAGTGTGTTTCCTCCTGGTGTGAGTGTGCATTTGAATGAGAATGACCTTGCATTACTTATGCGTGCCACAAGTAATATGAGAGCAATCGGTGGTTTAAACAAGAACTAACATTTTTAGGCAGAATGATGGCTGTATTGCGTCAAACGCGCGCACACACACACACACACACACACATGTTCCTTCTCAATAACACACATACACATTCAAAGTCAGAAGCTGATAGAGGAGAGTTTAAAAGATGGAGGGAGGAGATTGGTGGACTGAGCGGGAAAATAAAAGAAGGTCAAACTCAGTTTAAAAAATCCATTGAGAGCCAGTGCTAACTGTGGCTTGTTTTTTCCTCCTTTTTGCAGTTTCTGTACTTTACACGCTTGACTTAGAGTCAGTGTGGATACAGTGTGTTTATCAAACAATATTCTGATCCACTGAGAGGTCCAGAAAAAAAGTATATTCATGTCTGTGGGTCTTTTTGCATGTGTACAAGTGGATGATTCAGCCTCAACCTAAGATTACCCACGTGTAGCCAAAGAATCAGGGAAATCCTTTCCTAACTTGTGACATGTTAACACTCATTGACCCCTCAAGTAATAGTCAAGTTAGTTTAATTCCAAGTCAATCCAGGCCCTGCACATAGAAACATACTGAGCCAGCATCGAGTTACAGTCACGCTGTCGACACAAGGAAAGATGCTGCTCCGTCACTGATGCTCACTGGTAGGTGCTGTCAACACACTGGACTTTGTGAGCCAACACTACATCACCACATAAGGAGGCAGCGAGTCAACATGCCATTAACATGTTGTTTCACAGTCGTCAGTCCCCCGCCTTTCTTGCCTCAGACTCTGGAGAAAAAGAGTGTGTGTGGGGAGGGATGCTGGGGGAGTAGGGAGAGGGACAGGTCTTTCTGAAACATCACCTGACCCTGGCACCATTTCAGAGCGCCCTGCCAGACTCACATTCTCACATCGCCTCCCTCCCCTCCCCTCGCTCTTTCCTTGATTTTTCTTCTTTCTTCTCCCCTCTGTCCCAGAGTAATCAGTCTCATGATGTGTAATGCGCTGAAAGTCTTCCATCAGCCTGACCTGCTGAAATGGAGCATGGGTAATGCCCTGGGTCACTTCTCTTCACACCCCCGCTCTCTAAGACTCTCAGTCCGCCTCTGTCTCTCTTTGTTTCTTGACTTTCTCCTGGCATCATTTCTCCTGTCCATCCATTGTCCTGAGCCTCGTTCTTTCCCATCTGCCTTCTTAAGTTGTCCCACCCAATTATCTCCCCACTGTCTCTCCCTTTCTCTCCATTTCTGTTCCTGTCTCTGTCCCTCTCTCCCCCTCTATGGCGTTTGAACTAGGCCTTTGAACCAGCAACACCGACGCAAATGGACAAGAGGGATTTGGCCCTTTGCTCTGAGCCCCCAATCAGCTTAGCAACTAAAGGGGCTTTGGGCCAGTCTTAGCGAGCCTTAGGCTGGCTGGGGGGGCTTTGCCTTGAAGTTGAGCTAAATTAGCACGCACAGGCTCACCGATAAGCTGATTAGGTCCCTAATTTCACTAAAATGCATTGTATTCCTTATTAATGATGTGATTGTGAAGTGAGGGCTAGCCTGGGTGGTGGACTAATGGGGAACTGGGAGGGGAGCAGTTGGTGCATAAGGGCTGATAGACATGTGGTGGGTGTAAATGGTGTGTGTGTGTGTGTGTGTGTGTGTGTGTGTGTGTGTGTGTGTGTGTGTGTGTGTGTGTGTGTGTGACCTTGGCTTGCAAGATGAAAAGATTGGCTCTGGATTCTTTTAAGCCTGAAATAAGACATCAAACATTGAACGTGGTGTGATTTTGGACAGTTTGATGTCTCGATGACACTGGGTATATTAGCTGCTGGACACTTTAAGAGGTCAGTTGTTGTTGGCAGGGATACAGGTTTTATTTTATTTGAAACAATGCCTTGTTACATTTCCAGGAAGTTATCATTAAAGGTTGTCACTCTCCCACCATTTCAAATGTCTTTATTTGCCACTTCCTTTACTTCCACCCTTTCTTCTCTTTACTCCATATGTGATATTCATGAACAGTCACTGAGCACATTATCTGACATCTGTGAAACACACCTAGAAAACCAGCGGAGATGGAGAGTGTCCTGAAAATGTGTGAACGATTTGCCCCCTTCATAAAAGAGGCCCATTGCTTTTTTCATGTCCTACCCCATGGTGTGCTTTCCCCTAATACTCTTTTTCTCTCCATTTTTTTTTCTATGCTCCTCCTTTTCTTTCATTCCCTTTGTTTGTTTGAGATCCAACACTTCAGAATTTATTGTTTGACTGTCTTATATCACAAATCTGCAAATCATCAGAGCTGAACAAAGATCATATTCTCTATTCTGTCTATACAATCATCTTCTCCTGGTCTCCCATTTACATCATCTGAACAGTCCTGCCTCGTACTGGATCCTGTTGTGAAGTACTTCTTGTTAGACAATTAGGCACTTCCTGTCTTAGGATAATGACGCCCTTAGGTCACATCCTGTCTATCAGACACTTAGGTTGGACATGCAGACCTGCATGGCTGGAGGGCATGTGAGTGCAGAGGGAGGAGATGTAGTTGAGGGTTTGAGCGTTATTCTCACCTGCTCTAAAGTAGAACCACACTTAAGAGTGAGGTAAAATAAGTGGAGAAAGGTGGGTCATTGTTTCCATTGCAAGGGTCAGTGGACATATTCAACTAACCTTTGAACCTGAGTAGTTTCAATTGCTTCTTGTTGTCTGCCGGCCATTCCTGTTCATGTTTAGACAGTCATCTTATCCCATTGTAGCATTCCAACACACGCACCCTCAGAAATACACACATGTAGACAAATACAGTTGCACTTAAGTGTGTATCTGATGACCTCTCTCCACCATTTCCATGTGTGTGTGAGAGAGATTGGGCACGCGTAAGTGTAAAATAGAACCTGCATGTCGATTTTATGTATGACATAATGTGACTTAATCAACACTTAACAGAGAACCATGTACATGAGTATCCTAGTATGCTTTCCTTCAGTTTAAACTTGTGTGTCTTTGTATGTGTATATATATATATATATATATATATATATATATATATATATCTTTCTTTCAATAGCTGGAGGAGCTGATGGGAGCTCTGGAGAAGACGCGACAAGAGCTGGACGCCACCAAACTCCGTCTGTCCTCCACTCAGCAGTCCCTGCACGAAAGAGATGGACACCTCAACAGTCTGCGTCAGGAGAGACGCAAACAGCTGGAGGAGATTCTGGAGATGAAGTAAGTCTCACACTTGCCTACAGTCTCTATTAGTATATACAGTACTTATATCTGCATAGCATCTATCTATCTGTCTATCTGTCTAGCCTTCTTTTTTTCTGTGTGTCAGTTAGATCTCCACAGATATGACTCTTTTCATGTGTCCAATTATAGCAGAATAAGGACCAGCATTGGCCACACTGAATAATAATCACATACTCTGTAGGCTTATGCTACATCCTCTACATCCACAGCAATGCATCTCTAATCAGTAAAAGAAAGACTTTAAGCACTCAGTAATGTGATGTAAGATGTACAGTCAGAGAAAATAAACCAGTGTTAGCGGTAGTGACTGCACACCCAGCCCATAAAAGTATATCAAGGTTTTTTTTATTGACGTTGGCATGATTCACTCAGTGCTTCATCGTGAGCATTTTCATTACCCTGCACAGCAGCTTTGTTGCAGCAGCAGAAACCTGTGTCTAATACTGTATTAGGCACATTTATCCGCTCACCTGTTCACATGTGCATCTGTGCATGAGTGTTATATAGACATCAGCGCTGAGGTGTGTTCTGAAGCAGGATCAGCTGTTGTCTAGAGCTGCCTTATGAAAAGTTACATTTATTGAGGACAGGTGGTGCAGCCTTAGACAGCAGGTCAGAAAAATATGTGTGCGGCTGTTTCTACATGTGGACGTCTGTGTGTGTGTGTGACCGAGAGAGAGTTAGAGAGGGGGGAAGGAAAAAAAAAATGTACAAGACTGGCTGCATTTCCATGTGTGAGTGTGTGTCAGTGGGTATGTATGAATGTGTGAGCGAGTTCAGTGATCTATCAGTGGAGCGGCTACATGTGTGTTTGCTTTGAGCTCTTTGATTGAAGGAGCATGGAGCCACATATCTGGTTGTCATGTGCCGCAGAGAAATGCCTTTAATGTCAGCCACTCAGTACAGTACAAAAGGGAAGGCTGGCACATATGTATTGAAAACACAACTTTTAAAATCCATTATGCTTCACAAGCCCCTCTGATCACACTAACTCTGAAAGAATGTGTGTATGTGTCCGTGTCTGCCTACAGTATTTGGATGTGTACAGTTTGCCTGAGACTGAAAAAGACAGTGCCCTTGCCTGTGTTTTGGCACACACACACACAAACACACACACATACATTTGTGATACAAACCATCTTCCTGTCTTTTCCAATTTCCACCATCCAAACATTACCAGGGATGTTTAGCAGAGGAAATGTATTACATATGATACTGGCACAAACCGTGCTTCTAGGTATGTACGTGAAATTGGGAAAACGCTCATGGACCTGACATGTGAATGATACTTTTGTACTTGACTGGCACCAAGCATGAATCATTATTATATTACCATTAAAAGACGTCTGAGAAGAAAGTTAGTGTGATGGTTGGTTGACGTAAACAGCAACAAAGTAGATGGCGTTCTTTGCCTTTGTGTTTGAGAGTGAATACAAGTCGACACTGGTCAGAGCTAATGGAAGGGGCACGGGGGGCATGAGTGTGTGTGGTCTCTTGTGCATTGGGCTCTGTGTGTCTGTGTGTACGAAGAGGTCGGAGGCTGGGGTTTGGGGTCACTGGTGATGAGGATTAAAGGACTGTCGAATTGCGAGGGGCGAAGCTTCGTGAGACTGACTTACATCTGAACAAGCCACAAAGATACGCACACAGAATATACACACAGCCTCAGTGGAACTCACATATAATCACTCATGTCTGCAGACATGCATGTACTTACACAAACTTTGGCTTTCTCCTGAAAAAGGGGCCATATTCCCACAGCACAGCCCTGGTCCAAGTTAGCACAGGGAAAACTAAACAGGAAAGATAGGGCAGAGAAAGAGAGGTAACAAGAGAGAGGGAGAGAGAGAGAGAGGGAGTTAGAGTGAAAGCAAGACAAAATGAGACAGAGAGAGAGAGTATGAGAGGGAGGTGAGGATGGAATGGAGGGGCTATACAAACTGAAGTATTTCAAATCTTAGAAATCATGAGAGAAGTTTGATTGCATGCCAAGTTTCTCCTTCTCTGCGCTGTAATGTGGCATTTGTCAAGAAGACCAGCTGAAGCAAACCATGTGAGGCACGTTCCCCAGTGAACCGGGGAGCTCTCTGTGTGTTTTTAATGCGTGTGTATGTGTGTGTGTGTGTGTGTGTGTGTGTGTGTGTGTGTGCGGCTAGATGGAGAGAGAGAGAGAGAGAGCAGACTCTTGGCTTTTCAACACTGTTAATGAAAGAGACAAGAGGGGAAAAAATCATTTTCAATATCCTCTCATTGCATGCTGAGTTTCCTAGCTTGTATTGTTTATGTGTGTGTGTGTGTGTGTGTTTGTGTGTGTGTGTGTGTGTGTGTGTGTGTGTGTGTGTGTGTGTGTGTGTGTGTGTGTGTGTGACAGAGAGAGAGAGAGAATTTGTGTGTAAGAGAGAGAGAGAGAGGAAGAGAGAGAGAAAGCATTTTCATATTTGCCTTTTTCAGATATAGAGCTGAATGCTTGATGTATAAGGAGTGGTGCAGGGTCTGCTCTGTCACCCCACACCAGATTGAGTTTCCTCCATACTGTACAGTATTCACACACACACGTACACACGCAGACACACATGGCCTCCAGAGGAGCTAGTCATTTAATGAGTCTAGGGTCACAGGGTGTAGGTGCACAATAGAGAAATTATGTGTTTGGACATTTTGAATAGCGAGTCATTGAGATGTTTCCATAGTCTGAATGGGATAATACTACATGCCACAACATCGCAGTGGCTTACTGAACCTGAACCTCCTGTAGACACTGGGAATGTAGCTGATATTATCTCTGTTTACATTTTAGTGATGAAAAATGATGATAGAGCAAAGAAAAGGTAGCGGCAGCTTTTAGGAAGGAACATAAAGAGATGGGGAGTTGACAAAGTGGAGATATTTAGAGGCAGAGAAGCAGAGAGTTGACCATTTAAGAGATGGAGGGGAAAACATGCTCATATTAGTAGACTCTATAGATTCTGCAAGACAGTAGAAGAATGAAAAGAGAGAAGCTGTAGCAGTGGAAAGAGAGGAAATTGTAAATGATGGGGGGAAAAAAATATGATAGAGTGTGAGAGTGATTGATGGAGGGGGTGATGGATGGAGGAAGGGAGGAGGAGAATGATGGAGGGAGTGGTGGAAGAAAGAACAGGGAGAAGATGGAGTAGAGCTGTGAACGGTGGGAGGGAGTAGAGTCTGGTTTACAGAAAAGGGCCAGAGATAGAGAGGCGACTGGGTCACAGAAGAATAACTAAGCATAACACATGCTGTATGCAAACATCTGCACTACATCACACAATAAAGAACATTCTCATACAGCCGTTGATTACCAGCTGCGACAGCGTGTGGCTGGTGTTGTTTTCACCTTGTGAGTCTGTGTGTGTCTGCGTGTCATCTCAGCAAAATGTGGTCCTGGAGACACGCACTGTAGGGGGAACCACCACAGAGGTGGTTTTGAGGACTTTGGCAGCTGAGTACATCAATGTCTGTCTGTGGACACAACAGTGTGTGATACAGTCACAAAACTTAAGATGTGCAGGAGGTATCAAAATGAAGGCTGAGATCGAGGAGGGGTGTGGTCTGACCCATGAGTCCTGAGTACTGGTCTAATAACGGACTAATGAGTAATGAGTAGTCATGGGTCTGAACGTGCAAGAAATATAAAAGAAAAATAAAAGTGTAGTCATAGCAAAATAGATGTTAATTTCACAGAGTTAGAGAAGTTGATGTATTGATAAATGAGAACATAATTACACTAAATAAATGAAGGTACAAAGGGGAAATGGAAATATATATATTTTTTATGACCATATTACTGTAGGTGACTGATTTTGCTTTATCTTCTTTTGTTTTATTATATTTACTTTAACAAAATGCCCTAAATAACATCTTGGAGAAAAATACTTCATAAACATAGAAAACTAGTTCCTCAGTGTAACATAAGAACGCTCAATTACACACACTTCTCATGCTCTTCTGCTCCCTTGGCTTGAATGTTTGCTCATCAGTAGTTCATAGAAACAAACCTTACGCCATTCTGCAAAAGCAAAACTAAGCAAAATATCAACTATATTTAAAGCTCTCTTCTTATTGTCATGTCCTTAAGTCAAAACCCTCACGCAAAGACAAAAGAGCTATTCCACATGATGGAAATGTAATAAGCCCAACCCTGTAACCCCCAAAAATTCACTACTGTCCATGAAGTGTGTTCATGTATCCGTTTGTTGGCCAGTTACAGTAACCCATGGCATAATGAAGCTTAGAGCAGTAGCGACGTTATGACTTTCAAATCCCCAATGTAGACATCCTGTCTGCACAGCGCCATCGCCATGGTTACACTTGCTAAAAACACAGAGAGACCAGCTGTACTGGCAAGGTCATGTCCCCGCTCACTGATCTCTCTGAGAGGCCTGGACACACATACACACACCCTCATGAATTCACATGCAGGTATACACACATATACAGCACGTGCACTCACACGCACACATATTGAAATACATTCATACCAAAAAAATTATATTTACGCATTCATATATTCAACTGAACAGCACTGCGTTCGCTTGTGTGGCTTTGAAATTACATTCACTTATACTGGCGAAATCTCATGTACAGCTGCAAGCACGCAGAAACATAGGCAAGGACTTAAAGTGGACACACACATGCATGCACATTCACACAGCCACAAGCGCAAACGTATGGTGTTACAGTGCCATTGTTGTGATAGGTAATGATGAGCCATAGATGGCCGGTGCAGTGTGTGAATGGGATTCTCTGTGTTGCAGTGATGAGGAGGGGCTGACCACACATCACCTTCCTCTCTCTATCCAAGCAGGTTTGTATGTGTGTCGCCTCGTGGGAACTTCGGGCCATTCATCATGTCTGTCTGTGCTCCCGTGCCCTCTGACACGCATGTTTACCTTCGACATGTGTGTCGGCTGTTGGGCCTGTAGGTGTGTTAATATGTCAGAGCCTAGGCATGCTCCACCCTACTCCTCCTCCTCCTCTTCCTTTGAGGTTTTGTCAATGGAAGGCTTCATTAATTGGAAATCCCTGCTACTAAGTCCTTATTCAGTACAGTACGGTAATAACAGGATTCTACCTGGGTCCCACACAGTAAGCTTCGAGCTGGGAGAGAACATGTGTGGAGTTTGCTCAGTACAGTCAGCTTTTGTATTGGATATTGTTCAGCTAATGCAACTGGAAGTATAGTGCCTTAAATTTGAACTCAATTTTTCCCAGACCACGTTATTCTCTTGGCCTGCTCTCTGCAACCACCATATCTTGAACTCAATTCTCTCAGGATTGGGCTGTTCTAGCATCAGTTATGGTTATTTTCATCACTACTTATTAATATCTAATTGGCCCCTGTATCCACATAGTATTTTTGGCAAGCATAGGCCCACCCAGTAAACATGAATTGGAAAAGTTTTACATCCTGTACAGTTGGTAAACCCTGACTTAAGTTTTGTAGAAACTAGCCCTCAGGTGTATACGCACTCTGTTTGTGAGCCATGGAGTGGCTTGATTGAAGTGGCATTGTCTCCTAAAGTCAATATAGGAATGACTGGTGGGCTGGAACTAAGTTGAAGTTAGACTGAAAGACATGCTGACGCTCAGAAGACGTCGGTCGAATAAGGGAGGATAGTGTTTAGTCAAAGTGATAGACAGAGATGGAAGAGTCTTTCCAGAGACAGAAAGAACGTCTTGTCCTAATCTGGAGACTGACATTATGAAGAAGGGGCAAATGTGACACACAGAAACAAAAAGAATGCAGTGATTGACAACCAGAGACAGGGAGGCCAAATCAAGGAGGCAAAGGGGAGCTGTTGCATGTGGAAACTGCTTTCACCTTCATACTGAGTCATGGTTTGTCTCACTAGAGTAAAATCATTCTTTCATTGTCTCTTCTTACTTTTACTTCATCACTCTTTTAACACTGACCTCCTTAGCTTCCTTGGAGTATTAAATGGCCTACCTCCCTCTCTTTTTGGTCTGTTTTTCTCCTTTTGTCTTGTTCTATCTCTGGACGGGTGGAAGAAGGCCTGGAATTTATCACACATACCTAATAATTACTATCACAGGAAATGGTCCTGAGGAAGTAGGTGTACTAGCCCTGCTAATTAGTGTCAGTCGCAAACACACATGCACGTGCACATACTTGCACACACACACACGCACACACACACAGCTAATAAGCGTCATTTGGCTGGTGTAGAAATCTTGAGGAAGCCCACTCTGATTGGCCATAGAGAGACTAACACCTCCAAGTTTACCCGCTTGTATAAGTCTCAAGACTAATTGATTGGAAGTCCTGTGTGTGTGTGTGTGTGTGTGTGTGTGTGTGTGTGTGTGTGTGTGTGTGTGTGTGTCTGTGGGAACATTTAAGTGTGTGCATGAGTGGACAATTGATTAGGTGGGCCCTGCAGCCATAAAGAGACAGCCTAGGTCACAGCACCCAGAGGTGACCAGTGACGGCCTCCTTAACGGCAGTCCTGCCCTCAGGGTCACCAAAGGAATGAGGGGAAGGAGGGGGTCAAGCGAGGACGTACCGGCAAGATAGACATGGGCATGCCACTGCAGCAAATCTGGATTTGTATTTAGATACAGATATGCAGATAGATACATGTACAGACAGATAGTAGCAGAGATAGAGATGGAAGAAGTGGTGAGTTGAAAGTATGAAGCAGTGAGAGACTGTAGAAAGAAGGAGGGATGGGTTATTTTAAGTATGTTGTTGGATTTGCCGTGTTGTAAAACAGTGGCTTCGTAAAATGTCCTCATGGTTTACCATTATGGGCACTTGAAATGCTGGTGTACCCACACAAGTGAGTCAGTGGGGCTTACTGGCACATATTCACACACTGTAAACACCTCCAAGCCTCTGTGGTTGGCAGACACACCTGAGCCCTGGCTCCTGTTTTTCTCCTCTGTGGCTGCTCTGGCTACATCTGTCTGTCTTTATCTGGGTGTGAGTATGACTCTGTCTTTATCTGTTTGTGCCTGTGTCTTTCTCTCCCTTCATTTCTGTGGAGAACTTTCTCTGCAGTTTTCATCAGAGTAACATTGTTACATAAAGACGTTCAGTAAAGGCTTGGTCTTTCTGACTCTTCGTTGGTTCGACTGGAGTTTTATTAGCCCTGCACATCTCCCAGACTTGCTGAGATGGTTCCCAGGAGGTTTTAATGGAGAACAATAGTAGCACTGGGCTGCTCCAACACTGCACACCAGTCAACATACACCACAGCAGCCCTTGGCACTTCTGGGTTGTGTGTGTGTGTGTGTGTGTGTGTGTGTGTGTGTGTGTGTGTATGTGTGTGTGTGTGTGTCTGATCTGGTTAATTCAGGGATGTAGACCCAAACTGTAATTATCATTATGTACTTCTCGGCAGTGGCAGGAAACAGCCCAAGCAAGTTTGGATGAGCATGTGTATCCTCACTGATGTACACTGGATGTTTGTGTGGAAAGAACAACATGTGCATACATGAATTTGTCTGTCTGTGTGTGTGTGTGTGTGTGTGTGTGTGTGTGCGTGCACGCACGCACGTCTACATGCATGTGTGCACATAGGCGCAATGATGTGAAGAGCATGAGAACTATTAGCAGTGAAAGATAAGCAGATTGTGCCAGTGGCTATGTGATGATTTTTCCTGCCCTTGTTTTGGCCCTGCTCTTGTTCATTTGGTCTCTGCTAAATGGAGACATATTGGAAACATGACTGTTCTCTCGGGGCCGGTGGGTATCCAGAGTTTATGCCTGGAAAGTAGAGGAGTGAAGAAATGAGAGGAAAGTGGGAGAAGAGGAAATGAAAGGAGAGGGGTGGAAAGAGAATAAGGAGAAAATAAAAATAAAATCAGAAGAGAAAGAAGGGATCAGTGTAGTTAAGCTCACCACCGGGATTTCGGATCTCGTAAAAACAAAAGCTACATTTGTCTTATTTGTTTGTGGATAGAAATTACCATTCACAAGCATCGCAGACACTGTTAACTTTCACAACTCTGCTATAAAAGTTTTGTCTCATTTTAACGATATCAGAGTTGATGTCCAAGAAAAAGCAAAGTAAACCCCACAGAAAAGAGAAGGAAAGAGGAAAAAAAAACACACACACACAAAAGTAAAACCCAAAGTTTATTTGGAGCATGCGTCACATCTATTCAAGATGACAACCGCAGTTTAATCTGTGTAGTCCTTCATCTTAAAGCTAGCATCAATAAGACAGAAGAGGCCTTCATGTGGGCGGACAGACTGCACAGAGACAGGACTGGTCACCACTAAGCAAACAAAACAGGAATCCTGCAGAGACAAGAATGGCTTGAGGGCATGTGAGCAAAGACAATGGCATGATTTTCAGGCCGTAGATGAAACACGGAACATAGACAGTGTGCATGTGTGATTGAAAATGTGGGCATTCATGAACGTCTTGATACGAGGGATATGCGTGTTTATGTCTGGAGTAATTTAAGTCAGGATCAGAGAACTGTGGAATATGTTGTGTCATTTTGTCATTCTAACATGCAATATTCAAAGGCTGAACAAGAGAGTCTCTGCGCACCCTGACATTATTGTAACTGATACCTCCCGTTTTGCATATGTATACATTTCTGTTATTATCAAATGTTAAATGTTTGGAGAAGGCATGAGGTTGACGTTACTCTTACAGATACTTACTTTCATTTCCATCTGTGTTTGTGTGTAACCAGTTGAACCCATTGATGCGTTTTGCATTAAAAAAAAACAAAATTTTCAGAAAACTTGGTAAAACTAGAATGCACAAACGTCACGGAGAACTCGCTTGATGTACAGTATAGAAAAGGCACTCAACTTCAGATCTTGCCTCATAATCATCACATTTTTTCTTCAGTGTCAAACAGAGTGGAGATGTCGTCTGTCACCGGGGTTACTTTGCATCACTGCTGTTAAAACAACAGGACTTTTCAAGAAACCTTTAAGGAAATGGGTCCTTGGATGTAAACTATATCTAACTCATTGACTTAAGCAACGTTTCACTTGATATAGAATTATTACAAAGTTTATTACAAAGGGTTGGGTTTTTTTGGTTCTTTCTTTCTTTGGTTAAATAAGAGTGACAAAATACAAAAACTTTGTTTTGTTTGACACATTTTTTCATTAAGGCCCAAATGATTTTTATATTTCAGTCTTCTCTATGCATTCATATAGAGATAGACAGGCAATTTTAAACTGTTTAAACCTTAAACTTACAGTAAACTGTAATACTACTCACATGCCTAATGTTGGGATTTCAGAACAGCTTAACTTATCTGGCAAATAAAAGTATATGGCATGCCTAGCCAAGACTTGGACCCGCTATGCCTGTAAATGAATAGAGTGAAAACTGAGAAAAAACAGCCTTCAGAGTGTTGAGAGGGTTAACGCCGACTAACACCGACTTAGCAGGTGCACTTAAATGCATTCGTCTTAAGTATACAGTCCTCACGCATGACATCATTTCAAAGTGAAATCAGAATCATAACAAAAGTAAAATCCCTTTTTTTCTTCTTCTGTTTTCTACTCTCCCTCTGTCACACACACAAACACACACACAAACACTCTTACAGTAATGTGCGCTGACATATCTGACATGTCTCTGGTCCATTCTAGCCACAGGTCTCTGGGTTCAGCATTTACTGAAATCAAATGTGTGTGTTTGGCCTTGGGTTACACACTCGATTGAATTAGAGAAATGGTGTGCATGTGCACACTCGCTTCCTTACTCACACACACACACACACACGCACGCACGCACACACAGCCTCACAGGGACACAGATCTCTATTAAGTTAAAAAAGAGAGTTGAGTGTCTTCTTCCATTGCAAGAGCTTTTATGTGATAAGATCAGCTCGGGGTGCTCTCCTATGCAGGATTCCTGAGCACATCAAACAACAGTAAACCACATCACAGAGGCAGGAAGAGCTCAGCTCCATTAGCCAGCCCATAAAGAACATGTGTGTGTGTAACAGGAGAGCTACGCTAGCCACTACAAAAGGTTTACACACATAGGACAAACATAGTGAGGTATGCAGTCCCCTGACACAGCCGCAAATCGATGAGCATTTTGGTGCAAGTGCACAGACAGTATGTATGCCTGCATGCAAAAACATTGCTGCATGTGTTTGTGGTGCAAGTAGTGTCATTGTGTCATCGTTCAGAGTTCCTGTCGTACACACACGCACATATCCACAGGAATACACATAATCGCACACACATATGTACATCATTGTAGCTTTATCAATAACATGTGAGCACATTCTGCATTTCATTCAGTCTAACCGAGTCTTAAGCTTAAAGTAATGATTTGGTTTAAAGAAGTGGCACACACGCTGGGCTGCAATAATGGCCTGGTAACTCAGTGACAAGAAAAAAACAAGAATTCAGGAATCAGTTCGCTGGCCAGATGGCAATCATTAGCTTTATTACTACACAACTGGTACAGGGGTACCCCCACAACACAAATACACACACCCTACCCCAACACCCTCTCTGCAACTACAGCACTGCTCCATCTCTCCATCCTGTCTTCCTTCACTTTTTTTTGCAGAAAGAGAAGTCTCCCTTATGAGGTGTTCAGTGACAAAAGGCCAAAGAGACACCCAAATACAGCAAGAGAGAGCCAGAAAGACAAAGAGACAGGAGGAGAGAGTTGGGGCTGTGGGGGCAGAGGGAAGAAGAGGTCGACCCAGATTGAGTTTACCCGTTTTTCTTACATTGATTTGAAACAGATCTTCACTGTGTCTGCTCTCCAAGCCACAGGCAGTGAGATATCACCCTCTGCTCAGGCTCCAGACGATCTGATTCAAACTGGATATCCATCAGTCACTGTGACTGGCCTTGTTCTGCAACAACAGGATGTCTTAATCATCTACTGTGCAGAAGCGAGTTAAGAGCCAAAACGAGAAGTACGAAATAAAAATTGTATGTTTTAAACTGCATGAAACAGCAATTGAATCCGGGAAGCAAGTAGGTGTATCATCATAATGTGGACACAGACAAATTTGTCCCAATGACAGGATGAAATGGAGACACAGGGCCCACCCGGCTCTCTGCTAAACCATCCTAATGTGTATTAATCCAGAGGATTAGGCTGCCTGCTAGCATTACATGCATTCCCGTGCCAGTCAGCGATGTTCTGCCCACTGAGGTTAAAATTTAATGCTGAAGATGACATACACACAAACAGTGTTATTGCTGCCGGTGCCACACAGGATGCCAGCACAGTGAGAACACAAATTTTGCTGAGATTGATATGTGTGTGTGTGTGTGTGTGTTGTAGATGAAGGCTCATGGTAGCAGAGACTGGTGGATGGTGAGGGGAAACAGAGGGTGTTCAGAGAGGAGTTATGCACTATGGCAGGCCCTAATTGCTTGCGGCTCCTGTTGTGTGTTTAGCTTTGTTTGAGCATGTCCAATATAACCAGTCACAGGGGAGCCTCTGCCAGAGCAAACACACACACACACAAACACAGTGCTGAACCATAGAGAAAGCTTTTATGGTGTTGAAGACTTCAGTAACACGACACCTAGGGCAAACACTGAGTAATAAAGCAATTGCGGCACATTGTTTAGATCTTCCTCCTGGCATAGTTTGTTTATCAGACTCCAAGTGTCTCAGTTTCCTGACATCAGTGTCCTGACATGTCACTTTGGGATCTTGCTGCACAATAAACACATGCGCATGCACACGGATGCATTGGAACAAACAATGCGCACACAGGATAAACACTAAATCCATTCACGCACATTTACACCGGAGCACAAGCCCACATGTATCTGCACGCACGCCACACTGCAGACATCTTGACGTGTCAGTCACAGTGCGTTTCGTGCCAGTGTTTCCCCCAAACCTCTAAGCAGCTTCCTGGTATGTCTGACTGCATGACTGCAGATAAAAGAGCAATAAACATTTCTTTCTTGCTTGCTAACTCATAGTCCTCACGTGCTCCTCACTTCTTTTTAAAGTTGATGTTCTGTGACACAGACAGATTTTCATTCCAAAGTGTTTGTAAGTGTGTCTGTACCTTTCCTGACAGAGTCTATTTTGGATCTCCTGGAGCTCCGAGGTGGCCTCCAGCCCATCCTCTGCACCAGCACGAGAGCTGTTACTGAATGCACATCATGCCATCACAGTGTAGATGTAAAATGAACATACACTTTTTGAGTTGTAAGTGATCAGTGTAAGTGAGCAGGCTGTTATTTTTTTTTTTTTGGTTCTGACTATCTGTGACACTCCCTTTCTGCAGTATCTCACCAGGTCTGGGAAACACAAAAACACACCTTCTGCCTTCTCTCTGTTGTATCTAACAGTGGCAGGAGACCTAAAAACTCTGAAACAGACACCATGCTCACAGTATTTACACCACACTTGCACACACCTAAACAAATCTTCACATGCATACAGACAAAGCAGGAGCCAGAGGAGGTCCAGAACTGTGTCTTTACACTAATCTGATTCATTGTTAGGATGTACTTAGAGGGGATGGGAAGACATCTTGTATATAGGTCAGTCGTGTGCTGTTACCTACTGTACGATCAGTTAAAGGTGAAAGCACACTGAGGACCATCAGCAGCGCCTGCTTATACTGTAGCATAAGTTTGTAGCATCATAGTGATTCATTGTCTGCTTCTGATGAGAGAATACAACACAATACATTTGAGTGTATTTTGTCATGTAATGTTATTGATGATAATTTTTAGATCTGTATGAAGAAATTGATGGTTTAGTCTGGGACCCATACCTAAGCAAAATGAGATGAAGTCTGAATTTCAGAATTTTTTGTGGACTATGTAATATTGCGTGTCGTAGCTGAATGGCCTTCACAAAGAGAGGAGTGATGTAAGGTCAGCAAGGGTGCAGTGCCGCCGTAAGTCTTATAAAAGTTTTGTTTGTGTGTGTACATGCGAGTGTGAGCGAGCGAATATGAGGAACTCATTTACTTAATAAATCCACTCTCACCCACAACTCTCCAGTGTCAGTGGAGTGCATCCGTGTCTTTACACAGAACAACACGTTGTGATGCTCTGGTCACAGTGTGCGCACACACACACACACACATTAAGGTAGATGCATCAAGCCGTGTCCCTCTTTTGCATATAAACACAAAGACATTTTGACTGTGTTTCTACATTTTACATTTATGTATGTAAGACATATTTTTAATGTGGCGTTACAACAAGCTGAAACTCTGAGCAACACATTGAAGCAATTAGACAATGATCTTGATCATGTAAGAATCAAGAACTAGAAAAATAAAAAAAATAAAAAATAAAAAACTTGTTCACACACATACACACACTCCTGTATGTAACCATAGCCAGCAAAAGCACTGAGTGGAAGCCGTTGTTAAAATAACTGTGATGTAATCTACCAAGGGAGCTGGCTTGGCTTTGTATGTGAGTGTGTTATCTATCTGGAAATCAGTGAGTCTGTCAGCAGCATCTGACTGCACACGACCACTGGTCTGTTTATTAAAAAACAGACGTATGCTAGAATCCATGCACAGGTGCGGGAGGGCCAGCTGTGAACCTATAACAGTTTAGTACAGTCTTTGTTTATGTGTGTATATGTGTGTTTATGTATGTTTTCTGTAGATCAGTTTATATTCTTATGCATGTTTGTGAGAAAGAGCAGATGGAGCATAACAAGGACGAAAGGAAGCTGTACTGAGTCCAGTAAGAAAACCAGAGGCAGGGAGCAAAAAGGCCGAAGAGCAAGTGTTGCAGTGATTACAAGGCACGCACTTTTGCTGTGTCATGCTTGTGTGCACGTGTGTGTGCACTTGCATCCACAGTCGCAGCTTCAATTTTCATACTCTCACTCTCGTAAAATTTTATAAACACACACTCAGCTTTGTACAAAAACAAGAAATGCCATTATGACAAGAACGTGACTTGTTTGAATGTGCCTTCTCAGATGAAGCTCATTCACCACTATATTTTATAAATGAGGGTATGTCTCTATTGGGAATTCACACCAACTCCTGAACGAGCACAAGAAATGACACAACAGGTTCAATGTACCAGAGGCATGATCTGTCTGCACTGGCTTCAACGTACAAATTACCCAGATTATAGAGCGGTGCAGTTGTATATGTCTGCATGTGTGTGGGTGTGTGTGTGTGTGTGTGTGCGTGCGTGTGTGTGTGTTCTTGTGTCTACTGTGTGCCAGTACAGCTGAGTGTGTGTGGAACCCACGACTGCAAGTTTATTGGCGGCACTGAGCGTGCGTGAATGTGCTCAGATATGTGTGGGTTCTTCGCATTGTGTGTATTCCTGTGTGTATTGACAGGGAAATAATAGTGAGGTTTTTTATCAGAAGGCCAGGTAGTAATCATGTCACTCTTTGATCCCATGATCCTCACTGATCTGTCTAAATATACAGCAGACCTGTCCAGACCTGGCAACAGCTCCTCTAATCAGCACCCTCACCAAGCCCACTCTGTACTGTGTGCGTGTGTGTGTATGTGTGTGTGTGTGTGTGTCTGTTTATGAGGGAACGAGAGAAACTGTCAGTCCCTGTGTCTGCATCTCTGTCGCTCTTTCATGATTTCTTGCTTTTTTTTCCCCCCTCCACACTTTAAAGCACTTGAAAGCTGGGCTAATGAAGTCTATATAAGTTCGTATGTGGTCAGATTGTGTTTGTGTAGCAGACTGTAAAGAGAGCATGTGGTTCTTGCTGCTACAACACAAAGCAGAGCAGAGCAGTTTGAGCTTTTTTTTTTTTTGTTTTACTTACATTTTACCATCCTTCATTAAAAGAAAACTATTAACCAAGGTTGGAATCACAGGGTTGCTAATTATTAGCAGATGCATGTGTGTACTGTACGTGTATGTGCTCAATCTACGTGGTGATCTACTTGCATTCAGCTTTGTGCGTGCGGGTGGTTAGTACATTTACTCAAGCACAGTACCTAAGGCCGCTTATACTTCCTTAGTTTCTTAATTTTGACTCCACTACATATCAGAATGAAACACTGTACTTTTTGACTCCACTACATTTATTTAGTTGCAAGTTATTTTGCAGTTTTTACATGTGAAATCTAATGATGATGCCTTGAAATGAACTTTACTTAAAACAGTTACAGCATTAAAATGCTACAACAAGTAAAAACGGCACATGTGCAATCACACAAAAATAAAAATATAAAAAGTATAGAATGTAACACAGGGGTCATTTTTACTTTTAATACTAAAGTACATTTTACTGATTATACTTCTGTTCCTCTACTTAAATATTTTGAGTGCAGGACTTTTACTTGTAATTGAGTATTTTTACATTGTAGTGTTATACAATTTAATTTCGAATAATACCAATGTCAACAAAGTTAGACAGGTGCGTCTGATGAAAGGTTTGTTTTCATGTGAGTCCGTGAAGTGGTGTATTACACAGCCTGACAGAACATCTTACATATATTTTAAGCACTGTGCACATTGTTTAAGGATTAATGTTGCTCTAACTGTGAAAAAATGTTTACACTATATAATTAAGTTTCAAAACCACGTTTTACTTTTTAAAAAAACATCTCTCTCATCATTTAGTTATGGTTCAGGTTTCATCCTATGAAAGAAACAGAGCTCTGTGCTGGAAAGACACACAACATGTTCTATGTAGTTTTCCAGCTATCCAGCTTTTATAATAGTTGAGCTCATGTGGCTGTGATTGGAAATAACTGTGATTGGCTGATGGAGTGTGGGGTGAATGCTGGTGTGACCTTGCGTGTCCTTTACACACTGACGGGAAATCGACTAGTCCAAGCTCCAAGGAAAGCTATAATTCTGAGAGTAATACAGGCCAAAGGAGCGTACACACATCTTCTTTCTCACGCACGCCTACACGCACACTCGGCTTGCACAGAGCAAACTCCTAGCCGTGCTGTAGTAACCACATTAATTGGGTTGTGTAATTGTCTGGCAAAGCATTGTGGGAAAGAGCCCATACAGATCTGTCCCTTCACCTCAAACCACTTTTTAAACATGGACTCCCATCGTCATGACAGTACTATCCAGGAAATTGCTGAACATGTGTGGATATGTGTGTCTGAGTGTGTGTTATTCTGTAATGGCCCGTATGTGTATGTGTTTCTATGGCTCCTTTAAGGGAAGTGAGTGTGGTGGCCTCCCATTCCACCGCATGTCGGCTGTGGTTCAGCTGTGGTCCACCGCCAGGCCCTACATTTGGAATACAGAAAATACACCAGGGGTACTCTCTCCCACTGTTTTCTGGACCCATCTTTCATCGGTTTGTGTGTACGTGTGTATTTTAGGTGCACAATTGTGTGTTTGCATGTGTAATAGTGCGCCACTATGTTGTACTCTCTGCCCCTGATATTTTAAGGCTTCTTGGCCCCACGTCATGAGTGTGCGCTGTATTTCCAGGCTGCAGTTAGATGACCGGAGTGAGAGAACCCGTACGGAGGACAGGAAAGGCAGGAGGAATGGGGAGAGAGGAAAGCGAGGCGGGTAATTGAAGGGTTCAGGGTAATACTTAGGCCAAGGATGGCTGTTTCAACGTGTTTGCATAACCTCCTTGAACTTAATATTTAGCCCCACTCTGGAGTGAGTATAGGGCACGGCGGAGCCATATAGAGAATGATAGAGGGAGAGAGAGGTCCGAGGCGGAGGTGATGCCATTCTCTCCTCCGATGCGTGGGTCCTCTCTTTGATTAGTGAAAGAAAGGGGGGAGAGAGGGAGTGATGGAATGAGGATGGAGAGAGAAAAAGACCACATACTGTGGTGGCCTTCCCGCCCAAAGCGCCCATGATGAACTTGACAGAGGATTATTTTAACAGAGAGAGAACACAGAGGATCTCCGTTTTAAATGACGCAACGCAGAAGGCGTCCTCATGGTATTTTCAGTCTACATTACTGACAGTTTAGAGTAGAGGCTTTACTGTGGCTCCTCTCACCCCAGTGTAGAAAGAGATGAAGAGTGGGAGAGCTAATTATGCTCCTGTTTGTGTCTAATATGCAAATACAGCTTACTTTGTTTATTATTGTTAGACATAGAAAGGGAACCAGAGGGAAAAGGCAGTGCAGAATCTGCTTTCAGCTGCGTTAAGTTGAATAATCAAAGTTGAAACGACAACGTTGATAATCAAATCATTAATCATAATCATTTAGGAAGCAAATAATATTGAACAATCTCTTATTCCAGCCTCTCAAATATTTGGATTTGCAGCTTTTATTTGTTCTATGTCAGTTTAGATTAAATGACTTTGGATTTTGGAGGTTTTTGTGGTTGTACTTTCATCTGATGTGACCGCAACAAAACACCCTCTCCTTCACTGCATATTGTAGTTTCATCTTTTGATGTTAAAAATATGTGGAGGGGGGGGGGTTGTGGGACAGTGCGCTGGTGGGTTCAGAGACAGACAAGTTTGGGAGGGTGGGGGGGTGGGGGCATAACTCATCAGTGTTTATACTGCGGCCTTAGTGCTCTTTCTTAACACGCTGCATATGTGTGTATGTTTCCCCCTCCCTCTGTGTGTGTGTGTTCTTACAGTAGTGTGACTGGAGCTGTGTTACTCATTCTGTGACCCTCACCTCTCTCTCTCAGATGACAGGGAGCTTTAAACAACCCAGCTGCTGTATGCATGTGTGTGTCTGTGCCTGTACTTGTCTATAACTGCGAGGAAGGGGAGCCGTGCACATGTGTGGTACAGTGCAGTACCCCCTGTCTTGTTTGTTGCGCCTTGGGGAGACACTGTCAGGCATCTTAGCAGCGATAAAGGCAGAAAACAAACCGCTCCTTTATGGGAATGAAAATCGCTGGTCGCTGCTGTTAGGATCCCGGGAGGTTTAGGGTCAGAGCTCACCTTATTGGTTGAAGCCATGTAGGCGGGCCTTGTGCCAGACAGCTCTAAAGATTGGCAGAGGCTTTGACTAATCTGATTTGGATTGTGTTTTTCTCGCATTAATGTGAAAGACCAAGGTTACACAGGAAAAAGTACGCTCACACAGGCACTTGAGCCAACATGGGCACACATGGAGACACCCAAGGTAATCCAAATGGGAAAAAGCTGCTGGTGACATCATAATCATCACTGACACCCCACGAGGCCTTGTTTATTGATCCATTGTATTTTTACAACAACAGGAATCCGCCAACCCCTTTCAGATACTCAGAAGGTGATGCAATGGAGCTGGAAGTGAGAGAAGACAAGACCTCCACTAGATCTTCTCTCAGACTGTCGGCAGTTTGTGCTTCAATAGTTCATCATTTTAGGGAACATGCTTATTTGCATTCATTCAAAGAGTTAGATGAGAAGATCGATATAAGTCTAAGAACAGGAGCTAGACTTGGGATATGTTTAGCTGAGTTTAGCATGAAGAGAGTGAAAAATACACCTGCCAACACCTCGAAAGCCGTTGTATTTCCATGTATCCTATTTGTTTCATCCTTACATGACAGAAAATATCAAAATGTCAATTTGTGATTTTAAGGGGAGTTAAGTCAGATCTGCTGAATATTTTGAAAAACAGCAGCTTCTTAATCTGCCCAGTCTTCTCTCCAGTTATAGTGCACATTGCCAGATATGGTCAGTGAGCACAGTGTTGGTGTACAAGCACGATGGCACCAAACTTGGCAGCCTCACTGTGACCTACACGCTTCTTAATTCTTAATTCTTAATTTTTTGAAGAACAAGAAACAATTTTTTCATCAGTCAGCCTCAAAGATGTCGGTAAGCACTTTGGAGAGAACCAGGCTTTCTGTTTCCCCTGCTTCCAGTCCAGTCACATGAGATTAACATCAATCTTCTTATCTCACCTTCCTGGACAGAAGGCAAATAAACAGATTTTCCAAAATGTTGAACAATTGATTGAAAAGATATTATACTGATTTTAAATTGTGTCTTTTAGATATCGCTTTTGGCTTGACAAGATAGTGTATGTTTTGAGAAAAAAGTTACAATATCTTCATTTCATTTGTGTGCACTTACACACACACACACGCACACACACACACACACACACACACACACAGCCACCTGGTCCCTCTCTCTCCCTCTCTCTGTCTCTCTGTCTGGGTCCCTCTGTCTCTCTCCCTCTCTCTCTGACTGGAATGCAGCGGTGGTCGTCTGGTCCTGCTCATCTCTGGGAGCAGTCAGCCGTCTCTGCACGTCCCTGCTCCCACTCTAAACATTTGGCTAGTTTTGGCAGATTTGTTGATTTTTGTCCCCTCGTATTTTCCCCCTTGTTGCTGTAAAACTGATACATACTCTTTCAATTAGACCCCCCCCCCCCCCCCCACTAGTCAGAACACTAGTGTAGGAGGGGGGGTGAGCAGAGTAAGTGGGTTGTATATTTTATTAGTGAAGTGAAAACACACTCAACCTGGCCAAGTCCTGGTAGAACCATCTGCTGTCATGGACTCTTCTTGGGAAGCACAGCTCAAGGTTAGCATGTAAAGTTTAACATTCTTGCTAAAGCCCAGGATTAGCATGTAATGTCTAATATAACTGCTCAAGAGGAATATTGGAGTTGACATGAATTTCCCAACAAGACAGGCATACAAATTTTGTTTGTGGTGGGTATGGATAAATCCTATTTTACAGATTAAGATAGATAAAGGCTTTAATCCATGGAAGCAAATAGAAGGAAGTGGGTAATAGGTAGAGTTGGCATGTGGCTGCAGGTTAGCTGCTACAGGTTAGCATGGAGCTAATCCTACCTGAGGTAGCCAAAACTTGGACCTCATAAAAATGCATTTAACTCACATTTAGAGTTGAAACACAGATTTACCATCTCAACTGGCTTTGCAGTAAGCTTACTAAATGAAGCCAGAGCATGTGTTTTATGTTGGAAATAGACATTTTCCCTACCTCCTCAGTTGTAAATAACACAGTCTTCCAAGGCCGTAAATAATAGTGTCACTCAACCATGCCCCATTCTCATGTCCTCTGCTTGCTCTCACCACAGGCCTCTAGTACTGCCTAGCCAGGGGCCCCCCGACTTTGTGCTGCACCTTCACACACTCACAATCAAGGAACGGCCATAAAATGCCCGTGGAATGTTCCTGCAGAGCTGGACAGTTAAGTGGTGGAAATGCATGATCACAAACTAGAAGCGCTCATAATGGATGTTCTGGGAACAGATATTAGTAGGCTCCCCATGTTCTTGCTAACAAAATACATCACACATAAGGACATGAAAGCACAAATGTGTGCACGGACACATACACATGCACCACACTGCACTTAGGGGCAGACAGTATTGATGGTTCCCTCGGGCATCACACGGACGCATCTGTTTCTGTCCCACTGAGTCTCCACACTCATAATTTCAAGTAAGTCATAACACAAATTATAAACACATATCCTTCAACCGTGACGCCTAGGAATAACAACATGGAGTGCGCTGAGCTGATTTAGGGGAGGCTGGGACTCTTAAATCTTTACCTTTGCTCCTTTCTTCTTTGCTCCTTTCTGTCCTTCGACAGCCACTCCACCTCTCCTTTTCTTCCCTCTTCTCTCTCTCATGCAGCACAGGTAGCAGTCACTCTTCTCTAACACATACTTTCCCCTGGTCTATTGCCTTCCTATCTTGCTTTCCATCTCTTCTTTTCTTGATTGTTTTTGTTCTTGACCTGTTGGCTCTGCTGTGCTTTCTCTACCCCTTCACAGCTACAGAGCACATCACGTCACATCTTCCTCCTTTGAATTTGTTTCACACAAATGTATGCGTGTGTGTGTGTGTGTGTGTGTGTGTTTATGTTCACTCTTGACCCCATCTTAACCCCACCGTCACCCAGAAATCTGTCTGGCCTGCCCGTCTCCCATCTGCCCTGTGATATCACAGTCCTTTGACAGCAGCCCCACCTCAAAGATGTCTTCATCAAAGTTTTCCCTCCTTGTTTTTCTTTCCTTTGTCCTGAATTATGTTCTTCCGCCTCACGTCTCCTCACCCTTCTCTTCTTCCACTCTTTGCATTCCATTTTTTCCTTTCCATCTCATCTCTGCTGACCCCCCCCTCCCACTCTCACCTCTCATCGCATGGTCATGTACTTTAGCCATCCATCTCCCACCTCTGTAGATCCAAATGTCTCAATGTGTCCCAGGGACCATGAAGGTTCAATTGGAATCACATGTTGTAGTCCAGCGGAGGATTTCACCCTGTATAAATAAGATGTCAGTCCAGCTTGTGCTATTCTACAGAGCCTCGCATGTGCTCTCGCAACACTAAGATGAAGTATGAGACATGTGAGATGTATCTATATGCATAGCTGTTTATGTGAGCATCATGTTTATCTTATCAGCCAAAATATTGTTATCTCATAGCGTGGAAAAACTAGAATAGATGAGTTAAGGGATTTATTTGTCCTTTTATTGGTGTGCCTTTTGACTTCTCAGTGCATGGGGTCTGACTTTTATGAAGACTAATCACAGGTTTGTCATGAAAAACCATTTCATTGTCGCCCTTTCAATTGGACAGGAAATGAAGATAATCCTTTGTTTGTCCAAGACACGCCAAGTCTAAGTTAAGCAGGGAGTGAGACAAGAAGGGAGGAAAAAGAGAGGCCTCAACCGCTCACGATGAGCCAGCAGATGCAGTACAAACATTTGTCTTTGTGTGTGTGTGTGTGTGTGTGTGTGTGTGTGTGTGTATGTGTGTGGGGCGTGTGTATGTGTGGTGCTGGTGTGCATGGCATGTGTATGTGTGTGTGTGTGTGTGTGTGTGTGTGTGTGTGTGGGTATCAGATAGATGAATCCTGTCTGCTAGATTTATGTGCATTGCAAGCGTGTTCTACATCAAATGCCAAATGGCTGCTCAAATTAAATGTGATTAAATACTCCAGCGTGATTCAGGTTCAAAGACTGTTAGTAATATTAATCAGCACACACATGCACACACACACAGACACACACAGACACACACACACACAATGCACGCACAATCACTGATTGAGGATGTGGGAGACAAAGTTTACAGCCTGGCTAATCATAATAATGCCCCTTTTTATTGTTTTAGGAAGACATCACTCAGCAGAAACCTGCAGTGCTACTCAGAGAGCAGCCACAAGGAGACAGCGCCGTAATCTGCTGTGTTAATTTAGAGACTGGAAGTGATTTAGCTTTAGCAGTGAACCGTGGCAGCCACTTTGGTGCAGGGGTTTCATTCAATCATGCTCAGAACATCCCATGGTCAATCAATCATTTTGAGCTGGGAAGTCTGTACCTGTGCTGAGGAATGCAGGTGAGATGGATGTGACAGTCATGTCTTCACAGACAGCAGCATATAGTATTTTGGGGTCATAAATAGACAGAAAAACTGTAATTATAGTAATTTTTGGGTATAGCTTCCATGTAGAGGTCAACAATTGCAGCAGTCAAACAGAGAGAACTTGGGTTTTGTCTTTAGCACGGGTGGACTGGGAGGATGTCACAGCAACACTCAGTGGAATAAACAAAGTATGAATCAAGCACCAAAAACCACATCTTTCATCAGTTCATTTAGAAGAGGCAGCTTGATGAATGGGAGTGTAACTATCCTTGATGAAGTGACTCAGTGGTGGTCATAGGGAGATGGATCTCTGTTCGGAGTTTTGAGATACGTACACAGATAAAATAAACCTCCACTTGTACTGGGGTGGGGGGTTAGTGACCCTAACCTTTTACCGCACTCTTTTCTTACACCAAATTGACCCTGCACTTCATGCATCACCCTCTTTGATTGCCCAAGTATTCTAAAAATGCCTCATTCGAAACGGTGACTATTTCACTGAAATAGACAAAACAGTGTAATCATTCCCTGTATATTTCCAGTTACATTCTGACTTAAACAAACAAAATTCTCAAGTTGTGTTTGCACGCAGTTAGTCCCAAATGAAATAAGAAAAAAATGTGGCTATGAGACTACTGGGGTGTTACTCAGTGTTGTTGAGTTTCCATGTCTGGCAGTGTGGTGTAAAGAGGGCCATCCTGTGAGTAGGTTAGGGCTGTAAATCTGACACATTGTTTATGAACAGCGATACATTGTGCCACATTCCTTGCCCATATATGACTGTGTGCCTCACCTTTTCACTCTGTTTAGAGTGTTTAGAGATAGAGTAATGGAATTGGGATACCATTGACTAAAATGTAAAAATTCATCATTAAGTTTGGTACGCCATGGATGTAAAATTTGACTGTGTGAAGAAGGATTTAAAAATCTATCACACTGTTGTTTAATCTGTGGATTTTAAAAAAATGTGTATTTATTGATGGGTTTTTAAAAAACTTTAAGAATTCTTTTAACTTTTTTACATTGTGAATGGACAGGTCAAGAAGAATAAACCTGCAGTCTAAAGCACTTGCTCTGGTACAAGTCCAGTGTAGGTCTGTGTGTGTATGTTTGTGTGTGTGTGTGTTTGTGTGTGTGTGTGTGTGTGTGTGTGTTCCCATTACAGTGAGCATTAAAAGGAATAACAGTGGAGGTGTGGGGAGACGAAAAGTGTCACGCTGGTCCTGCTCTGTGATGAATGGTGTGATTAGCTGCTGCGATCCATGTCAGGATACACATGCATGCACGCACAAATTCATGCACAACATGCGAGCACGCACTTGAGCACACTTGAACACAGAGGGGCCTATTAAAGGCCTTGAATATGGGAGAATCCAGAATCCAGATGCGGCGTGCAGATAATTGTACTAAAAACACCAAATGTTGAGTCCCAGACCAGCAGGACTTTATTCTGAGTTCGGCATGTTTATTTTCACAATTGAGTTATTTCTGCAGGGACTTAAATCATGGAATAAAAACACTCCAATGCAGGTCAATTTTTAATTGAGTCCAAAGTGTATTTTGAATGCACCCTCCCTCCTCCTCTTCCTCTACCCCTCACCTCACACAAACCCACACATTACCATTACCATACTGGTTTAATGCCCTCCTAATTTCAAATGCGATTTAAGAGTCTGGAGTTCAGCCACGTTATGTTTATCCAACTTAAAATACCTTCAGTACCTAAACACTAGCTAGAGCTTGAGACTCCTACGACGGTTACTCAGAAGAACTTTGTAGAGACAAAGACCCTTACATAAATTAAGACGCAGTCTGCTGTACATATAAATGTGTTTTCCTAGGTTCTCCGTTTCATTTTTAATCATCTTTTTACTGTGTGCTTGGGGTCAGTGGCCCGAGTGAAGGAGGTGTGTGTAGCTAACCGTGAGAAAATGTTTGTGCTTCTGAGTTAACAAGAGTGGGCGGATAACACAAGTGTTTGTCACAACAGTGGATTCGCAAGATCCTGCCTAATAGTCATCACCAATCTGCTGCGCACAGACAGGTTGCGTAAGGCATCCTCTAGAGTCCTGGGGGTGTAAATGTGTGCATCTGGTTGTGTGTGCATGATGACGCTTGGGTGGTGTGTTTCCTCTGCACCTGTGGACAGTCATTTGCTGTCCCCCCCCTCACCACACATACACACACTCACATACACACACATACACTGTGGTAACTAGGGGGGTGACAGAGGAAAGATGTCATATCCTCCTCAGCCTACTCTATGAGGCTCCATTACACTATGACATTACCATGAGTCACACTGAGGTACCACTAATACAGCACTTAGCAGACCACTTCAAAGATGTCTGCTTCTTTTCTGTGGAATCTCTGTCTGAGTTTAAGGAGCTCTGGAATGAGTGAGCTTCCTCTGGCATCTGCATACGTAGAAGCTGCAGCTGTGTCATCTGTGTCTCTGTCCACCTGTTTATTTTCCAACTAAAAACAAATATTTCCTCATTCTAACTTTTTTTTTTTTCGCTCGGGAGAATAAATATGTCTTGCTTTCAATACTTTGTCCTCTAACGATAACCTCCCCTCCTTACCTTTTGCACCCTGTGTTCCACATTTCCCCCCTTCAGGCAGCAGGCCTTGCTGGCAGCCATCAGTGAGAAGGATGCTAACATTGCCCTGCTGGAGTTATCCTCCTCCAAACGGAAGAAAGCCCAAGAGGAAGTGATGGCTCTGAAGAGGGAGAAAGACAGGCTCATGCACCAGCTCAAACAGCAGGTACATCCACCACATGCGACCACAGGCTATTTATACATGCATATAAATGATGAATCAAATTTACAGCGCCCCTGGTCTAAGAGGTTGGCTGGCCTGCAAGTGAATCAAATGGAGCTTGGCCTTGTGGTCACTGTTGAGGACAGATTTTGGATCTGTGCATCAAAGCAGAATACAAATTCAAACCTGCTGCAGATGGTGAAGCCTTGGCTGCATTAAAACAGCTTTACGGGCAGACTTTTGAACTTTAAAACCAGGAAAAGATAGAAGTTAATGATTCCTGGTAGTTAACAGAGTAGACTTCCCTGCTTCAAACCACACTTACAGCGTTCAGTCATCATAAGCCAAACCAGTCAGGCAGGAGCTGTGATTCCAAATCCAGGCACATAAACACATGGTGATACCTCCTTTCTTAACAATAATGTTGCAATCAAAGCTATTAGATGCACTCAAGTCACAGACATGGTTAGTATCATTGGTGAGTCACCGGCGGACTTTGCTGTCTGGCGTCTTCTGGTCAAAGACGAGACAAAGATCCCAGCACACAGTCACACACATACCTACGCGCACACACCTATTTCCCATGTTGCCTTGGCTCTCAACATGACCCAAGGCTGATGAAGGTATGTGGGTCATTAAGGTCTGGTCAGACCACATCAGTGACTGAGCAAACCTGAATGCTAATGATAATGAGGCAACAGCAGGGAGTCGAAATGTACGATCTCCTGAGTCACAGGGGCTTCTGGGAAACATGGTGCATTTAAAAGTCAACAGATGCAGTGCCTGGGTGTGCATTTAAGTGTGGACCTATGTTTGCTCGTGTCTCGTAAACGGTAAACAGTTCCTAGGGGGTGCAATTCCATTGAAGGAATTTCAAGGAAAGCCTATTATCTGTTTATCGCCATTGGATGCGTCATGTTTTCCCGTTGGGTAGCAAGCAGTTAAAGTCCACCTGATGATGTGATGAGCTGTAATTGCCACAATGTGGCCTGTGGGGCTGGAGCAGAGCAGCGAAGAAAATAGGGAGAAAGAGGAGAAGTAAAGAAAGTCAGGGATGCAATCAGTGTGAGCAGCACATACTGTACATGCACTTTCTTTGTCTCTACTTTCTTATACATGCAACCCTGGTTTCTTAGACAGTCTCCAGGCACAAATACATACAGTATAAATCCATGTAACTGCTGCTGCTAAGTGCAGCTATGTACCAGGCAGTGCTGTGGCCTCCAAGAAGAAGGGCCCTAAAAGTGCAGGCCTGTGTCATCCATTAATGTTAAGGAGGTTGTAAGGTAAGTAGCTCCTCTTTGCACTACTTGGGTTCCTTCCATTCCAGAGAATGAGCTCTCTGGAGGTTACGTTGCTCGAATTGCTCGAAATGACACACACCGGCTCTCTGTCTTCTGACCCACTGACACACATATTAGGATATGTTGCCTTCCCTAGGTCCTCAACAGCCAATGGCGGAAGGAAACTGACCAGGAAATGCCAAAGAATTATGGGACTCAGAGTCTCTAAGGAGAAAGCTGATCTGTAGACAGCAGATAGATTTACAGATAGCAGTGCCCTGTCTGACCTCCCCACATCCCTCCTTTGGAAGATCTTGTGTGTGTTTGTGTGCACAAAGCAGGCGGTCTAAGACAAACTTTCCTCTTTCAGTTTGCTTCCCTTTGAGGCATAGGCTTTCTTCAGCACAGACAAACACACATAAACAAGGATACAGCCACACACTCACACAAACACACTTGAAGAGTATAGTGTTTAGACTTCATGAAGGGAGAGTCAGAACAAATTCCTCCCCATGTGGGAATTCTCTGAGTGGTCCCATCCTAGTGATGGATGGCCAAAGTCAGCAGTGCTTTGAAGCTGGAGAAAAGATGAATTTCGTGTGCCGTTTTCTGTGACTTTCTCTCTCTCTTGCATCATTCTTTCACTGTCTCCCTTTCATTTTTGGACGAACTTGAACATCCATCCTCACTCTTTGCTGAAAAGATGGATTTTGCGTTCTCAGACGTGCCATTGAGAACAGCTTATGTAAAATAATCTGGCTGCTCAAAGCTGGGTCAGTATGTTACTCTGTTTTTACTGGGTTAACATGGTAATGTTGTACACACACACACACACACACACACACACACAGACCTGATTAAAGGAGTATGAAGCCTTCCCCAGCTGCCTGTTTGTTTAACGCCTTTCTTGTCGGCCTCCTGTGTCCATATGTGTTAAAACAGCTCTGCTCTAATCAGGACGGGCTTGTGATTTACTGAGGGCTTGGACTGAGGTTTGGGATGCAGCTGTAAGCACAGCAGCGGGATCATCACTGCCATGTTTACACCAGCCGCTGCACTTTGATACACATGCAGACACGCACGCACTGAGCAGACATACAGTGCAGGGCAAATCTTTTATGGTTAGCGGTGTCAGTGAAAACCTCTCCTCTCCTGTCTTCTCATTTTCCCCCAGTAGTGCCACCTGTGTCTGTTCCAGGCTGCCTGATCTACAAGCAGGCCTGGAGGCCATTACTGCGCTGTTTACTCTGCAAAGCCACTAATTAACACTAATTAACACACACATTCCACCTCACAGACATTTTATGTGTGCACACCTTCTTCACACATGCACACAGGAATATGTCTGTAAGAGCAAGGTGAGTGTGTGTGTTTTTGCATGTGTGTTTGTGCAGACGTCTGTTTGAATAAACTGGATGGCCACATTTAGGCTGTCCTGACCACACAGTCAGACTCTTCCAGAAGCAATTCATCACTTCATTCATTCGTGTTTGTGTCTCAGATCATTAAATATTAAGTATGTGCGCGCACGCACACACACACACGCACACAAACGCACATTCTAGGATGTTTGGCTTCTTATGCTACCAGATATGGTTGTACTTACATGAACTGGAATAAGTAATATGGTTCTTATTAGATTAGCAGTATGGACTAAACACACATCGGCCTATTTGACCCTCATCCACAAATTAAACAGCACCGTTAAGCACTGGAGAAGAGTCTGTGTGGAAGCACCTACACAATGCACTGTGCAGCAGTTCAGTTGTTACGTCAGCTGTATGCTATATGATAGTTATTGTCCTCAATGACAGGAGTCAGCTCTGTAACTGTTGCATTGAGGCTAGCCCCACCCAGTCACACCTGCTAGTGTCGACACCTGAGGTCATGGGGGGCCGTACACTTCAGCCTAGCCTTTAACTGCTCTAACCACTGGTCTGGTGCCTGTCTGAGCCCTCCTCCATCCCTCACTCTTCATCTTTATCTCTGTCTGTCTCTCTCCCTCTCACCGTGGTGTCAATGTTCTCGCCTTATCTAAAGCTGCTCTTCTCCAATTTAAGCTAATTGCTAACCTCTTTAATACTAGCCACATCCTCTCCTGTGATCCTGACTGGCTCGTTTCCTCAGTCATTAGGCCTCAGCTCCTTATCTCGGCAGCGATGTCCCCAGGCCGGTGACTACTGTAACACCATCTCCCTCCTATCTCCGCAGCTGACTTAGGCTCTTTGTCTCTTCCTGCCACGGCTGTCTCTCATTTAAACAAGGAAAGCCGCAGCATTTTGGATGAGAGATGTGTGCATGTCTTTCACTCGAATCATCTTCATCCCGTACACAAGTCCACCTCCCGCTCTGCAGTCATGTCCGCCCTCAGGGGAACTATCTGCAGTTGAGGGAATAAAGCTGAGCCTGTCAATATATCTGCACCCACTCTGTCTCTGTCTATCTTCCAGACAGCTGGCCTCACTGGAGTTAGGCTGATTGTTAATGTTAGTCAGCCTAAGCTGTTATCTCTCTCCAAAGCAGTGATGTTGGCAATATGACAGCCACAAACACTCACACAGATGCACAGACACACGCACAAACAAAGGACACATAGTCTTACTTAGCCATTTACAGGCATGCAGAAAGATGCATATTTGAGTGTAATTTTAATCAGCGACATCTAAAATGAGGTTGCTTCACACAGGCCAGAACGCCTGTGGCCTTGGGCTACATGAAACACTCACTAACTGTTCTTACCAGGATTTGTCTAATCCAATTAAATGATAATCTGCTATATGGATGACATTTGACAGACTTACGATATTTTCATCAGGCACTCCGACTCACTCAATTTATGACCTGTCAAGTGTGGTTAGCGGCATTTTTTTTTATCATCTATGATGGCTTTCAACATGCTCCCCCCTCATCCAAGAATCCCTCAGCCTAATCATTGTAAGAACATTTTCAAGAAGCAAAAAAAGTAGTGGAAAGGCAATAAATGGTCCAGTGTGTGTGTGTGTGTGTTATAACAATGTGTACACATTTTCTTGTTTATCTCCTTTTTTCAGACTCAGAGCAGAATGAAGATGATAGCAGATAACTACGAGGAAGATCACATCCACCCCCAGCATCATCCTCACCATGCTCACCACTTGCATCCAGCAAACATGCATCACCGAAGTCTGCCAAGAGGGCCCCTACATGGGCCCATACATGCCAACCACCGACCCCCTATGGACCAGGTAAATATGAATGTCACACACTCACCCACGCCAACCAGTTCGAAGCTTGGGCTTGTTTACACAAGTTGTCATGTTGTAGCCTCTCATCATCATGCTTTTAAAGTTAATGTAATTTCATAGCTGTCATCCCCACCACCAGTCAGTTGTGGTCGGACACAGCAGCATAAAATTTCCCGTCTGTCTTCTCCCCATCTCTTCTCCTTCAACCCCATTACTTCCTGCCGATTCAGTTATTCCTATCATTTAGATAAAAGGCCTGAAGGGTGAAGCTGCTAAATGAGTGTTTTTGATCAATGGGGTTTGTGTGTGATATTAGTTTATATATCATTAATCTCTCATATGAGCTCCTAGACTCTGTCTAAGTATCATATGCAGACTGCCCTGAGGACAAACTTAATTTGTCTGTTTGAAGACAGCTGAAGAACAAACTGTTGTTGTTATCAGCACAAAGTGTTATTGTGTGTGTATGTGTGTGTGTGTGTGTGTGTGTGTGTGTGTGTGTGTGTGTGTGTGTGTGTGTGTGAACATGTACACATCCAAGTGTGCATAGACATGTGCATGCTTGTACACGTGCCTCTGTAGAAGCACATGGAGAGGCACACCTGACTCTTTGTTGATGCTATGTACCCAGATGAAATCGCTAACGGGAGAAAGCAATCTTCAAAGAAAGACAGAGATGATTTCACTATCTTTCCGTTAGCTGATAAAAGCTCCTTGATTATTTGAATGCAATACAAACCCATCAAAGCTCTATTGTTGTCAAGAGGCAGTGATTTGGGGGGAGTTTCCAAACTATGAGGATGAAGTGTGTGTGTATGTGTTTGTGGAGGTTTAAGACAGATACCTGGGGATTTCCACCTGAGTCCAAATTCTCACATCTGTTCTATTTAATACGCACTATTACTTGTTTCTAGACTTAATAAATGTTTCTGAAATTGCTGCCTAAATTGGAGTCAAACATGCACTGGGGATTCCCTGTCCTGAATATCTCCAAAGCACACACCCATCCATACAAGCACACAGTCATATCAATGCATCACTCCACACATACCTTAGCAAAATGTAAGAGGACAGAATCACTGCCTTTTTACGCATGCGGAAAGACTCTGTTTTAGATTCCTAAAAGAATGTGTGGGTCTGGGCTTGATTGACATCCATATGCACACTTTGCACTCAAGAATCTCAGACACACTTGAGTTATAGATTACAGTAGAGTATATTTATGTGCGCATTTGCATCCTTTTCAACTGTAGAATGAATCTACATCTAATTTTATGGCATTCACATGCTTTGGTATATGGACATTTTGAGTGAGGAAACCCTTGAAATCACCCTGTAATCTGACAAGTACGACTTTTAAATTCTTGCTGTGTAGTTATTAGGTTATGTTATGTTATGTTTTACATCTGACTTGCTAAAATAATATTTTCAAGCTATTAAGTCTCAGTATTGTTCTGTTGTATCGCAGAATACTTGTAACCACAGTACGCTTCATATTAAACTCTGAGCTGCGGGGGGTCACTTTTTAGGATCACACATTACTCCCCTTCACTCTGCATTTATAAATATCTTTCCCTCAATATGGCTACACAGCACTGTTTTACTGCAACAGTGTTTATAGTGTTTGACATATGAAACAGTAGCTCTCTGCAAGTGATATTTCAACTTTTTAAGCGTGACTGAAAAAGCCAACAAAAGCATTATTAGTATTGCCGGGAAATCTTGTTAAGAATGTAGGGAATAACAAAATAACTCATAAATCCATGCCAATTGCATGAATTATACTCTATTAAAGTTGAATTTTCAAGGAAACTGTGATGGTTCAGACTTTGCATGCAACATCTGGGAAAAGATGAAAGTCGAATAGGTTTCAAAATGGGCCAGAAATAGAAATATGTTAGATAAAAGATAACTTGCATAGGAACAGAATGTCCAAATCAAAGATGAAGGTGTCATCATCCTCTTCTGTGCACAAACTACAACCAAACCGATCTTGTGTCAAACACACACGCCACAAAAACAACCAACAGACCCTGTTGACAGAGGTCAGCCAATCTCCTCATGGCTTTTCCTCATATCTGATCTTTGACCTCATTGGGAAGTTCAGCAGAGGTCCAAGCCAAAGCCTCCAAGGTGTGTGTGTGTATGTGTGTGTGTGCACTGTTGATGGGGGATGTCAGGTCACACAGTCTGGATGTCCCTGAGGTCCCTGAGGTGAGACTGTTTTCTCTCCAAACACAGGACTTCACATCTCCTTTAATCTCCCTCTTTCATCTAAATATGATTAATCACGCTATTTGTTTTTCTTGAACACTTTGTTCTGTCTTATTTCTATTACTTTGCCTCCTCTCTTCCTTTCCCTGCTGCACTCATGCCTCTTCTGTCTCTTCTTTTACCCCTTTAACATCGCTTTTCTTCCTGGTGTGTTTTCTTCCTACCCATGTTCTTCCTGTTCATTACTCCCTGTCTCTTTCATTCCTTCCCTCAGTCCCTTCTCTCCCTCCATCTTTCCCATTTCAAATGTAATATCCAAGTGTGGCCAGACCAGTGGTTCAGTGCATTGCCGGTCCAGAAACGCCACTTGAAGGATGATTGATGATGATAATGATAATGATGATGAAGAAGGTCTGCAGGCTCACCCTGTAGACCGCAATGCCTTTCCAAGATACAGCTAGTGCCATGAATAACATAACAGTGACCACACTTTTTTTTTTTCGCATTTGCATTTGCGTGTGCTCAGATACAGATACGCACACACTGCATGCACACTCTACTGGCACATTTAAAATGCGTAAGCACATATGAATGCACTGGAATAGTGGACACATAACACAAACACAAGAACACACTTAAGAGTTTTTTAAGGATCCAAACCACATGTCACATGTCAAGCTCATAGCTACAGTTAGTGGGTCCATCCCAATCCTCTAGCTACACTCCCCGTACTTAATCTGTGATGAACTTAGTCAGAGGCACAGGTGAAATCTAATTGGAGGAGACAAGGACAGGAAGTGGATTTCGCCTCTTGAGATGCACCTCAGGTCTTTGTCTCAGCATGGAGTGTGTGCGCTTTGACGGGCATATTGCGTTCATGTTGTTCTCATTTAGCCGTGCCAGCACCACTGCCAGATACTTGGCAGCAACCTCAGAAGGAAATAGAAAACAGACATAAAGTGTTTATCAGAGACAGAATTATACAACCTTTTCTTTTTGGTTGTTATTATTTTTTTCTAAGCCTTAGCATGCTGCCTGCTTCAGGTTTATGAGAAGTAGCACATGGTATTTGGCTTGTTTGTGTGTATATGTGTGCACCTCTTTGAGAGTGTGTGTGTGTGTGTGTGTGTGTGTGTGTGTGTGTGTTTAACCTGGCAGAATGAGTGGTTATAGGTCTGGCTCTGTTTACAGGGCCTGTCACAGCCATTCAATCCATGTTAGCATTTAGCATCTAGCATGCTCCATTGAAAGGCCATTATATCTATAGCTTAGCTGCTTAGGTGTAGCCTACTGAGTTTACCAAGCCTGTCACAACCATTTAGTCCAACCAGAGCCACTGTGGACTGCAGCCAAGTCCCTTTTTTTTTTTTGCTCTGGTGCGTTAGCATAGACTCTGCTTTGCCGGAGCTGAGTTTAGCATTATGTAGGCAAGGGCTTGACTATAGTGAGCTGCCAGCTCATGCAAACCATTGTAACGTAAGTGTCTGAGTGAATTAGCCTTCCTGTTAGCAGGGCTGTTGTCTGCACAGTTTCAGCCTCAAGGAAACCCCTTGTGTGTTCAGTTATTGGTTCCTAACAATCACACTGAGGAAAGCTTTTCATGATATCATCACAGCTTTTCGAAATGAGGAATATGAACAGGATTGTTTTGATTAAAAGCCACATGGGACTAGGAGGACCATAAGGTTGGACAATGAGACTCGACTTGTACAGGGAAGGCATTTTTTGACACATACTGGATGTCTGTATAAGTATATCATGTGAACTGATGGTTAATGGATGGATGGTGACAATGATCACATTTCCCCTGTTTTTTCTCACAGGATGATGAAGAAGGAATATGGGCATGATTACCAGCACCATGGGAACCCTGCATCCATTTGTCCATAGTAAGTTTCTATTACACAACCATTTTCATCTTTCTTGAGTAAATTTAGAGTTTATATACTCCCTGCCAGTGTGTAGTGCTACTCCAGATATTTTAATGATCTTTTACACAATAGGCTTGTTCAATGGGCTCGAGTAACCTTTAGCTGGGAACACTGATGGTACCACAATAACCACAGCATTACCCAAATCTGATGGAAGAGAGTGTAATAGAACCCGACTCCTTTTGCAGTTGCTTATGTATTTCAGTCGACTACAGAGCCTCAGTTGATTCAGAGGTTTATGGCTGGCTTTCTGTGTAGTGCTCATATACTTGTCGTGCTGTGGCTATATAGGTAACTGTGTGGTATTAGACCTATACAAACCCAGCAGCTTAAAGCAAGCATACCAGGGCCCAGAGGTGATAAAAATGACACGGTGAGAAAAACCAGAGATGGACAAGTCTGTCTCTCCACGCCCCACTTTTTCAGTTGTAGTAAAGTTTTACCGCGCTATCCCACCCCGTTGTGTGCCAGTGTGTGGGGTATTTAATTACAATACAATGCAGAACAGTCATGAAGCCTTTTTTTTAAGGCTGCGAGCTGAAAAAGCATAAAATGAAGAATGCAGAGTCATAAAGGATAATTCCTGTTTGGGGGGTTTTATATCGAAGCCCCCCCATAGACTCAGGATGTCTTTGAACATAGATGTGCGGAAAGAGGCCTGTGCAGGGAGGGTTATGGTTTGCTTGGAACTAATAGAAGTGTTTGCAAGTCAAATAGAGACAGAGAAAAAGAGATATTTATAAATGTACATGAGAGACGGGAGCGAAAGAGAAAGAGTGAAGGGGAAAGAGAAGGAAAGGGTGCTTATGTATTTATGTGGGAGTGAGAGAGAAAACCAGGCAGCATGGTATACTCATAGTTTCCAGTGCATCTCATTCTTTTCCCCCAGTAATCCACAGGTGGACCATCACAAGCAAAATCTGTCTCTAACCTCAATGACTTAGTAGTTGTGCACTTTGCCCTAGCGCTGCTTTTGGGATTAAGAGTCCTGTAGCTTGTGTGTGAGCAAATGGTTTGTCTTACAGCAGTGAAAAGCTTTAGTGTGTTTAGCTATGATGTTTGTGTGTGCAAGTGCAAGTTTATGTGTGTGCATGTGAGTATGTGTGTGCAAGAGAGCATTGCTGAGCTATACAGTGCCGGAGCAGCCCACATAGCCTATAATCCAGTCCATGTGTGCTGAGAATGCAGTAGTGTCAGGATTCACCATAATGAAACAGACCACACTGCCCTCTTTCTCCCTCTCTTTCCATCTCTCCATCTTTTTCCATAACTCCCGTTCTTTCCACCTCTTACGTATATTCCTTCAAGGTAAACCTACAGTTGGACCCGTGACTAGCCTACTGCTTCAGTATCTCCAATCAGATATCATGATGGTGTGTGTATGCACATGTGTGTATGTGCATGTGTATTAGTGCTTCTTATCCCAATCTAATAGAATAAGCCAGGCACATTAGCCTTTAGCGCAGAGTGGTGTTGTGGCTAGCGATATCAGTGCTGCTCATCTATCCACTGCTGTTATTCTGGCAGTGCACAACGCGAGCGCAGCTAACGTGTATTAGCCATCCTCTATGGGAGAACAGATGGGAGCCATTTAGCGGTGTGTAGCTACAGCACAATAAGGCCAGACCTAATCCCCATATCCTGTCCCTGAGTGAGCCCTCCCTAATATGAGCAAACAGAGATGACAGCACCGATAGACAAATAGCCGGGGATCTGTGTGCATGTGTGTATATGAGTGTCTTTGCAGGCATGCATGCATGCTTTGAACGGTGTTTCTTATGGTTAGCCTTGGCTCCCAGTGCTAGGCTACATTTTGAATTCCACACAAACCTAAGTGCTGAGTTTGAGTTGGCAAGTTTGAGTTCCGAGCGTCCAGGTGTGGATTTGTATTGGTTAGCCATGGCTCTGTCTAAGGGGACACTGGACTCTGATTGGCTCATTGTGGTTGTGTATGTCCTGCTGTTGATTACAGAGGTTTTGTTTACCCTCTTGGCCTCCCAGACCTCAGTCCTAATGAAATAAGAATGTCCTTTTGGACAGAGAGCACAAGAGAAGGGGGTTGGAGGGAAAAAGTAAAGGAGAATATGGGGCCAAAGGAGTGAAGCAGAGTGGGGGGAAGAGGTTTTCTGGAAACATTATGCTTTTATCCCACCGTGAAGTTATTTGTACCGAATGAAGCGAAAAGAAGCTGAGAGGCTTTCCAAGTGGGGACAGAAATATGTTTGTGTACGTGTGTGTGTGTGAGTGGGTGCATGTGCTCGTGTGTGCATGCAGGAAGGAGTGAGGCCTTGTTCAGGTTAAAACAAGTCAAGAAGATGGCTTTCATTTGCCCATGCTGTGTTTGCACTGAATACAGTGTTTGTGTGTCTGCATTGTGTTTGCCATTAAGTATCCAACTTGTGTATGCACAGCTTAAGAAAGTCTAGAAAAAGGAGTCTTAGGTTCAGTGGGAAACTGAAATTGGACAGCAGGTTCTCAATCCCACTTATTATTCTAAAAAACAATTTAACTGAAGTGCCACAGAAATTTTTGTGCTTGACTCTTAATTGCTTGTTTCTATTTGGTTCTAACTTCAAGTCCAAGGGCTCCTCGCTACCAAAACTGACCTGACAACTTATGTAACTCTTGAACCCAAACTACAGCAACCATTGAAGCAAAGCAGGCAGGAAACAGTGAATTTTGTTGACAGGACGATATATTTCCCCACCAGCGGCTGACTGTGGGAGGCGTCTGGTGGCCTCTTTATTTTCTGTTAGGAGTTTTGTGGGGAACTGGAAGACTGATAGGGAAGCTTTGCACAGATAAGCCCTCTGTTAGGTGCTCATCCTGTTGAATGTACACATAGACTTCAATCAGGATTTATCCTGTTAAAACCAAACACAATTTTTCCTCACTTTATACTGAGCTGGTACTGAAATGAAATATAGGATAGAATGCTCTTCATATTTTTTTTTCCTCTGAGGTTTTGTCTGAAATTTGTTTTTGGTTATCAAAATTAAATGTAGCTATAAAAGCTTCATAAAATTTCTGTAGATTTAAGGACTTCTTAAAGGTTGGAGGATGTGGGTGTTTTTATCATGATACATTCTCACACAAACTGTAACTGTGTTTTTTTCACTGTTGTTGGGTAAATATTCACTCTGCAGTGTAAATATGGAAATATGTCTACATCCTCAATATTTAACTAGAACTGAGTCAGTACAGTCCATAACTGCATTGCAACAGAAATAACAGCAAATACCGGCTGTTACAGGTGACGTAAGTTTTCTGTAACCACAGTTCTGCAGCTGGGATCACATCAGTTTTTGCCTGCAGCAGGTGAGATTACTCTTCATTGTGTTCCCTTATCCTCAGGTCGGTAATGAAACCTCAAAACACTCACTCACAGACTTGATACTGAAAAAAAAAAAATGATAACGATATTTTGTCTGTGGGAAACTACATGACCTTTCAGTGTCTACAGTTTTGCAATTATGGTCATAACAGTTTACAGCTCTGACGCGTCTGCTGTTAATGTCACTGTGTTCACATTACTTTTAACAGTAAACAAAATTCCATGCTTTAAATATCAACTTTACTCAATTATCAATGGTACGTTTGCCAGCGGCATCTTAAATGGTTGAGCAGGCCCTGCCACTTTATCTGCCCTGTGTACCAGGGTGAATCTCTCTATTATCCCACGCTTTGTTTATTACAAGCTGATAGTCTCCCAGTATCATGTCCTGTTTTCAACACAACTCAGGACATATTCATTAATGAATACGTTGGTGTAATTATGGATTTTCTAGACATTCCAGTGTGAATCCAAGGCAATGGTTTAGTCCTAATTCAGTATTCTACATTCTGTGTTGTGTTTGTGTGTGAAAATGGAATTAGTTGGAGAATAGTCCCTGGCCAGACATTGGACATATGCAATCAAAAAAAGCAAACTACAGTTGTACAATTTAAGTGACTACATTTGCTGTTCTGTTTGGCCTGTTATATGAAGCTGTCAATTACTCCACACTTTTTGTTTTGAAATTGCATTTTTATTTGATATAAAAGTTCAAAATACATTTTTACTTTCTGGAACATACAGAAACCCTGTGTTTAGGCTGTGGAAATGCCTTTCAATTCCAGTATTATACATATATACATGTATGTACTTTATGTATATACATATTGAATTCCAGACTGTAGTCTAGCTACCCACTGAGCCAGTTCCCACAATCCCCAACTTCCACCTGTGTGTGTATATGTGATTGTGTGTGAACATGTGTCCACATGTACACGCACACTTGTGTGTGCATTTGGCTCATGTTTGGGTATGTGGATATGTCCTTGCACACATGCGTAGCCATGCTGTGCCACATGTTTTTTGGCGACTAGTGAACCACGGCTTGGAGGTCAGTAGAGGTGTCTGACAGAGGCCATCCCTCAGCCAGCTGTCAGCATCATCAGTCTGTGAGGTCAAAGGTTGTTCCACCAGGTTGAACATGAGTGGAGAGAAGTCAATAACTCAGCAACACCTGAGCACTGACATCTGAGTGAGCTGCATGTTGTTATCGATTTCACTGCGCCCTGAATTATTTTGTAACCGCCCTCTTCTTGTGACGATGCATGGTCCTCTCTCCATCTTTAAGAGTGCAGGGATTTGAGAAAAACAATTATTGTGGTAGCATTCACATATAAGTGGTTTTGACAGCTCGCCTACTGTATATCTAATAGTGCAGGGGGCTGCAGTTCTTGAATCCTAAAAAACTCATTATGTGAAAAGTAGAAATAAAAAAAATGGATATTGTGCAACAGAGTAGAGCAATGATTTGGCATAAATGGCACAAATTACAAAACCAGGCTTGTAAAAGACATGACACAGGAACTCAATCCCAGTTGTCTCCACCACAGCCTCATTTGTGCACTGCAGTTTTACTGTGGCATCATGATTGATTTGACAAAGACATATTAGTGTTTAAATGCCATGCACAATATCACCTTTAAGTAGTTAAATGAAAAGCAGCAATAGAGTTGCTTTGTCATTGTCAGCATGTGAAGTTGCAAACAGACAGCACCCACAGACAGAGGAGGGGGAGGTGGGTGAGGGAGGGAGGGAGAGAGGGAAGGACTGGCAATCACTGTGAGGCAGACAAGTTAAATCATGTTTTTTTGTGGTTTTCTTGAAGTTGTATGAAGGAGAGGACAGTTAGACACCTGATGTGCAGATCATAAGGCGGTTTGTCTGGGTAAGCTCCCTTTCCCCACCCACAACACACTCATTACACACGCCGAGACCCGGCCACACACACACACACACACACACACAGACACACACACATACACATGCAATCAATCGCTCGTGCAAGCCTGCAGATGTGCAGGAACGAAGGTAGGTTTTGGAATTCTAGTTCTGTTATCACAGGTAAATCCCTACTCATCAGTGCTCATCCAAGCAGTGGAAATTAGAGTGTGTGTGCCCATCATGTGCGTGCCCTGCATGGGCATCCGTTACCTGTTGCTGACCTTGAGCATGGAGATGATGGTAGCGAGGCCTGTCGTCTAACAGTCCATTTAAGAGTGACAGGCCTTGCTGTCATCCAGCCAGACAACTGGGACCAAAATGGGATACATCCTACAGCCGCTGACGGTGGCCTGAGTCTGCATCCTCTTGCAAGCGTAGTGGGGTCATGAGCTCATGCTGTCCAATGCCCCAAGGTTATTTTAGCTGCACTTTTTAAAATGAGTTTTTCTTTAATATTATTTAAGGATTTCATTTTATTAGCACGTTAGTTCCAGTATGGTTGTGGAGGCACTGACTTCTATTGACATCTCCAGTTCAACAAATAATTTCAGTCAAGCTCGTGTCCTCTTCTGAGTGCACTGACCTCACCAGCTTTATTAAAGCATGATGCTACAATGTGGTGGTTTAGTGTTTTTCCAAATTGTGCTGGTCTGGCATTGTTAACTATCTTTTAGTCATGTGTCTGCTCTTTAAAACACATGATCATGTCGGCAGTTGAGGGCAGCTTTGACATTTGTTGGGGTTTTTTTATTCAAGTGCACAAACACATCTGCCAGAAGACAATAAGCACTTACTTTTGTTTCTTTGTTATGTAATTGAAATGACGCTTTAGTGCTTTCTCATTTATGACCACTAATTCTCTGGCCTGGGTTCATAATCTCAAACATGCTGTCCTTTTGCAAGTAACATTAACCCTTCTAAAATGGGCTCATCCTGATTGGCTGGGTATATTCACGAAAATGTACATGGCATGACTTTTTAAACTATTTAATTACTAACTATTTAAACATCCAAAGTACAGATTCAGGACGTCAGTAAGGTGAAATACTTGTACTGAACCACCTCATCCTCCCCTCTCTGTCTGAACATGTCAGGTGTGATTCAGTCTGTGTCTGTAAACTCCTCTATGCTTTGCTCTCTGTGCAGAAATGGCATGGTGAGCCCACAGTCATAAATCAGTACACCTTGAGCTGGCTGTCGCTATTTTTCACCTCTTGCTCCCTCCTTTTTTTTTTCTCTCCATTTTACTCTTTATCAGTTGTTTCCAAAGCTTCTTCAAATGCCATTGCCACAAGACACATGCAAGTGTTTTTGTGGTTTGCTCTCAAAGACCCAGAATATTAGAGATGCAGATTTAAATGTTGTGGTGGGAATGCATGATGTTGAGGTTGAATTTGGAAAATGGACAGATTGATTGAATATTTTTGGCAAGCTTTTACTGGTTGTGTGTGCGTGTAAAAGAGAAATCAAGAAAGAGTGAAAGAAAGAGAGAGAGAGCCTGGTGGGATTATAAGGGTGTTTTGTGAGCTTATGGAGATGGCAGCATACAAAGCCCTTCCCTCAGGAGAAACTTGCACCTGGGGAGGCACTTGTGAACATGTGAATGTGCTTGTGTGTGTGTGTGTGTGTGTGTGTGTGTGTGTGTGTGTGTGTGTGTGTGTGTGTGTGTGTGTGTGACAGAGGGAGGGAGAGAGAGAGAGAGAGAGAGAGAGAGCAAAATCATTGTGTATAAGAGACTTCTCAGTAGGATGCTCTGTAGGTCAGATCCCCTGTTCAAGCTGGATTACATCCCAAAGAGAAAGTCTGAACATCCACAAAGACTCACTGATGGAGGGAGGCATAGGGATTTGGAGACAGAGAAAAGGGAATCACAGTCTTTTCACTTTAAACCTGTTATTTTCTTCAGACTTCCTGTGCTCTCCTCTCTCTCTCTCTTTCTCTCCCTCTCTCTCTCGCTCTCTTTAACAAACACGCACAGACAAATGCATGCACACACACACACACACACGCACACACACACACACACACTAAAAGCACTAAAAATACCACACAGCCTCAGGTGTTGGGTAAGGACTCTGTTGTTCCACAAACTGTGTTTTTAACATATAGACCCACCCCTGGGCTGCCAATCAGAGACGTGGCCACTGCTCTGAGGCAGAGAGTGATATCCAGGGGCAGAGAGACGGAGGTGGGGGCTGGAGGGGTGCAATTGCCACAAACTAGAAGACTCACACCTGCTGACTATAATATATTATCATAACTGTATTGCACCACTCACTTAAAGGATGTCACACCCTGCAACATACAGCAATTCTGATGCCTCAATGCCCGCAAATACAGACATACATAGCCTACATTTAAATGGCCTAATAGAAAGCAAACATTTATGATCAAGATTGACACTCAAGGAAACACTGTGGTAGAGAAATAACACTACATGTATTTTAATAAGTAATAGCAGGAGGAATTTCACTATTTTCTTTCCCTATTCTCGAAATGTCAGAGCTGCTATCTGACACTCCTTGTAGAATTGAAGAGGAAAACTAACAGGAATTTACCTGTTTCCTCCCACTGAAAGTCATCCTAGTGTAGAGTCAGTGGAGAGGCTTCATACAGTAACTTAGGGCTATCACAGAGCTACTGTAATAACATCAACAACCTTTGGACTGCCACTCAACATTAAGGGCCGACCACTAATCAGGCCTCATATAACAGTAGGCTGCAGTTTGTTTCTCACGCTAGCCCAACACTTTCCCAAAGGTTGTCCCTGTCTAGGAAACCTGTAAAAATCGAGATGTGCTGTGCGGCCATTTGTCAAAACAACAACGCACTCCTCCATCATTGATGCCTTGCAGTGTAATTAGTTGCGATAGCTTTCTTTTCCTCAGAAGAAGAGTCGCTGACATTTTATATCAATGACCTTTTCAAACCTGCATACTGTTTGTTGAACTTGTGCTTCAAATCCCAAAATGGGTCACAGCCCTGTTGCTGCAGGGTACCCATATGACATGGGCAGTAAAATGTTTTAAAGCCCCTGAGTCTTAAGGCTACAGAATAAACTTCTCATTTGGGCCCCTCGCTGAAAAAAAGTGTATCAACCCCTGGCCTGAGCGAAAGTTAGTCCAACAGTGCGCTGTGTTTTCAGCCAGGTTGTTTTCCAGTGAAACCTTAGAAATGGATGCCAGAGTGGCCTCTCTTTCTGACACTAGATCAGCTCAGACAAGCAGATTAGTGCTGTAGCTGCTCTGTGTGTCCCTCACAGCTTACTGTATGTCACTGCTGTAATCCTTGTAATCAAACCAATGGGTCAGGCTACTTTACAAGGGTGTCTTTCCCATACATGTATGCACTTATGCTCGCACGCCCACATGCATACAACTTACACATGTGCAATAGAGCTCCCTCTCCCTCTCTTTCTCTCTCTCTTATCTGGGCTTGTGGAAAAGCCACACTTGTACGATGACATTCAGCACAGGATTAAAGCCCATGTAAGACCCTCCTCATCTTACACTGCCGCTGCCAAGAGGGGATCTATACAACCACACACTCTCATGCAACCCTGTACACACCCTGGCAGAGACGCAACTGCAACACACACACACACACACACACACACGTACTGTAAGCAGGCAGGCGCCAATTTATTTGTGTGCACGCACACTCACACATTCGCAAATCCCTGCACCCTTGCTGCTTAGTATGTTGTCCTCTCTTTACTCCTCAACAAACTCAGTGATACACACAACCATGCACACACACATATACACACTGACATCTTTTTGTCCCTCATCCCACAACTATCCTCCTTGCTTTTCTCTCTGGAACAAGGGTATCCTTGCCATGAATGAGCCCAGAAACCAAGCCCATCTGTCTGCAGTGGAATTGTGGCCCCCCACCGCCGCTGCTCACACCCACACACACACAAACAAACATACATGGACACACACACACATACTGTAAGTGGTAGTGTTGCCAGGGTGGACAAAGAGATGAACAGTTACAGTAGAGAGACGGGATGGAGATTGGGGGTAGATTGAACACAGACTCCCTGGGTTTTAGTCGTACTAAGGCCAGACACGGTCAGGGCCTTAGTTGAGATGCTGCTGTATATCTAGGTCACTTTGTGTGTATGTGTCTGATTTTTTTTGTGCATACCTCCAGGGGTTAGTTGGCTGGATCTGGAGAGGATTCTCATTGGAATGCATTCTGATTGGGCTCAATGACGATCTTTTCGTGATTGGTTGTTTATCCTGGGGCTTCCACTTTGGGGGTCATTTTGAATCAGTGCATCTCTTTCACTCCCTCTCCATCTCTCTCAGTTTCTTTTCTTCTCTCTCTCCATCTCAATATCTTGCAGAGTGCCGCTGGCTGCGTGTTTGATGTGAGTGTGTTTGACGGGCTAAAACAGAACCAGCAGTGGGATGTTCGGTGTTTCTGCTGAGCTCAGCGATGCTCAGCGTGGAGAGGGTTGCCCACAGCAAACCTTAGGTGCTACGTGGTCAGTTACTATGTTCCCTATCATAACTGAGTCATGGTGTTGATTTACTAAGCTGGAAAATTATTTTGTATCTAGAGCTGAGTATTGAGATGTTTTTATACTAGTCTGAAGATGTTATCAGACTTCCGGTACCAATAGGAAAACTTTTGAGAAATATTAATATTATCATATACAAAGCCCTTTGCTCGTTTTAGAAAAGAACCCAGAACCATCAAACACATTTTTTCAACATTTAACCAGGACGTCTCCTGAGATATGTCATGTCTTCCACAAGAGATCTGAACAAAATAGAGTAGAGTAGCAATGCAAGCAAATGTTATTTATATCAGGGACCATCTGATCAAAATCTGACCAGACATTGGATGCCACCCTTATTTGACAGTTTTTAATACTTGGTGCAATGCTCACATTTCAATAACACCAAAGTGAGATTGAGTTTGCAGCCAGATTGTGTTCTCTGATGACTTTTTCCAATGCTTTTTGTCTGTCTCTTTGATTATTTGACTGTGATGGTTGGATTTTGAAGAATATACTTCTTATGCTGAGTATTGCTGCAAAAACACCTAAAAAATAACAGGACTCAGAGGAACCACATTAAACTTCCCGTGACACACAACCTGGTCTTTAAAAGCACTCCTGTCACCCACCTGTACTAAAAATCTACGATAAAACGTAAACTTTGTGAGAGAGAGGTAACTCAGCAAGAGAGGCTTGGTTGATTATTCCTTCTCACTAAAAGCAGAGGAGAGCATAGCAGGATAAAACCTAACACCAGTCATCAATAGGTGCTATTGTACTTTAGCTCCGCTCTTCAGGAGTGGCCTAGCCTGTCAGAGTGTGTGCGCGGCTTCAACCCTGCAGCTATGGGATTAGCTCCACTGCTGGGTGGTCCTCCTCCTGCTGATCTCAGAACAGCATCACAGTTTACAGCGCACTCATTCTAGGTGTCAGGATTATGAATCAGGTCAGACCCCAGAGGTTTGTTTCTGACCATTGTAATCTTATTGTACTTGGTATCTGGCTTGACTTGTGAATAGATTTACATATTACAATTGTTTCTGTAAACTGATAAAGAGCCTCAAGGTTAGACAAACGCTCTTGTGATTTGAAAGTTGTTGGACTGAACCTCTAGTCTTGTTGGGAAAAGTTGGCTGGATAAATGGGTTCTGCTTGAGCTCTAGTGTTACTGCTCAGTGGCCAACATTCGAAAGCTGCGGTTGTATTATGCCGCGGTCAGACCAGAACTGACATGACGAAATTTACTTGCTTGCTGTGGCAAACAGAGGGCAGGACAGGAAATAGTGTGGTCAAGGTTGCAAGCATAAGCTAGCCAGCTAACATTAGCGTTCCACAACTTGAAAATGATCCGAGTTTTTATCAGACATTTTATTTACCCTGTCCTTGCACTCACTGCCAGCCATGCAGATGGTGCTTGTTTTTCATTCACTGTGCAGTTGGGTAAACACAGAAATCAGTGCCTCCTGGATGAAAGGTCAGTCTCACCGTTTTTCTGAAATTCCCATGGGTGTTGAACTAGTTTGAACAAGGCAACATCAGTCTACAAGAATAAGTGAGTGAAAAGCTTGGTGAATGTATTTGGTGTGACTGTTGCATTAACTGGCTACCAGGTAGAACAATACAGCTGGGGAAGTGAGGCAAGGTGTTTCTGGCTTTAGGAAACTTACTGGATAATTAAAGGATAGAGAAAAAAGACGAAGCGATTTTTAATGCTTGTGACGAACGTGTGATGTTAGATAGAAGAGTCACAATCACAGGCAGGAGTCATGGCCATTACTCATTTGTTTTTTCTCTCCTCTTTGGCTTCCTACCTTGTGTCCTTGAACTCACCACTGGTTAAGCTGGTTGTAATGGGGACAGATCACTAGTTGGCATTTTCCAGTAACACACAGACCTACACACTCACACATACACGGCCAGCACATGTTCTCCATAACAGAAATCCCAGAGACAGACAGGTAGTGTGACAGGAGGGGAGCTGTCGGAGGCCTGCCGTTCTCCCCACCTGAAGGGATAGGAGTGGAGGACAATATAAACACTCTGTCACACACATAAACAAGACCCCGCTCAGGTTTCACTGCACAGTTAGGGACGGCTCACCCTCTCTTTTATAGAGAAAGTATTTGTGTAATTTGTTTATGTGAGATTCCATAGCCCTAATGGGGAAATGGCTTTTTCGGCATCACACTACACCTGAGTTCAATTTCACTGGCTCTCTCACAGACAGATCGTAAAGATGGCATACCAGAGCGGACGCAATCTGTCTTTCTCTTCTGCGTCTCAATTTAATTTCTCTGCCTTCCTCTCTTCCAGTCACATTCTTTCTCTCTACATCCTCACTCTCTCTCTCTTTCTCTCCCTCTCTCTCTCTCTCTCTCTCTCTCTCTGCTTTTATCTCCCTCTCTGTGAATAATGGCTGTGTAGAGTAATTATTCAGCACATTTTCAGTAACAGGTCAGTCAGATCAGCATTGAGCCAATTTGTAATGTTGGGTTTGAAACATTTGTTTCATTACAATTATGTTTTGCGACTGATAATGTAACCTTAGATTTGTTTAAATTATTTGTTAGAATTTTCTCCAGAGATATTTCACTGGAGGAATTTGTGAACAAGCACCAACAATGTGACACGTGCTCCGAGCTGTGAAACATAGCTCCTAATTAGCGAGAGCTCCTAACCAAAAAAACTTGCCTGCTGGAGTAGAAACCCATAATGTGTGCATGTGTGATTGTGTGTGTGCCATTCCGCATGCACATATGTTCGGGTCAACATGAAAAGAACGAAAAACCTTTTTGGGAATATAATCTAAACATCCACTGCTCAATAAAACCAATATTTACAGTATTTACTGTATTTTTCTATACTAATAATATTCCTCAGCCAACTACACTAACACGTACACACACACACACACACACACATACATACACACACACGGATGAGCACGTTCTTCCTTGGTTAGATTCAACCGCCTGCTACTCCAGAAAGACACCATGTGTTTAGCACCACCAAAAACAATGGCTCAGAAGAACCTTCTGCACCACAGTGCAAATGAAGTGAAGTGCAGGCCAGAGAACAAGACCCAAACATGTGTTTGCCTCGTTTTTGCCTTCTAATTACATATACACATAGTTATTTCTCTTACACGGTGTGTGTAAAGTGTGTGTGTGTGTCGAAACTCTGCGTGTGAGTGTGTCTGTGTGCGCGTGCATGTGTGTGTGTCTGCTTCCCTGTTGTAATGCAAAGCTTTGTGTCTGGAACTCGTGTGTTTCACAGCAGGCATTCCATTCAGACTAACTCTGTTTGCTTAGGTAATAACTAGGCTTACCCATAATTTGTTTGTGTGTATGTTTGTCTGTCTGTGTATATGTACTTGTGTTTGTGTTTGTGTATGTATGTGCATGCACGTTCAAAGGAATAACTCCCTTGCATTTTACACATTTACACATAAAGGCAAGCCCATCCCTTTGAACTTAGAAACAGGCCTTTTTTGTGTCTAGTCTTGCTCAAGTATTGTTTCTGTCTCCACTTTATTCTAAGATTTCCATTTGTTCCCTCAAAATGGCCATTAGAATACCTTTAGCTGTAAAAAAAACTTTGAAAAATACTGCTTCTGTGCACCAATAAAGTTCAAATACACTGATTAGTATCATTTACATACTGATAGGCCTCATTGATCCTGTGGTAAGGCTTGAAGTATAACGCACGCTCATACAGAGACCTTCACACACCGCCTACTGAGAGCATATTTCCCCTCAATACTGGGGGTCAACAGGGGCCAATAGCTGCCAGATCAGCTAAGGGGTTGCCAGATCTGAGTTGCTGCTGCCAGCTGGTGAGTCCAGCACCCAACACACACTGAGATCACAAGCCAGAGGTTTTATCAGTGACGTCAGGTCAATCAGCCCTACCTCTGCCTCATCCTACCATTACACACACACAGACACACTCACGCATTATCATCTGATGCCCTGATGTCAGACAGAGGAGGGGCGGGGGTGATTAAATTTTGTGTGTGTTGGATGAAGCAGAAAGAAGTTCAGCATTTTTAGTTTTCTTAAAGCAGTTCAAATGGCTTAAGACCCATTTGTGCGTGCCGACCATCACGTTACAAAATAACTTCAAGTGAGTGCATGTTTGTACGGCTGCATGCATGAGGTCCACCTTTGTTGTATATGTGTGTGAGTGTGCGTGTGAGTGTGCGTGGGTGTGGGTGGGTGGATGGAATGAGGCAACATACCGTGACTTTATCATGGCAAAGCAGTAACAGTATTAACAACTGGTGAAAGACGTTTTGTGGACGTTTCTCGGATTCCCTTTTGGTGGAAAGAAAAATGGGGAGAGATGAGAGGGAGAGGGAGAGAGGGAAGAAAGGGAGAGATGGAAGGAAAAAAGGGGGAGTCCACAGAATAATGAATAGCTATGGATATTTCTGTGCATTTTAAAGTGTGTCACTGTTCAGTGATCAGTGTAAGCCTCCCTGTAGTCAGTCTCTATCATCGCTTTGTGGCAGTGTTGAATTTCCAAACACAGGAAGTGTTGCTTGATTTCCTCTTTCTTTGTGTCTGAAATATGTGTTTGTGTTTGTGTGTGTGTGTGTGTGTGTGTGTGTGTGTCTCCCTCTTTCTCTGTTTCCCTAACTCCCTCTCTCCTTCCTCGCTCACATGCTCACACACACATATACAGATGTGGGATAGTTGTTTGCTTTTCTTGCCAAGCAAAAATGCTTTCTTCTCTTTGTGACCCGCTTTGGTGTTACCTGACAAGTGTGTGTGTGTGCGTGCATGTGCAGGCGCATGTGTGTGGAGAGAGTGAGCAAGTGCTAAACCCAGTTGCTTGCCTGAGTGCTGCTGCAAAGGCCCAGGTTGACAGAGAGGATTGAGAGTGTCATCCCTGGGATTAAGCATAATGAGCAAGACTGACAGACAAGACAACATTGTACACTTACACAGACACATACACACACATACACTCTAAGCATACACACATAAAGGTACACAGGCAATTACAGAGAGGTGTATCAAAGTGCTGGAATAAGCCCCTGTTTAAATGCGTGTGAACAGGCCATTCCATCATTGCCTGACGCCTCTGCAGGGAGGGAACAGGGATTACCCCTCTTTACTTTCACTGTATCTTTCCTTTTTTTTCTCTCATGTCTATTTCCCACTCCCTAACTCTTTTGTCCTCTCTCTTTTCTGTTTCTCATTTGTGTGTTTCTGTGTGTATGCTGTGTATACCAAGAGAGAGACTGAGTTTATGAACTGTCTTTGAGCCAGGATTGCGCTCCCTGGTGACTGTGACTGTGACTCTTCTGGCTTGCTGAGCATTCCTAAAAGATGGTAATGACTGCTGGGCAGACTTTAGTAAGATTTGAATGTCGCCAATGATCAAACCAAGTTGGATCGAGTTTGTTCCAGACTGAGTAAGCTGGTGTTAGGTTCAGAGGATGAAACCAGAAAGCATGTGGTTTACCTAATTATTATCACATCACTCACTGTTGTTCGTTAAGATTATTTAAAGCATATTCGATTTTTTATAACTGCCATCTGAGCTGCTTACAGAACGTGGCAGCGAGAAATAATTGTATTTTTGAAACAGCTGAAAATAGCGAGCAAATGTGGTGCCTGAATATTATTTTATAATTCAGTTCATCATCAGGTTTCAGTGTGGAGCCACAGCTCCACTGAAGTTTACTTCTGTCATATGAAGTTCACTCTGCAGAGTTTGCAAATTAGTTTCTAAATGTATTATTTCTCCTTACCTTTTCCACAGATATTGCAGCTTTGATCAGGAAGACAAACTGTTGTAAATGCAGGTTTGTTTCTGTTTTCGTGGAGAATGATTAAACATAATCTTTATATTATCTGTTTCTTCACAGCTTAATGCATTGTGTCATAGTCTGTCATGATATGGGAGAGAGAGAGAGCGAGATATTGAATAGATTTACATCCTCATTGATTTTACCTTGCATTCTTTCAATTTCCCCCATTTACCTGTTTGTCAAGGTTGGGTCTGGAATCCATGTGTGCCACAGAACTTCAAAAGACCTTTTTTGTCAGAAGATCTTGTCCATTTTTAATCTATAACTGCCAAGTGGCAGCTTACAATCGCTGTCCAATCAGATAGCAGCTGATAAGTGTGGCATGTAGCAGTTAGCTTGGCACCCGCCAAGCCTTCCTGGCCTAGGTGCAGGCTTGTCAGCACAGTGTGCACTTGAGGCTTTGCAAGATTCTTTGAGGGGGATGATCAGCTTTCATCTTATCACTTTGCACAGTGACACAGGCTTCAAAGAGCATCGGTCATTTTTACTGGCACTGCAGTATGTGCATGTTTGTGCGTGTGTGTGTGTGTGTGAGTGTCTGTTTGAGCTATCGACACATTCTCAGAAAGCTGTTCCAGGCTCCAGGACTGTGTTTAATGAAGGCAAGGGCATGGCTTCAAAGAGCTGCAATCCAATCTACATGTGCAGATGTACACACACACACACATCATGCACTCACAGCACACATACACCTCTGCTGGTTGGAACCACTGAAGGAGTTTGAACTCAATCTTTCAGCCTCTCAGTCTTATAATTTGGCAGCGCAACCTTAATGAGATGACTGAGAGAGACTGATGGATATTCGCGGATTTGCCTGAGTGAGAGTGAATGATCAAAAACAAAATTTGACAAAATTTTGCATCATTTCAGCTGTCTTCAAACTCAGAGGCTGATCTGTCTCAATTGAAATATTTTCCACTCTAATAAATGTATGAGTTTTCAGAAAATATTCTCAAATACTTTAAGGATTGTGTCTAGTTGTGTGTGTTAGTGCCTGTCTCTGTGTCATGATATAGTCTGGCTGATCCAGCACACAGCTATATATTGAAGGTGACATGTGCTAAGTTGGAGGAATGATGAAATTTCAGAGTTAATGGGCAAATTGTGGGAAGTGAATTACAGAAAGCTTAGAGCTGGAACGAACCTCATTCCACATAATATTGCTGTCATTTGTAACAGTCGCCTCACACTCGGTAGATTGTTGCTGTCAGCTGAAGAATTTCTATTTCCAAAGGGCAACCTTCCAAGATAAAAGATAAGATTCATAGACTTATTTTCAGATTGATGCTCTTTGCAACTGCGCAATGGTCTTTAAAGACTGGAACATAAAGATTTCTAAAAGTTACAAGATTTTTATGAAAGCACTGGAAGGCTTGAAACATGAGATAGTCCCAGGCCTAGCACTGACCCTCAAACCATTTGTTAAAAATCCTTCATGCTTTAAGGTTTACGAGTGTGCATATGTTTACGTTTGTATGTTCTTATGTGTGTGTGGGAGTGTGTGTGTGTGTGTGTGTGTGTGTGTGTGTGTGTATGTGTGTGTGTTTGCATACATGCATTACTGTGTGTCTCTGGTGCCTTTGAGGTGTGTTAAGGTGTGTTTCTCTCTTTGATGTTTGGCATTGGGTTTATAAAAGGGTTGGTTTTTAGAGGCATGAATTTTTTCAAAGTGTTGGTGCGTGTGTGTGTGTACGTGTCTGTGTGTCGGCCAGCAGAGTGGATGTGGTTCACCTTGCACTGGCCACCTGTAAGCCATCGACAGAAATTAGCCTCTTTAGTCTTGATGGGTTGCAGAACAGAAAAGGAAGGGGCGGTGAGAATGTGGTAGGAGGACTGTTGGGGGAAGTTTTGAGGAGGTGTGTGTGTGTGTGTGTGTGTGTGTGTGTGTGTGTGTGTGTGTGTGTGTGTGTGTGCATGTGATGTGAAGGATATTTGGACCGCACCACTTTCAAAACTGCACTCTCACTGCGCCATCATAAGACAGAGAAAAGGGGAGACAAGGTATATACCATACAATGGAACCATTTGTTTCTCATTTGTCTGTACTGTCTGTGTGTGTGTGTGTGTGTGTGTGTGTGTGTGTGTGTGTGTGTGTGTGTGTGTGTGTGTGTGTGTTGTACTTATTTAGCTCCAGTATTCTGGCGGTAGGCCCAATCCAGAGTTCTGCTCTGACTCTGCTAAACACATGCAACCTGGACTCATTACTTTCAATAAACAAATAGTCATTAATAGCAACCTGCAGGCTCCACACACATAAATACAAATGTATAGTACACATGCACACTTGTGGATGCACCACCAGCCACACCCACTCCCACCGTGTCTACGGCTGCCATTGGCTGTAGGGTTTGGGACTAGCGAGACTAATGATGTGGTCCTTGTGTTCCTGCTTCCTGTCCTTCGCTGGAGGACTTCCTGTGGCAGAGTCATGTGGTCCTGATTACAGTCCACATCTAAGGTCCCCTGGAGCAGGACAGTTTTGCTCTGATACACACACACAATAGATATAGAATAACCTGCGTCCCTTTCGTCAGATATGTGATATTATTGACCAGGAGCGCTGGAAACACTCAGCATCTGTGTTTACTTCTCTTTTCATTTCTCTTTAAGTTTCTCTGTCTGTTTCTGGTTTTTCTGCCGTCCCTTGTTCTGTAGCCAGGAGGTTCTTTGGTGTGATGAGGGGCTGACTGGTCCTGTTGTATTTTACTCGCTGCTCTGCAGCCCTGCCCTGGCACCAGACTTCAGCTCTGGGTTATTGATCAGTAGGTTGGTTAGTTCTGTGCAGGCGGCTACACAAACAGTGACATTTTCAATTGTGAAAACAATACAGGTTAACTAGTTTGAAATTTGAGGCTGAGGAGAAACAAAAGCTTTCTTTGTCTGTGGATTTCAGAGATTCAGCTGGTCCAGAACCATCTCAGTGGTTTTGCATGTTATATTCTTGAGACTTATTTTTACATCTGTGCCAGCTATTCTGCCAAAAATACCATAAGATAAAATTTGCTGCTGTCCAGTCCTCCAGCACTTGTCGCCATTCATTTGAATTTAAAGTACTTCTAACTTCTTTTAGATGGGGGATCTATTACATCTTTGTTTTTCAAAGTTGCATTATTGTTGGGACTGTTTTGGAAACAGACAAATCTGTATATCTGTGTACACACACACACACACACACACACACACACACAACACACACGGATGACAAATTAACGGATAAAGCAAATAAAGTGTCCGAGGTGGTGTTGCCAGAATAGTTTAATTGCTCCTTCGACTTTTTCAAAATATATTTCCTCATTGGTGTTGGTGGTTGAGAGCGTTGTCAGTCCAAAAACTCCTATAGTATCTTGCACAATGCACCCGTGTGGAAGTATCTGCATTCGTTATGTTTCTCCACTCATTTATTAATTTTTTTAATGTGTCACCCTTCTGTAGAGAGAGACAGATGTTGTCAAGAATTTTCATACAGTGTTCACATCACATGGGTATGCTTTGGAAAACGGTCAGCAGTATTGTAAACATGATTTGTATTTGTATATAGACTTTGTATTTAATGGGATAAAGCATGCAAAACATGCAAAAGTATGGTCATATAAACAGGGTAGATCCAAACAACTGACAGAAGCCGGCGTAATCTAATAATCCCTTGCTGTTGTATTAGTAATTTTTTACATTTTGTTTAACAGAAACAGCCCTATTATCTTGATGAAGCATCTCACAGCTCCAGCCAAGTGTAAAGTTGTCATTCCTCATCTGTGCACCGTACACAGGGAAAGTGTGTGTCCAGTGTGTGTGTGTGTGTGTGTGTGTGTGTGTGTGTGTGTGTGTGTGTGTGTGTGTGTAAAGCCACTCTCCAAGGGGAAATTGTTAGCAAATGGGCTCCAACTGCTGGCCTTTTAGCTTTGCAAACACAACCTGAAGGCCTCTCCCCACATTCCCTTCTCTCCACTCAACCACCCTCACCCACCCACCTCGCCCACCCTCCCACACACTGCAATTCACCTGCCCAACAAGCCCAAGGCTTCTCATCAGTCTGCTACTCCCTCCCTTCCTTCCCTTGTCCCCTTTTCTATTTCGGTCCCACTCAATACCTTAGACATTTCCATCCCTCTTCATCATTCCCTCTCCCTCCCTCTCTGTGTGTGTCTCCTTCTTTACACACAGAGAGCCATTCCTGAGTGGGTAAACAGAGTAAATTGGAGCTGACCCCCAGGGTTAGCAGGGGTCACGCTCTCTTTTCATGTCAAAACCATCTGAAGGTTGATTGGTTGATTGCAGTGCTCTCTGCTTCCAAAAGGCTCCCTTGTGTTGCTGTAATTGCCCTATCATGCCCACATACACACATCCACATACTTAACACACACATGAGCATGCACGTACATACATGCAGAAACACACACACACACACACACACACACACACACACACACACACACACACACACACACACATTCTTACAGCCAAATGACTTAATTGGTGTTAATTGCATAATGACAGTAGTGAATTGGACCTGGGTCAGAGGTGACACAGGTTTGAGTGGAGAGGGGGATGGAGAAAGGATGTTGAGAAGATGAGAGAGGGAGGCTGGCCCTTCTCCTCTGCCTCAGTCTTCGTCTCTTTCTTCCTCACTTCCAGTACTAAGCAATCCTTGACCTGATTGCAGAAGTTGGCCCGTGGGGATGACATACATATACACACACTCTCACACACACAAAAACAGACAGCCCTTTGTGGTGTGGAGGGATGCTCTATACACTTAACACAAGGATTCAATTTGACTCAGTCAGCATCTGTGTGTGTATGTGTGTGTGTGTGTGTGTGTGTGTGTGTACTTATGTGTGTGTATTTAACTATAACAGCAGAGTATGTTTGTGTGTGTGACTGCCTGGGCAGCTGAAAGAGCACTATTGGTGAAAACGTTTAAGCCATCATCATTAGAGAGTTGTTGGTACAGAGGTGTGTTTTAGTGAAGGACGTAATTGGCCCATCATAGTGCTATGTAATCTTCTCATATTCTATGAAAACAGCAAAAGCTATTGGCCATAATGGCCATGTTTAAGGTGGGACCTTCCCATGTTAAACACACAGCATCTTAGCTTGATACGGGCTGGGACCGAGCTGCAGAGAGAGAGGGTGGGGTGTGTAATGTTGGGTGTATACCAGAAGCCCTGCAGTCATGTATTCTGTCTCCATGCTCTACTGTACACATTTATTTCCCTTTTATTTTATTCCACGGAAATCACTCTGCAGTCGTGTGTGTGTATGTGTGTGTGAATGCAGTTTGAACCCAGTATGTAGGGGGAATCGCGTGATTCCAAAACCAGAGCTTTGTCAAGTGGAAACATTGCTGCGTCTGAGACCACCCGGGATTAATTTCTCTTTGTGAAAATGTTATTGTGTATATGCATGCATACGTTTGTGTGCATGTCTGGGCTCTACTGCAATTAAATGTGTAGGCCTTGTGTGCACGTATGCCTGAATCCCCATGTGATTTTATGAAAGTGCATGTGTCCTTGTGTGTGTGTGTGAGTTTGTGTGTCCTTGTGTGTGGGAGTTACAGTAACCCCCATCCTGCTGTTTATAGGAGGGAGTGAAAAGTGATGGAAGGTATGGAGAGAGATGGGCCAGTGATGACATAGCCTTATGTTCACCCCCTCTGGATATGGCCGACTCTATATTAGATCTATCCATCATAAGGCTGCACTCAAGTCCCACATGCTTCCTATACCATTCATAGGTAGATGTCCACTGTACATGTGTTAGTCTCATCAATGTCCTACTCATATGGTACATGTCACACTCATACTTGTAAAGTCTGAATGTACTTTGTCATGCCCGCTGCATACTTAGTGTGTGCATTTGTGTGTGTGTGCAGCCTGTATTGACTCTCTTTAAGTGGTTTTCGAAGCTCAGATGAAAGATGTATGGTTTTCCTCTGGTTCCTCAGAAAGACTTCCACCACAGGCTCCTCTAGACACAAAAGGAGCTGTCACTCCCTGCTTTACTCATCTCACTGTGTGTTCATTCAAATATGCGTGTCTGTGTGTGGTGTCGGTGGTGGAGGTTTTGTGTATGCATGTGTAAATGCCTCCGTGTGTGTCAGGAGTCTTTTGTCACCTGTTCCTTGTGCTCTGTGCGAGCCCTGTCTCTGGGCGAGCCTTTGATCTAGTCGACAGGAGATTCCTACAGTGTGAAATAGCCCCGGCCAGATTTACTCAATGAAAGAGTAGACCTTAACCACTGTTATTACCCCCCTTTTTTTAAACATCACTCCTTGTTTCTGTCTCTTGTTCTCTCTCTCATTCTCCACGTCTTGTCTGTCTTTGTCATTTCGTGCTTCCTTACATACATATGCTATGAGTGTGCTTGTAAGTGTACATAAATCTTAAATTGGAGGGGATTTTCTGTAATATTTACTGCAGTAGTCGTTGCATTCAGTCGTAGCTGGAGTCAAATGCCACTAAGTCCTGCAGTCAGAGCCAAGGTTACCAATGCCGTTACTAAAGACCAGATGTGTAGAGGTAGGTGTGGAATTGAATAGGACAGCGGTGTAGCTTATTCTCTTTCATCACTATTTCCACATTACTAGGAGGAGAAATTGAACCCGATACAATGATGCACATGACATTTCTGTCATTGCCGCATGTAGGTGTCTGTTCAGGATTGTGTCAGTGCACATGAGTGTGACTGAAAGGGGTCGTGGATGTGCGAAATGACACATAGCACCTCAGACTGTCTCTTTACAACTCCCCCTCCCTCTCTCTCTCTCTCTGGCACTCTGACGTTAGTGTGTTATTTCTTACAGGTGGTTGGGCGTGGCTGTCTGAGCTGTTGAACATGTGTCAGAGTCCAGGTGGGGAGAGACACAATGTAATTATCCCTGTGAAACGCTATCCATGTAACACAAACACTACACACATGTGTACTGGCAGTTACAGGGGCTGATGCTAATTTATTGTGGTGAGCTGTACTATTTTAAGTGTTCCATTCTGCAGACCCAGAGGGACAACAACAGTGGGAGCAAAGCCAAAGGGACAAGGAGAAGCAATGGTGGGGCTGAATTTTTTTTTGCTATTGCAGAATTAGTCTCAGATTGAAAGTAGAGATCAGAAATGTGGTGTGGAGCTTTTTACCATGGTGGTTGTGCCATGGCCAGGGCACCTCAGGGAGCAATCCCTTTTTGTTTAACCACTGCTGGACACTTTTATTACTCAGCTGGTTTGTGCAGCCACAGAAACATCATTCTCTGTAGCCATTGCATTTCACACAAAATACACTTTTTTGAAGGATAGGTTCACAATTCTTATGCCTCCGCACCAGCGACACCCATGGCCCGTCCATATGTGCATCCCATTCTCGTGTACTCAATATCTTAGAAACATTTTGAGGGAATTTCCTCAAATTTGGTACAAATGTTCACTTGGACTAAGTCAGAGGTCAAAGGTCAAGGTCTATATGACCTCACAAAACACATTTTTGGCCATAACTCAAGAATTGACATGCTAATTATGACACAATTTAACACAAATGTCTAATCGAATAAATTAGTTCAACTTCACTGTGACATCATAATGTGTTCTGCAAAAACACTTTTCACCGTTATTCAATGCTGTAACTTAGGAATAGACGGGAAGATTGTAACCATATTTCCTTCTCTGGTTGGTGGAGGCATATAACCACAAGGTGGTAATTCTAGTTCAAGTCAGTCTATAAGAATAGTCAGGTGCCCGTATGAAGACTGAGACAGGCTTTGCTTGCTGTAATAATTCCTCCTAATGTGCTTCAAGTGAAAGTGGTAGAAGACAAAATCCATTGCAAAGTTCAGCTTAAGCTAAAATGAGGCTTCAGCAGTTTGAACTAGAGTGTTTAGCTCAGCAAGGGAACACTTTCCAGAAAAACAGAGACAGGATTTTGTACTGAAAACTTTGAACATACCCACTTGATTTGTGTAACTCACAACACAAAAAGAGAAATGTGGATTGTGTCCCCAATCACTTCTATTGAAATCTCATTAGAAGAAGATCTCTTGAGAAGGTATGAACAGGAGGGATAATTATAGCACGCAAACAATGTTCATGTGGGTACCGCTTTAAGACAGACTTGGATCAAATGTGAACATTTTACAACACTTTAACATTTGAATTCACTGCTCAGCCATTTTAACAATACAATACAATTAACAATATTAGTTAATCGTTTACATCACTTATCAACCAATGTTTTTAACCTGAAGTGTATATGTGGTAAGGGAAATTTTATTCAATTTGTAAGTATAGAATTATTATTATAAGGGACTACCTAAAGTTCTCATAGGATACCAAATCTACTACGCAATGGGCATTTCATGTCTAGGAACTATTTGGGTTGTATTCTCCTCAGCTAGGTAAGTGCACTGAGACGGCTGTCACCTGTCATTACAGCAAACTGGACGAGAGATGTGGGGTATGCCAGTTGAACAGAACTACTCAAAGATGTGGGGTAATGTGAGTGATGGTTGAAAGTCACAGTCTGTGACCTGAGAAAGCTCCTACTAAACATCAGCACATGACCTTGCTTGGGAGGCCTGAATTCTTTCAGCCTTAAGCCGATACTATTCCCAGCACCACCCAGACAAAATGGACCACGCTAACACACAAACCTCCAGAAACACACCCACCCCAATATTTCATACTGTGGATTTTATGAGTTACTTGAAGTCTTAACACACTTCACTGAATCACATTTTCACAGGTTATTTTAGTGCAAACTAAACCATCAATTTTTTCTGCCTTGATATCAAGAAGATGTTTGGAACAGAATGTCTTGAGTTTCAGTTTTCTGAGTTAAATGAACCAGAGGTGAAAAGTGATCCTTAATTTAACCAGCACATCAATATTCCACATCACAGACTTTCACAAACAGAGTGAGGACAGGTTTACATACATTACAGCTCCAGCTCCTCTCTATTCTCGGCTATCGTGACGGAGGGAATTTGCCTAGTCGACACATCATGACCTGTTGCGTTAATCCCTCAGCAAAACTAAATGTTAAGCGCTAGCCTTAGCACTGTCAGTGTGGATGACTCTATCAGTGCTTGTTTAATGGGTATGGTATGTTTCGGCAGTAAATATCATAAAACTATGAGTAGCTTTGTCAAAACTAATGAGGATTATTTACTCTCTATCTGCACACAGAGCCAGACTTCTGTCGCTTTCTACGATGCTTATTTATGATCTGCACTATCTCCCTTTGAGTTTTACTGGCAGGGCCTTCCAGAGTGTCATACAGAGCACTCCAAAAGGTTGTTAAAGGTTCAAGATGGCTGCACGAGGAGTGAGTGGTTTTAGTCAGAGAGAAAAATGTATATGTTTAGGGGTTTGCAGTGCTCCAGAGGCCTTTTATGGTTCAGATAATTCTCAGGAATCACACTCTCAATCAACTCTGTGTGTTTCTGGCCTCCCTCTCCTTTCAAGTCTGCCTTTTACCCCATCTTTCTCTCCCTCGCTCTGTCTCACCCACACGGCCCCACACACACACACCTTACCTCTCTACCCTGAGGCTGAAATAGTGGGTATTTCCCCCAGAAAACATTTGCCCTCACCTCTTCTCTGATTATCCCCCTTCCCGCTCCTATCACTGCTCTGGAACATGCCCGCTGGCAGTGGGACCCCACAGACTGGTGTACTTACTGCACACACAAACACAGACACACAAAAATAAACCTCTCCACTAGATCCGACGTTCACATTTGTTGAAGGACCATCATTAAAACCAGGCGGAAGTCATCAATGTGTTCATTTAATCTCTCACTCCCTTTTTTTCCTTCTCACCTCTGAGAGAGCAATGCTCTAAAATGGTAACGTTAAGTAACTTTTTGGCATCTTTTTTTTTTTTTTTTTTTACATGTTTCTTCACCGTTTACTCTCACACACTGATACAGAGGAGGTCACGGTGAGGTAGAGCTCACAAGCAGACCACCAGGCATTGTGAAAGCCTCCCTCTTTATCCCCAGCGTATATTCTATGTGTCTCATGTCCTGGGGCTATACTGACCCAAGGAGCACCGACAGACTCAGCCAATAACATGATTGGTTCTTCCTGAGACCGGACTTAACTAGTATTAAGCACCACATTGCAGCTGTGCTAGCACAAACACACTCACTGCACTTGATATCACTCTTGACTTTGTCACTCTGTCTTAAACCCATTTTGTATTTGGTTTAATGACGAGACGTAAAAATTTGCCAATACCTATCCATGATGTGCACGAAAGAGGCACACACCTAATAAAGAGAGGATAAACCACAAAACAAAATCAGTTACCCCTCGTCCAAGTGGGATGGATGAATAAATGAGCACATTGTTAACATTGGATGGGCAGGGGCTCTAATGTTTGATGACCAAACATAAATCTTAGCTGACTGTGTAAATCTCTGTCTGAACTTGCCCACCTCAAATACTTGTAGCTACTGAATAGACATTATTATCAGATTTTGTTGACACAAGTGTCCTGCGCACACACGCACGCGCACGCACACACGTGCACACAGATGCAGGTTCATGGGCAAACACACATAGATCCACATGCAGGCAAAGATACTCACACCAACACACACCTACTTAAAGGTGAGCCTGTTTTTACTTGAGAGCAGATTGAGATCTGAAGGATCACATTTATTTTCTTAACTGGTTCAAGTGATCCTAAATAGATCTGAGATGACCAGAGCAGACCAAACCCAATCATTTTAAATCCTAAACTCCAGCTTCATTGTCGCTGTGCCCATTTATACCAAGCACACACACACACACACAGATTTTACTCCCTGGTCAGCCAGACAGGAATTTATAAAAGGTGAGGTGCAGTTTTTATAGTACGTATTCTGTGAAATTTCAAACATTTTTTATACTACTGAAACACAGAACAAGAAAAAAAGGTGCTTCTGTGTGGTGTGATAGCAGTTAAGAGAGGGAAATGGATTACGGGCAATAAAGAACAGATGGAGAAACGGTGAGTCTGTGGGCAGTGAGAGAGAGGAAGAGACTCGTTGGGTCAAGAGTGAGGGCTGATGGGTCAGTGGAGTTGGTCTCATCTTGAGAAGACATCAGAAGGAGGGTGGAGCATTAATAGCACCCTGGATTACAAAGGAGGGGTGACCGCATGAATGTGGCAGCAGTATTTTTTTATGATATGCACACACACACGCAAATGTGAAAAGGAAGAAAGAAAAGCAGAATAGAGGGAACACTTGAATGAAAATGTGTTTCCATAACATTGCTGTCTGTGCAGAGTAGGACTTTCACGATTTGACTGGCTCTCTGTCCTTCTTTTCCAACGTTCAGGAACAAGGTCTTGACTCCAGCCCACACTGTATCTCCTGCGCGGAAACTTTCTTCCCCTTATTAAACACAAATATGAATTATGACATCATGTCAGACATGTCTTTTTCCCACATTTGTGTGTGTGTGTATATATATATTCCTGTGTTTAACCGCGCTAAGAGCAAAAAAAGCACAAGAGAAAATTTCATTATAAAATTGTTCATGTGAATGTTGTGCCTTTGTATGCATTTCAATGTACTGGGTCAAACCTTCAAAGCAAAGTGAATGCCACCATCCACCCCCCACCCCCCCACACCAAGGCTTCCACCCTCCCTCCTATACCCGCATGAGAGTGCACCACAGCCAGGCTTGCATCCACTCTGGTTTTTCCGAATGGGGGTGAGAGGCTGTTACCGTGTCAGTCGACATGGCCTCTTATCAGACCATCAGACTACCCTCAGATTCTCTTTCCAGATGGAGGTGAGATAGGGCCTCAGAGGCCCGGACCCCCGCAGACACTGAGAGCATGGAGGCCTCCCCTGATCTCCTACCTGATGGAGGTGCTTTAATGTGGGCTCGGGTTTCACTTGTCTCCCCTGTCTGGTAGGGCCTGCGCTGGTGTCAGGATGCAGGCGCGTTCAGGGCTCCTCGGCCTAGTTTCTGATGGGCCACCGCTGCTCCACTTCCAAGTTTAGCTCCAGGTCAGGGTGTTGTTATGGCACACAAGCTCACCAGGGTCCCCACACTATCTTCATTGTGGAAAATTGTTGGGTGGGTGGTGGGTTGTATACACAGCAGTCACAGGCCAGACTTTGACACACGTGCAGCTGGGCCACAGTAGAGCTCTCGACATCCCTCTCAGTAACATAAACACTGCCACTCTCACTGTGCACAGAGCGAGAGGAAAGGAGAAGGAATACCGTGATAAGAAGAAAAAAAGCTTGAAGGAATAAATGAGTGAGATTAGTCAGAGAGGAACTTCTGAGCGCTGAGACAGATCAAGAGAGAGAGGGGGGAGGAGGAGGAAAGAGGAATTCAGGAGCAGATAGATAGAATTCCATGCACCTTTTATTGTTATTGCGCAAACCTGTGTTTTGGACCTGCATGAACATTATGCACTTTTAACAACATAGTTTCTACTTCACCTTGGGGCTTTTAAGTGATAGATGAATATTTAAACATGTCCTGCCAATAACACCTTTTTTTTTTTCAGTCTCATTCTCTGCCTTCGTATTTTTGTGCGTGAATTTTCATGCTCACGTACTGATTTTTATTCAAGCGTACATCTGCAGATGTGGAGTGTGTGCGAGGCGGCTCGTTTCTGTGTGTGCGAAGGATGTCAAAACAGCCTTCACATGAGGAGTAGCTGCTGCAGATTCCACCCGTATCATTTGCTCATTGGCACACCTTGGCTGGACTCGGGGAACTCACCACCATTCCACAGAGAGCCCTCCATCATTCCTCACAGGATTAGAGACAAAAAAAAGACAGATAGGGAGAGGGAGAGAGTTTCATGGAGGGATTGCTCTTTTATTTCTTGTTGCTGGCAGAGACTTGACCATAATTTAACTGAAATAATAGAAGTTAGAAATAGAATTGCTAGCAGTGTCTCCCTGTGTTTCTCCCCCTCTCTGTCTCTGTCAATTTCAAACCAGATGTCAATTTTTAGGAGGCACAAGGAGTCGATGTTCACTGGTGAAGCAGCGTTTGAAGAAGAAGAAGAAAGCTCAGAAAGGGCACATGTGAGGCATACACAGTGTCTGGCTCGCTAACAGATGCACGCTGCCTCTCCATGGCAGTTTAATGAGTTTGATACATGAGATACATTTTTTTCCATCAACAGTCAACTCCACCTAGTGGTGTTTGTACTGAACAGATTTCTGGCTGCAGGGAGGAATGAGCTGTTATAAGGGAAACATTACCCCAGCAATTGTTTATCTGCACTGAGTCACTTCACCCTGAGACTGCTGGGAAAGGAAAGATCAATACTTAGGTTTTTTTTTTTTTTTAATATGAATGCCTCAAAAGCTACAAACTGTGCAGATAATGTTGCCTCTGAGATCCGACTCAGTTCCTCAGTGGCGTAAGGCTGTCCATTACTGGAGAGCAGTTGTAGACTGTGTTAGTAGGTCTCTCCAGCACCTCTTGGCCTGGCATCTGTGAGGCTTGCTCACACTTGCTTTCACCCAGCATGTGTTTGCTCAGATGAAGGAAATTATGTAATTAGCCTGTGAGGGATTGTTTTCTTTCACTCTTTAACCCCCCCCCCCCCCCCCCCGCTCTTTGCCTTTACCCCTCTGTCTTTCTCTCCCTCCCTCTTCTCTTTTGCACTCGCTGTCCTGTCTCCCTTTCTAGTCCTATGACAGCAGGAGATGGTTCCAATTTAATCCGAGCCACACCCTAACTCACCTCCTTCATTAATTGCCAGAGACCATCAGTGGAAGAAAATGAGCGCTTGTCATACAGATCCATCTTAGATGTTGAAGAGCAGCTTTGTTAGACATCAAAGGGGGAGTTTCAGAGGTGTATAAGGGAGTGGAAATGGAAGCTTTGGGTGTGCGGGGGGTTGTGTCAGGGTGGGTTTTGGTTGGGTCGAGTTGTGTGCTGGGAGATGGGCGCAGGGGTACACACGGGTAGTAGCGGGGGGGAGGAAAACCTGGCATTTTGCTCTCTAATTCCAGCCAGCCTGGAGGCCTGGAGCGCTAAGAAGGGCCTCACTGTTGCTCTCTGGATCAGCCAGGTATTGCTTACATAAAAAGCAAGTGAAAACAGCTGTAGGGATAATTAGCTTGATTCTCCATTACATGCCATGAGGGCCAATAACTAAAAAATGGAGTTTTGTTTGGGTTAGAGCTGCAGCCCCAACCAGGAGGAAGTTGTAAAAGTCAGGCAGAAAAAAAGAAAGAGAGGGAAAAAAGGAGAAATGTAGAGAAGAAAGAGCGAGCTCTTGAAACAATTGTTGCAGAGGAGATGTTCTCTCTTCCTGGGACGGCTTGATGTAGACCATATTTTTTAAGGGTTTTAAAAGGCTATGGTTTCAGAGTGATTGGATGGGAATGTGTGCCATCCACATGTTTTTACCCATCTAATGGAATCTCAGTTTTTGGTTCATGAATGTGTGACTTCAGATCAGTGAATTGGAACTGGACCAAATTTTAAGTGCTTTTTTTTATAACATTTGCTTCCTTGCAGTTGAGATGCTGTGTGATATTTTAACCACTGCTGTGCACGTGTTTAGTCGCCATTACACCATAGCCTCTGCATTCAATAAATCAGACATGTGATAAGAGCGGTGATTTGTTTTGTCTTTGTTTTCACTGCAAGGCATTTTGTCAAAACTGCTTCTCTCCTGACCTTCTTTTCCGAGGTTAAATAGACCATCCTCTCTGAAACGTGATATTTTCTGTCGCATACTAGGCCTGCATTCATAAAGCATCTCAGCACAGAGAAATATGTACAGCCATTTAAACACAACAGTGAGAAAGTCAGCTCAGCCATTAGCTGTAACTTCTCTCTCCCCCTGTATTTCACCCCCAAAATCTGCCCCTTCCTAACACCGAATGGCTTGTTTTATGTCTCTTCTCTTGGTAGGGTGAGTTTAGGCGAGGGGGGGCAGCCGCTCACATCAAGACTCACATAAGATAGCTTGATATGCAAACCTCAGGACAGAGACAGACAGACGAACAGAGATGGGGAGGTAAGGTTTGGGAAAAATACAGGTAGACTAATTAAAATAAACACCTATTACCTATTGATTTACCTTCAACAAGGCATGTTGTGCGTGTAGATACACAACACTGGTCAAACGTAACAACAACATTGTTTACTTTAACTCAGGGGTAAATGGTAAATGGCTTTTCACTTCACCTAGACCCCGGTTTCTGCAGCAGGCAATTGAAAATTTTGATAAGTCAATCATCTTCCTGCCTCCAGACTCAGGCCAAAGCAGTATTAATATGAGAAAGTGTTCACCCTGTCTGATCCCACCATCAAACACACAGAGTGGAGGAGTGGGGAGGGGGATGAGGGTTACACAAGGAGTTGAAGATAGGAATGGCTGATTGGAGTTAGAAAGAGATGATGGCAGAGGGAAATGATTTTTTTGCCATTTAAAGGAATGCATTAATGTGGCAGCAAATTTTGGGTTTAAAAGGACAGGAGACGCAAACGTAATCTAAAACAAAGAACAGAAGGTTCAGAAATGTGGAAATTAATGCGTACCATTAGCAAATACGCTTTTTTTCCCCCTCTCACTGAACCTACTTTATGTGAAGTGGCTCAGTATGATAATGGAAGGGATGCGTCTGATCCGTTGGAGTGAATGTCAAGTGTTAATGTTTCGGTTTTATCGGTAGCCGTTCCTGTTAAGATTCAGGTCAGGGTTTGGATATTACAGTGCAATTTATCACATTCCTACCCCTGCAGTCCTCATGCAGCCAGAGTGCTGCGCATCGCCTTTGTCTGTTTAATAAATGTCCTCATGTGCATCGCTGCCTAAAGAATCATCTGCAAGTCTTATTTCATGTCATATGTTGTTCCAACACTGGTAAAACATCCAACGGAAAGAGTCATTTAAACTGCTGAATTGTCTGGACACAAACAGTCAGCGCAGCTGGTTTAATTGCAGTTGTTTTCAATCATATTCCACTGGTTTCAATTTTTTCTTTGAATCAGTTACAGAAACAGTGACGAGCGCTACCTCAGCCAGCTGCAGTTTACACTTAGAAAAAGTAGAGGAAAGTATCCCATTGTGCACTGTGGTATATATATGTAGCTGGCTTTTTTTTCCTTTTTTTTTTTTTTTTTTTTTTTTTTTGCCTTTAGTAGCTGATGATGCAGAAAATTGTGGACAATGACCTTTGGGCTGAAAGGGCTTTAAGCAGCCTGTCAGAGCCATTTGTGCTCGCTAAATTATCCAGAGCGTGGTTCTGCTTTTCCTGACTGATATAATATGCTTTGCTTTGTCACATGTTTCTAAATCGAGCATAATCACGACCACAAATGCAGCACTTCAACTCAGGGACATAAAATTCCTTATGATTTTAACACTTTGTCACAACATGCTGACATGTAAAATAATCACTGGCCGATAAGCGTACACACATCCATGACCACATAGCGACGCACACTTCCTCATTAACAAGCCCGAACACAGGCGTCACACGTGAGTTTGTGTAGTGAATGCGTCTGTTGTGTAGCGGTAGTGAGGTGTTGACAGAGAAGAAAGAGGAGCGGTCTTCAAACACATCCACAGGCAGGTCGTGCTCTCCATTATGCCCTGCCGGGGGCCATATTTGTTGATTCTCTGGCCCCCAAATCATTAATTTAGGTGCAGACGACGGCGAAGAAACCTGAGAATGGCAACCAGTGCACACACACAAATTCACACGCAAGCGTGTACATGTGCAGACACACATTTGGTCACACTTACACACAAGCAGGCTTACATGTACACACACACACACACACCCTGTGTTGCATAACAAATGATGGCACTTTAATTGCTGTGCCTGTTTATTTACTCCTGGACGTAATGGATGGTCCTTCTTTCCTGGGCAGCCAATCAGAGTGAGACAGGAAGAGTGTGAGCAGCCCTGCAGAACTGGACACATTCCTTACAATCTGACATTTCATTTTATACACAACACTCACTAACCTAAGATGCTACTATTTAAAAACTGGTTGCCCTCTTACGCATAACATTTTTTGGGTCAGGCCAAATCCTTTGCACCACAGAATATTCCCCAACTTTACCTAAGTAGAATTAAAGTTCTTTCACTATGCCCTCTCTGAGTGACTGATGATAACGTCTTCAGTCATTGGTAGTTATTTTGGGGCCTGTTTGCTCAGCCAATGAGGCGCCCCCAGCGTGCCAGACATACATCATTGTTCCTTTTTTTTTTTCACAACCAAACCCTCAGGAAAGAAGTGAGTTGTTGCTGACTGCTGTGCAGCCTGAATAACAGACACATTCCAATAGTTTTTTTTCTTTTTTTATTAATGAGCACTTGATGTTTGGGCTGCTGCCAACTGCATTTAGAGCATTCTTAAGGAGCTCCGGAGACTCTCCAGACAGTTAGAGGAAGAAAATGGTCAAGCTATAGCGAAGGAAAAACAAAATATCTACCCTGGACCTGAGTGTCTGAGTTCTCTTTGTCCATTACCAGGCAGTGTAATTCTATGATGTAACCTTTTAGGAGATGACTGAGGGAATTGAAAATAACTTAAGATCCTTGGCTAGATAATGCATCTTCATATCCCTGTGTGGATTTGAGCATTTGTTTTTCATTCTTTGTGGTTGACCTCTCGTACTGAGTGTTTTTTCTCAATGTTTCTCTCCACAGCTGCTTGTGGAGCCACGTACCAAGAGGGTTGAGAGCATCAGCTGCAAATCAAGTGGCCCACACCTACCCAGCATCCTCACCACCAGACGTACATATGAACAAATACACGCGCTCCAGGACCCACCATTTCAATGTACCGTGGTCAGTCGGTCCAAAATTTGAATGTCACCTTCACTGACATGCACAGTGGCCCACTGAGGACCACAGCCCACTGTGGGTAAATGTCCCCCAACAGCGCATCAGTCATCAGTGCACAGCTTCGAGGTATTGGCAAGCGATCCACTGCCTTGATTTCCTTAGCTGTTTCCAATAGACTGGGAGCTGGATTCATTTTACAGTACCACAGTGCTACAGAGCTCTGGCTTCACATCAACCGACAATAACCACTTTCGACTACTAGTGTGGCTAAGCTGAGCCAGTGGAACTAGCCGTAGACCCACGCCAATTCTGGACTGGTTTATGATGGCATGAATGTGCTTACTTCTGCAGCTAAATATCAGAGTTTTGTAAATATCACAACATGGACCTCAAAATCCACAATCCACAAGAGACCTTCTTGATGTACTGTGCCAAAGGAGACATCCCTGTCTGCTGTGACAAATTACTGAAATGGGAACTGCATCTGAATCATTTGGGCTACCCAGTAAACCGCCCTAGTCACTCATTTGTCTGACTATCTCCCACTTCCTGCAGAGAGATCAACAAGAAAAAGTAAATTTGGGCTTGAAGATGCCCCCCCTCCCCCACCCCACCCCATCCCCGAGAAAGAAAAAAAAGAAAACGGTTTCGAGGATCAGCTTACAGCCTCTCTAAAAATCAGGACCTTAATTAACAGGGGAGGAAACACAGCTGACCTGAAATCAGCCAGATTACTGTAAGAACAGTGTGTTTATACATTTCTCCTTGTGTTCCTTTAGCCTGCTGTGCGTTTGTTTAATGAACCAATATCATGTTCTGTTTGCTTTTCTACATCCGAAACGGTTTTGAGTGCCACTCTTCTTTTGTTTTGAAGTTGTAACAGCTGTGTGTGACTTAATACGCTGATGAGTGATGTATTATTTTGTTGTCTATTTATTGGTCCTGTGAATCTGAGTGGCTAATCTGTTTATAATGAAGTGACTTGCATTTTAAAGCACTGTGTCATTACTTTTTTCACTGTACTGGAAGTGGGTCTGACATGACGATTATGTACAGTATTGTTGTGTTTTGATTCAACAGCTTAACAGTGTTTCCACTTGGCCCTTACCTAATATGTACAGTTTTTGTACAGTTTGTGTGTGTGTGTGTGTGTGTGTGTGTGTGTCTGTGTGTGTGGTTTTGTGCTGCTCTCATGATTGTGATGACTGTGAAAGTTTGGGGCGAACAGTATTCACCCTCGACTTGTTCCACAGTGTTTTGCAGTGGTCAGCTTGTCTCTGTTGTTTGAATAAAAGTTGTTTTCACAAGAACTACGACATGTGTTTTATCAGAAAGACAATAATGTGAACATTGACATTGTCAGTGGTATTGGTAAATTTGAGTGCAACAATGGGTATTTTCACAAGATTAAAGTTTCACCGCCACTAATAGCAACTACAACAATAGACTCTTGCACTGCCCAAGAAAGAATTCTTCCAAGTTTTCATGGTCTACCAATTCTCTCTCTCTCTCTCTCTCTCTGTCTCTCTCTCCCTCCCTCCCTCTCTCTCTCTCTCTCTCTCCCTCTCTCATAAACTCAGCCAGATGTTGCCCAGTTTTCTTCCTAAGGGAACGTGGGAGGATGGAGGAGGGGGAGGATGGAGGATGGGGGGGGGGGGGGGGGGGGGGGGGGGGGGGGGCGGTGGGTGGTGGTGGTGGTATTGAGGCATGGTGAGGGAGCCAGTGGGGATCATGAAATGTGGCAGAGCATGTTTTCAAGCGAGCGTCTCTTTTTGATGCTGTCGCAGCCTCTCCAGCATCCACCGCAGCACCACTAGCTGGGAGCAGAACTCAATGCGAGATTCACTGGCATTCCACCCTCAGGCCTGCCGCAGGTATTCACACAGTCATGTGGAAGAGTTTTGATCCTGAAGGAGATACACACTCTGAAAGATCTGACGTGCACTCAGACAAAATCATAGTCCTCACAGAAGCATCATGAGTCATTTTAAACCATTTTGGGGCTTGAATCAGCTGTGGTGTTTATTACTTTTTTTTTTTTTTTTTGCTTGACTTTTCTGTCTATATATGGGTTTAAAATGAAGCTTTTCCTGTACAATTCTGTTTTATTCATTAATAGAAATTAGACAATTTAAATCTATTGCTATTATAACTATACAGTGCATGTAAAAGTAACTTCAGCCTGTCTCAGTGCTGCAACAAGTCAGGAAGCTCCACATGCTGGAAGCCAAATTAACCACCTTTTATTATGTATTGTCAATGAAGGGTTTAGGGAATGATAATGATTATAAATGAAGTCTGTATTAGACCTACAAGAATGGCTGCACTTGACTGAGGCTGTAACAGGATCAGTCTTTATGTGTATATATTTAGGTGACTGTCCCCTTCCATTCATTTTTTTTTTTTTTTTTTTTAGAATTGTTTCACCTCTTTTGCCGACTGTTATCCTATCTTCTATTTCCTCAAACCAAGTGAAATCCTGCCCAGCGCGACTCAAAACAACACCGCTCTCACCCTTCAGTGCCTCTACTGCGTGTGCGCGGACTGACGATCCGCAGTGACACACGTGAAACTATTAAACACTTTGCCCTCTGACACTCATCATCGGGTTCACGGAAGAATATCGAACTGTAAGGCGACGGATTCCTGCAGCATGTTTTCAGATAATGTACCATAAAATAATAATTACCGTAATGACCGTAATGCTCGCAGGCCTTCAGGTGATGAGAGCAGCCTGTATAAGCACACGATATGGACCTGCTCGTCTTGATTTTACTTGAGTGGTAACTCGATCCCCTGCCAGTGAAAATCCTAACTTTGCTCTGGTATGGATAGGGTAATAGCCTCGGGTGCTTTATAAGTTTATTTTAGGTAATAGAGACGCTTGTTTTGTTACAGCCTGTTCCGCCCCTCTCTCTCTCTCTCTCTCTCTCTCTCTCTCTCTCTCTCCACAATTTTACCTAACACTCAAATTCCTCGCTTCTTCAAAGTTGGTGACTGGCAGAAGAAAAAAAGAGGGATCGGAGGAAAACGTGAGGCGCATGCGCCATCTGAAGGTTTTGCGCTGCGCATCCATGGTGCAGTGTGCTAGTCCGTGAGAGGAGGCGACTGAAGCAGGTGAGTGAGAGAGAAAGAGAGAGAGAGAGAGAGAGAAGGAGAGAGAGGGAGGGATAGTCGGCGATACTTTTCTGCACTTCGACACACACGGACACACACACACGGTTGTGGGAAGAAGACAGACTTGGAGCCTCAGCAGAAGCCGCTGTTGTTCACACGCTGTGCTCCTCTCCTCCCCCCGGCACCGTGCGCTCTCGCCAAGCCGCACTGTTTGGAGATAGTCGGCGCGGAAAGTTTTTTGGAGCATACTGTCTGGAGCCGATTCATTGTTGCATCTGTTTTTTTTTTTTTTTTTTTTTGTTGTTTTTTTGTTTTTTTTCCCACCCCCCATTTTTCTTCTTTTTTTTTTTTTTTTTTTTTTTTTTTTTTTTTTGCGAGCCGGACAACTTTACTGTTTTGCATGTGAAGACATTTAACCGGAGCTGAGGAATTGTCAAAGTGTTTTGTTTTGGTTTTTATTTTGTTGTTGTTGCACAGAATGGAAGGTAAATTGACCAGTCGTCTGTGGCGAGGATCACCGTGGGGATCTTTCCACAGGTAAAACGCGCTATGACCTGAGTGCGTGTGAGCGGCTGGATTTAATGTTCTTGACCACGTTTTGCGTGTTTTTTTGGCTTGACACGGTGTTAGCTACAACCTGGAGCAGTCTTCACTCGGACAGGGACTGTAAAAGTAGGCCGCTTTCAATTAGAAGAGAATCGACAAAGTACATGCGACGTTTCCGCCAGCTGCACTTTGGGTTGCCGTAGATGCTTCTATTCGTTAATAGCTGCCGCAAAGTCACACACTGACTCGTTAAAGGAACTGATCCGTTTCCTCACACTGTCTTTGGACATTTTTAAATATCTCGCTGCCTCCTTCCAGCCCTCTAAGCTGCTTGGCGCACGGAGCGCATTCACTGATTCTTGGGCGTCCGTGTTCACCAAAACACCAAACCTGACGAACTCTGAGCTTTAGCACTACACTTATACTCTTCACCCCAACGAGGCACTTTCCAAGAGATCCGGATAAAGCGACGAGACCTGTCTTCACCACAGAGCGGAAAAGGAAATCTTAAATCCACCTGGCCTGCACTGGGATTATTGGTTTGATATCGTCTGCAGAAAGTGGATTAGTCTACGACTTCTAACGGGCTGTGCTCCCTGGTGAGTAGCCTATAGGTCTCCTGGTTCTCTCAGCTTTCCATGCAGCCCCACTTTAACTTTTAACACTGGAAAAATGTCTGCTTGGTGTGGGCCCTTCTTTTTGGACTCATTCTAGATCTTGGATTTGGATAAAAGTCCTTGACAGATGTGATGTGTGAAACATGCCCCCCCCCCCCCCCTTTACCCCCTCCCACTGCATTCACTGTGTGACCCATATATCAGTGCCCTGCAAGGCAAAGAGAGCAAAAATAAACCATTTCATATAATGTGTAAAACATAAAATAAATAAATAAATAAATAAAATAGTCTGCTTTTCTTCTCTATTGTTAACGGAACCTATTGAAAGTCAGGCGATGTCCTTTGTGCTGCCTCTCCTCAAATCCTTGTACCTGGCTCCCTCTCCTGGTTTTTTTTAAACATCATTACAGGCAGGAAAAGGCACTCATCAGTTTGCTTTATTAAATACCGATAATATTTCTTATCAGTAAATAACGGTGCCACGCAGCTTGGGAAAGCTGTATTTTTTTAATGTAATGCTCAGTGAATGAATTGTTGGTCTATTTCTGTTTCTTTTTTTTTGTTTTTTTTTTGCCCATCACCCACACACCCATACCCCCCCCCCCCCCCCCCCCCCCCCAGAACTTCAAATTCATTGTCAGCATATACATTATCCAAAGGCTCAGAGATGCAGGCCACACTCTAAATATTATCGCTTTAAAATATCCCAGCCGTTCAGTAAAACTTTCCATAATTTAACACTCTCAGCACCCCGATGCTTTCCCCTTAACATTTTCACAATAATTTGTTGCTAAAATGATACTGTTATATTTTATTGTAATAATACGTTGGATAGTTTGGCCAAAGGTTCAAGCCAGAGAAAATAAAAAATAGCCTAGCCCCAAATCTGACTAAAGGGGGGAATAATTCCAGACACTTTTCTCATTTTGTAGACCCGGCTGGCTGATTATTTCCCTCAGCTCTTAAAAGTTTAATCTTAATCGATTAAGTTCTTTGAAAATAGCCTCTTAAGTGATTCCCGATGCCTGACGTTTTATCATTTTGACGACGGCTTTTCTAATTGTTCCCTTCCTGCAATTTGTTCAATTTGATGCCACTTTCACCGACAGAAATCCGCAGGTCAGTCATCAGTCATCCGGTTCAGTCCTATGAATACTTCACTCGGGTCAAATCGTTTCCAGGGGTCACGGAGCGCAGGATTTACGCAGCTCTCACTGGAGATGCCAAATGCAGGAGTGCGTTTATACGTTTACGAAAATGGTGATGATGATGATGATCTGTGCGGTGTTGACGAGCTGCAGCCACTGAGTAAAATAGTATCAAAAGGTACGAGTTCATAAATAGTAGGCTCCTCTCCCCTTTGTTCGAAGACGAATCGTGCTGTTCTCCACCCCGATTGGCTGAGACCCAGTCGTGAAGCGTTAGGCAACTGCGCGCACCTGTGGCATCGCGACAGTCAGAATATAAATGTGCATCATCGAACCTGTGTGTCGCTGGGCACTTCCGCTTTTGAGTCGGTGTCCAATTTAGCGTAAAAAAAAAAAAAAAAAAAAAAATTATTGTAGATCTTGATTATCCATGAATTAAAAATAACGACTCCCAATTAACTGCTTTAAAATCAGTGTAAAACCGCCGCCCTCTGTGGATTATTGCTTCACTTTATGTGGATGAACTGCAAAGAACATAACATAACCTCACCAACTGTTACTGAGGCAGCACACAAACTCAAAGCACATGCTTTGTGTGTGTGTGTGTGTGTGTGTGTGTGTGTCTGCGCTGTGTGAGTGATGGTGAACTTGGCCTTGCCTTTAATGAGTATTAGGCAGGCCCAGGTCTCCACGACTCAACCCTGGAAAATAACGCAGCATGACAAATTAGAGCTGCTCTCAGACCCAAAATTCACACACGGCCCAACTGGAAGGCTGGCACGTCGGCTGAACTCGCAAATTTAGGGGTAATTATTTTAACTTATTTTCTGCCTGCACAGCAGCCAAACTGTATCACCAGAGCCACGCAGTTGTCTGCACAGAATTGACTTTTTTTTTTTTTTTTTTTTTTTTTCCCCTTTGAATTCCTCGTAGTTTTCGTTAGGGCGAAAGGCTGCACAGCAGAACCAGAGCATGTACCATCCTCCGCTGACGTGGCTCCTTACAGACCGATCCACCTTCAATTAATTATATTTAAATTAATTTGAATATGATTATGCACAGGCATGACAATTATTTGTAAAATGGCATATTTAATAGCCAGTCACGCTATAGGCTAGTTCCCGTAAAGAAAACTATTTAAAAAAAATAAATAAATCAAAAATAAATCAAAAAAATCAAACAGGTCTTCTGTTCAATTTCCGCGTTAATAAAGAAATATTTATAGAAATATTTTATATTAACTATAATGAAAACAAATTTTACGAATTTGTCTAACAATTTTATTTCCCAAACATTTCTCTTATTTACAGAAAGAAATTAACAAAATAAAATCTTGCCACCAAGAGTCGGTTGAAAATGAAACAATATGATATATAAACAAAATGTTAGGTTTATTTTAAGTCCTCATATTTGAGGTGTAATTGTTTTTGTTGAAGTGAACGACATTTCCATTAAAATGTAATCATAATTTTGGTTTGAAATTCAGATTTGGTTTTGCTTATTTCAACAGTAAACATGCAGCCTGAAATGTATTTAAAATGAGGTGCGCCTCTCTCTATCTGACTAGGCCTCTCTGTCTTGACTTCGTGCATGTGTGTGTCTCGCTGTCTCTCTGAGTAAAGTGAACAGTCAGGAATATGTGTAGTTGGGGTTCCCTGGTCATTGTGTCTTCCCCGGCTGTACGCCTTTCAGTCTCTTGTGATTCACACTCAGACCTGCTGCCAAATGACTGCTCTGCAAGCACTGATAGCCTCAGGGCACTCATCACACACACGCACACACAACCACAGTGCTGTTTGCATGTGAAAGAGAGGGTTAGATATACAGGCATGTAGCTGAAAGAATTTCTCCTGCATTCCCATGATTCATTTTAACATCACATTTATCTGCCTCTGTCTTTTTCTGTGTTCTGCACAATATACTGTGTGTGAGAGACAAACATCCAGACTGACTGACTGACTGACTGACGTGCCTCCTGTCCTCTGTCTGTCCTCCCTCAGATCAGCGGCAGTATGAACCTGGGGCTGGGCTGTGTGTGTCGGCCTGTTTGCTGGCCCTTTGGCAGCGTGTTGGACTCCAGACACTGTGTCTTTGCCCTCACACTCCTCATACTCCTCATGCAGGTGGTAGTGGAGGCCAACTCGTGGTGGTATGCATTAATTTTCTCTCCATATGTACAATATTTTCTGTGTGTGTGTCTTAATTTGTGCACAGTGTCTTTTTGTGTGTGTTTACCTGTCACATGGCGAGTGGAGATTGTCAGCTTTCAAAATGCATTTCCTTCTCTTTTCACTCGTACGCGAGTCACATTTGTAAATGGAGCAGCAGTGCGTAAAAAGCTCTGAAAAAGATTTAGATTGATATTGATTTTGAAAAAAAAAAAAATGTTACTAGTGTTTATCTTTTACTTAGTTTCAGAGTGAATTTCAGGCTTGTGTGTGTGCGTGTTTGATAAGTAATCCTCCTCAGCTTCAGTTGCACCACATATGAAGTAATACAACATGCTGACTGTGGCACATTAGCTTTTCAGGAAGACCTTTTACTCCCTTATTTTCTTTCTTCACATATTGCCAAACCAAAATTATGAATATTATAGAAAACATAGAATGCTGTGGTTTATGAGTCGGCGTCCAAATATGTGCAAACACGAACACTGCGTGTGACTGGACATATGTGTTTGTGTGCGCGTATGTGTACACTCACGTCCTGCTGCCTTTAGGAGAACAGTCTATATTTGAACATGCTGCACTTAAACACACACAGCACTTCTAATATGGGGGGGGGGGGTACTGTTTACCAGTCACCATAGAAACTCTTCACATCCTGTGGCTGTATCTGCACTTTTATCTAGTTGTGCACTTGTGCATAATTGTGTATCCCCACTTGAGTGCTTGTAGAAGAACATGAAGCATTTACAGTAAACCCACACTTCCTGTGTAAGATTTTTATTTACTTCAAATGAGCAGATCAAAGCAAGCAGTGACATCATGTGGTGATGGACCAATTAAATGAAAATAACAATTTAAACAATTAATTTGAAGAGGATTTATACAGATAAACATATTTTAATGGGCTCTGCTCAGTAGGCGGCTGCGTTAAAGTTCAAATAATGAGTAGGATCACGGACCCAGCTGAGGACTCGCACTTTACCACAGAGCTTTTGGAAAGCCAAGTTTGGAGCACAAACTGTGTGTCTTTCCGTTTCCTCTTCAAGAGGACACACAGGTGTGAATGATTTAGAGTGTCAGAGCAGAGGGTGTGTGCGAGACCAAGTCAGACCCAACAGTGTGTATGTTGATTTTTTTTTTTTTTTTTTTTTTTCTGTCTTCTGTGTGCTTATGTTTGTATGTATGTATATATGTTGTGTGTGTTTTCAGTCTGAGTTCCCTCGCTGCTGAGTTTCCCCAGTCGATCAGGTTACACTGGGGGCTAATTGTCTCTCTCTTGGGGCTCTGGGATGGGCTGCTCTAATTGTCCTGTGGCCTGGAACCAGATGCTCATACTAGTGTTTCTCTCTCTGTGTGTTTAAACTGTGTTTGTCCCTCTCTCTTTTCCGTTCAATTCATTTTTATTTCCCTTTCATCTCAAACAGAACAGAATGCGGCGGTAGATGAAATGATTTGATTTCACCACAAAAGGGTCTACAGCATTCATAGCTAAGAGCTCAGTGCCTTGGGTTGGTTTGAGGAAACATGAATTATGACAAACAATTCAGCAAAAAGTCAAAATTTATTGTTTCTTTTCAGTAGGTATAGCGACTGCTAAGTCAGCTAAATCTTACCCTCCAAGACAGTGGTTTCCAACCTAAAGCTGGGACAAGGACCACACCGTGGGGTTACAAGATCAATCTGAAGGGTTTCCGAGCTCTTCAGAAAAATCACATTTCTTCCACGCAAAGCCCTGTTTATGTTTTATGACTCTTCTTACGTTTTTGTTGTTTTGTAAAATACTGAAGAGTTTTGGCTCCTGTGTGACAATTTTTATGTTAAGACAAAAAACATTTTTGTGATCAGAAAACTCTGCACCTTTTATGTGATTACATGTTTTTCTTATTTAAAGTGAACACAAATTATTCATTTTATTGAACACAAAAGTGACTACTTGTCATGTTGATGTAAAAACATAGTACAGTCCATATTTTGTGCACAAAGTACGTGTTGTTAATTGGGCTTGAACCACTTAGGGCTGTATCAGCATTATAAACTTAAGTGAAATTAAGTCAAAAATCAAAAATTGTTGACTTAACATAAAAATTTTTTGTCAAGCTCACAAGGGATGAGTGTTTGTGTCAAGTGAACATAAAGTTTTTATTCCATTTTGACAGTCTTGAACATTTGTGTAGACTTAACAATAAACTTTTATGTCATGAGAGGATTGGGGGTTTACACTGTAAGGTCTCCACTAAAAATGATTCAAATTAAACAATCTTAGAAGGAGGATATTACAGCTCACAGCACAAAGGTCTGCAATAGTCAACCTGGGCGAGGGTTTGTGAATAGGTATTCCTGGACTGAAAGGGTCATACGTTTATAAAAAAAAAAAAAAAAAAAAAAAAAAAAAAAAGATAAGGTTGTGTACCAGTTCTTTAAGGGGTGAGAATAGCTTTTTCGTTTTCTTCATGCATTTTTTTATTTTAGCCTTGTTTTTGTTTTTTCTACTTCAAATTTTCCTAATTTCTCTTCCTGGTTTATGTTTCCATTTACTTTATACTTTTGGCCCCCAATTGCACATTTTTAGTGTAGTGTCAGTAAAAACTAAGAGTGTGCAGGGTCTCACTCCATTCAGTAATTAACTGCCCCTCGTTTCAATGATTAACACAACTTCAGCAGTGAAATCAAGTGAAATCAGCTGTTGATTGTGAATTTGGCCTGCAAACTTGCATGCATTTGTCACAATGGCACACGAGTCAAAACAACTGCATTATGTGCCCCACTCATCCAGGTCTCTGGCCATGAACCCTTTACTGATCCCGGAGGCCTACATCATCGGTGCCCAGCCTCTGTGCAGCCAGCTGGTGGGGCTGTCGCAGGGCCAGAAGAAGCTGTGCCAGCTCTACCAGGACCACATGCAGTACATCGGCGAAGGTGCCAAGACAGGCATTAGAGAGTGCCAGTACCAGTTCAGACATCGGCGCTGGAACTGCAGCACAGTGGACAACTCTTCTGTTTTTGGACGGGTCATGCAAATAGGTAAATAAGCAAAAGATAATGGCATATAGTCTTAGAAACATATGGATAAACACACATGAGATTAACAAACACCAACATAAGCACACGTTTGCGGTGCATATTCACCCATGTTATTGAGTATCCGTACATTCTGTGTCTTGCCTTTCTTCATTCCTCTGCTCTCTGACTCACTGACCCTCTTTTTCTGTGTGTTTGTGAAAGTGTGTGTATGAAATGTATGGGGCTGCTGATTCTCAGCAGCTGTGTGGAGGGAATAGTTGGTGGGTGAGGTTGCTGGATAAATCACATGTGGCTTTGGCCTGCTAAACCAGCTCCCGACATGGAGCAGAAGGGAGGCAGAGAATCAGCTTTTCCCCTGATGAATGGGAGACAACCTAACAAACACACACACTCGGGCGCACACTCTGTGGAGCTGGACTGAAGCTGCCCTGTATTTACAAGTAATAGGAGTGCAGTGAGTGTATGCATCAATATATCACCTTGTCAGAGATTGCACTGTATGTATGTGTGTGTGTGTGTGTGTGTGTGTGTGTGTGTGTGTGTGTGCGTGCATGCATGTGCATTCAGTGCTCAGATCTGTTATAGAAAATTCAAGAGCTTTACGGTCCACTCTTGAAAGCGATTCCCACTCCTGGATGCTATCATTTAACATGGTTTGTTTTAGTTTTCTTTGGATGTTTGCCTTCACCTCAGGGGCTAATGTAAAGGTGGCTTACCATTTATTGATCATAACTCTCCAGCTGAATTACAGTGAATCTATACAATGTCACAGTTGGGAACACGGCAGCGGGTTTGACTATATCGTGGAAAAAAATTAACGGATCCTATTTTGTAGTTTTGATAACAGGCCACACTTGTAGAGCTCACAGTCTGGGATTATTTCAAATTCCTTTTTAACGCGGGCAGAAAGTTATGCATTTTCCTTATGTTGCTACTCTTTAAAGGGTCACTTCACCCAAATTCCTAAAATAAGGAATTCCCACTCATCCATTCTGCACGTACAAAGTTTTGCTTTCACATTTGTCTAGATTATGAGATATTCATGCCGAAGACTTCTGCTTCCAAACCAAAGCAATTAATGGAATAAATGGTGAATGGAATTTCATTTGTGGTGCTCACGGCTTTAAAAATAACATTTAATACACTCAGCAGCAGCTTGTCTTTCCAGAAATAATGTTCCCATTGCTCTGGATAATCCACCAAACATGTTGTCAACAGTTTTTATGGTGACAATTTTTCATTTTTTTGGTAGAAAGTAATCATTACACCGAGGTCTGTGGATGTAACCAGTAACCCCTTTTTTTGGAAAGAGAGGTTGTTGGTAAATGTAATGTTGTGAGCACCAAAAACAAGATTTCATTCACTTGCTTTATACTGGGCTTGTTGGAGAAACGTCAGAGATGGATATCTCAAAACCTTTGCATATTAAGTTGAAACTCTCTGCAATGATAGTTACCACTCGTGGTAAGCGCTAATGTTTTTTGTTTCTTTTTTAAGTTAGGTGAACCAACCGTTTAACGTGCTGTCGTTGTGAGTGTACCCGACATGACAGAGTTGACCTGCATGTGAATGGGTCTGTGTTTTTACACTGTTCCTGGGGATTCTGCCTGTCTGTCTCTGGCGCTGCTGACTCCCTCCCCACAGATCAGTCTTCATAGAAACCTCATCAGCAGCCGTTCTCCAATTCCTCTCCTGCCTCCCTCTCCCTCCCCATCATTGCTTCTATCTCAAACCACTCTTGGCCAAGTAAACATGTCCTCCCCTTTTGCTGTATGTCTGTCTATCTGAACACCCGTCTTACTGTCTGTCTGCTGGCTTAGGACACTGCTGGTGATTTAGAGCTGAGCTCCAGGGGGTGCTGGCGTGGTTGGGTTCAGACCCTCTCCCCTGCCTGGCTTGGCTAGCTGCAGGGTGGGGTACAGGAGAAGGGAGGCTGCAGTGTGGGAGACAACAGTTCGTCTGTCTACAGGTCCACTATTAGGCCAATATCCTCAGGCTGGTTTAAAAGTTGTACTAGACTAATAAATAACCCCCCGACCCCCTTTTCTCTCTAATCGCCTCCTGCCAGAGTTTCCCACCTGGACTTCTTTCAGACTTTCCAATAGGTTCCTTTATTCATCTTTTCTCTTCCCCCTCATTGTCTTTTTCAGCCTTTTGTGATATTAAGTACATGCATGTGTCTCCTTTTCCATTTTACTTACCTTTTTCCCCCCTTCAATGTCTTTTTCTTAACTTATCTCTTCAGTCGTCTTTTCTTTCTCCTCCCTCATCTCCCATTCTCTGTCCATCTGTTATTGTCATTACAGCACGCTCTCTAAAGGTTTAGCTCAGGAGGTATACGAGCTGTGCATTTTTATTTTGTAGCAACCCCTGTCTTCAGTGTTAACACAAAGCCTCGTAGTTATGTCGGCTGTTTCTCCTTTTCTTTCTTCTTTAGTTGCTTATCTCCTCATCTTGGTTTTCTCTTGTAGACTGTGGCTTTGTACAGTGGTAATAATGGATAGAGCATTTGGTGGCAGAAAAATCCGTTTATGTGTATTTTTGTTTATGCGTTATTTTTTTTTTTCATATAGGTTTCTTTATAATTTCCCAACCTCTTGTCTCTATGGAGGAAATGTTGAGGGTAGAAACAGTGGGAGTTAATGAGCAGTGGCCCCAGAAACGCTCAGTCCTGACAGATAAAGTAAAAGAGTAGTTGTCACTTTCAATTAGGGTGAAATGAAGGCTGCTTGTTAAGAAGGACCTCGGTCACTGGAGGGCGCTGTCTTCTCTCTGGCTGAAGCCCAATAACAGCAAACCAGATTCCACTGTTCAAAATGTTGGTGATGAGGAGCCTGCAGCACTTGGCTGAAGTGCTCTGTAATCTTAAGTGTATGGTGAATGCTGTCATATGACATCACATCTCATAACACTGTGCAGATTTTTAAAGCAAAATGACAGTGAGACACAGTCAGTGTAAAAGAACCACACATGGATAAGATACAAAAAAATTGAAGTATTGGATGGATTTGCCAAATGATAAAATTGTATTTTTATATTTCTCATTTAGTCTGTCAAATGTGACATGATGTTCCTGTCCCGCGTGTCCGCAGGCAGTCGAGAGACGGCATTCACTTATGCCATCAGCGCGGCAGGGGTGGTGAACGCGGTGAGCCGGGCCTGCAGAGAGGGGGAGCTCTCCAGCTGTGGGTGCAGCCGTGCGGCTCGCCCCAAAGATCTGCCGCGAGACTGGCTGTGGGGCGGCTGCGGAGACAACCTCAACTACGGCTACAGGTTCTCCAAGGAGTTTGTGGATGCACGCGAGAGGGAGAAGAGCTACCCCAAAACTTCGAATGAGAATGCACGGCTGCTGATGAATCTCCACAACAACGAGGCTGGACGGAGGGTAAGAGACTGGGCTCGCGTGTACAAACACACTCACAAAGGGATCATTATGTGTCATCAGATAAGAAGCGAGCAGAAAGATATACACCGCAGGCCCTAGAATGAGACCAACCAGTGATTGAAAGAGCGAGGAGAGTTTGGAAGTGAGACAACACAGGTCAATCAGATAGGTCTCCGCTGATCATCTGTGTAACAGCTCTGTCTGCTCTCCCCTCCTGAGGCTTTGATCTGTGGGGAGATGGAGTCATTGGAAGCAGCTCTGGGATTTCTTTTCCTTTCCAAACATCTTGAAACCACCTCAAAGGAAACGTAATACCAAATATCTGTTGCCAGGCTGTTTTCTTTCAAGTAGGACAAATGAGTGGACAACATTTCATTCAGTGCACCATTGGAGACATGGACAGGATCATTCAGTCCTCTATGGCAAAGTGATGCTGTATGAGATCATGAGCAGCACATTGTGCAAATATTTATGCAGACAGGACAAATTAGAAATATGAAGCATGCATCACTTGAACGTGTAATTTTTCTTTAGTTTGTCACATCTGTTTAATCCAAGTATTTCTTTTCCCTTTTCTTTTCCCCCTCCTCTCCACTCTCAGACTGTGTCAGACCTCGCCCACGTGTCCTGCAAGTGCCACGGGGTATCAGGCTCCTGCAGCCTGAAGACCTGCTGGCTGCAGCTGGCCGACTTCCGCAAGGTGGGTGACGCACTGAAGGAGAAGTACGACAGCGCCGCTGCCATGAAGCTCAACCAGCGTGGAAAGCTGGTGCAGATGCAGCCCAAGTTCAACCCTCCCACGAGCCATGACCTGGTGTACATCGAGTCCAGTCCAGACTACTGCCTGAAGAACCAAAGCACGGGCTCCCTGGGCACAGTGGGGCGCCTTTGCAACAAGACCTCAGAAGGCATGGATGGGTGTGAGCTGATGTGCTGCGGCCGCGGTTACGACCAGTACAAGGCCCAGATAGTGGAGCGCTGCCACTGCAAGTTCCACTGGTGCTGCTACGTCAAGTGCAAGCGCTGCACTAAAATCGTAGACCAATTCGTCTGCAAGTGAGAAGAGGAGTGCTGCCTGTGTGTGTTTGCTTGCAGACGATGGGCATACATCTGTGTGTATTCATGAGCAGAGGAGCAAAGGAGTTGAACACAGTGAGAGAATGGAAGAAAGAAACTATATAAATTATATTTATAGAGTTAAACAGTTATGCCATTGCAAAAAGACTGACTCTTTTTTTCAAAAAAAAAAAAAAAATCTTATGTCTTCAGAAACTGAGAGTATCGTGAAATATTTATTTTGAGATTGTTATGTTTTATTTTGGCCCAGTCATCACCAGCCAATTTTAACCCCTTCAAGTGCCTAATAATGGCTGGAAATCCTCCCCGACTACAACTGCACCATTTTTTTTTTTTTTTTAAATTTCAAAAAAACATCCCTTTCCTTGTCAGATGGGTCACACTGATTGCGAAATTGGACTGTGCTTCCCATTTGTCTAACAAGAGTAGAGCTTGATATTTGTGGCATAGTTGACGAAGAGGTCCTGATGTGTTTTTTGAGACTGACTGTGTTGAGAGGAGAACGCTTGTGTGCACAAGTGTATGGATGTGTTTTCATGGGCCCAGTCCCAAAACCACCCTTCACATCCTTACCAAAAGTCTGCTTGTCCCCTCTCATCACATGTAGAGTCAGGAGCACTGTTGGTTCGTTCGAGTCCTTGGAGTACAGTGGCGACAATAAGGGGGCTGTTTTGGGGATTGGGCCATTTATTAAGCTGTCCCAGAAGCCTTAGTGTTCCCCAGGTGCTGCAGCAAGCCCTCCACCATTATGCACTTTGATACAGAGGCTTAAACCCGTCTGTACGTGTCTGTTCAGCTGTGTTTTTTTTTTTTTGTTTTTTTTACTACAGTGCATCAGCAAATATATCAATATTATAGCCTACATTCTTTTCCATATTAATTCAGATTATCCATTTAACATTATTCTACAATACTTAACATGGTTTGAATATATATGGGCAATGTTGTGGTTACAGTGGTGAAATATTCCATGCTCTGTGTATATAGTATGTCTATCCAACCAATCAGTAAACTGTATTTATTTTCTTTAACCAGATCCTCCTTTAAGCTTAAAACGGAAAAGCATCTCCATCAGAGATCAGTATTTAATCGGACATTCCCAAGGTTTTTGGAGTCACTTTTTAACACTTCCTCCTCACTAATGCGGCTCTTCACTGATTTTTCTTTTGTAAAGGGAAAAGCACCTTATTGTTTCGGAAAAAACACATTCTTCTTTTTTCCTCACCCATGTTCAGCTTTACTGTTACACACACATATATATCACAGATGTTCAGATTTTATCATTGCCACAAATTTTCCAAAACCACTCAGTTAACTGCTCACTATCCCTGTGATGATTCTCAATAGACAAACTCTTTCTACCAATCCAGCTATGTATATTTATAAGCTTCTCCATGAATTTGAGGTTTTGTTAAACTTAATGTGTTATAGCTGATATTTTGTTACTTTTTACAAATTGGCTCAATGCTCTACTTTGTTTCAATAAATATCAAATGTAAAACCAGCAGAGAAGTAGTTACTCACAGTATTTGTTTGTCTGTGCCTTTGACATTGACGTTTTTTTTTTTGTTTTTGTTTTTTTTTTCCTAACATGAACCTCTTTCCTTTCTACACACACATCACTAAATAAGTTTGTCTTCTTGAAAAGTGTGTCTGCCTCAGTAGAGATTTGACTACTGATTCTATAAAATAAGATACAACTTTTCCTTTTCTTTTAATCCAAACAGCACTTCAGCATTTTTATGAACCAGTTACATTCCTTCATTCAATCTCCTCACCCATGGGCAGATTTAGTAGCAGACAGTCAGACCCACGCTGGATGACAGCTGTTTTAGGCGTGGAGTGAACAAAGACGAGGAGAGTTTGCTTGAGAGCTTTGGAAGATGGTCTGGAGATTGGGTGTCTCTCAGGGGAATGGTTGAGGTTGTATTATAAGCGCCCCTCAACAATCCAATGACAGTGGATCAGTTAATGGAATGATTAATCATATTGTGTCAGGAGAATAGGAAGAGGGGGATTTTCAATGTGGGGGGAATGGGGCTGTCTGAAAGACGACTGGGCCTTGTCAGAGACTGCCGCAGCTCAAGAGGAGATGCAGAGAACAGGAGAGAAGATTGGGTAATGAGAAACGGGGGATTACATGAGGGCTGGATGAGAGGGGAGTAATAAGGAGAGGGGTTGCGAGAGGAGAGGCCCGAGGGAGAGGAGCGCTTTAAGGAAAGTAGAGCTGAAGGACTGCCATTACAGTGTAAACGCTCCTGACACTGACTAATATTTACACTGGTAAAATGATACTGACTTTAGGAGCACATCCCATATGTGACCCTGCCAATTGGCCCCATATGCGTGTCTGCGTACTTGCATATGCACCCACTTGCACAAAATGTGTTACATCATGACAAGTGTTTACATTTCTGATTGGTGTCATGCAGGCCAATAAGCAAAAGCAGGAGATACAAAGTTAGCGAGAAGGCAGAGAAACTGAAAGAGAGTAAAATGTAAAAAAAAAAAAAAAAAAAAAAAAAGACTCAAAGGAGACCAAGGCCAGTGAGAGGTTTTACATAGTTGAACCTTCTGTCAACAGCAAGGTTTATAAGGATATGAAATCACCCTTCAGCTTAGTATTTTTTATGTACATGAAGGTCAGAAACTACTTGCACATGCTGGTCGAGGATGTCTGAGTGAGTGACTGCCTTCATACCAGCAGGAGTCTTCTAGCCGTAGCATAAACAGAAATCCAGGTGCACAGCAGGCTGATACAGCAGGCGGGCGAAACCTGAAACCCACAGGTGCACAGGTATGACTTACCTGACACACTCATTTAGAGAAGGAGGCACGGATACTTCTAAATGTTCAAACAAAAAAATACTTGGACTCTGCTCCCACCAAGGGTTTGATAGATAATGCGGGCGGCTGCATAAATATTTATACGCCTGTTCTGCAGAGAACAACAGCGTCTTTTTGTGGCTGTGGTCACAGGGTGATAAGGTCGTGATTTAGGTTTGCACACACAATTAACTGTTCACCGCAAGAGCACTTTGTAGCCTCAAAAGTACACGCACACTTAGGGAAGGAGGTGCTCAGCAGATATTTTTGAGCCAGTGTAAAACTTGGCATCTCTTTGTCATCTGCTCTTCACAGTTTATCTAAGAAAACAACAGCCTGTCTAAATGTAGCCTTCTTCCATCTATCTCACATTGCAGTCATATTTTCTTCCTCATTTAATCTACTTTTCTCACGGAAAATAAACACAGGCAAATGTTGAAATATGCAAGCATGTGTGTGTGTGTGTTAAATGCTTGTTTGCTTCTGTGTGCGTGCATGTGTGTTTTTGTATTCGTGCAAAGGTGATAATTATGACGATAGAGGGAACAGGCTGGATAAAAACTGAGGTTCACACAGCTTACTGAGCGGTTTCACTCTATTCTTCTTCCACTGCATTAAAATTCCTCAGAGGTTCTTCAGGACGATTACGTGACAAGTTGTGTTTTCCTAAAACAAAGCAGCTGGTTGATATAAGAAAACCTCCCTCTGCTGAAGCCAGATCTGCTGACCGCAACTTTGTAGATTCATAAATATTTTGTTGATTCTGTTCCTGTAGTGGAAAAAGGCTGAAGTAATGTTCTACTGTAACTGCAACACACCAGGCTACACATATTGATGTAATACATTTAGACCACATTTTATCATCTGTGAAACAAAACCTCAGCTTGAACTCTGGCCTGGGCTATTTTTTTTAACCATGCCACATGATGCCCCTAAGAATTTTGGGGTATTTAGAAACAGTCTTAATCCTCATATCGCTACATCAAACCATGGCTCTGCCTTGAGCACCATAAACAAGTCAAAGCAGAAAACCTACAATTGGACAAAGACACCCTCTGTATTGATCAGTGCTGGCTAGCTTTGTCCCCTAAAGCCTCACAAAACAGAATACATGAGCTGTCAGTAAAACAGCTCTGGCAAGGCTCATCTCTCCAGGCCAAAGTGGAGCTTGTTCCATTCCCCGGCTCTTACTGTAAAACTCTCATAAAGCGAGAACCGGGCCAAAATAAGAGCGCTCCGCAGAGCTGCATTTAGAGCTATTTGGGATTGTGGTTGTGTGTTTTAGAGAAAAAGGGCAGGACACCGCACCGTGACGTCGCAAACAGTCTGGACTGGATCAGAGGGATGGGTCGGTACCACAGAGTTACAGGGCCCCCCCCCTCCTCTCTCTCTCGCTGCCAGTTCTATCCCAGTGTCCGCCCCCCACCCAGAAACCACTCACACCACAAGTTGTTTCAATGGGGCACAACTCTGGCTGAAAATAGAAAGGTTAAACATAGAGGTCACGATTTCTCAATGTGCATGACTGAGGCTTTTGTGTATATATGCATCAGTGTCTGATGTGTGTGTGTGTGTGTGTGTGCGAGAGAAAGAGAGTGGGCGAGAGAGAGACAGAGAAGAATGATGACTGAGAGGAATCAATACAAGTTCAATTCCTGTTCTTATCCTAATTACCTTTACTCCAGTGGTTTATTTTGATTTTTATGTTGATCTGGTTACCATGATTACTCAATTATGAATTAGCCCCATGTCCTATAATCATGATTATTAGAGCTTTTAGTACTAAATACAGTTGCAAAACAGAAGAATTGAGGATATCCCAGGAGACAATTGCAAATGGAAAGGTAAACATAGCAGAGTAACTGTTGGTGTATGTGTCTGTATGTGTGTGTGTGTGTGTGTGTGTGTGTGTGTGTGTGCAGCACTTCAGTAGAATAGTGCACTGCAGCTCATCTTGCTTTATTGCTCACAGATGTGGAAACATATTCACCTTCATATGACAGCAAAGGATTACGATCTGTTATTCTGTCCTAAATGTCACACAAAATGACCATTTTACCAAATGAAGTTTCTCTTCATAGAAGCACTTTAATAGATTTTACAGAACTCTCATGAAAAAGGTAAACACTCAACCTGGAGTATTCCACTCTGACATTTGATCTGCTGTTCTTCGAGACTCTGATGCTCCCGTATTTCTGTCTCTCACACAACTCCATTTTTAAGTCGGAGTAAGCCACATACACTCTCACTGTCAGAGCATCTTTATGTTATGGTTTCCTTTCCGAGTGCATGCAGTGTATTACATAATCAGACATGTTTACAAGCCCAGAACAGACTTACTTGTTTGTGGTTTGCCATGGGATCTTCTCTATCTTTCCTCTTCTCTAGTGTGTGTGTGTGTGTGTGTGTGTGCGCAGCTCTGCCCCACAGGGAGCTGAATGCCAGGTCAGCGCCAGTAGCTGAGTGATTCTGTCAGCCTGTTAAGCCTTCGTGGATTACACTAAAGTGGGCCCCTGGGGTTGCTCCGACATCAGCGCAGCTCTGCCCAGTTATGGTTAAAATATCATACGGCAGCCATTGAGCTTCCTTTTCCATCCTTGTTCTCAGTTTTTACTTTACAACTACATCTATCATAACTACACTCTATCTAGAGGAGATGGTTGAACTGACTCTAAGAAGCTGTGCTGTACAACGCCACAAAAAGCAAGTCAAAAGAGATAATATCAATAAAACAAACTCCTCATATATGCAGGAACACAGCAATTGAACAATTCAGGGAAGCTACGAGGAACCTGTTGGGGTGTTCACATTGCAGAATATATCCCTTACTCTATCCTTTCCTCAAGTTTTACCTTGCATGAACCTGGGTCTTTGCAGAAGCAGAATTTATTTTTCTGTATAGAAAACTATCAGGATCAGCTGCCTTTATAACAACAACATGGACAAGAGAAAAAGCTGTTTCGACAACTTTTGCGAGATTCATGTCATACATTACAATCAGCTGCACAGAACACACTCTCATCGCAGTGAGGAGTGAAAATGTACACAATCACAGAGGGGAAACAGCAGAGGAAGCAGCAGACGGACAGTGACTGATGCACTCTAAGATGAAGTCATTTGCTTTAATGTTCATATTAATGAAGCGTATCAGTGAAGTGTTGTGCAGGTTTAAATTCAGGTTTGAGAGGGATCCTGGTGAGTCACTGGCCACCGGTGGCAATCAATCAACTCGGAGCTAGTTCTCACATAGACACCCTCTCCCCCGCAAAAAGAAAAATCTGAGGTGAAAAGGTTCTAAAATATTTCATAGAGAATAGAGTAACAATAATAAAAAGAAAAATGAATCTTTCCACCTGCCATGAACATGAAATCGGCTATGCTAAACAGAGAGTAAAATATGGATTTTTCTTCTTTACAACATAAAGAAATGGAACCATAAATGACAGGTGTGCAGTCTGGGACAAAATCTGGTTCTCTGAGAGCCAAGTATGAAGTCCTGAGTGAAGATGAGCCACTGTCAAATAAATCAGAGAAACAGACAAACTTACTAATTTGCTGTGTGGAAAACAAATATAGTAAATGGACCGTAGTATAACTGCAAGTGAGTACGGAGGCCCCGTCATGCAATTGCGAAACAGAGAACTGTGCCACTGCCAGCCTCAATGTCAAGGAACAGCAATGCAAAAAATCCCCCACATAGGTCACACAGGATGCGCTTGGACTGAGAACTAAAGATGAATCGTGAAACACGCACACACACACACACTCATCATAACTTTTACCATCACAGGAAAAATGTAATAGACCACAAAAAAACATATTTTTCCAATAGCTTTGGCCATTTCTTTCCTGATGACTGACACCCAGGCTAGTTAGCGCCCTCATTAAAAAGCACTTAATGAAATAAGGTGTTTAAACAGGGGCTTTTACACTGAGGTCTTTGTGGTTAATGAATCAACGCGGTGCAGACGGAAAAATGGAATAGCTGGATATGCAGGTAATGTCCTGCTAGATCCAATAAACCTAACACCTTTTTAAAGGTGAATATCCCTCTGTAAGGCCCTGTGTCTGCTTGTGGAACATTCACACTTCCTGTTGGATTTGACTTTTCTTAGAGGGGGGCTTGGAAAGGCCGCCTTACTCCCACATATTGTATGTCGTGTTTATTTGTCTGATTTGGCAAGGACTGAAGCTTTTCTAAAATACTGCAGTTACATTTTAGTAGTCATTCTTTACTGTTGTTTTAGGACCACAACCACAGATAAATACTGGAACTGAGATTTGGAATTTTTCATCCGCGATTCCTTTTTCAGGTTCTCTACAGAAGAAGTGAGATTATGAGAGAGGGACACTGAGCAATGAGCTAGCTTGTCTCGCCTTGCGGACGTCAAGAGAAGGATGAATACTGTTTCTCATCATTACTTATTGATTGTGTTTAACAAGCTGACAGAGGAGCCGCTCAGAAACATTCCTTGTGATGCAAAAAAACACTGAAAGAGAAAAAAACAAAAACAGAAGATAAAGAAAAAATGAGATAGTGAGGAACCAAAATCAAAACAAAACAGAAAGGCAGCCAGAGATATGATGTGCTGTGACGCTGCAGTCCAGCATTTTGGTAAAATCATTTCCTCCTCTAACAATATCAGGGTCAGACAACGGTTAACAAAACTATGGTTTAGATTAGATCGAAATACCACAAGATTTTCCTCCATAACTCATATCACATTACAAATATCCAGCAACCGTCAATCAGCACAAGCATAGTTATCAATTTCTGTTGTTTTTGAAATGTGAACATTGTTTTTACTTGACCAAAATCTTTTGCAATGAGTATTGCACAATGCATTGTTAGATTTGTGTTCTGGTGATGTGCAGGAGAGTGTTAATGTGAGGTTTTTGCACACGGGTGCCTGCGGGTATTTATGTGTTACGAGAAAGAGAGCGCGTGAGAGAGTGGGGCTAACCTGTTTATGCAGATGAGAGTTGGCACACTACTTTAAAACACGACATAATTCAATAGTTCATTGCTTTTGCCCGCTTTCCTCCAATGTAATCAATCTCTCAGGCCTCCAATGCCATAAAACGCTGTATTTCAGATTTCAACATGATGAAAATCTGACAAATTATAGCTCAGCATGTGGAGCAATAAAAAAAATGTGTATTTATTGCAATGTTAATTAGGTAGAGTCCTATAAAGCCTCCAAATCAAACAATTAAGCCCACTTAATCATATTAGAACACAAAATATTTCAAGCGTTAATTTAATTTTATAACAAGGAGCATATGCAATGGAAACGTCAATAAAAAAAGACTAAAACCTTTCCCTGAGCCATGTTTTGGAGACGTTTACCGTGTTTGTATGCGCATATACTTGATGCTTATGGTAGCTCACTGACCCACTCAGTGTGTTGTGTAACTCCTGTGTTGAGGGGCCACCCTTCTTCAGCCATTTGGTTATCCAGCTCACATCAAAGCTGATGGAAGGCTGGCTCGAGGCCCAGCACCATGACAGACTGGCGGGGAGCCCGGAACTCGAGCCCCTGGATTGAGGCCTACAGGCCTGGGGCTGGAGGTTGACAGGGCCCAGCTATGAGGGCCTGATGAATGGGTTCTGGCACTGGGCTGGTGATGTGTGTGAGTCTGTCTGTGTGTGTGTGTGTGTGTGTGTGTGTGTGTGTGTATGTGTGTGTATGTGTGTGAGTGCAAGCACATGGAGCAGCTTTCAGGCCTCCTTAAGCTTGATCCGAGTTACAGAGGGAACCCAGGGAAAGGTTATGATTGGCCACAGTGTCAGGCAGAATGAGAGGAGCAGTTTTCGGTCTTCTTACACCCAGAAATTTGCTTCCCGGGGGGGGGGGGGGGGGGATATATGCACACGTCCACCAAAAAACCATCACACCACACACACACACACACACACAAACACGTACCACACAACAGCACACATCATTACATGTTAAGTTCTCCCAAGCTTTCATGCTTGAGACATGGAAAAAATTATTCATTACTGACATAGAAAATAATAATGTGCTTTCATATCCAGAGAGCTCATATACTTTGAGTTGAATTCATATAGTCTGACTTGAGTTCAGAGCTTAGAATGGCTAGTTATCTCGTTTACAGGAAATACATAACTCATATTCACTTGAAATCACTCTGGGTTTTCCACTCTAGCTCGAGTGCCAAAATGGAAGCTGATTTCACAGCAAACAAGATGAAACAGCAACTGTAAATGGCATAGAAATCATGTTTGACCTTTCAATTCTAAATGTAAAATGCATGAGACATAGTATATTAGACCATAAAACACATTCAGTCCTACTGGTTTTAGGCATGTGGAACTAATCCAGTTTTCTTATTGATTATTAATGGGTGTATTTCTAATGGGTGCAAGGAAAAATGTGATGATGACAAGCCTAGAATATAAGGAAAAGCAAGTAAGATAAAAAACCTTAAAGCGTGTCAGATTGGCATTGGGGGTAAAAATATCTTTTAGTGGATGAGAGTCTTTCTGACACCAAAGTGCAAATATACAGCACGCACAAAATCTTTGCACCCTTGCAGCAAAACAGGAGGAAATATCCAGTGCCAATATTTCCCTCACTGTCTCTGTTCTCCTCACAGCCCCTCACTTTTCACTCTTTGTGTGCTTACCTCTCACACAATCCCTCGTATCACTCTTCCCCCCCTTTCCCCCCATGGGTCCCTGGAGCTTTGGATGTCAACAAAGAGAAATATGATTTCTCTGTTTATACAAAAGACAGACAAAAACAAAAATGAGAACAGTGCTATGTCCCCAGACGATACACGGCAGCGATCTCATCCTGTCCTTAGTGGAACTTCAAACACGTCCACTTCTTTTACAAGCAGCTACATCAGGTGCTACATTGGTAAATGTTGGTGTATTTGATAGGGCCCAGTCTATATTTCTCTATATGACTGTGTGTTTTAATGCTCTGATTCCCAGCCAGTCTCCAGTTTATCCTCTAGCTCATCACTCGTGCTGTGGTTCTTAATGGCTGCTGGAGCACTTCAGTGTGCTGTCTGCCCAGGAAAACAAGCTAAGACTAACTAAGGCAGTGTGTTAACCTGATGCATAGTGCCTTCTGCCGTCAGCCCTGAGGCAAGCCTAATGAGACACGATTAGATTATAAAGGTATCCTGCTGTGCCACCTCTTTTTATACCGCTTGGATTGGGCCACATTAGATGGCAAGGACCCAAAACACACATATTGGAATTTGTTTGAAACTTAACTAAACTCTAGTCTTGAGGAGGGAAACCTGAAATATACCAGGTGTTACAGTGTGACTTGCCGTGCGAGGACTGGGCTTGCTTCTGTACACTGTGTGGAAATCTCAGAGTTAATAAATCTGAATTCAGTCTGAAGATATCCTGTGCAATCAATAGGATTTTTAGCAAGCTACACTAATGAGGAAGTTGCCTGCAAGGCCCCAAATACAGGTCTGCCCGGGAAAACTGTTTCCACAGCTACGCCCTATCATGCTGTTCCGCTGACTTTGCCCCTCTCCCGCGGCTCATGCTGAGGGGAGCAGAGGTAGACCAGTAAAACCAGTCACCCATCCCAGTGACAGTCCAGTGCAAGCATGCAGACATGCTGCAGACCTGTACAAATAACTCACTGTCTACAGAAGAGTTTTTTTTCCTCCTGAAAGTCTGAAAAGGAGCAGAGGGGAAGTTTCTTTGGGAGTGTAGAGCATTTTTGGGTCTTGTCCATCTCTATAACGCGTGGATAGTATTTCATTGCACTTACCTACTGAAGGCAAAGATACAAAAAATGTTGCTGATGTTAGAGAGGGGTAGGTAGGCATGGAAAAGATGACACAAGCCATGCGGTATATGCAGTATTTGTATAGATTTTTGCATTTCTCTATGTGAGGGCATAAATGGCTTTTATGCATATTTGTGTGAGTGCATGTGTGTTTAGCCTATGCACGTGTGTTTGTGTGAAAGCGTACATTCATGAATGTGTATGTTGGATCAGGATGTTGAAGCTCTCTGTGCACTGGCCTCTATAAGGTGCAGGTGTTTTTAGTCAGACCGTGGTTCCTAAGTCTTTACCCGAAGGGTTTTAAGAGACTGACATTCCTTTTAGACCTGTCCCTCTGCTCTGTAGCGCCGGGGAGACTGTGTACTAACTTATCCTGTTGCAGCCACCAACTCACAGACGTCTTTTACTGTTCATTTACAATGTAAATCTACAGAACCTTATTTCATTGCATGGCAGAGATGCACCTTTTATTTCCATGAGTATAGCTGCAACTGTCTTAGGTGTCATCAAATGCATTCTGCAGCCTCTGCTGTAAAAGCCAGACAGCATAAAGTTCACGGCACGATATTTTAACCTCGTAGACTGCCGTTTCAAGCTTATACTGTTCTGAGAAAAGGAGTTGGGGGAGAGAGTAAAAGGTGAGGGGGCTACAGAGACAGGAGGACGACATGGTTGTCTTTTCCACAATGGTAAATATATGGCTGTTCCCCTGAGCACAGAGGTCTTTAAGAGAACACAAATCACCACTCAGCATAGATGTAAGCATGCACACACATACAGTCACAAGCGGCTACAGTTAAGTGAAGCAGAGTCAGGAAGCAGAGGTGACAATAGCAATTTTATCCAACTTCCATTGGTTACATAATTTCACTAGAATTACTGCCTTGTGGTTGTATGCCTCCACCAACCAGTCAAGTTGCAGGAAATATGGTCACAACCTCCCCTTCAGTACCTGAGTTACAGCACTGAACAATGGCCAGAAGTGATTTTGCAGAACATTATAATGTCAGAGTGAAGTTGACCTTTGACAGTTTGCATATATACGGTATATATAGGATATATACAGTATGTCATCACTTCATCATTTTATCATTAGACATTTGTGTTAAATTGTGTCAGAATTGCCATATGAATTCTTGAGTTCTAGCCAAAAACCTGTTTTGTGAGGTCTCAGTGACCTTCACCTTTGACCTTTGACCATCAAAATCAGTTAATCCTTAAATCCAAACGGATATTTGTACCATTTGTTCCTCCTCCTCGTTCCTGATATATCATGAGAATGGCACTGACGGATGGACTACCCGAAAATATAATGCCTCTGGCCACAGAGGCATAAAAATCACATGCCTGCCTTTACCTCTAGAAAATCATATGTTTTCATTTGTATAATTCAGCTTAAGTTGTGGAGAGGATAAGTGGCCATCTAGCACCATTAAATAATAAATGAGCAATTGACAGTAGTAGGAGCTGTCAGTGGTGTCCCGGAGTAACATGATCTCTCCCCAGGGGAGATCACTTCAGCTTCACACAACCTGATCATTTAAAAACCCACAAACAGCAGCACAGATTAAAGTGATCAGTGCTGGCTTTAGCAGACTAACAGTTATGCTATAAGTCAAATGGCATGCAGAATGATAGATTCAATCTGACAGGGGAAAATAAAATGAAGCTGCCACGTTGAGTATCCACGTAAGCTTCAAACCACAGGTATACATTTTCAAGGGTTTTGTTTTGATTACATCTAAGAAATAAGAGAGACTGATGAAAGTTGTAGCCTTTGTGTTGCTCTGAAAATTCCAACCTTTCTGTATTTAGTCTATCTGGTTTTGTTTAAGACAAGTAAAAAAATGAATGTACACGTAATGTCCAGAGCAAAAGATTTAAGTGTGAGATTTAAGCTTTAAGAGTTTTCAGAGGGAAGTAAGTATAAACCTGTCTAAGGACAAACCTTTTTTAGTGTTCTGGGAACTCAATCATCAAAAGATTTTAAACCATATATCTTCTATGATAAGAATTATCTTTGCACGGGTGTAGATCACACTTAGAGTTACTGTACTTGCACTCATTTTGCCTGACTAGCTCAGACATCCACTCCTGTGGCTAACAAATCAAGTTGTGTCAGTGCCATGATACGGTGTGAGCGCAGGAACACAGAGCATATTCTGTGCTCACATTTGTTTTATTGATAGAGACCTGAGGTGAAAATTCCATATTTCTTTTATTACATGTCGAATTGCTAAGAATGTGAGCTAAAACATCCCATATGCAGGCGGCTTTCATTTCTTTTTATATAAAGTGCTTTTGATTTATGAGCCCACAATGTCTTTTTCCTGCATGAAATAAATTATGGAGGTGAATTCCAAAAAAAAAAAGAAAGGAAGAGAGAGAGAGAGAGAGAGAGAGAGAGAGAGAGAGCGACAGAGAGAGACAGAGAACTACGGAGAGTACAGGGAGAAAAAGACTAGGGAAGTCCTCTGACCGAAGTGAGGCTGATCTGCCAAGTTTGGAGTGCGTATCGGCCCTCCAGGTTTTTATAAGAAGGTATGAATATGTGGGTGAAAAAAAGTGGGACAGCTCAGCTGTTTAACAGCTTGACTGTTTATCTTTCTTGTGCTTAGCTGGGAGATTAATGAGGGAAGTGGGTATTCATTAAACATTTACCAAAATAAACTTTGGTGAGTTTTATCATAGAACATAGTTCATGTTATGAAAACATTACATTTGAGGTGTTCAGCTGACACTCTTATTCAGACCAGCTGAGTGCACCAGTGAAGTCAGCTTTAATTCTCTCTCATTACACCTATAGGCGACCATTAGGTTAGTGTCATTTTGTTTTTATCTTTATTTTCAAGTCTGTGTGACTGTTTTTAAAAGACTATTTGTACTTTGTAGAGAAAATAAAACGATTTACCCAGTATATTTATTACTGACAGTTACTTACTGTAACTGCTTAAATCTTGTGAAATGTCACAGCAGATCACAAAAATTTGGGATAACCAGTTGAACATTATAACTGGAGTAGCCATTCAGAGGAGTGACTAAACGCTTTCAACTTCATAATAACACCTGCAGGACTTCATTTTGCTTTGTCCAAACATTATTCTTACTGGATGACAGATGCAACTCTAGTCTATACATGCTGAAACATTGTAGACACAATTATTGTATATATATATATCCATAGAAAAACAGAGAGACAGAGAAGGTAATCAAAACATGACACTGGAGCACTGAAGTGTTTTGATGATTTTGGTTCAATAAAACAAAAGAAAAAAAAAAAACAAGAATCTTGTAGATAACTTCACTAATAAAGGTGACATCCTGCTTTATGGATGGACCGTCAGATCAGGAGTGAGGCACAGACTTAAGCTCAGAAATGACCTGAAAAGTATAGTATGAATAAGGATCTATTACATGGTTTATCTGCACAGAGGAGGACTTATCCAACAACATATCATCAACTAACTCACATTCCCACTCTGCTCCAGCTGCCCAACCCTCAGTCTACACAAAAACACACACCTTCCACTACCCAGTGACTTGACTCAATGGATGACCATCACTTTCTTTGTTCAAGAACAAGCTTGGGACCCTTTGCTTCTAAAACAGGTGTATTTAATATTCAGAGGTGGGTCTTGTGGTTGCCAGCTGGGATCAGTGCATGACAAGAGACACACTTGCCTGCTGGGTCCAGTTTCCGCACTCCACTGACTACCTGTGACAAGACGCACAGCTGGCAGCTTACACACACACACACACACACACACAGTCACATACCTGATATAAACACACCTGCTCCTGTTGTCGAAGCTGTTGAGAGGAGACAGGGTACCGGCCAGGAGGTCCACCAGAACGGGAAAATCAACCTAAAAACTTACAGCCCCAGAGTAGAAGAAGCAAAAGAGGGATTCAGAACATGTGCTGATTCAATTTATGCCTCCTTTCACCTTCAATTCACCTTCACCCAAGGGCGTAATTTACATTTCACCTTTGGCGGAGACATCTGGGAAATACTCAAAACTCCTCAATTATAGTCCAATTCATGTTCATAACACACTGCACATACAATGTAACCTTTTGGCACCGGACAAATTAGTAGCATATAAACATAATTTCTAGGTGACAGAGCTGCACTGAATTTGACATCCTGCCCTGGACAGTGTGTAGAGAAAAGGGAAGTAAACTGTAATTTACGCAGTGGAGGGACTGTAATCATATGATAAAAAAAGCCACTTTGTCACTAATGATACAAATAAATTAATCTATTCATAAAAAGTCATAATTAAACTGGACATAAATGTGGTGTTCATCATCAGCTGTTAAAATCACCACCTCCAGTGTTGTAGAAGAAAGGGAATGGTTCTTGTCTTTTGATTGGATGCTTTATGACTATTTCTTTTTAGCTGCAGGTGCACCTCAGCGACTAGCTGGAAGGCTGTAGGTGCCCTTCAACTTTTTTATCAGTCAGATGCTGCTGATGCTAGCTTGGCTTGCTAACAGTGAACATGTTTGAATAAAGCTTGTTTTGTGCATAAAGCAAGTAATTATTCTTTCTCCCCCATATACAGTGCCTCTCAGCATTGTGTTTGGTAAGAGCATTAGTGTATTCATTGCTGCTGTGGGCCACTCTTGATAATTACGAGTGGTTTAAGGAATCCAAACAATTGAAAATATTTTCTCACATATCCCAGAATAATCAGCCAGACATTTATTCTGGACTGGCACAGTGAAAGTATGGCGTGGAATACATTTGTTACACTGTATTCTTCTTCTTGCTGCTTCTTTTACTGTAACATAATTTTACATAAATTTAGCAATAAGGCTATTCCCTCTTCTTCTCTTTTAGGTGTAATACTCCTTTAACAATTCTTCTTTTCACCGTTGCACGTCAAGCTGTAATTACTGTAACAACTTTTTGCACCAGGTTATCATAAGGTTTATGCATTTAAAGCAACGCAGTTTCTTAAAAGTAGCAGAGATCTGATTGTTTAATGGAGCACGCGTTTAGTGCTTGCAAACCACACACATTGTTTACACCAGGGAGACTGTTAAAAAAGTATATAAACAGATGCTGGCCAAAATTACCACTCTGACTCAACTTGTTACCCTCGGTCCCATAAATACATAGTTTATTAGGATCAGGCCCATTTCTTCTCCATCAACACAATGGTAAGGCATTTGGCTGGTGAGACTGGGCTGGGCTGGTTTGAATGGTTTACAAAGGAATTATTTTATCAGATAAACAACTCCAGGCCACAGAACTGATTAGGAGACACTGTGCACAACAGGAACTCCATCGTGTGCCCTTAACTGTGGCAGTGAGAGTGGTGTGATGGGCCGAGAGGCTGCGAGATGTTTATGTGTCTGATTAAACCTTTGTATATATGCTGAGATCATTCTCTGGGGATTTATGAACCTGGATCTTTAAGGAGATGCCTTTGTGTGAAGTGTCTATTCTCACTGGGCAAAAGAGGAACTCATCACAATCATCTCAAAGCTTGAATTTGGTTTGGAAGTTGATGATGAGAAGGAGAGGAAGTGAGGTTCAGAGAGATGGGGAGAAAATAAAGTCCAGAGTGGAGAAACTATTGCACAGTAAGAAGAGGAAGAACAAGGAGGGGAGGAAAAGGTCCAGTGAAAAGTGAAGGAAATAAGGGTCAGTGGGAAAGGGAGAATATAAGGTCCAGGAGAAAGGAAATAAGGTCAAATCAGAAGGGGAGGAAATAAGGTCCACAAAAAGGGGAGGACAAAAAAAGCCCACTGAGAAGGAAAGAAATAAAGGTTCACTGAGAACTGGAGGAAATAAAGTTCATTAAGAATGGGAAGACTCGACTCTGTTCTTCCAGGTAATCTGGGGAAGGACCACATTAGCAGATGTTGTGATTTAGACTTGGGCTGAGCCAGGGAGGTTTGCAGTAACACGTAAAGGTCAATGTGTGTCTGTTTAAAAGTGTGTTTCTTTCCCTCGTTTTATAAATGATGACAGCATTTCAGGAGAATTACTGCAATTCTCTACGCTCAAAGAAGCACAAATGAACCATCTCTGGTGTGTGTCTCTCTTTTGCACGTACAGAAACACATATGGATGCATACACCAACATGTTCCTGCTCCACCATTCTCATCCCTGTTTCTCCTTTCTGCCCTGCTCTCTCGGTCTCTTTTAGCTTCACCCTTTTGTCCTCTCTCTCTCTCTCGTGAACAAATCAGCCAGTGGGTTAGCTTCTCTCTTCTCCTTCCCCAGTAATGACACACTCCAGGATTTTTAGCTTACACAGCTCATTAACAATACACTCCGCACACCCAAAAATAAGCAATATGAATCACAAATACTGATACATCCACCCATGCACATGCAACCATACACACACTATGCCTCTGAGCTATGACGAGATCATGTCCTGAGTCCATTATAGCCCTGATTATTTTTAATTACAACATGGCCTTTAACTTTGGAACTGTAACAGTTACATAAATGAGAGCCCTAATCAACTGGCTCTCCAGGCCTCCCTTCTAACTGTGGATCTCAAAAAACAAACAGACGGCGTCATAGCCCTGCTTGCCTCTACCGCAAAGCACACGTCAGCGCCCAACATTACCCCGCTGTGATGTCATGCCCTCTAAATGCTCCAGACAGTTAGGGTGAGAGAGAGCAGGAGGACCGCATGCATGGAACAAACACACACATACACACACATAAATCTGTGGCACAAGCGCTCATGTGCACATAGACACACAGATCAGAGATACAGAAAAGGGGCGTGATGGTGGTTAGAGTGAGGGAGAGCAGGAGGATATACAGGGCTGCGGTTGATGTCAAGAGCAAGGCTTTAGATACTCCTACGGTCAAGAGGGTAATGATGGGTGAGGGCAGGGTGAGAGAGGGGTGAGAGAGGGGGAGAGTGGGGGACACTAGGGCATATAAATGTCACATTGCTGTAGTGATTTTTCTGTCAGGGCCTGTGGTTGTAACCTTAGCCTTCCTTTCACTGCTCTGCTATGCAAAATAAGGGCGCCGAAATCCCAGGGCCAGGCGCACACAGAACATGCGGCTCATTGGTCTGGCCAAGCGCACACACACACACACACACACCTTTGATCAGGCACTCACACTCGCACATAAACATGAACACAAACCACACAGAGCATAAATGCAGTGTCGATACACTCTGTCTATGTGAGTGTGTATTCACTGTACGATGCATGAAAAAAACTAAACCAGCACGACACACACACACATACGCACACAGACACACACACACACACACACATATATACTAATGTGCCAGTAAGAGCAACCATTTAGTCCTGTCCACACTGAGTTCATAGAGGGTTAGCCGGAGCAGCTCTCCAGCTAGGGTATAAAGATACTAATCAAACATGACAGATGGACACGCACACACATGCTCACACACACATACACAAACTTCTATAAAAGTTTGATGTAACCACACCATGCCCGGAGACGCCGTGTACAAAAAAAAAAGAAAACCAAAACACTACATCAATTATCACATCAACATTCAACCTTCATCAGCACAGCAGGATTTATAACAGGCAGCATAGAGCCAACAGCAAATAGTCCCTAACTCATTGATCCGTCTTCCATCCAAGACAAACACACTGATGCTGATGAACTGTGATTCGAGGGAACTCTAAAACGCTCACAGCACTTATAGCAGCTCTCAATCCCAATCCAACACGGAGACCTTGGGACAAACCGAGGCTGAGAACCAGTGGTGTTGCTTTGCTTTGAGCCATTATATCGTGAGACCACCTACTCTGCTGCAATCAGCCCGCCTTTTCCCTCCATTGCCTCCCTGACCTCCAATCTAGCTTTCCACCTTCTCTCACTTACCCTCCCCTCCCCTCCTCTTTCTTCACTCCTGACTGTCCATTCTGTTAAGCTGGCCTACACTCTAAAAACAGCCTGGGTGCATTTGAGTGGCAGAGGCAAGGCAGGGGGGCTCCTGGGTCTCCATTTAGCCACTTCCTGTTTGAGGGAACCAATATGTGTGCCCCTTCAGGCCATTGCTTAGCTTGCCATGTGTAACCCAATGAGGCTTTTCGCAAACTCGACGGGCTGGCAGAGCTCAGATCGCAAGCTACAAAGACTCAGCTGAATATGCAAATGTTGAAAAATCTCCCTCAGCTTGTTTGCACAAACACAGAATGGAATGCTAAATATATGCCTATGATTTGTTCTGGTTTTGTTATTTAATATTTGGCTGATGAGAGTAAGCTGCCTGTCTGACAGAAAACTGATGAACTACCAGCTGGTGAATTATGAATTATGTGCACTCTTCTTCCCAAATATATACTGCATGCTAATCCTAATCGGAGCACAAAAACAATGAGATATAGTTTCTCAGTTTTCACACAGACACACAGATACACACACACACACACACACACACACACACACACAGACAGTATTAGTTCAGCTGGCTGTCAGGTCTTTAAGCTCACCAAGAGGTCCATAAGGCTGAAGGCTTTTCTTCCTGTCACAGTGTGGGGTACACAACGTACTCAGTGTATGTGTGTGTGTGTGTGCGTGTGTTGAGAGCGTATGTTTTCAGCTGGCACCTCTCAACCTTGGCAGCAGCGTGTCTCCTGGCACCCGCAGGAACAAATTTGTCTTTGGGGTTTGGTTCGGTTTTCGTCTGCGATGTGTGTGTGTGTGTGTGTGGGTACGTGCATGCGTGGGTGAGGTAGTTGAGAGGTCTGGTCATTATCACCGCTACAGCCAGCAAGCATGTGGCCAGAGCTGCAGGGAATAAGGTAAGGCTGGGTGGAGAGGGAGGTAAATAAGGATGGAGCTGAGAAACGATGCTTAGAGGGCAAGGGGTGAAAATAATGACCACATGTAAAAAAAAAAAAAAAAAAAAAAATCGAATTCGACTACACAATTCACACAATAAAGCAGAAAATCCCACTGAGCACGGTCCTCTTTCTCTCTCCAAAATAAGATACTCACCACTGCAAACCTATCCTCTCTGCAAACATAAGAATACATGCACACAGTGAGTTGCAGGGTTGATATTTTGCTAGTCACCCAGTGGAATGCCGGCCGAATCGTATATGTGTTTTCCCAGCTTGTCTTAGCTGTGGCGTGTTGTGGTCACTGGGCCTGTGTGTGGTCCTGGTGTGGTTCAGCTGCTCAGAATCATTTCCATTTAAACATATCTGTGGTCTTCAAAGTGAACCACCAATGTTATCCACTCCATTGGAGGTAACACCAAAAGCTTTGCCCTCTGCGTGACCGCCTCTGCGTGTGTACGTTGTCTTCATATGTGTTGCATGGTTAAGACTGTGGGCGTACACACAAACTTTTGAATGTGTGAATTCGTGTGCGATTCACTGTCATCTGTCTTCCGGTATATTAGCCAAGGAGGTTCCTCATGTGGTCAGGATAATGGTGAACAAACAGGATTAGAGTAGTGGAGCGCTGATGGATGTGTGTGTTTTGAACTGCTGGGCCCCTTAAGGGCATTGTGTCCCAGTGATCAGTGGCTCGTCTCTCAGGAGTTCCTTCCCACCACAAACAGCAGTGTGGATCGGATCATTGGGAAGGAATGTGGATGCCTGCTCATAAACTACCTTCATTGATGTTTCACTCGCTTGCTGTGCCTCTGAATGTGTGTCTTTTGATGGACAGGGGTTGTAGGTGTGACCTGGCTTGACTGCACGAACACTTCTGTGCCGACCCAAACCTTGAAAGACACACACATTTATGCTTCCATAAAAAAAAAAAAAGAGAGATGTTTTTTGAAATGGATCTTCAAGTTAAATGTTCTTCTTACTTTTCTCTTTTGGTTGTCTTTTTTTCTCAAATTTCTTAAAGCTGAACTGCATCATCAACTGTGTATTGACTGCATGACTACATTTCTGTGCTTTTTTCTTTTTTCTTTTTTTTTTTAGCACCTGTGTGTGGGGGAAAACAGCTTACAGAAAACAGAAATGAGCATTTATCACTCACAGGGCCCCGAGGTGGCAACAGGGCTGCCATTGTGGCATCTCCCCAGAAAGAAGATTGCTTTCCCAAGTCTGCCTTTTGTACACGTAGCCTATTGGATGCACTTTCCCATAACTCATCTGGCAAACAGGAAGGAATCACAGACCGGATTAGATGCGTGTTGACTCAAAACAGCTCCAATCCCATTATGCAGTGATAAATGACCCACCAGGGAGTCTTTGGACCAGAACAAGGGGAAGAGCAGGATGAACTGAGAATGATTAGAGAGTCACACAGTTCTGCTCGAGGGACAAGATCAGTGAAACGGTAGAGAATAGTTTAGAGCATGAGGATGGTGAGAATTACCTTGTCAGTGGAGGAGGAAAGTGGGGTGGGGGGTAAGTGGAACTGGCGAGCTGAGAGATGGAGAAAGAGATGGAGTCTAAGCATGTCCCATTGTTGACCACAGGGCCCTTGGTGTTGACACAGAGTCCACAGCGGAGTGGCCTCCTTCTGACATTGACAGAGAACTTTTAGTTGGTTTCTTTTTTTCATTTATTCACTTATTGTGCTCCTATGTATGAACACACAGACACTCAACCAAGAGTTGATCTGGCATGGCACAGTAATCCTGTCCTTGCATGTATGTGCACATGGGTATGTTTGTCAGAAAGTTTGATTGTTTGTGTCCATTTCCTAAACAAGTACAGATGTATGTTGTGGTTGGCCTTCGATTTCAGTGTCATGGTCTTTATTGTCTCTCTTTGTGTGGGGGATAAGCCTCTGGGGGAGAGGCGTATATGAATGACAGAAGAGGAAAACACCAGATGAACACACACAAATACTTGCATATGTGCACACACACACACACACACACACACACAAGCCTGCCACATCTCACATCTCATGTGGAGGGCAAAAAGCAGCCAAACATTTCCCCGACCATTTAAGCAGATACTGTATTCATCTGCCAGCAACAACAGACAATCTATAGCGAGAATCCTTCATATGATGTCTATTGTTCTTTTCAAGGTCTGCTTTGCTAAAGAGCCTCTCAACAACAGCATAGATTTTAAACATCATTTTATTTCAAAAGTACACAAACAGGACCAATATCGTTCAATAAGGCAAAGCTCAAATATTTATAACCACTCACGTCAGAGGACTCAAAATCTCATAGTCACAGTTTATGGGTACCACTTGCAAATCATAAATAAAACTTTTTTTTCTCTTCATATATATATACTAGAACTTATTTTTTTCTCAACATGAAAAAAAAGATCATTAGACAAACATTTCATTACAACCCCAGCCACATATAATCATCTTCATCTTCAGTATTATTTTTTTTTAATCTTCAGAATCATTATTGTCCATGAAAAGTCAGAATGGGCCAAGGAAAGGTGCGCCTGTCTTTATCCACATTGGTGTTACGTGGCTCTAATGCCCAGTTCAAAGCCCAGCTACAGAACCCAGCCCTTAGCTGCTACCTGAAAGGACTGAACATAGTGGGTGTCAGTGTCTGTGGGTATTACTGGGCCACTTGTGCAGTTTTTAAGCTACTAAGTGCATTGTTAGAATTATTACTATGCTTAAAAGTTTGGATCTCCCCAAAAACATGTCTGTGTAGCTCATGTGATATTGCTAAAGCACCTTAATGATCACTACTCAGCAACTGTGATAGCTATCCTTTATCAATCCTTTCAAATAAGTGTCTTGCAGGGACGTGCCTCTGGGCTAGGGGCTTTGTAGGTGGTGAGTTGAAATTGGGCAACATTTTATAAGGGGCAGCAGGAGTGTTTTTTTCTGTGGCATCGTTGCAATTCTTTTGTGTGCTGAGCCAAGCCGATCCAAGTCAAGTGCTGGATGGAGAGGCGTGGCTAGCTCTGGTCACCTAGGGAACAGCGCCAAGAGGACACAGAGCAGAGTTGCCCCAAGAGATGGGGTGAGGCCCACAGCTCCTCCACACTCCATTGAGTTCTCCTAGAGACAGAGGGAGGCATTACATGTGCAAATCTGGAATATTTTAATAAAACACAAAGGCAGAATCAGAGGAGGGTGTATGAAGGAGAGTACTGTGTGTGTGTATGTGTGTGTGCATGGTGCAAATACCTCTGGGTGAAAGGGGTGACAGGTATCTGGGCGCCTTCTGTCCTTTTGCATTTTCAATCTCTCGCACTTAAGAGATTCATTATGTGCAGCTGAAGTCAAGGCAATAACAGACAATGTGTACCCTCTGCAGGGTGTTTTCCTGCTGGAGTGTATTTCTTGTTTATAATGGAAAGGAATGCATGATACTGAGAGCACCATGGAAAGAGAGGCTCTTCTGAAGGCAGGGATATTTTTCGCAAAGCACAATGTGCAAAAAAAAAAAAAAAAAAAAAAAAAAAAAAAGAGCTCACTTTGAGCAATGTTTGATGAGTTTTATTTTGTCGCATAGCAACAGAAGCAGGCTTTGTGCTACAGTAAGCACTCCACAACAAAATAAACAGTGGTGGACATGTATATACAGCGTGACGGTGCTGCACAAAATTTCGGAGAAATGCACATTGCAGAAGAATCCAGCTTTGGTATGTGGTGACGAGCTAAGTTCCTTTCAGTCTGAATCCGCTCTGAGCTGTGTCTGCTATTGATCAGTATCCAATCACATTGTGGGTTGTTGAGTAACACTGTCCAAACACATGCACACACGCACACACATACGCTGTGAAAAAGACTTGTAGTTGAGTACTGTCTCGCAGCCTCTGCTTCTCCCACACGATGCTTCCATCTCTCGCATTCACTGAGGGGGTAGAGGGCAAACAAACTCCCCGAAGCCTCCCCACAAATTGAGATGCTCTCCATTATTCCCATCAGACTTACGTCAATGGACACACACTGGCTGTAATGATTCTGACACTGGAAGGCATGGGCTGGAAGAAAATAGATAGCTCCAACAAAAAAACATAATGAAATATTACTGATATTTCTCTCAGTGTGGAGAAACAGTCTATGTGGGAAGTTTGCAGCAGGTTGGCATTTAAGACCGCCTTCAAGAACCATCCATCCATTCATTGATTTATTCATTAGTTCGTTCATTCATTCTCAACACCCTGGGTTTAGAAGCTTCTCTGAATGTTTTGTGGAAAGTCACACATCCCTTTGAAGCTTCTGATTATTGTTAGTTTTTGCTGTTAGAAGTTAATGAAGCTTGTACTATAACAACAGGTTTTTTTTTCTTGTTTGACAAAATTTATTCTCAAGTCTCAGCTTTATTTATTTCTCTTGCTTTTATCCAAACGATCCTCGTGCTATTACCTTTATATATTAAGAAAACCAAGAGACTAGAATCCCTCCCCCACAGCTCTCCACTCTTTGGCCAAGGAAGGATATACATGATTTCGATGGGGTCCATGGTGATTGGCTCGAACATGCTGCAGTCACACTTGTTGTCCACCACCACCATGAAGAGATTACTGCTGGGGATCTGCTGGATCACAAAGGACCTGCCAATCACAGCCAGAAACAAAGAGATGAGGAAGGAAGAGGAGAGGACACACGGGAGGTTGAGAGCTGGCTTGGCAAGTAGACAAGGCTCATGGGTATGATGTAAATTTCTATGTGTGTCAGAGGATTTGTGTTAGGAGTGTTCACATTCTCCCCTGGCAGAGGAGAGATGCACTGAAGAGAGTCCAGTAGATGCATGTGAAGAGGAAGACTTGTCTCACCGCCAGCTGTCAATAAACACACAGAGACACAGACAGACTCACACTAATAGACACACATATAAAGTGTACTTCTCTAACTCACTCCATCCCCTCCTCTTCCTTAGGCTCTTCCCTTCTTTTGTCTTTGTTATATCCTATCCAAGGCGAGCACCAATGAAGTGTTGCCGAATATAAAACACTCCAAAGGGAGACAAATGGGAACCACACTTTTGTGCTCATAGCTTCCCATGGCTGTGTTCTACTGGCCTGAAAGATCAGGCCTCGCCTCGCCCTCCTGCCCAGTGATTTATGACTGTGGATAAGCTTTATGAAGAAGAGAGGTCATAAAAATGATCTCTTCTTTCTGTCACCCTTTCGTTCTTTATCTCTTGCTTCTCTCCCTCCCTCTCTTCTGCCACAGCTGGGTGATTTATCAAGTTCACTGTGAAGCATTTATCAGACACGTATGAGTACACGCACGTGTGACTGAGTGAACACACGCAGATGTAAAAATATACACGCATACACGTTTTTGACTCTTGTGAAGGAGGACAGGAACTAAGACGAAGAGGGAGAGACCTGATGGATCAAAACAAAACCTCATATCTCTAGGAATATCTCCATCCTTTCTAATTCAATACCATGACCAATTTAGTCTGGCCACAAACAGCCTCCGATGGCTGAGTAGCACCAATCCACCGCACTCTAATACAGTTATTCCACCGTGACCAACCGAATCCAACCAAACCAGCCCAGCAAACAGGCCAAGCCAGTTCTAATCAGGGTAAATTAGGATCTGCTGATGTTTAATAATCTGTGCTCGGCCCTGCACAGCGCCTGGCCGGCCCAGCTCAGCCCACTGATAGAAAGCAGAGCAAGTGTTCTTGGAGAAAAGACTTAAACACATCCTGACAGCACAGCTGCTGGCCTTGAATATACTCACTGCTGGGAAAGGGAGCACTACACTGCATATGAATGCACATACACACACACACACGGATTTGACCAGTATGCACAGATTTACAGAGACAGACATCAATGCATACACTCTTGTACAAACACACAGACGGTATAAACAGATAGATGTGTTCTTGACATGGTCTCTTTGTGCTGTGGCTTCTAGTGATTTTGGCCTGCAGAGAAACGGACAACAAAGACATCCAATATGTCTCTTTGAGAGAAGATAGAGCATGACAGAGAGACAGATCGACCCTTTGAGTGACATAGAGACTGACAGCAAGAAAGATAAGTCAGCGAAAGAGAAAGAGATCAAGGTTTGGATAGATGTTCTGTAGTAAAAGATGAAGACAAACACCATGATGTGGTGACAGAACATGTCTTCTTCTCAAACTTCTGACAAAACATATCACATAATCTGAATCTGAATCTGATAAAAAAAAAAGGAGCTCTGCCTATCAACATGTTTTGATCATGAAGGAAAATGTTCAGTCTTTCCAGTGTCATCTTTACTGAAGCTCATTTTAGGGGTTAGAGCTATGACAACATGATATTAATTCACAGTACATTTGTAAGTTTGCATGCTTTGCTGTTAATGCTACACAGTGGCAAAGATTTTTTTCTTTTTGAAATTCTCTTGTGCTTAGTTCTGGCTAAATGCAAACTTTTTTGCACACACTTTTTTGTGTGTGTCCTGTAGAGAAGGTTCAAATTTTTCCAATGATTTAATCATTGCATAACTTAACCATAACCATAACTGCATGCACTGTATGGTTTTCAGAGATATCTGTCATCACAGTTGGGAAATGTGACCAGTAATTACTGTGTGTAATTTAACAATTACTAATTCAGTGAATTGAAACAGCTCCAATAAAATCTCAATAGACAGACTGGCAAGTTTTCAGAGCAATGCTGTCATTTTATTTCCATTTCTCTTATTACTTTTGGGGAAATCAGGCACCGTGATTCCAGCATTTAATTTATATATCAGGGGAATAGATAATATAGATAGATAACAGATATTTTAGATGTTTTTTTTTGACATTTTAGAGGTGTTTTTTTGTTGTTTGTTTTTGCTTTTTCTTTTTTTTCCCCACGTTTTTATATTTTTACCTTCAAGCAGCTTTGGATTGAAATGCAGCTTACATGAGAAAAATCATATTGTATATGTCACCAAAAAATCCAAAAGGGAACGATTTGCAAAGAAAGGTTTAATTCAAAAATTAACACAATTATTATAGCAATCTTAAATATGAGAACTTAATTTAACATGTGAAACTCAACACTTGTGAACAATTAAAATAATCAAAATAATACGACAGATATTCAGGTACCTCTCAAAATTATATAAACTGCTTCCATAAAGACTGCTGCACCAATTCTGTTTTTTTGTTGTCAAATACTGTCGTTTCTAAAAAGCAATTCTGGTCTGCTATTGCAGTATTTAAATCTGTTCAAAAAACTGCGTTAAAGAAACAAAACTTGACTTAGCATATCAGGAGTGACAGCTTCATAATATACACAGTTATCTCGGCAATACCATTATTATTAATGTTACCCTGGAAAAAGAGACTGATGTATTTCAAGAATCTCTAGCAGATGAAAGCACGTCTACATGTCCAACTGTGGAGCTGAAGCTGTAGCTCATTGCAACTTTGAACCTCTCTCATTTCGGGACATGTCTCATCTTGGACCGTTGAAGGAAACAAAAAGGAGCCTGTGGAGCGGGAGAATATATGACCACGAGTATTGTCGCTAATAGTCCCCTTGAAGAACTTTTCTGGTTAGAGACATGACACACTCTTTTTTCTAAATCTCATGTTACAGTCTAGAGAAGCTGGCAATGCATTAATGGAGGTTAAGTCATCCTATAGGGCCACTTAAACTATTATATCATTCACAAGATTACGATGTTTCTTGTGCTCTATCACTCTGTTTCATCCATCAGGAAGTAATAGACAAATACAAATACACACATCAGACACGCACACATGCACACACACAGTCAAACAGTACAGTAAAGAGAGGTTTAACAGGCAAGAGCTTAGGGTATATTTCCTAGAGCATAAAGTACACACACGTGTCCCAATGAAAATATGAGAGAAAGGCCTCAGTCAGCCTGTAACGTGAAACAGATGTTTATCACCAATATCCTCTATTACTAATATGAGCTATAAAGTTCCATATAACCGAAATAAAAACTCCATTTTACTTTGTCAAATTCATTGTGCTTTAAAAAAGATTTATTTGAAGGCGACATGTTGCTCAGAGCTCACAGCCCTGCCCGCTAATCCCGGTTCTGGTGTCATCATTGGAGATGAGGCCATTCCTCTCTGAAGCACACTTATGTCATGTGTGTATGTGCGGGTGGGTGTGCATGTCTGAGAAGGTGCTGTGCCTGCATGTGTGTGCATGTGTGTACAGTATGTGTGTGTTTGGGGGTCTGACTGCATCCTCAAACCTCATTTTACTGCTGGCACCCAGGGCAGTGGTTACCCTGCTGACCTTGTGGGGCTGTACCGGCAGCAGACACACAATGAAAACACACACACACACACACACACTCTCACACACACACACACACACACAGAGTTCTGAGCTTCCCTGGCAGTTCCACAGCTGGGAGCAATGAAGGGCCCATTGGAGGGATCCAGAGAACACCCCACAATTGCCTGACAGAAAAGCCCAAATTGTTAATGGGGACCACACTCATTTTCCCATTTTTAAAGGAAGCCTTTTTTCCACCTCTCTCTCTCTCTCTCATCTCTAAATGCCTTGTATTTAAAACTACTAGAGAAGAGAGCGAGTGTCTACATGTTTATCACTGATGGATTGTCTGGATAAAAGTGTTTTCAACAGACAACAAACGATTTAAATGTGTTTCTCGTTATCAGGGATTAGAGAGATAAAAATATAAAGAAGAGAGCTAACGGCATAATTCATTTGTCATTGTTAGCTTGTTTTATGAAGCGCAGCGGCCAGCTTATATCCAGCAGGTTTTTATTTTACAACAGACAGATTAGATTAGATTTTTGTTGATGTGTTAATTTATGTCGCCATGTGTCTGGTTGTGTGTCTCATACTTGATGCAGCCGTCACAGTCAACGTTGCCCGTGTTCTCTTTGATGGTTCTCTCTGAGACAAAAGCCGGGTACTCTGTGTCACACGGCACCTGCATGGTCCGACCCATCCTCTGACCTGAGGGCAGGAAGGAAGGGAAGGAGGGAGGCAGGGAGGCAAGTGAAGGAAGAAAGTAAAGAAAGATTAGAAAGGAAGAAAAAGTAAGTTAGACAGAAAGAGAAAGATGGGAAGAAAGAAGCAATGAAAGAAAGAAGGAGAAGAGGAAATGAGTCAAAGCTGGTGGGAAAGTCATGGAACATTCATTTCAAAGTCAAATATATACTTAAAATAGTTATGCAAATATATTGCAAGCTAACAGTTAAACACACCACATCCTTACAAACATACACGTTTGAAAGAAAGCAGCATTTCTAAACCAGAGCTGCCTCTTGTCCTGCTGGAGATATTTCCAGTGTAAATCTAGGCCAACCATTCATGCAGCATTGCTTGAACTCTCCTGCCACCCAGAGGTTTGAAACAATGCTACAGGATGGAAAAGACCAGACAAAAACCATTCAGTTTTAGGCCTGTTAAAGCTAATATAAGCCCAATTTGAATATTAAACATATACATTTAAATGCATGTCTTATTCTGTGAGGTCACTTTTATCAGAGTGCTTTACGCACATTTTTTTTTTTTTACATGACAGACATATTTCTAAAGATGGTGGATTATGTGTGTAACTTGAATGGAGTGGTTTAATTACTGCTTGTCAGCAGCGCGGCAGTACTGTGTGAAAAAAATGTGCGTGTGTGTGTGTGTGTGTGCGCACAGTTGTATATCAACTATATGCATGTGAGAAACGTGGCCTACACATATAAACGACTGGGATTAGTTCAGCTCCAGAGGCTGTGTAGATTGGGTTACGGGCTGCTAAGTTGGGGTGTTTCAGCTGTGTGTCACAGGCCTGTGTCTCTATTGTAAAAAGATATAGAAAGTGCTGCTAAGACCTGAGGCTAGCCAGCTGTGAAATTGTCTCGACTGCTTGGCGAGCAGCGATGCCCAGCTTCACTTCATTCGGGATAAGAGTGTGCAAGGAAAGCATTTTATAGACTTTCATTTTGTGGTTTTCTCTCTCACTCACTCTCTCTCTCCTCTCTCACATTCACATCTGAAATATTTTCATATTAGTTTTGGCAAGAATTAATACTACAATGTGATGCTGCTTAGTGAGGCTTTAATTTCAGACAGGCAAACAGTATTCAACACTCCATAAAGCATTAGGCATCCCAGAGTTCGTAGCTTGGCAGCAATCACATGAGAATGTGCGTGTGTTCATGGAAGAAAGTGAGACAGGAAAAGAAAGGAAAGACATAAAACCAGAGAAGGAGAGAAAGAGAGATAGACTGAGTGAGAAAAAGAGAGAGAAGCCTTTTTTTTTTCTCCTGTTACAAAACGGATATTGCTTCCCACCACTACCAATATGACACACATCCTTACAGGTCATAAAACCATCAAGTATAACCCCTCTGGACACACAAACAAATACAAATGTGTGTGTAGACAGAAGCGCGCACATGCACATGCACACTCACACTCACACGTGCACCCTCTCTCTCATACTGAGGTCACTTGAGGTAATCTTGTGTTCTGCCATTTTTACTTTTAGGTTTTGGATTGCGCCTCTTTATTCTGTTTTTCCAGTGGTCACACTGACTCAGACCGAGAGGAAATGGAGGGGAGATGGCGAGGATGAAGACAGAAGGTCAGTGCTGAGGACACTGGTTGTTTACTCTGTACGCAATGAACTTTGTTAGACGTGAACTCAAACGTTAGTATGAGAACGGACATGTTTGGGTCAGTGTATGCTTTTTATCTTTGTACTGTTCTATCAAATAGAACAAATTATAATTATAATTTACATTACATTACATTCACATTACATTATAGTACTTAAAAGAACAGTTTCATTCAAAAACTGAAAAGAAAAGGTTTTCTTTGGCAGATGCTAAATTGTTTTCTTCTTTTGCAGTATAACAAGTATAAAAAAAAAACAAAATATAAAATTGTTATTATATTATTTCTTCAGAAACAGAGAAAAACTAAGTTAGTTTAGAAGTAAACCCTCAGATGGTTAAGAATATGTCCATGTCCAAATGAAATAAATGCAATATAATGTAAAAGTAGTAGAAAATCCAAGAAAACATTTTTCTGTTCTTTCTGTTATTCTGTCTATTATTTTCATTTCATGTATGTTTGTTTTGTAAAGGAGAATATCTGCCATCCTGGTAATGAAAGCAACTGTTTTCAACCATTTAAAGAAAATCAAAGGTGAAAAAGTGTGTTTGTGAAAAATATAATAAAGTAATATTTTAATACATATTTTAAGGTATGCATATCAGTATGAATTTAGTAATTTGCAATGCAACTGTATTTATACAAATTACACAAAAGTGAACTATTTGCAAACTATTTTTCTAGCAATTGTCATATTAAGTCTTCATTAGAGCTATTAGTGATAATTATTTGAGGAACTAAATTATTATTTATTATTATTATTATTTTACACTTTATGCCTCTTATACACTGTGGTGATTTTTAACTACAGCATACATCACAAAAATATGATATTATTAGCTGTGTACATATGTATATATGTGTGTGTGTGTGTGTGTGTGTGTGTGCTTTAGATAGAGATAGAGAGAGAGAGAGAGAGAGAGAGCCGGCACATCCCAGATGAGTGCGTTCTTACCTTTAGCTGTGAGGTCAGAGTGCCACCAGCTGTACAAGTTGAACTCGACCAGGAATCTAAATATGGAGAAGACATCGACCATAAAAATACACTCCAACACATCCTTATACAATACATGCTGTTACTCTCTCTATTGCAACCATTTTTTACTAATATCACTTAGGTTTCTGCAGACATACAGAAGAGACAAATAGTTTATTTTTTATAAATGGTAACTAATTTGGCTTTAAGAGCAATCATACACAGATAAGGATCTTTGCTCATTGCCAGTCATCCTATTTGCAATTTTATCATTTTATGCCTTAGGTGCCTCTAAAACTTTCACTCACAAAAAAATGATTTAAAAAAAATGTAAAACATCTAGTGAGAGTTGTTTATTGTTATGCCTGCCGGACCATGCGGCTAAGTGTTCAATCTGACTCTCTTCATCTGAATAATGTGGGAAATGATCTTCAGTCTTGTAAAACATCAGTCTTGAGCAGTAGCTTTTAAAACAGGCCGGCCATGTTTTGATGATCTCATAATAAATTATTTAAGTATACAGATGGTTGTATTTTCTCACTTCAGTGCTAACCGTATACGGTTTTTTGAGTTAATTCTCCCCATATGAAACTGGACCTGACATCAGCTGTAATACCAAAAATAAAAACAATGTAATGAAAAATATTTGTAAAGAGGACAGTACTTTGGCATTTCCTAATTACAGATGTCAATATACTGGCAATTTTGACTATAAAATGACTATACATGTGCTTAGGGTGCTTCTGTATAAATTTCACATGTGCCTAACTGATGTCAATCACCTTCACACCTATGATCATTCTTTTTTGTGACTTGTGTAAGATGATATGTGTTTAATGTGATGGGTATTTATAAATTTGTTGAACTATAAATTTTACATAGAGTAGATACATTTCTGTTGGTCATATGTAATCATTTATATTTTAATTTGATAAAGCACAAGTGAAACATTAGAGGAAAATGAAAAAATAAATAAAAAACACAATAAAAACTCAAAATAATATTTTAAAGACAGAAAATTGACTTTGCTGTGTCTGACTGTAAAATTAAAACTGACGACTCAAATCTCCTATGATACACTGTGGTGACATCAGACCACCCAGGAAAACTTCATCATGTGGTATCACAGGAATACCCGTGCAGCAGGAAACATCAGGTAGCCATTACTGCTCATGTTCACTGGTGATCACATTGACGTACATGTGAAGGCACTGGTTAACAAACATACACTTGATGTATATACTCACAAACACACAGTTAACCTCAGACAGAAGAGGCCACCATATGAGTCTTCAACTAGAATTGCTGCCTTACGGTTGTATGCCTCCGCCAACTAGTCAAGTTGCAGTTTGCATCCATGTCTGTCCAGACTCATTATAATATATGTAATGAAGCCTTTGAAGGAATTTAATGACAAGTATTGAAGCATATTTTTTTTGGCTAAACTGAAGTTATCACTATATTGACATGTGTGATATTAATGAATAATTTCCAGTGAGAAACATACTGTTTTCAGATAGAGTCTATTTTTTATACACATCTTCAACCCGGGAGCACAGAAGATCTATACAGTCACCACAGTTTCAAGGCAGGCACCCAAGATTAGTGTCACAAATTCAGTATCCGACCAAAAGCACAATATGGTCACAATCACCACTTCTGTTCCTGAGTTACAGTGCTGAATAATGGCCAGAACCTTTGGATGAGAAATGTCATAATTTCATAATTTTATCCTGTTAATCATTTGCATGAAATTTTGTTCTAATTAGTGTCACAGTGACCTTGACCATTGATCAGCAAATTCTTATCAGTTCATTCTTGAGTTTGTGCTGTTTGAAGAATTCCCCGCCAGGCGTTGATGAGATATCACAAAAACATAATGCCTTTGGCCATGGTTGTCACCAGCATGGAGGCATAAAAACGTATGTATGAAGCATGCATGTGCTATAACAAACAGATACAAGCCACCCTCACATACACAGAAGTCTTACATGACAAGCTCGGTCAGAATCCACTTCACGGCTGAGAAGAAAGCAAAGTATGGCTGGGGAAAAAGAGAGAAAAAATATTCATGAGACACTAATAACACATAATATGTTGTCCCCACTTTCCATCACATGGAGCACAAACAAGGAGGTTGAACAGTGTTGAAAAAGTGCAGTACTCACATCCAACAGTGTGTGTCCACTGCCACTACTCTCTGAAAAGACCCAGCAAAGAGCCTGGTAGTCATACAGAGTGACTCTGTGTAGATAAAGATAGAAAAGAAAGGACATAGAGTGAGACAGAGATAAAGTGAGGAACACATAGAATGTCTTTAGATTTGACTTTTCACAATAATGCTTTTGTCAGGCCGATACAGCCTGGATAAGGTGATAAAAGTTTTGATTCACACATAGCCTCTACGATTACACGCCTGCGGGGCCATTTGGCCTGCTGTGTGGGAGCAGGAAGGAAAGATCCCACCTCTGCTATAACTGCTGCGTTACCTACGGATAATATATTGGATGGATGTGGCAAGAATGGGAAAAGGAAAGCAACTGAAAGCCGAGAGCTTCCCAAGAGGTTCCATAAAGTGATGTAGGAAGGTGGGTGTGTGTGTGTGTGTAGATGATTTGGGGATATTGAGGGGATATCAGAGGATTTAAGGGCTTAGTAGAGCCTGAGGGTGTGAGGTCTGGGTCCGTCTGGGTGAGGTTATTGAAGGGGTTCCTAACACAAAAACACACACACACTCACACACACACGCACGCAGGACACTCGTTCTCATAGCCTGCAGACAGCTTTCTGTATAAATATATAGTTGACAATACTTTGTTTCTTTGTGTGAACGTGTGTGTGAGCATGTGTGTGATGTCTGAGTGGGCCCAGTCTATCCGCAGCCCTGGGCAATGTTCAAACCTCAGTCACAGTGCTGGTGACACACAGCTCCAACACACCGCCAGGAACCAATTAGTGCTAAGCCAGGCCACATAATGGTGTTAGCAGCAAACTCAGACCAATGTAATATTTGTATATGAGTGTGTCTATGCACGGGGGTGTGAGCATGCCCTTCATTTGGCCTGCATGGGTGCATACCATCACTTTCGGCATGTTTATTGATTTATCTTCCTACTGCGTGTTTGAAGAGATGGATAATCCAGAAGTAACTGAATATAATTTCCCTACATTTGTTTTCATCTGCAATCATAATGCTGACAGATACATTAGAGCTGCCAATGTGCGCCAACTTTAAGTGGTGCACTTTAAAACATTTCTAATCTTTAACATCTTTAATGTTTTTTTAATCAAGACAGAAACTGCTCTTCAACTTAGCGCATTAATTCTCTACAGATGTTACTGGCTTCAGACAGATGGAACTGGATTCATTAGAGTTAAGATCTATAAGCTCTACTACTCATCATGCTAATACTACACAAGTCACATTATTCATTCATCATCGTACGTCGTCCTCAATTTCAAACAATCCCTCATCACCCGACAGTAGAGAGTCAGCGAAAGCTCTTTTAGGCCTCTTTGTTTTTACGAGTGGGACTGTAAACCATTTGCTGTCAGCTTCTGAGCTTCATCCCTATGATAAACAGGCGTGGTTGTCTCCTTGTGCGATGATTTGTCACCGATGATTTTTATATACCACGACAGCATGGCAAAAAATTCCTCACCCACGTCCCAAAGGCAGAACTGAATGCTGCAGTGTTGGAAATGTGGTTGTAAGCTTCTGTGCGAGCTAAATTTACACTTAACCGTGCAGCTTCGTTAAGTTAAGATTCCACAAACGTTAGACCATAAGAGTTTGACTCCACAGTCAAACTACAGTATGTGTCCGTCAGTGTCTGCTTCTCTGTATTTCTGCTCTGTAATTCTGGGAAAGGTATCCTCCTGGGTTAAATTTCCAAATTAATTGCAGAATGTCGCCGCCCACTGCTCCTGGCGTTTTCCAGGAGACACACTCTGCAACAAGCAGTATATGTGTGAACGTGTCTACATATGTGTGTGTCCGTGTATGTGTGACTTCAAGTTTCTCCTAATTCCTTCATTTCAGGAAAAGATTTGCTATAATCCCCTAACGGAGAACTCTGCTGAGCGAGGGGTCGGAGTTCAGCGCTGAATACCTCAACACGATTGGCCAAGTTAAGAGCTGTCAGCGCCAGGGGAGACATGCTCTCATTCTGCGGCCTGCCTGATATTATGCACATACATTTACACACATGCTCACACTCACTCACTCACACACACACACATGCACACACTCATACATACACTTGTGCTGGCACATACAAGTACACACTCATACACCCACAGACACACATGGGCGTGCAGTTTGAAATCCTTACCTCTTGAAAGAGCCCATCTGCAGAAGCTTACTCATTACAGCTCCCTCTGCTTCTCCAAAAAATTTCCCCGTCTGAGAGAGAAGGCAAAGAGATTTTCTTTAACAAAACAAGTCATAATAAAATGTTACTCACTTTAAGCACAATAGTGTTTCGATGGCTGAAAGCCCTTGCAGGTACAAAAACTGACACATGGACAGTCAAGAATATCCATAAGAGAAACCTTCAATTACCAAACCCTAAAGCATGCAGAAATGACTAAGTGGCTTTGGCCAAAGAAAAAATTCAGCGATATAGAAACACCTTCTAGGAACAAAACTAAGAATAAAATCTCCCACACAGAAAACTTCCCAAAGGCCTCATGTTCCAAATACACACAAATACAAGCTACAGTCTGCAAAAAGGTTAACCATCTCACCTCATAAAGCTGAGACAGGAAGCTTTTTTTGCCACTTGTTTATTCTGATCAACAGTGCAAAACTAACCAAACCAAGTTATATTTAATTCACAACTATACAAAAACGACAAAATTAGCAAGTTATCGTGTTTAAGAAGCTGCAAAGAGATGCTTGGTATTGTGGCTTGTATTGACTATTTCCTTTTTCCATCAATTGACTTATTGATTAATTGACAAGTTGTCTCAGCACTACTCACTGAGCTTCAAGATCCTAAGATTCCTGAGTGCAACGCAATGCATGACCAGGGTTTACCTCGAGCCTGTGGTGTGAAAAGGCATTACCTGTTCAGACTACCCCAAGCCAGGTGATGCCGCAGGGACAAAAAATACTAAATTATTAAAAGTTAGCCTTAGCATTAAACATTATCCATTATCAGACATGGAGCTGGGAGGGTGAACTACACCCTCCATCTCTCCTATCACATCCTAACTTTCGTGACACCTTGGAGGCAAAGAATCCCACCTCAGCTGCATCTCACCAGTGTAACCTCCTCACAGAAACAACACAACATGCCACAGCCTGGTAGATCCTCCAGCTCCCCCGCACAGCCCCACTCAAGACCTCTCACACATTCAATACAACATTTTGACAGATCACATTCATGCTACCTTGTTAGTTTATAACATTTTCCCTACATAACAACAATGAGACAAAACAACTTGACAAGTGTAACCCTAAAATGCTCCATCACCTCCAAATTAAGATCAAATGAAGGATAGGAGCCGGCAAGTGAGAGACACATGAAAAGAACAAGCAGGGGAGGGGAAGGGCACTGACAGCCAGCGGACTGGCTGCTGGATGAGCCAAAACCAGAATGACAGCATGTCTGGTGACAGCTAAGCAGAGGGTACATGCTAGGACAGCACCATGTCTCCTTGAGAGCAGTCTAAACAACAATATCATGCATTGGAGGCAGAAAAATGATTAGAAAACTGAAGCAAACATCTACCAGGGATTAAAATTCAAGCTCAGCTCTGGACCACAAGTTAATTACTGCCATGAATGAAAATCCACAGACAGTACATATGTTCTGACAGCTGTCATACAAAGACAGTCAAACTTACCATTCATTTACATACTGTACACATACACTCTGGTGTAATTAAGCCGACTTAATATAAATCATGGACCTCAAACTCACAATTGACTCACAATCTGGCAACAACACAAGAAGCTAATGTTGCTCATATCAGATACAGCTAATGGTTGTGTTTATTTTGTGGTTATTCTAACAATGAAAACAGGCTATTGTGCACGTATTATGCAATCCTTTCCATTGATTGTGCTTTATCTGGCACTATGTGTCTGTGTGTGTGCATGTCTTACCAGAGTATAGTCCTCTGCTACCAGAACGAAGCCATTGTTGTCAATTAGGTAGCAGTTAATATTCTGTTAAGTAGAAAACAGTTAAAAGTGTTAAAGCAGTTGTGAGAAGCTAAAGTGACAGAATCATGGAGGGTTAGTTGAAAAAAAAAAAAAGAAGGCTGACCGACCTCATCATCACAGCTTATGGAGCATTTCCCATCTAGTGCTGCACACTGTAAGATAAAAACAAAAAAAAAGAAAAAGATATTTGCATCTACTGTATTTGGATGTCACACCAAATATTTAGGCTGTTTGGCAAAGAACATAGATCGCTTCTGTCGGCTGAAAACCTTTACTGTCTCCCAAAATGATTTTAAAATAAATACATGGAAAGAAACAGACTGATGACCTTTATGTGTTAAAAGTTCCATTGGTCCAAGTTTATTTATATAAACTTCCAAGTTTCATTGGTCTTTGAGTCATTAAATATTCACTGGAACAAAAATAGCATAAAACAAATGATGATTTATGTAAAAGCAAATATGTGTGGTACAAATTCATAACTATGTGTAGGAACAAAGTGGTTAATGTTTTCCCTTTTGACTTTATTGACCTTTAATTTGTATGTATTTTTAAACTGCTTTGGGTAAGCAGTGTAATTGGCTGAGTTACAATAGGTTACTTTGGTTAACAAGTGTGTTTGTATTACACGTGTGAACATGTGTGTTCATGCATGTGTACCTGTCTGCTGGCTGTCCAGAACTTCTTTTGAAAGAACTCCAGTTTCATCTGGATGCCCACAGCTGAAAGAGAGACAACACAGTCGCTGAGGTGTGTCAGCAGGATGTGTGTGTGCTCTCTGCATGCTGAAGCGCATTAGCACGATAATCTTTATCACAACACAAGTCATTTCATTAACCCCAACTGAAGGAAAAGCAAACAACTGCTGGACAAAATGGGCCATATGGGCAATTACACCCTGCATCAGCTTATTTTTCTGGAAGGCTAAACGTGTGTTAGTGCATCTGTAATACTGTACAATCTACACACATCTGCACAGATGCCGCTAACCACACTCGAAATGCAGTTTCACACGATTCTAAACCAGACCCCTTTTTTCTGTGCCCACATGAAATCCATCCCATTCCTCAGTCTGCCTCCCTGTTGTTATCCCAACAAGCATTTCCAGAGTTGGTACACAGAGCTGCTCTCACTCCCTTAAGCCTCATCCCAGCAGGTCTCTAAATGCATAGATCTGACCAGAATTCCTTGCCTGGAAAAAACAGTTGCTGACATTAAATATGTCAACTTTTTCAGAGTTGGCTGAGGAAAGATTGACACATTCACCACAGGCTTTAGCTTCCCTCCTCTCCTCCCCATCCACCCTCCCACTACCCCCTGCCTCTAAGACTCAGAGGACCCTAGCCTTCTCTCAGTGGGGGTTTGCCATGCTTTGAGGGTGTGTAAGTATTTCCAGGAGCAAAATTTGGAGCTTCATCCAAATGCAGATCCAGCAGCCACAGGTAGTAAATTAATGGAAGAGAAAGTGGTATTTGGATAGATTTAACAGACAACATTTTTAAGGGGGCAGACCACACTCTTCATATAAAACACACACACACACACAAACAAACAAACAACAAACAAACAAAAAAACACCAAAGGAAGAAAAACACTGCATACATCCAACAACCTCCAAAAAGAAACGTGTGCCAGTGCAGCAGGTAATAGACAGCAACAAAATATAGGCAATAGTGGAGAATGTCATGGAATTTATTGAACTGAATGACCAACCCCCTTTTTGTAGATAAAACATGATGTTTTGACACTTAACAGAAAAAAAAAATCAATCCTGTCTACAGGTTGCCAAACACATATTTAACTTCCAAACTGCAGATCCCCCACATCTGCACACTAAAACAAGGCCTTATTCATGTATGTTATATTTGGGAGGAGGTATCTGACAATTTATACATCATGCTTTTAGATATTCTTAACTTTCCCTGACTTAATTGGTAAATAATAAAAAGGAAAGATTTGTTCAGATTGGTATCGATAGCACTGTTAAATATCTAATTCTGTTGCGACACCGGTATCAGAAAAGTGGTATCAAGACATATATTAATATAATATTATATATATATAATATAAACTAGCATTCTGAGTCTCGTGCAATGCTTCAGTAATGGCATATTTGTGTGACTGAGTTGTTCATATACATTTGAATGTAGAGAAACACAGTGTCTTAATGAGAGATACAATGAAATGAGTCTGCATACAGATTGGATCCAAATAACAATAAAAAAAATAAAAGACTGAACACATCACTGGATGTCAACATGTGAAGGGAACATTATCAGCGGGAAATATTCTACTGGTTGGCAGTTCTTTTAGCGCGACTGCATGTCTGCGTGATTGTTTAAGTGCAGTGGGGTACCGCTGTGGCCTGTTTTAGCCTTTGCCCAGAGAAACAGGTGCAGATTATCCCATCATAAGCTTTGCCAGATCCTTTCAGCAGCCCACCATTTCTACACCCACATGGAAAACCCAGGAGGAGAGTCTAATTTAAGATGTTGGGCATCAGCAATGGAAACACACATGGTATGAAACCAGGGAGAACCTAGATCATTAAGCCAATAAAAGATAAAAGATCATTCACTCTAAAAAAGCTGTAAAAACAAAGGGAATATTGTGAAGGAAAAAGATAACAGACTGTGAATTCTGAAACATTACACTTTCAAATAATTAGAGGATGTAAGATTTGGAGGCACAGCTCATCTGAAAGTTGAAATATCACATTGATATCAAATGGTAAAACACATCTGCTCAGCAAGGAAAACAGTTCATGGAAACATAAATCCACTATGAGCAGTGCTGCATAAAATGGTATTAGAGGTTAGAGGTGTTCTGATGTTGGCTGGTACCTGGAAGTTGGCTCAGAACAAAGACAGAAGCCCAAATCTGTCTCACTAATGCTTGGGAATTTTCTGTACGGGGGAACATTTAATTTCCCTAGGTATGATTTAAGATCTTGGGGGTATTTACGCCCTGAGCTGCTTTTATGAGTTCAAAGATGAAGAGACATCAAATCCACTCCAAATCCCCACCACCACCAATCTCCTATCAGTGCAATCCCAGGCAGGGAGAGATGACAACCGCTTTAAAGCCTGCAGACAGTTGGGATTCTAATAAGGATTGTATAAATATATGCATCCACTACCACAAGGGTGCATCCAAGTCTGTGTATGCAACATAGCAAGGGCAATTATGATGGTGCACTGTGCATGTGTGTTTTTCTCTTTGTTTAAGTGTTTGTGTGTCCATCAGTTCAAATCCCAGTGATCCAAAAAACACCTCCATACAAGCGTCACAAACACACAGGGCTGTCTGGGAGAGATGTAGTGATTTGCAAATTTGGTGCAGCATTTGTCCAGCAGCGTAGCTCCACGGCAGCTACACAGCGCAGGGGCGGATCATGTCAAGATGCTGAGCAGCATTCAGAGGATGGGCAGAACAGGAGGCTGTTGTTAAGGATGCCAGCAGTCTACAAGACTTAGGCTCCTCTGACCTTTCCTCCCTGTGTGTTCTTGTTGATACAATACTGAGACTTGACTGTTGGGACAAAATCCAGACAAAGGATTCAAATGTTTTAAAAAATGATCAGGCAGTTCATCATTTTGTTGTTAAAAAAAAAAATCTATCTGTGCTGGCCAAATCTCAAATATTACTTTCTGAAAGAGTCAGAGGATGTAACAGAAACAACCATATCCAAATCATGCAAACCATCGTTGTATTTTGCCCTTAAGGCTTCAATGTCACATGCATTAAATGCGTCACATGAAATGCATGAGTCACATGATGCTAATATCTGGCATTGTGGTTGGAGGAGGAATAATAGGGCATTTTCTCTGTGTCTCTTTTTTGTAACTCGATGTTTAACATTTTTAGACGTTGCAGCACAAACACGACAGACTGTCTGGACACATCAGCCATATGGGCTTTTAGCAAATACAAAGGTGTCATCACACATTTGAGGATGTATTTGCCTGTGTAGGTGTACATGATTACTCAAGTGTGCAATGAGAGCGTTGATGCAAGTGTGTGTTTGTGTGTGTGTGAATGCACACAGGTGCAAACCCCTATACATGCATGTTTTTCAAAGCCACTTCATGAGTGCATCAATTGCTTAAAGCTAATATCTTCACACATTTACCCCAGTAAATCAACTAAATATAACCTGGTGACACATAGTGGCTTCAGTTTTTACTATAAATGACAGAATGAAAATAATTGTCATGCCCTTCAGCAGAGGAAAGGATATAAATATGGATGGACAGGGGGGCAAATAGCAAGCCAAGGTCAGCTTGTAAGCTTGATCATATTCATCGTTAACAGTGATTCACTCATTAATCTCTTTCTGTCTCTACCTTTGTTCATTTTTTGCTTCTCCTTGAAGCGTCCGATGAGCCCATATGAGCTTAACAGTCAATCCATTTACATACAAAAAAAAAAAAAAGGAAAAAAAAAAAAATCCATGTAAATTTATTGCAACAGCTTAATATCCCACTGTGTGCATGTGTGTGTGCATTTGTGCGTTCTGTGTTGCTGTGCTGGGGGCGTGTTCTGTCAGCCCTCCTGCCCACGGCTCATGCATAATATCTTCAGAGCATGCCACAGCAATGGGCATCCTCCGAGCCTGTTAGGTGCGTTCGAGTGTTTGTTTAGACGCACTACAATCCGGATCCAGATCTAATTTTGTCTCGTTCAACTCTTGCCAGAGCAATGGGAGGTAATGTGAATGTCAGTGAATGTGTGTGTGCTGTGATTTAAGAGGCACAGCTGTCCACTGGGAGATGACACACCATCCCACTCACCAATACAACTGGGGACAGTGAGAGCAAGCAAGCAAAACAGAGAGAGAGAGAGAGAGAGAGAGAGAGAGAGAGAGAGAGAGAAAACATGTTGATTTTGATTCAACAGAGGAGCAGAAATTAAACAAAATCAAGCAAGAGAACAGGTAAAGGAGAAACACAGGCAAAATAAACAAAACAAAACAAAACAAAGCATGAAGAAAAATACAACAGACAGAATGAGCGGTTGAGAGAGAGCCACACAGAGAGATACAGAGCGAGAGAGAGAGGGAGAGAGAGAGAAAGAGAGAGAGGCAGATCTCCCTAACTCCAGTGATTCCCAGACTGGCTGGCTGGCAGTAAGCTCTGTGCTCTGATCTGCCCGCTCTGATGGGGTTTCATGCCCGTGCAGGTAGTATTGGGGGATCCTGAGGACAACACAGGTTTTTGGTGCTGATCTGCTGCTAATTACCACCTACTGACCATATCAGCCTACACAGATGAGAGTCAGGACAAGCTAATGTCAGCCTTACTAACGGCAAATGGATCTTCAACCAATGACAGTTACTAGAGTCCAAAAAGGGAGCTAAAAGAACAACAAATGCGAGCGGCCAAAGGACGACTGGCAGATATGAGAGGTAGGAGCTCCATGTGCCTGCATGAACACATTTGAGTTTACGTGTGTGTATTTGTATATGGGCATAGCTATCAGATGCTGAGACTAATATGTTGTATAAATTGTTGTATAACTGAGTGATGATAAAGCACTTGCTCATAACAGTTCCTGAAATAAAACAGGTGCAACTTTACATTCACACTCTTAGGTTTATGGTAGTACATTAACGTTGCCCCTGAATGCTTCCTGTTGCAAATAGGTATTGACATTGGTGCTGAGCTGATTTAAAGTGCTACTTGCTGTGGGTTATGTGTGCATGTCATTACAAGCTTCTCTGTGTGTACTTTGGGCTGGAGGGACACATCAGAGCAAAGAGCCATTCCCCTGCGCTGACCTCATTCCAGAGCTGCTGTTACAACGCTCCACTGAGCTGATGCTCTGTTTATGTGTTTCTATGTATGCACTGTATGTATATGAGGTTGTTTATGAGTAAATGTGCACATGTATAAGCCGATGTGATCAAATGCATTCTTGCATACACATACTCTCATTTCATTAGCAAGGGTGCAATTAACACAGGGCTTTGCACTGCAGCGCACTAAGTCTCAACCCAACCGTGTTCTGATGCTTTTTTTGTTGAAGCGAGCAACATAATATCATAACAACAACACTGCCAAGAGTCACTGTACCAAACTAACTGACGAATTGATGTGTGACGAAAGAGTCAATTAGAATTAGGCACTTGTAAAAAAAGTACTGAACTAATTTGCACCAAACTTGGTGAAGGAATGGGGCAAGGGCCAGAGAAATCCAAATCAATCCAAATTTAGTGCCGATCCAGTCAAAGGGGAAGAGCCAGGACATTTTTATGATTGTGAGACAATTTTCTAAAGAAATAATATGTGGATCTTCATGGTTAAAAAAATCTGACATTTTTGCAGTGTTGAGATCTTTGAATTTGTAAAATTTGGTGCAGACGTGTGTAGGGTTGTTTGGCCTTGGCAGAGGTATGCGCTCTAGTGAGTGCCATTCTAGTTTGATTATTACTATTAATAGCTGCGTAGTGTTTCCTAATATGATTCTGGAGTATCAGGTTGTTGTGAGACTCAAAGCTGCCTCAGGGTAAATTAGGTGAAGATTCTAGCGAGATGTCGCCCAATACAGGAAAAGATTAAATACATCCCATTTGAGAAAACATTAAATATCACTAGTAGGGAAAATGGCTTCTGAACTGCTCTGAGAACATTTTAGCTGTTGTACCTATGGAAACAAAAACATGGTGCAGCTTATCCATCTGTTCAGATCTATGAGTGTACCTTGTGAACTAGCTACATTCCCATGCACCAGTCTGTGCTTCATTTCATTGAGCCTCGAGCTAGTCCAGCCAATGCTATAAATACTGCTGTAATGTTCCAGAAGGAATGGACATGTGAAGTCATCTCAAAGGGAATCAGACACCCAATATCTGCTGTGTATGGATTTGTGTGTGGGTGGAGTGTGGGTGAGGGGTTATGAGGCTTTGGTGAAGTCACCAAGGGCCACTGTCTAAGGGGGGTGGGAGGTAGGAGTTGGCATATTAGTAATAAGTTTACTGTCTTGTTTATTATAAAGGGAACTGTGCTATCTGAGAAAAAGAAAAGGGGACTCCATTTCCTTCTAAAATCATATTTATGCCAAAACAATCTGGAAATCTATTTGCTCACTTACATAAATGTCTCTTTTTGGTGATTAAGGCGTTTATCTGCTTCAGTGACATTGCCCAAGGCAGCTGAATGTATGCAATTATGTAATAGTAATCCAGTGCACTGCTGAAAGAGATCACATCTTTAGTCAACTATAAAATCAGAAACAAAATATATGTGTAGCTGTATTTTTTCATACATGAATATAAATACTCTAAGCATACTGTACTTTTAGATGTCTAACTTATTATTATGTCACCCTGTCTCCACAGTGGTACTCGTGTGTGCTCTCCTACCCCTCCTCTGCTTGTCACATTCCTGTCCAAAGGAGTGCAGCTGCAACAGCAACACCAAAGTAGTAGACTGCCGGGGTCAAGGCCTTTATGACATTCCCCGACGACTGCATCCAGATACGCAAGAACTGTATCTCCAAGATAACCGTATCAGGGGGCTGGGATCGATGGCTTTCAGAGAAATACCCCTTGTCCGCATTCTTGATCTATCTAATAACTCTATAACATCTATTTCACCAACTGCTCTGCTGGGTCTCAGGACTCTGCAGCGCCTCAGCCTAGCCTACAACAGCCTGAGAGAGCTTGACAAGCGGTTGCTCGGACCTATCCGCTCGCTTTCACACCTTGACCTCTCACACAACAGGTTAAACAACAAAACTGGAACACATCAAATCTGTTATTTGTCCCTTGTTGAACAATAGCCACTGTGAACTTCACATCACTCATTGCATCCTTTCTTATTTCCCTGTCATGTCCCTTCCTCTCAGCCTGTGGGGTTTGCCTGGAGCCATGGGGGACAGTTTGAGAAACCTTAGCCACCTGGGGCTAGCACACAACAGGCTCACACGGTTGGACCGCTCCCTGTTAGAAGCCCTGACCCGGCTGGACAGCCTCACGCTACGAGGCAACCCCTGGAGGTGTGACTGCCAGCTCATAGGCCTCAAACTCTGGCTGGAGACCTACCTCTTTAAAGGTTAGACCACTAGTAGCTCTAGGCAGTGGCTGGGGAGTATCTGCAACATTTCAAACCTTCATCCATCACAATGCCTTTCCTTCTGGGCACAGTAATAAATTATGCCAATATTTAATTATGGTAATGTTGACCTTTAACACAAGAAAGTATCCTAAAACTAGTAGAGCAGAAATGGCTGGACTATAGTAAATAAAATGGCCGGTTTACATAATGATACATACATTTGTTTATGTATTTTGCCCTTGGAGAGACTGGCACAGTGGAGTTAAGGCAAAGCTAAAAGGTTTGCCCAGTTATCAAATGGTGGAAAAAATGTGTCTCATGTTGTTTGGTTTACAGCTGTACTCCTGTACAATGTAGTTGTTTGGCTTCTTACTATCATAAACATCTGATGACTACTGCTTGGGGAGGTGTCCACATGCATGTCAGACCCATACTGCATAAAATTACAGTGTTGATTTACAACATTAACTGCAGTCTTTATTATGACTCTTGGTTCATTTACATTGACTGACCTTAAAGCTTAGCAATAGGTGCTATACATCAACAATAATCTCCTGAATAATGTGATATTTGGCACTTGCAGTTCTTACAACTATGGTGATGATCTCTACAACCGGAGATAGCTAGTGTATACAAAGTGTTTAAGGGTTAAACAGTCAACTGCATTATTTTCCATGCTAGATCAACCCCTGCTTGCATTAGATAACAAAATAACCACTGTACAGTGAAAGCTAGGCTCGCTTGGAGTTGGCTGGCCCGCCTACATTCCTGTATTACCCTGACACAGCTTTCGTCTTAAAGACTGAAAATTCTAATTACTGCAAACCAGAACAATAGCACCCAGATACAAGGATGTATGCTTAATAGAAAGCCTGTGGTTAATCAGGCAGGAGGAAAGAACGGGGCACGCTTGACATGAATACAGAGAGAGATGAATAATAAAGAGTTTTATGGCACACACAGAGGACAGCTGATGAAGCCCTAACTCAACACTTTCTCCAGCAGACTCGATTCATTCAGCTCCAGTGATCCAACAGAGACTCTATTCGAGCTGTTAATCGTGTAACACTTGCTAATAAGGCCCATTAAAGTAACTCATTACACCCTAAATTAATAAATATCTTAAGTAATGGGTTGGTTGAGGCTCAGGTATGATAATTATGATTGTGGCCTCCTCTGTAGAAAGCTGCCAAATAGGAAATGGTCAATTAACAGCAGGTAATGTGCTTGTAATACACAACAACTGACTGTTGCATGACTCCCTGTTCATTCCTGCCCCTCAGTCTGTCTTTTACTATCACTCTCTGATTGAACTATCTATCTGTAATCTCAAGGTGGAGTGGTGGATGAGGTGCTTTGCGCCCAGCCAGAAGAAATGAGGGGTAGAGACCTGCAGAAAGTCCCTTACCAGCTCTTTCATGCCTGCATGACCACAAGCTACCACTACCTGTTTGCCAACATACACCACCTAGAGTCCGAGAGGCTACTGCGAGGCCACACCCATGGCAACCACGCTCATCCCTCTAGCCACGCTCTCCATGTCCCCATGGCAATGGGGGAGGGCTTTGGTGGTGGGGGAGGAGGAGGAGGAGGAGGGGGAGGGAGCATGCCGGAGTGTGAAACTAAGCAGAAGCATCGGCCTGTCAACTTGCGCCACGCTATTGCCACAGTGATCATCACTGGCGTAGTGTGTGGAATCGTGTGTCTGATGATGCTGGCAGCAGCAGTGTACGGCTGTGCCTACGCTGCTATCATGGCCAAATATCAGCGGGAGCTAAAGAAGAACGAGGAGTTGGCAGCAGTGCAGGGGGCAGATCATGCCACAGCAGATGAGAAGGAACCACTGGAGAATGCTATTGCCTAGGAGATGATAACCTGAACCCTGGACTTAAAACCTGGGCTTCATCCCTTTAACCTAATCGTCTCTGGATGCCATGTGTGTGCTTGTACATGTATGTTTGTGAGAAAAAAGATGAGAGAGCGAGAGAGAGAGATTGAGATACTTTATGTATGCGTACTGTATGTTCACCTCATTTCTGAGACTTGGGTAGCTAAATTCCACAGGTATTTGACTATGCACTGATGACAGTATCTTCTACTGTATGAGGGTTTGAGGGGTAGGCCAAAGAATTCAAACGTATCAATTCCATTTTGTCTGAGATGCATATCACAACTAGGGACAAATTGCTATATATTTATAATTGTGTATTTGTAGGTATAGTAGTAGATCTCTGGTATTTAAAAACGGATTTCAGAATTTGGTTGTCTTTTGGTTGTTGTTTATAATTTTGAGTCTATTTTTGAGGTCATTTTGAAAACTCATAGTAGGCAGCTGCTGTCTGTTACGTTTTGTTCTAAGTTGCTTGTATCATTAACGTGAGTGTATGAGAAAAAGGATGAAAGTGTTTGTGTCAGTGTTTCATTTGTGCTCGAGTGTGTGTGTGTGTGTGTGTGTGTGGAGATGTATACTGTATGCACATATTTATAGAGAGTTTAAGAGTCTGTGCCTAAAAAATGTGATATAGTTTTGAGGAGGAAACATGTTTTTCGTGAAGGATATTTTTCTGACAGCTGAGGTGAAGATGGGAAATTCGTTGAAGCAATAATGAAACAAACTAAAACGAAAACAACAACAAAACCTGGACTCAGCCTTGTTGTTTTTCTATGACTTTATGGGTTCATTAGTCTGAATTCTCATCCTTCTGCACACAGTCACACCCGCACACACGCAAACATTTAGAACTACAGTTTTTGAAATTGAGTCTTGTTTGTGAATTAATGCTGATTACATAATGGTAGTCATGTCCTTCAGTATGTATTATATAAAATAAAGGGAAACATTTGAAATGATTATTGTATGGATACTGGTAATTAATTAATCATGTTAAATAATCTGACAAGGGAAATGGTGAAGTTTACATGTATTTCAATTAGATTACTGTGGATTATACAGTACTTGGTATTACTTTAATAATTTTATTAAGTTGGATGAGATAAATTTGAATATACAATGTTTGTGTCTTTGACGTTTTCCTTCGTGGATTTTGCCCAACCTTGTTATTTTTTCTAATAGAGTTCACTACTACCATTACAAGGGCGTTATGAAGTACTCTGTTATATAATGCAATATCAGGTGTCTGATAAATCTAAGTTTTGTCTCTTTATTAGTTTATTATCAGTACAATGTTAAAGAGAGGACATTCAGGGAATGTTTGTACATCATTTTCATTATCCATCTATTGATAATTAGAAATCACAAGTGATTTTTAGCTTACTCAGAGCAATGTGGGGGCACATGAATGTACACAGATGCCTTTGGTCTTAACGCCTGACCTGACTTTCATGGCTGTGTGTATATTGCGGCAGCAGACTCACTGCACGTGGCTGAGGATGTGACCACAAACACTGACACATACACACACATACAGAGTCGTGTATGTACGCACACGTTAACATTGTGACTCAAGCGATGTCTGCAGGGGCCATGGCGTGTGATGTCATCAGCCTGTCCTGTTAAGTTAGTGTATTAGCGTATTCACAAGTCTACAGCTCAGTGGAGCGCAGAGCAGTGAAAACTGGCCCTAACCGGCCCACACTAAATTTGCATTCTTGCCTACATCTCTCCTCCCATCTGACTCTCTTATATAAAATCATCGTTACATACATCCCCCGATCTGACAAACATGACTGTTACTCTACATCAGCACCCACTGTAACAACAGAATCTTCATAAATCCTTGTTACTGATTAGTCATTTGGATTTCTGCTAAACAGGACTTGAGAGGACGATATTATCTTAAAAGAACAGTGATCAAGTCAACAGTGTCAGATAATACTGTGGGCTGGTGTAAACTGTGGGCTGCTTGTGTGCTGCTTGGCTAGAAATCTGATGAATACTCTATGTGCATGTGTGTGTGTGCGCGCGCTGTGGCACCACACAGACTCTCCCATCTCTTGTCCTTCTGCTCCAGTGGTTTCCCCCAGGCCAAGAGTACCCACAATGCACTGCTTTCATGTCAACGCATGCAGGCACCGTGAAATAATTTTCTCTTTCTTTGCCCTTTTATTTCCTCCCTTATTTTATCACTGCTTTTCCAAAAGATTCTCCTCTTTTTTTTCCTTTTCTTCACTTTTTCTTTCCTCTGCCCACATATTTTTCTGTGATTCCTCTGCTGGCATTTTTAGCCCTAATCTGTTGACAGGAGAGCTTGCATAGATAATCATCTGAGAGGGTTTTTAATATGAAGCAAAAGCTGTGCTCCACATTGATCCTGGGTACATATGTTGAGAGGTGGAAAGGAATGCAGTACTCCCGACCTCTTCATACTGTACACAGTATACTGTGTATACTGTAGCAAGAGTAACTTGCTCATTTAAGACATTTGTACTGTCAATGTAGAACACAGTAGGAAAACAGGACTTCCAAACGCATAAAAAAGAGGGATAAACATGAAGAAAATTGGAGGCACCTTACTGCAAGCATGGCCGCCTGAGGAACAGCACTCAGCCAGACACCAGATACTTATCTGCATATTTTAGCGATTTCATATGTTTCTATTTTACTCAGTGTATCAATTTCTACACATCAGAAGTTGCAATAAATATTCCCTTTTTTGCAAACAAGGTCCTGCCAACTTTCTTCATATTAATTATCATTTTTGTCATGTCAAAAAAAACAGAGAACAGTGACTGAAAGTCATCTTGTACATTTGGGGGGAGGCGGGTAACGAATCACAACTTTCCTAAATATAATACCATAACTACTGTGAAACCACCGTCTGTTTCTAACCTCACACTTTCTTTGCCATTTCTTCCACTTAGTCTGTTGCTCCTTTCCTCTGTAAGCAAGATGATGGCTAACAGAACAAGGGCTGCACTTCATACCATCAACTTGCTGATTGCACCAAGTTGCATTATATGGGCGTGACATTGTGGGGCTTCTGAGTCACCAGGACGTGCGATGAGGCCGGCCACAAAGAAATCCTCTTGGCCACAGTATGCCTTAAATAAGCATAGAGGCAAAAATGAATGCACAAAAAGGCATTTATGAAACTGGCTTCTATTAATATATTTAGGCATAAATATTCTTGGATGCAAATGTCCGTGCTATGTTGCACTCTCGCCTTCTCCTGAGCATATGTTCAAGCAGGGGCAGGACCCACTGACAAAAAAAGCAGAATAGCCAGTATATGTGGGCAGTGAGTGTTTCAACTCAAAAAGTGGAAAATAAGTTCGGGTGGACAACTGTAGACCAGGAAAACAAAGCCTAGCATAGCACAGTGGCGTAAGGAAGAGAATATTACAGCTTCTGTCAATGTAGAAGTGTGGTAGTGTGTGAGAGAAAGAGCCACTTGAGTTCCCACTTACCCGCAGCTATGGGTGATTTCCTCTCATCCAGAAGCTGAATGGCAGTGCTGGCCAATACAACACTCTTGTTTTCTGATCCTACGCCACACACATAAGCACACAGAAACACAAGACACACAGACACACACACATACACTGAGTTCAAATCACAGTCATATCATAATTTCTTATATTAGTTCTGAACTGACCACAGGGTGATTGGAGAGAGAAACACTGAACATAAATACCACAGAGTACTATTTAATGGCTGTAGCTAACTGCCACAGTCCTGAGAGGAAGAGTGCATCCAAGGCAAGTCCGTCGAGTAAATAAGAGGCTCTCAGATCACTTGTATTAGCTGGCACTAATGGAAAGCCTGAGGCTGAGGACAGATGGGAACACGTTCTCCCTCTGGAGGAGAAACCATTTCTTAGAGACATGGTTCAACTGACTATGCGTGAGGTGCCTGCGTGTGTGTGTGCGTATTCGTGTGTTCTGGCCAAGTCACTATGGAAAGGGCTGAACCTCTTCCTAAAGTATCTTATTTCAACCCACAGCAATCAGTCCTTTCCACAAGAACACAGCCCAGAATTAATAAGAGAGGAAGGGGAGGCAGAGATGCATGGCGAGAGAAAACGACCAAATATGGCTAAAAGAGGAATAAAGGGGATGGAGGACATTTAAAAAGTTCTTTGTTTGATAAATTACTATATAACTTTGCATTTGACAAACTGTAAGCTTGTTTTGAACTACCTTATAGTAGGTGAGTATGCGTCCCTGAGCACTTGCACTACTAGTGGCTACTGTGTAGAACTACAAAATAATTCAAAAGTGGTACCTGACTTCTGATTTCTAAACATTTGTGAACTAGCAACACATCTTTCAGAAATCAAAACGTACAACTAACCTGTGTTGAAAGGTAGAGAGTAGACAAAGGTACCAGGAACTTGTTCTGCCGCCCTTTTGTACCACAGGGGAAAGTGATCGGCGTTGAACACCCCCTCTTTGTCTTCGGCTGTCAGGAAGTCTCTTGAAGCAGACGGGAAACAGAGGTGATGATACAAATGATTCATATGCAAAACATAGGATGTGCATTTTGGAAGTGTGCACACTCTACATTTGTGTATACATACATATAAACTACATACTGAACATAATGCCAGCATACTTACTGGTTTGTAAGCTCATCAGGCACCACAAACAGGTTAATTCTGGAAAGGCCTGTTCTTGTGCCCAGGTAGGCTATCTCCACTCCTTTGTCAGAGTTCCTGTGTATTATGACAAATAGATAGCCTACAATTGCGCACAATTACGCAGCATGTTTGCTATCAGCACAATCAAAACAGAAAAAAAGCTCTCACAAGAGACTAGGATTTTTGGTTCCTTCGATAACATATCAACAACAATAAGAACATGGAAAAAGAAGAGTGACATACTCAGACTTATTGAGTACGAGGCTGGTCCAGTAGGCCTCCAACGGGGCAGTCACAACTGCATCAAAGAGAACCTCCTGAATCAGCTCCTTGTCACCTAACAAAGCAAAAAAAAATGTATATTCTTTAACAGAAAACATCAGATAATATCAGTTAAGGAAGGTGGGCTGTAGAGGAGTTTCACTAACATTGTAGGTGCGGTTCGTGGCCACTGAGATAGAGTTTGATCGCCTCTATCTGGGACAGGTAGCGGTGCTCTGGGTGCTCGTCTGTATTGCAGTATGTCCTGTCATATCACAAGATTGGACAATACAGACATTTCTTATTGTTACATAACACACAGTGACAGATAGTTTCCTTTCAAAACTGAATTTTTGTAGCTGATTATTGAGGATCTGCTCAAAATTGCATAAACTATTTAATCTCTGTCCAGTTGCTTTCAGTTGCCTTTTGATTGCGGGGCATCTACAATGACTAAAATGTGAAGTAAAACAAAGATGGTTTTCCCATTTACAAGCATTAGTTTGAAAAGCATTTACTGTAATCTATTTAAATGTTGGTTCTGAATCCTGCGACCACAAGTCATCAGATGACACAAAACATCAAGTCAAAGTCTTATAAATCCCAAAGTGGTTGTATAACTGTTGTATTGAAGCAAAACTATAACTTTGTTTGATTTTAATAATTTGGCAGTATATTTAGGATAAAGTCCAAACATAATGTCATTTGGTATATTGTCAGAGCAGAACATACAGTTATGTTGTTCTTACCACTCGTCTGCCAGCGCTACATCGGGATGCTCCAAGTCATGAAGTCCTGTAACAAAATAAGAACTACATATCTCAAACTAAATGAGCAAAAGCACTCAATATGAACTCATAATAATAGGGCTAGGCATCTACACCTCAAATGCACACAGACTTAAACACACACACCGGGGGTGAAAAATGTGTTTTTTGAATGGATGTGACAGGTCTGATTAGATCAGGAAGAGCCAAGTCATGCTCAGAGGGCTCCGCATGATGGACATGTTTAGAGAAACACACAGACACACACACGCACACGCCACCGCTACATGAATATTAACATGCATGAGGCTGGACATAAAAATAGACACACATTCACACAGAGGCCAACATACGCACTGTCAAGAACAAGTACAACACACCTAAGGAGCCACAAAAGAAATATTTAACTTCCTGCCCAATTGTGGCTTTCAAGTTCATTATTACTACATTGCTATTGAATGTGTGTAAGTGTTTGAGTAACTAAGAGATGGAGGAAAATTGAAGGAACAAAGACCACATGAAAAATAATCCCTTGTTATGAGTGGTGGAGAGGAAGTAAGTAAGTAAGTAATTCTTCTTAAGTAGACTTTTGAAGTACTTGTACTTTATTTGAGTATTTTCATTTTATGCTACTTTAAACTTCTAGACCACTACATATTTGAGGGAAATTATACTTGACTACTGCTTCATTACACTTACAGTATTTCAAAGCTATAGTCAAGTTACATTGTATAGTTTACATAGGAAAGTACAGCTTCCTAAATGAGTATAAAGTAGAAATAATTAGTTCCACTTTCAGGTAGAACATTAAAATGTCACTTACATGTTAATCCATAAGTAACAATAATCCTATTATATGAAGATCTGAACGGAGACATTCTACTAATACTTTTACTTGCAATACTTAAGTAATGTCAGTGTGGCACCATCCATTTTCCCACTTATGTTATAGAGTTCAAGCAAATAGTTGAAGTGTGCTTTAGTAAAACACTTGTGTGTGCCCCATTTTTCAAAACTTCAGCTAAATTAATTCACAAGCCCAGACAACTTGTTTTACATCTTAACCAATCAGAAGCCTGGGATTGCTGGCAGTCCTAATTAAGCATACTACAGTGAAACTATAGAGCTGCTTAGCCTTAGAAAATTAACTACTACAAAATATCAATTATATATAAAAATGATACTTTCTTAAAATGGGTATATTATATAAACAGGTATATTTTACTGATAATGCTTTTGTATTTTTACCCCAGAAAAATTCTGAAAGCTGGACTTATTTGTAATGGAGTACTATATTATTATAGAATTCACAGTAATATATACAAAGAATCGATGATTGCATATAACAAAGCACTACAGAACAGATATCAGTGAAGCAAGCCTGTTAAATATTTGTAAAGGAAAGCTAAAAGCATATCTCTTCACTTTATGACTAGCTATGACTTTCCTGAGCTTTGCTTTGCACTAATGCACTGCTGCACATCTTTTATGTATTTTACTTAATATTACGCATTCTGGGTATTCTATTTCTTAACTTTATTTTTGTTTCATTTTATTATAACTATTAAAGTAGTTTTATTTCTCATCTTGTATTATGCATTATGTTTCACCCTTATTTTTATTATTGTTATTTTTGAGTCAGTTTTATTTTAAATCCTGTTACATTAAATATGCTCTATCCCTGTTTTTATGTTCTAGTTCTATGTTCTATGTCTATTTTCATGTGAAGCACTGAAATGTTGTTATTGTATAGCACTGATTTCTTGTATGTATTTCTTGCTATAAAAAACCAGACAGAAATGATGACAGGTAGGCTAACAAAGGTAAAAGTGAGTAACGCAGAAAAAGAGAGAGGAGGATTTCCTACCTTCCTCCACTGTGACATTCCCTCTGAAGAAAAACTTCCCGTGGCCTCTGGAAAGAGCTACCCCTAGACTGAAAATAACAAAAAAAAAAAGATAACTTACCAGTTCTCTGTTGTGTAAAGAAAACTGTGAATCCTGATGCTTCAGTTACTCTAATGTCTCCAGTTTTCTTACCTGAAAGGAGTCCCCTTGATGTCTGTGTAGTAGTAATCATTATGCAATACCAATACACGTTTCTGAAATAAAAGAAATTAATAAATTCTATTATACACTGCACTAAACAGTCGGCAGTGTGATGGCAGTTATCTGATGTGATTCCCTGAACTCTGGCTCCATCTAGTGGTGCAGGGAGAACATGCTTTGGGTTAGCAGTTTGTCACTGGACCTGTTATTCTGCAGATGGATGTGGGGTTTTGCCATGTGAATATGCATGTGTGTGTAGTTTTAAGTGTGTGTATATGTGTGACTGCAGATATGCATTTACATATTGAATGCTTTATAATCAGGCTAATGTATAATGTTCTTGACTTAGCTTTGAAAATGCAAAATATGCACACACACACACACACCTGAATGTCTCTCTCTCTCTCTGTCTCTCTCTCTCTCTCTCTCTCTCAGACAGGCAAATAGTGAAAGAGAATCACTGGGCTGCTGTCTCTCCTGCATTCAGCAACATGTGCTTGGTGGAGATAAGGGGCTCACACACAGACAGACACACACCCATGCATGCAGAGCAAACCAAATCAGAAACAAAATCCCCTAGTCTATCCTGTACATTACTGTGCCAAGTGTACCAACCCCTTGGCAGAGTGGATTCTCCTTGCTGAGTATTTTCTCTGGCTCACCCTTTGGGACCATCCTAAGAGTGCTTGTTAGTGTGTGTTTGTGAATTTCTGCATTTTGGGCTCCTCACCCCTTTGTCGACACTCTTCTTCACCTCCATGGAGAAGGTCCCTGTCTTCCGGTTGACCATGGCATTTCTCAGCTAGCAACACAAAGCACAAAGGAAATTTCAAACACCAGATCAAGGTGGTGTGGTGATGCTTAATGCAGATTTACTACAAGTGTCTCACCGTGTCGTCCTTATCCTCCCATTCCACCTCAGACAGATCCACACTGCTGTAGTTTGGCTTCCTTCGCTTCTTGCCATCCCCATACTGGACACACAGGCCCATGTAAACACACATGCACGCACACAGATAGAGAGACACTGGAGAAAATTAAAGAGTATGCCATAATAGAGGACTCCATTATTATTACTGTTATTAACAATTAATCTATTTATTATTGTATGGTGTTTTTTCTTCATTATTTGTTATAATAGTCAAGAAATTTCAGAAAATACTGAAATAGATAGTGAAAATGCCAGCCCAAGGTGACAATTAGAAATTGTTTGTTTGTTCAGCATTGTGGTAGTCAGTATAGTGACTTATAATGATACGAATGATACCAACTAGATAAAAGTAGCATTTGAGAAGCTGCAAAATAAATACTGCAAAAAAGCAGCAAATAAATCACAAATGAATCACAAATTCTATTTTCTGGCAGGGCAGGACACAGGAGAATGGTGACAGCTAGCGTAGCATCAAGACTGGAAGCAGGTAGAAACAGCTAACCCGGGTCAGTGCAAATAAAAAAAAGACCTACTACCTCCACTTAATCTCATCAAACGGTAATTAACACATTATATCTCATTTGCTTAATCTATGCAAAAACAGAAGTGTAGTGCAGTGACTTCCTGGAGTCTTATCATCACTATGAAGTAACCAGGCAACCAGGCTAGACTAAGCTGATCAGCTCTTGTCTCTGGCTTCATATTTAACAGACAGACATCAGATTGCAAATGAGCAGAGTTCCAAAAATTTTATAATATTATAATATTTTAATATTTTTTAGAGAAGACCAAATTTATGTATGTGTGATGTCCATTTATCTCCTTTCCTCTCCCCCACAGACCTTGTTTGATATGGACAGTAAATAAAGGTGACACAGGCCAGAATATTGGGCTTATTAGTGCGTACTATTTGTGTTTATCTGTGTGTGTGTCTGCTGTATGTGTGTACTTCTCCATTCATCTGTCACTGAGGACAGCATCCCACCTCTCATTAGTTGTTAAACACTGTTCATTAGCATCTTTAATTAGACCGCCATTAAACCATCTGTCTGTCTTTGTCACTGTCTGTTCTCTCTTCTCCTCCTCGTCTGTTCTCTTCTCATCCCTCAGTGTCTCTCCATTTCCTTCCTGTGTGGCACCCTGCTTTGTCACTCTGCACCTATTCTCACATTAGGCAGGTTCCTTGCTTTCCACAATCCCCCCCCCCCCCCCCCCCCCCCCCCTCCTCTCTGCACTTTCTCCCCTCATCCTCTTGTGAGAGGAGTGAGTGAGTACAATGGAGTTAATCACAGCCATTCAGAAGCTGTATCTCTGTCTATTCACAGCACAGCGGAGGCCTGGAACACAATCCCCTCATCTGCATACCACCACATAGCCAACACACACACACACACACACACACACACACACACGCTGCGCACGGCACATAGGCATAGGGTACCAACACAACTACACACAAATTTTCGATGTCGATCGGCATCACAATGTGACAACGAAATCAGTAATTGACTTGACATGAACTCAAGAGTTAGTATTCCTCAGTGGTCTGTACAAAATAAATTAATACATTTGAACTTCAATCTCTGCGGCGTAAAAAGGGATTGTTATGATAATAAGGTTCATACTCAGTTAACTCCTTACAGAGCATTTGAATGGTGCTGGAGGTAATACTCACAAGTGGCCGTAGATCTGGGTGTGTAAGGATGTAGCCGTTGTTGGTGATTGCAAAGGTGTAGCCATGAATGCCCAGCTAGGGGGACACACACAAAAACACAGACAGACGCATGACATGGATGCATGACAAATCTGTACCTCATTGTAAATCCCAGCTAATCAAGCTCTTTGTAATTTTTACAGACAGAATCTTTGTCATTGTAGTGGAACTCGCACAACTGCACAATGCAGAAGGATGGCCTCATTCGTCCATGTCTGGACAAATAACACACTTTCAAAGCTTAAAATCTTACATCCAACCAAGGTTTACAGCTACAAGTAAAATAAATCAGCACAGGGGGTGTGGTGGGGGACACTATCAGAATGCATTAGTATACATAATGTGTGTAATTTTCATGTCATAACTGGACATGAGGAATGAGCTGTGAATAATCAGTGTCAAAACTTAAACAAAACCTTTGATTTATCTCCTACGTGTTTGGCATTCAATTACCGTACTGTGGAGCTGGAGTGGCATACACACAGACATGAGTAATAAAAAAAGAAAAACCCTTAGAATTGCTTTAGTTTTTTACTGACTTAGCATCAAGGTGAATAGAGGATTCACAGAACCCAATCACCTGGTTCAAAAGACATCCAAGTTTGGTTCAGAATATAAAAGGTGTGGTGGTGTGGAGGGGTATCTCATATGGCCACTCAGGTCTATAATTACTCATAGGAATAACTGAATGACATTGGGTGTTGTACCTTATATTTGGGGATGGTCTTGAGCAGCTCAGAGACGGGCACATCGGTGCCAACCACCCCTAGAAGGATCCCACGATTTCTCTGGAAGCACACACATTACAAATATTCAAATGTTAATAAGTTGTGTTTGAAAGGTTACTTCCAAAGAAATTTTAGTTTACAATATATATTCAATTAGTGATGCTCTACTGTATCCTCATTTACAGACTCCAATCAAACTGAAATTAGTGTCCATCAAATACAAACATAATTAACCATTATTTCACAATTTGCGTCGATCCTCTCAAAACCTAATTTCTCTTGAGTTATGCAAGAAATACTTGTATAGTTTTTCAATTAAACTGCAAGTTTGTTGGAGAAAAATAATTGGGGGAAATACAATTACTTACAGTCTCATTCTTGGTACTGAACACTGGCATTGCCACTGTGGTCATCAGAACTGGACCTTGACCGTCCTCCAACTGTGAGTCATGAGATATGAACAGTGAAAGACAGCAATAGGATAAGAAGGAGAAAGAGAGAGGGAGGGAGGGAAAAGAGGGAAGCTAATGAAGAAACATTGTTGTTATAGTTGCAAAAGAAATGTAACTGCACAGCACATTGCGTGGCATCATGCATATTATATGCAAGATCCTGCTTAGTAACATTAAGCGAGTAATTATTTCAAGCTGCAAAACACCCGTTGCTTTAGTAGTGAACCTGATAGGAACTCTGCAGCAGACCTAGTCATATTATCTTCTTTAGGGACCTACAAAACTTCCATGACATGTTTTATTCATGTCTATTATTTGCCTTAAAATGTATTCAATCACAGCCTGCCTTTGATCTCGTGCAGAATAAGCTTATCCAAAGGCAGTGCTTCTAGTTTGGATCTGGGTATCTTCCCTCCCTAAAGACTGCTGGAATAATTATGATATTTATCTTTCCGGCGGCTGTCTGTATCTGCCGATGATATCCATTAGAGATGAAAGCTTGACACTGTTATGAGGAGACCGGAGGAGGGCTTCGTACTCGACAAAAAGTGGTCTGACCTTGTCCACTCCTAAATGTCAAAACTGTCTAAATGTCTGTCACTCGTGCAGTTTGTGCTCAAGTTACAACAAGTATTTGGTGCATTAATTGCAATATGAATCCCAGAACAAAATCCACAATGGCTTAAGGTAGATGGGGTGGCAAAAGGCACAAATCATAATACATATGATTTGTTTCTGCTGTAGCAATCAACAGTATTGTTTTCAGATTCTGTTATCAAATTCCAATATAGTACTTTTTCTAAGGGAACTACCCATTTAACCAATCATTTTAAATGAACATTACACGCCTCCTGTACACTTCCTCCAGCACTAACCCCCCTTTCCCACCAGTAATAATAGGTAATGACAGAAGACTGCTAGTATCCATTCTGTCTCTCCCAGACACTGGAAAAGGGGGAATTGGTGACCAGAGCTAAGACAGCTGGTAATAGCAATTCACAACGCAGTATTGGACATCAAAGAGCGAACAAAGCACACCTAAGTACAGCTGCTGTAACAATGGACAGCCTAGCTGCTGGAGAATGGGATCGATCAAAGGACGGGCGAAACAAGCAGAGTCTCGTTCTAAAAATACTAAATCTATTTCCAAGCTCAGGTCTATTGGATCATATATCACCTGTCTGTAAACATATGGACCGACATTTATTGTGTATCCCCATGAACTGTTGTTGAGCAGTCCCCATCAAATGCGTGCTCTTTGTACTTTGTACTTTGTACTCTAAGATGTTGTATTTTCAGTATATGTGCGTTTGGTGAAAATCAAGCTTGCCCAGCTGCTCTGGGAAATTACATACTGTAATTAAGCAGATAACAAGAGCTGCATGGAGAAAGGCAGCCAGCGACTGCATCTGCCGGACTCAAAGCCAACATCACACTACAGATGATCCCCACTTGCCCTACCCGGGGGATGAAAGCCCTTTAAACCTGTGCTTCATTATCCTCACCCAGGAGAGGAAAGAGACACCTCCTTGAACTCTACATGAGTGTCCTCCAACATGACCATGCTCTAAGTCCCTAAGGGAGTGCTCTTTCTCTAGAATTTGACTTATCACACACAACGTGTGACCTCTAATGCAAGGTCAGAACTCAGCACACATTTGGGCCGAATCTGCATCATCATTGCCTCTGTGGCTTACTCTGTATCAGTCAGAGTAAATGAGGTGTGTAAGTCCCCTGCTGTGGGTCAGAGGATGAAAAAGAACTACACTGGGTTCTAATACACTAGCTGCCCACTGACACAAATACCCACACACTTACATCCCTCAGAGGGTAAGGATACACACCCCTGCCCTGTGTTTGGTGTCTCACAGGTCACCTCTTAATCTAAGTTGCTGTGACAAATTGTGTGCTTGTGGACTAGGTGACTCTTGTTTCCTTGGAGACCGAGCTTAATGATGCTGGTGTGTGTAAGTGATGGAGCCACAGACCCCTGTAGGCTCTTTTGGGAAAACTAAAACATACCCCATGGGAAGCAGAGCTGGCACAAACCCAGCACACATTTTTAGTTTGGGATTATCTATGAAAGCCCTCAATTACCTCAATCAATATTAAAATGAGTTTATATTCATCCGTCAAGACATTTTGAGTAGCTTACTACTTCAGTGCAAAACCCCTCCTCTCACCCCCACATCCTTCTTTAAATCCTTTATATTCTCTTCCCAACTTTAACTGATACTGTATCCTTCTTCTTCAAATCTCTTACATTCTTTCTCTAACCGTCCTTACACTTGTCCGAAAATACCCCCACCACACGTCCCTCCTCCCATCATCCCTGAGCTCTGTTGTCAGTTCATCCGACAGAGTGGGAAACAAAGCCAAATGAGCCAGAGAATGATGGATGAAGCTGGTGAGACGGGGGATAGGAGGAAGAGGAGGGAGCGAGAGGGGAGGGATGAGCACAGGTGGAGGGAAAGAGGTGGAGAGGGAGAAGGAAAGTAAAACAGAGGAAGAAAGGGGAGATATGCTATAGGAAAGAAAGGTTGCACTGAGGGGAATGAGGAGGAGAAGGAAAAGATAGGATGCAGGATACATCTGGAGAGATGATACCCATCAGCCCTGAAACACAAATCCCAGATGCTTATAATTTTCCTAACACTGAGTTTTGCTAACTTCTTATCAGACACCGTACACTTGTCCTTCTGTCACTGTCTGTTTTACTTGCAGATGACTGTTGCGTTTGTGTTGTCACAGCACCGAGGCCGGAGCTGTGCTGGGGTGATTACATGCAAAGAAGCAGTGCAGATTCCTTGCTAATCCCAATTATCATGTCTAACAATGTGATATCTATTTCTGTTTTCTGCTGAGCCGTTTCGATGTCAATCAGCTCCAGTCTATCACACTAACAGTACTATGTCAGACATATGGGCTGCCAGCTGTCTAATGCGACTGCTCTATGCTCAGCTAATGCTGATGGGGGGGGGGGGGGCTCTCTTCTGTCCCACCATCATCATTGTTATGATTATAGAGCTGCTTATCTCAACCCACATATGATTTATAAAACAGTGAAAAATAAAACACTGCAAACGATAAAAAGGCATCAGAACAGATCATCCCGCCAGTCATTATAGGCTATTGGATTTTCACCAAGAAGATGACAAAAAACAGCTTATTCTGGAGAATTCTACCAAAACAAATAACACAGGCAATCTTGTTTTCACACCAAAATCACACAGGCAAAAGAGCAAAATGTAGCCTCACATTTACACACACGGTCACACTGCCAGGCCCAGAGATACTGGCGAAGCACAGCCAACACAGAATCATCAGTGATGAATGAGTCTGAGTGTGCACAGACGTGTGTTTGTGTTTGATCGGGCGTGCAGAAGAGAGCGATCAGCTGAACCGACGACAACCACGATGCATGGTTTGAATCAGGAGGTTGACGAACAACACACGAGAGTGACACACAGGAAAATGCCATGGGTCAGTATGGTGGTTAGTTCACCCAAACTATGCCTTCATCTCATAGAGATCAGAGACCAGAACGCACATGCACATGAACACACACCAGGCCTCAACACAGCACAATACAGCAATGACCTCGAAGCAGAATTTTTACCTTTTGCGCTTGGGGGAGCTAAAGAACAGATTAGGGAGGAGAGGAGGAGAGAAGGAGGAAGAGGAGGGGGAGAGAAAGGGTCAATATGTTTGTGGATAAGTGTCAGAAAGCCTTCCAGTGTAGTTTCCACTGAACGGAGTTCCAGCACCAGTGGGTGCTTTAAATCCACTGACGCTGACTTTGACTGCAACTTTAAAAACAGTGGCTGTGTCAAGAGAGGAGAGCTTTATGGCTATCAGGCTCACAGCAGAGGAAGCAACACTTAAGCTGTTGCTGTTGAGTCAGAGTTGAGTGCACGTACTTTGACTGTGATGAACGGATGGGGACAATGAGGACAAAAATAAGCAGAGAAAGACAGAAAAAGGTAAAAACATGAGGGATATGAAGAGATTTGCAGAGAGAAAGTGAGAGAAAGTGTTCACTCTCATGTACTGTAGTGGGAATTTCTGCTGGAGGGCACTTACCTTTGTCTCCTTACATTTTTGAAGCTCTCTGTCTCTTAATCTATTTAGAAACAGCTGAGAACAAATGGCTGCTGTTCACTCTCTATGGCCAAAGACAGTAACTTGAACAAAAGAGAAGCTCTGTGAATGCATGAATACCACAGTATATTGTGTGTAGATTATGTATTACAGAGAACTGGCTAGATCGGTCACTGTCCTCTAGGGTATTTTAGAGATGATAATGGCATGCATAGGTGATTTAGCTATGCATGTGATTTTATGGAATTTGTGCCATTTTTCATTACCATTGCACTTAGTCACCAGTTTGTTAGGGACCCCTTGCAAAAAACTAATGCAGTCTAATACAACTGAACTGCAATAAATCCTACCATCATGAAGGTTATAATGTTCTGTTTTGTTGTTCTGTTATAGAGAGGTGTTAATTCAGTTTTATGATTCAAAGCCTGCGGTTTGTGGTGCTGTTGCATTATACTGAATGGGTTTTTATTATTTAGTCCAAGCCATTTATATCAATGAAGGTAAATAACAGAAATACCCGTCAGTGTAATAAAGCACCAAAAACTACATCCTCCAAAATTAACATAAAATTGAACCAACAGCTCTCTCTAATAAAGTTTCAACAAGTAGTTGCATTAGTTTTGTCTAGGTGTGCCATAGCAACTGGCAACTGAACATATTAAATGTGTGTGTCTGTGTGCAGAATGTTACAAGGTTGAGAGATCAGAGACTAACTCACCAATGTTCTACTCACGCTACACAACTCCCAAACACACACTGGAGGCTCATTCACTTAATAGTTCCATCTGCTGCACACACACATACTTTCACACAGTCACAGTTTGAGACATAAAAAGGCAAAATACACCGTTAACCCTCCGCTTGTATTTATCACTACTGTTCTCCATTGGATTATACAATTCATCCTGAAATTGCAAATGTATTTCGCTGAACACATGGTGAAACAAAATGTGTAGTGGATCAACTTTAAATCGTTTAAATCTCGTTTAAACCTCTCAATCCATAACAGAGTATTCTGGATCTGTAATGTACAATACCCAGTGGGTGTGTGCGGTTAGAGGGAACTGTGGGAACTGGAGTCCAGTAGCAGGTGAGAGATGGCCTTGTCGACTCACAGTGCTATCGATGTAGGCCTCAGTCCACACCGTGTCGTGCTCCCGGTCGATCACCTTGGGACGGCTCAGCACGTGGAGATATTCCATCACATTCTCTTGCACATCTGCCAATGTGGAAATCTGAGTGAAGTAGCCTGTTGGGCAGAGAGAGGAAGAGGAAGAGAGAGAGGGTGATGAATCATTAAACTTAGATCCTTGTCAAAAATTGAGTGTGAACAGATTCAGTTTCCTCGTTCACTATGCCTGGAAACATTGAGCAGAAGTAGAGTCTCTGTGTCTCCAAAAGTGTTTCACATTGCAGTCAAGTGTCACATCCAATATCTGCTCAGCTATATAATCTTTTCCAAGTCATTTTACTTACCTTGGTAGCAAAGGAGAGAAATTACATCTGGAATACAGTGCAGTAGGCAGCAGATACTTGCTTGATGAAGCAGACGGAAACCTGGATACATGTATGAGTAATAGCTAAAGAATTCCCTGCAGTGATGTACAAGTGAGCACAAACCAGCATGGGTTTGTGAATGGGTAAGTGGTATGTAAATGTAACCGAAAAACGATCTCAGTTAAACCAAATGTGATGCCATTTCCTACGACAGTAATGCTGCCATTATGATGCTAATGTGCATATGCAGGAGGGGATATACTGTTATCTCTGCAGGGGGAAAGAAAGGGGGAGAGGAAGAGAGGGAATCAGGACAACAGTAAGACAGAGAAAGAGAGAGAGGACGAGAAGTGACACAGAGAATAAGGGAAAAGAGAGGGACCACCACATTTCCACCCATCCGTAAAAACAGCAAACTGCCTCCATCACCGTGAGGCAGTCAAGGAGAAAATCATAGCTGGAGGAAATAGATTTTGGGGTCATCGTTCCCAGCATCGACCTTTACTCCACAGCGAGAGAAAAGCCAGAGTCTAGACATAGCACACAGATCAATGATGGATGCCATGATGCCATGTATCCCCCCCCTCCCCAATAACTAAGGAGAGGGTCTGATAATGTAATATTAAATCTGCAACCACAGAAAAAACCCTTTAAATAAAAAGACCAAAGTCTCATTTTATACACAAACACTGGAAGCATTCAAACTACATGATTACTGCAGTCACTATAGCAACAAAAATGCACTTGACTCTGAACTTGACCTGGACGTGAACCCTTCAGTGTGTCTCATTTTGCATTCTTCCATACTTACACTTGCTATCTTGAGTGCATAAGCTCGTTCACACTGACAGTTATGGCAACATGCAGTGCACCATGAGTGCCCGGATGGCAAACTCATAACGGTCAAAAAGTTGAGTGCAAAACACTGGACACTTCTCACCCTAAATGGCCGCCATCTTGGATATGTAGCAGAAGATGAGGGAACATCAGCCTATTTTGAAACTTGTGAAAAAGGCGATTATAACTATAGACAATTATAACTTCAAATGAGAGTTTGTTTATTAGGGTAGTTTGATGTGAGGGTGTAGGGGCTCTGTAGATCACAACAAAAAGAATACTTAAAATTTACCGGTACATTTTCAGCCTGTAAGGGGAAGCACATATCGCTGTTGCTGATGGCAGCGTATGATATTTTGGCGAGTGATGTGCAAATCATGGTCAAATGTTGCGAACGTCATTTCCGGTGAGTGCACAACAGCCGTGTTCGATGATTTGAGACAACACCACCCTGTCGAAATTCATGCACTACACAGATAAGTACGTAGTAAAAACAGTGTACTACAGGGATGTGTACTACAGGAAGTATCCAACATGAGACAGAGTGCTTGACAGATTCATCCCTTTTGTCCTCCAAGACATTCAGATCCGGCAATTATTCCACCAGACAGTGCAATGACAACACACACGTACAGACTCACATCACACAAAGCAAGCTGCCTCAGTCTAACTGCATCGTTCATCACAGTGGTGAGTGAAGAATGACTACTCCCACTGGAAGGCTGAGAGCGTCCTTCGGGCTGAGCCACCGGGGCCAGTGAGATGAGCTGGGGAGGGAAAAAAAATGAATGCTCCCTGCTTTCAGTGACATGGTACACCTGTCGCACATATAGGACAGGACAGCCTCAGCATGGTCCGATCAGGATGAGAGCATTCATATATTTTCTAAAGGACCTTGGTTTGGGTGACGTGTAAGTAAAAATACACAACAAGGTGTCCTGATACATGAAAGTAATGGATGAGGTAGATGTGAAAAATATCATGATGTGAGGGGGAGCGAAGCTACACTACGAAGGTATGTGGACACCATGGTGAATGTCCAGGTCCAGAAACATGGGCATTAACTGAATTACACTTCTTTGTGATGCACACACAATGACAAAGATTCTTGTTGTTATCCTATGTTAACACAGGTTATTTTTTCAACAATATACATAATGAAAAAAATGCTGTTTTCTGCTCAAAATGAGCTTGAACAACAGAACTGCTTCGATTTGGACGTTTAATTCAGCCAAATTCAGAGTCCCCACCTCAACAGACTCCATTGGTCGCAGGTTGTCATTTCTCATTTTTGATTGGCTGCCAGTCTCATGAGGGTGAATCTTATGTAATATGAGCCTGCCTGAGGGCAGACACCAGGGGGGCCAGATTAGAAGAGGAGAAGAGAGTTGCATGTGGCTGAATGTGCGACTGTTTTTGTTGAGACTGCGATAGAAAATGATGAAAGTATTTTCCTTTTATTTATGTCTGAATCTATTTGTTAACCTAAATAAAATGAAACTGAGCTAAAACAGGGAATAAAGTTCTCCATCGCTATTATGGATGGCCCTGGCTCCATGAAACAGGGGAGAATGGCAATGAGCAACACTGCAGGGAGCAAGAGGACTAATCGCAGAAAGCTAGTTGAGCTTTCTCATTCATGTTTTGGCTGAAGCCTGTATCCTTTTCTTGTTGAATGGCAACCAAAGGCATTTCTCATATGTGTGGCCTGTTAGTAGGTGGTGCAGCCATAAATCTGAAATTATTTTACCAGCACTACCTGTTCCATGACTCTTAGCATTTCCAGAATCTATTCTTTGCTCCACTCAAATGCCAGGGGAGAGATTTTGTCATTACAGTGACAGGGCAGACAAGGTGACACTTTTTCACGTGAAAAGCTTCTTACAGTAAAACAGTGGAAAAATGAAACCAAATCTGCTGTTTGGAGTAGAGATGGAATAGAGATGTTGTGCCTGGGGAGCAGAAAGAAGACTGTTCTGCACAGCTCCTGCAGGCTGGAGAGGATGTCACAAGCCTGAATCATCATCCAAACACACATGTACTTATGTAGCACGACACACACACACACACACACACACACACACACACACACACACACACACACACACACTCGGCAAGTCTCATATCATCACCACTGACACCCTCAAACTGACTGGATGGGTTCTCTGATATCACTTCTAAGCAAATCTGTGGATGCCCTTGTCCTCTTATCTACACACATATACGCACACACAGCTAAAAACACACGCACACCCCTTGTGTGACCTATGGCTTGCTTGTCTTATCTATGGCAGCCTGAGGAAATGGAGCCAGACTGTCTCTGTCACCCACCTCCCCAGCTAAATATAGAAGCTGAGGGAAAGTGCTCTACACACTGAGACAACCATGACCACACACAAAGCCGCTGAAAAGTGGTGTATCGCCAAGATAGTTTGGACTTTAGGCTTAGAGGAAGATGTAATGTGACATATCTGGTCTGTGCAACTGGAACCAGCTGCCTGCTGTCACATACACATGCTAATTCTGATGAGCACCGACAAACACATGTCTGTGCAACGACTACGCGCACACAGACACATAATGCCAAACACCCCAAACAAATCCTGAGCTCCATAATGTATTCATTTTCACCTGGGTGACAGCAACATGCAGCAACTTTCCTCTGCAAAAACAGATTATAAGGAAAAAAAGTAGAGCAGTCTATGCGTGTGATGTAAGATCCCACCTTTGTTGGCACATGCCATCCATTTCAGATTATCGGCGAAGGCTGACTCTCGACCAATCAGGTAAGGGAATATGCGGACCTGCAGAGAGAAAGCAGATAGCTTCCGTCAGTCATTTTAATCGCATTTTGATAGGGCCAACCACACTACCATATAGAAGATAACACTGTCAAAGCCAGGCAGGAGGCTCATTCTTTATCAGCCTTTGATTAGCAGGTCTTTTCTCCTTGTTTAATAGAGTCGATTATGGACTCATGTAAGTTTTAAATTTGTCTTTTAGATTTTATTTCAAGTTTGAATAATTCAAATCATTTTTATCAGCTCAAGAAACTAAACAACTAAGGATGAACAGATAAAGGTTTTTAAATAAGATAAGTGTATCAAGAATCTGCAATTAGCATGAATACAAATGATAAACCATGAAGTAAATATTTTGAGTTGAAAAAGCCAAACTCAAGGATCATGTGCTCAATCCTGAGAATCTTCTAAACTCTCAGCTGCCAAACCCATTTTTGCCCAGCAGTGCTCAGTTGGCTCCCGCAGCAGGTGTATTTGGCAGGTGTGTGTGTGTATGTGTATGTGTGTGCATGAGTGTGTGTGAAGAGCAGGTTGCCAGATTGGACCAGATGCAAGCCTCTGGGGGCACAGCTGCCATAGCTCCCATGCCTGCATTTTTCACTGCCTCCCTTTGCCCTGACAGCATGTGTCTGTTTGTGTTTGTGTGTATGTGCACACACACATATGTCTAGATGTGGGTATGTGTATGTCTATATCAGATTTTTGGATGACTGCTCTCAACAGAAGGCTCTGAAAAATCACAAAAATATAAGCTATGTATATATGGCATTTCCTTTTTGAGTAATGCTTCCGTTCAAGTCTAATTCATTGTTTGGCCGTGTGTCATAGATGAACTCCTTATGAATTTAACAGTGATTATAACGGCTTTTGCAAACAAAGATATAAACCACAGACAGCTACTTATTTTCTAGTATGGATATTGGTGGTCTATTGTTAACTGTAATGAGTTTCACTGTGAATAAGTACAGTTGTCAGACTGTCACTTTTAAGCAGCCCTAATTATCTAGACCATAATCATCCTCTATTCATACAAACCTCAGCCATTTGAATGACTTTGCCACAGTGACAGGAAAACACAACATTGCCAACATGATCATAACTCCTGCATGTGGGGCTACGGTTAAAATGTGTCACAGTGAGACTCTCTGGTTGTGGTTATGTGTTTTCCTTCACTGGTAGCCAAGACAAAGGTCAAACTACGGCAGGCTGGTTATTAAATATGGAAGAGGTTTACAGCTGAGTTAAGTACAGTGGAGATAAAAACTAGCAGGTGCTCTAGCTACGGCATGCAATCTTCCACCTACTTGACTGCACAAATTTTATATAGGCAGAAATAAAAAAAAACATGCATGCAAAGATACAAATGCACAGACATATAAGTATACACATCTGTATGTATCCATGCACGCACAGATGCACAGACACTACACATGTACTTAGGCAAGTTTCAAGTTGATGCACATGCTCTGCCCTAATTTTAAATGCAAGTTGTTATGTGTACAAAAATCTATTTGTTCACACACCTACATTATATATTTAGTACTTAACTCAATAATTCATTCAGTTCCCCTGTGTAAACATTTGTACAAACGTTTACAGACTTTACAGTAAGTACTTCTGTAAGGCTACATGTCTTTTAATGTTCAGAACACACTGCTGCAAGCCACACTGCAGCAGCGGGCTAATTGTTCTGATCTTACTGGCCTCATGCAATATGCAGCATAATCTAGGATCAGAAAGGCCTACTGTTGGTTACAAAACCCCAGCTGATCTCAAATCTAGATCAGCTTGAGGTTTTAACCTGATACCAAAACCACATCCACGAAGCTACACAGATGATGACTCATAAAATTGATTTGGTTTGTATATGGGCTCTATCCACTGAGGCTGATGATTGTTATACCTCAGTTATGGTTAAGTAAACCTGTTTTGGATGAACAGACATGCATATTGTAACTACATCTACATATAGTAATACAACAAATCCTAATGCTAAGATTTGTATTACATTAAATCATATGAAATGTTTTGTGGAGTGTGGTGTTTTTTTCGTGATCTTTAATTTGTAGAAAATAAAGCTCTTTCCTGATGTGGAAAGAACACGTACATTCGCACCACATCCACAAATAGTGGCAACACATGGGTGGTGCACACAAAGGACAGTGCACAAGCAGGCATGGGCAAGGGTGCGTGTGTCCCCAGTATATCAATCTCCTGAAGCTGAGGGGAAATACATTTAGACCACCTCCAATTTTTTCTATATCTTCACCTATAAGGACAATTCATGACAGGACAGGATGCAGTCTCTTTCATCGGTAGATAGTGTTGTCTAGCTTCACCAAAATTGGACCACAGTTATGCTTACATCACAAGCCCCAACAGTCAGTGTTGTCATTTGCAGCAATTTTAGTGTAATGGCCACTGTCTAGATTGCAAATCACAAGGCTCACTCTGTCCCGGGAAGACTCTTTCTGTCAAAATTCAACTTTCTTAAGAATTTCTCATGAGAAATTGTCAGATTGTCATTAGAAAGCGTTTGATGAGGCTGAATTGTAAAAATTCTGATGCCCCTTCTCACACTAGCATGATTAAGGATGTTTTGCACTTTTATGACCTTCGAAAAGTCGAAAAGCAGATTTGCATAAGTTCTTGTTGGGCTTGGTTATATCTGGCTCCCCCATTTAAATGCAGCTGAACCTCCTCTTTAGCAAAAGGCAGATGCAGAGTACAACGCATAACATTTAAATTGGATTTTAGACAGAAACAAAAACACAGATATAACTGGTTTGCTTTGTTCTTTTTCTGGATAGATTTGTTTTATTTTTTTGTGTTGTAGTGTGCTTGCCTCTTCTGTAGTGTTCTGTATTCTGTTCTGCACGACCTAAAACAAAATGTCTGACATGAAAACACAAAACACTGGATTGAAATGAAAACAGAAAACAAATGTTATGGAAATTGAGTAGCCACTTGGCTTTTTGCAAAAAATTCTCAATTCTATATCAAAATTAGAGATACGAGAAATTGATACGTAATGGACAAAACGCTGGGAATAGCGTCATAAGGCATCATTCAATCACAGCTCGCTGAGATTATGGCTCACATGTGTGTTGATGCAGGTGTATATCTGGGTGTCCAGGAAATATCAATGTTTATGTGTGTTTATGTTGATTGTGTAGCTGCATATGTGTGTGGGCACATTCGTATGGCTCAGGAGCGGGTGGTCCACTTATCAGAAGGTCGGTGGTTCGATCCCCAGCTCTTCCAGTCCGCTTGTTGAAGTGTCCTTGGGCAAGGCACAGAACCCCAAACAGCCTCTGATGGCTATTCCATCAGTGTATGAGTGTGTGTGAATGGTAGAAGCACTCCATGTGTAGATGTAAGCTCTGTATGACTGTGTGTGTGTGAATGGGTGAATTACATTGTAAAGCGCTTTGAGTGGTCAGTAAGACTAGAAAAACGCTATATAAGCAGTCCATTTACAATTAGTGTGTCCGGGTAGGCATGTGTGAACTTATGGGTGTGAGTATGGGAGTGACTATTTTGCTCTATGTTTTCCTCTTGTTTTGACTCAAAGAAATGATTGGGGTCATTACTAAACTAAACATCAGAAAAAGTCAGGTAGACTCTTAAATAAACCACCACAATCGTCCATTGGGAGTAGAAAATTTCAGTTCTTTGCATTGAGTATTTCATGTACACTATGGTTTTTGAGGTCATGCCACAAAGAGTAAAGATAAATGCAAAATTACTTCTTAAAAATCTTTATCTAAAAAAGCCGTTATCTGAAAATTGTGACAGTATCTCTCTGAAAATAATCACTGGTGTGACATGAAAGCAAAACTCATTACAGAATGTATTTGAAGTCTTTCAGTGTTTTAGACTTTTCATCAGTAGATACTGTTTTTCATGGCAAAGCTTTCTTTATGATCGTATGATCTTTTCTCTATGGCTTTTTGGAATGAACGCTGTCTGCATACAGATATTCAGAAAGTTATTGGAATTTGGGTTTTCCTACGCATGGCCATATACTCTGTGTGATGCTATACAGTGGTGAAGCTGTATGGCTGGTTGGAAGGAAGCCATTAAAAACCAGCAGCGGCATGAGGGGGGTGGGGGTGGGGGGGGCGCGAGAGAGAGACAGGAGAGAGTGACAGAGACTGAAGACTTCTATTATCAGCAGGGCTTCTTCTAAATGGAAGTATCTAGCAGCCTTGTCCCCTCTCTGCTCACTGCTGTACAGCCTTGAGGCAGGAGTATTGGGGGGGGGGGATACCAGACACACACAAACTCATGGGAATATAAGTGCATTTGGGAAATATTAATACATTATATTAATGCATACAAACATGCTCCAACAGACTCAAAATGAAAATTGGTGTGTCCTAACACCACTCAGATTCCCGATCCAGCAGACTCCCACACACACACACGCACGCACGCACACACGCACACACACACACACACACGCACACACACACACACACAGTATTAAACATTCATATTGTGTAAAAGCATTTCTTGTCAGCATTGTTAAAATACTTACCTGAGGCAATGAAAGTTTGTACTTTATGCACATATATATGGTATATGTTTAGGGTGTATGCATGTATCATTGCCTTTAGTACTTCTATCTTCAACCTTTTAAGGGTGAGGACCCTGTGGGCTTTCTTTTACAGAAAAAAATGACCTAAGAATGAGCCTTTTTCTTCCTCTCCATCTACTCTCTTCCTCTCTCCTCCCATTTCATTTCATGGCCTGTCAGAAGAGCACCACAATTACCTTACAGGACAGCAGAGAGACAGCTCAGACCTCAGACAGGGCCATACTTAATACTGTTTTAAAGCCTTTTGAATGGACCCCATACTGGGCCTGCATCTAACAACTCAGCCAAATACTAATACTTGGCAAAAACATTCTCTGAAATATGACAACAGAGTAGTGGTGTATCTGTTTGGGAAGCATTAATGCTCTTTTTTTTATGGCGATCCTGCTTGTGAGAAGTACAGTGTTTCTCTAGAAACTGTATTTCTGATATTGTTATAATAATAATTATATAATTTGTAATTTGTAACCCTATAAAACATCATCCTGCTCTCCACTTTTGGAGCTATTTGTAAGTTTTGCTATTGCTACATAGCCCTGATCTTGACCTCTTGTGTTGTAAACGCAACAATGGCTGAAACTCTTGCCAAGACTGGTAAGTAAACTGCTGTTAATGCTAACACTGGCTATGTAGTAATAGCAAAAATTACAAATAGCTTCTTTAAAATTGTGTCAAATGGATCTACAAGCCGATTCCACATTTTCTGATAACCCATTCTCAACAGCAAGTTTAAAAAGTCATTCATAGCCACACAAGTACATTAGTCCCCTGCTCTCCAGTGTTCAGCCTTCATTGAATACATGGTCTCAGGTCCATGGTGTTGTGAACAAGGCATAATAGGAAGCTGAGCTCAGCTGACCTCACTATACAACTGTCCTGGAACACAACTGCAGAATAATGTGATGTGCGTGTTTGTGTGTTTAATATATTACCTTCCTCTCTGGCCAGTTGTACTTGGCAAAGATGGCATCATATGTGTCCACTGCCCCATCTGTCACCAACATAATGGCTTGGCTACACTCACTACCCCTCCCAGTCTCGTTGAACTGGAGAAAGAGATAGAGAAGGGAGGGGAGGAGAGGCATCACAGCAGATTGACAAAACAAAACAAGGCTTCTCTTCAATCCAAATGGAAATTTAACTAAACTTTTTTCAATCACTTACTAAATGGTTCATCTAGTTCCCTCCCATTTGAGCTTGTAATGTATCTTTACATGATTTACCTTCATGTCATGGAAGCTGTGTTAGTAACAGTAAGCTAATGGAACAATAATAGTATATATCCTATACACATGTGCACACAAACTATTTGGACATCCACCATGAGAGTGCATTGCCACCGTAAGATTACATTTAGCAGAATGGAGACATTTGTCATTCCAGTGTACCTTAGATACATGTTGCTGAAATATGAGCATTTAGAGAAGGATGGTAGATGCCTGTGTCAGTGTGTTTGAGTGCATGCGTGTTTGATTAATTGCTTGCCCATAATGAGGAGATATCAAACCAGTAACCTGAGTCATCAAGCGTCTTGTTTACTCAGTTTTTGCATGATTCTGTTGATTTAGCTATTAATTATAGTGCACTAATTAATTTTGTGCACGGAACTGTTTACTTCCTGTGTGTATGTGTGTGCATGTGGATGCATCTGGCTGTGAGTGGGCGATCATGCATGAGTGTGTTACTTACGTCACTGAGAAGATTGAAGGCCTCGGTCAGAGCTATGTCTAACATACCAATGCCTTGAGCAAACAGCTTGTCGAGGTGCTCCCGGAAATGCTGGGAAAATAAAGTTTGGGGAGAAGCCATTATGAACATGGTGATGAGAACAGAGAACACGAGTGAAAAAAAACAGAGGATGACAGAGGCAGAGGTCATTATTGATTTTTATGGAGAAAAAAAAGAGCGGGTAGCTACAGTAAAAGGATAAAAATGCTAAGATATTGATTTCATTTTCTCATGGCACAGAGAAACATAATATTTGACTGAACTTGATTCACCATCATTTACGTTAGAACCAAGATTGCAGCGATGGTCTAATGGGCTCTTTAACATGGCCCTGAGCCAGTTTTTGCAGCAAACTGCTACATTATCTTAGAGTGAGAACATGTGCAACATTTCCCTGCAGACGTCAAAAGAGCCGGCTCTGCCCCTTCCAGTAGACTGCATCCATATTCAGGGACCAGTCCAGTTTACTGTCCAGGTGCACCTTGGTGTGCACCACCTCAATGTCCTTCTCTTGAACACTGACTGGCTGAAGGGTGAGCCTAGACCTGTGAAAGTCTATGACCATCTCCTTGGTCTTGGCGGTGTTCAGAAGGAGGCAGTTCTTGTTGCTCCATTAACTGAAGGACATCGTCAGATCCCTGTGCTCCCCTTCCTTTTTTTGTATTTAAAGTTCGCCATATACAGGGTGAACAGGAACTGAGCCATATCAGTCCCCTGTGGAGCCCCAGGACTGTCTCTGAGACAGAGTTACCCAGCCTGACGTACTGTGGATGTACTGTGTAGATGTGTGCGTATATGTGTGGTCCTCTTCATAGGTCTAATTGTGCCACAAAGGGTACATTATCTCTCTGGCAATTAATGATGAGTTTAATGTTGTCAGCAACCTAACAGGTCTCATGAGCATGTCTCATTATTTACAACAGCCTGGAGGCAATGGACACACGCACAAGGACACACACACACACACACACTTACACAAGCTACTATTGAGTTAATCTATCTAAAGTTATTAAGAGCCAGTCATTGGCATTTGGAAGATTTCCTGTTGGCTCGATCCAACTACCTGCAAAAACATTTCCACCTATAAAGGAAAGCAACCCTCTCACACACACTTCTAGATATGACTGTCTCTCATTTTGTAGGACTTGGGCCTGCACCTGCATCATTATCCTCATCAGTCTCTTATCTTTCTCTTCCTTCCCTTTTACTCCCTCTACATTCAGCTCCTCCAGTCTTCTGCTCCTTACTGAAGGGAGGAGGAAAGTGTCTCAACACACAGCAGGAGGCTCAAACAGCATAAGGCCATATCAGGGCTTGCTCACCTGGGTGCAAAATATGCACACAGACCACACACACACACACACACACACACACACACACACACACACACACACACACACACACACACACACACACAAGCACCAGCAATACGCATATAAATATGTGCACAAAAACAACCTCCAGCGTCCCTGGTGTCCCCATATGGCAAAAAGAACCTTTCCTTTGATGTGGATAAAAGGGTTAATATGTTCCAACAAAGGGCTGTACCCTAGAGCACAGCAAACTTTACCTATTGTGTGTATGTGTGAATGTGTGTGAGTTAAGATTGAAATGATTCGCCTCAGCACAGCGGGCTATGTTAAATCCCTGGCGCAGCAGTGTACTAAAGTGGCAGGTTCAGACAGTGTGTGTCTCCGTGTGTGCACGCAAATCTGAATGTGCCGAACCTTTTGCGTTGCACCACAAGGCTCTGAAATGTACGGTAAATTGGACATCAAACCCTTCAATACTGCAGACACTTTTTCTACTTGAAAATGATCACAGCAGTCAGTTTGATGACCACAGGGACAAAATAATGAATGAACAAAAACATCCCTAAAATGCTGCAGCTTGCTGAAGCCTAAGCTTTTGATTTTTGTGGGAAGTTATTTAACTCAGCAAGGAGGCAGTTGGGATTTGGATAGATGCATGGAAAAAAGGCAGAAAAACAGTTGGGTTTGCTGAACAAAAACAGTGAATACTGTGAATACTGTGTGTTGGTGTGAATAGGATAAACCTGTAGATCAAAAAGTATTGCATGATCAAATATGATGTCAAGCCTATAGTTCAGCATCATATTAGTGAAACATTTTAGTGAATAGAGACAACTCTTGAAGTTAGATTCAAGCCCTATCCCTGCATCTATTCAAAAATGATCTGCCTAAATGGATTTGGAAATTTGCAGGTGGAAAGATGTCTATGTTAAGTTAGGGCCTGTTACACAATGAAATGTTGTTAAAACAGTGGTTATATCTACATTAATGCCTAAAAAAACGTTTCTAACCAAGATACTGTTAATGTTAGTTCACCTGCAAATCAACGATTTCTTATTACTGGAAGCACTAACTTCATAAAAAAAAAAAACAGTCCACAGTGAAACTCGATTTATGATGTTATTGCTGTTCACTCTAGTTTCACTTCCTAAAATTCCCGTTGACAACTCTAATTATACAAATAACTACTCCTGGTAATATATCCTGGTGAATGTGTGTCCCATGAGAGCTTGACTACAGGTATTTATGACCCAGTTGAAGTTTGGGTATGAAATAACAGATTTTGGAAAGACAGATCAGTAAATTTTAAGTCTCCAGTGTGACAGTCACTTCCTGCCCCAAGCTAAAGTAAAAGACATTAGCCTTATCTACTGCTGCAGACTGCCTTCCCCTCTTAGCTGGCAGACTCACACTACATTAAACTACCATCTGGAGTTAAACACATAATGCTAATCCATATGCATAAGTGTACACTCATTTAGAAGTAAACAGAAACTAACCTAAACACCAACAGGCGCACACCCACAGATGTGAATACACACATAATTCTACAGCACCTGCATGTGGTACATGGAAAGTAGTCCATGCATTTGCAGTAAACAGCTGTGTCCCGAAGATTTGACCTGGATTAATAGAGGTTAGCAATTGAATTTTTAAATGGAATTTGGAAGAATTTGGAAGAGATGAAATTTTTTGTGGGCAACCGGAGATGGAGACTATATTATAGACACCTGAGAGGAGTAGAGACTCCTAGGTAAAGAAGGGAACCATGCTACAGTAGTAGGGAGGAGGTAAGGATTATCACGTGTGCCATCTTGATGAAAATGTCCTTATGAACAGTCCAAAATACAGACCAACATACAAACATTCCCCAAACCACATTACGTCGGAATATTTATGCCACTCACTTCCTTGAAATTCCTAAAAAAAAAACTATACATTTTAAAGAATCCTCAACCAATTTAGCATCAACTCCTATAACATTGTCAGACTCATGATGGTCAGTTTAAAGAAAAGTATCTGAACCGACAGCAGAACCAGCGATGTCATCTTTTTTTTATTTCATGCATTTTTCTTCTTTGTCAAAACCTGGTTTAATAACATTATCCAAATACCGTTTGGTCGGAGATTCAAGTGTATTATGCTAAGAGCAGCTAAAATACCCTCAAAGCACTCAATCAGGTATGAAAAGCAGGCTACAGAGGTCTGGTAAGAGTCCACAGCTTCAGAGTTTTTAATTTCCAAAACTGTAATCCTCAGCCCTGACCAAGTTACATCACTAAGATAACAAACAGATTTGTGTATCTTTAAAATGTTAAAATGTAATTGTATAGATTCTTGTGGTTAAATCAATAAACATGTCATTGTGACCCTCCAGCCACTTTTTTTTTTTTTACAACTGTGAACCACCAGCAAATGTATTTTAAAAAAATATTTTCTTCAAGTAACCCTGACCCTGGCCAGAACCCCAGTCACTTAAATTTATCAATGATTTTCAAATCACCATAAGACGATAAAACAATAAGAGACAAAGAAAGAAAAGACTCACATCTTTGTTGGTGACGTCTGCTTGCACCAGAGTCCCATTCAGGCACGGCTCCACATAATGCAATTCCTCATTATACTGGAAGAATATATGAGGAATCATTAAAGAAATAATAGTAATAACTTTAAATGTGATGTATATGTAAAATGTGATAAATCCAAAGAAGTTAGAAACTTCACTCATCTTGATGAAAAGCACACACACATATGCACACATTGTACAAAAACAATGTACTCAGTGCCTGCCATTCTGTGATAATACTCACCATTTAATGCATGAGTATAAATTAGACTTCAAAGGCCAAGAAAGAGAATGGAAGTGTGTTTTTCCACAGCCAGTAATTTTGCCCTAATCTGTGTAGGTACACACGTCTGTCTATCATCACTCCATCCTTGTGTGTGTGTGTATGTGTGTGTTGTAGCATGAAAAAAAAATTCTGACTGCAAATACTTCAGACAAAATCCACAACAACTTTGACACTTATGTGAGTCTTCTAAGGTAAAATAGTAAAAGTAGCACAAATAAAAAGACGAAAGAAGAAACAGATGAGTCAAAATGACACATCCTTTTTAAAGAGTTTGGGGAAAACAATATGTTTCTGCCTGATTGTCTAAATCCTCTTTTTCTCTATTTTTCAAAAGAATAAATTTCAAAATAACATGATTAGGATATCAAATGATAATGAAGACTTTGTTCTGTGGAGAAAGAGAATGGAGGCTGGCAAAGTGACTAGCTACATTTTTGATGTGAAATAGCATCAGACACACACATGTGGAAGTGCATCGTCACACACATACACGCACACATATACACATACACACTTAGGGAGTTTCATCAGACTGAGATGTGATAACAATGGTTTGGGTGCCGGAGGCGGGATCCAATCACAACTGTCTCTTTTGCAATTCAAATCTTCATTCAGCTGACTGCTAATTGGTTGTGAGCGTGACAGAAGAGAAAGCTGATTCGTTCCAGCATTTCCTCTGATCTGAGGAGGAGAGGATATGGGCTTGTGTTGTGTGTGTGTGTGTGTGTGTGTGTGTGTGTGTGTGTGTGTGTGTGTGAGTCTAAAAAATCATAGAGGTTAAGTAGTTTATGTACTCCCCTTACAGCTGTGTGTGCATCTGTGTGGACTTACAGCAATGATGTTGAAAAAGTCGTCGTCTCCAAGAGTGTCCAGTATGGAGGAGACAGTCTGTCTGGCAATGGTCAGCCTGAGGCCTTTCATGCTGCCACTGACATCCACCAGGATCACCACGTCTTTTGGTGAGGTGGCAGCCTGGATGTACCACTTCCGGTTACGACAGTCAAAAGCTATGACCCCGTGTTCATCCGGCTTCCATTTGATTCCTTGAAGAGCATCACACGTCAAAGATAAACGATGAATTGCAATAATGCTGGAGTTGCATCATTTGTATGGAAGGGAAACAAACCATTACCTTGGCAGTACCAGGAAAAAGGTGGCCGGGAAATTTGTTTTTTGAGCCCTAAAGGCTTTCTGCCAAAACACAATGCTTTTTCTGTCACAACAGAAATTTTTCTAAAACATTCATCATCTGCTTTTTAAAACTACCTCTGCCTCTATGCTATTTTTAGAGATTCTGTTTACCCACATTGCAGAAATACACATTTTCTCACTTACTTTTAGTGTTATCTAGCCATGCAAATAGTGATTTGAGATTTCTGCTGACACCCCAGTACAATGGAAGTATATTTGTATTGCTCAAAACACTGAAAATTTGACAGTAACATTTCTCTCACCCTGCTAGCCTCCAGTCTCTAGCTGTCAGTCACTAAAGGTTCCCACACACCCCTCATTCCGCTTTAGGGAGACAGCGACTTAATTACAAACACACACATAGCCACTACCCAACATTGATTCAACCTATAAAAACAAACAAAAAACACACATACAAATTTACCTGGGTATTGCCTGAAAAAGCCTTTGGCACTGCCGAAGTACTGCCATATGAGCGATGGGTCTCTCTCAAAGTTATCTACAAAGACCTTATTCAAGGCCTCAGACCAGTATACTCCGTTGACAATTGCAGAGTCTGAGGAACAAAGGGAAAAAATGAGGGGACAAAGACAAGTGTGGGGAAGAGCAAAGAGGCACTATTTGACTAAAAAGGTTAACATTGTTTTACAGATATTCACTACTGCCTGTTCATTCAGTCATATCATAACACACACTGCACCCTCACAGATCACTATCAGGACCTATTCATTACACAGAGATACAGGCAAGTGTGAGCAGAAACACTGTGAAAAAGATGGGAACAGAGAAAAAAGAATGAGAGAGATAAAAAAAAAAAAAAGAATAGAAATAGGAGGGACTGCAGACTGTATTCTGCCCAATAAATGCATAAATATTTGGTCAAAATTGAGTTGGGTTAGGGTTAGACCCGTCTCTGACTTCGTGAAATCCATTTTATATCAAGTGAAAACAGCATTTTAAATTAAGTACAAAACAGAGCTAAAACACAGTACCTGCACCTGGGCTGTGTAGTTACTGCATTTTCTAGCTTTGCATTTGCTGCTCAGTCTGTAGTAACAGCACTGAAGTATTATATAGCCTGTACTTGTCACATTTAAAGCAGTTGCTATCATAGATAGCCTGGTAAGCCAACAAGACAGCTAAAGAAATCTAGATCATGTTGAGACAATTACAGCTAGGCTTAGCTAAAACTAACTTTACTCATTGGTTTTTTTTTTATTAGCTGATGTCTGTAAAGGGAAAATATCCATTATGATGAAGTGACATCTTGGTAATTGAGACAACTAAAAGACACAACTAAATGGAGAAACACACACACACACACACACACAGATAAACTCCTCTTAAAGCTAGCTAGCTTAGCAGAGCTCAGGCAGGCTGCCATTTCAGCTTTTGACTGCAGGGGAATTCACACACTTTGGTGTGGTTAACATTAAGGTATCACATATTTCAATGTATTAAATTGTAAATTAATTTGTCAAATTGATTTCAATCAAAATATCAACTGTCCATCACCTAGAAAAACAGAGACACAACATTTCAATTCTAAGTTTATTTTCTTAAACAAACTTGTTAAAATGGACAAGAAAGTTGCAAAAACCCATTTTGCTGGCAGATACTGACAATTTCCTCTTGGATTTCACAAAGATCATGGAAGTATTATAGGGCAATCATTTTTTGTGGTCAAATCTGAAAAGGTATTAAACAAAGGCATTACAGCTTCTGTATATGTATGTACCACTTTGTTTTTTTACTGCAGTGTTTCTGTAGTTACTGCTCTCTACCTTTTTAGGACAGTGTTAATGTGTGTGAATATGTAACATACAATATGTGTCTCCGCAAGTATGCCTGTATGAATCTGCACAATATGTGCTATGGCCATTGCTTATAATTCTATCCAAACCGATAATATATGGTAAGGCATATCCAATTAGTTGAGCTTCTCTTCAGTTTACAGGCGAGAATGAGTGGTTAGCAACCAGACAGCCAAGCTTATTACAGCTACTTACTACCACAATTTAGCTTGGTTCAGAAGTGGGGCGGGGGAAATGGAAGCAGAGAAGGATGAGCAGACAGACGGACACAATCATACAGTGAGACAGATACACAAAAGCCTTTAGAAAGAGATAGAAAAGACAGCCGGGAAGGCAGACAGAAAGGCAGGCAGAAAATTACTGAGAGACAGACAGACAGACAAGTACCTAATGGACAGAGAAAAGAAAAGCAGATAGCAGATTTCCCATCATCTCCTATGCTGGCAACATTGTTCTGCTGTCAACAGTCATGCCAATAGGCCATGATTGAATTAGTCTTTTGGAAGCTAGCACACTAAAGCCCTCACTTGATAGTAAACACCTATCCACCTCTATGGAGTGGAGCAGAGAAGAAGCTGGATTTGATCCAGCCTCCATTTACACAACAATACAGTCACTTCTGGTGCAGTTTGAGTGTCTATTACAATCTGAACTCATCATGATGAGGGAGAAAGTATGGGCTCTAGTTTCCCCCTAAACTGTCATTTAAATTCATATCAACGAATGCACTCCTTAATTCAATCTGATCAAAGGAGCTCCCATGATTCTGTATTCACATGTGCACGTGTACTCGGATTAAAAAGTAGAACTGGCTAGGTGCCCACTGCACCAGCCTGAGTGATCTGAGCTGAAATCAACTTCACTTTATTAGGTTACTTATGATGATTAAGAGGGGATGGTTTTAACAAGAAGACAGAGGAAGCACGAGCAGAAATAGGAGAGAGGTGAGAAGCAATGGATGTGTATGTGTGTGCATTTTACAGAGTATAAATGTAAGTATATAGGCATTAGAGAGTATCAACCTGCTGCAAATATGTGCATGGCTTCACTGCATCTATGGTACACGAGCCTGTCATTTAGCCTCATATAGTATGATTGTGGGAGTTCTGTTTTTGTTGTGATGTAACTTTGGAAGATGGATGTTTGATGTGATGCTTTCCTCTTACGATTAATCTCTGGGGGCACAGAGCTTTCTGCTATCATGGACTCAACCTCCAATTCATCACCTATGCCACGAAACCATTTATGAAGTGCACAGGCTACAGCCAATTCTTTAGCAGCATACAGAACAGGTGCAGATGACAGTGATTTCCCAGTGCACACGAAGAAAAGTTTATTTCTGTGAGACCACAGTGTTTGCACGGGAATTCGAAAAATAAATAAATAAATAAATATGAACATGTACCAGCAAAGAATTACTAATGCTAGTACTACAATGGCCAATCAGAAAATTTCAGTGTAGATTATTTGTAGATCATGTTCTAACAATAATGAAATAGTCCTACTGTTTGCTACCATGATAACTTTCCAGAGTTGTATAAGTTATTATTCTGTCTTTCATTATCATGATTTGCTGAGCAGTGTTTGGGAATCTGATAAGCATTTACGCTGTAAATCCGTGGATGTATCGCTCAAACTGGTTTTCATCCTCTCAACACCCACACTAATACAACACCTTGTGTTTTTCAGTGCAGTGCTATTTTCTCTCTGAACACCTGCTAACTTCTTGGCTGAAACGTGAGAGTGTTAATTACATGTCAGTGCTACAGCACTGAGGCAAAGACACATTCCTTGTTCACTACCAACAATACTGTGGTGATAGATAAGCAAACTTTTGCAAATTCATTCCAAAGGAGAAAAGGAGAACAATTTAAGTAGGAATGTTTTCAAATGTTTTAAAGAATCGTTCACAAACTGCTTCCTTGCCCAAAGCCAAGCCTCTCAGACTCCTTTTGCAGAGCAGTAAGTTTGCCCGCCAACAAGCTCCCTGAAGTCCCAGCCAATACATCCATGTTATCACTGCCAGTGAACAAAGCCTGCAGATCTAAAACTCTTAAAGCTGTGTGTGTGTGTGTGTGTGTGTGTGTGTGTGTGTGTGTGTGTGTGTGTGTGTGTGTGTGTGTGTGTGTGTGTGTGTGTGTGTTTGTTTGTTTGTTTGTTTGTTTGTGTATGTGTGTGTGTACTTGTAAGTGCTACATAGTGAAGACCAAAAATGAGTACTTTCCTAAGAAAGTGAGGACATTTTGGCCAATCCTCACTTTCTGACATACCTTTAAAGGACTTTTTGAGGGTTAGACTTGGTTTTAGGGTTAGGTTTAGAATTAGGTTTGGGTTAGGGTTTGGCATTCAGTTGTGATGATTAGGGTTTGGGTAAGGGGCTAGGGAATGCATTATGTCAATGTGTGGCCTCACAAATATAGGAGTACAAGTAGGAGTGTGTGTGTGTTCTACTCATTTGCCTGTGAATCAAATCAAAATGACTCTTCCTCTCTCTGTATCGGTCTGCCTGCCTGCCAACCTCACTCTCCTCGCACTTTCATTCAATTCCTTTCCATTTCATTCACTCTCCTCCTGTCACTCTCGTTTGCTCTTTCTCTTTTTTCTACCTGGCTGTAATTAATCTGTTGCTCAGACCTTCCATCAGTCTGACTTAACCTACTTTCTTTCTCATTTACTTTCTCCTTCTTTTCCCCACTCTCTCTCTCTCTCTCCATATAATTTCTTTGCCTGCGGTGGCTGGGTTAAGCCGACATGACATTCACTCTGTCCACTGAGCATTGTACAAGGCTGTGACTTCATTGGTTGGACTTGGGTGGATGGTAAATTAGCAGAAAGTCTGATTATTTAACTGCTAATTAAGTCAGTGTGCAGTAGAGATGATCCAAAGAGTTACAGTTAATGAACTCAAATCCTCCTCCGGACACAGGCGTACATCTATGTGCAGCAGCACACATACTAACTGTTGTACTGATTTCTGTTCATTTTTAGACCGGGCTTTCAATTATCCAAATTAGAGAACAAAAGCTCAGATGTACATGATATTTTTATGGTGATGGTGTTAAACCTTTAAACCTTTTCTGCACAGTTGTATGTTTGCCACCTTTATTGTAAATTATCGGTTGTGAACATACCTTTGTTGTACATGTTGGTGGGTACCTGGACCACGCTGAGGCTGAGGTTCACCGACAGGTTGTTAAAGTGGTCATTGGGTTGCAGGATGAATTCTCCTCCGAGCTCTACACTGTTCCCCTCCTCATCCACCTCATTGATCAGCACTGCATTGAAATATTCATACTGGAGAAAAGAAAAAAGAAATGGGATTACATATAGGAGTATTTTACCGAATAGTTCAATACCTCAATCACAATTGTATATCTCAGACTCAACATATTCAGCCTGGGGAATTGTGTTATCACTGTATAGGATGACTGGGTCACTTAAATGCTGAGTCAGAGAGTACTGACGTTTGCGTACCGATGTAACCTGAATCCCTGGATCATCCCATACGTGCATGTTGCTATAGTGGAAAGCTGCTGAGTTAACACATCTCTCCTCAGCCTCCACACACTCCCTTCCAAGGTAGATGCTGCATGTGCTGCTCTGCCTCCACTGTATTTTTAGGACTGCGCATACTGGGAAGACTATTAATAAATCATAGAGCTAGATAAATATAGACCACATGGCTCCCTGCATCCCAAAGGCTCTGAAGTCTGAGCTACCACACAGGGGCACAGCCTACAAAGGCTACAGCCAATGCAGAACAAAAGACGACAAAGAGATGCAGATGTGCAATTGAAAAGAAAATTTGGCATTTTAGACTAAAAACCCAAAGGCATGAATGTTTTTGTCTGTTGTAAATGAGCTACACATACAGCTACAGTAAAATAAGACCCTAAACCGATGCCAATACAGGCTGAAACAAAGTTGATCATGACTTTAGGTGTCATCTACCTGTATGTATGTTCATCTTTTGGATTTCAGTGTTGGAAAAACAGGCTACTGTTGTGGTCAGTGCTTCATTGCAGAGGCACAGTACAGTGCAGTTCACATTTACTAATTTCACCTATAAAACAGTTTGTAAAACAGTAAGAAGTAAAGGCTGTGTAGCAACTTTCAGGTTATATGAGTGTGGCTCAAAACTCTTTTCTCATATTAAACTTATTTTACCTTGATGGCATCTGAAATCTGAACCAGATGTCAATTCACCACAATGAAATAATGAAATAACAATGAAGTAATAATGAATACATAATTGTTCTCCACCACACAATCTCAGTTATACAGTTGGTAAGGATAAAAGAGTGTCCAATCTTTTGACTGGTACTGTATGTGCTTTTACTCTTTAACTTTTACTCTTCCCTGAATAAAAAAATCTTTAACGACTCTCACTGTTAGTAGCAACAGCAGCAGCACCAGTTCAATGCCTACTGCAGGTGAATGGTGGTGATTACATGGCTCAAGGCCACACTGATTTCTCTTGTAATGATCAAGAGAATAGGGTTTGAAAAGGGCCTCTGAAAAGAATGAATTGCCATTTTCAAGTGTCCAATACAAAACCTTGGTACATGTGTTATCATTCAGAGGGGGACAGATACTTTTTGGACTTTGATTTTTGGTTGGGACTGAAACGGCTGTAGGTCTAAGCTCAGAGTGGATTTGTGCAGAGAAAACAGCATAGAGCACACATTTAAAAGTCACCATACCTTGCCTATTCGTCACCAAATGATCCTGACACAAGCTGCTAGACCTCAAACATATTTTGCTGTCCTAACAGTTATTCTACTCTATATTCCTTAAGCAGCGCTCACCCCACCACCCTACCTTCTCTATTCTTGCACCAGTAACCTTCATTTGGGCTAAATCTTTTCAGCTCCTCCTGAGGAACACCATCATCCCCTCAGCCCGGTGCAAAACACAGATAAAGCCATCAATTAGGCTGGCAAACGCAGTGCCTATCAGTGTAATTAATCAGGCCTGATTAGGCTTATTAGCCCTTTATCAAAGGGAACACTGCCATTTCAAGGTGAGGGAGCACAGTGTTGCATATTTCCACCTATACTTTCTTTCTTGTTATTTACTTGGGTTGTCATATGTGGGTGTGAGCATAAAACTTAAAATATGTTTTCAAAAGAACTACTCTCTTATTTTTTTTTTTTATTATCCTTCACTTTACACATTTTTTTCACTCAGTTATGCAAAAAAATAATTCTCATCTTATTATGAGTGAGCTTCAGTAGACAAACAAATGATAGAACTTCATACAATGCAAGTCAGTGCAGGACATGGGTTTCTTTATTCAGCATCTGTATGCAACTCACTTTTGAGTTTTGACCCACCAATTGTGAAACTCTGATCTACATTGACCTTTACAATGTTTTGGGATACCGGCCATTTTCTGCAACCAGTATGGTGCCTACTTTTTCACTGCAACACGGTGAACGGAATCCAAATTAGTTGACTTTGACAAGGACTTTTTTAAGTGAGTTTTGCTGTGTTGATTTGGGGAACCACTTCACCACTTATACATTTAGGAATAGAAAAAAAACGAACAACCAAGAAAGCGAGAGGAAATTTTCTAAATTTATGTAAAAGGCATTCTTTAAACCTGACTGGTCAGCTCTGACTGTGAATCTTTCAGTAAGCAAATATCTATTTAAAAAGCACTTTTCAAAACAAAAGTAAAAGTACTTCTCAATAAGCACATTTAGCATAAAATATCAAGGAGTCAGGATAGTGACAAACACAAGAGCAACAAAATACAACAACAACAAAAAAAACATCAACATAAAAGCAAAACATCCGCAAAACATCCTCAGCTTTTGCTGTCTAAGAGAAGAAGAGGAGAGAAAGTCACTGAAAATGAGCGACTAGCTTTTTTTATATTGGAGCATTTAGGAACTAAACAGCCAGAGATTTCCCTCAGGAGTTGGTAGAGACCAAAAACAGAACTAAAAGATAGAGTGAATGTTGGACTTCATTCATCCTGTGAACACAAACACACTTCCAAATGAATGCTAACATTGCCTCACATCAGCTGGAGGTGTGAACAGGCAACTCTTTGGCAACAAGTTTGCCATGTTTTCTTTAAAGGGTACAACATGCCAGTATTGCATTCACAGTCTTATTTCATTGAGCATAACATCTTCTGAAACTTTTGTAATTTTCTTTACTACACAAGCACCTTGAGGCTCCTTAGATCTTGGCTGCAGTACCACTTAAACAGTGATCAAAAAGCTGTTGCCCTTGACACGAGAAATGGTGCAGTGGCATAAAATCTGGTGAGGTTGCAGGAACGACAACCTTCAGGTGGTGTGAGACTCTGGCGCAGTTTCTCATGCCAGAGAATTGCTTACATGTCCTCTTAACCTATCTCTTGCTTCCACTGTACCTGACCTCTCCTCCTCTGGCAACTGTTTCTCTATTCCCTGCCAAAGAGGGCCATAGTATCCAGAGCCATTCAACCTGATTATCACCTTCAGGACCTCTTTAAGTCTCTCTCAGTATGATGCGCTTCAGTCCAAAGAAATCCAAAAAACAAAAGCCACATGCAGAGGATAAATGAAGGACAAGCAACATTTCAACATTTCTTTCATTCATCACTTAATTCATTCAATTTTTTCAGTTAATTTTGAGCCAAAAAATATTCATTCTTTTCAAATACTTTTAACACTTTTAACAAGCACAAAAATTACCTCCCTGCAAATGGTATAATGAGTAAAACGGAGCAACTGTAGAAAGAGTTTTCCCTGAGTCTTAGTCAGACACATTGTTGCAGAGGGACTTATAAAGCAAATGGTTCTCACTTGGCAGCAGAGAACCCAGATTTGACTTCAACTAGGATAAACTAGGATACTTAAAAAAAAACTGGGAGCTTACTTTACACAAAACGTACACACAGATGCACACACTGTGACACACGGTACACAGAGGCTTAGCCAACTGCACCTGCGGACGACAAGGCCCCATTGTGTCTTCACTCTGTTCTCTTTCTGCCATTGAGTTCGTACCTGTTCTATCATTCTCTCTTTAATTTCCTCCGTCTCATCCCCCCCAACCTGATTTATCCCCTTTTCCTTTTCTGGCTCAGCCTGTTTCTTTCTACCCATTGTTCACTGGCGGGGCTGTATGCAATCCTCATCAAGTTCCTTACCACCTTCTCTCTCTTGCCGGTATTCAGCTCCCATGTGCTCTCTTGTGCATGCAGCTCTCATTGGCAAGGCTTGGCTCCTATCAGCTTTATCTGTGAGACCACTGCTGCAATTGCCAGGTTGCCTCTGTCTAGAGCTCCCTTCTGTCTGTTTGCCGTGCTCCCTCTTCCCTCCCTGATAGCTGGAATAAGAAAATAAGATAAATCTCAATCTCTAAATAACAGTGATTTCCAACACCTGTTGCTCACACACACACACACAAACACACACACACACACACACACACACACACAAAGAACAAAGATTTTATAATGGCAATGACTATCTCAGGATCCAAGACAGACAACAAGTCACTAATGACTTCATTAAGAGAAACAATTTAAGTTGTGCAGATGGAAGTGTCTTGAAAGACAGTGAGAGAAAAGGCAAAGACAAGAAAAAAAGGCCACCAGAGGCATTAGCTGTTTAAAGCATAGGGAATGTAAAATAAAGTAAAAAGTAGAACAAACAATGGTTAATGAGTCTGCTAATTTACTTATTTAAATTCACAGGATGTGGGCTTTAATTTTGATTAGAATTGCTCCCATCAGCTTTTGAGTTTCAATCGTGTAGGAGTGTGTGTGTGGGTGTGTAAATGGAGGCAGAGGCAAACCATAGTGTGCATGTGTAGATTTGTGCACGCACCCGAGCATCACTTGAAGTTGTCTGTGTACAGCAGGGGTGGAAATGTGTGTGTGTGTGTGTGTGTGTGTGTGTGTGTCCAAGTGTGGGTGTATGTGCTGAGTAAGTCAATTATGCCATTCCAGCATTACAGTCAAGGAGTGCCCAGTGCCACTAATGCAGTCCCTGATCATGGTGTTAACAACCTGATCTTTAACGCTGGAGTGCATTACGCTAAGAGATTGCACATGTACCAGCAGCACCCACTCACTCAGTGTGGGACAGACACAGAGGGAGAGGAGGAGGGTGGAGGTAAATGGTGGACCATATTTCACTTTCATACATCACCGTTTCAACACATAAACCAAAAGAATGGATATATTCATGGTGTAATATGTTACATGTTACAGCAAACTGTTACTACTGAATTGACTTTGATATGGTAGATGAGTGTATCTTCTATAACGATGAGGAGATAAATCAATTATAAATTAAATATGATAGCATTTTCTGCCTGACTCTCGGGGACTTACTGTCTATTGGGTGTACACTGATATTTTCAATATATTGTTTTTGGCTTTGTTTATTTCCTGTAAGTCTGTATGCCACATTTATACTTTGGAAATTCTTATTTTTTTTTTTAACTTTTATAATATCAGTCTATATAAATTAAAAAAAAACAAATACTATGTATTCATTCACATTCTTAAGTGTTTAAAAAGATTATCAAAGGTATGTCATATTTTAGGTCTAAACTAAACTAATTTTTTTGTGCAGCCACGTTTTTGCTTTAACCCATAATGAAAATAATTACACAACAGCATTCCCACAAGTCATTGCTGTGAATCTCCAGCATCGACTGTTTACTGTTAATACAGAAATAAAATTCATAAATAGTTTTATTATGGTGGCTTCATTATTTCATTTACTTATCTAGGTGATGCACTTCATTAAATGAAAGATGTGCGATACTCACTGTCATAACAGTAACAGTCTAATCTCATTAGGGTTTTTTAATCACCATTATTTATCTTTTAAAAATCTCTTCTCTGTCTTTTGTGTGTTGGTTATTGTATGTTAATGTTTTCTTGAATATTCTCCTTTATGTTCATTTTAATAATTTTATATGTGAAGCACTTTGAGATTGTCAATTTTATCCTAACAATATCTCTAAACTTACTTTATCTTTGATTCATTTTTTAGATTTCTTTTAAAGTTTAGTTGTAGGTAAAACACCTGAACAGGGCCTAAGGGAATTATATTGTATAAATAAACCTGTTTCAGTCCTTCTGTGAACTTTACATTTGACAGAATCTTTTTGCGAGTGCTAAGTGAGACTTGTGCAGAGACGTATTACAGAGATACATACACTTAATGCTGACTTTAATACTGCTGTTTCCCTTCAATCACTGAGTTCAGTGGCTTGTTTCAAGCTGTTGCACGATTGTGCTGAGTGATGTCATTAATGTAAGCTGCTAGTGTATAACTTATTTATTGTATGCTGCATTTTTTGTGCAATTTTTTAAAATATAGCCTTAGTTATAATGGAGAAAATAGTGTATGGCAGAAATACACACTGAATTAAAAGTGTACAATCAAGAGCCCTATTTAACATATGAAGTAGCACCTGTGCAGTTTAGACTGGGTGCAAATGCACGACCCACATGCATATGCTCACATACAAATAAAAACACCCACTGTTGATTTTGATGAATGCTCTTGCAGCAGAGAGCGCAACAATGAGTCACGAGCCTCAAGGGGCAAAGAGAGACAGCGAGACAGAGAGGAGGGCATGGGGTGGGGGTGGGGGTTGGGAGGGTGGTGGTGTTAAGTGTGACGCTCCACCCTCTGGTGTTCACTTTCAACTCTCATCTCCACTTAAACTCTACTCTTTTCCTTACCCTCCTCCCCACCCTCTTTCTCCACGCTTGGGAAAGGGGAAGGCACCAATCCCTGAGTGTGGAAATGTGAGTGGAAAACAACCAGGGGGCATGGATACAGGTAATCAGAGAGTAAACAAGACAGCAGATTGAGTAAATAACTTGGAGGTAAGGGCAAGTATGGGTTCATATTATGTGCTTAAAATCCTTCTTCGTGCATCTTACAATTTGCGTTCACTCACTCTGAAAAAACATGTCTAAAATTCTGTAGCAGACACGTGTCACTGTAATGATCATTACACACCTTAAAAACTATTCTGCTGTGTGTGTGAGAACAAAACAATATCAGTGTCATGGACTGTAATCAATGCATCATTGCTTTTTTTGTGATTAAAAAATTACTGCAAAGTTGTGAATATGAACAGTGACACAAAGTAGCATGTTGATAAAAACAAGTGAAATGCTAGTTAAGCTTTATCCAGCAGATCTTGTCTTCTCTGTCCAAAAGGGAAATTAATATTTCACTTGATAACTGCGTACTTATCTCCCCAGACTCTCTCTAGACTCTGAATTGTGAAGAGAGACTGCACTGAAAGTCATGTAAATGCTCTTACCTGCCATTTCAGGTTTTTTGTGTGTGATTTATATAAAGTCCAGCAGTCTGATTGTGAGCTGTGTGATGCACTGGGTTGCACCATGACTCTTTGATTTCCAGGTTCAAATCAGGTTAGTTTTGTGAAAAGTGCAGTGTTGGTGGTTTTGGTTTTATTGCATATTAGTTAATCTAATGACAAACTAGCAAATACTATAAAAGGTTATGTGCAGAAATCTTTGTTTTTCACCTTTCAAAGACTTTTAATTAGTTTTGTTCTGATTCTTGCTTGACAAAAACTCTGATATAAGCACCGATGAAAAAATGATGAGCTAGTAAGGACAGTGTGCAGGAAGCTGTTTCTTTTTTATCTCTTAGGTTCATAAATGAACTGAAACTGATTCATTTAAGATTTCTAAAGGCTTGTCAAAGTCAGTGATTCTAGGTAGCACGTCTGTGGGGAACTCAACTCTGAACTTTTCTCTCCGAGGTTTGTAGATAAATGTACCTTGAAATGCTTTGTGCCTGCAGGCGAGATGTAATATGTGTTTGGATAAGGAAGAAGCACTGTGAATGTGTAAGTGTGTGTGATATATTTATGCGTGATATGTCGGGCTGTCAAGGCCGACTCTTGAATAAATGGTTTAAAACCCCTGTCTTTGCATCACTGGCCATGCATGCGACAGTGAACCAGAGGATACTCCGGGTACACAGCCACAGTCACTCAGGTCAAGTAATTTTTGCTAGTAATGTGATGAGCACATTGGCAAACTAACAGGCATGTGGCCACCTCTCTGCACTATGTTAATACCCTACACAGGGGAGTACGAGAACAAAAGTGCCAAAAATAAATAAATAAATAAGATTAAGCATTGCTCTCCCACTGCTCCCACCAGACTGGGGCTACATTTTCAGTCAGTATCGGGCTTGGCAATTGGCTGTTTGTTTTCAACCTCCAAGGAAGGATTTCATTGGCTGCAGAGGGCATAGGAGACTGCTCTCTGCTTTCCTATTTACAGTACATGAGCATTGCGGGTAAAAGAACGAGGGAGGAAAATCACAGCAGATTACCGTGCCAATTTCACATGGAAGCAGAAGAGCTCTGGAAAGGATAGATAAGGAAATTCCTATCAAACAGCTGCCAGCCAAATATGTATCCAATAGCAAAAAAAAAAAAAACAACACACAAACATTTTATAATAAACCCCGAATAGTGATGGAGGAGGTTTCACCCCACAGTGTGGATGTGGTATTTTTAGCGCAGCTGGTGATAATTACCATCTATTCACCACGTTCTGCAGTAAAAAGCACTATTAGAAATGCCACCATCAGAGCTGTGCAGATACAAACACACACACACACACACCTATACAGGTGTACACATACTCAAAAAAATGTATGCATATTCACGTGCATGTAAACAGCAGCAAAAAAAAAACAAAACAAAACAAAAAAAAAAACAGCCACTGCAGTTTATGATTGCAACCAAAGAATGCTCAAACATTTCATTTTATGCTCTGGCAATTCAAAATGCAATTACCAGAGAAAAATTAATGGCTGTGACATAATTTGCCAAGAGGTACTGAAAAACCTGCTTAACTAAGGATAAATACCAACGCACACACTCATATACACACAGACACAGAGATACATACACCTGCCAACATGGACACACTAACATGGATGTAGAACAATAGCTTATTATCACTTGTTATTATTACCATGATGACTGAGCTAGTGAAGCGGGTATTCATTTGTGACAGATGCCGGAGCACGATGTGAAACCTCCCACATTTGAACAGGGACTTATTTTGCATTTTGTCTGTGACTATCAAGAACTTTCAATACATCTCTCACAAAAACTGGATGCAAGTAGTTCTGCAACTCCTTTATTTCTCATCAATTAAAAATTAAAAAGCATCTATGTTTCTTTTACCATTCTGTGCTGTTAATGATGGTTAATGATTGTTTGAGGGGTGATCCGGAGTGTGACTGTAGTCATGATGATGGCCAAGGTGATGATGAGTTTACTATGCTGTCAAGGGTTAAAACTGATCTTTTGGGGTATGAATATTTTCTCATAGTATTACTGAAGGACCCACAGTTAAGAAGGTCTAAATTTGTGATGAATGCTGATATGAGTATGGCTAATGAAAACCTGTAAGTCCTATAGGCTCTCTGGTTTGATGTCATATTTTTTGCTCTGGATACCTAACCCACCAACTATGAGTTGGCATCTTCCTGGTTTAAAAATTAGGCTCTGGAATGAGGTAACAATGGGTCACACACCAACTGTATCTCTAATTATGTTAATCTATGATTAAAGTAGATGCTATTACTGTGGTCACACACCATGCCAACAAGCATCTGGCAGGTAAACATGATTGTCATTAACATGTTCATTTTTCTCCTACTTTATCTCTCTCTCCTTCCTCTTTCTCTTTCCCTTCCTTTTCCTTCTTTTGATTATTTCCCATTCCCACTTTTTGGCATATTACAGCCACAATATATTCTAGTACAGAGGTATTTTGGCTTGATAGTGGTATCTCACTCTGTTCTAGATGTTGTGAATCCATACATGATCAGCCATTATGAGCTCTGTACCTGTGTCATTAGAGCCAAAACAAAGGGACACTCACTTTTCTGGGCTCATCCCATCGCCGCCAAGTAATTACTGGCATAAAGCACCGCTGTGAGCCCACACAGTGTTGCTGCCCCTCAAGCAGCATATGAAAACACCAACATGCAGAGAAGCGTCCACAAGTGACACATACATGCAGAGGTCCACAAGAAAACCTTCAAAGATAAATACTGGACAAATACACGTACATATCTACGAAGGCAGTTTTTTTAAATAGGAAAATTGCACTTGTGCATCAACAAAAACACACACATGCACAAGTACAGCTCTATACTGAGTACAGTGCTGTATAAAGCCTGTAGTGAACAATATATACATATACATACATGTATATGTGTGTGTGTGTGTGTGTGTGTGTGTGTGTGTGTGTGTGTGTGTGCTATATATATCAGGTGACAAGGACTTATAAAAGTACAAAAAAAATAATTTAGAATGAAATGTTACAGTTTTCTTTTCTGGCTAATCTCCTGGTGTACCTGTCGATTCAGTTTGTGATATAATATACAGTAGGTACAAAAGTGTGAGACCACTTTTTGCTGTCAGACCTCTGTACATTTTCCAGAATGTTGTTCAAACCAAGAGTTCAAACCCCCCATCTTTTTCAAAAAATGACACTGTGAGACTGTGGTGCACTGTGCTCTAAATTGGGATCTCATATCTTTCAGTGCAAAACTGTGAGTCTTGACAAGAGCACCTACTGATTCTTAGGAGTTTAAACTCTATGTTAAGTACAGTAGCTTATTCTTTTCTTACATCAAACACCACTGTAGCTGCACTTCAAGTATCTCTATAGGCCGGCAACTAATGGTTGTTTTCATTATAAATTACTTTCCTGATTAATTGATTAATTGCTTGGTCCAAGAAAATGTTGGAAATTTATGATAAATACTTATCAAATATTCCCAGTCCCAGGGTGGCATCTCAAACTGTCTTGTTTTGTACAACAAACAAAAAAAACAAACAACAAAGATATTCCTTTTACAATGATATAAAACTGACAAAAAGCAGTGTATCCTCACATTAGCAAAGTTAGAAACAGAGAATGGTTGTCTCAGTGAATTAATTTTCTGTTGATCAACAGTTCTCTGTGTTAAATAATAAATATTATACACCATCCAAACCCAAATAGGCCCACAAATGCCAGGTTGTGCTCCTCTTGAAGCATGGTTAAAGAGTTAGTGGAATTTTCCTTTAAGCACAGAGGAGGAAATTACAGGGGATGTGGAGAATCAAGCAGATGACCAAAAAAAGAAGAAAGGAAAGGGGCACTATGAGAGAGGGATTCAGAGCTGGACAGCAGTGAGTGGTTAAATTTAGTAATTGATCCTCCTTAATGACCCATGACAGCAGAAAACCACAGGGCATTCACTGTAATGCCTTAAAGAGCTGACAGAGTAAACACATACTCACCGCCACAGGCGCAGACACAGGCACAGGCACACATAACACACACCACAGAGTTTAAAAGTAGTTTAGCAGCAAATTCTCCCCAAGTCAGCTTAGCATCATATTTCCTCTTTAAAACTCAAGTTTCTGTTGTTGCTCCTCCTACTTTAATAAATTCTGCTCTGAGATGTGCTCGATGCGCAACAAACTCAGGCGAAAACATCACCAGTGCACACAACCACACACATATTCCTCTATTCTCTCTCTCTCTGGCTCACACACACACACACACACACACACACACACACACACACACACACACACATACACACACAGGCACAAAATACAAAGCTGCACTCTAAAAATTAAAGCCGCTCAAATGGATTTGAGGCAGAACCATGAGAGCAGAGGCTGAGTTTGGGGGTGTGTATGCAGATATGATTAGCTGAATGCATTTGCCCAAGTCTGCAGAACTGAGGGTGGAACTCCCAGGGAATAGTTTAAAATGTGTTGAGTTTTTTGACTAAGACTATGACAGTGATATAATACCATAAATAATTCATGATTTATGTTTCAGACTCAAAATTTGTTTGTCACAGAGTAAATTCTGGCATAAAAACATGAGGATTAATTACTTCACCTCTGACAAACTAGATAAGAAGCTTCCCACATACAATTCAATCTCCACTTAATATTATTATACATCTGTAGGCACAACCATGATGCCTTAAATGAGTGGTAGATTTATTCTACTGAGATTGAGGATTAGGACTACAATACCCCAGGGTTTCTCCCTAAATATTAAACTCTTCTCATGTAGTGGAGTTTGTTCAAACTAGTCTAAACAAAACAGAGCATGACTTAGCAGCACTGTAACAGGAAAAAACTCACTCCTGTGAGTTTTGAACTTCTGAGTGAGTTTTGAAACTGTGCCTCTTCAGTTTCCACCTTTTGCTACCAAAATAGAGGAAAAATCTGGGTAAAGACCAGCGTACACCAAGACCTCATATCTACTATTGATTGGTTTCCCATTTGGATACAAACATTGTGTGTGTGTAGCAGGGGGGTATAACACTATTATCACAATGTCATAATAGCTTATATATATATATACATTTTCAGTATTTGGACATAAAGCAACTTATAAAATTACTCTTAAGGGGTAAATTTCTGTTAATTTCTGAATTTTCCAAATTTCTGTTCCGTTTCTATCCTCTCGTTTGCACCATTTAAATCCAGTACTCTCTGTCGTGATCTGTTCAGACCTCCAGGCTTGCCACCAATCTCCAGGTTGTTCCCCTGAGATGTTTCACCTGTGTGGTTGTTTCCCTGCTCGCCCTTCAAAAGGGCTGCATCTGTGACGCTGGGCTCACTGGTGACCACCTGTTTGGGCAGCTCCAGACTTTGCTGTCATGCCCCTATTCGACCTCCGGAGAAATCCAGTCTTTACTGCCCGCTCGAATTCTGCAGTGGTTCTGCCTTCGCCGGCACCCTTTGGAAGGGACCTGCCTGTCTGTCCGGCCTCTTGGCTGTCCTCCAGAGCTGCCCAGTCTGTCTGCCCGGCCTGTCTCCAGCACCATTTCTCAGTTCTGCCCCTGAGCCGTCCGCCCAAGGGCCAGACAATGGCACAGCAAGAACCCTCGAGGGCTGAGCATAGGATGACTGGATAGCTGTTCCCTTGAGTTCCTCACCTCCTTTCCTCAGAGCTCCCTAGAAAGAAGCATAGGCCACGGAGACATTGATCCCTCAAGCTGCCCAGCTCCACAGAGACCCAGGTTCCCAGCAGCCAGTCCAAACCACAGACCCAGGTCTCCAGCTAACAGTCCAAGCCTCAGCACGCATCAGTCCCAGTCGATGTCTTGTCTGTTCCTGAGTCGTATGCCCTGGCTGATGCATCACCTGTTCCAGCATTGGGGGGCCAGCCAACATCCCATCTGTTACTGAGTCGACCGCCCTAGGTGACACTTCATCTGTTCCAGTGTTTGGGGTTCTGGTTGTTTCTGATCTGTTTCTCGTCTCGAGTTTGTGCCTGAGTTGACCACCCTGGTCAAGGTCTTGCCTGTTTCAGCATCAAGGGTTTTGATCCTGATGTGTTTCACCTGTACCCGACTATCCCTGCCTGCCTTGTGTATTAAAATGTCTTCCCCTCAATCTATTGTCAGTTTGTCTGTGTCTCGTTGTGCCTGTTCAGTTTCCCCAGTTTTTCCTCGTGGTTCTGTTCAGTTGATGTTTTTTCGTGCTTTTTTACATTTTGAATTCATTGCCATCTCAGTTTGGGTTTTATTTTTATTTTTCCCATTCTTCGTTTTAAAAAAAATAAAAAATAAAAACAATAATAATAATAATGATAATAATAATGAACTGATTTAGTCCAACCTAAAAGTCTGCTTTTGGGTCCTGAAAACCTTCACTCCCTGACACTCTGACTAGATTGCTAGATGCTAATAGTTATTTATCCAATATCAGGTAACACGGAGGTTTCCTTCTTGGGATATATAATATTTATTTTCCACTCACTGCTTTTGAAATTTGTGCAGTTTATGGCATAAAAACAAATCCATATGATGTCCTTACAATATGCGTGTTTGTAGACTCGTCTGCCGCTGTGAGACTGTGACTATTTGACAGCATGACAGTGACAGACCGAGACATATGCTGACAAAATGATTATAGAGAGATGTGGACTAACACACTTTTAAAAGACTGTTAAGCCCAGTCAAGTGCAACAGACTACAGAACAATATTCTTAATGCTTCTCCCTGTTTCTCCTCTGTTGTGTTTACAGAGGCCCTTGTCATTCACTGGGCCTTTTTTCTTTTTTTCCACTGAGGACCAATCTCAGAAGCACACTGGCTTCCGTCGGATTAATTATTTTCAGCATGAATTAATGAGCGTACACGAACGGAGAATAAACATGTTGATTGTGATGGTGGTTGTGTGGTCAGAATATACTGCAGAAGCAGAGGACACACATACACATACCTGTAGGTTTGGATCCTCCTCGTGCTGTAGATGGGCTTCCTCTGCCGCTTCCACCAGTCTCTACAGGAGGAGAGCAGAGGAGAGATATAATAGCTTTAGCACAAAAGTGAATTGATTAGTGGGTCAAAAAAATAATAGGCAGAGAAACATCCATACAGAAAGTAGCTTTACAACTGGCTTATAAGTACCCCTTAGCACAAGCCCTGAGGACACACACATACACAGAGACACATACAGACACAGATAGCAGACAGACATTTGGCCATCTTGTGAAAAGAGGCTATTTTCCTAAATGGTTCAGCAGTAAAGGTAATGACTGCCTCGGGTTCTTTGGACACTACCACAACAAACTCCATCATCAGTTCATGCTGTTTTACACATGCACTCTGTCTCTCTCTCATGCACTCAACAACACGCATACACAAACACACAAACACACACACACACACAGACACTCTATCATCACCCTCTTGCTGCTACCGTCTGCTGTGTGTGCCCGTAGGGTGGTGCGGGTATCTGTGTGCCTGTGAGTCAACGTTATGCTCGCTCTCTCGCTCTCTCGCTCTCTCTCTCTCTCTCTCTCTCTCTCATGGGAAGAATCATCTTTTGAAAATAGCTTTTTGTCAAAAGCAGGCAACATGATGTCACTGTCATCATTCTCCAATGAAAGACAATCTTGGAGAAATTTAAGTTGCACAGTCCCTTTTAAATCAAACTTGCTTTATGGCTGCCTTTCTTTGTGCAGTGGCAACCAGGGGAGAGAAATATTACAGCATAATAAGAACTCAAATCCAATATTCAGACTCTTGTTACAGTGAATGGATGGTTAGCTTGAGAAGACTGTACAGAAAGATGGACGTGGCGAGGTGTGACATCAGCCATTGGTTTGAATTCTTCTAACAGTCAAAAACCAAAGGATGTCGAGTTTCTAATGGTATAAAACAGCAAAAATCAGGAAACCCCCACTACTAAGACACAGCCGATGAATGTTGGCAGTATTGCTTGATGAATCACTTGTTGTTGATTCATTTTTCTTGCTTCTCTAATTGATTTCAGCATTAGTGAAGATGTGTGCATATGTGGGAGTTTGTGTTTCGTATGTGAGACATAGTCTTGTTGCCCCAGAGGGAGATCTGTTTTCACAGCTTGTACTTGTATTCCACACAGAAACATACATATATGCAGTACACAATACTTGGTCACATGTACACAGACACATGCCACATGTATCCCAACCCATGCTTTACATGTGTATGCGCGCTCACACAGATGTGCCCAGATCCTTTTAATAAACAGTGTCAACGAGGCAGTTTGTTCAGGGCTGTTTGTGCAGAAAGTACAACACCCCCGCCAAAACAAGCTCTTCTCCATTTTAAAGCTCTGTATCCACAACCAAAAAGCAGCAATGTGAAGACCTGACTGAGGCTGTGATTAATGTTATTTGCTATCATGAGTGCAAGGCGTGTGATGGCTCTCTCCTTCATGTCTGAGAGACTGGGTGTAGGGAGGCAGATGATTTTGGAGACAGGTTGTCTCATCCTAGTAAGTTTTGGAGTATGGAGTCTTTGCTTATTGTCAGGGAGTAGTTCAAGTATGACAGTTTCATCACGGTGAAGTATGTGGTGATGGGTGAAGGGCTGAGGGGGTTATTTCCATAGAGGGTATAGAGGGAGGGACTGAGGACACAGCACTGAGGGTCTCTGGTGTCGGTGATGATGGTGTGAGACATGGCTGTGCCAGTTACTACTGTGGTCTCTTGCTAAGGACATTGTGAATTTGCGCTCAGTAAAAAAACTCTGAGGTACTAATGGCATACAGCAGCAATTCAAACAGGATAAAGGTGAAGCTTTTTTGGCCCTGAGTAATAGCTTGACTGTCAGTGGTCTCTCCCTCTCCCTCTGACACTGGCGCCTCCAGGAAATGTTCCTAGGGTTGGCCAGATGGGGCCACTGAAAATTTTGGGGTTGCACACAACAACCAAAAGCCATAAGTGAATATTATGCTGTTGTAGTATACTGTAGAGGCTGCTCTATATAACTATTTCAATATGAGAGGAATCACACATTGATACTTTGGTTTCTTATTTTACAGTTAATGCTACTAATCATCTGATGTACACAATAAACAATATGGTAAACAACAACATGTGTCATGATCTGGATATATGGATATGTTGTTGGTGATTCATTGCTCTTTAAGTAGACCAGTTGTCCTTTTCCTTAAAAAGACGAATATACAGCTTTAATTTGAAGGAGTACACTGATTGTACAGAGCAAATAGCACGGCAGGGATCGAGCCTGTTCAAGTTTAGAAACACCACACAGTAGAGTATTTTCAATACAGCTTCAACCTGTTCACTCAACTTCAACGCTTTCTCCACTGCTGCTTCAGTGCCCCGTTGCTGCTCTCTACGATGGTGGCAAACGGTCCTCTGGCATTGCGCAGTGCACGGGCTGCATCATCTGATGCTGCTTTCACTGACTTTTTGGACGTTGGATTTTAAATTAACCAATCAATCAAATCTGGGGTGGCCATTGACATTTCAGTGGTGGCCATGGCCTCCCTTTTGTCCCCCCACTTGACAGCGCCATTGCCCTCTCAAACACGCACACACAGACACACACGCTCCTTTCTACTTCCAGCTGTGATGCACATGGTATGTTCTCATAGCGAGTCACTTCTCTCATCCACAGCTGGTCGTGGTGTCTATGAGTTTTGGTAATGCGCTTCCATTTCGCATTTCCATTCAAATGGCTTTACTCGTAAAACTACTGCAATCAGCCACCTTATTTCAGCTGAGCCGTGTGTGCGTGTTTGTGTGTGTGTGTGTGTGTGTGTGCGCGCATGTGTGTGTGTGTGCATGCTGTGCTGCTGCTGTGTGTGCAGGCAGGCTGTTTTGGGAAGCAAACACTGTAATCTAGAGCCTGGCCAATCATTTTCTTCACCATAGCAACACACCTGGCCATTGCATATCATTGCATATCACTCAGTGCTTGGTTCCATTCAGCTATTGATTCATGTATATGTTTGTTCTGCTTCCTTCCTGGTGTCTGACAGGCTGAGAGAGAAAAGCAAAACAGTGAACAATTCTGTGTCCTCTTTGGTCTGGGAAGGTCTTTTTTAGAATCAAACAAGAAACTCTTACACCTAGAGCATGTGTGTGTATATGTGTATGTGTGTGTGTGCATCCGGGCACTGAGAGGCACCACAAAAACCTCCGGCAGGTGCATCTGCTGGAAATCCACAACAAAGCATGCTCCAGGAACAAACAAAGATAAGGACGGTGGGATAAAGGGAGGATGAGAGAGGAACGAGAGAATAACATTCTCTAAAGGTCTGAATGCTTAGCCTCACACTCCCCGCGAAATGTCAGACGCTGCCTGTGAAGCCGGTGTCGATAGAAACACACTTTTCAGCATTTGTGAGTGGGTGATGGTGTGTGTTTGTGTGTGCACGTGTGAGTGTTAATGTTTTCCTCTGCTGACACGTGTTAAGATATTAGCCCTTTGACCTATTCTGTCTAGCAGCCGCTTTTTGCAAATGTCAATCACTGAATGTGAGAGTATGCAAGCATGTTAGTGTGAGCGTGATGAAATCTGTGAAATCTGATCGAATCTAAGTATTGAGAAAAAAAAATGTGTCACAGTATTTTTTCTTGTGAGAAACTCAAAATTAAGTCTATTAATGTGTCATATTGTGTACAATCACAAAAAAAACAACAAAAAACAGTTGGTTGTAAGTATTACACAGCATGACATCACCCATGGAATACATTCATAGATAGATTACCAAAGATAATTTCATCTCTACTGCACTCTACTGAACATTTAAACACTTGATTCCCACCTGCGGATAATCTATCCTGGCATGTTATTCATGCAGTGTAGCTTACCATGCAGGAAGATGGGAGTTAGAGCTCTTGGGTAAAAATAACTTCCATCATAGCAGGGAGTTTTTCAATTGGAAAAAACAGATTAGAGATAAGTAGGTACTACTCACTCCTCTGAATTTAAATTCTAGCATGAACATTCCAGGTGGTGTGTTTGTCTTTGTGTGCATGTTGTGTTGCTGTGGGCATACGCAAGTGTGTGCGCGCTCTCTGTCTGCATGTGTGTGTTTGTGTGTCTCTCACATATATTCAAATGAGCCTGCCACATCTTTTTGTCAATAGGTGGTCCTGCCAAGGTGCATGATGCAGTTTAAAAAGCGAGAGGAAATGACTTTTCTTCTCAAGTCATTCTGTTGAGGCTCGGGCTCGGTACGTGATGACAGCAATAATTAAACTGACACAGTCAGAGAGGCAGGCCCTGTTTTCCCCCTGAAAACACACACACACACACACACACACACACACACACACACACACACACACACACACACACACACACACTTATACAAGCTTTCACTGTAGCTGACAGGGTAAAAGCTGAACACACAGAGCTAACAAGACTTGCTGTGGTAACTGGATTAGATTTGTTAGCCCTAGAAGAAGAGTCTGGCATCTCTACCTGATTACAGATCCCTGATGTGTTTCTGCTGGCCTCGGTCTTCACGACAGAGCTTTGATTCTCAACACAAACTTGATTAGACCAGACCCAACTGCTCTGGTCTGGGTCAGGCTCTATTTTCTCTTAATTTCCTCAGGCTAATTTTATTCGGCAATTAGTTTTTAGCCTTAATCAAACCACAAGAAACAATGTGTTGTGTGTTAACACGTTCACATGTAGCTGTGTCAGCTATGACACTTTGGAGCCATCAGGTTGGCTGAGGTGATACATATTGACACATACAATAATGCCTATGAAGAAGCAGTTAGCATCAAGAGAATTTATTTGACTTGAAATGTCTGAGGAATGGGAGAAACTTAATGAGACTTAAGTCATTATGTTTGGGCCAGACATTGTTGAGCCTGAAAAAAAATCGTACTTCCAGTTGTCCTAGTGTAAGTTGAGGTGATGTCTTCCCCTTCAATTAAACACATTTTCTATTCCTATTTCATCGTTTTTCATTACGCCCCCTTCCACCCGCCCAGTCCATTTCTCTGACATTTGGACTCATCTACCCCCTTTCATTATCTGACATCCTGTGATTATGATTTGCCTGACAAAGGATTCAGCTTGTTTACACTTTCAAAAGTTCATAAATGATCCCCCCCATTTAGCTGTCAACTTGACTGGCTTATTGTTCTTGCACTGTACTCGCTGTGTAGCTAGGTTTCCTGATGGCTGAAGCTGCTGACCTTAACAAATGCCTATCCATTATGAATGCATCACTAAAGCTGTGAAAGTTAGCGAAGGCTGTCATATATAGCTGAGCAATGCTAACAACCGCTGTCAGAGAAGCAGAGGAGGGGTGAATGGGGGAGGGGGGGTCACATACATTATTGACTAGTAGCGGAAGTCTATTTTTTTTTTTTGAGCAGTACATTAAGCCTTGCTCCGAGAAAGAGGAGGGGAGGGCAGTGGCCTGAATCTGAATGTTCTCCCAAGGTAGCCAGGAACAAGACCACAGCCAACTTCAGTTCTAAATAGACTCACATAAAAAACATTCCCAGAGGTGCTGTGTGCTGTCGGCTCAGCACGCATTTGTACTTTGGGTTCAAACTTAACTTTTCTTTTTTTTTTTCCTATCTAGTCATCTTTCGGGGTTATGAGTTGTTGAGGAGCTCTGAACATTCTACAATAGCAGAGTTGCAATTTAATACTCAGATTACCAACAGCAACTCAAATTAAAGTCAAATTCAAATTAGTAAATTTTTACACTTGAATTATTTGGCATGATTCTGCTTGGCCAGATGTGTAGCTTTTCCTCAGTTGGAAGAGGAAATGCTAACTAAGCCTTGGCCTCTTAGATCAGGGCAGGTCCAACGGGTCTAGGTTCTGGCAGAAGCTTGATCTGTCAAGGCCTCAGCTGAGCTGAGGTGGTCTGGCTCGGGTCAGCCCATCAATAGCACTGTGGACAGCAATTAATATTGTCAAACCAGCCCAGGAAGAGTTGCAGCATCAACAAAAATGGAAATGTGCTCTGTGATACTTTCCCTCCTCTGTTTTGCACACTTAGATTGGGTACAAGCCCAGCAGACAGAGCATGGTGGAGAGACAGATAAAAAGGGAAAATGAAAGAGAGAGGGAGGGAAGTGGTGCACTTTGAAACATCAGATCCCAATAATCAATATGTGACAAGTTCCCAGCAGTTCTGCTGACTGAAAGGGAATATGAAGTGTTTAACCCAGCTCTGCCATCCTTCTCGCATGTCCTCTTTCGTCACACTTTTCTTCACTTTCATTTTATGCTTAGACTGAACTTTTGAGTAATCCCATTTCTCTTGACATTTACCTTTCCTATCCCTCCAGCCTACATTCTCATTTCATCATTCAACAAAACAATCCCATCTCTCACACTATGATGACTTGGTGACGGAAAAACAACCAGAGAGAAGAAGAAAGAGGAGACAATTGCTGTTCTGACATCTACTGGCTGACTCCGCCTTGTCATTAGTACCCATCACTCCCCACACACACACACACACACACACACACACACACACACTTGCACACACACAGATGTGACAATGATCTGAGACTGAAGACAGCTAATGAAATGAGGGAAATGAGGGGAGCAGTGCTGTGAGCGCAGCATGATAGTGTGGTGTGCCAGGGAGAAGGGCAGACAGGAGGAAAAAGGACAAGACAGCAGGGCTGGACCACATCATTATAATCCCTATCAGAACTGCACACTAAAAAAGGCAAAATCAGGGATAAGCAAGTTTAGTTCTCATACACTTTGTCTGTAATCAAAAAAAAAAAAAAAAAGAAATCGACAATTTTGTTGTCCCTTTTTTCTCCTAGAAGAAAAAATGTTGAAAAAGAAAACTAAAGACAAACATTAAGTGTGTTTCCATCCACATGTTTTATGCACATTTTCACTGTCCACATGAAAAAAAAGGACAAGAGAGGTAGCCAGAGAACAAGGTTTTCATTGCACTGGAATGTGCTGCTTCTCATGTATATGACAATTACAGAAGACCTTGTATTTATCAATATTAAAGAAAATGTGCCAAAATGCAATAAGCAATGGTTTAATGGCACCCAAGTGGAGAATTAGTGCCACCAAATGTTTGCTTGATGCACACAACTCCTAATACTTGCATAACAGCATCAGATAGAAACATGCAATTTGTTTTCGGGAAATTAAAATGCTATATTTGAATTGCAATTTGGTTATTGTATAGCACTCTGACAGGGCCTTTAAAGGAAAATGTAGTCTCCTACAGTCTAGATTCTATATGTATAGTTTTTAAATCACTTAATTTGGAAAGGAAATTAAGTGAGGGCATCTGAAATGTCAGTAATAATCCTTAACTGTGGTAAGTAAGTAAGATAAGCGACCGACATTGTAATAAATCAGCATTTCCCATTAAATGTTGATGCTTCTTAGCTAATAAGAGGGAACACATTTTTATTCAAATCATCTCCAGCAGACGACGAGTTATACCACATTCTTGAAATGCTAAATTTGTGTTTGAAATTCATTGTGCATGTTAGCAAATGAAAATTAAAGTTCATAGGAGCTTTTCGCTGGCAGCAAAATTTCATTAAAAGTCCTGTGTGCGCCTTTTATTTTTAACATACACCCATGCAGACTTCCTCTGCTCTACATTCGTAATCATGTTGAGGACTACAGAGGCGTAGCTGCCACAGGTAAATGATATCAGCAGGTACAGAGCAGAGACCGAATGCCATTACAGGAGAAACAGCCCTGGCAGCAAGGCATCCACTCTGCTTTGAAGTGCATTTGTCACATGAAACACAGCCATGCTTGACTTCAAAGAGGGCATTACAATAGTTCCACGCCTTTCAACTTTGATAACAACATGTTCACTGTTTCTTTAACCGTCTGCTGTTGCTGCCATTTCCAGCCAACAGACAAGCTTTTTCAGGAGAGATAGAAAGAGGAGAGGTGAGGTGAGGAGAGGTGAAGAGAGGAGAGGAGAGGATAGGAAGGGAGGAGAGGAGAGGAGCTGTTGTCTGCTACACAATGATAATATCCCACTGACTCAGGAACTGATCAAGGTAATAGTAATTAAAAAGTAACAATGGTGAGCTAATGTGCTTGCTGAGCTCAGGAATAAACATAAATACACACACATCGCTATGGATTAAAAGTACACATACAAAACTACCCACAAGGACACACACACACAAGCACACAACGTCCTTTGCAAGCACATGTTTACTTTCAAACATTGTGTGATTGGCCTTTTTAATCTTATCTATAGTGGAGTTTCAATTTAATTGGTGAAGCAACTGAAAAACACAAACTGCTCTTGCTCCAAGTTTTATTTTGTGTCAGACAGAGAGGAAGCTGTGCTCGCCATAATAATGTGGCACTGATAAGGGAAAGAGAATAGAGACGTGAACACAATCAAACACCAATTCTAAATGCAATTACACACACACACACACACACACACACACACACACACACACACACACACACACACACACACACACACTCTGTCGCTCTTTCCTACACACAATACCAAACACACAACCTGCAGGGAGCTTACATACTATTTATTTTATATTAAGCTTACAATTATGTTACTCTACCATAATCCTTTCTCCAAATCATAAGCATTATCTTAATACACAAGGATGAAGGCACAAACCTTTGCTCACCTAAACTCACTTGAAAAGAATGACATCAGAAACCCTACACACACTTTAACAGGTGCATCCTTTTACAGCGGTGGAGGTTGCTGTCTCTCAGCAGGTGGCGGCGAGCGATAAAGAGGGGGAATCGATGTGAAGACGGGGAGATAAACCCATGTTGACGGACAGGGGAGAGCGCCTGCACGGAAATTGAATCGCTGAAGCGCCACATATACTTTAGCAAAAAGCTGAGAAATGGGAATAGGTGGAGTAGGAAGAGGAGAGACAAAGGAAATGGAGAGAGAGTTTTGGTAATAAAGAGAAAGATGGAGAAGAAGAGGGAAAAGGACTCATGGACACGGTCACTGTATTTTAGTCACTGAAAATTCATAACAAGGCTAGATGTCAGCATTGACAATGAGAAACATGGAGGTTAACTGGAATCATGAACAGCCAGCAAGATTTAAATATTCCATGGCCGTGTGTATGTGACCATTTTTTCACTTCGCCACTTTCTTCAAATTTCCTTCGTATAACATTTACTCTTCCTCTTCCTCCCACGACTTTCATCTGTCCTCATGAAGCGTTATTCCACCACGCCAGTGAGCAGAATTCCCTCTCATCTTCACATCAACGCCCATAACTTTTATTCCACACACAGAAGTGCACACAGCCCCCTGGGATCTACAATTATCAGGCATCCAGCATCCGGGCAGGCGGTTTTAGAGAAGCCATTAGCTAACCGAGCCCTCGAATCTCCAGGGGTTTAACGCACTCTCAAGGAGATGACACTCACAGACAACTGTGTTACTAGACTCAATACATATAATCTCCCTTCTCAATGAAAATGACTCATGTCAACAAGACAGACAGACTGGGCTGATAAAATGACAGTTATGCGACAGTTAAGTAAAATAAATACAGTCAATACTGTTTTGAAGCATATAGCATATAGTTTTCTATTACGAGAGTTAATAACATAACCAGTAACAATATTCAATTAGAACCTTGCCTTCATGCCAACAATCATTGTATAAGAGTAGGATTCATTTTTGAAATGCCCAATGACTCAGATTAGCATGAAGTGCTTGCTCAGTGAAGAATGTTGTGCATGTGGACAGGTGAAATGTGAACGTTTTCAAAGTGAATGTAAGGATGTGAAACAGGCATGGTCATGCAATCTGAATGGCCAAAGGTATCATGCATAAGAATAATAACACCGGCACAAGCAAAGCAAAAGCACGGAAATGGTTTGTCACTATCTGTGCCCTTCTCGCTCCCTCCCTCGCTCTCCTTTCAGCTTGTATCCTTGGACCAGACTCTCAGAGAGAAATCCAATTTCTGTGAACAGCACCATGTTGTCCTGATAGGATCTATCACCTGGAGCTAGAGCAGCAGCAAGAGAGGCAGTGCACCGTGGACACATCCTGAACTGCACCTGTTACAACACTGACACACAAACACACGCACACACACACACACATATGTCCACAGACATTCAATCATGCTCTCACACAGATATGGATAAGACTGCTCATACTGTCCATGCACTCATGTACCGACAACAGTGGTTAATGAAGCATTCAGATTGTTTAAGAAAAGTAGAAATAACTCAACATAAAAATACGCATGTATCTGCCCTGCAAGCAAAATATTGCCGATGAGTGAAAGTATAAGTACAAATAATTATTGACAAAATGTTGTCAAGGGATATTTCTGGTTCATTTCACCCTAATATATTTCCCGTAAATGTGGCTATTGTGGGTCTATAGCTTGTGCTAAGTTTGCAATTGCTTCCTCTGATGTAGAGATTGAGGGCTATAATGCTAACTGCATAGGGATCTACATTCAGCTGGTCATTCTGCACATTCATCAGCGCAGTTTGTTTACATGTGTGAGGTTGTTGACCATTATGACAATTGTGAGTACCTCAGGTACAGCGTACCTCGGGAAACTGGAGGTGTTCCTCCACAGCCGACTAAGGAGGAAAAGTCTTGCCGCAGAGAGCGGAACATATTGATGACAGACTTAGAACACAAATGTCCACAGATCAGAGTGATTCCAGTGATGTAGCTACAAGACACTCAACACTCTACACTCAATACTGTCGTCCTGGAGAACGTGTTTCAAAATCAACTGGAAGAGGAGGCCAACAAAGAAGGGTGGACCATACAGTCAGGTGACCTTACAGGAAGAAAAAGCAATAATATATAGTTACACCACAATTAAAATGGTAGCTGAGAGATGTTAAATAATTGGTTACATGTTTAAAAAAAAAAAACTACTTCTCCAGCACAAACACACTCTGAATGAAAGAAAACCTCACACTTGTACTTGTGTACAAGTTGCCCCCACACAGTTAGCCATAATAGTTGTACCAGGCAGCTACCATCTGTGTTTTCTTTTGATCAGACTCAAACAACTGTTTAGAAGATTGATGTTAAAACCATTTATTATTTGGAAAGCTGTAGGAGGCTCACGCAGCTCGTTCCATTATGCTAATAATTATGCAGAATAGCTTCTTTCAGAGTTTATTTTATCATACACTTATTGGATCAGTGTGTCTGATGCATTAATATTTTAGTGGCATTTTGATGCTACTTCACCTTAAATTAAATATTACAATGTATATTTAATAAGCCAATCATATTTTATGTAAAATCTAAATCTGCAAGGTAAGTAGTGACTTTAGTTCTCAAATAAATGAAGAGAAGCATAGTACAATATTCATAGTAACAGTCAAATACAGTATAATGCTGTCAATTACAGTATATCCATGCTACACTCTACACATACATATATTAAAAATATAAATTACATGATTTTAGTTCCTCCTAAAGCGGAGTACTGATGTTTGGTCTGAGCAGATCAATAAAGTGACACAGGCACTGATGGGTGGATCACAGCCTCTCTATGTCTGTCACCTCACTCCCGACACCCACTCTTTCACATATCTCTCTCACACATATACACACCGCACTCTGGATGTGTCTGGTTTCACTGTGGAAATGTGACACTAGTGCACTTCTTCAGACATCCAATAGCGTCAGCAGAGTGGTCAGAAATAAACGCTTTACCGAGTGATTTCATCCAGCTCAGTCCCACATCTTTACTTTTTGATTTCTACCCTCTCTGGGTAGCAGTGAAATTATTTCTTTGTTTTTGTAATTACATTCAAATACATCTTTGCACGGGATTGGTTTCAGACTTTGATAGTTTGTATTTCGACCTAATTCTAAGGAAAGTTTTGCTTTAACTGCAGATTCAGATACAGAAACACGTACCTTCATTGCCTGGGCTTTCTTGTGAAACATCTCCTCCATGTCCTCCGCCAGCCTCTTTACCAGCCGCAGCCCATCAATCTCTTCCACCCGCACTGCCCGCTCAAACTCCTTGTATTTCTGAAAGAAAAACCACACATTAACGTTAACAGGTTGCAGTTACTGCCGCCGTTAAATCACTCAATGGTGTGTTTTTAGTACATTAAACGATTTCAAGGGATTCTGGAAAAAAAAAAAAAAAATGTATGTCATATTTTGCTTAATGCTACATGTTGGCATGCATTTCACAGCATGAGCTCATGCCAACGTTCAGCGTCCTAATTGCGGTAAAGTTACTCAGTGTTGTTTTGCTCACATCTGACAAATGGCCACATTTCTAAGGCAAAGCAAGGTGTTGGGGCAAAAATGATAGCCCTATATATTCTACCCACTTGCAGTCATGAGTTTTAAAAACATGTCCCTTATTATCATTTATGGAAGCATTCATTTACTGTAGGTATTTCTGTAGGGGAACAAGCTATAAAAATACCTTATACACCAAGTCAAGTTTATGAATATAATCTAAAATCAGACATGCAATGAGTGTTGTCTGTACAGTGTAGGCAGAAGTAGTGGTAGCAGAATTACAGCGTAGAAAAACAAAATTACATTATACAATGATTATCAGTGGTTCAAAACTGGAATAAAGCTTAGTAGGAGTTGCTTCTCCAAACTAATCTACATACAAACGAAACCAATCAGCTCAGCCAAGAGAATTATCAGCCACCTTCAAGTTTTACTCACCACACATTAAGCATTGATGACACACCACTGCCCTCGGTATCTGCACTACACTAAATCACATTATTCAGCTATAAACCTATACTAGGGTGCTTAGCTTAACCAGCGCTTTAAACGGGGGACAGTGACATTAAGTCTCATTAATTCCACGCCCATACATGCCGCGCGCACACACACACACACACACACACATACACAGAGCTGATCTAAGCGAGGGGTATACTTGTACAGAAAAAAATAGAAGAAAAAGAAGAAGAAAAGAAAACCATTTTTGAAATCTGTGCAAAGCTGCAGGCGGCTGTGTTTCACTCTTGGGGGATTTAACAGAAGATTACCGCCATATCAAATAGCATGCTCCCTCTAATGTTATGCCAACCTGCTTAGATGCATGCTCCTAGCTGCTCCCGTGCAGCAACACACATGAGTAGCAGGGTGAGGGGAGAGAAATCACAGCAGGAGGAGGGGAGTAGGGACAGCATCAGACACTCAGGCAGTAGCTTTTGGATTTAGGCAATCATCTGAAAAACGGCAGGACATCGCTAAACAGAGAAGACTTTTTTTTTCTTTTTTTTTTTTTTTAGCTTCATGCCAAAACTTTTGATAAGCATGAATTCTTTAGTTGTAGCTGAAGGTGACGAGTGAAAGCAAAGCAACTGGGCAAAAATGTCACTTCCAAGACAGGTCACTTTATTGTGCAACGTCACCGAAATAAAAAGCACCCCACTGAAAACAATCAAGCACGAAAAGGGACGGCGAGAAGGAGAGATACTGACTTTGATCACTGATTATCTTTCTAGCAAGTGATCAAACATGGGTAAATTTCTTTTTTGTGTTTGTGTGTTGCTGTGTGCCGAGGAGAATGTGGGCACCTTTGTATTTGCTCCATCCTGTGAGAAAGACACAGCCAGACAGACAAACAGATGAGAGAGCAAAAGACAGATAAAGGGGAAACAAAAAGAGAGACTGCGATAGGGAGAGCAAACACTGCGCGGGTGCAAAGAGATTCAAGAGATGCGAAGACAGGTAGGATGAAGAAGAAAGGGAAGGCGGGGAGATGTTAAGGGTGAAAAGCGAAGGTAGAAAGTGGAGGAATAGGATGATGGATGATCAGAGAGAACCTGGAGAGATAATATTGAAGTGGGAAGGTCAGGGGGTGGCATGAAATGCTATCTGTATTTGTAGAGCTGCAGGCCGACACAAATGGAGGGAAGCAGGTTAAAATCACTAAATTTCCATTCAGTTTAATATTTTATGACAAACATAGTAAGAAGAATGACTTACACTGTACAACGTAATAGATTAAGTTCAAATCTGTTGATTACTACATTCATCATTACAAGCAACCAATTATAAGGAGTGCAAGGGCCAGAGCCTGGAGGTACAATACTCCTGTATTGCCAGAGTGATCATGGTATTTGGAGAAGATCTTTTTTTTTTTTCCAGCAATTATAGTGATTAGAGGAAAGAGGGTCTGATTCATCAAGGTACTTTCTGAGGAGATGAGTGTCCAATTTACAGTATAATGGGAGCGGAGGGGTGAATCTCATGTTCTAAATGAGTGGAAAAGTGCCTCTACCAGTGGAGAGAGATTGAAAGACAGGTGGAGCAACGAGCAGCAGGAACGGCAAAGAGCTGCTGACAGGAAGAAGCCAGGGAAGACTGAAGAGAATGAGGTTCCTAAAGGGAAACACACACTGTTTCATCTTTAACACCATATCAAAGCATCAACCCTCACTTCACAGCCATAACACTGAACAGTCTGTGTCTTTGAAATGCTGCCGAAGTGGTGCCATCGCTGCCAGATTCATTTGCATGTCATGGCCAAACAGTTTGGTATTAAAATTCTCTTTAAAAGCCCCAGTGCAGCCATCCAAAAATGCTTCTGTTTCACATATGGTAAAGACTGAATCAGACACCACGAAGGAAGGAAGAAAGAAAGAAAGAAATTTTACTAAACACTAATGTTCTTTTAGACACAGCTTTTTCTTCAGACCTGTTCTGCATAACAACTATCTCAACCAAGTCTTACATTTTCTCACACAAACCTTAGTCCCTCACCCAACATCACTGCTAATTAATTGCAGCCTCAAGTAACATAGTCTGTGGCCAATCAAAGTGACTGGCTGATGACTCACAAGCCAAAATCACAGCGACCGGAACCGTATGAAAATCGGCGCAATAATCCCACTGGCTGACAGACAACTGCAGTATGTCAGAGGGACAGAAAATCTAGGTTTTAAGCCAGTCCTGTTTCCTGGCTGGCTCTGGTGGGCTGTTAAAGCTGACAGGTCAGCAGGAGATCAAATCTGAACGGGCTTAACTGCTTTCTACACCAATTTCTGTCTTGTCCTTTCTCCCTTTACTTTCTCCGTAGAGCTTTTTCTTCTCTCTCGTTTGTGTATCTCCTGGTTTCCCTTTCATCTCGCTTCTCCTCTACTGCACCCACTTCTTTTGCTAATTATAAAAATGAACGGGCTGACTACATGGACACACTCATAGATTATTCTTCCGATCGAAACCAATACATTTTTTTCCCACAGGTCCATGAAATCCTTGTCCATGAAACTGGCCCAGAACTGGCAGACATTACACACTTCACCAAGGACTAAGGAAAGCACAGAGCTCCCACAGCCTGAGCTGAAATGTTTATGTTTGTGATCACGTTTGTGTGGTCAGTGAGAGGCTGAGAGGGTCCGGCTGACCACAGGCTGTCCGCAGCGCTATGCTCAGTCAGGCTGACCAGAGCAGACCGCGCCCAATTAGCCTGGCGCTATCCTCTTCACATCACATCATCATCATAGGAAAGCCAACTGACATACATCCAGAACCACCATTTCCCAGGAGAAGGCATAAAAAGCTTCTACAACAGGCCTCAACAGAAACTTTAATATGAATTAGCAGTGAAGTGAATGAGAAGACAACCAGAGGAGTCAGATTCAGGCTCCTGTGTTGATCTAATGAAGTATCTACTGTGCTAAAGTGTTCTTAAGCCAGACAGAGAGAGACACCCTTCCAGCTCCAGGGTTGCTCTTATGTGGTTAAATCTCTATTTCAATGTCCCAGCAGGATAATAAGAGAGTTGAAAGTTACTGTCTAAAAGATGCACAGATGGTCAAATATCATCATCATATGTTAGAGACACAGTTGGTCCTTGTCAGATGAAAAATAGATCACAGATTGGGGGGGGGGGGGGGGGGGGGTTCAGAAGCATCTGCTTTGGAGGAGGTGGCTGGTATTCAGATGTAACTTTTAGCTGGAGCACCTGTTCAGGTCCACTAGTACTACTTGTTGAACACAACATAGTGTTTTTTGCTTTTTTTCCCAAGGGGTTGTCATGTTTGCAAGAAAATGGTGCAAGTGTGCACGAGGATACTGGCCTGACTTTACACTCCCTGTCGCACACATACTGCGCTCTTCACCAGGAGGGTTTCTGCTAACCTATAATATGGGCTGGCCTTCAGATCAAATGGTTTCACACCACATAGTAGCTGTTTCTTTTTTTTTTTTTTTTTTTAAATATATTTTACAAACTATGGCTCTCGTTTGGTTCATCACTCTGGTCACTACTGGTTTTGAAGCCTTGGATAGCTCACTTTAAGGGTTGGTTCATGTAAATTACAAAAAATAAAAAATAAAAGATAAAGATGAAGATGAATCGACTTTTATTTGTACTGTCTTTCCAAAACAATGACCTGGAGATTGTTTTTTAATATTTCAACACCAATAACAAAATTCCATTCATCTGTAGTGTAAAAATTCTTTACACTGGAATCCATCTGGTGTGATTAGACATGTTCAAATTGGATTTCTTTTTCAGTTCACAGGAATAATGACATCGCAGTAATTACTAAAATGGCAGACAGCAGTTTAAAAAGTGTGTATGTAACAATACACATAGTTCCACCTTGGAACCTCGGAAATCTCAATCTCTTCACTGCATAACAGCTAGAAGTTTAGTAACAAACAATGTTTCTCTGAGCCAAAATTATTGTCTGCCCATAGATGAAACTAGTGACAGCCCAGACACAAATTTACCTCTCCCCCACCAAGTTACATCTAAAGATAGTATATCTATCCCCAGCGTCCATTAAAAAAGTCGTCTCTGCTGTGTTGAGGACAGAGACAAGCAGTGGTGACACATATTGTACCATCAGTGTAACTCAATCCCTCTCTTCTGCTTCCCCCTCACCCCCTCTGCTTTGGTGCATCACATGGATGAGCTGATGCAGCTAATCTCTCTCCTACACAGTGTGCTCTGACTGTGGGACAATAATCAGAGGCTAGAATCCCCATATCCAGGCTGCACCTTAGCTCACAGCAACAGTGACATGCGCAAACCTGAATGTACACACACACACGCATACACACACACATACAAAAGACAGATGTTACAGATATAGATCCAAATGATATGTATAGATAGATAGGCAACATGTGTACTGCTTTTTTCTGTGTCCATTGGCTGGTTCGCCTCCGTGATGGAGTATTAGAGTGTAGACATACAAATGACATATGAAGTATTTGTATCTATGTTTGTGGTTTCATTGGGGTTTGATAATAAAGTGGTTAATGAAGGGGAACAACTTCATTTCACACTAAGACTGAACCCCAATCCCCCAAATCCCAGCTCATTTTACGCGTCACCAGAGCCCACTTTACCTTGTCCCATTCTCCCATAATCTTACAGCTGTTCTGTATCTCTCTCTCTCTCTCTCTCTCTCTCTCTCTCTCTCTCTCTCTGTCTCACACACACACACACGCAGACACACACACTGACTGGCACAAAAACGTATGTTCACACTTCAACATCTGTGCAAAGACATAAACATATAACATTACTCTAAGAATCCTTCATTCATTTATTACAGATTTTAATCTTTTAATTTTAATTTAAAATTGTGAAACATGTGACCTAAATGTAAATGACTAAAAGTCAAAAATAAAAACAGCGTTGCTTTGTTGCTCAGATGTTTTCTGTCTCTCTGGCTAACTAAATGAAGCTGAACAGCAGAAAAGGAGAGGCAGAATTTGCAAACATGTGCCAAGAAGCCAAGCGTACTACCCTGAATTACAAGTCTGTGTGCTATAGTATTCTGCCTCATTCAAGCTGTGTTATTTGGTTTTCATTCACAAAAAGCAGCCCTGTTTGTTTTGTTTGCTCCTGCCTGCTTGTCTGACTACAAGTGGATGAGTCTGGTTTCATGAACAAAAGAGACACAGCTCAGAGAAGCCTCTGACTGTGTGTGTATGTGTGAGTGTGTGTGTGTGTGTGTGTGTGTGTGTGTGTGTGTGTGTGTGTATGTGTACATGTCTTTGTATAGCTGTGTGGACAAATTTTGCTTTTGAAACCATCATTGCGAGGACGTTTTGGTCGACCCTCACAACTTCAAAGGGCTGTTTGAGGGTTAAGATGTGGTTTTAGGGTTAGAATTAGGTTCCTAATAGGGTTAATGTTAGGTATTTATTTATGATGGTTAAAGTTAGGGTAAAGGGGCTGGGGAATGCTTTATGTCAATGAGTATCCTCACAACTATGGTAAAGCAAGTATAAGTTTGTGTTGTGAGTGCTGTTTAGGAGACAAAGAGAGGGGCACAAGGAAATAGAGACCAATAAGTCCACTTAGCAGAGTCTTTGATGTACTGAGCAACTGAAATGATCTGGGTATCTGGATCTGGATAAGAGATAAAGTTGGCGTGCGAATCTTCCTGGTAAACTTGAAAAAAAATTGCATGTCATTCCAGATGCTCAAGGACAAGAGGGCAGAGAAAGGGGGAAGAAAGGAACCATAATATCAAGGACCACTACCACTATTTTTATCTCTTCCCTGTATGTCTCTTTTTGGTTCTTTCATCCATAAATGGTGTTTGGATATCCAATTCAGTATCCAGTGATAAACATCAATCTCAACCATTAGCATCTAGCATCAAGTCAAATTTTGGTATGTTAAAGCTGCAATTCTCAAAATAGCATATTACATGTAATATATTAAAGAAATGCTGCAAAGCAGTCTTTGACATCCATGGTAAGATTCTAATAACTTTAATTCTAAAACCACAATTTACAGTAGTTTACCAGCAGGATAATGAGCAGTAAAACATCAGCCATGGTGGTCTGTTCAATAGTCTGTTTAGTTTTTTTTTTTTTTTTAAGGGTAATTTTTTATGCTTTGTCATGCTTCTATCCTACTACATTTAAGAGGGAAATATTGTACTTTCTACTCCACTGCATTTATTTGGCAGCTTCAGTTAAACAAGCAAGATACAGTAAGGATTGTTACACTTCAGTTCACTGAAGCTCATGCCTGTGCTGTAATCAGTCCCTTTTCTGGGGTGAACAGGGATCCATCCCTTTCACCCAGGAGAAAAAATTGGCCCTAGGGATTGTCATTGTATAATTCACACACTCTATATCAATTCTATCTTTTCCCAACATGTGGAGAATATTAGGTATTACGACATATAATATCCAATATATGTTGAAAAAATTACATATACAGACCTATATGAATTATGTAACCAAATCCCAGGACAGAGATGCACAACTTTCAAACAACAACAAAGGTGAAGTGCAGTTTGTGTGTGTGTATGCTTGCAGGTGCTTGTATGTGTTCATTAATGCAATTTACATCCTTGTACCTAAAGAGTGTGTGGGCATGTATTCTCCTAAAACATGTTCAGGAGAACAAACGTCTTGCAGTGTCATCATTTCATATAAAGGGCTGCTGATTCCCTAAAGCCATGTTTTTTAATTACAGAGTACGTAGCTCAGGGAGGAGGAGGGGAGCGGGGGTGGGGAGACGACGAGAAAGGAGGTGAAGAGAGAAAGAGAGAAGAGGTATAACGGTGAGGTATCACGTGGTTGACGTTAAGCCTGTTTTCTGCCATTGTGTCACTGGGCCACCACTGTGTGTGTGTGTCTGTGTGCAGGAATGAGGGAAACAGAGAGAGTGAGGGTGAGAGACTGAAACAAAAGCACTCTGACTGGTGTTGCCTTCTGCCTCCTGTGAAACACTCAGAGTCTGTTACTTGAGCGGGGGACAGGAGCATCAGCCCAAATCCGCAGCAGGAAATCACTGCTGGATCACAGGATCTCTCAGGAACGCCAAATCGTTGCTATGCCCTCCTCCTTTCATACCCTCCCTTGTACGCCAGCCGACAAATTGTTCCCTCAAAAGAAGAGCGCTGGCCGGAGATGAAGTGGAACAATTAATTTCACGCCTGTCCTCCCTGCCTCAAAAGCATGTTGGTCTGAGTCCTGTATCTGGTGGCACAGAGACACTCCCCGCAGATTGTAAAACACACACACACACACACACACACACACAGACACACTCACAGACAAAATGTGAATTAAACACTTGGTGTAAATGCTAATCACACAGACGTAAAAACAAGACATCTTTAATAAAATTTAGGAATCATAAACTCTTCTTGCCTGACTGGCCACACTTTCATCATTGCTCCGTTCACCATAACGCAATCTATCAGTGAGGGCGAAGACAGTATTGATCATAGCACGGAGATGCACTGTGAATGAAAGGGAAGGATTGGGAGAACACATGCACACACATCCTTGACGGACCACTCAATCATATGGTGAGAAGAGGGCAGCTCCTGATGGGAAGTAAACTGTGCCCTAAGAAGTGAGCTGGGAGCAGTTTCATCGTGGTCAGTCGCTGGCCACCAGAAAACCACCGCACAGTCAGACACACATTCAGCAAGCAGACGAAGCACGAGTAGGAAACCAGATGGTGGTTAAGGCTGTTGGCACCCAAGTTTCAATTGTTTTCTTATGAAACAAATAGTTCTTGTCTTCATTTCTGCGTTGCCAAGTCACATCTGAAGGCATTATAAAGCACCTGTTGAACCACATGTTCAAAATTCAACTTCGGTAAATAGACAAATTGATAACTGGACTCTTCCTTGTGTCAGGCATGATAACAGTGTTCAGAATCATGGTATCTCTTTGCTTCTGATTGATGAAGGTTCTGTTAAATCTAGACAGACAACAACAGCTAAATGATGATCCTACAGCTCTTCTTTTATCATGACTGTCACACACTGGTTTCCTATTTTTCAGTGTGTTGGCAGCAGTGATGGCAGCTCTAAATGGGTTATCATCAGAAGGACTAAAACCAGAATTGACTGTTGAAAAAAGCAAATACTTTAATTTACAACTAAAATGTGGAACTTCGCTAGTGGAAAAACATGTTCATCATCTGAGGGGAGTGGTAGCTTTCCATTGACGGACCTGTCCAGGCAATAAAAATCAGCACTGTAGGCTGAGAATTACAACTTAAGGAGCTAGGGGCTCTAGCTCTGTTTTTCATTCTTGATATACCAATTTCTATAATTTTTTATGTGAACAACTGAGTGTCACACTATGAATGCCTACCAGGAGTGACTGAAAATGTGCATTTCTATATGATATTGTTTAGTGTGGCCGATCTTTGATTCCCAGTGTGGTCCGTCAACACGTCAAATTAACCACTTCTTTTCTAGGATAACCCAGCACTTAGACTCAAGTCAGCCTTATGGGAAACTTAAAACTTTTAAATCCATAAAATTCCTGAACAATGAATGTAACTAAATGTAAATATTGTACAAAGGGAGGCTTTGCATATTTAATGATTTGGACTTTGCTGCTAATACTATCAAAAAAGTGCTATTAACAGCTTTGTACATTTTCGGATAATGTGTTATTGTAATACTAAACAAAAAATGTGGGTAAACCTACTGAGAAAGTGATTGACTCCTTTCACCCGACAAGATTGCCTTTCTGTTTCTGACTGAGAGGACAAAGATACACATGTGCAGTTACATACCACACACACACACACACACACACACACACACACACAAAGACGCATGGGAGGGAATATCTTCACAGATTCAAACAGTGAGCTGCTAGCTGCTGTGCAGACTGGTAAAATGGATTCATCCCATCTCATCCCTGGCTTGCTGCTGCTGTAAGTGTTGGAGCCTCTGTGTGAGATACTTCAGTTGGTGATTGTGTGTTTTCAAAACTTACTGAGCGTAGCGCTGCACACTCTCAGTGGAAGGTGTAGCTTTCTGGTTTAACAGCACCGTGTGCTCCGACAGACGTCACAGCACATCTTATCTTGTGTTTTCTGTACTTCTGAAATGCTTTTATTGCATAGCATGTTGTAACCATGGTCTTGACAGGTGCTCTATAAATGAAGTTTACTTACTTACTTATTTACATTTACCCTGGTGTTATGCCAATTTTACCTTTTTGCATTGACTACACAAAAGCCAGACGTTACAGTGAGTTAGCAGGTTTTTTATCCAGTGTAAAAAAGGGGCTTTAGTTTGGTGTGTTAGCATACTTGCATTTGCTAATTAATACTAAACACGAAGTACAGGTAAGGCTGTATGGAAACTTTATCAGTTGTTTTTTTTTTTTTTTTTTTTTTCAAGTATTTGGCCAAAAGCCAAAGTAGTGGATGAACTGAAACGACCTGAAGATGATGTGATAGAGCTAAATTAAAGGTTAGGCAATCACCAGTCATCATCAGTTATTACAATGAATTTTGAGGGGGACATAAATGATAACAAAAGACGACATGGGATGATGTCATGAAATAGCGTGGGATCATGGGAGTTGTTGTCTTCACCGCCATTGCCATAAGCTTCTCATGGTTTGGATTTCTGCAGTGTCAATTGTTCAGGAGGTTTTTACCTGGAGCTGAATTATCTACAGAGGTCTCCTCCTCTCCAAAATAAACAGACCTGGTGATTATAACAGCTAAAAGCACTGAAAGCAGTTTCACATTTAAATTCAGTGTTTCGCCAATGTCGTACAGTGGACAAAGGACATCAGGGAAGGGCTGGGAGCTAATCTAACTAACTGCTAACTTATAACCCAGATGTTCAGGAGTGTTTTACTGGCAGCTGATTTAAATGCAAAGGTGTCCTCCTCTCCATAACCAACGGACCAGGGGATCAAATCTGATAGAGGGGTCAACCAATAGCCGAGTGTTTAGGACGCACAACACGTAGGTGCTAATCCACAAAGCAGGCAAGTCCCGGCCAAGACTCTTTACTGCATGTCATTCCCCTTCTCTCTGTCACTCTTTACTGGTTTTTACCAGTAGTTGATCAGCAGAGGTGTCCCCCACTCCATAACAAACGGACCAGTTTAAAAGAAACAATAAATAAAGCGATTTCACTTTAAAAATTAGTGATTAGGAGGAGTCATAGGAGAGGTCAGGGGATCACCAAAGTCAGCAGGCTTTGTCCTCTGGGGTGCACAATATTTCACAGCACTCCGTTTGATGGCTGTTGAGATGTTTCAGTCAAGACCAAAGTGGTGGCCCGATCAACATACCAGATGACTAACAGTCGTGGTTTGCCTCCACGGAGCGCGTGGAAAGTGTTGGTAATTATTGAGTGTTATCCCTTACATAATTAAACATCAACTTGTATTTTTAAAAATCTCTTTTCAAAAAAAATCACTGGTTCACACACATCCTCCCTGAGAGCCAAAGCCACGGTGCTCTTTTTTATTCCAGCATAATCGAAACCACTTACACACCTCACCCATTTAGCTCCTTTACACAATTCATCCACCCGCAGCTCCTGAATGTGTGTGTGTGTGTGTATGCGTGTGTGTACACGTGCTTTTGCAGGCTGCCTGAGGGCTATTGAGAGGAACAGTAGAATAACAGCTGTACTAACACGAACACACACACACACGCAAGGCCTTATGGCATAGCCGGCAGCAACACTCAGAAGTTTTTCCCAGGGTGCACTGCGTCTGTTGGGTATGCACCATTGGCCCTCAGAGTGGGTGCCAAATCCCTGCTCTCTCTAATGACCGCCATCTTTCAGTGTCCTCACTTGCCTTGCCATCATGGCGTACCCCCCGCCTATACATAGACATGGAAATTCCTAAAGGGCTGAGGCTGACATTGCCTATGCCAGCACGAGAACTTATCTACCCCATAATAATTCTTTTATGAAGCAAAGTAAAGACTTTCTCTTTCAACACTCATGCAGAAAGTGCAGGAAGTAGCCTCTCCACCATTCCCACTCCACTTCTTCTTTCATACAGCCATAATTCACTTCACCAAAAAATATAATAGCACCAAGAGCAGGTCTAATCTGTTCACATGGAACTGATTAATAGTCCACAGTCTATCTGTAGTTGCCTGCATTCAGTTGGTTTCAGCAGAGTCCTGGAAAACATTTTTCATGCTTAGCAGCAGGTTTAGTGTGGCCTGCTGCTTCCCTATTCCACTCCATACATTCTCAGTCTCAAATTGATTCTAGCAGCAGCCAGCGTGAAAGTGGAGGGGGAGAGGAAAACATTGTGGTGGATGTATAAAGGCAATATTCATCCTTGCAAGTGGAGATTTATTATGGGAAGTTATATTTTTTGGACTGCAGTTTCATTTGAGTTTGTTTTGAAAGCCTCACAATGAAATGGAAAAAAAATAAACGTACCACCTACAGTGGCGATAAATACTTTTGAGATCTGCAAAACATAAATTAAGAAGACACTACTAAGTTTAACTGTACACATGAAAATAATAAAGAATATGAAATAAGTGTACAACATAAAATATAAACTAAAGATGATATATTGTTCAGAAAGGAATAGGTTAAAAGAAAAAAGTATAAACAACATTAACACATTTCTTACGTATTCACAGTATAAATATGGCCATTTTTAGAGATATCAAGTTGGAACTCTTGCCACCCGAGGAGGCTTATTTCTAGAAAGCTCAGGTTCAAGGTAATAAAAATCCTAGAGGAATCGTTGTCTATGTTATCTGATAATACTAATCATGATCGTTTGGTGTTTAGATCCAGGACCTGTGCAGATCACTGGTGTAAACTATCGTCCAGTCAGCATCAGCATCATGGTTGAGGAATGCTGTGGCATTCAAACAAAGGGCAGTTTCTCGGTTGTAAGAGCATTAAAATCATTCGACACACCAGAACACTGCTTGTACAATGACACCAGGTAGGTCTAATACATAGAGTGTCAGTCTTTGCACCATAGTCTGAGTGCCATCAGCATAGTGTGCAGAAAATGGAATGCATTTGAGCTCTTGACGCCTACTGCAACCTTTTGTTCTTTGCTGATAACTGTGTAACCCAGTATGGTCTTCTGTCAGTATAACCTCATCATATGACATATTACATACTTATCTATTAGCTTGAAGAGGTTCACTGTTTTCCTGGGTTTGCAAACAGGAAAGAAACTGACTGAATGAATACATCAACAAATATTCCTGAATCACAGTAAAGCTGGATTTATACTTGTATTATGGTGCTATGCCGCATGTACAGCACATTACTGCGATGGCTGGTTGTGGTGTGAAGACAACATTACATTAACAGTTTAGCTTATTTGACGTAGTTATCTATAGTCAGTGTGTTACGTGCAAATGGATTTGGATTAGTGTGATTCCAGTCTAGAGAAGTAGCCGGGAGCACCAGCACAGAAGCTGAGCGATGTGCTGCTGTGGAGGGGGCCATACACAAAAGCATTTTAGCCACTATTTTAAAAAAATTTTAAAAACACTTTAACTTGCCATCAAACAGCCCTTTCCTTTACGCTGTATTACTCTGCAGATCAGCTGTTGAGTCCTAGGGACACGGTAGTTCCGTCATTGAATATATGTAGTTCCAAAGGATCTACATTTTTACACTTTAAATGACATTGTTTTTTTTTAATTCTGTGGCTAAAACATGTTTTTGCAGATGGCCCCAACCACAGCAGCACATCACTAAGCTTCTGTGCTCCCGGCTGCTTCTCTAAACTGGGAGCGCGCTGAAACGAATCTAGTGCAGGTGATGTATTCACTATAGACAAGCACCTCATACCACTCCACATGAAATAATCCAGACTATCTCTTCATGGGAGTTAAATAAAGACTCTGACTTTCAGTGGTTTCCTTTTATCCTCTTTCTCCTTTTTAGTAAAAAACATCTAAGAAAGTGATAACACTGCAAACCTTCTGCTCACTGCACAAATGTGAATAATGAACATAAACACAGTGATTGCACAGCGGTACTCTTCAGTTCAATAATTAAACAGAGCGAAATAATGTTATAAGTTACCTGGATACACCTCTGCATTCACAAAGCCATCAGCTTGATTAGCCAGTGATTGAAAGTTAATTGATTGCAGTGATTAACTGACTCAGTATTAATCAGATTTCTAGTTTATTGCCATTAGATAAACTTTTTAAAATTTATTTTATACTGAATCTTTTAAAGACCTACAGCAGTCATTCAAAAATTCCCAGTTGTTTATATATGTCTGTAGAGCAGCATATGAAGAAGATTATTGTATCGTCTGGGTCAATGGTAAATGAAGCACTTCCTATACAGACCCCGCAGTACAGCCAGAAATAAATTAAACTTTGACGATTCAACAATGAAGTTGAAACAATCCCATGTTGTGACCATTGCTGTGAGTCACAGTTACATTATCACAGACTATTTATATTCAGCTGAGCAACACACTGTCTCCGGTTGAAAAAGTAACAGTTCCTCTATCTGACTAAATGTGGCCCTGTGCTCATGCCAATAACACTGTGTAATCAATATGGCTCAACATTGATCCATACTGATCCTCTGTGTCTAAGTAATCATTTGTCACCTACTCAGTGCTCAGCATTTCCTCATTTGCACATCAGTCAGCACGGGCCTCTTGCTATCAATGCATAACATGGCATGTCACAGACACACAACAGAAAATAAATACACACAGAGTGCGAAAACTTTTTTGTAATGTGGTGAGCAACATGGGAAGGCTAACTGAAGTGCATGTGTGTACTGATGTGTGGTTTTCCCGTTGTTTACGCATGACTGTATTCCTCCACTGTACACTGCAGAAGCAAGTGCGTGTTTGTGCGAGATGATAGCAAGTGCAGGTGAAGGTCATCAAAGGGAGGGGCTGCCGTTGTCCCACTGAGCTGGATTTGGCAGCACTCATACAGTCTATGAGAAGTGTTGTGCAAATGGGGTGTAGTACAGTAAAACTAAGCGTGCATTTGTGCGAGTGTGTCGGCAGAGTTGATGTAGGGGGTGACTTGGGACACATATTGAGAGTGCAGTGAGTGCAGGACATTGTGCTGGGCCAGCAGAACTATTTTTTTTAAGGGTGTGGGCACCAACATTTGCTCCAAACTCTGGCGTGTCCCAAGATCCCCTCCCATGTATTCTTTAGTGCCATAGCTGCATCCTATCCATTATTAAAGCAGAGGGATGGAGGGAGAGGAGGAGAGACTTGGAGAGAAAGTGTGAGAGGGAAGGGGAGAAGGAGAGAAAAATAATTGGGGGAGGCACAAGGATGCAAAAACATATGGGTGACAGAATTGGCAAAAAGGTGGAGGGTACTTAAGAGACAAAGAAAGAAAGAAAGAAAGAAAGAAAGAAAGAAAGAAAGAAAGAAAGAAAGGTTAAGCTTCACTATATAGAGAATTATCTGAGCATGCAGCGGTTTGGGACATATAAGGAGGTACCTGTGATTGATGGAGCAGCTGTAATGAGCTTGATGTCCTTTCTCATATTCAGTGTATTACTTTATAAGAGCCATCTTTACCTACAGCACACAAGGTGGACCCAAACAACCAGCAGGATGATTGATGTGGACAGCAGCAAGTCACAGACAGTCCTTCACACAGTGCCGCACACGTTAATGTGCTTAATAGTACTAGTCCCGCCCCTTTACCAAGTTGGCTAATGTTTACTTTCTGCATACAATCGAGTCTGGAGCTGACCAGGCGAACAATCTGTCATAATTACAGAAATCTGTAAAAATGTGTGTGTGTGTGTGTGTGTGTGTGTGTGTGTGTGTGTGTGTGTGTGTGTGTGTCTCTATGTTTGTATACATGTGTGTGTCCATTAATGTGTGGTGTTGCCACGGTGAGATGCTCTTTATCTGCAGGCCAACAGAAGCAGAGCCAAACCTGAGCAACCAATGACAGATGACAGTGGATATTTATCTTCAGTGTTCACATTCATCATCCGAGCAGCACAGAGCACAAGGTATTACACTGTATGCAAACACTGTGTGTGTGTGTGTGTGTGTGTGTGTGTGTGTGTGTGCGCACCTGTATCTTCTGCAGAAACTTCAGGAACTAGGAAGACAAATCAGCTTTCTTACAAATACAAATTAACTACTGAATCAAACACTTTTCACGCTGGCAAATGAACTTAGAGAAATTGGGGATAAATCAAAGAGGTAAACTGCACAACTGCAACTGCTAACAAGTCACCAAGAGACACTTGATTTTCTAAGCCCACAAAACACAGCGTCAGCAGTTGTGCTCTTAAAGAATTGAAGTTCTTTAATCTGGTAGCAAAAGGCCTCGCTCTCTGCTCCTGAGCTCTCTTTAGTAAAGGCAGGGTGTTTGATTCACGCGGTGGCTTTTCTCATGCTTTTCTCACCAACAAAGCACTAATTACAGTATGAGTGAGTGGCTGTGTTGGCTAAAGCTGGCCTGCTAGGACATGAAAGGATAGCAGCACAGGCTGCACTCTCGCCTGCTAACGCTGTAATTAACTCTGTGTGACACGGCATTCCTCCATCACTTTCTCTCTCTCTTTCTCTTTTACACACACACACGCACGCACGCACGCACGCACGCACACACACACCTCTTCCTCTTCCCTCTCCCTCAATAAGCAGTGGAGGAATCAAATTTAGCAAGATCATGCTTTGGTCAATGAGAACAAGACAGGGAGGGAGATAGAAGCAGAAGAAGAAATGGGAGGGTTAGGGGAGGTTAGGGGAAGAGGCACCGTCACCAGTACACACCCCAAAACACCCCCTTCCCTCACCTCATCGCCAGCCGTGCTGAACCAAACCTGACAGCTATTCAATTTTCCCAAAGCTAAATCTAATCTGCAGCCGTCTCCCCCTCACTGACACACTGTTACACTGGAACGCCTCAGCCATCACCCACCCTTGGCAGCAGATTGGCACCATCACACACACTTCCCCCTCCACCTCGACGCAGACACACACATCACACATTCACACACAGATATGCAAAGTCATCCATGGAACAAGAAAGGCAAATAGAGGGCAAAAAGAGAAATGAGTAAAACTGCCTTTCAAATTAGTGTGAAGAACAATTTTGAACATTATTTTTTACAATTTTATTTTAGGCATTACCAGCCTAAAACACTGAAAAAAAAAATCTGAATTAGGCAATGTAATAACCCACCAATTTTTCGGGGGGCTCTAATGAAACACATTTTGGACAGTCAGGGGAAAGCTGTTACATGTGCCATAATTTTTTATCATATTTGTTTGTTTTTTTTTTCAACTGGGCTGAAACACAGCAGCTTAAATACAACAGTGGCGTAGCTTAGGTTTTAGAAATACTGAGGTCATGGGCCTAAATACCTCCAGCACAACCGCATCTCCCGAGGACACTTTTGACTAAATACCAAAACGTCTGTATAGTTTGCAAATTTTATATCTCACCACCACATAGACTAAAAGCCTTCTCCAAGAAGGTAATTCTGGTGGAGAAATATGACATCGCTTAACCTCTTGGTTTTTATTCACACCTAAAAATAATTAGAGTGATTATAGAAGCTACTATGTGTAATTTGTGTGCATTTGTAGAAACTCTCTAAAATTCATACATTCCCCCGAAACATTACTGTGGACATGATCTCAACAGTCCAGTGTAAACAATTGGTTGCTACATAACTGTACATAGATTATTACATGTGTATGTGCACAATACAACACAGAAATCATTCTAATATTCTCATATTAAATTTAGCAAAGCAACTTTGACAAATAAACAATGATTCACATAAATAAGATATCTTCTTTATAAAGGCTTGTAAAGGGCAATTTGTATAGGAAATAAAAGGAACTTAAACTACATCAGTTTCTTTGTGAGATTCCTTTGAGAAAAGGAATGCTTTATCAAATTAAAACTTTAAGTGCTGTTTAATGTGAGTGCTGAGTGGAAAATATATCACAAAAAAAGAAACAACTCATATTGCAGTTCCACACACAGCTAGAGTCATTCTTCCACTGTTCATCCAAATATGTAATTAATTTTAAATGAACGTGAAAAACTGAAATGCATAATCATTTCCACTTCAAAATTAGACAATTAGTCATGCTCTTAAATCTGGTTAGTGTGACTAAAATACATATTCAGAACAAAAATAGATCTTTTTTTCTCTAACAGACAAACATGAAACTGTCTTCTGCAGAAATTTTGAATTATATTTTTGTGAAACAAGTCTTGCGGAAAGGTCTTCAACGGATCAAAACGATTTTGTGTGTAAAGCCCTTAACTCATCAGGGATCTCTTGTGTTGATAAGATTATTTAAAAGCTCATTAGATGATGCCAAATAAACTGATATAAAAATTAAAAAATAAGCTGTTTTTAGCACCAACCAGTATGAAAGATGCTATACAAATGAAGTATGATTGACGGCATTTGAAGCAAAAAACTAAGCTGGTTTTATTAGTTATTGAAAATGTGACACTTGTAGGTTTTCGTTTACATCTTTTTTTTTTAATCTGTCGGTAATAGTATTATATAATGTAGGGCTATAATACATATATGTAATGTTTAAAAAGGTGGGAAAAAAACATGCAGAGTGCACTACTGGGCTGGAGGTGCTGGCAACTGCAAGACGAACATATAGTCAGAAAAATATGTATTCATTTCTTAATTTTGACTTTGTTAATGTATATAAGTATGTTTCAATGATGATGACATATTTCTTTAAAATCACTTAGTGATAACGAATATTTTATTGCAAAAGCTGATGGCTGGCCACATCGGTGGACACAAATTTAAGCACGTTCTTCCCCCTCTTTCACTCTGTACATGAACCCAGCAAGTGCACATTGCGTGTCTTTCCATAAGCCTTTCGCCTCTTCACTTCACTGGACGACTTCAATACTAATATATATTTTTCACCCAGCGTTTCTTTTTGAGGAACCACTCCACTCTGTCCTCTTTTGCTCATTCTTTAGGAATTTCGTCAGTGGCTTGCCGCACTAAGCTCTTTGGTAGTAGAGGAAAATGGTATGGCAATGCTCTGAAACCATACATGCGCACACACTTCCAGACGCTCACACTCTTCCTCCTCACCCAGGCAAATCAATTCTAGCATACTCTTGTCACACATCATTACACTTTCCTATCATCCTCTTTTGTTCAGAATATGCGTCTCTGAGTGTGGGAGAGACAGTGTGTGTACGTGTGATTGAGCATGCTTTAAGTAGGTGTGCAAACTTAACACACACGCATGCTGCAAACACATACACATGCTGCCTATTCCTCACCCTCAGATACAGCTTATGCTTTTAAAAATAGGAGAGCAGACGCGCACGGATAACTTTCAGAGAGCCGCGGTGGCGATCCCACAGAATGATCATTTGTCTTGTGTCTTCCATTACCAAGAGGCTTGAAGTTATTTCAGCGTGGCATAATGTCCCACTACTTTGATTCCAGAAAGCCATAACATCAGTGAGGTGAAAACTAGTCTAGCCAACAACACACACGCAGACACAGCCATCACAACCAGGCTGGCTCGTATAGACAGGTTGCTCAATGATACATGAAATTAAAGATTTCAACAGAATAGCAGCGAAGAGGGTAAAACACACAGAGCTAATTCTAACTGTCAGTGGGAGATGTTTAATGTGTCTCAAACAGAAGTCTCCCGTCCCTTGTATGGGTGTGTGAATGTGTGCCCATATACAGTGTATCTATATATATGTATTGTATGTGTACATACATTGATGAGCGCCCTGCTAGCATCTGATTTGTGTAACAAACTGAAGGTCTCATTGATTAGGGGTTTTTTTTCTGTCTTGTGCAAAAACACACACACACACACACACACACACACACACACACACACACAGACTGATATAACCTTGAAACAAGAGCTGTTTCCGATGGATACAGGAAGCGGGCTGTGGCGTGGGAAGGGAGGACAGATCAGGACAGCAAAGGAAATGGAAGGGGGGGGGGTGAAATGCTAAATCTGGTCTAACTGGATTTAAAAAATATATTTATATAAAAAAAAGACTAAGATGTTAAATTTGTCTTTGAAAACAGCCTCAACCAAATCAGGTTATTTGAAGTAATTATTTTCAAATATTTATATTTACATAAATCCTGTATCCTAGGTCCTTCTGGGAATGATGCCGTTTTCCAACTTAGCTGTCATGCAATCATTTTATTGACTATTTCCTGTTTGACTGAAATTGCTGACAGCATCTATATGAATTATCTATGATAATATTAAATTAAGCTGGTAATGTATTTGGATTAGGGCTGTCACTCAATTAAAAAGAATTAAGTAATTTATTGCATGCTTTTGTGTTATTAATTATGATTAACCACACTTTTGCACTTTTTAAGAATGTCTCTTATTAAAGATGATTAAATTGGAAGTCAAATCAAGCATCAAATTAACGCAGAGGCAACACAAAGGAAGTATAAAATTCAATTTGTAGCATTTTAACTTGGAACACAAAGTAACACCATGAGCCACAATAGCTTCCAGTCATGCAGAACTGCACAGAAATGTTACCAAACAAAAATACTGACGAGCACTATTTGGTCTTCTGTGGTGGCTTAACTACATCTGTGTAATGTACTGGTTTGGTTTGTACATCATCATCAAACAGCTTTTAAAAATTCATTTCCCATCTATAGCATATACATATACAGCCATATTTTTTTCTTTTTAATCTTTTTTTCTAGAATATTTTCCATACATTATAGAATTTATAAGTCCTTGATGTGATGGTGCAAAAGTATTTTTAAAATAAAACGTGACAATGTATACTGTTATATGTAGCATGACTCAGGTTAAGTTGCATGCATAGTGCAATTGTCTGTGTCTGTGTGTGAGTGTGTGTGTGAGTGTGTGTGTGTGTGTGTGTGTGTGTGTGTGTGTGTGTGTGTGTGTGTGACTCTTGCAGAGGTATGGTTATTTCCAGGGGAGTTTTGTTACGCTAGGGTCAGAGAGATAACTGAAGAGAGACTGAGTCCATCTGTCCCCTGCCCAGGGGAAACAAACACACACATACACACACACAAAACCACACACAAAACCACACACACTCTCTCTCTCTATCTCACACACACGTTCACACACACACACACACTTTTGTCTTTTCTCTTCAGTCCTCCTCTCTATGTATGACAGTGTATATCCCACATTCTTTCTGCCTATTTAAAAGCATATGTGCCCTCGGGGGAACTGTGGTCCCTCCTCAGCAGTCCTCAACAAGAGCTACAAGACTGTACTGGACACACAATGAGGCCCAACATACAGGGCACTGTGACATGTTGCCAAAGCCTGCAAGTGAATCCATGTGTGCATTTATACACCCTGCACATCAGATGATACAGTGAATAACGCTCTACTTACGACATACCAGTTTGGTGTGAAAAGATGCACTTTTCCCACAAAAAGGTCTCCAGTCTTTTCTTTGCTCAATTAACCCTGCGGCCTTCATTTGCATTTCATAAAGAGGTCGTCACTCTGTGGGAGGGTTATCTTCTTTTTGGAGGCAGAAAAAGATGAGAAGGGGGTAGAGTTTCTATCCTGTCAAAGAGATAACACTACTACTCTTCCTTATCAGCAGCTGATGAAATCCCATGCTATAGGACTGTATGTGTCTATGGGACTGTGCATGTGAATATGCAGTGTGTGGCCATGTGCATACCCACTGTGTGTGCATGTATGTGTGTGTGTGTGTGTGTGTGTGGGAGGTGGATTCTGTATGTGTGCACTTGTGTATAGGGGACATATGTAAGTGACAGACACAGGTCGTGGTTGTGCGTCACATCATATCTGGTTTGGCCTGTGTGGCACCTTACAGCAGCCACACAAACCACAGTGGGTGTCTGCATCCACCAGAGCCCTGAACTGCTGGCCCTAAGCACAACATTGTGTGTGTGTGCGTGTGTGTGTGTGTGTGTGTGTGTGTGTGTGTGTGTGTGTGTGTGTGTGTCCACTAAGAGGTTAGCACCAGCTTTGCCCTTTATCCACCGGCTATCCATTAGCTAGTTTTAACTCATGCTTCATCAACTGACCCTCCATTAAGAAAATTTGCATTCCATCACACTCAAATCTTGCATTAATGCCACAAAGCAAAGTGGAGGAGTAATGGGAACAGACTGCAGAGAGGTACCAAAAGAGGTAAGGGCATTTAGAAATGTGAGGAACATGTTCAGATGTTTAGGGGGAAAAAAAAAAAAAAGTGCTTTCCGGAGAGTATATCTGCGCGTGTGCCGAAGTGCTTGAGAAGTGGGCACTCATTTAAAAAGGCACATGTTGTGAATAGGCTTTTAAATCTGCACCTACCTAGTCGACATGCATAACTGATTCTCATGTGGCTAAAAAGCACAGTTTAAGAGACGAAGAGTGACATTTCTCTCAGCTCAAAAAATTACTCAACAGCAGTCATTTCCTCTCATAGGCTGTTCTTTCACATCCACACAGCAATTTTAAAAGTCTTTTAAAAAGGTATCTTTAAGCTTTTAAATAAACCGTTAACCAGAGGATCGCAAAATTTCAGCTTTGAAAATAAAAAGATCTCTAGTTAAGTGTGTGCCCCTGTGTGTAATTAAACTTTTTTTAAAAGAAAGTCTCCTCTTCTCCTCCATGTTTCGAATCAAGAGTAAAACTGCCCATAAAAAGTACAGCTTTCTGAATAAGCTCATAAGCGTATTGCAGTTCCGGGCTGTAATTTAAGTTTGACACCTGAAGCTCACCTTCTGCAGCAGCTGGGATCCAGAGTACTTTGCAGAGATGGACTTCATCTCTCCACCAAACGCTGAAGCCCACAGCTTCACCCTGCAAATGGCACACATGTACACAGACCAGCGAGAAATCAGAGACACTTAAGACACAAATATATAAACAGACAATTTAAAGCAGTTAACATGCTGACTTAAAAAATGAATCCAGCAAATTTTATGTTTTATAATTTAAATGTAACAAAGGTTAAAGAGCACTAAATAAATAAAAGTTCTGAAAAATAAGGAAGTTCTGATTTGTAACTTGGAGAATCAAGTGATGCGCGGCACCTTTGCGTAAAAGAGCGTCTACTTACACGGACGGAGGAATGCTTTGGTGGGTGCCTCCCACCTCGGTGACCCTGGTGCTCAGAGTTGAGAAAAGTAAAAGCAGACACGCACGCCACGCACTGGAAACCACACAGCTCCGATCCACCTGCATCTTGGGCAAAAAATACCCTCCCTACGCGCACACTGCGAGTTTTTGAGCTTATGCTGCCACCGTGGATTTCTCCCCCCCCCCCCACCCCCCTCTCCAGAGAATCCAGAAATGGAAAAGAAAGAGGAGGAAACGGAGGAAATGAAAAGTCACCTATGCCGACTGACTAAATCGCGCATGGCAATGTGTTCATCTGTTCTTAGCGCGGGACGAGCGATGCGCCTTGGCAAACGGCAGGATCCTCAGTTATCCAAAGTGCCGCGGTGTGGCCCCGCTGACCGGTGCGGTGCACACGGCTCTGCTGCCCGGCGGAAAGTCGAGCACGACTCCTCTGGTAAAGTCCGCTTAGTCGCTTTGTTGGACCGACCTCACCCACCGAGAGCACAGAGTGGAGGTTCAGGGGGAACCGGGGAGATCATCAAACGATGCAGCGCACAAGAGCACGCCTACTCCTCTTGAGTGGAGCGACTAGCCTCCCCTCTCTCTCCTCCTCTCTCTCTTTCTCTCTCTCTCTCTCTCACTCACACACACACACACACACACACACACACACACACACACACTTTCTCTCCTCCTTCCTCAGAATCTGAGGATAGGCTACTGAAGATGCTGTTATTGTTGCTGAATTACGCCATACTTTTGACCTGCATCTCTCCCTCTCCCCCTCTCACGGGCTCTAATACAGGTCTATAATAGCTAGCCTTTAGCTTTCATGTCAGATCAAGTCATGTACTGTATGCCCAGTTCACTGAAGCAGGAATTACTGGCAAAGTGCTGACGGAAGACAGAGAGGGAGAGGAGAAAAGAAAAGAAAGTGAGTGTGTTTGTACAGACACAGAGGGAAGTGGGGGTGTTCAGCTTCTTGGTGGAAAGGACCAGAAGATAAGTCCCTTGTGCTGAATAAAAGCATGTCAATTAAATGCACTTTGCAGCAGTGATGTGGCAGTGGCAGTGTGTGGGCATATGGGCTGTGAAAGCGGATGAGAGCCCCCAGCGACGGACCCCGTGTGACGGATCGCGTTTCACATAGAGCTGGAAGAACTCTGCCAAAGCACTGGGAGGGGATCAACATTTACTGAATAACCTATCTCTACTGCTGCAGGGGAGCTGCCCTGTTGATTATGGGCCTACCCTTTTAATACCAGAAGACTCACCTTTGACACATGTGGGTCAAACATCAGTGTGAAACAGCTGGTCAAACAACTATAGCTGGTACAGACCTGTCAGAAGAGTCTTTACACCAAAAGAGTCTGCATCACATTCAGTAGGCTTCTGGACTTCTATATTCATATTTTTAAAAATGTGCATGCATTTATAAAGTTAATGTAGAAGAATCATGTATTTGGCATTGGAACCAAACCTCTAGTAGCTGATCATATTGCCATGACACATTAAAATGTACTCAGGTAAGTGAGAAAGTGCAAATCAACAAACATTTTTTCTCACCTGATTTTTGCATAACGCTTATCCATCTTATATTTACTGCTTTTCCCTACAGTGGCCACTACTTTGATGTCCATGATACAGCTCCCATGTTTCCAAACCAAAAAGCATTGTAATGAGACTATAATGAAGATGAGACTATAATGAAGTCAGCCTGCGCTGGAACAGTGCAAATACAGTGCTGGCATGGGTAATACAATGAGGAAAACTCATTGAAAGAGGCATATATCTGAGAGTGACAGGCTGTAAAAGTACATCAAATGTGTGTCGTAAATCTTAGTGATAATTGTTAACAGTTGCAGAGCAAAAAGCCTCCTCAGTCAGTCAAAACACAAATTGTTCACATTACCATAAGCAATGCACTCCGCGTTATTAATGTACTTTTAACCTGATAAAAGCTCAAACACTTTTAAAACTGATTAAGAATAATAATAGAATAATAAAAAGCTCGTCATTCAATACGAGCCACTTAAAGGAGCACTCCAACAATTTTACACATAGAGACTAGTTTTCTCATCTTGAGGAGTGCTATTCAGCCTATAAATACAGTTGTGTAGCTGTATAATTCCACGGCTCTCGCAAGAGTGTTTTTTTCATCACCTTCCTTAACAATGTGAGATCATGTTTAAGTCAATTTCTCAGGAAATAATGTATCAAAATATTTAACATATTTATGGTGTTCACATCTATGGGTTTGTAGAATGTGACGGAAGAAAATGCTTAGTTGAACTTACTATCAATACTAAGTGGCAGTGCATATGGTACCAGCAAAATTTAGGAAGCTTACATTAGTATTTCATTCAGCATGCAACTAATAAAATTACATGATAGCAGTTGTATCATAGCAATGAGTCAGTTCATATGGCTGTAGAGCTGTTTAAATGGTATAATCCTGACATCATCATTTCACACTTCAGGTAATAAAATATACAACTATCTATCTATCTATCTATCTATCTATCACAACTGTCTTGAGTAAGAATTAAGACAGAAAAATGAGTAAAGCTATACTTGAGAACAAAAGATGTGTAGGATTGTTTGGCTGTGGCGGAGGTATGCGCTCTACTGAGTGCCACTCTAGTTTTAAAATCAATAGGAAAGTAATGACAAAGTCAGACAATGATGCTGTGGAACCCACAAACATATCTTTATGAACTAGTAATAACAGAGAAACTGTTTAGTCGTATGGACATCTCATTTTGTGGCACTTACCTTCCTGTTAATGATCATGTCCTCTTTCTTCTTCACTGTTCACATTATATCTGGTAGGCTATTGTGTGATGGCAGTCAGACAGTATGGAGAAATGATTGCCAAGTCAACAACCAACTCACCATCATCGCCCCCGAGGTAAGAAGATGACATATGGCATTTAAAACAAGTTACTTTATTCTTGCAAATCTGCACAGAATAAAACAAAACTATCAGCTATGATACTTGGACTGAATTGGAGTTTATCCACAAGACCAGAGACTCCTCTGGGACATCCTATTTGTAAAAGCATTAAGTATTTTTTTTACTTTTTTACTTGTTATGGCAGATCTAAGTGTAAGTGGTGATTTTATGTGCAAAGTGAAAATGTAAAGGCATCTGCATGGGACTGGTCTCATCTTGAGAAAAAACCTTCGTATAGAGCGGATTTTTAAAATTTAAGTTGTGCAAATAAGTATGTGCTGAAACAGCTCCAAAGTAAACTAAAGTCAGATGATAATAAGATTATTGAAAATAAATTCCTCCTATGTACTCCCAAGAGTTGTCTCTTTCTGTCTCACCTCCTTTGGGACAAGATAACATCCCTCACTCATGTCCCATGGGACTCCGTACACCATCCCATTAGTCCCTCCTGATTCCCAATCTGTTGTTCTAATAGCTTCTATCCATGATACAAAAGACACAGCTGATTTGGAGAGAGAACCATAATTATTCCAGTGATATTATTCAATTGATATAAAAAAAAAACAAACATCAGATCTAGTAACTAGCTAGGAGGCGACCACTTTTCCAGAAAATTCCTAATGATAGATTCATGTACTTGGGCCAGAGGCATGTCCCAGGAGATTTTCTGAATGGATGGGGCACTGAGGTAGGAGACTAAGATCTGGATTAGCAAGGGATTGGGGGTTTTTTTGTACACAGTATAGTCAACCTTGAAACTAATGCACAGCATGTAGTCGCCATGGGGATGAGGTTATTAATATGGTGAGCAAGACCTGAAATTAATAGAGGACAAACAAAATAATACATTTCTACATCGATGTAAAAATATATTCACAGATAATAAAGTCCTGCGCGCACACACACACACACACACACACTTCATGTAAAAATGTGAGGGAGAATTAGTCATGGGTCATATCAGTCGAAAAAAAAAAAAAACATCAAAGTCTAATGACCCAGTCTTCCTTTCCATCTTCACACGCCCACGACCCTCTCTAACCCTCCATTTCCTCAGTTCTGAATGCTGTAATCACACCTGATTTTGGAGAGCAGAGTGTACCTAGGCTGGTGGTAACCGGGCTGTACCTGGCATTACAGTGGAGGAAAAAGGTCATTCTGACATCTATAATGGTGCACTTCCTTTTCCAGTAGTGATGGCTTTCAACCCTCCCTACACCCCCTCCTGTATAAAATCTGCAGCTTTACATATGACAAAAGTGATGGACACCAGTTATCTTATGCTATTTTTTTTTTTTTTTTGCAATTTTTGTCAAAGTAAATTAAAACATAACAAGCTGTTTTTTTGACTGCCTATTTATAGTAAAACCCCATCACTTCATTCTGCAAAAATGATGAATCAAAGAAGAAATAAACTATGGAAGTGTATTTACAGGAGATGTATTTCAACCGCACTCAGCAGCTACTCTGTATTGTGTGCCTGTGTTGATAACATCTACCAAGCCAAAATGGGAAGGCCTCAAACGTCTCAAAAAGGATATTACATCAACTACACAGGGCTGTGACCAGTGTGAGAGCTTCAACACTATAGCCATGTTTCCTTTCCTGTTGTCCCTAGTTTGACCCCAGGGCTACCAGCTATTCTGTTTCTCCAGCAGCTCATTAGCACCAAGGTCAATTCTGCATACCACCTCAGAATACAGGATCAGTTGAGAAGGCATGATTGAACTACATATGCTGATGCTTCAGTGAGCGTCACTTGCAGCACATGCTGTACTCTATGAATTTCCTTTTTTTATTATGGTCCCAAAATGTGCATACATATGCATTTTCTCTTGGATTACTGTTGACAATATCATGCCCTGTTGTTTTTAAAAAAATCATTTTAGAACATATTGCCTACATTTAGGTGGTGTTTTAGTGTCGGAGTGATAGGTATGAGTGAGGTGAGAAATGCATGAATAGAGCCTTGATGATACATTAAAGGCCTTTTTAGGGAATTCCCAAATATGGTCTTCATAACCAGATAACGACCAGTGTTCCATCTTACAGGTTTAAAAACAATCCTTATTAGAAATCTAGTCGCATACTGTATTTTATGTGTTAAATCATGGGAAGAGGTTGTTATTTTTTTTTGAGCTATTGCAGAGCTGGAGCACTTCTGTCCAGGCTGGTTTGTATTTACACTAGAAGGCAGGAGGCAGCAGATTGCGTCTGTCGGTGAGCATCGATGTTTTCATCCGTATGGACAGTGATGGGCTCAGTTCCCATTAGTGGCTGTGAATTTCAAAGCACACCATAAATAATTCTTTGTTACCAGGCTCAGAACTCACCTTGTTCTAGAAATATCTTGCTTAATTCAATTAATAATGAGATGCCAAAGACTTTCCTCCATCAGCACTGGCAGAGAAACAGACGACTATATATGATGATGAGACAGAACATGGCTGGCTGTGGAATATGCACTGTCACGGATCAAAATATCCACTGCATACAAGATTCATGGGCTCCGAAAACAAGGACAAAGCGCCAAGCGCACCATGATGAACAGCAGGGGGCGGTGGCAGCCGCTGCCTGAGAGAGGTGAGCTTCTGCCTGGTGTGGCACCTGTGAAAACAGGACAGGGAAAATGAATGATTACTGGGCTTTCCTCCCATACTGGGAAGTGTCCTTGAATGAAATATTTGATCTCTAACATTGGCAAAGGCTGACTGTGCTTGTACAAGGAAGTTACTTGAAAAGGAAGGTTGAAGCAGATGGAAGGCGAATGGAGGCTTTTGGGAGAAATCCTCTTCAACTGCGGCTGTCAACATACAGTACACTGGGTTGAATAGATGATTAAAAAGCTTATGCTCTCAGAGATTGCTTGGATTCTTCAGAGATTCCTCCGGTGCTGGTGAAAGGTAGCCTAATTTTCCAGACTGGCATCTCCTCTTCAGAAAATTGCTGTGGATGTTTAGATGCCATTTTAACACATTTAGGAGAAGTGAGGAAGATGTGCCCTACGGGGACATTTGGGAAATTGCTCATTATTTATTAGAGACGTGTACAACCTAATCCAGAATAAAGTAGGTACGATACGTCTACATTTTAGTTTGCAAGATGAAAAGTAGTTCCCAAGTGATCCAAGTTCAGAAAATCTATTGTGGCTAATGTTCCCATTTTCTCTTAGTTTTTCACCTAAGAATATCTGCATAGTTGGCCTGAGGCATAAGCAGAATACAGCTGCTTAGGGCCCCAAAGCCTTCAGGAGCAAATTATAAATTTGAAGTCCCCCATTCAGTTTTGTTTTTTTTTTTTTAATAATTTAGGCATTTAAATCAATAATTAATTATATATTTCTTTTCCTTTATGTTTGCACTAATGAACTTTACTGAATAGGTGTTGTTCAGTCAAATCAATATCTGCACATGAATTAACAGGCTTGGGATTGTAAGCCTGTGTAGTCATGACAGAACAGCCACTGTACCACAAGTACAGTGTGTAAAATATCTTTATCACACAAAGTTACAGTGACTGATAACAACAAGGTAGTCAGACCCTCTTCAAGGGACATCTAAAATATTTACCCTATTTAGGTGGTGATAAGGTGAAAAATACATAAAATGTCATAACAGATATGCTAACCTTAAAAATAAGACTTTTACCAAAGAGAATTCTTGAGTATCACACATTCCAAAAAGAGCATTATTAAATGTCACCACCTTTAACAAGACAATGCCATTTTCTGTGTCTTTCCTGTATGTTAGCATGCTATTGTATGATTACATATTTGATAAATTCTTTCAAGATCAACAAAGCCGCTGTGATTAAATTAAACCAGCAAGTAAGTAAGAGTAAAGACAATCTTCCGTACAGCAGACAGGTAGGGAGGAGATGCAGACCTGCACAGTCATGCATCTGGTATCTTCTGACAACCAGTCAATAGTGAAAGAAAGAAACAGCTTGTTCAGCAGAAGAAAAGAATGGGAAATGAAGAGGGGAAGATATCCTGTGAAAAGCAAGAAGAGGCAAGAAAAAGCAAGCAGAGAGGAGGGTGCTTCAGGCTTTCTTAAAGGACACCAAAGATTAATTTGTCTTCGAAATAATCTACAGAATGCGATGCATATTAGTGAACATAATTGTGTTTAAAAGCAATTATACACCAGTCATTTCCTTTGCTCAGAGATAAGAATTAGAACATTGAGCCATTTATGAAAGAGAAATGAGCTCATGGAAGAGTGAAAGTCCCATAATGGCCAAGGGAACTGTGGTACTGGTGACCCAACTACACAGTAGATGACAAAGAACATCATGAAACCAAGAAATACTGGCATGATATTATGTGACGCCTCGGCATTATCTATGTGCACTCTATGTGATTCGCTCATGTGTTTAGGCAGAAACTGTACCTTTGCTTGTGACCCACACTGGGCACAAAGAGAGGATGTTAGGTGAACAATGACACGGACCATGACCTTCACACGTATTGTAAAGGCAACAAGATATACTTCCCCACCACCAAACCGTGTGGCAGCTACAAGAACCTCAATTAGCCATGTAATTAGGTCATATATCAAAACAAAGGAGCGCCTGGGCGAGGAGGAGCAGAAATGGTCAGAAAGGAGATGAAAGAAGCTGAGGAGAAAGAGGGTGGATAGCAGGAGGCGGAAAACATGGACTTTTAGGGAAATGAAAATGAACCATGGGGTTAGAGAAGACAGGTGGAAGAAGGACACTGAGACAGAGACAGAAAGAGCCATGAGGAAGCCATCTGCTTTTAAAAGGCTGAAGCATAATGAGAAAATGAAGAAGGGGATAAAGAAAGACAGGCCAGTAAATTGAAAGCAACTGGAGCACAGTACAACAGAGGCAGAGAAAGAGGAAGATTTGTTGGGCCATATAATCTGGTGTTTAAGAGTGCGTCCTGCTAGAAATCAGCGAGTGTCATCCTGGTGTCAAATCAACATGGCCGACTTCTCAGCTGTCTTATGGTGCGTGCCGAAAACCACATTGAATTATTTTGCACATATTTTCGGATGGATTTTTCTCTTCCATTTTTCGTTATCAAAAACTGCAAATAGGAATCAATTAAATCCATATATTTACAAGAATCCGATGCACACTCAGTAACATCATATCATTTTTTGATAACAGGAAAAAAGAAAGTCTAAACACTCAAGAGATCACTACACCAGGTCTAACAAGAGGTCACAGGGGTGTCAGTGTGTTATGATCTGAATACATGTTTGTGCAGTTATGCACACACGATACCCAGTCAGACTCCTTTGCCCTTTTATCACACTGCCATGTCTGCACTGCTGGTCTCCTAAGAGCCAAAGCATCTCATATCTTACACTTTACAATGTGTCCTCAAACTGGGGTTACACTCAGATGCAAAGCAAGCCAAGTAAACAAACAGAAAGCTAGGATTGCACTGTGTGTGGGAGGGATGCAAACCCATCTTCATAAACGACAGTAATACTAAAAGCACTATGACAACATGCATAATTAAAGGCACTCTCCCTAAAAATAGAAGACTGGGAAAGAGAGAGTGTAGAAACCAGAGATGAGTGAGAAACAAGGGGAAGATGGAAAGGGGTGACGTAGGGCTGAGGGACGTCCAGAGCAATAATAAAATAAAAAATAAAAAGCAACATCCGATGCACAAATTGTGTGGAGAGTCTGACTTTTGTAAAAGGGAGAAAACTTGTCAATTTTCTTTTCCATCTTCAAACAAACAGTGTGAAATGACTCAAGCAGCTGGCTGATTGCCTGAAAGAAAAGACTTGATGGGAGAGGTGGCTTCATTATGTGGAGAAATAACAGGCAGCCAGAGAAAATGTCTGTGATATTTGCATTATTTTGTGCAGCAGATTAAAAATGGCTCTAAAGTGCTCTACATTCACAACATGCTCACAATTGATTTGCCCAAAGCGTCCCATTCCATTTTACATTCCCCAGCCACTTCAATTAAAGAAAAAACACCTTGCTGTTACAAGTCCTCTCCTTACCCCCATTATTCTGTTTCTCTAATATTTTCCTCTTCCCATCATCAGCTTATTTCAGATATGCAATCTCTTTTTTATCTTTTTCTTGTGTCTTGTTGGCCCTGCCTCACTGCACCTTATTAAAATGTATATTTTCAAATCACTCTTCAAAGGCAAGCTGTTTGCCTAGAGAACCAGAGCCATGCCCCATGTTACAGGAAATTACAGTGAGAATGAGCAGAACCAGATAGGCCACCTCTCTCTTGCAGCCTGCTTTCTCTTTACTGGTTTGGCAACATTGTGCGACATGGCTGCAAATCAAGTGCCTAAACACTGTGTACTTTCAGTCATTACATTATAGTTTATCATTCCTTTTTTTAGATTCAGAAACGCAGTCCAAGGACTTGACACAATTGTCAAAACAACCTATTTTCAGCCTTTTATAACAGCAAATATTTATCACTACAGCAAACGATCTGCACCCAGAAACCAAAACAAAATACGCATATTCATAAAACAACTAAACATGTCTGTAGAGCAGCACATTGTGGAACTCCTCTGATCCACCCTTGGATTGTTTATTTGTTTAAGCCCCATAGTCTAGGCTGTCTTGTTGATAACCAACTCATTTGCGATGATAACGTGCCCAAGAGGCTAAAATGAGGCCATTCACTGCGTCTGTGCTGATAGAGGCTGAGGAACACAGAGGCTGTGATTGGCTCGACTGTGATGTTCAATTAATAGTCGACTCACCGCGTCCGGACGCACATCAAAGTGCCCCATTGGACCAAATCAATGATTGGCAGTGCAGAATAATCCAAGCCGTGAAAGGCTGAGCAACATTATCTCTAACTATTTGCCATGGTGGACACACCAAAGACGGAACATAAACTGAAAAATGGAAGAACTCAAAAGGTTGAAGAATAAAAGAGAAAGAGGGGGGAGTGTGGTAAACACGATGCTGCCATCCGGGCCCAAGCCAGCTGTGTAAAAAGCATGACAACATGAATTCCCAAAAAGGTCCAACTTTACCCACCTACCATCCTTAGTGTCCTTCCCATCTCTTGTGCACTCAGAATGCAAAGCAGCTTAGACAGTGGGACCCCGCCACAGTTTGGCTGCAACAAAGGAGTTGTGCGGAGTACCCTGCGGGCCTATGCTTTCTGGCTGGCAGCTTTACATATAAAACAGGCAGGCCTATCTGTCTTCGCACAGGCTGCAGCCACAAAGTCCGAATCCCCAGCTTTGAGCACTCTGAGGATCCTCGCTCTAGAGTTCTGCACAGGGAGAGATTAACAACAAACACTAAACATGACTCTTCTGTTCATGTCTCAGAGAAGAAGGGAAATTATGGATCACTGAGGGAAGTTTGGTCAAATAAAAGTCTCTGACTTCACTGTCAACACAAACAATCTTTGCCCCAGTTGTTCAAAGCTTTCGATAAATCTTTTTTCCTCCTTATTATATATTTGTGTACATTATTTGTTCAATTTGATTTAAAATTCCAGTGTTCTCGTGTTACAAGCAACTGCCAGTTAATATGATATGCAGATTTAGTCACATTACAAGTTACTGATGCCATGGTACTCCCTGCAGCAAATAAAAAAACATTTGAATTCTGTCTGTCCTTTGGCCTTCACAATTGGTCACAGGAGGTTCAAATCTTGATGTATTATAATTCATTCATTAGGCGTTACAGCATATTCAGAGGAAACCAACAAAATCTTAAGCAAGCACAAGTAAACACTGACATCTAGAGCATGTTATATGAAGAACACTTTCTGAGTACAGCTGTGGGGCACAGCCAAACATTACTGCAGTATTTGAGAGAGAGGCACATTCAGAGTGAAACAAGCCTATATTTTAAAACATGATTAGTTGAGAAAAAAAACAACATGTAGATTTTTCACCATTAAATAAAACTCTGAGAAGGTCTGAGAATTTATCCCAAATTTAAATGTTCAAAAAATTAAATATTGGGCTTTTTAAGGGCTGACAAAACTTTTGACAATAATCTTCCATATACTCTTTGGAAAAACTACACAATAGGTCTATTGGTTACTCTATGACTTCTGTATTAGGCACTAGATCTATCTTACAGACAAATAAACTGTTCATTATGAAACTGACAAAATCTTGCTTTTTATGGAAAAAAGGTTTTATGTTAAAAAAATGCTACTTGGGATGTGTTTGTAAAATCTCTCTGCTCAGCCCCACTGTTTGTGCTCCCCTACCTTTGAGCAATGTACCTTTTACAATTCTTCACTAATACAGGATGCATGGTTCCCTGCACATTACTGAAGGCATTGTTATCCTGACCTCTAGTGGATATATTATAAAACTGCATGCTCAATGGATGCAACACTCATACAAGCGACTACAATCCTCCTGCTTCTGTTTCACTGTATTGAAAAGCAACTTTACATTTCAGTTTGCTACAATACATCTATGTAATACCCAAACTTATGTCTGCATGTTACGAAACAGATTATCCAAAAGAATGACTGTTGAGTACTTTGGTCCACAGCATCATATCTCATCAACTACATTTAGATCAAATTATTATTAATATTAAGTTGTTAATTATTTTATACATTATCAAGAAAACCTTTTGATTATAGTCTTACATTTAATCTATTCATACAAATGCAATATCATGGAATGGACGAGCAGATGTCAGCATTTTGCCAACATCAGATGCATAGAAACAGTGAATCATTTTCAACAGTTGCTTCACAGTGATTCAGTTCTTTAGAAAGCTTTGTTTCCCCCATCACTACCTAATATTACAGACAGTGATGAGCATGTTACATGGAAAATGTAGGCCTTGTCGTTAACATTAACATTACAGTAACAATTAACAGCAGAAGAAATTAGATAGGCCTATATTACTTGTTACTGTCCGATCAGCCACAAACCATCAAAGGTGCCTTCCAATGAGGTTTAGTGAGGCGATCAGGCTTTAGGTTAATTTATAGTCTGGCATTACTGAGATGACTGGTTTGGGTTCGGGCTAAGATTGGGAGGTTATTAAGTAGTCTGTCTGATAAATCTTTGCTCATCACAGGCTGTCTTTAAAGGTAAAAGGCACTGTTCTATAATAATTCAAGTCACAACTCATTTCTTTCTTTCATTCCACTTTGATTTGCATAATATGCAAATGTGGATGAATGACAGACAAAAGTACAGATTGCTAGGTCCAAGGCTGCCAAAACAGATCTCACCAAAAAAAAAAAAAAAAAAGTCCATATCATACCTATTTAGAAAATTTGATTAAATGTCGTTAAACATTAGAAATCCAATCCGTTAGACCAATCCACCATCCTCAATCTTGTGGCCCTTGCCTCATAAAGGGACCCTGTGTCATTATTGCATCACATCAGGCCTGCAAGATAACTTGCATTATCAATATGCTTAACAACTATTTTCTTTGACAATCAATTGCTTGTTCAGTGTGCGAAATGTCAGAAAACAGCGAAACATGGCCACCATTACTTCCTAAAACCCAAGTTAGCATTCAAATTATGTTGTTTTGTCTGATCAACAGTCAAAAACTGTCACAAGAAAACTCACAGTGTGAGAAGCTGGTACATAGTTTGTCATTTTTTGCTTAAAATGATAAATATAAACAAAAAAATACACCAATAATTGTTGCCAATTAATTAATCAAGTAATAATTTTAACTGTGTAGTAGTTTTTGGATGTCTAGGGGAAAATGAAACGGGTCAGAGAGGGGCTCGGCAAGTTTTGCCCGGTGTCCCACTCAGGAATTTACCCATTAATGTCCACGGTGGACTAGATATGTGAAATCAGTTTTGTTATCGTGTAGCCAACTGTTTTGACTACAATGAAGCAGCTTCACTAACTGTACAGAAGGTACTTCATACCAGTGGCGGGCTATCCAGCTAACAAGACACAATACAGTTACCAGCAAGCGTGGTCGACATCTTTGGATGGAAACCATCCGCCTCCGCTCACTTTAGGTTCCTGTCACCTGAGGACACTGCTATCAACCCACAATGCAACGCCAGGTAGACAGACTCCCGGAAGTGTCGAAGTAACAGAAAAGGAATTTGCAACTGTAACGTGAATCTGAATTTCTAATCCTAATTAAAAATTCCTTACATCCATTACTCCACTCGTTATTGAAAACGTGATCCCATTCAGCATGTGTTCAAACTGCCGGAAACTGGTTAGTGCACATGTATCATGTTGCTAGGGCAACTTATTGCCACTAGATGTCCCTGTAGATCACAAGCATGCCCGATGTCTGCAGAAAAAGACATTGAAAATGAGACCTTTTTACTTCAAAATTTCTAATGTCTGCTTGCTGCAGGGGTTGTATTTACTTCTTTTTATTTTCATTAATATATAATTTTCCCAGGGGGGGGGGGGCAATTTTTTTGCATACAACTGTAAATTGCTGGCTTGTGAATGCCACATTCTCATTGATTTAATTCTGTTCATTTTATGTTTGTGTTGAAAACATCAAAGATGGCATCTTAAAATATTAGCATTTCAATGGCCTAGTGTACTTCAGACTAATCAGTATAGATACTGTCAAGTCTTGGACTGGGGCACATGTTATATGATATTGTATTTAAGTAAGATGAGTGATTTTGTCTAAACTCTTTTAAAATTGAATGTGAAAATGAAAACACATAGTTGAAACTGTATAGGGTCTTGGATTCAGATATATCTTATCACCAGCAGAAGAGAGATGACATCGGGGCTCTGGTTTGAGATTGCAAATTTTCATATGGCTATGATTGCCTATGAAGTATGCATGAAGGTGTCTGATTGGACAGCTGCCGGCAGGTAAACTGTCCCAGTCAGGGGTACTGACATTTTAGGTCAGAGTGAGGTGAGAGAAGAGAGCAGATGGTGCTCAGGAGGGGAGACGACGCTGGCAGAAGACCTAGACACTGGGCTGGAAAGCTCTGGGTTAAGTAACAATTAACTACATGATTACAAATTTGGGAAATACATGATGTACTTGAATTAATTACCAAAAGTAAAGCAGAATATGTGATCAGTATTGCCTATGTATCCAGCACAACATTAACATATTAACATACAGACGGCACACCTTTTCCTCTGAATATCATTTATTGTTCACTCTACATCAGTTGGTCCTTGGACAAACCGCCTCCGCTTATTTCATAGTTTGTAGGATACATTTATGACCAAAGAACACATTTCACACTGCTACAGATTGACAGAACTGCCATATCGAATGTTAAGATATCTATTTACTGTCATGCTGAGTGTTTTTATCAGTAGTAATGACTTACTGATGCTGTTACTGCTGCTAGTGTGGCTTCCGGCATAATAATGGCATCTATAAGTCCCAGTGGGTGGACGGCATTCCATAGTATCGTCCTTCTATGGTAGGAATTTTTACTGTAATTTACAGTTAGATGAAACTGGACCTTACATTGTCTGGCCCAGCTTAAAACAAATAGACAGACAATGTAATATGTTAATACTTTGTAGAAAAAAATCATATGCATTGATACTTTCACCAATCCTCATAGCACAATGTCTTACTTGTACCTATGTTTATTAGTTGTGCAATATTTGAAGATAGTAAACAGCTATGATCATATAGAGATCTTAATGTATCTACAGCTTTGTATATCCTTTTGGTTATGAGGATTAGCATAGTCATCCTGTACCTAATAGTATTTCATGATTACATTGTATATAAAAAAAAGACCTCCGCAGAGTGACAGTTCTGTACATGTATGTGTTTTTTGTTTTGTACATAGCTGTAATGGTTAGCTTTCATTTTCACATTGTCTCACTCTGTGTCTCACCATATTTTATGGCAACTCCGTTGTAGCTTCACTTTGGCAGTCAAATCCAGTGCTGTGGATGGAGGCTCTATGGCCTCCCTTGTCCAAACACTTGACTCTTAGAGAGTCAAGCCGTCCCAAGACCCGCATTCCTGCCGTGCCCTCAGACGGGCCGTCTTGTGCAGCATAGTTCCTTGTATAGTCTTTGATAGTTTGTTGTTAGTGCTTTCGCTACTAACCAATGTTGTGCTAGTTTATAGAACCCCCTTTGTCTGGCTGGTCTGTAAAAGGCCGTTTCACAGTTAAGTCCCAAGCAGCAGTCTTGTTCAGGGGTGAGGTGAGAGACGCCAGAGGCTCTGAAGGGCCAGTAATGCTGGTCCGTTCACTCCAGCCAGATGCTAGACCAGTGGTTCCCAATATTTCCCTTCTCTTACACTCAAAAGCTTTTCAAGCTCTTTCTACTTTGTGCCATAATTGATTATTTTAAACTGCAACTCATGCAAGACTCTCTGTAATCCTTATTATTAGGAAACACTGTGCTAGCCCAGATAGACCAGCCTTTTGTGGCATGCAGCTAATACGGCTATTTCAGCGATAAAACTGGCTGTTTGAAGTATATATTTCTTGCAGCAGTATTAGACAAAGTACACTGTAATGAAAGCTGGGAGGACAATGTGTGTGATGAAAGCTTGTAATATGACACTTGTGAGCCATGTAATACGTACATTTAATCAGGAGCATCTGATGTTAGCTGTATTAGCTACAGTTGCTAGCCTGTTGTGGTTTTAATGGCTGGCTGGGGTAAAGGCCTGTATAAGTTTTTGCCCCTCAGGGCCCTGGGGCTGTCTTTGACCTTTGACATTAGGATCAGGAACCATCTCTCAGGGAGAGGCTTGAACATCCAAAGGCCTTATTCGGAATATGGATGCCAAGATGCAGATCAATGAGGAAAGAAGAAAAAGTATCCATCCACGGTCTGCATTTACTTAAAGTAGTTAAGACGTACAAGGTTTTCATATGAACAGGCAAAGTTGACATTTTGTTGAACAAATATTCAGTGGAGGATACTTTTTCACTCTTGTATTCACTTGCTCTCCCCTCAGTCTTGCTTCTCAGTTTCTCTCTCCCTCTCTTCCCCTTTTGTCCTCCAGCTCTTCTCTTCCCTTCACAGGCTGTTCTTGTCTGGCAACTCAGCCTCTGGACTACGGGGAAAGTAGACAGTAGCTTTGTGTTCCTCATAGCGGTCGATGTGCTTGAGGTGTACCACCATGTGCAGGGCATAGGCTAAGACAAGGAGCAGGATCAAAGATGTGACCAAGCCCATTAGGATGGCTGGCGTCAGGAAAGTGGCACAGTCACTTGCCGACGCAAACTTGTCTGACTGCACATTGAAGGCCTGGATCTGGAAGAGAAGGCGGAAAGATCAGATTAGGCTGAACTAAAGAGGACAACTGGCTCTTACTGGGCTTACCAGGCACAGAGACACTGGGCAGATGCACAGGTTGAGGGAGCCCAGCAGATGGCTAAACAGACATTGTACAGACAGAATGACAGACTGCCAAACAGACAGTAAACACGCAGACAGACAGACTGACTGACAGCCAAATGGGCGGAACACAAAAGGAAATGGCTGGCAAGCAAACAAACACATGCACACACATAGGAAACAGGGGAGAAAGACTGATAAAACTGTGACAGTGCAGACATAACTAGAAGAGTTACACAACAAAGGCTGGACCTCTTGTGTTAAAGTGTACCTGGAAATCAGTGAAAGTGATGTGCCAGTTAGCAGATGTGTCAGTGTGGGAGCTGGGCACTAGCAGGGTGTCATATTTGTGCAGGCTGCTGACGTGCTGGCAATGGTAGGATGAAGTGGCAGGAGCGTAGACCTCGCTGGCGTTGAATGTAGCCTCCTGGGTCCAGTTGTAGTGGATGTGAACACTGTCTAGTGTGAACCAGTTTTGACCAGCTGCCTCATAAAAAGTGTTGGACATCTGAAGCCTGACAGAAGAGACAGTGCGGTTATATATAATGTATATTTTAATACAAAAATGGACTAGTCAATGTGGTAAATGAAAAGTTTTAGGTATATATATATATATTTTAAGTTGGTTAGTGTAAATATCTGAAGTAAGCATGTGCATTTTACCTGATTACTAGACCTCGCAAATCCTCCACGTCACCGAACCTTAAAGAAAGCCTGTTGCAGATGAAAACCACAAACATTAGAAATGTCTGATTCACCACAGCACTAAGCAATAGAGTCCTCAGCACATCTGTAGATCATTTTTGTTTCTGCTTCCATTTCTAATAATAAAAAATCAAACCTATGTGATGCCTCGGCTGTATATAACCCAAACAAACCCAAACAAATTCCTTGAATACAAGTTGTACTTCTGACCCTGCCCGATCACATTTTGGTTTGACTTACGTAGCTTTCTCCTTGGTGCAGATGGAGCCTTTAGTGTCCACGGGTGAGTTGGGGTTAAAGACCCTCTCAGTCAGATCAATGAAGGTATGGTTTCTGTAGCGGATTGCCAGGCGCTTTGCTTTGAACAGAATGCAGGTCTTCCCATTGTAAGACACACTCAGAGGGCCATAAGGCCCCATCAGAGACTGGAGCAGCTTCCTCTTACTGTGAGACATCCCTGGCTGATGCCAGTTAAAAGGCTGCAAACATATGAAGAAAGTAATTAAGCACGGGAGACATAAAAAAACTGCAGTAAAACCAGCAACCAAAATGTAGGCAGCAGCAGTTTTGCATTCTTTGACTGCCCTCTAGGGGGCAATCAGGTTTTTATTCAGACATATAAGTTGTGCCTCATTTCAGGGGCGAGATACTAGAAGTATGTGGCCCACAACACTGGTATGCCATAAAGGATTTGTCCATCCCGCTCCTCTCCTTTAAATCAGAAATTGCCACGATATGTAAAGAATAATCATAAACTGATTCACGTGGTAAACAGACAAAAGTCTTGACATGCAGACTTTGGAGAATCCAGCCACTTAACAGGGACGCAGCAACTGAGCACAGACATTCAGGTTATCCTGTTCCTCTAAATACAGCGTGCAGCCATTTCAGTTTCACAACATGTGTCAGGGCAATCTGTGTATATCACTACTCAGCAGCTCATGATTTATTCCACACAACTGATCCAAAGCAAGCTTCACTCTGGTGCACAACCTACTGTGCCTCCCTTTTATACATGCTGTGATATTTCTTTTCAAAGGGCAATCTTTTTTTTTTTTTTAAATCACCTTTTTAAGCTCTTCATTCTTATCATAAAATGTCACGTGTGTAGAGATGTAAATTGTGTAAAGTTCAGTGTTCCAACCACCTCTCAATCTCAAATTAGGAAGGCGCATTCTTGTCTTTTCCATAGAAAACAGGAGCTTTCTGAATTTGCATAGTGTGATGACTGATAGACTGCTTCCCTGCACTATGCAGATAGAAACTGCCCCCTCTAGCTTTTTAATCTCTTCGCTTAGAGGCCAAATCTCATTGGAGAGCATTTGGGCTAATCCAGCACTATTTTACAAGACATTTAAAGTAGCAGTCACACTGGCTATGAAATTATTATTAGTTTTAATTGTTTGTTTAAAGTAAAGTATCTGAATAATGATTGGAATTGTGAGGTACGGTAACTGCAATGGCAATTTCCAAAACATTTAACAGCTACTACACCGAATACAGTAGTTTAGGAGAGGTTACTGCAAGGAATCGGTTAATCCATATGACACATGTAACCCTGCCTGAATGCATCAGCTGCTCCAGCATATGGTTTCACTGAATTTTCAGTGAGAGTGGTCCTCTGTGTGTGGGTGGCAAGGATGTTTTACCTCCAGTGAATGTGAAACCAACAATATTGCCACATCCAAGGTCAAGCGATGTGGCTGAGTGAGTATGCTTTGTTTTGTTTGCAGGCATCCCAGTGTGTGTGTGTGTGTGATGGTGTGTGTGCCTGTATGTTTGTATGTACAGATGGAGATAGCAGGCTGATGGTGGAGATAGTACGGGGAAGAATAGAGAGTGTGTGTACCTGCAGTATTCTCCTGAGTGGGTTCTCATCTTCAGGCGTCAAAATAACCTCTTCACTTTCTAAGCCGTACCCACCATCTTGACCTGAAAACACATGCACACATTGAAAGATTCTACCTGTGTACATATAAAGCTGATTGCAATGCTGCATTGCAGATTGCAACATCATCATAAAAGTCCAGCCGACTCCACACACTACAGACACACAAACACAAGCGCAAAGAGATTCTGTGTACACCTCTGTGCTCAGGCTCCTATCTATTTCCAGTTGTTTTGCGTCATCGCAGTGACTCATCAGCAGTTTATTTCACAGCTACGCTAGTATTGTTCAGTGTTTACAAATACTGTTCATCTTGTTCCAAAAGCATATGAATTGCCATCATATAATTTTAAGGAAAGTCTCCTTTTTTTCTTCCTTTTAGCCAAAGGGCCTAAATATAGCCACGCATCTCAATTGCCACTGAGGTGTATGGATCACACACACAAACACACACACACACACACACACACACTTCAAAGTCTTTTTGTTTTACACTGTAGCAAAGATGTCTCCAGCATCAGGAACGAAATGCATTTGTCAGGACTATCTACCCAACACATCAGCATCAAGATTACCATGGCAGGTTTGATTGAATCAGGCCTTGCGTCACACTAGATTTGTTACTTACTTGATGTGACTCTTGTTGCTTGTTTGGGATTCTCTTTGCTGTGGAAAAGACAGAAGACACAATAAGGTCTTGTCATCACAAGATGCAGGGAAGCTTTTAAGGTTTTTCTTTCTTTCTTTCTTTTTTTTTGATAATGCTCCATAATAATGTGTACAGGATGCTTATTTAGCATTTCCCCTTGAACAGGAAAGTTCACTGTTTACTGATGCAGATGCAGCAAACACACGGCAATGAAAATAGGCTTTACAGGCTAAGTCTATGAGAATGTTATATGTTATAAAATGAATTTTACAACTTAAACTTATAAAACGACAGTGCTTGTATATTGATTATACTCCCTTTCTTATCCATTTTATACATCATTTTACTGTACTTATGTGCTTCTAAATGTGTGTATACCAAAGATAGTATGTTTATTAGTGCACACAAGCGCTACAACTAAATCTATACCCAACTAAAACTAATGCAGTCAACTACAACCGGCAAACTAATCCCCCTTTCAAGGCTAGAATGTTCACTTTTTATTAAAATTGTTTTAGAGAGTTGTAATTGTATCATCATTTTTGAAAGATGTGGTTGCATTATACAGAGATATGTTTATGTTATTCACCCTCCCCTCACTTATATAAATGGGGCGGCCAAAATAATAGAAACAAATGCCATGCATACTACAATTCGACACCACCACAAACTGCAGCAAAATGATACTAAAGTTGAATCGACACCTCTCAATAAGAACTGAACATTACAACCTTCATGAATGTGGAATTTATTGTAAGGACTGTTTTATACTGTAGAACGTTATTGGATTGCGTTAGTTTTAGCTAGGTGTACCCAAAAAACTGGAAACTGAGCATCTATACAGTAGCTGCTAAACTGCCACATATAAACACATTTTTACGTTAATATGTATGAAAGTGGTCATTACAATCTAAGCATAAAGTCAAAGATTTTAATATGGGGCCACCAAGGTGGCCAAGGGGTTATGGTGCTAACCATGGACTTGTGTCCATGCCATTCCCTATCTCTCTCTCTCCTTTCTCATTTCCTGTTACCTCTCCGCTGTTGAGGCATAAAATGCAAAATTCTCACAAAACTGATTTATAGAATTAAATAACGTTTTGCAACATATATGGCAAACATTTTTTCACATGGGAAAAAACTGCACAACATTCTTTGCCCCCAGAATCTTATAAGCAGTTCACAAAGTCAGTAGGTCTGCTTGGTGTCTATGCTGCAGGAATTCAGTCTCAGTGTGGTGTATTGCTTTTACTAAATGACCAATCTTTGATGTGGGACTGACCTACATAATACACGAGGGACAGAGCACTCACCATTTCCTTTTCCTTCACGTGTTTGCCCTAGCTGTCCTTCCCTCAGACTAACTAAACCCTGCATAGCATTCTTGAAGCTAATCCTGATCCTTTTAACTGTCTAATCAAAGACGTAATGCAGCGGCAATGGGCTTACTGGGCGGCGCTGACATGGTCAGTTTTGCTTGTTGTGATAGTCCACCCATTGCTGTGACGGCGTGGTCTGTCCTGTCTAGGCCTGTCCTTGGTGATCATCTGGGCTGACTCGTTAATCTCCACACAATAGCCAGTTATAATGGGCTTGTAAAAGGTAAACCCTAAAATCTGTGGGAGTGGCAAATGACGTCTTTGTTTTGTGTCATGTCACCAGGCATCATTTCAGTCTGTTTATTTCTCAACTTTGGTCATAGACATTTCAAGTCATTTTATGAATTGCAGCACAACAAAAGCAATGTCTGTAAAGAACTTCATCTGTCAGTGATACGGTATTATCTTTGTTATCCTTAGTTGAACAGTAATGCTGTGATCTTGTAGGAAAGGCCTTTTTAGGAGATACACAAGATAGACTAAAGATGACCTGAATATTTACTAAATTTGAACACACAAAGACAAGTCACTAGCTGTGACTACTATTGTCAAGGGCGGCTCACTCTTTGTTTCTCTCATTCGGTAACCCAGACATTGGTTACTCAGAGCTGGCCCACATACTGTGGTTAGGTGATCTATCAACAACAACTCCAACCTACATTTTGTAAGAAAGAGGTTAGGAAATGGTGATTCAATTGATTAAAAATGGCTTGAATAAACTGCTTGACTCAAATGCCAGAACTGTTGTTCATGTGCCACGCACAATAGCTCAGACACAGCTGACTACATTTTGCTTTTCCAGATGAAAGAAACGATTCATCCCACTTGTCCATTCTGACATTTTCAAAATTTTAGTTATTGGTCCAGGGCGGGTAATGCGATTACAGGTCAAAACAAGGTGAGCAGACTCAGGCAGCAGCTAACAAATGAAAAGGAATGAACAGGTCCCATTTCTGATCACATGGGAAGTTGCAGTTTTAGGGTACGTTGCCAGAGATATTAATGCCAGCAGCCTGAAGCAATTATCTTCCCGTCTGGTGCAGTTTGCACCTGGGTAATATTGTGTAGTTTAGTGCCAGATGGATTAGGATTAGGGGTAAGCATAGGTCAGGTTCATTGGAGAGACACAGACCCTGAACAAGATGAAGAGATTACGGCATGATGTCAGAGCTCGTGGCGCTCTGGACAGTTCAAGCGTTAATTAATAAATTTGAATTGACCTCTGGAAATCGTGACTAGATTGCCATTATATAGTGTAGACTTAAGTTCCACTGATCAAGTTTAATGTTGTTTAGTTGAGTAGAATTTCCTTGTGTGATGTAAGAGAATATTAACATGCACATCACGTCTTTATTAGGCTTGTTTTCTGAACCTATATTTATAGGATTTATTGCACTGGGCTTCTACTATATGAATAATATGGTCATGATAATCCTCTTGTTGTACTGTGCACCTTTTTGTTATCATTGATTGTTAACAAAAAAAAAAAAAAGTTTGCTGAAATTTTTTATGAATGAGCAAAATGTGTATGAAAAAACAGATACTGCAGTACTTTGACTATGTTCCACGTCCTATATCACATATTGTACATAGCTGTAGAGTAGTCAGGTGGGTTTCCTCAATAATTCATATTTGAATTTCATCTTAGTTGAACTGACAATGATGGCTGCATGATGATGTCTGTAGAATGCGAGTCAGTTATCAGCAGGAAAATACGAAGCTGTCATTCCCTGTATACCAGCTCTTCAACCTACATCCCAGTATGTGTGTGTGTGTGTGTGTGTATGCCAACTTCAACGTCAGCATCATGATTGTCTTAATTAGAAACTCCCTGGGATATATGTGCATTTGTGTGCGCATGCTGGTCTACACATTCCGTGTATGTAATATGTGTATGTAATGTCTGCAAGTACAATTCCATAAATTACAATATGAGAGTTTATGTTTATGGTAAAACCAAAAATTGACAGGTGAATGCTGGGTAAGCATATATGAAAGAGCTGTAAAAAAATGTACTATGCCTTTTGTAGCTGGCAGTTGTGACTGAAACCTCAGTAGCACAGCAGATACACCCCCACCCCTTGCCCACCCCAAGTGATGAAGCACTCCTTCCTCTGCACCTACCCAGGCCTCAGCTGGCTGAAAGGGGCCAGAGGAGTCTGTGCAAGCATGAGTGTGTGTGAGTGCGAACTAAAGCCCAGCCGTTTGTTCCTGTGCCAGTTTCGCGAGGTCAGCAACCCAGGACTGCTGCGGCCCCGTCATTGGCTCAGCCCGTCACACAGTGCCTGGGTGCTGAACAGGCCCTTTACATAATCAAAGCCATGCCAGGGCCACTCCTTGGCTCACCTCACTCCCTCTGCATATTCTTAAATATGTGCACACGCAAGTGAACAACCATGCACACATAACATATGTCCAAATTACCCAGAATACATTATTGTGACTGTATGATTACAGTTCGTTTTAGATAAGTAAATGTCTGCCTTTTAAATATTAATAACAATGACAATCATCTATACTATTGATTGTATCTTGATCAATATATTTTCATTGTTTGTTTTTTTTTTGGTTTTTTTTACCCATACATCCTTATTCCAACCCACAGATGATAGCGATTATCATCCCTCATCTGTGCCTCTGTTGTGTAGTGCTGAGCAGAGAGAAGGTGTGGTGTCTGCTCCCCAAACTTGTAAACAAGTCCCATTTGCCTCTGCTACCATATAGTGCTGAGCCACTGTTCCCAGACTCCATAAACCAGGATCAGTCCATCCAAGCCTCTATATCCTAGATGTTAGTTTTGTTGAGTACAGTAGTTTCTATGTGGTTCATTTAGCTCACTGTAATCTACAATTTTCATTAAAATATTTTAACAACAGAAAGGGTAACATTTATCAACTGCCTGGGAATCTTTAGCCATTAGATTTTGGGCTTTCACCCTTGAACTATTGTCATTGTGTATATCAATAGTGTATCAGACTATAGTGATGTGCTCTTGTGCTCATATTTCCTTGTATTATGCCTGCATGAAATTTCAAACCCAGCTATGATAGTATTTCATAATGTACAGGGTAAAGTATTTTTGCAAAGTGATGTTAATGTCAGAGAAAGTATCAGTTTTGGGAATATGTAAAATGTATTATAATTTGATTAATTAAAAAGTATATAATGGTTTGGTAAATAAATATGTCCCTGACACAGCAGGGAAACATGTCTTAATCCCACACTGGGCAGGTGCCGGCCTATTAATAGATTTATTAGTGCGGCTTAAGCTTTAGATGTTTACTAAGATGCTGCTCAGAGCTCTGCTGCCATTTCAGTGTAGCTTTGATTGAGGCTTCAAGTTTGACCTTAGGTCAAGTGTTAGAGTTGTCTAAATCTTCCCACACTTCTGAGTTCAACAGTGTGCAACAGTGCTGGTGTGTACAGCCTAGCATCACAATGCATTCAATATTTATACTACACGACTATTCACATTCGACTTGATCTTTTCTCACTCTGTTTGGTTCTATCTGTAAAATAAATAGTGTACATATTTTAAATAGCTAAATTATACCTGAATATTGCTAAAATTAGCTGTTGGTTTTTTAACTCTTTAATCTTTCTTTGAACTGAACAACTTTCCACTGGAAATCCAGTACTTTGACCTCTAATCTGCATCTATATTTGGGTCAGTTAGTCAGTGTTTAAGAGATTTAAGATGAATTTAAGTGCATGTTGACTTCACTTTGACAGTCAAACCTTTAAAGCTGCACACAAAATACTCCTTAAGACATAAACATGTCACAATATTGCAGAGCTGATCAGCAAACAGGGCACTTGAGAATGAGAAAGATTCATCATTCTTGTGCTACTGTGCTGACCCCATTCATTTTTTTTTAAATGTGTCAGTGACCATTTTTCATTGGATAGTGTGAATGATATGTCATTTGAGTGTGCTGTTCCAGGCTCACCAAATTGGGTCACATCTAATTGACTTGTCTACTTTTTGCTAAATTTACTAGGCCAGGTTAACTTAATGCTGTTTTTCAATGGCAAGTTTATGAAATTAAAATATGACTTGTATATATATTGCTTTTTATATATCAATAAATGAGCCAAAGGAAGTAGATCATGACACGGACTTAAATATTAACTGAATACATTAATGAGCTACTGGACATTCTGAATTTCCCCAAGGGATTAATAAAGTATTTTATCAATCTAATTTATTATTCTATTGTTGTCTAGAAACATGTTTTCAATTTTGCCAGGTATACGATCTCTTTACTGATGTGGTTTTAAAATAATCCATCAAAAGCTCAATATTTTAGCTATTAATTAAAGGCCAGGAGAATGAACCATCTAACATTTTTTCATGCTATTCATTACAACATTTGTGACCAGCTTTGTACGATGTCTATTTTATTTGTCTTCAGTCTTGCAATAAAAAACAGCTGGCAACAGCAACATTGTTTTTTTATTTGCAACCAAATTTGAACTACAGCTGCAAAATCGCATCTTGCCACAGTTTTCTCCTCATGCTTTATCTGTGTTTGTGCTGTTGATAGACTCAGTCTGGATGAGTGAGGAGGTCATTTCCAAAATTGCAACTTAGTCTCTGACCCCTAATCTGTACCCATATTTGGACCATATTTATTTTCACCAGGCACGTATTATGCTTGGATTGCTTTCCAAATATTGGTACCATAGAGATAATTACAGTTATATAAAAATGTGTCAACATGGCAAATTTGTCAAGTTATTGATGATTTTTTGAACAGCAATTCATTAGTTTTAAACAGGCAAAAGTCTTCTGGAAAGACAAAACTATTTCTAAAATGTACTTCTAACATGATCTCCCAGAAAGTGTCTGGATGATGTTGAATTGGGTTGTTACATCTAAAAAATATATGATCATGCGGCAGGACCTTTCTGGCTGGTATTTTTAATCACGTTGTAAAGCTCGTAGCTTGTCATAGTCCCACACATGTCATTTACTACGGAAAATCAGGTTCACTGAACATTTTCTCTTCATTATCTTCCTGCGACCTCAAGTCTGTCAGTACTCACTGTACCTTTCCCTGTTGCATTTCCAACCAATGTTATAAACAGGACAAGGCCTATGAAAGCTATGAACGGCTGCTCTTATATAACAGTATCTTGGAGTGTGTCAGAGATGAGAACGGAGCTGTGACTGGGGGACCAGAACTGTTACGTTGCACGGTTACGTACAAAGTTTGATCCAGGGAATAGGCTCAAAACCCTGGGAGAAATTCATGTAGCCATTCTCTGTCGGAGTGACTGCAGTGAAAAGTTACGAAAGGGATCTGTCAGGGTTTTTTTACAAACACTAGATTGAGCTGGAATGAGACCAATCCCATGAGACTCTATATTGAATTCTAAGTCCAAGTTATTTGACTTGCAAACATGCGTATAGATAAGACTCTTTGCGCAATAAATAAAAGCGTGACAGTAATGATCTTTCATTCTCTACAGATTCAAGTGTATTACTGTGCTGCTAGTGTGACAATAAGGCTAACAATGGCTAAAAAGCATTATGTCAGAAACTGCAGCACACCATGGCTTTGAAGCATTTGCGCTATAGAGGATTGTGCCATCATGCATGGCATAGTTTCAAGAGCCTTACATGGCTTTGGCACAATATTACAGGTCTCTTGATGTCTCTGTAAGCAGGCAGGAACTGGTGCTAGCACAGGCCCAGGCTGCCGGCTAAGTCCCGTCTCTGTGACACTGTTGTGAGTGCCCCCAGGTTTGAGCCCTGAATATTTTATCCAGATTTGACCTGCAGGACTGCATGTGCATTATGCAGACATGGCCGGCTTGAGTTCCCCTCTCCACTCTTCCTCTCTCTCTCTCTCTCTCTCTCTCTCTCCCTCTCCCTCTCAATGACTGCATCAGTAAACAGACCCCAACAGACCATCCCTGATGCATCCTTTCCTCTCCTCCCTGTGCCATCCTTGTTTACCTTCCCTCCGTGCCGCTCCCCCTCATCTCTCCTCTCTCCTTTCCTCTCCCTCTGTACCTCTCCTGCAGGCCCACTGCCCCAGCCTTATTTAACTCCCTCCTGCCAGACCAACACTACTGTACAGAGACAACAGCCCCATCCGTGATCGATGAGCAGCGTCTGATGCAGTCCCCAAGACTGAGACAAACAAAGCCTCGCAGCACAGCTCCCTGTGACACACAGATGGTGCCTGCATTCACAATTTCTGATACACACAGGGTGAGATGGGAAGAAGGGAAGGAGTTGAAGGAGAGAAAGAAAGACCCTTAGAGAACACATCAGCATCCCAGCATCCCCGCATGCATCTCCCCTATACCCCCACCCCCACCCCTCCTCCCCTACACCCCTCCTCTGTTCACAGCCATAGAGAGGATGGATTTACCTTCTGTCCAGGATTTCAGGCACTTCTTCATAGACGAGTCCCGGCTGCAACTCTTCATCAGAGAAGGAGAGCCCAGGCCGGCTGAGAGCGGACAGCAAGGCGAGGGAGCAGAGGAGGAATGCGTGTGCAGCCATTGAGACAATGAGAGGAGACTGCCGCTGGTCGAGCTCCGCTTCATAATCTGCTCCTCTAGCAGTGGCTGACTCCCAGCTCCTCTGACTGGCAGCGGCCGTGGCCAATCAGCGGCGAGCAGAGCCGATCAGCGTGCATCACAGTGCCCTCGCCGCACCTTCCCTCCTCCCCCTCCTCCCCCTCCCGCCCTACTCCCTTCTTTGTCATCATCCCCCTGCCTCTCTCACTCTGCTCACCCTCCCACGTCCACTCTTATGCTCTCTCTCTCTCTCTCTCTCTCTATTCTCTCCCTCTCTTCCATGCACACATAGCCGCAGGCAAGCCCTAAGTATAGACAGCTCATTCTTTTTTTTCTTAAAACATCTCATCATACCTATGATCCCTCTCAAATAACCCACTCGTACCCACGTAGGCACACAGATGCTCAGGCATGTATCCGCGCCACATGTTGGCACACACGCCTGCGCACAAAAAAAGAACAGTGTCACAGGAGCAGGCTCACAGACACATGCACACACCTCTGTGGAAAATCACCTGGGAATGTCAAGGTCAGATTGTGGAGGAGGATAGGAGGATGTTGACATGACTTTAGGTGGCCACAGAAAAAAAAACAGAACCATGACTGCATGACCTAGATCTCCAGTGCGCTGCCACAATAGCAGAATTAATTCACTTGATCTATGTGTTGTTGTGAGCACTGAGAAGCCCCGCAGCTGAGGAAATTGTCCACTGAGGCTGCAAATATGGATGACAGGAGCAGCTGAGCAGCCGTGGGATGAGACAGGAACGAGGGTCGGACCCTGACGACCCTGACGGCTGATCCCGTTTCCTCCTCATTACTAGGCCCCCATGCGTGCCCCAGGATCTTAATACATCCTCTCATATCTTTTATTTCCATATCCGACGACGTGATGATTTTCAGAGCACAACATCAGGAGTGGTTATATAACCAAATGTTATGACCTACTATCATGGTCGATTTTCACATCGATGCGTGGCAATGACTCACACTGAAAGAGTGACTGCAAAATATTAGATTCTTCCTGTTGTTTTCTGTCTGCCATTAATCGGACAATACATTTGCTCTGAAACAGTTTGGATCTAAAAAAAATGTTTTGATTCCATCATCCTGTTGTATGGAGCTTATGTTATACCTTTCCACTGAACAATCAACAGATGTCAGTGGTAAATAAATAACAAATGAGCTGCAGAAGGTCTTAAAACAATGTGTAAGTATCTGTCATGCTGCTGAGATTTAATATCTTTTATACAAAGACAGTCAGTCATAACACACAGGATGTGTATGACAAATATATACACATATTTATGTATATATATATATATATATATATATATACACACATAGCCATTATTTGATTGTTCGAAGGATTATTTTAAGTAATATATGGATAATATTCAGTTAAATATATATATAAAATATATATAAAATACCATATTATTAGTTTGTAATAATTACCTGCCTGTGGGACAGTTGAATTAAAATGGATAATTGTGTCATGTGTATAGTGAAGTGGACAAACAAAGACAACCTGGAAAACTAGTTAAGGTTATAGAAATTATTTAGGAATGAGCAAAATGAACACACAACACAACGGTAAGATTTACTCTCACTATCTGTGCGTCTATTTTTGTGTAACTAATTTAGCTCACTTACATGTGCAGCCTTGTGCACGGGATTGTGGGACTATATATATGAACCTGTGCTGCATGTGTCTGTGTGACTCGTGGATGTGCTTAGAGGGCTAAAGTATTGCTGAGAGTATGTGAGGTCAGCGGTGTCTCCGAGGTCATACAATAACAGGAGGCGACTAAAGGCTGTCTCAGCCCTATGTGTCTGCCGCGGTCACTTCAGCAGGCCAGTGTGTCAGTCTACTGGAGGGAAAGAGCAAACTAGACTGTCACTGCTGCCGTCAGAGAGTGACAACGTCACAGAACATCCCACAGGAAGACGTCCAGGTGTGACAACTTTAAAAGAAGATAACACGCTGTGATGTCTCATAACATTAGGTCCAACATTAGATACTGGATACTCATCTCACCAATGTGGGTGGTTAGTGTTGACAGTTTATCTCACCGTTACCATGGACTTGTTAAACCTTTTTAAACGTGTGGTATCACCATGTGCCAAAAGAGCTAGAAAACAGGCTCAGTTCTACTTATTAGGCTGTGTAACTTTTAAAAATTAGAAGTAGCACTACCTCCTCTTGCTAATGCAAAATGTTGAGCTCATGAACAACAAAGCACGGCCTTGTCCAATTTAACACAGTAATGGAATTTAATAGAGGTTTTGCTGCTACAGATTTTCTTGGTCTGGTATGACAAGTAACTTGTGGTGGCCAACATTAGCTAATGCTAGCCAGCTTTAGATAGATATTGCTGTCCTCACTGAGTCTGTTTATTCAGCCTAGTTTTAAACAGTACATTTTGTAAATACATTGTATCATGCAGGAGGGGAAAAAATAACCTTTTAGTACTATCAAATACAACAGCGCTGTACTATCAAAAGTAGCCTATACTGCATTTGAGGAGCTTAGCATAAGAGAATATTAGGTGGTTATTTCAGCTCAGTGGTCCTCTTTGATGCTGTAGTCTGGGTTGGTGTTGCATTAGGATTGGTTGCAAGATGCTCTTTTTGTCCCCCCAATTTCATGAGTTCGTGTTTTGCCCTCTCTTGGTGAGTCATACAGCATTTTTGATTATGAAACAGATTGAACATACAGAGCTGAGGGTTACTGTCTATTTATAGGTCTGATTTCATATCCAACTTTTTAATCCTGCTCTTTATGCCCACATAGAACACTGAGGCCTGCAATACACAGGGTGATGTAATGGCCTAGAGCAGTTTTAGATTGCTCTACAGCATGTGTTTATGATGATATAGGACCGCTAATCTTGCAAGCAAGCATGAACATTGATATGCAATGTTTAAGCTGTAGCAGCATTAATCAGAATGCTAAAGCTTGTATTCATTAAGAGGCCTCAAATGTTGTGGGAGGGTTAAGTGCTTCACTCTAAGGATTCAAGTGCATAGATAGTATTGAGGGTATATAAGTGTGTGTGGCTCCACATTTATGTTTAATGTGTTTGTTAATGACAGATAATGTAGGAAGAGACACATTTTTGATTATGGGTTTTTATTGGTATACATATTTGCTGTCCATCACAACACCATAGTTCACTGCTTCTGTTGCCTTTTTTGCTGACCATGCTCTCTGCACAAGCCAACACACACACACACACACACGCACACACGCACACACAACACGCATATATATGCACACAATCTTTCATCTTCAACACAAGGTCAGTAAATAAGGTAACCTAAGATGATGACAGGCATCAACGGGTGATGCAAATATTATGGTATGTCCTTATATGTGATATATTGTATTTATCGCATCTTATTTGCTGGGAATGCACACACTTCCCATCTCTCTAGTCAGCTGGTTTTCTTTCATTGCATTTACATTTCTCAAACACATGTTTAATGACAGAATAAACTCATGATAAAATGAACTTTTTAAATTAAAAAAAATGTTTCAATGAAGTCCCAATCCTGATTACTGACTTCATTTAACTACACAGTATATATTTCCAACACTTAAGCGACACATCCTTTATAAAAACTAGCCTATTTATTAAATATAGTAACAATCTCCAGGTAAGCACGCAGTTATCTGCTTAATCTGCTGAGATTACATAACGTCCTTAAAAGCTTTCAGTGTGCCACTGCTTCATGTTATATAGGCATTGTCCTGGGCAATATGAGAAATGGAGGCTATATTATCTATTGAGATGCAACTAAATAATTATGATATATAAAGCTAATAAATTAGGTAATTTCATCTCTTACTCTGTCCAGACAATCCGTTTGTACAGTACTCGTTTAAAACAGGTAACATTTCTCCATAAACATAGACTCCTTCTATAAATTCTATATCCATTCATAAAACACACACCATGTAGTTTTTGGCTCTATTAACCAGTAAAATTCTGAGAGTTGTTCTATACCTTTAAGCTGGCAGGATCAATCGTGTGATACAACGCAAAGGAGAAACCCTCCACACAAAGCAGTGCAAAGATTCGATTGGCTGAAGCTTGTGAATGGCCAACGTTAACGATTAACATTCATGTCACATCACTGCAGTTTCATTCAGTCCTTGGTTTCTCTTAGCTGGTGCTATGCCAGACTGTGCCGCTTGAGGGCGCTCACATGTGACCCAGCAGTATGCCTTCAATCCGTCAGTCATATGGACTTAATTCATGAGGCACAATGTTAACGCAACAAACCTGGAGATGTGGTATAGACGGGTAATAATCTGCTCTACAATGGAAAAGAGTGTTTCAAGCCCTAAAACACATCTGCACTGCAAAATCACTTTAGAAGACTGTGCATGTAGGTCTATCAGTGATGTAATAAATAAATAAATAAATTAAATACATTCAAATTAGCACAAGTCGTACAACACCTGTTAATATGATAAAACAGTTCCACATCAGCAAATTGTGTTACATTTTTCAAGCTATTTAGTTCACCATTCCCCTAGTCAAATAGCAGCAAGAAATCCTATGTCCTACCAATGATCAGATTCAAGTCCATGTCCACAAACTAAGCACCTCACCTGATAAACTCAAAAAGTAACCGGATGGACACTCAAAATAATACATTCCAAATGGCTGATGTGAAAAAAACAAACTGAATACTAGAAAGATGAAGTGGCTTTGAGATCACAGAAGTAGATGATAATTGAGCTGTGAAAACAAATGACCCATAATAATAATGCATGTTCTGATTTCGCATCCTCGTCATAATGAAATGATTTTCTGATTTTCTTCCTTGTCTCTCTTCCTGCGAGATACAAAAGCTTTGCTGTAGCAAATGAAGAGAGACAAGGAGAGGGAAACACCCCTTTTACAGCTTTTAGATGCATTGAGGTCTTTCACAATATACTGAAAGACCCCTTTGTGAGGATGTCAGGCCTTCTAGTAAGAAGCCCACCTAGATCTACACACACTGCTGTATTGTAACTATGAATGCTTTTGTTATTATAACACAATCTGAAACTGGCAAATGTGAAGTCACATGCCTTCAGTACTGTCTTTGTTTACTTTTATCCTGACTTATCTAAAAGAAAAATTATAAAAACCACAGATAATATCAGAAGCACAGGTCTATCCATGTATCAAGAGTATAGTCAAACTAGGACAACTATCATGCCAAGTCTATGTTTATCTGACAGGCGTAAAGATAGTCATGATAATATTTCCTCACTTTGTTATGTGGTTGGATACAGAGCTATTGTTTGATTGTCTAGAAACTAAATGTAAGAGAGAGAGAGGCACCAGACTGTAAGGAAGGACAGGTAAAACAAACCAGTAAACAAATAAAGAAGTCTCTATATAAATATAAACTCTAGAATTGTCTGATAACTATGGAGTTGGTCAGCGCTTGATCAGAGCACACAAATATAAAACGGCAGTCCTGGAACAAATCATTTGTTCTGATCTAGCATCAGCTTTGTCCTCCCTGCTTTCTAAACTTTTGCCATGAGGCGAGAGAGGTAAAATCAACCCCAGGCCAGCGTCTAAAAGCAACTATACCAGAACTGTACCAGTCTATAAAATGAGCATAAAAGATAGAAGGCACAGAAACACAAACCCACAGTGGAGTGGGGTGGACTGACAGCAGCAGTTTTTTGGGAGCAGACTTGATGAAGCTGCAGGTCCGCTGGCAGCAGATGGGTTGCGTACAACTTGCAATGTCTGGAAAAGAGCAGAGATTTATTTATTTGCTGTCTCGTTTTCATTAAGTTCGTGTTGGACCTCTTTGTTGATATGACTGAGTCGTTCAAAGTTCCTCTCCTAGTTAAGAGTGTGACCACAGACTTGCGTCAGTGGATGATAAACCAAGAGGTGACTCAGTCGTGCTCCTGAATGCACCCCTGTAGACAAAAGTGGCTTCTTCATTTGGTCCATTGCATAACTATCCCTAACCTGCACTGAGCACAAAATGCTGGTGTACTTTAAGTCCCACAACGCAACAGATCTAAACTGCTTTCCTCCATTTGGTCTTTCAGATCAGATCAGTATGAAGGAGGAAGCCACTTAATGCTACAGATATGATGCAGTCTTTTTATTATACACCTTATATTCAGCTCATCCTATTTCATCACACCGGTCTTCTCCAGTGTTGTCTGATTCGATTTTTTTGACTGTGCAGGTTCTGTCTTTCCACCGACCTGCTTGGCCACAGTCATAGGTGCCGCCACAGACCCTTTGCTCTGTTGTCTCTTTTCCTGCTTGGCTGTTTGGCCTTCGGTCTTGCTGGCAATATGTTGGTGGACGGGGGTTGTTGTTTTTACAGGGATGGGTGCTTTTCCCTGGGGCAGACGGGGGTCTTCTCCAATGTTGACAGTGAGGTTGGTGTAGAGAGGTTCCAGCTCTTTGGAAAGGAGCTCATAGGTCAGAGAGTTGAGGCCGTCAGAGTGCCAGTTAAGTCTGGTCCTTTTCAGGAGGTCAAACCTAGAAAGACAAACGTAATAATACAGGTTTGTTTGTGTGTGTGTGTGTGTGTGTATTTCAGGGTCAAGCTTTAAAGGAACAGTTTCATAAACTGGAAAATTTGTTTATATACGCAAGAATTAGGTGAGAGGATTGATACCACTCTAATGTTTGTCTGTAAAATTTAAAGCTACAGCCAGGAAACTGTTATTTTAGCTTAGCATAAAGACTAGAGGCAGGGGGAAACAGCTAGCATGGCTCTGCCCAATGGTAAAAACTATCCAAGTATTTCTTGGCCAGGTGCAGTGACCTTCTGGAGTTTCCTAGAGAAATAGTTTCAGCAGATACCACACACAACCTTGTCAAACAACTTATAGTCATATCTGTTATATATGTTTTGTATGGATTATACTAAAGAGATACAATGTGTTCATTAATTAGTGAGCTATAATGTTGCTGGGAGGTGGGTTTAGATTCCTTTGTAAAGAGCCAAGCTAGCAGTTTCCTCATTTTCAGTCTTTATGCTAAGCTAAGTGTTATGAACATAAAACATGTTGTGATTTTGAAAGAAAAACACAAATGAGTAAGCTGCCCGAGGCAGCAGAAATAGTTGGCAGCACTGAGCGGAAAGGGGAAAATGCCAAACCCATACGAAACAGCATATCATCAAAAACTGACACAACCATTACTGTAAAAGCTCAACATGTCAGGAGCTGGAGATAGGACAGGTTTGGACAAAAAGTGAAACAACAATTCTAATGCCTGTCTTCAGCAATGAGAATGAAGCCCAGACAAGTATATAATAGCACAAAATGAGATACAGATACACCAGAAACTCAAAGGAAAAAATTGCCCTCACAAAAATTCTTGCATGTCTTCATCTGTACCTGCGTGGATTTTGCTCATTGCCTCTGTCTCCTTTATGCTTGATCATCTTGTAATGACCAATGGCCACTGGAGGGCGCACAATCTTCATGCCAGATAGACGTACTCTGGATAAGCAGCACACAACAGGAGTCAACAGGAACAGCACGTTCTCAATCAAAGGGATAAAACTAAAAAATCTCAGAGTCAGGATGATATTAGATCAACAAACTGGTACTTATACATTCATGCTATTTTCTATTACTCAAAGAAGTAACACTACTCAATATATGTACATCTGGCCTCTAAGGGATACATTTAAAGACAGAAAAAAAAGAAAACAAACCTAGAATTGTGGGTGACGTATGCAAGTAACATGTCCCATACATGATGTATGGAAAAACACTGTGGTTCCTTTTTTCCATCTCTGGTGCTTGCGTACCACCCCAGTCATCTAAGTCAATCAAAACATGTTTACTAATGTTGTAAATTTCCTCTATACAATCATTTTTTATGTTGCAGACACCATGCATAAATGGCAAAATATTATTAAACGTCAGGGAGAAATATTGTAGTTTTGCTTCATGTTATAGTTTGTGCAAGCTTTTGGATCATTTTTCTGTTGCATTCAGTGCTTCTTATAACAGACTGGAAAATGCTGGAAGAGCCAGAGTGGAGAGAGGGGACCAAAGCATCATAGAAATGAGATGAGCTTGCGAACTGCCTGTACTGTTGAGCACACAGCCCAGCCCAAATCTGCCAAACTAGTCCATGCAAACATACTCACTGAACCCACTCCGAGACAAACAGCAAAGCCACAGCAGTGGGAGGGGACATGAAGATGAAAGATTATGTTAGGACACATAAAATAAAAGTCAAAGAAAAAAGGAAAACATGTGGCAATGAAACTGTAAACATGAGAAAAAAGAGGATGACTGGATGGATGAGTAAAGCAAAAGATAGTGAGAGAGTATAAGAAGTGGAGAGGATTAAATGGCCGTGCATGTAGTTGCAGGGTGTGGAGCTCACATTCACCCTGCTCACCTGGCAGCGATGTCATCATCTTCTCCACCCCAGCCCCAGTACTGGTTGGGGAAGCCATTCATCTTCATGTACTGGTCTGGGGTTACTGCAGACACCCCACCAAAATACTGTGGGTACGGCAGCCTGGAAGGGTCACATCACCAATCCACAATCTTGAAATTAATGTCTCAGCACAAATGTGTTTATACAGAAGTCCATACACACACACACACACACACACACACACACACACACACACACACACACACACACACACACACACACACACACACACACACACACACACACACACACAGTGCTGTTACCTGTATCTGAACTTGTCCATGGCCACAGACAGGTGTGTGGGGAACTGTTTGTGGCAGGTGTAGGTGTTGTGGTCGTTCTCGGGCAGCAAGTCAACATCATGCAGGAAGATGCAACTCCAGTCTTCATCTCTGAGAGCCTCCCGCACCCCAACGTTAAGCAGCTTGGCTCGGTTAAAAGTACCATTCCCCCACTGAGGCCAGAAAAAGAAGCAGAGGGGAACACTTAGCTATTCATGAATGTATTCATTCTGAAACAAGCACTGCATATGTTAAAGCTATTTGTAAGTTTTGCAATTGCTACGTAGCCAGCGTTAGCATTAACAGTTGTTTACTTGCCAGTTTGATGTTGAACTCGCACATTTTTGTTCTAGACTGGTAGATAAATAGCTGTAGCAATAGCAAAACATACAAACAGTTTCTTTAAGAGCTCAGTTTTGATTAGAAATCATCTAAGTTGTGTCACTGCAGGACAACAGATGTTCTTTGAATAATATAATAGGTGAATAATAAGTAGTCTAAAAAGTATGGTTGATAATGTGTGGTGTGTGTTGTAATGTGTGGTCCAAAATTATAGTGCAGCATATGCATAAATCTCACACATATCTCACAACCTTGGCAAATGAAAGCAAAACTATGTGTATGGTTATGTACCACAAGAGATGAATGAAAAAACATGTTTTGGTATGTTTTACTTACATGAACTGAACCTTTAGTATATATCAATATTATGTAGTAATACATAATATTAATTTACCAGTAATACACAAGTATCATACCTGTTTGTATACTCCATTTACACAAGCGCATAATAATTCCAGGAATATTTACGTGTGCAACACACCAGCTATGTACCAGCATTACACTAGTATTGCATCCATGTTGCACATGGAGGGAGACACTGCAAGCTATTGATAGCCACAGTGAAAAATATACTGACAGGAACATTTTAAACCAGCCTGCACACACACTAACAATCACGCATAACCTGACCTGCTGCACTATATAGATGCTGTAGTGGATCTGCTGTCTCTGCAGGAAGGGGTGGAGGTGGTAGAGCAGGGCACGGAGGTGGGTCTGCCGGTTCCGGTATGGAACCACTATTGCTGTGTGGTGGCGGGGTTCACAGTCTGGAGGCCGGTAGCGTCCACCTGGCAAAACTAATGGATTCCTCTGTTTGATCTCCTCCAGAGACACAGGAGAGGAAAGATGGACAGACACAGGACCGACTTAGGGACAGAAAGGAAAGGAAAGGAAAGGAAAGGAAAGAAGTTTTAGTGATACTGTCTGGCTTTTGTCTGACCAACAGCTTAGCTAACATTAACAACATTCACTGCGCCTTTTACTGTATCTGCATATCATACATAAAACAGCACACAGAGGGGATAAACCCCTCACTTCCCTACCCAGTAGTGGGGAGGGGATCTGGCAGTCTCTCAGCGGTGGTCCTGTGGCAGGGGGTCCAGTGCCAGAGTTGCGAGGCGGGGGAGGCGGCACTCCCAGATGACTGAGGTTGGTGTAGACGTCATGAGGACGAGAGTAATCAAACTCTGGCTCTGTTGTGTGCACCAGCACAGACACCAGGCCTTTGAAGCCTCCGAGGGAGAAATAGAGGACAAAGGCAAACTGGAAGCCAACCAGCAAGGCTAGTGTGCACGGGGAGTCCAGAGAGCGCCCAAAGCACGCCATAATAAAGTAAGAACGCAGAGATATGGAGAAATTTCAGGTGAGGGAAATGGATGGAGGAATAGGAGGAGAAATGGTGGGAGCAGGTGGGAGCTGGATGGGGATTGTGGAGGAAAAGGTAGGAAATGAGCAAGGAGAGGCAGAAGGAAAAGGGGGTAGGAGAAGAGGCAGTGCTAGGTACAGGCTCAGGCGTGCAGGTGGCAGGTATGCATCTGTAGGAATGGGTAATAGTAGCGGTGAAGCCCAGTCAGCCCTGCCATCACCTCCCGAGCATAGACGTCACTGAGAGGAAAGAAGAAAATTACTCTTCATAAATTACAATTACTGCTGGTTCTTATTGTTGGTGCATTATATTCCTCTAGATGCAGGGTACCTGATTTTGCAAGGGTCTAATTAAAACCTGTCCCGGGCCATAAAGGGCTGACTCCACCTCTCTCCTCCTCTTTCCCCTTTCATCATCAAGCTTTCTGAAAGAAAACAAGACCTGAGTGAGCAACAATGCAGCAGCAGGTTTGCCTCTGCACTGATGTGTAGTCCACTGTGAGCTAAAATAAGCTGGGGAATGACAAGCAGCTACAAACAAATGTCTTGTATGCTTCTTAATTTAGAATGGCTTATTTCCAGCAGCGAGATTCCATGGGACATATATGGAAGAGACACTGATGCCTGCGGATCAAATTAATCCAACATCACAGTTCCCTGTTTGTTCAAACGATTTCATGCTGTAGCAAGCCTTCTGAGACTTGATTCATCAATGGAGGTGCTGCTGAATTTCCTGAGAATTCACAGCTGTTAATAAAAGAGGGGAAACAGCGCCATGGTTATCAGTAGGCTACAGATAGCTTTCCATGCAGGTGATCAGCCTGTCGGCTTCCATCGTTAGGCCCTCGCAGGAAATCATGGGCAGTATTTACACGACTAAAGCGAAAATATGTGAGAATAAATTATTCTACGAGATCGCTGGGTACAAGATTGCACAAAGGCTGCTTCTTTTATTTCTGCCATTTGAATTCCCTGCTCAATACAAGCTCTGCTGCACCAGCCGACTCACCAGCTAGTCCCTGCGACATTTCAAATCCAGCCCCCGGCTTCCTCTGAGACTCGACGGGCCGCTGCCAACGAGTGGACGCGATGGATCAAAAGATAGGCAACCGTTTATTTTGGGGTTTGTTTTTTTTTTTTTCTTTCCTTTTCTTTCTTTGCTGATGCTGGTCGCTCCTCCTCCTCCTCCTCCTGCTCCTCCTAATCTCTCATCCGAGGCGAAATCTCCCCGTAGCTGCTTAGAGAGCGCTGCAGCTGCAGACGCTTTCACACGCAAGAGCATCGCCGCATATCCGTCCAGTGTCAACACAGGCGAGCGCGCCGCGCCTCATCCAAGCGCGGCCGTGTCGACCAGTCAGATGGGCCGGGGCGCACCGCGGTGACGCGCCGGGCGCCTTATTTGAAAATGAAAAGGAAAAATGGTTTCCACTGATGATTGACTGATAAATATGCATAAATATTTGCCCCCATTAAATCAGTGCTCGTCATTATCTGAATGGAAAGTTAACGTTCATAGGTTACTTGTTATAATGCCATTCCATATTGTTTTAGTCTGAATGTTGTTATTTGAGTTTACATCATTTTGTCACTGTAAAAAATGCTGTTAAATGTAGTATTGTATGTAGTATATAATGTGCAGTGGGGTTTTTTTTTTTTCTGTGCAGATTCACCAAGGGGAATTTTCTGCAGATTCCTCCATCACTGTGCTTTTTCTTTTTTTTTTTTTTTCTGTGGGTGTGTGTGTTCATCTGTGCTGACTGTTTAGTCGGAAAGCACCAAACTGAAGAACTCCAAGGAAATAGCATGGAATTAGCGGTAACAAAAGAGTCCTACAATACAGTAAGTATGACCGGTCAAGACATTGGCTCAAGACACACACACACACACACACACACACACACACGCACTAAAATCTAAACACCACAGAGCATCAGTAATTCAACACTTTCATTTTCATTCTTTTCATCAATGGAAAAGTCACTGTAAAAGACAGCTTCAGTGAGTGCATGTACACAAAAATGCCATATTAACCTCGTTTGACAAACAGACTATTTTTACTTTATTTCTCACACGGCATCCAACCCAGGGCCATCAGTTGTTCACTGGCTTAATGCAGCAGGCTAAAAATGTTTTTATTCACATGCAGCAGTAGCTTGTCAGATTACAGAACAGAGACAGGACAGAATACTTATGGCTAAAGTAGTTCCACATAGGTAACCCCCCTAGTGACCCCCCAATAACCCTGAAGCAAATAAAGCATAACAGAAAACTGTGCAAAACAATGCATCAACACTACTATTGTTTGTAGCACTATGTGAACACACTGCCTTCAATGTCTCAAAGCAAAGCGGGTGTGTGTTTTCTCTATCTGGGGATAAACCCCACGACCTCAGTGTCCCCTTGAGGAATACTGTATTAAAGTAACATACAGACAGCATAATATTTAGTAAAGGCACAGAACAGACTCCTTACACAAGCATGCTGGTGGTTAAGTCACCTCAGGTGAATAAGACGATGTTTAGCTCTGATGAGGGGAATTTTAAACTGTACCTGTTGGTCCTTTAATCAATTAACTGCCATGATATGTACAAAAATGTTAACTGGTGATAAACATGAACTGGACTTTCAACTTTTTGTGCAATTGTTTTTGTGTCTGTATATGGTGGAAAATATCCTGTGATATTTCGTGACCAGTTGAGTACCAGATTGACTTCAGACCAGTGAAACAGGGACAATGTGATGGATCTCCCAAATCAGCACACACAGAAAGTCATACAGAGCACCTTTTTATATATATATATATATATAAAAAAAATCTATAAAGCATTGCGTTTCTATTTTTTACTCATAATCTTAACCAAAATGTTAATAAAACAAAAATGACTTCTATCACAATAAGCACTATTGTGTAAAAAAAAAAAAAAAAAAAAAAACTGGAATGAAATGCTTCACAAGTTTTCAGTACTCATTTTTCATTGATTTAGACTGGGGAAAACATTCTTCTCAGACAGTCTCCTCTGTTTTTATTCTTTTCAAATGGTTAAACTCTTGGATTAAAAAATGCGAAAACTCAGATGAAGTACTGCAAGCGCTTTGCTTCACTCACTGCCTTCAAGTTGTGTTATTGTATTGTTGACTTCTCCTATTTCATCAGTTTATTGCCCATTTTCTCCATCACTCATCCTCTCTCCAAAAAAACATATATAATAATAAAAAATAATCCTCTGCAATACAAACTCCCTTTCTTCTATCTCTCAAGTTTTTTTCATTATTTAAATTATCTCCTCCTCCTCCGCCTCCTTCCCCTCTCTCTCTCCATCTCTAAGCATCTCCCTATCTTTATTTTTTGTAGTTGCCGAACTGAATGGCCAGCCGGTCGCTGACACAGCGGAACGTCGCAGGCTGCACCTCCCAGTAGTTGACAGGGTTTGCAAACAGGCTGATGCCATTATAGAACGCCCTCTTCATGCCAAATCCTCGGGGGCAGAAGTCATCCACACCCACCGTGCCAATGTTGTTGGAATGCAGGTACACCACCTAGAAAAATGGTAGTTGCAATGAAGAGGGTGAATGGAGCATCATCTTAAACATTCAGTCTCAGATGTTGGTGCACATCAGACTCACCTGGAGGTATTTCATATCTGGGAGGCCTTTGGGGACACGAGTGAGGCGGTTGTTATCCAGATGCAGCTCTCTCAGCCTGGGCAGGTAAGACAGACTGCCGTTCTCAATGTTCCGGATGTGGTTAAAGCCAAGACCCAACCTGGAAAAAGTGACACAGCGAGGGAAAATGCGAAATAGTCCGAAAACAGGGCACTGCATGGTACATTACCATAACTGTTTAACCGCTTAGCTGAAATGATTCTTATCACTGCAATAAAGTGATATTAAGTCAGGTGAAAATGAATGCCACAGCAGCCTGGCAAAGCATCCGTGACCATAAATAATCCCACTAGAGATTAGAGGTGTGAAGGAAAGAGGGGAAAGAAAACTGGAGTATGATAGAGGAAGAGTAGAGGAGAAACGATGTGATAGGCCTTTTTCCACAAAAGAAATTTTGACATGTCACAGCAGGAGAGCATTCAAGTAAATAATGAAATGAATAATGACTGAATCCCGTTGAGCTGCTTCAGTTTCAGTGTCTTGGTGTTGTTCATGCTGGCTCACTGTCACACTGTCATGGCATACTGGGACACTTGAACAGAACAGACACCATTGATGTTTTAGTCACCTGTGCTTGTCCTACTAGACAAAGTGTCTGCTGTGAAAAAAGATCTGTAAACGGTGGCGATATCGTCTTCAGGTTATTGTTGTTGTAGTGCTCGTTTTCATCCTACATTAGAAGATTTTGTAGAGGCCGCTATTTTGACTGAAGTGGGAAAACGGGTATACAGTAAACTCCCATTGTCATCCTGCTACCTTTAAGTACCACATGAATGTAGTTCATTTTATTACCCCTATGGGCCACTGGTGGCTGGCCATGTATTTTTTATTTGTTTAAACCACAGGATAATTCTTTACAGCTATGGAAGCAAAGCCTACGCCCTGGACATTGGTTGTGGTTTTAAATGAGTATGTTGTTGAAGTGTAGAAGGTACCTGTACAGGTTTTTGTAGCGGCTCAGGTCCTCCAGTTCTACAGCCTGGATCTGGTTGTGGTCCAAATGAAGCTCATTGAGACTCTCTGGGAGATCTGGAAGACAGACACTCTATCTGTAAGGCTCCACTTTAGGGTGAGATTTGATTTTGTCTCATAGTTATCTATAATGACACTTACTTAGTTACTAGTTACTAGTAGTTACTCTTACTAGTTAGTTCAACATTTCATGAAAAGCACTGAGTCTCTTTCTGAGAGTTGATGCCACTCCTGTGTCTTCCAGTTAGATATGAATCTACAGCCAGCAGCCAATTAGCCTAGCTTAGCATAAGGATTGGAAACAGGAGGAAACAGCTAGCCTGGCCCTGTCCAAAGGTGAAAAAAAAAATACTTATCAGCACTTTAAAGCTAACCAGCACATTATATGTCATGTGCTGGATTATTTCTTGGTGGGGATGCAGTTTTCTTGTTATCATGTAGTTAATAATAATAATAATAATAATAATAATAACAACAACACCAATAACTTCATTTATATAGCACTTGTCTTAACAAAGTTACAAAGTGCATCAAAGAAAAAATAAATCCAGATTAAAAAGAAGGTGAAAGAACCTCAGCATAGTAAAATGAGTATAGAACAGCATAAATAAAAAACATATCCTATATAAAACATTATGCAAACGGATCTGACAATAAGTGAAGAGAGGCAATAAAATATATAAAAACAATAATTAGGGATAAAGCAATGTAAATAAAACACATATCAAATGTTACCAAAGGCTAGGACAAAGAAATGCATTTTAAGAAGAGATTCAAAAGAAGTTTGTGAGTTACGGCGTCTGATTTCAGCCGGCAGAGAGTGTGGGGGCTCTAATAGCAAAAGCCTTGACAGGAAGGATTAGGTGGTCCAGAACGTCATCAGACAGGTGTGCAAAGTGGTTGGAGTGGTTGGCGAGGCAGCCCCATCTGAGTTACCCCTGTGACCACGTACCACCACTTCAGCCCAGGATGGCTGACGACTCTGTGCTGTGGAGGAGGAAGACCGTGGACAAGTGGAGGGATCCCATAGCACTATGTCTTCAATGGTTAGGGTTAGGGTTAAGTCCATCAGAAAGCCCTCGGATGTCCTCCTTAGGTCAGCAATCTTTTTGTTTGCTTTCTAGGGTGGAAGGTAATCCTCACAGTTCATAGTTGGCATATTGTTACTATAGCAAATGATCAGCTATATGTCTCTGCTCAAAATAGAATCCAAGTGTGAGATGATTAAAATCCTACAAAACTGGTCTAAAACTGGACTCACTGTCAGATTCAGGCTTTGACACATTCCTTGTGTCTCCCTCACAGAGGTATGGTTTCTTTCACCATTGTACAGATTAAATGAATAATATAGTTGCGCTAATATAATTATGGAGCTTCAGTGGTTCTAGAAGGCATGTTTTTTTAACCTTTGGAGAGAGCCAGGCTAGCTGTTTCCCCTGTTTCTGTGAGACATTGATGAGACAGAGGGCTGCAGGTGATACCTATATTTATTGTTGATCTTCTCATTTAAGTCACGACAAGTGTATTTCCCGAAAATATGTATTTCCTTTAAAGACAGAGTAAAACAGTGTCATGTAAATGTTAGTTGTTACCTTTTGGCACCCCAGTCAGTTTGGCCTCTGATATACGCAGATAATTCAGTTTCAGTCCCTTGAAGGCTCCAGGCTCAAAACCACTGTTCTGGATGGGGTTTGCTCCCATCTCTGCAAGAAAATTGTGGCATGTCAAAAAACAGTCCCTTTAAACTTCAAAAACGTTATAGCCAGCGCTATAAAGTGGCAAAAGCAGCAGTAAGCACCACAGAATATAGTCTAGACTTGCTGAAGTCATCAGCATTTCTGACCTATGCAGTTCATGTTGCTCAGCCCTGCGAAGGCTCCAGCTGCCACATTCTTGATGCGGTTCTCATGGATCCTCATCTCAACCAGAGAGGAAGGCAAGTTCTGAGGGATAGTGGTCAGCCGGTTTTTGGAGAAGTAGAGCTTCTGCAGGTGCTTGAGAGGGGCAAATGCTCCTGGGCTGACTTTATAAATAAGGTTATTCCTCAGGGACAGACCCTGAAAAAAAAAAAAAAAACAATGACCAAGGAGAATCCAAATTCAACCCATATTATTTGATCTGTGTAAAAAAAATCTGAAGCACCCAGATAGTCAGAAAATGAAAAGAAGCTCATACACAGAATGCACAAAAGCTTGTTTTTCAGTCTCTAGTGAATGTGTTTGAGTGAATTAAAACAGATCCAGCAACAGTTTGCAGCAGTCTGTCATCCAGCAGACTGTCTCTCCACCTGCGCTGGCTGAAAGATGGAGACAGATGTAGGCTGAGGTAAACAGACCTTAATAGAGAAGTTATTGTATAATGTCATGTCGGGAGTTTCCAAAGCTGCCAGACTTAATATTGCTCTTGGTCAGCGCTCTTGAATGCAGGTCAGAAGTGAGCAAAGCCTTTCTGCTAAGAGAGCTTGAATACTCCCATTTGGCTTCAGGCTCAAACTTTAATACAATTAAAGCTCTCAGGGCGAAGGGTGGTGGAGGGTGAAAAAGAAAGGAAATGAACCGCTAAATCCCTGAGGAAACAGAGGGTCATAATCATATTTCACACTACTGAAGCCAATACAAGCTGAGCTGAATCAGTTGCCCATCCTCAAGAGGTGCTGAGCTGATGCTGAGAGTGACGTTATGAATGTGACCAGACTGCGTGTGTCTCTTACATATAAGTTAGTGAGGCCTTTGAAGTCATTCTCTTTAATCTCAGTGATACGGTTGTTCTGCAGGTCCAGGAACTTGGTGTCCCGAGGAATATTCTTTGGCACCTCAGTCAGACCTGAAGACAAGACCAATGAAAACACATAAGTGAATCATACTCCATTAAATGCTTCCATGGGTGACTGTGAACCAACACCCTGTTTTCAATGGGCAAACTCTTAGGATATCTTAGTCAGACACAGACTTTGGAAAATAAATAGTCACTGTGTGTTTTAAAACCTCCATCAGGCCTAAAAATTAAACCAGTCACACTCCCACATAATCTCAAATGAGCACTTTGGTGCTCCTCGTCTATTATTTTAATGAGAGGTGGACATACACACAAGCATGGAGGTCACACACAGACGTCAACACAAGACATAACTAACATTACTGGTTTGTCACTGTCAAAGACATGCACACACACACACACACACACACACACACACATACATTTCTCACACAGACAGACACATATATTCCCCTCATGCCAGATGGGGACACCAGATGTTTCCCATCTGGTTTCCATTTGACAGAAGTCACATAGGATGTGACTTAAATACCTTCAGCAAAATCACACATCAAATGAAAGGGAGACACGTACAGACAGAGAAATTCAAGCTGTGTGTGATAATGTTTAAGTGGTGAAGTTGCACTTGCATTTGGGAACAATAGTGTTTTAATCTTGGCTTCTTTGTGACTGTAAACACCTTCTCAACAGTAGTGAAGAGGTGGTGAAAATGTGCGGTTGACAACGTCAGTGGCAAGCATAAACACCAAAAGCTGTTGTGGTTAGGGTTGCTTATGAATATTGTTCACCAAGCAGTAAATTCATACAGGCTAAGAATGGGTTACAACAAGTGGACAGCGTTAAGAAATACACCTGCATTATTCCATTCAGGCATCCCTGTGGAAAAATGACGCAGGAGACTCACAAACACAGCAGCCAGAGGTCATTAACAAGACCACATCACAGAGCCACGTCGACGGGTGTATCAGATGTGGTCGGTGGCACAGACAGGCAATGGTAAGCGGATCCTCTACAGGGGCCGGCCTCATCCCAACCACGACCATGATGCAACCAGGCGTACTGGAGAGAAAGAGTGCCAGCTGTCCCACTGGGATCCAGTCTGCCACCAAACCACATCTGACCCACATGACTCTACCCAAAGCTGTCCATCTAGAGTTAAGTTTAGATATATGGCTTTGGCTGTACTGTGCCACACCCTCCATGTCACCACACAGGATCAAACCCTCAGCAGTTTCTTCTGTTCAAACCATGTCCACGCAGTGCTGAGAGCTCTGACGAGGCCTTATCCAAGGAAGTAAATAGCAAGATAAATTCATTAGTTGTGGGGGAAAGATCAAGTTTCAATCTGAAAATACTGTTTAAATTATAAACCAGATTCTGTCTCCTTGGTTGACTTCTCTCTTTACTGTAATGAAGTTATTACAGCTGCTCTGAGAGCGATATGACTCCAAAAGGTACAAAATGTTTCCAGGTGGATTTGTGTGGTAGGAAATATTTACCTTTCAGTTAACACCTGCAGCTTTGGACATGCATCCTGCCTGCTGGAAACCTTTGAATTAGTATGCCTGAATCAAACCTGACAGACATCATAAACAAACCTGAAAAAACTTTCACCAACACCCTGATTAAGTGAATCCCTTCACCCTCCAAACCCTCAAACCACAGTGCTTCACCCATATCTGCCACAAATCTCAAAGCCTTCACCACAAACTGACAAAACTAGCACCCTGCTAAACCCCAGCGCCCCTCAACACAAATACCCAACATCATGCTGGGATGCACACTGAGAGGAGACAGACGCCACCGCCAAAATACATGTGTTCTAAATAAGCACTTGACATCTCGGAAATTATATGCTTCCACATTTACCCACTGCAGAAAGACCAGGGACAGTAAATATATAGAGCTTGTAAAATGATGATTTGACAAAACCATTAAATCTAAAGACAGACAGTTTATTAGTTATATAGCTAGTATAATGTGAGGAATCTTTTTATCCATAAAAAGACGGAATTAAGTTTATTTGGTCCTGTAAGAATAGAGCATGCTGTTATAATATCTGTAGTTTGGGAAATTGGCGCACATGTTTATATGGAAACATGACTAAAATTAAGTCACAGACAGACTGTAAAAGCATCATGAAAGTCATATTTTAAGGTAGGTTATGTTTTGTTGATTTGTCAGGAAAGAGCAGAATGTTCTTGTATCATTATGGGAAATATTCACAATCCTCATGTAATCTTTCAAATACACATTTTTATCTTAATCATCCATTCCTTTTAATCCTCTCGTCCTTCATTAAATCCCTTCAGACTAAGTCATTCTTCCTTCCATCCTCCCTTCCTGTTTTGGGTTTCCATTAACCGTCCTGTCCACGTCCCAAAAACAACATGAAACAGCTCCTTAAGACAGTAAGGATATTATAACATTTGCATCCCCGCCCGTTTACGTGTCCCTTTTTTTCCAGATACTTCTGAGTCTTTTTCTCGAACTCCCTCTTCATCCCTATTCATATCTCTTATTTTCTCTTCCTCCTCCTTTCCCTTGATTCAGTCTTTTCTCCTTTTCTGCTCAAACCATTTCTGTTTACCCACTATCTACACACGAAATCTGGAACACAAAATCCCTCAAAGAGATGCTTTCCCTTGTGAAAATACACCAGCATTATCCTGAGGGAGAAATTCCTCTCTTAGATAATAGACCAAAGGGGGGGCTTTATTCTCTAGAGCTATGAAAGTCATGCAAGGCTCAGGTCATGCTCACTCACTCTACCATTCAACTCATTTGTTTTCCTTTCTGAACCTCCTGCCACACTCATACACTGAGAATGATGACAAAGCGTCACAAACATGCATCTCTGTTGTTCTCACACACTCTCACTGACCGAGGTCAGAGCACTGGACGACCCTGAGCCGACAGTGGCAGCCGAAGGGGCACGTGGGCATTATATCGCTGGTATCCGGCCCCACGGCTGAACCATCTTCTTCGTCCCTCATCATTGTCATCAACCCGCCGCTGTCCATACTGTCCATGGCAAAATCCCAGAAGCCCTTCTGCTCGAAGGGCAGGGCAGAGGAGGGGGAGAGCAGCTGGACCACACATAGCAAGAGCAGGAGGGAGCAATGTGGCAACATCCTTTACTTACACACCTGAGAAAACAGAAGAGGGAGGGAAGGAGAGCAGTCTGTTTAATTAAACATAAATGTGTATACTGCCAGTTTATCAGGTACACCAGTCTAATACAACAGTCCTGCAATACATCCCATATTATTAAAGCTTAGAATGTTCTTAACTTGTTTTAGAGGAGTGTTGAATCAACTGTATGATCAATCCGGAGGCTGTAATATGTGGTGCTGTTAAATTATATTGCATTATACTGTAATATACAATAATATTATATATACTGTAATATTTTGGTCACTCCATTTATATCAATGGGGGTAGATGGGAATATATGCATTGGGATGTTGAAAAATGAGGGAAAAAAGAAAGAAGGATTGCATGAGCATAGCTGGATTCCCAAAACCCAAGGGGACCCCAGACCCCCAGGGGGCCCAAAAACCCCAAGTTCAAGGTGTGTCAACTGATTTTTGTTTGAAAATTTGTTCCACTATATCAACTAAGGTGCATTATTACTTAATTATTTTAGTTTATATTATGCTGTAACGACGCATACCTAAATGTTCAAAATGATCAAAAATTCAGAGCCACACAAAGGGAGCAGAAAGTGTTGTGTTGTGTGTGTGTGTGTGTGTGTGTGTGGTAGCAGCATCAAGAGGGATCCAACAGCAAACTACAGCGTCAGCCACCCAACACCTTAATCAAGCCATGTGCATGAGAGCTGTAAAATGACTGTAACACAGGGCACAGGCAGTAGTCAGTGATAAATGGACATTGAAATATTATGAAACGGTCTGCTTATCCTTAATTACAAACCCTTATTGTTTACACCACACCTAACAGGCAGAGTAGGAGCTGAAGGCCCGTGAGGAGAAGTGCACTCATTCCCCCTGGTAGACTTGCCAGGAACGGACTCTGGGAATGGAAGTCACTTAAACCACACTGACGAAATGTCACTGTCTGCTTCCTGCACAGGAGAGTAAGTCTCTTCTCACTGGCCAATCAGATAGTGTGGAGGACATCACCTCAGCGGTGGAAAACTTTATTCCTGCAACCAAACAGTCAAACAAAGCTGCCATTCATTTAGAGGGGAAACTGGGTGTGCACACCAAGTGCGAATGTGTGCGTGTGTATGCACACGTGTTTGAGTGTGTATGCATGTCATGAAACACAGACGCCATGATGTCATAGCTGTGCACACATTCACGGCTAATTGAGGTCACCAGACATGCGAGCATGTGTGTGCCTGTTTTCTTGCTTGCTTTATCCTGCCTGCACTGACCCAACTAACACTTCAACGCAGCCACTCAACCTAAAACGTAATTCCAAGAAAAACAAATTATTACCAGGCCAACTGATCCCTTCAGCAGGAAACCGTGACCCTTAACCTGAAGCTAAACCCATGAAGTAAAGCCCAATCCCACACTGGACCCTGGGGTGAACTAAAACCTTATAATCTCTAACCTTGTCCTATTAATTCCTTCTCTGATCCATCCTACAGAGGCGTGGAAAGTCTAAATGCCAATTGTTAGCGTATATTCCAGAGAGGTTTTAGGATTTGTTGCAACATGATTGGAAACAAGAAGAAAGCAAATTTTAGCTTCCAGCATTATCAGAATCAAGAGACTGATGAAAGAAATTAAGGAGTGGTGAGCAAAAAGGAGCAAGAAAAGAGGCTGATAAAGGCCCTTTTATCTATCAGGGTCTTAAAGTGAAATTTCTGTCTTTTTGTCTATTGCTAAATTGTCTCAATCCTGTTCCTCTATGAAATGTGACACTATTCAAATGCTTGCTTGATCTTTGCCCTGGTAATTTCACTTAATGTCCCAGGATATTTCTGGTAGCACTGAGTGTTCACAAGACTTCAAATGGTCTCTAAAAGGGAGGCTACAATAATAAAGCTGGTGAGGGGCTTCAAGGGGTTTTTTTTAATGTTGGGGAAATGCCTTTCATTCCACCCTTCATAAAATAAAAAAAAGTAGAGCCTTAACAAAAACACTTCACAAAGAAATCCAAGAATGTGGTCAGAAGAATACATCACAATGTGTGGGTGATGAATTAACAACATATGCTTATCAATTCAACTTTGGCACTTCCTGACAACAGTCATAACCTCATATATGCACAGCTTGCCTGCACTATATAGGACATCCAGTGCATGAAAATTTATCTATTTTCAGTCTCTGGCTATTTCGCTTTAAAGTTGCTTATGCAATCCTCTGCAACTGTGAACCATTTTCCCTCTAGACAAAAAAAAAATTATTTAGGGACATTAAAATCTGTAAGACAAAGAGCCTGTGCATAATGTGGACCTGGCCTGGAAGAATGAATAACTGGCCCCTGCAGTCTGCTCCCTGCAATAAAAATAGCTGCCAAATTATACCATTTTGCAGAAAATAAAAACCCCACTGGCCTTGGTTTGGCCAGAAGAATGCAGCCAAGAGGACACGGCTAGGGCATATATAGTCAGCATCACACAATGACACGCAACACACAAAGACGCACAAGAGAGCTGGAACACACACAGAAGACACCACCAGACTTATTCATATACCTACAATTTCTGCAACTTGTTACGGGAGCTATAACAATTATATATTGTAAATCTTAAAATCTCACACCCATGCTCTAATCTGTGGAGCCATTTGTAGAGATGCAGTAGTGGATAGAGACCTGCAGACAGAGGTGCTGAGGATGATGGCTGAGGAGGAAAAAAGGGAGACAGGAACAAGAACAGTCTATCATCATCCAGGAATGATGCGTAAGGCTACTATAAACACCACATGACGATAAGTCTAAACTACATCCCACAATCAAGCAGCCTCTCTGGCTGTAATAACCACTTTTATCAAGCTCTTGTGTGTATGCATTCCTTTCCTCTCCCTCCAGTTAAACTGTGAGCCGTCAAACATCCGGTCTGAGACGAAAACAAACCAAAGGCTTCAATCTTAACCGTTGCCTCGGCTCTCCTCCCATCCAAAGGCCAAGAGTGGTTTAATGGGTAGATGGATGGATGGGTGGCTATTCCTGTCTCGCTCACTGTTTGTCTCCAAGGTGCTGTGGAGGGGGGTGTGGGAGGAGGGCGGGGGCAGAGAGACAGAAAGAAAAAGGGAGCTGCTAAAGACCGATCAACACCTGCATCACAGGCACAACAAAGAGGTACCGTCTTTGCAGTAAAATCTCTGCTGCACAATATGGCCAGAAGTATGTGGATACCCTTGGAAACTTACGTAGCTTTTATTTGATCTAGGCCTTTCACTCTGCATAGGTGACTGACCTCACTAATTCTCTTGAATGGGAGCAAATCCCTGCAACCAGGCTCAAAAATAATGTGAAAATCCTCTTCAGAAGAGTGGAGGCTGTTGCAGCAGCCCAGTAACACCATGGTATTGAAATGACATGTTTAAGTATCATACCTGGGTGTAATGTCCACATACTTTTGGCCACATGGCCTTAGCATTTAATGCGACAGAGCCTTCTCTCTCCTCTACAGCAATGATTATTTTCCCCCTGTAAACACAGGAGAATAAACAGGAGGAAATTCCCCACCTGAGTCAAAGGTGTGTCAGCTCATGCTCAGTGTGTATGCACACACACACACACACACACGCACGCACACACACACACACACACATAATATGACTGTCTGCACCTCTAAATGTGGTTGAAGTTGTCACAACAGGCAACAGGAGATAGACACTTTTATGAAGAGAGGAATTCCAGTGGTTTACTGTTGGATTAGAAAGGTGAAAAAAGGATTAAGAAAGACAGCAACAGAGAATATATGAGAGAGGATAAATGCATGGATAGATATATCCACTGATAAGAAACAAAAAAGCAGTGGTGTTGGTGAGAGCCCCATCTGGTGAACAATCCAGTCTACTCTGTATCATTTGTTTGAGTTTCCCACACTGGGCGCCAGAGATTAGCTTTACGTTTCCTATATACACTATCCATCAAGTGGTGGGTACTTGTCAGCCCTCACATCCACCACAATTACTTTGATGTGCCTAGAGTTCCCACGAGGCAGTCTTTGCCCTTGTCAAGCTAAACAAACTTATATTTAAGCTATATGCTCTGTGTGCTGCCAAGAATAATCATCTCCTCGCGATGCAACACACAGTGTTTGTTCTCCCATGACCACAGTCAAGAGAAAGGCAATCAGTATTACCTCCCACCTCGTCACACAAAACCTCCGTTTTCTTTGGACTCTGAGTTGCTGCCACCTTTTCTCAGCAGAGAATGTTTTAATTGGTATGCCCGCGAAATCATCAAATTTTATATGCACATAACCCCTCTTTTTATGGCAGCACGGTTTATTCACAGCTGCCGTTCTCGTCTGAACCCTTTGGCACTGCCACGAACTCACAAAGCTCGAGGTGCCAAAATCCATTGCAATATTGATCAAAGACATCAAAATGCTGGCTCATTTTAACCGTATCATATTTAGGAGCAGCTCTGCTCCTTAGGGCGTGCTGGCAGTTGTGTGAGCAGAGTTAAGGTGGGGCACTGAGCTTTACCAAAAGTGCCAGCTGGCGCCACAATGCTGGTTTATTGGCAGCTGCCACGTCAACACTCAGCACCGATTACCATAACATGGTGGCTCAAACTGATCAAGGTGCTGACTGAGCATAAAATATTTGGCTTGGCTTAGTATTGTGTTGCAGATAATTCATTTTGGCTGGAGTCACTCCATCGGATATGCCTTTGTTTTCAGTTGAGAGTTTTGTATCTTTTCCTAACCCATCATGTTTTTCTGAGCTGGATCCAAGCTGCAATAAACTCTGACCCCTAAAAAAAACAGAAATATAAAACTCACACATATGTTTGCCCGTGGGAATAACAACACATACTCACATGTACACACACATATGTAAACCGTCGTTCTAGATTAGTCTCAAAATCTGAAGTCAAACTCCAAAATGCTCTGTTCATTTTGCCAACCTCCCTCGTTTCATTATGCCATGTCTCCATCACCTCCACACATATGAACACACATAAGTAGACAGACAGGCACACACACACACACACACACAACCCAGATTCATCTGTTCTTCAGACACACAGGCTGTTAGTGCTAGGCGGGTCCGGTAGGAGCATTCGGGTGGAGTTAACTGCCCCAGCAGCTGTAATTTGGTGACTGCTATTCCTAAAAAAAGGAACTGTTTGGCAGCTTCTCTGTTGCCGCTAAGCTTGGATGTGGTGGCAAGCTGCTCAGCACTGCAGGGACGAGGGCCTAAGAGAGCAGAGCTACACAGAACAACAAAAAAGAAAAGGGTGAAATCAGTCGACAGCAAGGGGGCAGCTGATCTGAACATCCATGTCTGTGGTGGGTAGATGAGCCTCATTCAGAGTATGTGAAGTATTCCAAAGTTTGTGCCAGTTGTAAGTGGGCTATGAATAGAGACTATAAACAATGGCTGCCTTTTGACAAACCAAAATGGAACAGTCAGCAAATTTTATTGTCAGAGGATGGCAAAGGCAAGATTTCCAGAGCACAAATTTAATTATAACTTGAATTCAAAATTTCAAGAGTAAGGGGGAAAAAATTTAACCACTGATTTGGCATCAAACTAAAACTGATCAATGATGGCACACAGTCAGGAATATGGAGCTAGAATGGATCTAACAGTTTGGAGCTGGACAGAAAAGTAGAAGCTGAACTAAAGCATGGAGATGAACGTCGAGGCAGACAGGTGGATGGACAGACAGGCAGTGAGAATCACAGAACAGACAGACAGACGAGCAGGTGTAGGGTGGTCAACCCGCGGGCTGGCTAATAGGCAGTCAGACAAGAAAGTCAGGAAACAGACGGATTTAAACCATCATTTGACTGTCTGACCATTGACTCCAGAGTCAGACTAACACTTTTTGCTCTACCTTTGTACAGTAAATGCCCTCAGTTAAATACACTTGGTATAGATGGCTCACACATGGTAATTAACCATTGCAGGGCAAGAAGTCATCAGCACAAGACAGAAAGGGGGCCACAGAGGAGGAGGAAAAGTGCTTTCTTAAAGGACTGTATATCTGTTCGCATCATATATGACAAAAGAGCAAACGAGCAGGCTATAATAACCCCCCCCCCTGCCACATAAAGTTTCCCAGGCCACAGTTCTCTCAACACATTTCAACATGAACCCCGTCTGTGTATGCACGAAGACAGGCTGAATTTGAGGGCAGCGCAGGCTTGTGTACCAGAACGGGTTGACTTGATTGGCACGTTTCTCTATAATTATTCTCCCTAAATGATGATGCAGGGACGGAGGTAAAAGTCCCGCTATGGACGCCATGCATCTAGAGGCCGACGGTGAGAGAATAAGGGCGCGTTAACCTAAAGATGAAGTGAGCGGAAACGGAAAGGTTCGCCTAATCATTATCTGGTCCTCTAATGATTGCTCCCATTGAAGGCTTGGGAGACTCGTCGCGCCATCTGGTGCCGGTCTGGCGTAAGAGCCGAGTGAAAAACCACAGCATCAGATGCGCCGTGCACACGAAGGAACAGGTTGCACCAAATTTAATACGGCTGATGTTTGACATTACACGGGAGGAAAAGTCATTATTAGGATACAAACTGAACAGGTGTAAAAAAAAAACAAAAAAAAAAAAAAACACGACAACTTTAACTGAAACATAAAGGTTCACAACATAAATCATAGCAAAGTACAAAAAGTTCAATCACATCTGTAGAAGTAGAGTTTAGCTGATTTGTGTTATCTTTTAAATTCACTTGATTTCACTGAAATGCTCCAACAGTATAAACGTTTCTAAATATCACATTAACTTTGCAGTTTCTCATGTTGAAATAAATTGCCCTCGGGCCAATTAGAAGATTAAATATGATATATGATAAAAAAAAATTTTTTTAAAAACCCATCCCCCCTACCTTTTGGATAGAGATAAGAAAATAATTCCAAATTCCAAAAATTGGTTGAAGGGTGTTTGTTTGTTTTTTTCTCCCTCTGTGCGTCAGATTATCCTGGAGATTTCAAAAGAAATGTCCTATATGTTCATCACATTTAAGGGTAATTGCAGTATTTTCCCTGTGGTCCTCTGACATCCAGTCGCAGCTCCTCCGCCACTGTGTGCCACTGGGAACCGCGTCAGGGAACCGTGTGTGCGCGCTTCAGCCCAAACCGAGGAAATGACTGAGAGCCGGGGGGGGTCGAGCCCATAAAGTTAACAAGCCAGCCTCCTTTTTGGATGGAGGAAAGAGGAGGAGGAGAAATGGGGGGGGGCTGCCTGGGTACAGTACTTCTGTGCTATTACAGTAGCTGTTACAGTAAATCTGGTTTGGTTTTAGCTTTAATATTAGTAGTGCTCCTGTGATAATCTATGCAGTGACACCAAACAAATAGACAACTTTACAATATTATAGGGACATAGTCAAGGTATGTACAGTGCATTCAGTCTCCAGACCTCACGTTTTTCACATTTTGTTATGTTGAGCCTTAGTCATTTAAATTATTACCCCCCTCATCAATCTACACTCAATATCCCATAATGACTAAGCATGACATAAGTATTCAGTCCTTGAAACATGTTTGGAAGTGATTACTGCAGATCCTCTCTAGCTCTGTCTAGCTTGACTGGGGACCATCGGTGGACGGCCATGTCTCCAGAGATGTTTGATTGGGTTCAAGTCATGGCTCCGGCCGGGCCACTCGAGGACATTCACGGTTGTCTCTAAGCCACTCCTGCATTGTCTTGGCTGTGTCCTTAGGGTCATTGTCCTTTTGGAAGGTCAACCATCAGCCCAGTCTGAGGTCCTGAGCATTCTGAATCAGGTTTTCATCAAAGGTATTTCTGTACTTTGCTCCATTCGGCTTTCTCTCAACCCTGCCCAGTCTACCAGTCCCTGCTGCGTGTTGCTGCCACCACCATGCTTCACTGTTGGAATGGTGTTGGCTGGTGATGAGCAGTGCCTGGTTTCTTTCAGATTGAGCCCAAATAGTTCAATCATGGTTTTATCAGACAAGAGAATCTTGTTTCTCACGGGTGCCTGTTTGTAAAGTTTCACTGAGGAGAGGCATCCAGTGGGTCACTCTGTCATAAAGCCCTCGCAGTGATTGTTGTCCTTCTGGAAGTTTCTCCCATCTCTTTGGGTGGACAGCCAGCTCTAGGTAGACTCCCGGTTGTTCCAAACCTCTTCCAGGTAAGACTTATGGAGGCCACTGTGCTCTTGGGAATCTTCAGTGCAGCAGAAATGTTTTGTAGCCTTTACCCAGATCTGTGCCTCGACACGAGCTCTGCAGGCACTTCCTTCCACCTCACGGCTTGGTTTTTGCTCTGATATGCATTGTCAGCTGTGAAACCTTATATAGACAGGTATCTGCCTCTCCAATTCATGTCCAACTGAATTTACCACAGGTGGACTCCAATCAAGGTTTAGAAACATCTCAAAGATGATCAAGAGAAATGGGAGGCACCTGAGCTAAATTTCAAGTGTCCTAGTAAAGGGTCTGAAGACTGATGTCAATGTGTTGTTTCAGTTTTTCCTTTTTGATACATTTGCAAAAATGTCTGTTTTGGTTGGAGTGCAGACTGATGATTGATTTTAATGAATACGAAAACGATTTTCACAATAACATGTAGAAAATGTTGGTCTGAATACTGTCTGAATGCACTATATATTACGATATCAAAAACATATTCTAACCGTTAAGGTAAAAGGGATGGACAAAGTAAAAGGAACACCTTACAATAGCCTTGCCCAATCCAATAAGCCTGCAATAATTCCACAAAATTTTAGCCTTAAAAATATAATACTCTACCCTGACACAGTGTGAAAAGATCTGACTTTATAGTGCACAAGCATAATATTTGTGGTAGGACTGATGTGCTGGTTTTTATTTTTGGAAATATTACCAGCACCAAAGAAAACAGAGAAAAGATTTTCCTTGCAGGAATATTTTAGTGATGTTTCCAAGAGAAGAATAAAGAGAAGAAGACAATACACTTTATTTGAACTTTGTATCTGAGGTCTATAATTGCCATATTTAATTGCTTTTGAAGACAATTTAGAGAAAAAAGACTTTGTAATTTTAGCACTGCCAGTTAAAACACGAGCTGAAGCATGGCATTGTCTGAAACCTCTCAGAAAAGACTTCATTTACAGTGCAGTTGCAATCTACAGTAGCACCATGGGGAGAAACCAAAGTAAGCTGTTTATTGTGGCTCATATAATGAAATATTACAGTCGAGAGCAACAAAAGTGCGTCTTCATGCGACAGTATTAAAACATGTTCTCTTCAAGCCCTGTATCTCCCAGTGCCAGCGAGGTCATGGAGGGCAAAATAAAGGGGAAAAAAATCAAGTAAGTGTTGTCGTTGTACAATATTTTAAAATGACAGAAAACTTAATGTTATGTATTTCTTGTATACATCCAAATTGTTATCACAGCATTGGTTTGTATAAAGAGTGTGTTATAGAAAAATCTGAGGTCATACTTCCAGGGAGGTTTTAACACCTTCTCTGGGGGTGTTAAATGGATTTTTCTGACTTAAACTGGTTGGTGTTTATGACATTTGCTAGGTCATATTTATCCCTTTTTTTTTTCTTTTTTTTTTTTAAATTGACCACCGTTTAATTGCATGACCCAAAGTAACACGTTTGTCTCTGATTAGCACTGGGAGAGTACATGGTGATTTTACCAAGCTCCACCAAAATCAGGGAGCAAATGTATTTCGAGGACTGTGATTATAAAACGTATGATTTTGTGTCTTCTCACGGTTTTCTATTAAATTTTGTTTTGGCAGGATGAAGTGTTCTCTCTCTCACTGACTCTCTGATTTCCTCTCCGCTTTGCCAGCACCCATAGCACTGCAGCAAGGCAGCAAGTTTGGCAAGCCACGCCATCTGGGAACTTTTCCGACCCTGCACAAAGTCAGCCACACAAACGTTTGCAGTGATCTACACATTATCTATGCACTCTGCAGAGCTGGGATTTTGAGCAGTAAATTATAATAATTTATTTCAGAGACTGACACTCTGTTAAGTCATATGCAATTCTTTCTCTTTAGGAGTGCGGTAACCACAGTGGTGGAAAAGGCATGCAGACCAGATCAGTGCCAGATCAGAGTGTTGGCAGGGGACATAATTTTGATAAAGGCTTTTGTAGATAACATTCCTCACTCTTTCAGCTTCCTCTCTTTGCCCTGTTTCATAGATTCAGAGCTCCACTCGGTTTCTCACTCTTTATTTCTCTGTCTGTCTCTCTCTCTCTCTCTCTCTCTCTCTCTCTCTCTCGCTGTGGTTCAGTTGATTATGGTGTTGGTCTGTAGCTAGAGGGCTTGGCATCCAAATTAAACTCTTTTTGTCCTACGAGTGCTCAACTTAAGTGTCTCCAGAGATTAGCACACCCTCTTGTTAGCTGCCATGTGTGTGTGCTTTTCTATGCAGGGGAGAGAGGAGAACAATATTAACCAAAGTGTTGTTTTCGTGTTTTTTTTTTTTTTTTTTTTTGGAATTCAGCCCACTAAAAGTTTATTTCATGCCTGTTAATGTTGCTGGCTATCATGCATGAGAACATTAGGGCTGATGGCCGAGCGGTTAGCTCTCTTGCACGCTGCAGTAAGCACATTCTTGCTGATCCAAATAGTTGACCCTTAACACTGGAACCCAATCTCATGTTCTAGCAAAGGAACTGTCCTCACTCTCGCACCCGTCCTCTTTCTTCTGGCCCAGTGTTATCGGCTTGTCTCTGATGCCCCTCTGAGTCAGGACAAGGAATTCTTCAGCTGTTTTTCTGTGTGAACTGGTGCTTTTTATTTTATCAGCCAGCGCTTCCCCCGTCCTCCAATAACAAACACAGGAAGCTGCTGTCGCCGGGTAGAACAGACAGTACATGGGAGAAGAAAAGCACCACGGCGCGCCATGGTCAACCTCTTTCAAACGGACTCTGGCCTCAGCTCGACGGGACACGAAACATCTGTTGGGTGTGATGGGATGTCGGTTTAACAGTTTAGTTATGTCACATGCGGTATGATTGGTGACACTGAAGTGGCAAAGCCTGTCAAATTGGAAAATACCTCATATGACAGGCTGTGGAGGGGAGGTTTAAAGATTTAAGATCAAAGCTGAAAGAACTCCGTCTGTGCAAAACTACAAAGATGGGAACGTGCTAAAGAGAACTGATGCAGTCTGGTCGTTTTTAGGCAAAGCTTCTGCTCCACTTGTACGTGCAGGAACTGCAGGATAAATGTGACTGTGTAGTTTCTTAGACAGTAATGTGCTATTTGCAAAATGACGGTACAATTATGGAGAATGAAGACTGCACCACATGCACAAGACTGAGAGCAGAAATCTAACATGTGATTACACGCCCAGGCAGAGAGAGTGAAAAGTATAAATATATGTGTGTGCGTCTGCTCATAGTACATATTCAGACCATGCATCTACTTGTTAACTTAGTCAGCTTCTGGCCTCTCAATAACCCAGCTCCATTGTCTCTCATATTAACTGTCTGCCTTAACTCCCCCCCCTTTCAGAGTGTGTGTGTGTGTGTGTGTGTGTGTGTAACACTAGCATCTGCGGGGGACCTTGTGTTCTTCATTTAGAGCTGCTCTGCGTTGAAACCTTATACCTGGAGCCAGCTAGTCAACACAGCAAGTGCACAGCCTGTAAATTACAACTTCATACGCCGAGCACAACTCGACATTTTATCATTTTAATTATATTCATTACTCTGAGTGATGTACTGTGAAGTGTGCTGTGTCTTTGCACAGGTGGGTCGACAAATTAAAGAGACTTACTCCAGCACTGAATTGCTTGCGCTTGCATCAGCTCTCATCAAATATTTAATTTCTTGTTTTATTCTTTTCTTCTGAGAGAGACTGCTAATACACATATCATTTTTGTTGCAACAGGAAGTGGTGTAAAGCCGCCGACTAAAATGGGATTCAATTTGTCTACATGTCATGTTCAGTTCGTGTTCCTCAGCTGAGTCATTGATATTAACACAGGAAGTGAGGAATAAAAGGAAATGAAGAGCTTAATGGAGGGTTTGCTTTTTTTTTTTTTTATTTTCCTGTGTTATGTTCTCACCATGACTGCTTTTAGGGTAACTAACACACAACTAGTATGGGCAAAGCTCTCACTCACGTCACACTCACATCACAGAGCTCTAAGCGTCTGTACAGGATCATATGTTGGGACAGAAGAATTTTTTTTTTTATGCTTTTATGTGCATGAGGAGGAGAAGAGAGAGACATGAGGAGAGGGACAAACAGCAGGAAAGATGGGCAGTGAGATACAGCATTGGCGATAGATGCATTGAGAGGAAAAGAGACAGCGAGAACATTGAGATCTGGGCAGTTGCTTTGTCAATAAGGCTGGCAGGGCGCCAGAGCTCCAGTGGCTTTTATTCCCATATGGGAAAAGAGCTCTGAACACGCTCCAGCTCTCTGCCTTCCTCTCTGTTTAAAATCTCCTTTCCTCTCGGTCTCCTACCCACATCTTATTGGACCCTGCTACACATGAACTGCTACACATCTCATCTTTCACTGATCAGCTTAGAGACTTTCTGAGAACAATCGCTGCATTGTGTCTTAAAAGTGAGCTTTTTGTTTGTCCCTTTGCTCCACTGTGCTCTAACATGTTCGTCACCATTTTCCTGACTCCCCCACTGCTTACCCATCTAATGGGTTGCCCCTCTCCTCTCACGCACACATGCTTGTGCCCCAATTACTGTACACAATCCTATGCCGAATGACGTCACCTCTGCATCTTTGGAGGCTCTGACTGGGGCCCCGCTCACAGTCAGAGTGACCCTATGTATTTTTACTGAGCGGCTGGTGGTAGATGTTTATGTTGGAGCTCATCTGGTCATGGTGAACCTGCATGATGTTTATATTTTCCTTTCTAATGGGCTCCTTAGGTTCACACTGTGTCACCAGACATTCTCACTTTTTCTCAGGGAACCCCATGCTGCAGTCCCCAGATTTCCCTGTCGCATCCAAACACCACTTTATTTCCACTTACCATGAACAAAGGCTCTTTCTGTCAGTCCTGTAAACACCACAGACTCACACGAGAGACATTGGTTAATCCTTTCCAGTCAACCTTTTCTTAAGGTATCACATGCTTGGATGAAAAGAATGAAAAAGAGTAAGACCTGTATTTTGAGTCAGTTCCATTGCTGTGTAAACTACACATTTGCTTCAATACATACCAAATCATTATTTTCCTAATGAAAGATGAGATGTGAAAGAAAACGATGGTTTTGGTGATGTTAAAATGAAAGCTCTGGATGCCTAAGAAAACTACACGATAAAGCTATTTTTCTGCAAACCCTGCCTGATTCCAGGATGATTACAATGATTATTATGAGACAAGTAGTGAGGGCAAAAGAAAGTTACAGAAAACCCCAGAAGGACTTGTGTAGCATGATGATGCACATGTGTATTTTTTGTTTGCATATCTGTGCGTCCTATTGGTGATATGTGTCCCTCCGCTGTGGATAGAGGACCAGACCCTGGGAATCAGTGAGACATGAGAAGGCATTTGGAGGAATCTTCTCCACTTCCAGCAGATTGTTTTCCAAGTGGACCGAAGCCAAGGTAGAGCCAGAATTACGAGGGTGGCACACTCCCCACTGCCTCACCAGCCTGAAACCACAACAGACACAACACTTAAATTTAGACACACTGCAAAGTGAATTCTGTACCTCAGTGACTCCCGACCAGGAGCACGTGTGCCACAGGAGCTACTGCAGCTGCCATAGCGTACACATGGAAAGAATGTAGCTCAGCTAATTTGAAAAAATAGAAATTATGGTTGAATTTTTTGTAATTCACATATTCAGTCAGCTGTAAGCGCTGAGAATTATATGTTGTGATTGAGAATGACTGAAGCGTAGTTACCAAGCAGAGAAGTGTAAATATTTAGCTAAAAGTAATGCATAAATTTTTAAAGTAGATCTGCTAAAGTAAGAATAAAAAGTTCAAATGGTTTGGTAAATGTGTTGGATAAACAACTGAAATTGTTAGCTAAAACAAACCCATTAATAGTTTTAATGCACTGGTTCACTGGTTCTTTGTCATTTGAACAGGAATGAGACAAGACTTTCCACATTCAGCTCAGCATTGGCTCTTAGATCCCTACAGGAAATTTCATTAACCAAGTGAGGAAATCAACCTGCTTACAATTCTCTACAGTGGTGTAGTCTACCACTGACTGTTGCCAAGTACAGTACATTCATCAAGTTTGGCTGCTGACCACGATAACAAACTCAAGGTCATGCAAATCACAGTTGTTTCTTTGGTCACCAGTGTTTCTGTGTTCAATCAAAGGAGAAACTGTGTCTGCTCTCAGAGTAATAAGAAATTGTTGCGACAACAATAGTCAGTCTTCATCCTAATGCTGATGAGGACTGTTGTTAGATGTTGGTTTAAATTAACTTGTTTTAATAAATGGCTGAATATGCCACAATGTCCTTCTTTACTGCTGTCCTTAGAGGAATTTCAAAAGGGAGCTGCAGAGCTAATGGTATTAGGGCATAAGTGGGTAATAAGCAAACACTGAGCTTTCTCCTTGCATCATGAAAAAACTGACTTTATGGTAAGTGTTGTTTATACCTGATCTGGTTGTTGTCCAGTCTCAGCACCTGTAGGTTCTTAAACTGCCGAACGCAGTGAGGGACCTCCCGCAGATGATTGTTGTGCAATAGGAGCTCACCCAGTGAGCGGTACATTCCAACAAAAGAGACTCGCTCTATACTCTCATTGCTTAAGTCATTGTGGGACAGATGGAGGGAATGCAGGCCAGGCCGCAAGTGACGGAACGTGAAGGCAGGGATATGACTGATGTTGTTGTGCTGGAGGGTCAGTTTACGCAGAGGACGAGGCAGGTTCATTGGGACAGAGGTGAACTGGTTGTAGGATAGGTTTATGTCTTCCAGGGACCTGAGGGGAAGAATCACACAGAAGAATCATGGCTCTCAGTCAGATATGTATAAGAAGACATTGTTAGCCTTGCTAGCAGCTACCACTCTGATTCCAAGGCTTTTCGTTGCAGACCTCATGCTTTATAGTTAGTGGACTCCCGCATAGCATTGTTAGGGAGGTAGGGAGGCAGGAGTGCAGACTGAGAGTCTGAGCTGCGGGGGAGACGTGGAAAGCAGCAGGGGAGAAAATAATGGGGCCTGAGGGGTTGCACTGTAAGAGAGAGCGTGGCAATTTGAGGGGGAATTTGTGGCTAAGTGGTTGATAAGGGGCATGCAAATGTTTGGTTTGCAGCAAAAAGAATGAACAGCCGTAGACAGAGGACCAGATCTCAGGGGTCTGAAGCGAAGATGCAGCACAAGGGTTCAGTGTTTTAGTTGGAAGATCCCACACAGCTGTTGTGAGTTTACAGCACAGCTCACAGCAGGAGAGGAACCTCATTTCCTGTTCTTCCGCCATTCATAGACCACACTGAGAGCCAATGGGCTCAGAACATCCTCAGGTGGCCAGCCAATGACCACACAGTGAAGTTAAAGGAAGGCCGATGAGAGACCAAAGACAGTGGAGGATTAGGGATGTGGGAGACGCTTGGATTAGCATCTCACTGACTGATGTTCAGCACCTCAGCATTTCTGCTACCCATAACAGTGACTTACAGTAAACCATCTGCATCAGTTCCAAGGTTATATTTATCACTGCTGTTTTTGTGGGGGTCACTATTTCCATGAGATGGATGGTGTGTGACAGTGATAAGGGCTTAAAATGCTTGGTATATTAAGCAAACTCTGCTCATTATCAGCAGCACGGGAAAGGTTATAGTTAGCATTGACCCTTCCTTCCTGGGTTTAGTCAAACAAGGCCCACTGTAGCCTTCAGGAAACCTGAGGTCACTTACATTCCTCTCTGCTTAACATAGGTATAATGTAACACCACATCAATACAACCATAAATGTTTCACTGAAAACAAAGTTAAGACACAGGGGAGTGAGCACAATGACAGCTTTAACTCAAAACACACACACACATGAGCCAACACTCACTGAGCACTCAGCGGGCCTCTTTTTTAACCTATTTGTATTGTGGCAGTTATGGATTGCTGTGAAAATGTGTTTCTGCTTGAAAATTTAAACCCTGAAACATTATCGCTCTCACCGCTCTCAGTACCAGTTTAGACCAGTTGTGTGCTGATTTGTATTCTAAATCTTTGCCAGGAAGCTCAGCGGCAGTCCGCTGCTGCTTAGAGCTCCACATGGTATTAATGAGAAGAGGGACACACAGTCCTCTCACAGTTCTCCACCATCTACACTCCCACCCACTGGCACCTACACAGATGCGCACATGTCAACACACACGCACGCCCATGTTCCTGAAACATAACATTAAGAAGAAACACTAACACAAACACAGATGAACAAACATGCATGTTCTCATGTAGATTCACAGAGAATATGTATGTCCAAACAGAAACATATGCAATTTAAAATGCAAATTGACATACTATATACCCCATTTCAAAAAAGTTGGAACACTGTGTAAAATGTAAAAAAAAGAGAATGTGATGATGTGCAAATCATGTAAACCCATATTTAATTGAAAATAGAACAAAGACAACATATAAAATGATGAAACTGAGAAATTCTATTGTTTTACGAAATTTACATGCTCAATTTGAATTTGATGCCAGCAACACGTTTCAAAAAAGTTGGGACAGGGGCATGTTTACCACTGTGCTCCGTCTCCTCTTCTTTTAACAACACTCTGTAAACGTTTGGGAACGGAGGAGATCAGTTGCTGGAGTTGTGGAAGTGAAATGTTTTCCCATTCTTGCCTGATATAGGATTTAAACTGCTCAACAGTTCAGGGTCTCCTTTGTTGTATTTTTCCTCTCATGATGCACCAAATCTTTTCAGTGGGTGATAGGTCTGGACTGCAGGCAGGTCAGTTTAGCGTCCAGACTCTTCTACTACGGAGCCATGCTGTTGTAAAATGTGCAGAATTTGGCAAATATGCAAGGCCTTCTCTGAAAAAGACGTTGTCTGGATGGCAGCATATGTTGCTCCAAAACCTGTATATACCGTTCAGCATTAATTGTGCCTTCCCAGATGTGCAAGCTACACAAGCCATGAGCACTAATGCACCCTAATACTATCATGGATGCTGTGTGCTGATAACAAGCTGAATGGTCCCTCTACTCTTTAGCCTGGAGGACGCAGGGTTCATGATTTTCAAAAACACAACTTTTAATTCATCAGACCACAGGACAGTTTTCCATTTCACCTCAGACCATCTAAACTGAGCTTGGGACCAGAAAAGTCAGTGATGTTTCTGGATCATGTTAAGATATGGTTTCTTCTTTGCATGGTAGAGCTTCAACCTGCATTTGTGGGTGTGGCAAAGAGCTGTGTTCACAGACAGAAGTTTTCCTGAGTCCATGCAGTGATTTCCACTATAGAATCGTATCTGTTTTTAATGCAGAACCACCCGAGGACCCAAAGATCATGGACATTCAGTATTGGTTTTAGGCCTTGTCCCTTGCACACGGAGATTTCTCTGGAATCTCTGAATCTTTTAATGATATTATGAACCGTAGATGCTGAAATTCCCAAATTCTTTACAATTTCACGATGAGGAACATTATTCTTAAATAGTTCCACTATTTGCCCACGCAGTCTTTCACGGAGTGGTGAACCTCTCCCCAACTTCACTGACTCTGCCTCTCTGGGAGCCTCTTTTTACACCCAATCATCTGCTGACTTGTTGCCAATTAACCTAATTAGTTGTTAGCTATACAACCAGGTGTTTTTAGCATTACACAACTTTTCCAGTCTTTTGTTCCCCTTGTCCCGACTTTTTTGAAACGTGTTGCTGGCATCAAATTCAAATTTAGCATGTATTTGTCATAAAACAATAAAATTTCTGCATTTCAACATTTGATATGTTTCTTTGTTTTGTTTTCAATTAAATATGATTTTACATAATTTGCAAATCATTGCATTCTGTTTTTATTTACACTGGTTTTACACAGTGACATAACCTTTTTGGAAACAGGGCTCTATTCAAACAAACAGGCACACACGGACACCTGTGCATGCTTTCTTTTGTGTGCTCGAATGTGTGTGTGTGTTCATGTTTTTGTGCAAAGCATGGCGAGCAGTAATCATGCTGATCTGCTCATCTTCAGGATGTCGGGTTCCAATGGGAACCAGCACACAGAGTGGTTTGTCTCATTCTTCTGAACAAATACAACACAGCTCCAGCTGTGCCGAGCCCACCGTGCCAGCACTACACAAGATGGCCTACACACTTTGGAAACCGAACCAGGATAAGTAATGTAGCCAGGCAGAGCAGCTGCACTAAGCAGCATACACAGACCAACACTTGACATAAAAAAGGGTATGATGGATGGACGATTGCAGAGCATGACTTATCGAGTCATTTTGGCGCAGGCTTCTGTGTGCACTGATTTTATTAACATAGACAGATATCTGGAAGTATTTTAGGCCATTTGTCACATCTGTTGAATAGAGACTGAAGCACACACACGACTTTAATAACTTACTGAGGTAGCACTGTATACTGTCCATCCACTGCAAGTATATGCATGCCTGACTAATGTACCTACAGACTGCTGCGTCAGATTGGAAAAGGCTGCCACTCCCACTATAATATGTTTGTAACTAGACAAGAAACCTTTCAATGTGAACCAAAGATGAATTAAATCAAAGTCAGAGGTTTTCATTTGACACGAGGGTGATGCTCTAGCATAGTTAGTGTGTTTTTGTGTGGTGGTGAGTGCATGTGTGCTTGTTTTCCCATTTATGTAAGCTTATTATGAAACCAATTTGTGCCAGTCCAAAGATTAAAAAAAAAACAAAAAAAACCTCCATTACGAGACCAATCAGGCTCAGACACGTCATAATATAAGAAGACACACACAACTTTGATGTTATGATCACTGAACCTGCGCCTCCATGCAGTCAGTCTGAGCCTGCAGCGATGGTAAATCTAAACAGAGATCCTCTGCAACGACAGCCTCCCTGTCAAAATGACTCATCTAATGAAAACCAAGTGGGAAAAAAGTGATATAATTCGATCAGCATAAAATTGCTCTCTGTTGAAACATGAAATCAAACACACTGAGACACCATCTTTGTGTCACTTCTTAATTAATACTACCAGCAAAGTTTTACTGGATACTTTATAAGTTAATGACACGTTTACGAGGCTGTTACGTGAAGCTGCAGAACACTCAAAAAAGTCCAGATTGGAATCATTTTCCCAATAAAAATGCTAAATGGCATGAATTAAAAATTGTAATTTAAAACATATTACAAATAAAAAATTATTATTTTGGACTTTTGGAAAGACTGATGTTTATGTAGCTTGAATCACTGAAAATAATTTAAAGCATACTCTGTTCTGTCAGTAAACATGTGTTTGGAGTCAGGTCTGTTGGCTGGCAGCACTGATGTAAGTTTTCTTTTTAAGTTTTGAGCAACCAGAGGAAAAGTGGATATGGAGGCATTTAAGACTGTCATCTGTGATGACAGGTTCCTGAAGCGCCAGGAGAAGATGGTAAACAGGCATGGCTGTTTGTGTGTGTGTGTGTGTGTGTGTGTGTGTGTCTGTGTGTGTTTTAATGTGCATCTTTGTGTTTAACAATGAAAGCTGATAGTTGTGGCCCTAAGGAGAAGCAACTTGGTTCTTAGAGCCACAGCATAAATTTTAGACTAACTGCAGATTTGGGTTATGTGACACATTTATCTGATTGAACACAGGTAAATGGAGGTGAAAGAAGTAATCGGATACTTTACATGAGTAAAAGTAGCAAAACCACAGTATAAGAAGACTAACAAAAGTCTTTGCATGCAAAGATTTTAAGTAAAAATATCAAAAAACTGAAAAATATGGAGTACTATATAATGGTACTACTCAGTTGAAGTACAGTACAAGCACCCAAGCTTCGTACTCAAGTACAGCACTTGAGAGAATATCCTCAGTTACTGTCCACCACTGGCTGTAGAGCATGTGTGTATGTTTGAATGATGTCCACACATTGGCAGTGACCGTAAACACAACCAGAGGAACACAAACTAAAGACAGGGCTGGGATAAATGTACTGTTCAGTACAGTACAAAAACGTGGGATCAGGGAAACAGAGACTAATAATTGTTTTGAGCTAAAATGTTAGGGTTGTGATATGCAAACCTGATCAGAGCTTACATGCACAGTATTAACACGGTACATAATGAGGTGAGATGCTGGCAGACAGCCTGGTTTGCATGAGACAGAGCCCAGGTCTAAGCTGCGCTCCCCAGCGTCTTGTAACCTGTAGTATCCTCAATCATACCGCCAATCCCTAAAGCCCAGCATGAGGCAACAATAACACTGACTTCATGTGATGGAACAGAGGTGCTCCACTAACCAGAACCAGCACACTGCAGTTTATTTTGTCATCAAGCAATTTACTTTTCATTCTGCTGCTCCTTTTTTTTTCAACCCATTTCTGTCTAAATCTCCACACACCTCTGCAGAGCTACGCGATGAAGACATTTCTCCATAAATTGTTCAACATGGATTTAATCATTATCCGCAGACTAAGATATAATCCAACTACAACTACAGGGAGGTAATATGCCAGTTGAGTCTCGCTAATGACCTTTGCCCTTTAAGGTATCTCCTGCAGTGTTAACTGAATTTGGTTGCACTCTGCCATCTATGCAGTGGTGAAGGAAGCTTTTAAAGGAAGGAGGCTTATAAGGCTGTAGTGCCAATGGGAACGCTTCTACTCTGCCCACTAATGAGGTCAAGTGTCAGGCGTCAAATACACTTGAGTCAGAGGTCAAATGAAGGTTTGGAGTGCACCCGGGTAGAATTGTCTCCATTGAACAGTCACCTCTCTGTCTCCTTTAGGACAAGGTTTTGTGATTTCCATCTGTGATTACAAGATCTCATTATTTCTTCAGTCAAACTTCCCTTAAATATATTTTCTCAACTTTAGATTTCTACAGTACCTCCTCTTGTATGTAGCCAGTCATATCAGTGTAATCTAAAGTCTTTTCAGCTGCACTTTCGTCTTTCATTCTTTCTTTTGCATTTTCTTTTTCCTCAGTTTTCCCTGAAACTCCCACTGTGGTTCACAAGGATCCCAGGGAGCAGAGAAAAATCCACTGGAATTTGCTATATTTAAACAACACACACACACACACACACTGGCACACACTGAGCCATACACAAACACACACATATGCAGGCACACCATTGCCCTCAAGTTCTCCTTCACACTTCTGCTCATCTAAATACACAAGGTCAGCTGTCATAACTTCTGTCATATGTGTGTATGCGCACGTGGATTTGAGTTTGATTTGTGCGTGATAGAAAAAGGAGGAGAAGAAAATAGAAGAAGAATGTCTGGCTTTGTGTGTATCAGTCAGAACATTAACCAAGGATATTCATATTGATGCCAGACATGCTGAAGGAGCTAAAACTACTGATCTGAAATGGGTATCCGTGTGTTGACATGCATGATTCTTTCTGTTAGACTCAGACATTAATATTAATAATAGGAATAGTAAGCTGATCTGATAGAAGGCCTAACAGCTTTCGATGGGAATGTGCCATTTTGGATATTTTATTTAGGACTGAAGACCACCTAAACTTCAAAAATCTCAACAAAGGCGTTCAGATTCCCAAACAACACCAGTCTACCCTCTTGTGGCTGATACATGGACTGCAGAACATTTATATATATTACTAGTTTTATAAATAGACTAGATGATGGATGGATGGATGGATGGATGGATGGATGGATGGACATACTTGAGACCGGTCCAGGCACGATCACTGATGCCTTGCTCATGCAGCATGTTGTGACTCAGGTCCAGCACTCTCAAATGAACACAGCCCCTCAGTGCCTTTTCTGGTACCTCCTCAATCAGATTTTTATTCATGTTCAGCTCCTATAGGTAAAAAAAAAAAAAAATTAATAATAATAAATAAAAAGACAGACAGGTCTTGGTTTTTGGAGATCAAGATATCCACATGTCATTATCTAGTGTTCTGAGTTGACCCTAAGTGCAATTCTTAGTCCCGGCAGGCTCCTGTAGCTGATGCTAATTTTTTCCCTAAAGGATTCAGTTAAATTATATCAATGCACCTGAAGAGAGGGAGGAAGGCCCGGAGGGAGGGAACGGAAGTGGTTGTTGTCCAGCTGGAGGTTCAGAAGCTTCTCTAGAGGTCTGAAGGCTAATGTTGACACACTGCCTTCATGAAGAATATTCTCCTCCAGCTCCAGTTTCAACAGGTTCATCAGACCTTGCAGGGGATAATAAATATTGTTATCGGTATTAAAGACTCTTTTCTCTGTCATGTACACAGAAACAGCTCCTACCTTTGAAACAGCGAGTGGTGAGAGCACTAAACTTGTTGTTATTAAGCTTGAGCTCCTCAAGAGATGGCGGCAGTGCTGGGATCCTGGTGAGCTGGTTGCCATCTAGGTTCAGTTTTTTCAGAAAGGTCAAGTTCTGGATGAAAAGAGGGGAGATAAAACAAACAAAATGGCCACTTTTCTGAAAATCCATAATTTTCCATCCCAAGTTTCCCAGCAGAACACAATCACAGAGTTCACAGAAATACACCAAATGAGAGAATGTCAAATCTGTGCATCTCTTCCATGTCATCTATCATGTTGTATTTTTAGTAAAGCCACTCTGTGTGGCTCCTCAGCGAACGCTGCTGTGGTTGGTGTGCGTCAAGTAAAAGCAGTGGACTGCATCTTTTGCTGTATCCCTCTAGCCAGGCCATCAGTCCTCTGTCATTACTGGGATGCGAGCAGAAATTGAAGAAAGAAAAAAAAAAAATTCTCTAAAAATAATTTCCTTTTATTCTCCACATCATTGGCTGCAGCAGGTTTATCCAGCCAATACTGTGAGGGGATGTCAGTGCTGGTGTGTAATGATTGGTCAGAGTGTGGTAGGCTGCCTCAGTGTGGTCAGGATCTGTGTTCGGCCTGTGGTCATTTAGAGGTTAGACCAGAGGTTATTCTTAGAAAGGATTAGTTAATGCAATTTTCAGTGCTTTTTTATTGCTGTAATGATACAGGATGCAGCCCGCTTTTTATTTTAATTAGATGCAAAGTTACTCATAAAACTGTCTTGTAACTCACAGATTCACTCATTCACAAGTAGCAGGCTGCAGATTCTCCACAAGGAGAAGCTTTTTATGTCAATATCTGATCAGTTGTAGACATGTTAGCCAATTGTAGATAAGGAAAATAATAGCAGCTGCAGTTAAGAGCATTTGCACCACCTGTGTTTTACAACCGCAGTAAGACTTAACAGCTGTTAGCTAAATTAACTGAACATTATTGTGGCACTAGAACTTCCAGTGGATCTTCAACGCTCAATGTAGAAATACAATTAAGCTTATGGCTCCAAAACATCTTGTTTTAGCTTTAAGGGACTTATCAGTTCCTTCCTTCTTTCTTTCCTTAAAGCTTAAATAAACAAAGCTTTTATCTGTGACATCACACAGGTGAGCCTGTGGTAACTCATTTCAATAACAGTTACAGTTCAAATGTTGCACTTAGGAAATGCAGACGGCAAATTTCTGTTTGTTGTTTATTTTCCTTTGGGCTCTGACTCTCCACTTTACTTTTTTGTTTTTTAGGCAAATAAAGTTTGGCTTCTCTCTCCTGGCGTGGAGGCAAAGAGACACACAATGACACTCAGTATTAGTCAGAAAAAAGTTTACATATAAAATGAAAAAACACATATACATAAATAACAGTGATTAAGGAAAAAACTACAGCTGTAACAGACTGACTGCGGGTAGAGCAGGTTGGACCGGACCTACAGGTCTGAGACTGCTCGCACTGCAGCAGCTCTGCATTTAGATGAGTTTGGGTTAGGCTGCATTGCATCAATGACACCATGTGCCCTTGTGAATTTATATCACATGGCGCATACCCTATGTAACACCATAGTGCTTTAAAGCAAGAACAGGCATCCCATAATTGAACCCTAAAGTAGCAGAGAGTTGTGCATTCAGGCACGATTAAACAGAGTACAACTTTATGTATAGTGATGTATTTGCAGGTGAGTACTAATCTGACAGACGTGCTGTAGACAGTTGTGTTGGATGAGTCTGAGCACAGAGCGGCGATACTCACAGACAGGGGGTTTTGGCTGAATGACTCATCGTCCAGTTCGTTTTTGCTCAGGTCCAACGCGTCAAGGTTGGTCAGGCCAGAGAACGCTTGTGGTGTGAGGCTTCTGATGTTGTTCTCTTTAAAGATAAGTCACATGGTATGGTATACGATGTAGTTTGTGTTGTGTGCAAAAGTGTTATATATGCTTTGTAAAGTCTTTTGACAGGAGCGTGATAAGGGACTTCTCTTGAACGTCACTTGATTCAGAGGTCATGTGATGTTGATGTATTTGTGCTGGAGCTTTTCCTTTAACGTTCATGTAAATAATATGATCAGTCAGTGAACTTTGCTGAAAACCAAACAACATTTCAGTTTTCAGTTAATAATTCACTAATACTAATAGTATTCCCTGTCAAATGCAACACACTGCTGGTGAGATAGCCAAGTGATGATTACAGCTAATCCTAAATAAGCCTAGATGTGAAGATGTAGGAAAAAAAAAAAAATGTGGACACACCTGCCACGTCCAGTTTTGTGGCCTCCAGGTTGTGAATGACTGGCAGGTGAGTCATGCCGATGCCCCTGCAGCTGATTTCTCTGTCAGCAGTCTGACACTGGCCCAGAGGAGACTCTGTAAAGCTGCTCTGTGTTTCGGTTTGATTGCTGGGAGCCTCAGTCGCCTCTTCCTCTTCCTCTTCCTCCTCCTCTCCCCCCTCCCCCTCCCCCTCCCCCTCTCCCTCCTCCTGTTCTTCTTCTTCCTCTTCTTCCTCTTCCTGACACAGAAAATAAAAATGAAAATTACATTATTACCCAAAATGATTCCATTAACTCAGCTGGATAGTTCAAAGAACTAAAGAAAAACAAAGACCTCTTCCTCCTCCTCCTCTTCATCATCATCATCATCATCATCGTCGTCGTCATCATCATCATCATCATCATCATCTTCATCTTCATCATCCTCTTCTTCTTCCTCCTCCTCCTCCTCCTCCTGTGCTTTCTCTTGATCCATCAGCCTCCTCTTCTCAGCATGAAGTTCCCTTAGAATGGCCATGAGAGCGCTGGATCCCTCCTCTCCTTTCCCACGCTTCCTCCAGCCCATCAGGGGTCGCCCCAGCCCTGCCTACAATAAGCAAGAAACCCCTCACCTTGTCAACCAAAGGAGTAAATCAGTGTACACTATCAAGCTTAGACCAGAGTATAACATGAGTAAAAAGATGTTAAGAAATGATGATTTTCTGTATTCACACAGTGGATATCGGTTTGTCTGGTCATACGATTTTATATGCGTTGGCCTCCACTGTCAACGCGCGTTTCCTCCTCCCCCAGGCACCTCTGCTCCTTCCACCAGCCTCCAGCTCTCTGACATCAGCTCTTTGCTGCTCCATCTCCTCTTCTGCCTCTATCTGGAGATGCTCATGCTCACTCTCTTCTCCACAGAGGAGACACCAAGCACAGTAGAAAAGAAAAAGAGACGTAAACAAATCTAAAAGTGTGTTTTTTCAATCTGATGTGATAAAAAAAAAAAAAATGTAAATATCCTTTATCCAAGAGTGTGTAGACAAAAAGAAAAACTTACCAGCAGGAAGGGTTGAACTTAAAACATGTGTGTCGGGTGCTGCATCAGTTCCTGGTGGAAGAATTGCTGCTGTTTCTAAACTAGGTGCCTCCGGTGAAGTTTCAAAGTATGCATCCACGTCACGCCAAGAGTTTAGGCTTAGTCCTGATAAAATAGTGCCACTCAGACAAATAAACATGATCCACATCCTTGGTGTCTGCATTGCTGGATGTGAACTCAATTCAAGATATTTCAGTTGAAAAGAAAAATAACATCCAAAACAAGCAAATCCACAGATCCACAGTGCAGACGATTATGCAAAATGGAAGAAACTGTGAGTAACAGTTTCGAAGTTTCGCCGTTGTGACTCAAGCAGTACTTAAATGTATTGCACGTGCCCCCTTCTCAGAGTGAAAGCAGAAATGAAGACAGGGCGAGATGACGGGAAAGAATATCTACAAGGCAGAGAGGTAAAAAAACCTCTCACATTGTTAATAAGGGCCCTTGTTCATCGTACCATGAAATACACAGACCCGCCCTGCTCCTCCTTGTCTCCTCTCCCTTTCATAACTGTCTGCTAACACTAGGTGGTTTGAGAGGGAGGTAAGAGACGGGCTGGAAGCAAAAGACAGAAACTGGAACACAATGAGTTTCATACACCTGTGATAGATTTTCTGTGGACATTGTCAAGTGGTTTGACCCATGAATTTGTGATCCGCTGTCAGTTTTGTGTTTTTTCTCATGACTGGATCAGACTGTGCTCTGAGTAGAGAATCCTGATGTTGGACCTTCTCCAACAAGAGACGGGGTTGGTAGACAGTTCGGGTCGGAGTCAACCTTGTTTGGCTAAGCTCCAGTAGCATGTATGTATGAAACAAACACGACCTCTGAATAATGAACAATGAGGACGTCTTGACATTCCGTACACGCACACTGTACATGTAGTCCGGAGTGTGTGTACATCCTCACAGTCAGTCCACGCCAAGCAGGTGCCACTGGCTGAGTGTTGAGCCAAACTGGGATTTTCACTGTGGGCTGCAACCTGCTGACAGCCCCTCTTTATTTGTCCAGTAACCACACGTACACAGAGTCAATCTGTTGAAATGTATATGGACATTGTCCCGTTCCAGACAACCGCCTCTGTGAGTGACAAGATTCATTTATAGGATCAGATGTTCGAAAAAGCAGATGAAAATTATGCATCAGTTCTTGACCATATGTAGGGATTTGTTTTTCTGGAACAGGAGATCAGCTGATGAGACAGAGACGACAGCAGAACCCAGACATATTCCAAATGGCACATTGGACAACTTAACACCAAACACCGAGGTCCTAATGTGATCTTCCAAGGTAAATAGTAACGTCGTCCAAAGTCTATTCATTTAAATGTTGACAGGAACATGCAGTAATCCACTGACCACATTCAACCCGTTCCTTAACCTCAGTCTGACATCACCCTGGATTAACAATTTCCATTGCAGAGACTGTTACTCCAGTCTGAGATATCCAACATAAATACTCAGACTTCCCTGGTGACAGTTACTGGTTTGAGACACAATGCACATTTTTTTGAACAAACTCTCCTGCGAGCTATTGTACTTTTCCTGCCATCTCACCACAACTTTACTAGCTTGTTTTCTCCCTCAGAATAAACATGGCTTAGACAGTCGGACCACTGCCAGCTCTATAACATCTATGACACTTATTTGTAAAAAGCCACATGTAGCAAGCATCCAGTAAAACTAAATCAAGACTAAATGTTTACAACCGCAGCTCTGTGATATGTACTTAACACACAATGGTGCTTTAAGCTAAACCCTAACATCAGTATGCATCAACATGTTGATGTGAGACAGGTACGTCTGCCACGTTCACCATCTTCGTTTTGTTTGTTAGCATGCTGCAACACCCACTAACTCAAACCAAATTACACAAAAAGACATTTTTACATGATGATAGGAAGAAAAAATAATAATATAATAATAATATAATTATATATATATATATATATATATATATATATACACGTTAAGGCAAATATCTAATCATGATATGTGTATCTAATTATGTATGTGACTAGAGACACTGGGACACCAACATCGACTGCACCATTTTGCTGTGAGGTTTGTTGTGTAGTTTGCTGTGTTGCACCGGCGGTGAGTTGTGGTAACACCCCTGGACAGGGTTTAGTTGTGGTAACACCCCTGGACACTCCTCGGTGTAGGCTGCCTCTCCACAAGTGGCCTCAACTCAGTTCTTTAAGGTGCTCAGTTCATGTTGGGCTGTTAGGATTTTAAACATGAATCATATTTTATATAATTGTAGCAAGGCCTTTTTAATAAGCGTAATAAGGATTTTATCTCCATTTTTGGGTTTCAGTTATCTTCATTTTGTTCTTTTCCTTTTAGCAGTTCCAGCCAATGCCAATTTGGTTACATTTGATTATTTAAAAAACTGCATCTTCAGTAATGAATCCGTGTGCCTTACTCAAATACTAATCCAGGTTTTAAGGCATTTCCTGGGGTGTTATTACCCAGGCGGTGTTGGTTGTTCCTTTTGGACCCCCCCCGTCCAACCTGGTACTAGAAAGGTGTATCTAATAAAGTGGCCAGTGAGTGTATATATAACCAAGGTGATTGTGATCCATACTGACAAGGACAAAAACAATACAACAGTTGTCAAGCACATTTCACTGAAGTAAAATGGTTAACCCTTATGGTGGTGCTAAAGGAAAAGTCAGAGGTTAACTAGAGTTTCAGGATTTATCCTCTGGGTACTATTAATGTGTGTAAAAAATTTTACAGCAACCCATGCAATGATTGATATTTAAGCCTCAACATTAGTGGTAGACCAACTTCCAATGCCATCTAGAGAGGCATGGCTAACAAAAAAAGACAAATGGCTTTAGGTTAATTATTTTTAATTCAGCACATCACAGCAATAATAGCACGACAGGTGACCTGGAACAGCAGTAACACCTGATGCCCATGTGGTCGGGGATCATGAGAGGAATACTCAAATGGTTCATTACTAAACTGGTCAGACTTTACATGCCAGGGTCTTTGAAGAAAACTTCTCTACAGCAGCTGAAGCATTTAAGACTGTGACTGAATACAACTACAAACATAATCTAGTACATTAGATTTATGACAAACCGTAACAGTGCTTTTTAGAAAAAGCGCCATGAATGGCAGGCCCTGTGAGCAAACAAGGAATGTGACAAAAGTGATGGTTGGAACGCAACAGAAGTTGTGGCCTGACAGTTCACAAGGGGTCAGAATGGGGACAGGCTGATGGTATGACTGGTGTTTTAAATGGAACTGTGTACATAGCACATTTACAGTATTCAGTGATACTTTTGTCAGAGCCACTTCAAAGACACCACTTAAAAATAAGACAGGAATGTTGTCGCAGGAAGAACAGAAACCATCTGGGAAGACGGTACTAGAAAGTGAATACACGTAGGAATATTATTACCACTACAAATTCTGACCACATTGCATTCCTATCCCCATCTCTCTCCGGCTGTGATAGTGATAAGGTTAGCACACTGCACTCGAGATGACACTTGAGCACAGAGAGGTTAAACAGGTCTTCATGTGATCATGCCAGGGAGCTGTTAAGTTAGGCAGAAAGTTGGTTGAGACTCAAAAGAGCAATAAGTGAGAGATTAGGTGCAGTCCTTAGTTTGCGAAGGTCTGGCGCACGGCGTTAGCGATGTGTTTGGCGCTGATGCCGAAGATGTCAAGCAGCTCTTGGGGCTTTCCACTGCGGGGAACACCAGATACTGCCAGCCGGTTCACAACAATGCCGGGCTCTGCTCCCACTGCTGACAGCACAGCTTCTCCAAGACCACCTGGACCGAGGAGACAGACCATCAGCGAGGACAACAATGCATCACTTAAGTGTTTTAAATCATGGCCCTGGGTATCGACCTAGTCATATCAAAGCCTGCAAATTCTGAAACATCTCTAGCACATTATTCAAAGAACCCTGCAACAGGACACGCAAGCATAAAAACAGAAAACAACCCACCCTCTTTGTAGTGGTCCTCCACAGTGATGATCTGTCCCCCTGTGGCTCTTGCACTAGCCAGAATGGTAGAGGCATCCAGGGGTTTGATGGTGAACGGGTCAATCACTCTGATGTTCTTTCCTAGAGAAATTCATTATCAATAATTACTTTAGAGATGTTTAAGCCATGCAAACCGACCGAGCAGCTGTTGACTTTATCCTCCGAATTAACAAACTTGTAATTGTAGATGGTGATTTTGAGATGTTGACCTCAGTAATTCATACATCTATCCACAAGAGGGCAATGTGAGTTTACCTTCACTGGCCAGCATGTCAGCAGCAGCAAGGGCCTCATGCAGAGTAACACCAGCTCCAATCACAGTGGCCACATCCTTGTCAGACTGGCGCACCACCTGGTGAAGTACATTTATTTCTGTATCAGTTCTTCTGGCATTAAGTCCCATCTCTTTTTTTCTGTTGCCAACAGCCAATTTGTGCACAAAGATTAATGTGTGTAAAATCATAGTTTCAGTCATTACCTTGGCCACACCCACTTCCAACTTCTCATCTGGAGAGTAGATGACTGCAGTATCTGGTCTACTGGTACGGATGAAACAGATACCCTGAGAGTATAGAGTGATGCGTTACAACACAAGAACGTTGCATCCTCGTCACTGTGAAGACAATTTACTGGTCGAGCCCTAACATTGGCTGGCCTACTAACCTTTGTGTTGGCTGCTAGCTCAACAGCCCTCTCTGTGGACACTGCATCACTGGGATAAAACACAGTACATGTTGGGATGGCACGGAACATGGCCAAGTCCTCTAGGGCCATCTGGGAAGGACCATCCTCACCTGAAGGGAGAATAACATCAATCAGGCAAAGTGCATACTCAACTTTACCCAACAGAAAACAAATGATGCTTTAACAGAAAGCTTACCGATGGAGATTCCGCAGTGAGACCCTACCAGGTTGACATTTGTCTGGGAGATGGCTCCCATACGGATCTGGTCATATGCTCTAGAAAAGAAGGCAGCAAATGTGCTGGCAAATGCAACTGTGCGGTCACGGGTGGCACAGCCAATGGCCACTCCAACCTGCAGCAGCAAACACATAAGATCTTTTTGCTTAATTGCATCCATTGTCATTAAGACTAACTCATTTTACTTAAGTGCAGAGGCTCACGTAATCTTGTCACAGGTGACAAGCAGCCGTGACAGGCTGGGATTATCAGGCTAGAGAATGAATAGTAACAGATTAGACCAATTTGGAACAGACTATGGTAGTAAAGAGCATAGAGCGAGCCAGATTTATCCGTCTTTCATAACTGTTAGGGGCATTGACAAGCTAGAGTTGATTGCTTGACTTCAATACAAACTGAAACTTTCAATTTCAACTGAAATTTTCAACTTTGAAAATGATGCAGATTTGCAAGAACTCTATAAAACTCAATGTGCTTATGCCTTTCCAAATGATCAGAATCCTCTCAGTTTCATTTTAGCCACACTTTAAATTAGCAACTGCATATAAGTAACATCATCAAGAGTATTCAAATCCCCCCAGAGGACTGAAATATTATGTACCATATTCTGTTCAGCGATGAAACACTCAATGTAGCGTTCAGGGAAGGCCTTCTTGAAGGTCTCTGAGAAGGTGGAGTTTTTGGTGTCTCCATCAAGAGCCACCACTCTCTGGCTTGCCTGGCCCAGCTTGGCCAGAGCCACACCGTATGCTCGCCTTGTAGCCATCTGACAGGACAAAAAGGAAAAGGGTGTGAGCAATAACAAATTAACAAGGCAATTAATACAACAAAACAATTTTCTACATGTAGGTTAAAAAGTCATCTCAGGTACTTCTATCAGTGTTAGGTAAGGCCTCCACCCACTAAGCTGCTAAGAGACTTCTCTGCGGAAACACTGCTATCAGTGACCTTTACCCGTCTGACCACCATTGATCGATGAGGCTTTGTAACCATCACTGCAAATGCTTCAAGTGTCCCTTAGCCCACATTCAGAAACAAGTAAAAGTACCTTGTCTCCCTTCTTGTAGGCTGGGGGTTGGGGCAGAGAGATTTTACTAAGGTCTGCAGGTGCAGTGTCATCATTGGGCAGTTGAGGGCACAGGGTCTTGTTGGGGACCTGGATCTGAGCCTGCAGGTCATTCAGGAGGTCGTTCACTCGGTCCTTAGGGATGGGCTTTCCGTGCCAGTTATCAAGATCCTCAATATCTGCAGCCGAGAGATGAACAAGTCAATTATATTCGGAGAGTTCAGGAAAAGCTAAGAAAGTAATAGTCACCATACGAAAACCTCACTTACTTTTGAGTCCTTTGCCCTTCAGTGTCTTGGCAACAATGCAGGTGGGTTTGCCCTTGACCTGCTGAGCCTGCCAGAACGCTTTGCACAGCTCCTCCACATCATGTCCATCCACAACATACGTGTTCCACCTACACATACATGGCTCGATTTTAGCAGCATGCCACGCATTACAACAAATATTAACCCAAAACACAGAGATGTATTAACTTCTGAACAAACATGTTAAGCATCAAAACTTATTAACCAAGCAAAGAAGAGCAAAGACAAAGGAAAGGTTAAAATTCCACAAGGACTGTAAGGAAAGTCCAGCAAGCATGTGAAAGAGGAATGTCTAAGACGTGGCCAAGAAAAAAAATTCAACCCGAGACTGCATGAAATTATAAAGTAATATAAAAAAAACATTAACACCCGTGTAAACACCTTTTGAAATTGGGTTATGGTGAGGTCCTGATTATTAAAATGCTAGTTCATCTATAATTTTGATTGTTTTTTTGTTGTTTTTTTTTTAAAGAGATGTTTCAAAAGGTTAGTAAGTGTCAACATGACAAAATGTTTATTTGGAAATTAGATAAGAGTGGATGAGTGGAAAGTTGGAATTGGTACTTGCCCAAAGGCTTCACAGCGTTTGCGGTAGGTCTCCAAGTCGTGCTTCAAGGGTGCTGGCTCACTCTGGCCGAGCCGATTGACGTCTAGGATAGCCACCAAGTTATCCAGCTGGTAGTAGGAGGCAAAGGCCATGGCCTCCCACACTGAGCCCTCTGAACACTCTCCATCACCCAGCATGCAGTATACACGGTAACTGCAACACAATGAACAGAGAGGAAAAGGCCGATATTTGTGTTGTTCTCCAATGAACCAGCCCACTTGCAGTCAAAAATTAACTATTGCATCCTGTTGCCTTCTGAAACCCAGACAGATCTACATCTGTATTGTTTATATCTGTTGATGTAAATAAATTGCCCCCATGAAATAATTAGGAAGTACTTATTTTAAGGACAAATCAGATAATCCTCAGAATTAGCAGAATTAGCTCATAGAGGCTGGAACTTTTGAGTACAGTATAGACACATTGTGGTTCTTACTCCTCCCAGGGAGTGATTTAACACAATTACATCTACACTACTACTGATTTATCCAGTTAACAGATTATGGTGCATTACAAACCACTCTAGCAAAGCAGTTCCCTGCTAACAACTTCAGGCACTACACTCTTGTTAAACATTGCTCTTGTTGAAACAATGTTGACTCAACATTGTGCCCCCCCACCCCAAAAGAAACAGACTAGTTGGAGTATGGAGACCTCCTGCCCTTAAGCTACTTTAAACTTCATGCACTATAAAAAACGATGTACTTTGGACTAATGGTGAAGACTGAAAACTGTGCAAAGATGATAAGAAATGTAAGCCTTTCAACCTCTTTATGAATCCATAGTTTTTGCTGCTCACCTGGATTTGTCAAAGTTTTTGCCAGTGTAGGCCATGCCACAGGCAGCCCCAAGACCCTGTCCAAGAGATCCTGTTGCCACGTCAACAAAAGCCAGTTTCTGGTGAATAGGAAGGAGGAGGGGAAAAAAAGGTTATACTAGATATAGTGCGATGGGTTCGTCATATTATTTCTGTTCTGCAAGGAAAGATGAGTACCAAAAAGAAATTCAGGAGACTTGACTTACTGGTGTGGGGTGCCCCTCCAGGTCACAGTCAATCTTGCGCAGGTTGAGCAGATCAGACTCCTTCACAAAACCTGCCTCTGCCCAGGCAGCGTACAGGACAGGTGCAGCATGACCCTGGAGACAAGGGGGAGAAGAAGGAAAAAAAGAAGTCTTTACAGGACACTCGTGTTACCAATTCTCATGTGCACTGACCTACTGAAGAATAACACTGTCATAAACAAAGACATTCATGCCAACCTTTGAGAGCACAAAGCGGTCGTTACACTGGTTGCGAGGATCATCTGCCTTATAGCGCATGGTGTGGAAGAAGAGCACAGACATGAGCTCTGCTGCACTGCAGCATGATGTGGGGTGACTGAGGACAGACAGAAAGATTAGAGGAAGTCATTAGAGGAAGATTACATTAAAAATGGCACCATATGAGAAGAAAAAAAATTCACACTCCATGCACGCACATGCATGTTTTGCTACATTCAGGAATCCTTATGCTTGGGTTTCGCCCATGAAAGTCACCTGTTACAACTCATTAAAAAGCACTTGGTTTTAGTTAGTCAATAAGACACTTCTGTGCACAAAAAAAACTGTTCAAAAACATCCAAACACTTTTGAAGACATCCTCTCATCTTTAAGGATTAGGAAAAATCACTCATGTCAATGAATTGTTAATTTGTAACATCATCACCTCAGTTATGTAACCAAACTTCAGAGCTCTTAATGGCCTAAAAATAAATAAAATAAAAATAAGCAAACTTGTGAAATGGTTAGTTGCTGCACAACAGTGGTCCAACTATTGTAACCAACGTGTTTAGAAATGCCACATTACTCAACAGCATCTCAGCTTCCTTATGTTGGACAAGTTACAAAAAGCATCATTTGAAAACATGCTGGGAACACGCAGGGTTATCTTATTCAAAACATACATCCTAGTCACTGTTAAAGTTTACATTATAAGAAAAACAAAAAACACAATCCAGTGCTCCGTTTACCACTTGTCCTTTTGTTGAGAGACAACCTGCTGAGAAATAAACTTAAGTAAATTCATAAACGCCATAACAAACGCAACCAGGTATTCCAAGTAATGTTCAACATCAGTCATAGTACGACAAACAACTTGTTTTGTGTTTAACTCAAAGACATCATTTATTAAGGGAGACAGCAGTATCAAAACATTTATAGCTAGGCCTCAAGTCAAGACATTGAGGATACAACTTATCTATTTCCTCAAGTGACATAAGGAAGTGGCAAAAACAGGTTTATCAACAAGCCTTTTGTTTCTGGACGTTGCAGTTGTGTCCTAAGGCGATTGCACAATGCTGGATTTCTTTAGGTGTGCAGATATAATTGAACATGTAGACAATATAACTACAGTACTTCCAAGTATGGGACCTGGCCAGGTGATTGAAAGATACAACATAATATAAAATGCTGTGGTCCTTGATGCCATAAGGAGTGCCATTAAACAATTAATTCTTCAGGCTATGAAACAAAATGCAAAAATCTGATGAAAACATTTTTAGACAAAAAACAGTTTATATATATATATATATATATATATATATATATATATATAAATAAACTGTTTTTTGTGGCAATGTCAATAGCAAGAAAAATGATTTGTCCAAAACTGCCCTGCCTAGAGAAATTTAACAGACAGGCCTTATTGTACATGTGACGGCTGCTAACTGAGAGGCATCCTAAACCTATTACTTCAATTACAGGCTTTTCCCCGCTATTTATTGAGTAAAATGGTGGTTTTAATTTTGGATGTCTAGACCTAATCGTAACACTAACAGAATACAAAGAAGGCAAAGAGCAGCCAGAATAAGATCTAGATCACAGAAGCAGTAACATTACACCAACAAGGAAGGAAATCCCGGAAACTAACGTTATTCCTGCTTCAACCTGCAGTGACATTTATTACAGCGAAGAGGAAAACGTCAGCTTACAGCTAAGCTCCTTGGGATCTTTCAGGATGAGGCAACAGCACAGGTGAACCTTTGACTGGCGGTTTTCTGTGGCCACCAGAGCTGCCAGATTTCCAGAGGGCAATTCAGTGGGTGTGCATCTGTATACATCTCAACGGGGGTTTCGGTCGCTGCTGTAACTTTAAACTGCAGCGTCAAACCGACCACGAGATTCACCATCCACGATCATGTGATTGCTTGTTAGCTTAAAAAAAAAAAATGGTCGGGGCTAATATCTGTCACATCAGGTGAGGTGACCTGCAACTGTTAATATATGGTGTGAATTATTCAGCTGAACCGTGTGACCGTACACCACCAGACCATCGATACAGACGCTGTCAGTTTTCATCTGCCAGCGTCTTTAGCAGGCTTTTTAGCCCATGCTAGTATTAGCCTGGGGTGCAGACTCTGCCAAATCTAACTAGCAGATGGACCTAAACATGTTCAGTGCAGTCGGACAGTTTGTACAATGACTCTCTGGCTGTCTGCTGCGGCCACGCTTTCCACCACGTGCAGCCAGGCCGCACAGGTGAAAGCCTGCGTCATCGTCCACTCTTCTTCGTTTGTAGTTTTGTAGTTTCCCCAATCATTACAGCTAACATGAGGAACTTTTAAATGACTTACCCGGAGTTGGAGGCGCATGTAGCATTGATGGAGTGGATCCTGAGCTTATTGGCGATGTCTTTCAGCCCCTGCAGAGTTTTTTCGTCGGGTTTGTGATAGCTAGACATGGTTTCTGGGTTCTTTCTTCCCGAGTCGCGTCCGCTTGAGAAGTTAGTCACGGTTATTTCAGTCACTGCTTCCCGGTGTCGGAGGTTCGTTGCTGCGCCACGCCGTTTGCTAGCTGCCCGGTTCAAGTACAACCGAGGAGGAGGAGGAGGAACGACAGAGAAAGGGGGACTTATGTGTTCTGTAACAGCCACTCCCACCTAATCCAGTCATTGGAGGAACAGTGGTGGTGCAAGTTGCAGCTTTCACAAATCCCTTTCAGCTCATGAAAGATACAGATCTCCGTTTATTTTATTTTCATTTCCTTCTTTCGTAAATCAACAAATCACCAAAAAGTTAACAAGAGCGTGGACTGGCATAAATTAAGAGTGTCTTTAAAGGGAGCCACTGTGTTGAGACCTGTAGATAATTATATGGCTTTGATGTGAAATTATCAGGGAACACAACGACAGAAATTCACAATATGAATTCTCTCTACTTATGTTCATAGTATACCTCAGCATACATGTTGATTCTCCATACATGTCATCATGTCACTGTCCCTTTAAAACTGCAGTTGGGTGGCTGCCAGTAGGGAAATGGTGGTAGATTTTGCCCTCTCATCCTTACTCAGGGAAACAGATCAGTTTGACAAGGCAACAAACACCAACTTCTTCCACTAATACCTTGTTTTTTTTTTTTTTGTTTGTTTTTTTTTTACTTCAGCTGATTACCTGCATTTGTACATGTCATTGGATGCATCACAAATAACAATTTTCAAAATTTTATTGTTGAAAAAGTCGATTGGCTGTAATGGCTATTTATGTAATGACACATGCTTAATTTACAAATTTATGGATGATGCATCATACAAGATACTATATCAAGATACACCACACTTATCACAGAAAACGCAATCACAGTCTGCCACCTTCATTCTTTTTGAGAAAGTCAAGGAAGTCAAACACTTCCTCATTTTGGCTATCATTACAAATCTTATGGCTGAGGTATTTCCTCTTCTTTAAGTTCCTGAAATGATATACATGGCATTAGAAAATCCATCAAATGGACAGGTTTTGTTAGACCATGCCACAGAGAGAAAAAGGTTGTTTCTTGGCTTTACCTTGATTCTCTCCTGGGCCTCAGCCCTCTCCTCAGGGGAGACAGGATCTTTGTCAATTCTCTCCAGGTGTGGCACAAGAATCAGTACACTTAGCCTGTAGTCTGCCGTTTCCACCAGCGGGTTCTCAGAAAGGACCAAAGCACGCAGAGTATTTGACACAAGTCCAAGGTACTGTAGGCCATTCTCATCTAAGATTGCATTGCCTCTAGGGGAGGGAGACATATTTTGGATATATATGTGTGATTTTTTTTCTGAATTGATGATGGGAGCATCAGGACACTCCGATCTGATCTGTCCTGCTGTGATACAAATGTGTACCTGACATTGACGTATTGGAGACACTTCATGCTGGGGCTAAGACCATTCAGAGAATCTAGCCTGTTGTCCCGAAGGTGAAGGGTGGTGAGCCGCTCTAACCTCTCCAAACCCTCCAGACGCTTTATCATGTTTTGGGCCTGAACAGAGAGGAAAAATTGTTACGGGCAGACTGTTTTCTGGTTGTTATATGGGTACTAGTGTTGTTAACCAAATCTAAGCATTTTTATTACCAGATATAATCGTCGTAAGTTGGGAAGATTGATGCCATCAGTGGTATCCAAGTGGTTTCCTCTCAGCTCCAAAGTTACCAGGTTGGCAAAACAGCTACTCTGAAGACCTTTCAGTGTCTTAATACTGTTACCTGCCAAAGAGGTTCCAGAGTATCATGTCAAGGCTCTTCCAAAAATCTACACTAGGCATCAGATATTTGATTTAAATCTTGCTGACAGATAAGAGCCTATTAGACCTAAGAATAACTGACAACAAATGGGATAATGACGCCCCTTCTCGTCAAACAATCCATTCTTTTGTCTTGTTATCACTTCCCTATGTTCAAATGATAGTGAAAGTGGTACATGGTATCACAGAAAATACCATAACATAAAAACCAACAGACCAACCAACCTGTAAGATTGATGCTCTCTAAAGCAGGCCCAACTAGGCCATCTAGTTCTGTCAGCTGGTTCCCCGCCATACTCAGCCACTGCAGGTAGGTTAACTTAGTGAAAGGTTGCCCTTTGACGCATGCCACAGCATTATTGTCAACCTGCAGTAGAAGAGGTGCATTCAAGATCTACCATCAGTTAAACTGACTCAAACTCAAATGACTATGACAACCCCGGAAATATCTTTTTCTAAGATAATAAAGAAGAGAGCTCCTTGCCTTCAGCCAAAGCAGTTGGATCAGAGATGCCAAAGGAGAAAGATCAGTAATTCGGTTGTTGGATATGTCCAGAAAACGAAGGTGAATATAACTGGTAATTGCAGCTATGTCATTTAGTTCTCTGAGGAGTGCAGTGATGACAAAAGAAAAACATGTATGAAATGAGATTCACAAGGATAGCCTGAACTTTAAGTTACAGGGCAAAGGCAGCCAATTTTGCTTTACACGTATCTTTGCCCCCTTACTTGTCTTTTAAGTCCAGTTTGACAAATGCATGTCCTAGGCCATTTCCTGTTCGGCACAGTAATGACAGCCCCTGGCTTATGGTTTCTTGGGTCAAATGGCAAACCTGTACCTATGGAGCACAAAGAGGGAAGATATCAAAAAAGAATCCACATTGTTAGTGGTGCTAACACATTGGAGAAAAATTGTACGACTTGACACCACCAATGTTAGTGTATGTATAGGACCATGAGCTGAGCCTGTAGGCCTGGAAGAGAAAGGAGAGGGAGTGTGGGACTCAAGCCAAATCAAAGAAGTAATCATCTTTCTATTTGGCCCAGAATTTTTAAAAGGGTTCACTGACTTTGTTTACCCCACCTGTTTAAAACAAAATTCTGTGGTATTCTTGTAAAATTGAGTTTGATTTAACAGAAACTGTACTGAATTGATTATAGTTCAGCTTGCAGGTATCGTTATCTGTCTGTAAACATAGGGCAAATACAGTTATTACTGCGATTCGGTGTGTAGGCTACATTTCTTCAAAAGCTGTCACAGTGCCAACTGTACCTTCTCGTCCTCTCCAGCTTCGTCTTGATGCGTTTCTTCCTGCCAGTCTACATCCGACATGACTGCATCTTCATCCACCTCAGACATCCTCGTCAATTTTAGCTTATGTTTTCAGTATGTGGGTCACTATTAGCCCGATACTAGCTCAGCTGACAACTAACTGACAGTTGGCTGTCTATAAATGCACAGGCTGTGTTAGCTGCCAAGTTCAACTAGCTAGCTAACCTGCAACACTTTAACACGTTCAACTTTGTAACTTAACCATTACCGTGATATCGAACTGTAACAAAAAAAAAAAGACAGTGACTGATCTTAACAAGAAGCTAGTGTTTACTCTTTGTTAACTGCAGTTTATGCCTGACGGTCCCGACGAGCAAACTAAGTGTTTGCTGTTGTTGCCATGGAAACTCATCGAGGGCACAGGTGAGTTAACGCGTTTGAAGGGATGTGCTTTGCAACATCTATACAATTATTGCGGGTCAAGACGTTGCATTAAAGACCTCATAAAAGTTACATTATATTCCTCTTTTTAAACCACCGACTTGCAAAAACACAGCTTTTGAAATTTCAAGTTAAAATGTCGAAATAATAGACGTTTACTGGCTTGCCCATACAAGACATCAATCAGTAATGATGAAAATGTGTTATTCTTAATTAATTTACATAAGCTTAATGAAACACAGTCACATTATTAAGCAAATACAGACATAAAAAATAACTTCCTCCAGAGATAAGTATGTATTACATTTTTGTGAATTCATACCTGCAATATGAGAAATTGAAACACTTTTCACCTACACACTAGTGTTAATGTGACCCTGTCCAGTTCATGAGGCCACAGTCTCTCACTGTGGTATAAAAGTGCTCAATCTAAAATGTATACACAGTTCATGCCTAGATCAGTCATTCACTGAATGGTAAGGCATATAACATTAAATAAAAAAAAATCTATGGTGCATAGACAGTAATATTAGAAAATTCAATTTGCTGCCATAAAGATCTGTAGTGATCTTTCACTTTCCAACAGCAAATTTTTCCCAACCACATAAAGCTTGTTTATCACACACAAGCTCTGAAGCAAGTGAGAACTCAAAACTGCATCATACAGGAAGAAAGCAAAAAAGGTGCATTCTGTGCAATATCCTGACATCCATTGCTACAGGATCAGTTCATATGTGTGTATTACCACTGTTGAGGTAATTGTAATGTCAAACTAAAATTAAGAGGTTTATCTATAGATATCTATATGATGTTAATGGTGAAGTGTTGCGTGCTGGGCTTTGTCCTTGTCCTGCCTGGGTGAGGATGTTGAGGATTGAGGGTGAGGGTTCACTCCACTTGCATATTGCGCAACAGAAGTCCCTTTTTCACACCTCCCTGCAGCATCCTGGCACCAAGACTAGTGCCTGTGATCCCATCACTAAAGTGAGAAAGACAGTGAAACAACATTGAGCACACAACCTGTTCGTACATAAAATTCCATCTACTATTGCAAGCAAATGGTTATATTGGCATAGTGTCGTGTTTCAAATAAGTCTGTACAAGCCATAAGCCTAACTACAGCCATACATAGCTGTAGTTAGATTAGAAAACCCTGACTTAAACAGTACAAGAGGAAAAATGCACAGTAGTATCCAGTATGTTGTAAATGACAACTTTGGCACCTAACACCAACTGTACACCTGAAACAACTATAAGATATCGACATATTGAGTCTGTTCATTACTTCACTGCTGCTTACATGGGGCTAAACTTCCTCTTTTTTGGATCAGGAGGTTCAGGTCCATCTGCCAGTCTCTGCAACAACAATAAAAAAAACACTCACTGCACTTAATCTGCAGCACACATATTCACTCTATGCAATGTTGTCAAACTATTTTCAGACCCTGAGGCTTGACCGACCTCTTTGCCTGCAACTTCCTGCTGAGTTCTTCTCTGCTCCAAGTTTTGCTGAGGGCAGAGAGATAAAGAGGTGAAAGTTCAGACATGATTACATGAGATATGCCACTGGGCTGCTCCTTAGTCATTCTGGAACACCCTTTAGATAACAAATAGTAAAGAATGTATGAGACAACAATTTATAAATTACACACAAAACATACTGGCTTTTCAACCTGGAGTCAACAGATCCTCCTTATCCATCATTTATGCGGTGTTTGTAATGGCATTAAATTAGACTGAAGCTGTTTGTGTAACCACCTTATGTAGCTCAGAGAGCTGCTGGTGCCTGATGAGGGCCTCCTTACTGGGGAACTGTCTCCTACACAGCAGACAAGCCAATTTAACCCAGTCTGTCATTCTCCCCTCCTTCTCGTCTTTCTCGCCACCTTCTTCTTCACTGTCAGTTTCTCCACTATAGGCTGGGACCAGACCCTGCTGCTGAGGAGGGGAACTCTACAGATGAAAGACAGAGGGTCAGGAATTGATGTACAAATGGACACAGAGATAATGACTGTATGCTTGAGAAAAATACATAGAAGGATAAGGTGTTAGGAAAAACTATGATGGAAACAGACATAAACAGATACATAACAAGTACATCATGGTGGCCATGTCCTTACTTCTGTACTTTGTCGGATCTGGTCCAGAAAAATCTGAGGCCGTTCAGACAGTGCCCCCTACAGGACAGACAAGCCAAAGGGAATACCAGGTCAGTTAATGAGCTCTAATGCAGACATTCTCTTATTCCTTTCACTGCGGCATGATGAACAGTTGTATTAGCTCTGGCTGATGGACATTCTCCCCACTCACTATGATACCCAGCTGTTTACAGCAAAGCACATGTGTCTGTGTAAGGATGCTCCACCTTTTTCTCCAGAACAGCATAGCCTGCATCAGCACTAGCAGACTCTCGGCGGTCATCTAGGCGACTGTGGCCAGGCGCCCTTGTGTAACCAGGAGGCAGTGCTGTAGAGCCAATGGCAGGGGAGGAGGAGACAGAACGCATGTTCTCCTTCTGTCTATTGAGACTCTTAGCCCAACGCTCCATATCTTTGGCAATCTATTGATATAAAGAGCAATAAATAGATATTTGCCAGTTAAATTGACTCAGAGGAAGATTTACAATCTGTGAACGTGACATTCAGGAGGAAAACAATACCAACAACATAATACAATCCAACTCAGTTGCCCTGCAATAAATTTTGATCTGAAGTGTATGATACTGAAAGGTATTGTTATCAGTCTATCCATTAATGGACATATTGACATACAAATGTCTAGTCAAAAAACAAAGAATAACGCAAACAAAAAGCTATCACATTGGTTACCTTTGAAATTCATAGGTCACCTTTTCACAATTTTATGTGTGTACTTGAACTTTATCCAGTATGGAGAGTACCTGTTGAGCAGTTTTATTCTTGGGCTTGTCTTTCTTTTCCTTGCTGCCAGAGGCAGCAAACAGTGAGTCTGAAGGGGCTGTGGTGTCGCTCATGGAAGCACCTTCAGCGTTTGACTGGCTAGCAGCAGGAATATAGGTGTGTTTCTCTCCATCCCAGTACATATACTGCTGAGTGTGAGGGTTGTAGTAGTACTGCAAAGAGGAAGGGTACATAAAACCATGCTTAAATGCTGACACTACTGTAAAAGACATTCATAAAGGTCTTTCAAAAAGTGCTGTCTTAACATTCTAAATGCAATCCATTCATCACACTCTTTACCTGGGAGTTAGGATCATAGTAGAGTCCTGTGAGTGGGTCGTAATAGTAGCCAGAGCTTTCATCATACTGGTATGTGGACACATCTGGCACAGCTACAGGCAAAGACACAGGACACAGTTCAGAGAACAAATTTAAAAAACACTGAATCACTAAAGATTAGTTTGACTGTTCATTTTACACATCGACATCTACCAGTTAAACCTTCCGTCTTCTTCAGCTGAAAGTGAACAGCACTGAACACTATTTCTTGGCCCACCCTTGACACATTTGGCCCTACCAAAAACAGCTTTGTATGCATTTTTTCATTACTTTTATTACTTCATTAATAAAAATCTTAATATGAATATGTGGCCTGACCGAAACATCTGCCACCAAGGTACATATATTTACAGTGAAAATTAGTATTAATTCAGTGCTTTTATAAAGCTATTTTTGGATTCTTGATTGTGTCTGCATACCCTGGTTGGGGTTTAACACCACAAATAAAAGGTGACAGTGAATACACAAAGTCTTACGGTATTGCTGGAGCTCGTGTTCAGTGCCTGGGGTAGCAGGTTGGCTGGGAGCAGCTGGTTGTGGTTTTCCCACTATCTCAACCTGTGAAGAGACAATGCTCTTTAAAACCAATGGTAATGGTTGAAAAAAATGCAAGGAACAACAGCAGGCAACAATAATGTTTTACCTGTGTGGCTGGTATGGTGGCAGATGAGGCCATGAGAGCAGTCTGTGTATGAGTGAGAGGCTGCTGCACGACTGCTGATCCAGATGTCACTGCCTCAGATGAAATGGCAGCTGCACATGGATAAGCACACACAAAAACATTAAATTCAGTCAAATTTACATAGCTACACAGACCAGGAGGGTAATATGCTCCATACACTAAGCATATGTGATACCAACCTGGGGCAGCTCCTCCTGTGTATGCCCCCATTAGGGCTGCTCCGGCACTGGGCAAAGCAGGTACCCTGGTATCTGCCTGAGCCTTGAAAGTTGTACCATCTGGCCCAGAGAATTCATGCCCTTCCTGATTGTATGTTACTGCGGCCCCCTGCTGATACACTGCTGTATCTATACTCTGGCCTCCACCTGATCCATTCTGGGCAGTCTGAGTGTGAAAAACATATTTGATAATTGAGCAAAAATAACAACACAAGAATAAAATCACAAATCAACAATTTTAAATTCAATTCAATTCAATTCAATTTTATTTGTATAGCGCCAAATCATAATATACATTATCTCAAGGCACTTTACAGGCTAAGGTCCAGACCTTACTTTGTTACAGAGAAAAACCCAACAGTTCCCACAAAGAGCAAGCGCTTGGCGACAAATAACATGTTGATCATGTTTAGATGTGTTGCAGCCGCATGTTTTCTTTGTTGTTGTGATAAGTCATTGAGAAAGGTTACCTGTGTGACAGCCCACTGTGCAGCAGCTATTGCTGTGCTGGCCACTGTGGCAGCACTCACTCTGCTGCCATCAGTCAGGAACACATCACTGGCACAGAAAAGAAGTACAGAGATGGTTTCAGTGATGTTAGACCTTTTGCTGTTGACCTACATTTCAACAGCATTTCTTATGATGCAAATACACAACAGACACTATTTCTGGGCTACAAATTTGTTTTAGGTCATCTTCTCCAAGGCCATTTCTGATCCACTTTATTCACATGACCAATGTAAGTTTTAATATGAAAAACTCATAATATCATTCCTTGTGCAATTACCAATAATCTGTAGTGCACTTGTGTTTTCTTCTGTAGCCAAGTTGGCGTGTGTGTGTGTTTACCGTTTGGAGCCTTTGGCAAACTCCACAACAATAGCTTTCCCATCGATAGAGAGAGCTGGCTGGAGAGCCTGCAAGATCTGCAGCAGCTGAGATGCCTCCTGTTAAAAATAATTGAGACCCCCGAGTTAAGTGTGGGTGCATTTATGTGGAATTGTCCGTGTGTGGAAATACCGATATGTTTATGATGAAGCTTATTTCAAAATCATTTGTACACAAAAACAAAACAAAATGTTTTGTTTATGGATTAATCAAATCAGAATACAATTTTAGTTAAATATGAATGAGAGGCAATGCTCAAATACATTGGTTCCTCACCACTATGGTAGAAAGCTGTAGAAAGGCAAACCCCCTGTTGAGATGAGTGTGCTTGTCCTTGATTAGACGAATATTGGAAGGGGAAAGTGTGGCAAATGGAGCCAAAGCAGATAAGATGGCTTCCACTGAAGTATGAGGGCCAAGGTTTCTTAGTATCAAAGCTGTTGAAGGAGAGGGTGAGAAATTATAACATTTTGAAATTGACGATTTAACAATTCAGGTACCAGATAATACAGCTTTGTGAAACCAAGTATCCCATAGGAGTTATAATAAATGTTATTTCAAAACATGGTCAAAGTGCCATCATTTAAACTATATTCAAAAGTAATTCCAAAAACTGCAAGTAAATAATAATAATAATAATAAAATAAACAAAACAGAAATAGATGAAAATGTTGCCATTGTGAGAAAAATGTCAGGAGACGGACTTACTGTCATTGGCAACATCTGCCTGCTGTGTAGCTTGTCCTGGGGTGACAGTAGGACCAGACGAGTGGTAGGGTGCTGGCAAGGGCAGTAAGCCTTGTGCTCCCTCCTTTTGAAGACAAACAGGCAAGTCCCTCTGCAACTGAGGCAACTTCAGCTCAGCCTCTGGGGAAAGACAACATGCCATTTATATATTACTGTATGGTGAGAGAGAACTTGTGTGATCGTAAAAGAGAGACTAGTTAACAAATTTACAGATGCTTGTTTAAACTTTACCTGATTTAGGAACACTGCATTTGAAGCACTTCTCTCTTCTTTTAAAGTTTTGCACACCACACTGTTGAAATATTACATGAGCTCTTGTTAGAAGACTTCTTTAAAAAAATAAGTTGCGACAATGACCGATAAACATGGAAGCAATATAAGCATAAAAATTTAGATTTCATGTCACACAATGCAAACACACACACACACAACCTTGTTGCAGAGCCAGTCCTCGTTGGCACGCGGTTTTGGGTCACTGTAGTGCATCGACACCCTCTGTCCCAGAATCAACAGCACTCCCTGAAAGAAAGAGAGAGAGAAGGAGGGGGAACAAAGAATGATTATCAGTGATAATTAGGCCACACATGCCAGAGAAAGGCCTCATCTCACAAGAGATGAGAGAGAGTGAAAGGGACGAGAGGGACAGAGAGAAAGAGAGAGTAGAACTGAGGCTGAAAGAAAGAGGACACCAGAGAATTGCAACCTTCAGCTTTAGGAAATTGGGACGGACTGAGATGGTGTATGTGTAGTGTGTGGGTGTCCATTTTTAAGGACACAGTGTGTTCTGTTCAATTGTGTCATCCCTCCCCCCTTAAGGGGAACCTTTTGTCAGTTTTCCACACATCCCATCCCACTGTCACCACCTTCACCTCCCAAATAAACCAAAGATCCAGCCTACAGACATAATAATGGTAGATGACCCAGATATGAAAGGTTCAAAAACAAGAAAATGAAGTACTATAGTCGTTCTGATTCAACATACAATAGACCATGTGAGAAATGATATTCATACTATCAATACTTTCCCATAGGTGATACTGTAAACTTAGGAGACAGAGTGAGAACATGTCACTGAAGAAACAGGAGTCTGTACTGGACAAATGAGCATGTGACTAGGAGGGTCCAGTTATGAAAACTATGTAGTTGGGCCCCAGACAGACAAACGTCAGCATGATGTAACATGAATTTGCCCGTTTGTGGAATTCTGTATACTGTAGAAAGAAAAGTAGTATAGAGAGCTATCTACCTCCAGGACAAACATTATTTCTCCATCTGTGTGTCTATACCATATTGGAATGCATCATGTGCATATGACAGGGCATGACGTTAGTGTTTATCCTGGTATTAACCCATATGTCCCATTATATGCATGTATAAATATATTTATATATGTATGTGTGTCTGTGTAGGGGAGAGTGACCTGGTTGGTCTCCATCCAGCGGGTGGCCTCCTGTATGAGATTAAACTCGACGAAGGCGAATCCTCGGCTCTGACCTGGACACCGCCCAGCGCCATGGTAACCGAACAACAACAACAACAACATAACAACAACGCAGTGAGGGGTTAGTGCTTCATGTACAGAGGAGAGAGAGACCCTGTATCAGCACTAATAAAATAAATCATTGCTTCCTCTCTCCCTTGAAAATAACACATTTGACAGCCAGTTGGAGAGCCACTGTCAAATTCTCTGCAAGGGTGGGAGGATGCAATGTCAAGTAACTCAACAGGGTCAAGGAAAAGGGGGAAAGAGAGGGAGAATCCTACCCACTCATCAGTTTGAGTCTGAGCTCTTTGGCTTTGAATGACGAAGCACCCAGGCACCAACACATCAGACACACGCACACACACCGCTACTCTGAGAGTCAGAGCGCTGTCTGAACTATGTAGCACTGTGGTGGGATATTTCATCTTGAACGCTCCATATCCTGTCCATGCATTACTATAACTGACTGACAACACAGATTTATTTAATATAACACATTCAGTTTCAGAACTTTTTTAAAACGACACTGTTTATGGTATCACATTGAGTGTAATCACAATGGGTTATCATTTTAACATTTTAAACTGAGTGACTTGTCTTATAAACAGGGAAACAGTGATGTAGGAGTGAGAAAGACAGAGCAGAGCAGGGAACTGTAAGTGTGCCAAAGTCAAATAAGCACACCTTACAGACAACCAGTAGCAAAGGGTGAGGCCAGTGAGACAATGACCTTAATGAAAAACCTTTAGAAAAAGGCAAGCTTTCTGAGTGGTATGGATGACACTCTCGTGGCTGAGAGGTAGCTGCAACACTTATATCCTGACACTCACACGCTCAAAAATAGCTACAGTGACAAACACAATCAAACACATTCTGCTTCCACTGTTCATTTCTCAGTTGACACTGTTAGTTTGTGAGCGATTTCCATCTAATCAGTCACACCTCGCTCAAGGATGGATGAGGCAGAATCATGAAAGGGTCAAGACAATAAGAGAGCCAAAGTGGGAAGGAAAATTAAAGCCATGGAGTGAAGACCTATAACCTATAGCTCTATTCATGCATTCTTCTCTTGAAAGCAAATATAGATAAAACTCTCCTGGTAAGCGTGCATGTATGTTTTGTTGCCCTGTGGGCAAAAGCAAGGTTATAGACACCAGCAGATCAAAGAGTCAAAGCAGAAATCTAGTCACAAGCCTGTATACATACATAAATGTGTTCTTTGCATCGGCTATCTACTCTGCTGTCACAGTATGAAGAAAGACAGAAAGAGAGAAGGTAAATGATAGGGAGGACAATTATTCTTAAGAGAGAGAAAGCCGAGCAGATAAGAGAAAGTCACCTGAAAGAGAAATGAAAATGACAGAGCAGGCTATGGATGAGTGTAACACAAAAGAAGGAAGGAGGGCTATTTCAATAAAAAAACAAAAAAAAAAAAAAACAGGGCAATGGGCAAGTTCTCACCTGAAGATTTGTTCCTCATGAGGCGAACCTCTCTTGGCTGGATCCCCTGCTCCTGAAGTTGTGCCCGGATCTATAAAAAATGGAAGCATTACTACCATTTAAGGCTACTCACAACAAGATGCATCCATCATCAGCCCACTGTACAGACAAACATGCCCAGGAGACATACTCTTACCTCATTGGCCGTGGCATTGGGTGGAAGCATGCGAAGCATTATGATGTTGCTGGGCCTCTGGTTGTGGTCGAGATCCGCACGGTAGTCCTGATCCCTCTGATCCAACTCGTCAAGGGACAGGTCTGGACCAGCATTCCCAGAACCATGCTCCTCTGACCCCGCTGGAAAAGCCTGCATAGAACAGTCACATAATAACAAGATATGTCTACTACAAAATAACATTTCAGTGGCTCTACAGTGAGGATGAACTTGTTATAACTTACCCTCCTCTTCACCACTCCACGACAGAACCTGTCCTCTTCTCTCTGTCTTGCTGTATTGTAATCCATCTGTTCAGAATGGGTGCTACCATGACCCCAGTTGCCCTCTCTACTCCCTAAGGGAGGGGCACTATTGGCATTATTCACAGAGAAGCCTCTTCCACTTTTCCCTCGACCCCTTTCCTGCAGGCCAGTCCGTAACTGCTCAAAGTCCCGCCTGGATCCCTCCTCATCTCTCTGGATCAGGGGAAGGTTTGGATCAGGCTGCGACTGAGTGCAAGGGGGCCACAGGAGCCCTTTCCCCTCATGCGTGATGTCCCCTCGCCCATCTCCTCTCTGGTGAAACCCCGGGTGATCCTGGAGACGACCTGGTGAGAAGTCAGGGGCAGCCAGTGATTTCTCATCAGCTCTGACATCATATCCTGTTCCTGCCTCCTCATCCTCTTGGCCATAGCCTCGGTAGTCCATGTCCCGAAAATTGTGATCGTTGTGGGTATTGCCATAGCGACCTATGCGGTCACCTCGTCCACCCCTGCTGACCATTAAAAAGAATATGAGGGACTGCTCTGACATGTGTTTACTATAAATGGTACAAAATAAACAGTTAACTCACCTCCGCTCATACTCCATGCCGATCCCCTGACTCTGCTCCTAGTCTCTGTTCTTTTTCTATCTAGTATCAAAGACAAGTAATAATCAGTAAACTGTGCAGACTGACCTACAGATACCTTGTCTGTATTAGAAACACAAAGTCGACACTTATAAGCAACTACCCGAATGAAGTAAGTAGAAGCTATCCAGGATGCAAGACAGTCATGTGAAAGTAATGCATTCAGCAGAGGCAGGTTGCGCTACCTCTTACCTCTGTCACCAGGTTAGCTGCCCGTTTACGATACTGCACAGACTTCTCTCTAACTTCAAATTAATATCTATAGTCGCCGCTTCACATACTACTCGCCAAATAAACAAGCGCACAGTCCTGCAACACTAATTTATATGAACTGTGTGCGCCCAGTGTACATGCTCAAACTTAAAGAGTAATCAACAATGACCCGTGGCGGTCATCTCTGATAGCGGACATGCTAGCTATTTTAGCCTGACGTTGGCTAGCTCGTCCAAGCAGAGACTCTGCGAAACGGTTGACGGCCGTTGCAAACACAATAACTCTGGCTGTGTGTAAAACTGGAGAAACACTTACCAGCGCCACATGTAACCAACAATAGTTGTTTAAATGTCACGTTGTAGCCCAGGTGACAAGTGTGTTTTATTTCTCTGGGATCCAAGTGTAAAATGGCCACATCTAGACAACATTTGAGATGGGCGGGGCCAATACCTTATTCTCGTGTTTGATTGGTGCTTGCAGAGAGAACACATGAACGCGGACGGTGATTGGAGAAGACAAACAGGCTAACCCTAAACTAGTAGTCCTAGTCAGATAAACTGGAAAAACGTTTGTGGCATCTTTTAATGCGTTTATGTCCACATCTTTACAATAAATGTAAAAATTACAGAATCTAATAAGAAGATATTTTGACTAGTTATGAATGTTTCTATTTGAGGGGAAAAAGTAAATTAATATTTAAAATATAGGGAGAAGGGTTTGTAATTATTAATTAATGAGAGGATTATAGACATGAATACACCACACAACAGTAAACCCTAATACCAGCTTTATTTGGAAAAAAAAAAAAAAAATCCAGAAATCCCAATATGTCACAGTACAAAACAAACAAAATGAAAGGAAAACAAAACGCTCTAGCAGCCCACCCCCAAAACCTTCCAACCTTGCAACCCAAGCTTGACCTTCAATTAATTAAATGAAATAATACTACGGTTACAATTTATCATTTAACTGACATAAACTGATTATAACAGCAGGATTAAGTATAATGATTAAAAAATACTAAGAAAATTAGAGACATCAACAATAAAAAGTTATAGTACAATAATGACAATATCATAAAAGGGACAATGGGGAAGGTTGAGTAAAAGGCAAACTTGAAATACACATCATTAACATGTCCTTACAAGGCCTTGTAAGACATACAGTACATAATGGACATTATAGTAATAAGATAAGCCTACCATCTATATGAAAGAATATTTCAACTTATCAACTACACCACTCATGATTTGACCCACTGATCAACACAATCAAATGAATCTCTGGTATACACAAAAAAAGGTCCTAAAAACTCATATATTTAACCTGATTGTGCCTCTAGCTATAGTACAATGTCTTCCAGTAAAGTGAATGTTTCTATGTCACTCTGAGTAGCTGTTAATTCCATTACCCGTCTGAGCCATAAAATGTGGTCATCAGGGGTAACTTTGGCATGGAAACAAAGGGTTGGGTCATTGACGCAGAAGGCTTTTCCATGCATACAGTACGTAGACACATATGTTAATACACACTCACACAAATATACACACATTCACTGCATGCAGACCTGCACTGGAAAAAACAAACCACCATACAGTTGCACACAACACACACACACAAACACACACACACACACACACACACACACACACTCTGAAGTTCAGGTAAGTAATTCAGTATGGGAAAATATCTCATACAATCTAGTTTAGGCATACCCCTGCATAGCGCCTGAGTCAGAATATGGGCCTGAAGGAGCCAAGCCAATGACAGGGAAAAATGTGAAGAATGGACACTAAAAATGACAAAATAATACCCCCATCTAAGTTATGAATCCCTACCCCTCAACTTACTCTTCTTGACCACTGCTCTCAAGGCACTACATGTAGGTGATACTGTGTAAAATCCACTTAGACATGGTCTTAATTCAAAACTATTTTTTATTACTGTCTTTTTTTTCGCATATCCCCCATTGTCTTTGGCCTGGTAAGGACCTTTCCTCTCTTCATTCCCATCATGGCACATTTTAACCTGTTTACATCAACTCAACTTCAAATCACCACCCCCCCATCACCTGCCCTACAGACTTCTAGATCTGAAAATTTTTGATAGACGCAAGCAAAATGGCACATAACCTAATGTATAGACAAAGGACCAATGTGTGGAAGCCTATCAAATCATTTCAGACCTACTTTAATTTGCTGAGGGTAACTGGGTGATCAGAAATTGAGTGTCCGTAAAACTTTTCTGGGCCCTCCCCAATATTATCCCCTATATTATTTTTCATTAGAAGGTGCCCTTTCCATATGTGCTTAAGGGCAGCTCCCTCCTCTTCTCCCAGAGCCTATAACAGAAGGCAGGTGGACTTCTTGCCACGTTTCTTGGCCTGCAGTGCCGCCCTAGTTGCCATTTCAAAGACTTCCCTCACACCATCTTTGGTTTTGGCAGAACATTCCTGGTAGCCGTAGGCACTGATGCGGTTTGCCATCTCTTTGCCATCTTCATATTTAACTGGTTCCTAGAAACACATGTCAGAGAGAGGGTTTATATTTGGAGATTTATACCAATACATATGCACATTCCTGTGTGTTTTGAATAAAAAATTACTGACCTGTTTCATTTTGGCAAGCTCTCGTCTGGTGTGCTCGTCATTGCGCAGATCTTTTTTATTGCCCACCAGGATGATGGGAACATTTGGACAGAAGTGTTTAACTTCAGGAGTCCACTTTTCTGGAATATTCTCTACAGTGAGTCGAGGGAAAGAGCACAGTTTTAGCAACATATATCTATTTCACAATCATAAGGTGTTCAATATCAAGTAATGTGAGTGCTGCAAAGTACCTAAACTGTCAGGGCTGTCTACGGAGAAGCACATGAGGATAACATCAGTGTCGGGGTAGGAGAGAGGCCTCAGTCTGTCGTAGTCTTCCTGACCAGCTGTGTCCCAAAGTGCTAGTTCTACCTGTGAAAACAGACAGAGTTACTTGAATAGACAGGTGCATGGATAAAATGGAGAGTGTTGAAATGTTGGATGTGTACAGAGGGCCATTTGAGCATTAAGTTACATGATTAATCAGACCCTTTTTACATTGTTTGTACTCTTTATACAGGAAGACAGCAGAGAGAAAAATCAGAATGCCTACACTGTACTGCCTATACTTTGGGGAGATATGAAAAACAAGAACAAGGAGACTCTCACAATATCAATACCTATCACAGTATCTGTTAAGCATGGATGTTAAGTCAAGCTGGAGCTGTAATTTGCAGAAATCATATAGGAAAATTTGGAATTTCTTTTAGAACAGAAACAATTTTGATAATGAATTGTTTAAGTAATTTTTAAAGGATAAACTCAAGGAAAGCATAAAGCATTCGCTGTTCCACACTCTAAAACATGAATGCTGTTATTATTATAAAGATGAGTCTATCAATCAATCATCAGAAAACTGACGTGACGTCACTTTAGGCATTTTTAATTTTTCTGGTGTTTTACAGATTGATGATTAATTGCAAAAATAATTGGCAGATCAATCAATGATGAAAATAATGGTTAGTTGCTGCCATAATGTGAACATGCCATCTTAGACTCTGGAAACTATGATGAATATTTTCCACTCTTTTCTGACTTTTTATAAACCCAACCAGTACTTGAGATACAAAATGATAAATGGCAGATTAACCCTGAAAGGAAAACAATAAGGTGCAGCCCAAGATTCATTACATTACAGAATTCACAGTATGATAACAAGCTATAATAACAATGACAATAGGGCTGCAACTAAACAGTATTCTCATTACACTTAAACTGACAACTATTTTCTTCAATTCACTGATGAATCGCTCTGTCTTTAAAATGTCAGACTTGTTAGGTCGGATTAACAGTCCAAACCCTAAGGATATTCAATTCACTATGATATATGAGACAGAAGAGCATCAATTTCTCCCATTTAAAAGCTGCAACTGGAAAATGTTTGGCATTTTTGCTTCAAAAATTGTTTGATAATCAAAATATCAGCTGCTTAATTTTTTGTCAATAGATTAATCAATTAATCATGTAATTTTTGCAGCTCTATTTGACAATGTGATAAATAAGTAAAATTCAGTTTAAACTGTTATTAGTCACTTTGCTGGGAACTCTTCAAGGAGCCATTGGGCTCCCAGCCCCTGATTTGCAGCCAGTATTTTTAAGTGTGTCTCACCTGTTTTCCATCCACTTCAATGTCTGCCACATAGTTCTCAAACACAGTGGGGACGTAGACCTCAGGGAACTGGTCCTTACTGAAGACGATGAGCAAACAGGTCTTCCCACATGCACCATCCCCAACTATCACCAACTTCTTCCTGATGGCTGCCATCTATGAAAAAGTGCCCAGAACAAGGTTATACTTAGGTTACCAAGTTTAAGTCGCCACCCTCCACTGATATTACACCCCAACAACATTTTACCAATAGTGCACTAATGCACAAACAGGGCGAGTTAGACGTTGAAACTCTCTGTGTTGTATACGGTGCAACAGGAATGCTGATGTGTGTTTCATCAACAGTTCCTCCTCTTAAGCAGAAGTGACACACACAACGTTGGTAACGCTGTCAGACCAGTCTCCTCATATCGTAAATTCTCCTTTAAATATCCTGATGTACGACATCAATTTAAACCGAAAAAATCCCGGCTGGCACACAGGGAGGCTTCCTCGGCGGTAGAGGGTGTAAACAGAGAACATTTCCGTGCTGTGTTCTCACTCCTGCTAAAAGGCTGTGCAATGTAGTCCGGGCCTGTCAAACCAGCTAACAGCAGCTAGCAGCAAAGCTAAAGGTGTTTCCCGTGGTTTAGATTACTGTCACTCCGGGGATTCTCCCTGAAATTGCGACTACAGAATTCATCGCACTACCGTGACACTCCTGTGACTGAAACAAGAATCGGCTTAAAGTTTAAAAGCTATTGCCGAATAAGATTACCGTTTGATGTTTCTGTGTCCGCCTTTCTCCTCTTCCTGACCGACTGGAAAACTCCGCCCTCCGTTCATACGCATGTGCGCAGTGACGTCACTCCTCGGCAGGCTGCGACACCATCATGGTTTTACAAAAAAAATAAAAATAAATTACATTTTTAACTGTCCGTGCCTTTACTTATTATATGTACAGCATATAAAATATGAAATATTCGCCTAATATTTTTGGATTATTTATTACATTTCAATATATATAGTTGTACAGTCTTAGGTACCCTTTTACTTGATTAATTACATTTTATGTTACTATATACATACTTCACCACATTTGACAACTCAAATTTCTAATAAGAAATATGCTAAGAAAAATTTTTCTAGTTGGTTCCATGAGTAGTTAGCAGTTCCACCCTCCCCCATGAAGACATTTCACCTCTACACTTTTCACATGGTTTGCATTTGAATAATTGCTTGGTCCAAAAAGGAAAACTCTCCAGTTCCACAAAAAGCAAAGATTAAAGAAAAGCCCCAAAAACGCTGTGTAGTAGTAGCAAAACAAGCACTTTTACTTTTGATACTTTAAATAAATTTAGCTGATAATATTTTTGTTCTTTTACTTAAGTAGACAGAATGCCGAACTTCTACTAGTAGGCGAGTATACTTGACATTAATCTAATTATAGTTTTTATCAAGTAAAGGATCTGAGTATTTCTTCTACCACTGACAATAACAACAACAACAACAACAGTCACAATGATAATAAAGCTGATGGCTTTTAACTTCATTCAAAATTTGAGTCTAATCATCAGACTTTTTTGATTGGTCTTTTATTGACTGTTTCAAATATCAGTAATCCATTACATTCAGTTGTGTAATTTGTTTTTGTGCAGTAGACACAAATGTAAAAAAAAATATACATACATATATGAATATATATATACATGAAAATTATAATACGGTTAGAGAGAAAATAGCTCATTTTAATATTTTCAAGTTTCGATGTTCACTGTCCATGTGGAAAGAGGTGAAGATAAGAAGACGGCATAGGATACAGAGATTCACATATTAAAGTATATTTTCAGAAAACAGCTAAAAAAGTTTTCAAAGAATCTGAAAAATTCCTATGTCACAGTTGAGTCACGAAATGTTGCCTAATTTCTATTCCAGCCAAGATTTACTTTTGTTTATCTGAGTTGTTGCTAGCAAGCATGAATCACAATTATCCTACATTAAGAGCTCTGCATGATGTGCATGTATACAGCTCACTCACTCCTGCCTGAGAACTAGGGCACAGAGACTCTTAAGGCTACAGTCCGTCTGAGCTGTCTCAGCTCTCTCACTGACACTCTTCAGAAGCATCTTCATGATTAAGGGGGCGGGGATGCCACCTCCTCAAGCCCCCTTAAAGTGGGCATGGCTTCTCTCTCCCTGAGAATTTGAAGTTCATAGATGCCAGAGTTACAGCACTGCTGCTTCTATTTGTTTCTATGGACACTGGAGGTAAAGTTGCTCTGATTGGCTGCCTGACTCAGCCAGTCTGTGGTCTATTTCCTGACGGTGGTGGTGTTGTTGCTGCGCTGGTAGAACAGCACATAGGCTTGATTGGTCTGAAGCTGGTTCTCTGACACCGGAGTCACACTGCAGATGAATAGATGGAGAGTATTCATGAGACACAGATACAAGTTTATATAGAAGGTGTCTCAACACAGATGACCCATTGATACAGTGGCCGTTTTAAAATAGTCTGTGACATGCAGTTAACAGGGCATTGTATATTAAATAAAATGATTTGGGCGCAAGGGGAATCTCACCTGGAGTCATTGTAGAAGCACCAACCATTTTCATCTGAACAGCAGGCTGTGTAGTGGCCCATGTTCACTGTCCCAGCATGGTTACATATTGCATACAAATCATACAGAACTGGGCCTGTGGGGACATACATGCATGTAACGACTTATTTATTCCGTTCTTCAGAACTATGATGTGTCGGTTTTCAAGTTTGCAGCTTATGTAATAATCTGCTTGTTGTAAAAAATCATATATATATGTCACATTCAAAGAAAAAAATAAAAAAAATAAAAAAAATAAAAGTATCTTATTATAAAAAAAACACGAGCTATGGATGAGCTGTTAATTATATGCCAATATGCCATTATTTTCTATTAAATTGCATCATTTTAAGTTAATTTTTCAGTGAGAACGTTTTCTTGTAATGGCTTCACACAAAACATAAGCATCTGTCTTAACTCATTTATCTATCTAAATGATTCATCACTGATTCAATGCTCTGATGGACCACCTTGCCATGGAATCACTCAGGTAAAGTTTTTTTGCAAATCATCTGTATCTCTTTCACCTCATGTCTCTCGTTTCTCTCAACTGTCGACTATCAAAATAAAATGCCACAAAGCAATCTTGTTACTGTTTGCTCTGCTTTCCTTTTGTCAGAATAAATTACTCTCACCCATGTGTGGCTCCTTTTCTTTCTTTTAAAAAGTAGAACCTTGACAAGCCATTTGTTTTTTAACCTCCCCTGCACCCTTTATTATTTCAACTTTTCACTGCATTCCCACTATTGATTAAACAACACAGAGTAACACACGTGATTGACCCAAGCATGCACATGAAAGGAGATAATGTGTGGATGGAGGAATAAATGAGACGTGTACATAGACACATTGACAGAAAAGTTTGGTAGGGTTACCGCAGTCAACAGGTCCATAGGGTCCGAGGTCCAGGTTAGTGAGTGGGAAGGACACGTATACTGTACTTTTACTGATAGACCAGCGTGCTGTCGTGAAACGATTCAGATCTGATCGAGACTGTTAAGCACCATCATAACTTGCTGCACATAAACTTCACTTGCTCACAATGTTAATACGGTAAAAAGGAGCTGTTGCCAAGGATACGGATCACAATAACCTGTGGGAACCTCTGGATGGACAGGCGCTTGGTGCACTCTGTACACCTGTTACACCTCTCGCACATCTGAAACACACAGGCACACACCTCAGCATTTTACAGAACAAGATTATTAAACATTATTTTCTATCAGCTTCTTATTGTGTGTGACGGGCTCCTGAACGAAAATGGCGTTTTTTGGAAAAAGGAAAAACTGTTTTGGTTCCAGATGAAAGATTTCGGCCTGTACTGTTTAGTCTGTGCCCTTTTCACTGGTTTGAAGTGGATGGGTGGAGCTAAGATGGTGAAGGTGGTGTCATATGTCTGTCTGTGCAGCAACCAGAATTTAGCAACAGTTGAGTCAAAGTGTGGTGACATCTGTGGGATTGTTTGTTTATGTTGCTGCAATCAGTCAAGGCCACTTTTCAATCAAACCACACCCAGGCAGTCCTGCTGAAACAGAATTAAAATAATAAAGGAATAAAATGATAATAGATAACAACTTTCTTGTCAAACTTGAACACTAATTAGTACTTATTTTATAATATTTCATGGATATTTAGTCTTATAGAGAAATAATTTGGAATTGGATCCAAGGTTTCAGGGGCCTTAAAAATGGTAACAAAGTCAAGCAGTTTATGACAATTTTTAAAGTTGAAATTTTTAATCTCTTTATACTTAAGCCTCCCTGAAACTTTCCATAATTTAAAAAATCAATTCTCAGACCAATTGTCATAAAGGATTTTTGTTTCATTTACTATCATATATTCTCACTATCAAGATACCACTAACTTTAGAAGTCTTCAAGACTCAGCGGAAGAAACATCAGTGGCAGAAAACCTTCCATTTAACTATTCATTTGAATAGTTTCCTCTTTTATGGTTCTTTAGGTTGAATTGTTTTGTACTGGGTAGGACATTATACATAAGCCCTCTGAATTCTTTCCGCCACCACTCATATAAATCAGTGCTTTATTATTTGTAGGTCTTTTGCTGTGATGTTGTAATTCTAAAACAAATAAAGAAACATAAAATAAAAGGTAACCTTTAACTAACTAATCTTTTTAGTGTCTGTTTGGATGTTATAGGAGACAAATGAGCAGTGGGGGCCTGTTCCCCTTACCTAACAAGCACATGATAACTTGAATTAATATATATGTAAACGAAAATATATGTTATGGATGCATGAAAAAAATCAATTTTCGACTAAACCATTCCTCGCTCCCACTGTCAGTGTCACTTAAGTTTGACCACAAAGACACAGACTCGCTGATGTATCATCATAATCCACTGTTTTTGCTGTGTCTGTGTTAAGTTACCGGTGAATTCTCCTTGTCCAGTTTTTCCTCCTGAGAGAAGAGGTCCAGGCAGTCCCTCAGCGTGACCTCCCCTGCAGAGCTCCTCTTGGGGATGGGCAGCGAGAGATCACAGAATACATCAAACGTGTTGGAGTAGTGGGAGCACACTGAGCAATGCAGCGAGCTCCGCAGCTGCCCTGAGAACAGGTCTGTCAGAAGGGAGAAGTGGGCGACAGTGGCAAGAAACATCAGTGAGCGCCTACATTGAACTTATTTTGCAGATGATGCTGACTGGATCTCTCGCCTCACCTACTATTCTGCTGTCATCTCTTTCCAAGTGCTTCCTCCACATGGCAACTGCCTCTTCTGACAGTCTGCAGGAGGATAAGAGATGAGGGAAATAGAGAAAACAAAATTCGGTCACATAAGGGACGCTAAAGTTAGAATCTTTTTCACATAAACATACTCACCTAATTCTGGCATATTTTTGATCGGGGTCCTTCCCTGTCCGTCGAACATAGGGCCTGCGGTTGATTTCTGTGTGCAGTTTGTCCAACAGGAACCTGAGAAACTCTTGAGCATCCTGTTGACTGGGTTAGACACAGAGAGATTTCTTAATGTCACTGCTACAGGCAGCTACTTCTATACAAGTCCCAACAATAAAACTAAAAAGCAGCGTCCCTACTGATGGCAAAGCAGAAAATTAATTGAAACAATTTATGGTTTTTCTTGTACTTGATAAAGAAGTGGACTGTATACTGCGGTGCATATATAGCATATTGCTAGCAGTAATGTTGCCTGCATAAAAGTCTCAATTACCTTTGGGAAATAGAAAAAATATCAACATTCTCACCTGTAACCACTGAAATAAGACACCGCTTCTTTAAAAATATTGTAAAACTGTCGTGGATTTACGACTGTGTCTCCTTCATTTACATCCCAAAGGCCTGACAGCACCTGAGAGAAAGCTGGTATAGAAAGACAAGGCGCAATGAGAAAATGACAAAAAAAAAAAAAAAAAGGGGCAAGAAGGGGCATGGAGAGAAGAGAGGAACGTACCTTCCATGAGCTTAGCGTCCTCTTTGGAGAACTTCTCATGTCTGTAGGACTTGACAAGGCAGTAGTCCCGTAGGCCACGTGTGTGAGACAAACACTGGACTACTGCATTCAGGAAACACTAAGTCACAAACAAAATGAAGGGAAGGTGAGGCTGTTGAAAAAAATTATACTAGCAATTCTTGAGATATAGCAATTATTTCAAAGCTTTCATCCTGCATCAACACTTACCGTGTTTCCTATGTTTCTAAGGCCAACCCTCCCACTTCCTATAGTGAGCTGCTCTTTCTGTAAAATGAAAAGAAGACAGGAAGCTACTGAGCAGAACTACACACCAAACCAGAACTACAGCCCATTTGTCTTAAAAAGAAAGCATGCACATGTACTGCGTGTGTCCTACCATTTGACCCATGGCTGTGTCTGTACAACATGTTACTGTCTGTCTGTCGTAACCCCGTAATGTCACTGTGTGTAACATTGGTAGGACAAATTTAGCCTTCTTATCTCATTAACATAACAGGAGAGGCTAAAAGGAGGTCAGCCTCGAGCAGTCATCCTATTAGTGACCAAGGAGTGCTGACAGGTGCTTAAACACGTGTGTGTTGATATGTACTCTCCATTAATTCCTTTATACGATTTCTCTGTCTGTGTTTATGTTTGACTCATGAGTGTCAAATCAGATCCACATTAAGAACAAACTTGCAAGACTACCAGACTCGAGGGTTTGAGCATGAATTAAAGGTTTATGCTGTGTTGTGTTGCGCACACCTCATTGTCAGTGACCAGCAGCAGGCCCATCAGTGAGGTGTAGAGGACAGACTGGGAGATGTCAGCCGTCTCTCTCTGGAGGCCCTTCTGAGACACCAGGGTTCGACACAGGGCCTCACAAGACCCCTCCACGTTGACACCACTGGCTCCAGGCATCCTATTTTACTGGCAAACCTCACAAGTGTCTACCAAATGGGATCCTGAGATAGACACAAGAGTTTCCCAAAGAAATGCAAGCCAGGTGGTTTGCACCTCAGACTGTGTAAGATGCACCACCTCAGTTTTTTCACATGCAGGGCCAAAGGTGAGCAAGACGTGGTCGTAGCAAGTAAACTGTCTGACAGAGCGTATTATCCTTGCTTTCCAGGAAAATCACCAGGGACGTCATTCACAACTGAGGGCAGAAGAACGGGATTAATTTGTGAATGAGCATTCCCTTTAAGGTAAATCCTTTTCTTGAATAGATGCAGTTGATCCACTCTGGCTATCTATTCTCTTTCCTAATTACAGCACACAGAGCAGCTCGGAAATATATCTTCTTGAGAGCACATAGTAACAAACAGAACACGGATTTTAATCAAGTGTCCATTGATTAAGCTGTAAAACTAGGCTGAACTTAATTAAAAGAGTCATTTATATGAACTGTAAAACAGAGCATGGAAATCTCACAAACAAGATGTGTTCATGTTGCTAAAGCTATGCTCTTGTTGCCGTTTAGTGGAGGTAAAGGGTAAAATCTTGCAAACAAAGTTAGTTTGCAAATAATGCCTGATGAATACTGCAGCATTAGCAAATAAACAGAGCGGTTTGGACTCACCTGATCACTTGGTCACTCTATCTCTGGACAAACTGTCCCGACCAAACTGTTCCCATCACCTGCTGAGCTGTTAAAAATGCATAAAGGGACGTCTACTGTTTCACTGTGTGTCTGTTGGCTAGAGCTGAAAGTCTACCTCTCTCCCCTGCCCTGTCACCGGTGTCAGAGGGAGAGGGAGAGAAAGGAGAGAGAGAGAGAGGGAGGGAGGATAATCATCTCTAATCTTTTCTCTGGAGATCTTATTGGCTATACTTAGACTTTTCTTTGTGTACTTTTCCAAAAATATTTCAATAAACCTTTAAGTGTCAGTTTATTTAAAAAAAAAAACAAAAAAAAACAACAATAGCAAAAAACATTTTGCATTGCAAATTCACATTCAATATGCCTGTTCCAAAGCTGTACAGTATGCATCAGCACTACCCACAATCCATCAGAAAGAGCAAGGAAAGAAAATGATCCATCTACATGTGTTTTTAAGCACAATTATCTTTCACGAACAGTCCCCTTTTATTTTCTCCAACGTCAATGTACACATCTATAGAGACTCCACAGGCCTCCTGATGATCAGTCCGCAGTCAGCGGCTGGTATGATCGGCCATGTCTGTGTCCGAGCTGAGGCTGAGGTCAGCTATGTGATACAGGGCGGGATCAGGGTGGGGGGAGAACTGCGACTGGCTGGTCTGAGCTGTCCTGTCTCGTGACTGAACGATTGCCTGGCGCAGGCAGGTGATCCACTGCTGCTTGCTGAAGGAGTCGTTGGCCTGCAGGCTGTAAGGGTGAGCTTTGGAGCGCCCTCTGCTGCTCACACGGAAACAGTTCTTCACTAGTACACGAGAGAGACAGAGAGGGGTAAGAGGAAATTGAAAGGAAGCAAAGTTGTGGGTTTCATTTCTCACTTTAACCCCTTCAACCATCACAAACAGGAAAAGGAAAGCATGAACAAAACTGAACTAAAGTACACAGGTCATGAATGCAATGATAAAGTTTGCATGCGTAACTGTAGCGCTGGAAGAATAACTAGCGGATCATTAGAACATCATTCATCCACCAATTTTGATCGTCAAGTAACTGTTGAAGTCATCTGTCAAGGAAAGATGGCAACTATTCGCGAGGTGCAGCTTCTAAACGACTCACTCTTCGTAAGTTAAATATTTGAGGGGTTCGGACAATTGCTCAGACCAAACAAGTCATTTGACAATGTTGAGATGGGCATTTCTGAGTATTAGTTACAGCTTAATCCATTAACTTAAAAAAAACCATTAGTTGCAGCCCTGCAGCATTGTCTTTATAATTTAGCAATGAATACAACATGTATATGGTATGTATGTGTTACCTTTATCATTTCCCCCACTGAAGGCTCCTCTGAAGGTGCCCCCTCCACCAGCCTCCCCATCTGGGATCTCCTCCAGATTTATCGAGGCATTGGGCAGAGGCTGTCTGTACACATTGAACACCTGACCTCCGTCCCTGTCCTCCGTTGGTCTGGTTAGCACCAAAGCCCGCTCAAACAGGAATACATGCAGCCTCTGACAGAGGAGACAGACACACACAAAGTGAGAGATATGGTTTTATGAGAATATTCACCACTATATTCAAACATACATCAGGAAAATCAAAGTAAAATGACCTATCATTTAGATATTATGGTAACATCTCTATGAGGATGAGGATATTTAAAACTGGATTTTTATTTTTTACATATGAACATAGGGGACTTGACCCTCTTCAGTTCCGTTATAAACAAATCAAACAAACCCAGGAAAACCACTGGAAGGTCATTCAATGGAAAATTAGAAGAGTTAAACAAACGACAAAGAGCCGCTACCTGGCCCTTGTTGTTCTTGAGCTCTCCGTGGCAGTAGAGGAAGCGGGACTCCTGGATCTCAGATAGTCTCTGGCTATCTTCCAGGTAGCTGAGACCCCGCCTGTAGAACTGACACTCAGCCTCCCCTGTCTTCTTGTTCACCTCTGCCACGATGCTCTGGATCAGCTCCAGCTGAGCAGAACAAAGTGTCACACAGAGTCAGCAAAATCAAGCGAGGCACTGTGAGGTTGAAATGAGAATTCTGGGCCGGACTAAAATAGGACACAACTCCCACAGTACATTAGAACAAAAAATGTGTGAGAATTGAACCTGTGGTATGTTTATGATGGTGGTAACTTGTTTCAGATGTAAGCCACAGGAAGCGGCAGCCACAGATTCTTCATTGCTAATTACTCGCCCAGCTATGTTCATGGTATTTTCAAGTTACTGATTCCACTTCCCAGATCCCACACAGACAGATGGATTTCATCATTTGGAAAAAATAACAGCAGATTTACTACTCTACTATAAAGCCTACATGTAAAGAATTTAATTTGATATGATACTGAGTGATATTTGACTTGGCACACATAGCTCACATTTTTAGGATTAAATCATTTGTGTGTGTTTTAATCTACAGAGACTGACGGACAAATGTTAGTGTTCATGCTCCATCTGAGGCAGCAGACTCTGTACATATCTACATATCCTCAGTAAAGTGGTGTTGGTTATAGTGATGGAATCGAGTGAACTCTGAACTCTCTGTCTGTGGGTTGACATTTTGTTTGAGCAGTTATCCTGAATAATTTGGTGTATGTACAGTATGTTCATATTCACATGTATACGCATATGTATGTGAAGGCGTAGCACTCCAACTCACAGCATCAGGCAGTGTGTCCTCATCAGGGTGCTCTGGAGGCGTGCACTTCTGTATCTCTTTCAGCAACAGGGGGTATTTGACCAAACGGCTTCGAGGGAGATCCAGGAAGTTCCACAGGTCCAGTTTCCTGCTGAATGAAGACTCCTGACACAGGCGCAGGAAGTGCTCAACTCTCTTCTCATGCTTTTTCTGGTCCAGCAGGGCTTTGGCCCCCACTTGGTTACAGCAGTATGTAACATAGGCCTCCAGGCAAGGGAACTGCAGAGAGGAAAGTGTGTGGGGGTGGAAAAGGAGCAATGAGGCAAGAAATTTGAAGTTAGATAAAATCAGTCTGAACTCTATGACTGTGGTTTTGAGAGGAACATAATAGAGGAAATACGGGAACTGGAGAGAGTGAAGGTGGCTTGTGCCCTTTTCTCTTCTTCTTCTCTCTCCGTGGTGTCAATGGAGATGCTCACCCAGTTCATCAGAGTAGGCCCCACCTCTCCGACTGTCTTCTCTGATCCCCTCAGCCGCTCCAGGCGACCCAGCAGATCTGATATGAAGCAGAATACTTGATCTGTTGAATTCTTATTGACTTTCGATGAACCGAATAAAAGTGTTACCACAGCTCAAAAACAGATAGACACTAAAACATCACACAAAAATGTCACTCATCCAACTTTCTATACCCAAAAAAGAAGTTATATCAGTTGCGTAGTTAATGAATCAACAAATTAATGAATAAATGAATACTCCCCTTAATATATTGTACATCACCATATGGCTTATATATGCAAACTCACAAAAAAACTTGAATTGATGTTAGATGCGGTGCATTGTGTTCTACCATTACCCCATTACCTATTTTTTTTAACCAACCCCTGTTCACCATTTATACGCAATATATAAACATAGTAGTATTATAAGCCAACACAAAGTCTTCTGAGGTGTTTTTACCGATGCTACTCTTAACAACGTTAACTCTTGTTTGCTTGGAATAATTAATTTGTATAGAATTCTGTGAAGAGATAACCACAAATAAGATATATTTCCACTGAAAGTCAACAGTAATAGTGTTTAATTATTGCACAGCCCAACTTGCCTTATACGTGATTAGGAAATGAGGAGGTGTTGCTGCTGCATGGGTGGAGATTGAGATAACAGGAGAGAGCGCAGAGCACTTACCTTCATGGAGAGGAATGAGGGAGTCCAGCGTACCAAAGATCTGTCCGAGTTCACTCTCCGTCATGATGTCCAGCTTCAGCATGGGCTCATAGTACACCTGGCCGCACACACAGGGCAGGAGGACAAAGTGAAGCGAGAACAAAGCAAATTACAGAAGTGTGAGAAGTTGGTGGCGGGGTTACTGGAATGACTGGTCCCAATGGAGAGACGTTCACATATATTCAGTGTATTCTACTCAGGTGGAGGTATTTGGTGGGCAACTACCTTCTTCACCAGGCTGAGGTCCTCAATAAGTTGCTTCTCTCCCTGAGTCAGCTCATAGATCACCTACAGGAAGAGACAAAGCCGTTCTTTTTCAACCAGACAAGTGGAACCATTTGCAAACACCGTCATGTGGATGCAAACACACACTTGCACAAGTGGTAAAATACACAGATGGACTGCATGAGCTTTCACAGCTGATTGTTCAATAAAGGAAGTTGAGCCTCCAGTGCCAGCTCACATCCTCTTTCATAATCCCCGTGTAGAGCTGCATCACAGAAATGAAGCATAGGCTCTAGTCACCCCGCCCATGCTGCAACCACAGCCCCACAGCTTGACCCACATACCCTCAAAAAAAAAAACAAAAAAACACTGCTTTACATTAAATACACAAGCAGAGAATTAGTTCTTGCAAATGAACTAAACATAGCCTGCTGCCTCTTGCACCTCTTGACGTTTGATCTCCTTTGCAGTGAGGTCATGACTCTCCACAGTGTCACTCCAGCATTGGCTGTTACGCCGGCGTGGAAACGACGAGGCCTTTGTGCGGGAGCGCAGGGGAGCCGGGGGCAAAGGTCGAGCCTCTGTGCGAAAACTAATGGACCGCTGTGAAAAGAGCAGAGTGGATGAGTGTCTGCACGCACAAGTCATTCGTTGTTAATTTTGTATGGCAACAGGATTTTGTGTATTGTTACCGAAATGGACTGTCCGATGCGTTTCAGGGCAGGGGTCTTCACTGGGGTTATGACACCTGTCAGGCTGTTGGACTTTGCCACAGGTTTGACCCTTTTATTACTGGGCTCCTAAAATGAAATCATGATTAAAACTCACTTTGATATGTGTAAAAAAAAAAAATGCTCCACGAGCATATCAAGGTGGATCATTCATCAAACTACTGCTGGCTGTGCATTAGAAGACTTAACAACTGAACACACATCTGGCACCTGAAAAGGAAGAGCACCTCACCTCTGACTCCTTCATGTGGTCGGACATCATTTCACCCTCCTCGTCTTCCTCTTCATCCTGTTAAAACAGAACCGAGTGACAAGAGGTGAACTTGAGAAAGACCTGAGGGGGTTCAGGAAAATGGAAACAGAGAGATTTTGAAAGGGGTGAGATACTATAGGGTGCAGATCTCTCATTTCCTGTGTGACTCTTTCAAAGAGGAAGGAGGTTGAAACTATGCCTCTGTAGTAAAATACAAGATGTCTGCCTGTTTTTTTTTTTTTTTTTTTTTTCCACACAAACCACATCAGCTGTATATTCAGTGTAGTAACACCATTAGATGTATTGAATTATCTCAGGTTAAAAAAAAAAAAAAAAAAAAAAAAAAAAAAAAATTCAGCTGTGCAGGATAACACGCAATAAAGATGAAAGCAGAACAGGAAAACTTGAAAAGTGGAAAATGGCTGTGGCTGAAATGTGGCAGGATGTGATATTGACAAGATTTAAAGGTTTGTTGATTCAGTGAGGGTCTCTGGCTGCGCAGCTGAACATCATGTTCGTAACTCTCTTGATGCTGAGCTCTGTGCTCAGCATTGTGGTCACAAAGGTAAGGTTGACTAACTTCCGCTAGTTACAGAGAGACACAAGAAGATGAACAAGAGGCACTGCAACACAGTTTACTGTCAGACATCATGCTCACCTCTGTGATTCTGATCACAGGTTCAGGGGCCGGGTCTTGTTTCCTCTTCTTCTAAAATTCGAAAATTTAACATAAAGGTGAGTTTCTTGGTTTTTAGGATCATGGCCTGATAAGTTTCAGACAGGAGAAAGGAGGTGAAATATAATAAGACAGATGGTGTCACGTACCCCAGCATGGTCACAGAGGAGGGAGTGTGTCTCTCCGGGTGCTGCTGACCTGAAAAGGACAAAACTGTTAATGGGCACAAAGCAAACATCCATACACACAGTTCTATTATTTTACTTGAGATAAATGTATATAAAAAAAAAAAAGAAAAGATGTAAGTAGCTTCATGGCATCATAGTAGTGTATGTCTAAAGGACTAATTTGTCAAAATTTTCTGTTATAGTTAGATAATATTTAAAATGATAAAAAAAAGTACAGTGATTATTGAAGGTTAAGATTTTGATCTGGTCATTTTTAAAGGGTACGGGATAGTAATATCCAACAGTTGAGTTTTGGCACCATGATGTCAGATGTATACCAACTTTAAATAACATTAATAGCTCCTACACAGTAAAGTATATTATGTTGTATGGTCAGTTCTCAGCACTATTACAGAGTATATGGCACCCAAGGTGGAAACATTTGTTAACAAGTAAAAGGTAACATACCAGGAAGTCCTTGTTTCACCAGTCCCCTCCACTTCCATCTTTTTTTTCTCCTCAATGCATCGTCACAGAATCAGTTATCAATTATGACCCAGTCTCAAAATGAGAAACATTGAAATAATCCAAATTTACACAGGTCTTTTTTCTGTTCCAGTAACGCAGAGTGACTTGTTTGCAGGGAGCTCGTCAGAGTTCCGTGCACTTCTTCCTCATCTCAGACCCGACCACATCCTTTAGCATTGCACATACTCATGTATCCGCTCTTCACAGGGAGGAGGGTTCAAAACTCTACTTCAACCTTATCACTCAAACCTCTCAACTGGATAATGGAACTTTAACACCACTTTGCAGACCAGAGGAATGTGATTGAATATGTTTAAAAGCAGTATGAGAAATAAGAGGAAGTGACAGCAGTTTTGTAACTAGTTAACTATTCAACACATCCTTTTGAATAAACTAAATTAACTACAGGTACATTTGCATGAAGCTAGGATAGATCATTTTTTGCACCCTGTTAAAAATCCTCTGACTGGGGTTTTTCATTCTAAGATCATCAGTAGGTGTTTAGCTGATTCAGGCTGAGCTTCCCGGATATGTGTTATTATGAAACTTCTGAAGAGTCTCAAGCAGGTCAGACAGGAAAAACACACGTATATCTGACATGTTCTAATTCTGTTTGATTACAATGCCAGAACCACATAGGAAAGATTCAATTTGATATATAGTTTTTGTTGGGCTGTTTTGGCAAAAATAGGTCAAAGAACCACACAAATTCAGAAATGTTTTTACATGTTTATTCACTATCACACTAAGTGCTCGCATTTCAAGATACATCTCGTTGCCTTGCTCTTACACTGTAATGTCATTTGGAGTTAACAAAGTAGAAAGAAGACAGTTTATGATCTACAAGGTTGTGTGCCAAAACTTTGTCCACTTCCTTACCCCCACCCATCCCAACAAAATAATTGAAAAATAACAAGACACATGAAATATAAAGAGAATAAAGAGAAAACTGATGTCATGTGCAAGAGCCCCTCCAAAGTCACAGAGTGCTGGATTAGGTGTGTGCGTAGGGGCGCTTCAAACCAGCAACGGTTCCTCTCCCACCGGTGTGAGATTATTTTCCAGTCCGGAGAGGCTGCTGACTCAGGTTAAAACTGTGTCTTCAGGCGCTTCTACAGTTTCAAATTCAGTTTCTCAGGTAGAATTAAGGGCAGTGATATGACCTTGTGGCAAAATGGATTCTTAATATTATGTGTCACTACTTTGGGGAATCTTAGCTGAATTTCTTTTAATTAATGAGGTGCAGCTTTGAAAAAAAACAACAAAAAACAACCAAAACAACAACATTGTGGGACCAGGTCTACAAGACAGGGGTTGGAGGAGGGAAGAGAGCAAGTAGAGTGGAGGGGACAGTTGGCTGGATTAAAAAAAAATCCCTCCTTTAGTGCTGAAGGCTAGTAAGAGTGTGAGGATATTTCAGAGGGACACTAGTTGGGCTATGGAGTGCCAGAAAACTAAGGCTTAGAATTAAACTGAGCAGAGGGAGATTCTGCTGCAGAGAAACATCAGGAGGTCCAGTATACATGCTCCCTACCTCCAATGACACCCCTGTTCCCACAGCTGAGCACCAACTGGATCCCTAACACACATACAGGATTCCTTAAGTCAGCTTACTGGGGCTATGTACACTCAGGCACAGGTTTACACAAACCACAGGCCTAAAAAAAACTGATTGATCCAATAAAGCCGACTTGGATCAACCCACCCACCCCCGATCCCCACCTCAACTCCTCACTTAGAACACCCAACCCCTGTCTCCCCCCTGCATCCCCCACCCTCCTGTGGGTGGGTTCGATGTGGAGCTCAGCGGATGGTGTATCTGACATAGGGCACTTCCACATCTTCGTCTGACAGGTCATTACAGCATAGCTCAAACACCAGGGCTTTCACATGCTTGCCGAGCTTCTTTTTGGACACCTTAGTCACAATCTCTGTCATCCTAGAGGACAAAGAAGAATACAATTATGGCCATGGCTAACACAGTCAATCACATTTTATGCGTCTCAAGAAAGTAGACTACTTACGGCAGGTCCAGTCTCTCTTTGAGTTTGGCAGCAGGCATGAAGAAGGAATAGAGCATGGACACTCCCTGAGAAAGCATGGTGATCTCCAACTTATGCTCATTCTAATGACCAAAAAAAAGAAAGATGGTATTTTGTTAATTGTAGGCCAGAAGCCATATGGTGGCAAACTGAAGAGATGAGTTGATGAGAACATACTTTAAAGTAGTCCAAGAACTGTCGGAGTGTCATCTCCTCCCCATTGGACTGCAAACCTGCGACCTCAAAGCGATCCCACAGCGTCCAATCAATTTCATAGTACTGCAAAAATAATGAGGAATGGGGATTATGAGAGTCTTGCAGAAAGATCTCACAAAGAATGATGCATTTTCAAACAGCTGTCATTGATTGCTGTTCTCTGCTGAAATGAAACAAATTAGCAGAGCAGAAGAAATAAAAAAAGAACACTTCTGAAAATGTTATTTATTCTCCTCAGCACACACTGATCTCATCAGCGTGAGAAGGTGAGTTGAACTCACTTACACCCAGGCAGACAAACTGTATCCGCCTGGTGCATCAGTATTAGCATGGCTGGATCATCATTGGAGCTCACATCATCAAATGACTTATGTATGGTCAACCTCATAGAGATGCCACTTGACAACTTGTTGAGAGTTCATAGGAAAATATTGGGGACACATTATACAGTCCATCCCAACTGATATCTAAACAGCTCAAAAAAAAAAAAAAAAAAGCAGCCACCTACCTTGTGTTTGGGAGCAGCTATGGGTTCAGAGAAGGCAAAGAAAGGCAGGGCCAAGTTCATGAAGCCATTTTTGTATGACTCCAGCTTCTTGTGACCTTGGACAATCTTGATAAGCTCCAGGCACACCAGACCCACCACTGCAGCTGTGGTAGTGGCGATTGCCGGAATGATCTTGCCAGCTATCAGTTTGCTCTGGATTGGATGGTGATGAATACAAGTGCAGTGTAGAAAAGAAAGAATAACTTAAATTATGTCAAGAGTTAAATTGCAGTAAAAGAAAATATCAGTAAAACATGTCATAAAATATATAAGCTTTTTTTTAATGGCTTCAAATAATTCTTGACATTTTTGTTTTTAAAACCCAAAGAGAATGGCAGGTCTAAAACATGATCATGAATGTGCCCCACCTTGTGTCTGTCTGTAGGGGGAATGTCGTAGTTCTCTGCTCTCAGGTTGGATGCTGCCACAATGAAGTCCATGTGGAAGTTGGTGTCATCATCCTGTCAACACAGGGACCATCATGAACTGAGGACTAACTGCAGAGTTGAGACGATTACAGATAAATTCAGATATTTATAGGACGAAAGATGGTGTACCTTCTCAAAATCAATGGGGTTGAGTCTCAAATGGGAAGACTCAGCGGAAGGCAGCTGGACCTTCAGCTCCTCCAGTCTGGAGTCATCTATAGACCAAGAGATCTGTGGTTAATTTTTTCTCAATGCATCCATGATAAACCAGACTATGACTTGTGTAAACTACCACCACCAACGAATGATCTACATGAACAAGTCTTTGGCTGAAAATATGACATCTACTAAAACATGTTTTTGGGACCTTGAATGTTTTGTTGAACATGTAGAGATGTGTGCCTTACCAACAGAGGAATTGCTATTCTGCAGCTCCTGATCAGAGACATGGATTTTAACCCCTGAACGAGGGGTAAAGGGTGGCACCTTGACCTCCTGCAAAATCTTGACCACACCTGCACGATCAGTGCTGCCTTGCACGCCGTATGTCTGAGCAAACAGGTTGGCTGCTGCCACAATATAATCCATGTGCAGCTCCTACAAGGTGAAGCAGCTCTGTTATTCCCTTGTAATAATAAAGTACTAGTTAAAAGCTAGATAATGCTACAAGAAGGTGCTCATAACACATAATGAATGGATACTTACATTGCTAGTGCTGAATTCTAGGGGGTGAGGACATCTCTTTGGACCAGACCAGAAGGGGGCACCAGAGCTGGTGAGCTGAAAGGAAGATCATAAATTTATGCCATAGAGGAACTAAAATGCAAAACCTTAAAGCTAGGGCTTTTGGGGCATTGTATGCCCTTTTTAGACACACAATAGTAGAGAAACAGGAAATGGGGGGACGCGATTCCACATGCAAACTGGTTGTGGTTCACGGTCGGCACTTTAACCTCTAGGCAACCAAGGTTTCCCCTATTACTCATTACATTTAAAGCATCTCAAAAATAACACAGAATCCGACTCAAATCAACCAAAGTTTAAAATGTTTATGCATTTCTTGCTGTTCCTATCATAAATTTATCATCTCTACATTCCCTTTCAGAGGCGCTGATACAACCCCAGATCGAATAGTCATCAAGATGTTATATGTGTGAACAAAATTTTGATAAATCGAAACTGAGAAAACAAATCTTATGAGTAGATCCATATCAATATGGGGGAAAACTCCAAACCTGACAGCAAGCATTTCATGAAGACTGATATTCACTATGGAGTGAGCTCAGTGTGTACCTGATCTGGGGGGAAGTTGTGCAGTAGCTGGCGGATGTTGTTGCTGTATTGGCACTGCCAGTGGTTGCGTGCCCAGGCTACACAGTCGGCCCAGCTGTGGGGGCGGTCTGTGACAAGACTCTTGTGAACAGCCTCCAGCACCTCAATGGGCTGAGCTCCGGGAAGCTTCAGAGTACGCTCCATGAACTTAGGATCTCTGCAAGAACAATGATCATAAACCTCATAAGCTGGTGACCACTAAGTGAAGAGCTGTTATTCTCTGTTCATCTGTTGTGTGGCTGGCAGGGTCAGTTGGAGAATTGTTTTAAATGTAGGATTCTGTTTCTTCAAGTTTTAAATAGAGTCCACAGTACCACAAAAAGCAACAGCAGTCTAGTATCAAACCCTAAGAACTACGGGGACTGTTATGAGCCGTTTAACAAGTCAATGTACAGTCAGTTTAGTTAACTGAAGTGATGCAATATGGTCACTTCAGGATGACGAAGAAGGCCACTCACGTGAGGTACTGCATGGCATTCTCTGGTGGTTGTTTGAATAGTCCCTCAAACTCATCACGGGCCCACTGAACAAAGGAAGATATTGATAACAGATCAATAATACACTCAATTCAGCAAACCAGAAGCACAATGTGCATGTGTGAAACAAAGCGCAAAGCAGTGGCATTGTCTAGAGGTGGAAAATAAAAAACATGTCTTGTTTCTCCATTTAATCATATTGTAACAATTCTCAGTGATTTTATCAAAAGCTGTCAGAGCATAACATCTTCAATAATCAGACATTAAACGTGCTCTGTGAAAACACTAAAGAATTCATTTGACTGAATTGTGTGAAAGCAAGTTTATCTTAACATGAGTTTGACTTTATATATATTAATCAAAAGAGAACGCCATCATAATAATTCCAATTTTAAAAATTACTCCTCTGTGTGGTGATGTGCATATGTGCGTCCTCTGACCTGCAGTGTGTGTTCAATGGCATTTGGGAAGTTCTTCAGGGTACAGATGGGGATGGACTTCTCTGGTGGGTCTTGGCTGGAGCTGTATGACTCTGTGAGGAAGGGGATCACAACCTGGACATTTCCTTTGGTACCCAGAGTACCAGACTCCAGTAAGGGTTTACGGTAGTACACGCACCTCCGATCCATGTACATACCTGCGCAGTTGGCAAAAACACAAGGCAGAGGACACAGCTCAAATACAGAGGGAGTGGAAAAGAAATATATGGTTTTAAAATATTGAGATTCTAAATCTGACTTTCTCGCAAGTAAACACACTGCTGTTAAAAATATTTAAAATAACTGAAAGTGTGTCTTACGTGCATCAACATTGTCCAGTGCATTTGCCACTCCATCAAGGCTTTCGAAGAAGTCGTCGTCGTAGATCCTCTCTGTGTCGGGGCCCACTCTATTCTGGTGACCTGTGATCCTGATGGAGGGGTTCATTTGCTTCACTGCCTCCGCTGCTGTATCGCTCTTCATTTTCTGTCATTACACATGCACACAAATCATATTAGCAGCGACCTTTTCACTTTCCAATCAAATACACTACCACCAACACCAGAATTGCCACTGAGTAGTGGTAAATACAGTTGTCATGCTTGTTGATTATTTGACTGATTTTCAAAAGAACTCCATTATTGACACAAAAAACATTCCATTTCTGTGCATGATGTACATGTTTCAACAATAATTATTGCCTACAGCATATGTCTGTCAGTTACGGATTCCTCCAACCACATTTTCTAAGGTAACTTAATGCCAGCCTTAAAGTAAGGTAAACAATGTAATGTAACAATAACGGTGTTCCAGTACCAATCTGTACCTTGAAAGGTCACTGCATTTCATTTATCACCACAACAAATAACCAATACTTTAATACATCTAGACTGAGCTATTACAGCCCCAGGCATTCCATTTCCTCCCTCTAATGTTGTACCATCAAACATGAACAGCAGTTACATTAAGTGCACTCATGAACAGTTGCAATGAACAGGAGATCCATATGTAGAACTGCTTGGAAATATCAAATTCAATCAATACATGGCCAACTGGTGTTCACTACTTCTTTATATCCACTAACAGACAGGGCTGATACTGACCGTAACGTCCGAGGGTCTGAAGAGGAACTGTCTGTTGAGATTGGACTTCTCTATGGTGTCCATGTCTGTCACAATGACTTCACCCTCTCCACCAGCCAGTCCAATCATGGCAAAGTTTTTCAACAGCTCACAGCCAATGGCACCAGCTCCAACCTGGAATGATAATGCATTACTCTGAGTAAAGCTATCAAAGTTGTGATCTATGTTAAGACATCATTTAACAAACACTATTTACCCTGCTCTGTGGAGAAATCTGGTATTCTACAATATGTTACTCTGACAGAGAAATGCTGGTATTATTCTGTTTTTATTATAGTGAACAGATCCCATGAACACGCAAAAGTCCACAGTATTTAGGTACTTGGTTAAACAAAATGATGAAAGGTAAAAATAAAGACAACTATGGACATTGTCGTGACTTACTTTCACACTGAGATGGGAGACAACGCACTGTAGGTACATTTTAATCAAGGACTTTAACATGTGCTGGTCAGCCTCTCTAGACTTTCCAAGTCTTATTTCTCAAGTTTAAGAACTAGTTCATTCAAAAATACAAACAATTGAGATCTACAGACAACCACACTCCAATACACCCACTGACTACAATTAAAAACAGGTTGCCAGAGTAAGCAAAAAAAAATCCCTGCATGCCCAGATATAATGTATCTTCAGTGTTCAAAACCACTGTGAGAGAAATATGATAAAAAAGTAATGTACTAAAATATCTGATTCCTGTAGTTTTTAGCAAATGTAACAGTGAATTGTTGCGAAGGTGAAGGTCCATTTTTATCTACAGATATGGCATCTTGTTCAATCACTTCATTGCTGGTTTTGTTTTTTTCATGGGATTTGTTGACAATAAGAATATAGAATATCACCAGACTTTAAATCTCCCTTAGCAACAGGATGCCAGAGGAAGTGTTGGAAAGTTTTCCATTGGCCGACTCACCAGGAAGTAGCGCTGTTTGCCAAGCATATCCTGCAGCTTGGTGCCAAACACTGCAATCTGCCCATCGTATCGACAGTTCCTCTGGGAGAAAAGGACAGAGGCAGAAAAACAGGTTTAACACCATCATTTGTCACCCTCATGCGCATCCATTTCCATTAAATGTTTGTGATTTGCTATGAACACCTACAGGGGCACACTCTTCCTCTGTGAGCACCTCTCCTTCCTCTTCGGCCAGGCACTCGAGGGCATCAAAGTACAGCCACTGCATTATTGGCATAAATTTTCCTGTACATGCCTAAAAAAAAAAAAAAAAAAAAAAAAAAAACAATGTAAAGATATAAAGAAGCTTTTGTGACAGCCAATGAATTTTGATTAGATTTGAGCAAGTTGGTGCAGTACATGTCTAATCACAGATAACAGTGAAGCTACACAAAGCCTGATAACCTACTCCCTCTAGTTACACAACAGTTTACCCACAGAAGACTGATAACATTCAAAAATAAAAACACATCACTACAGTAGGTATTGTTAGGACTAGGCTATTGGCTTCCATTTGCACACAACACTGACCTTCATCACTTCCTGTGCAGCCAGACCCCCAATGAAGGCATTGACAGGGGCCAGATCACCAGAAGCAACATATGACATCTTTTTAATAAGAGCTTCATCCAACTGCTCCACTTTGGCGGAACCTGTCTGGGCAGAGTTCACCTCCTTGGCCAATGTCAATAGCTCTTCACCATCAGCCTGGAAAACACATAGCTCAGCATGTTGAACATGTCACTTAATACTTGACAAAATTCACTGACTTGGACTTAAAGATGTTAAATTGAATTTTGCAAACTATGTGATGCCTAATTTTTCATGCTTAATGCTTGAATGTAATAGGTATTATCAGAACCTGGAGCAAGGATGGGATGGGGTGGGGTGGTGGTGGTGGTTTGGGGGGGGGGGGGGGGGGGGGGGGGGGGGGGACTGTGATATTCCCATTAATATTTCCACTGTCATGAGTGATATTTACCTGGTTCCAAGGTGTAGGAAGGTGGTTGTGTTTCTTCTGGAAGGCATGGATAGCCTGGAAGCCCACATGCAGCTGCCCTGGCCGCTCAAACTTGGCAAAGTCTGTCATCATGAAATCTGGCTCAGCCATGGAGGAAGAGATGGATTTCTACACAGGAAAGACATGTGAGATAGCGAGGAGTGAGTTGGACTCTACATATAATTTTCCACTGGTCAACAACTGCAGATAATGTAGGTTCACAAGTATAGTATTGGCAATAATGGGAAAACAAGATCCTAAAATGCAAACAGAGGTTCATACTGCAAAAAAATTATAACGAAAAAATAAAAAAGTATTTTAGTACATTTACTGTGAAGCAAGCATAACATTACTTAGTGAGGAAAATGGCAACAGATGTCACTTACAAAAGCGATCTTCTTGGGCATCTTGACCTGGGAAACAATTCCTCCTCTTACATAATCTGTGAAGCCAGCTGTGTCACAGATGCTGAAGGTGTAGGGACCTGAACAGAGAAAGCAAGCCATGACAGTTTGTAACAGTCATAATCAGAACAAACAAATTGTCTTTTATCATAAATGGAAACCAGTCTTACCCAGAACTTTGATTTCCACTGGCTGGCAGCCATTGAGCTCTGTCATACCCTGAACCTCTGTGAATGTGACATAGTCTCCACTCTCAAAGCCGTGACGAGCCTCATCCAGGCATGTCACCACCCCTGGATTGTCCTGGAGAAACAAAAAATGAGCGACTTTTGAGTGCAAATCAAAGCTGTCTTGAAACTTGACCTTACTCCTAAAAAGCAACCGCTTTGAAAAACATTTCTGGCCAGACATAAGGACTAACCTTGGTGATCATGGAAATCATGGCACTCAGTGGCTGCTCTCCATTGGTGTCGTACACTATCATCTCTTCGCCAAAGTCACAGAAAAGCTGGCTACAAAACAGAACACATAATGCACATAAATGTTAGACACTGACAGACAGAAGTGTGTATACATTCAATGAGAACCATAAAACAAAGGGTCAGAATCTTACCCAAACAGACCACGTGTGTCTGCAATGATCAGCTTGATTCCTTTACTGTGGCAGAGCTCCCCCACCTGCTGCTGCTCATCCAGAGTTGAGTTAGTCAGCACTATCACCTAGGTTGCAAAGAGTTAGATTTATCACAAACTTTTCTTTCCTTTATGAATGCTGACATGAATGGTGTACAGGCTTCTAACGAAGTTATACCTGGAACTTGGTCAGGTAGTCTTCAGTGAGTGCCCCAGTGTAGGCGGTCACAGGAACGTAGTTATTGAGTTCAGCCAAACGGGGCTGGCTCACCTCTGCCCTGTTTTTCCCCAGATCCTCCTCTCGGAGGTAAAACTGATCACACAAAAAAACATAAAATGTCAAGGAAGAATTGATACCAAATCAGTAAAGCAATAAATGCCAATACTGGTGAATGAGTGCTAAGTATAGCAGTACACAAAAAGTTGTCATGCAGGTCACTTGCAATTATTAGTAATAATTAACTGTACTGAGATTCATAATGGGCAATCAGAGAGAGTTGGAGGTGACAGACAGTTGGCTTGTTCACAGTTCTGCCACACCACACTAATTATGCTAACCATGTCTGTGCACAATTATGACATTGTAGAAGAAAATGTGAATGTGACACTGTCCGGTTTATCCAGCTAAACACATTAGCTTAGAGTGGAGGAAAGGCCAAATCAGGGAGAACAGAGGGGATTTTAAATATAACCAAGAGTAGACCAGGTCTGAGACTCAGTGGTCTATTAAAGGCCAATTCCTATATAAGATGGCTGATAAGTGACAGAAATATATATATAGGCTATTTAATTCAGCTTGAATGAGAAAAAGGACACTAGGACAGATGCCAGTGCCTAAAATAGAAAAATTTGAAAGCACAAGGTTAAACTCAGATTGGATGATCACAGATACAGCTGACACACAGCTCTAATAACAATCATACACTTCTGTAAGGTCACAAAAAAAGGGAAGTCTTCGCTGAGCATCCTGAATGAACACCTGAGCAGTCTATTCACATATTTATCTGCCTGGCCTTAAATAGACAGAATTTAGGGTCTAAGGCTGACTAAAACAATATCTGCACTGTAATGATGTTCTAAAACAGGCTTGAGCTCCACTATGATTATGACCCAGGGAGAGGCCACCCACTGGTAAATCTGGGTCAGCCCATAGCTAACAAGGGTGGGGGTGGCGGTAGCACTCTTTTTGGATAGCAACAATACAACACAGCGAGTGACTCATAACAGATAGAGGCACACTGCAATTTGGAATTAGGCTCATAGACACCGAATGAATCACTAAGTACAATAATTGAGTGAACCAATGGCTGAATTAAAAAATGAATTAATCACTGCACTAATGCAAAATGAGAATACACACGAATGCTTCCCACCTGAGAGGAGAGGTCTCTCCATTCTGCAACTCCTTGGTCATGTACAGTGACACTTCTAACTCCTCCCAGGATGACATTCTTGGCAATCTCCACTCCAAGACCTCTCATTCCAGAGATAAGGACATTGGAGTTCTGCATGCGCTTCATTGCGTCATGGCCCAACACGTAACTAGAGAAGGAGAGAAAGTACCATCAGCACAACTCTGTATTGTTAACAACTAGTCCAATAATAAATGCTGAAAGTTTTCCGTGTTTAAGACAAGACTTCTATGGAGATAAGACTTACAGTTGTCTGGAGTACAGGCCTTCATCGATCTCAGCATCATTGCCATTCTTAGCCATGCCCTAAGGAGAGACAGGAGGTGAAATTCATTTATGTTACAAGTTCTACACAAAAGTATGCAGTGTACATGTTAGCACTCACGTTGGCAGGTGTGTGGGACAGATCAGTTCTGACAGAGTTAGAGGAGGAGCAGTGGGATCCCGTCTTCGTCTCTGATCCTGACAAGCGACGCTTCTTGGACAGCGGCGAGCTGGACATCTGTTCAACAACGAATACCATTAGAACAACCAGCTAATCAAAGTCACTTCAAATTTCTTCTTTACTAATTTTAAATTAATTCATTTCAAGCGGATAACATGAAAGAATTTAAAATTTGACAGTTTCAACAATTAAATGTCAAGCAGAAAAGGCAGCCCAGTGTCCACATGCATAAATTTCCTAAAGGGTGTCAAAAGACATTAGATGCAAATGCATGAGAAATATATAATTCATTGCCCTGGCTCCATTAAGATGAGGATCCAAGCTAAACGCTACCTAATCTCCTTCATGTTGAAGAGAGGATTTCTAGTCTAGAGAGCAGCTGGGCTGGCTGCATGCCAAACACAAATCTGTTAGAAACCAAAATGAGCCTGGGAAGAGACATGAATAACAGCAGTATCAGTCCTTTTCATGCTCAGAGACAGCGCTGGCTTGTTTATGTACTTCTATTGTTTATTATACCAGTTTTTAAAGGACCACCAACATTGTTTCAAAAAAACAGCTGAATCATTAAAACTTCACTGCGGTAAAGTGAACAACACACACATTGACTCGCAGGTGTGGACACAAGGAGAAACTACCCTCAGTTGTGAATACATGTAGAGGACGCGTTTATTAGCGATAATAATCTTTTAAAAAATAACATCCAAATATAGCGTGGTTAGCGCAATTTTCCAGACAAACCCTGTCACCTCTGTAAGTAAAATAGGCCGCAGTATCTGGAACACATCCCCACCGCACGACGAACATGATCGGCCACAATTTCCGCATCCAATGCAGCTAACTTCCCTGCGCTCCAACCGTCGAACTTCACCGTTTTTAAACCTCCCTGCAACTTCACATGATACACGGAGCTGAGCCAACTCCTTCACAAATAACGTTGCAACCAGCAAAAGCAAAATTTACATTTTTTTTGTTAACTGTCGCTGTTCGTCAAAAACGAAAATGAAGGCATCCGGCATGATACAGCAAAGCACCGAGCCCCCCGGTTGGTAGTATTATTGCTAGTTCCCTTGCTCACCCTAACACATACCGTTAGCTGGTTACAAACCATTTCATCACTCTCAGCGTTTAAGAAGGGTGCATCAAATGTCAGCTAACAACACTAAGAGGAAACCGATTAGGTAGGTTGCCACTAATCAGTTAAGTGATTTGGCAGGTGGACAGAGTCGGAACATTAATAACTTAGAGGCAAGAAAACACCACTGTCAGCCTGCCCATTAGCCGCTCGGCCTAGGCCTGCATTACCCCCAGTGCGGAACACAACTTTACAAGCTAGCAGCTGTAGCTATAGTGCAACCTGCTCGCAAATAATAGCAACGGGTTGATTTTGACAGCTAGCTTCCACAGCTCCTATAATGATATCGTTTCATGTTTCAGCGCCTAACAAAAGACAAACCCTAACTTTATCGCTCAACATAAGCATTTTTTTTTTCCGAATGAAAGACTAGCCATTACACTCGTGCCCCATTGATTTCTCTTTTCTTACCAATAATGCTTCTCGGTCCCTTCCCAATGCGAACCCGCTCCTCTCCCGCAGTGTCTAGATGTCAGTAATAAGGATGACTGTAAATTCGACGATTTGTACAAAGAAAAGAAACGCGATGCGGGATTAGGGTGGTCTGTATTATATTGTCGAGTCACTATGTCGTTGAGCTAAGAGTCTCTCCTATGTAATTGCGTTGCTGGCTTTGCCACTGCAGACGGGAACAAAACCAAAATGGCAGATGGAGAGAAAGGGGCGGAGGAGGTGTGACGCATGAGCTGAAATATTCAACAGGAAAGGGCGGCTGGGAGCACGCTGCTCAGCCAGGCGCTCAGCTCATTGGTTAGTTAGCTGAAGCCAACGCGCACTCATCCCGCCCCTGCTACCAGAAGATGCATGCCATGTACATAACTGTACAATGAACTGCAGGACCTTAAGAAATACATATAAGAAACATCTTGCAAATTCTCCTAAAGCAACGCAGAGCATGTTTGATGTAAGTGCACGGAAGCAAAGTTCAAAGTGCCGACTACTTAGTTATCTTTTCAAAGTAAAGACCCGTCTGCCAGTGCTGAATGAAATGCATCAGTAACAGCATCTTTGTTTCAGAGAGAAGTCGTTCCGTCTCCATATGATAATTGAGACAGGTACAACAGATAGTTTATTTGCTAGCTATAGTGATGCTGACCGTCTGGGCCCTCAGTCACATTGAGGTTAGGGGTGAGCATTCCTTACAGAGGAGGAGTATTGGGGGAGGGGGTGCCTGGCAAGTGACAAAGGCCCAGGAAGAGAGTGGGCCGCATATTCTCGGGTACACATGTCGAGGGGATCCCCATTCTCTTCTTCGTACTGCACCAATGATAAAAACACCATTTTCCGCCAGTTTGTCGGAACTGAAACGTACGAATATCACCAATGACACGCTAACAGGCTGTCCAACTTGGCAAGCTATAAAGAGACTCTAACCAATAATACGTTATTGTCGATTTTCGTGATACCGTAACGTTAACCCAACAAAACACATCACTCGAGATGAAATATTGCCAGCAGGTTCTAGGTTGCGTGATGCAAGTTAGCTAGTCTCTGCCTCTCAACATAGCGTCCATCTACTGTTTGTAGCCAATTAGCTTTCCAGCTACAGTTCACATTAATTATCACTGAATATTAACACAGCATTCTCTTGCACACAAAGTGAGCAAATGCTAACTTAACGGTTACGTGACAGTGGCTTGGTAGCTACGGTTAGCTGAGACGGGGACCTGAAATGGTTCAGATAGCCGACGGCGACTAACGTTAACGACTACCAATAACGCAGATCAAACGACTGCGTAGTTGTTAGCTTGTATGCAGCTAGCTTTCAAGCTATCTAGCCACCCAACCACTTTTTCCTTCTAGTGCCGCTATGTTAGCTAACTAGCTAACGTTAGCCAACTAGCTGGGGCTAACATTACCAAGACGAGAGCTTACACAAGTGTGCAGAACTTACCACATCCGATATTACTCGGCCTGATCTGTAGTATTAAAAATCGGCTTGTATTTAAGCAAGAAACCTAACAAACAACGTGTCAATTCAACAGTGCCGTTGACTGCAAACTGAAAAGTGTGTCAGGGTGGCGGGCTCTGTGTGAGTTTTTCCGCTGGACGGCTGCCTGCCCGGCTGTTCCCGAACCGTTTCCCCTCACTCTATTTCAGTTGAAAGCAAAGCAAAGCAGCAACATGTGCACGTTACAGGAACAACCATCATTCCGGTCGAGAGGGTTTACCGAAAAGTGAACTCGATTAATTTATCCAAAGTACATTTCGTTATTCATCTATAATATTCAACAACACCACAGATAAGTTAAAATGTATTGAAATGCACGCTGCTATATGATTTAATCGCGTGCTGGCTGTTCATAACTATGACCATTATTTTCACCCCCGTGCCCTTTACAAGTATAGACTAATCCGAAGTTCACGCAAGACCAGATGGGACTTGTAGGCACGACGTAATATTAGAGTACCTCGTTTCAGCACCAGCACTGAAAAAGCATAGATAGTAAATCCGTGTATAGTTTTAAACTGTTATCATCTCAGGTGGAAAAACGTGACTTTTAAACTCTATCTTAATTTTTTACTTTTATTGAAAGACTTGCAAACAGATCACAGTTTACAAAGGGACAGAATAGTGGATGTTTAGACTTTATTGAGGAGAAAAGCACAGAATCTGGTATTACATAGATCAAAAAGCAGAATGAAATTCAGAAAGACTTTTTTTTTTTTTTTTTTTTTTTTACACAATATAAAGGAGCAAATATAGACAGTACTGTCCATTTAACAGTACCAAATAGATGTGTTGACAAAATAAACTTTTGGGGCAAGATTTTTGGAGAACTTTGGAAATAGAACAGGAAGTGTGAGTGTGTGTATGTTTGAGTGGGTGGTTGGGTGGGTGGGTGCCAGTGTGTATGTGTTATTGAAAAGCTTTTTTACAATATCTTGCATCTAGACATTTTCCCCAGCTCAGTGACAGTTTGAGATTAAGTACACTATTTGATAATCCAAATCTCAATCTCCAGCAGCCAATGGAAAATCTTAATCAGTTCAGTTTCACATACTTCTGTACAATTATGTGACTGCAAGCTCATGATTTTGCAGCCACACTAAACAAGGATTAGCTACATAAATAAAAAGGAATAAAATAATAATGGAATGGGATGAGCTGATTTGAAAAAAAGTAAATGTCCATTTGGATATGAGGAAGTTCACAACATGTGAATAGAGCAAGAACTAGGAACCCAGTTTCTTGTATGTATTTACAGTTTGTAGGGAATAATGCAAATCAAAACAGTTCCTCAGTTGAGAACTCTCACTGTTAGCTGAGAATTGTACCACACTGTTTTTACTTGTGTACATTTGTAATTTTGCACTTAGACTTCAGTAAGAGGTGGTTGTGTGGTGAGCATTCATGCATTCTGTGATCTTGGTCTTAGCAGCTGTATAAAGACAGATACAGTACTTTGCTCTCCTTTGACACAGGTTATTTGAATGCCATAGGGAGGTTTTTCTTAACCAGTCATCTCATTATGAACACACAGCCAAACCAAACAGGACGGTGTGGTTACTATTCTTCTGGGGAGCAAGTGGGATGATACTTCTGGGATGTGACAGAGTTATTAAACCCTCGAGTTTAAGATATAAATCCATTGCTCCAGGTATTGGGTACTGCATCATGCACACCTGCTTCATAGCCCCCTTCCCATCCCAGCTCTGGGTGACTGGCTGGAGCGAGCAGCATTCCTCTGTCCATCCCTATCTTCCTGCTCTCCCACAGCCTGGGGTGAGGCTTGTGAGGGTGGAGAGGGTGGGGGATAGGATGGGGGTGGGATAGTAAGACGAGGGAGGGACGGCAGCGCAGGTCTGGGAGAGGTGGGAAGAGGCGGAGGAGTGACCGAGGTCGCAGTTGAGGAGTGTTGTGAGGAGCGTGCGCGGGAGGTGGCAGGCGAGGCTTGTGTGCTCCGGGCACGTGGTTGTTCAGCAGGACAGTCACTGATTTGCTCTAGCAGCGAGGGCATGTCTCCCTCAATCTTCTCCAGTACGGCAGCCATTTGCTTTTCTATCTGCTCTATCACACTGTCCATTTGCCAGTCGCTCGTAGTGCTGCTCCCACCTCCTCGATGCTGTAGCCCAGTCCCATACAACCCTGTCCCTCCTCCACTGGTATACAGCGAGCTGTATGGACTCGCATAGCTCCCTGCCATCCCCATCCCAACAGTCCCAACGTCTGGGTTGTATGGTGTGGCATGACGGCCCAAACTAGCAGAGCTGCCTACTGTATAACAACCCTGTCCTGTAACAGGACCTGCCCTGGCTATGCTAATCTCAGCACTGTATCTGTCAGTTCTCCTGGCGTCCCTATCCCTACCCCCCACAGGGCTAGCGTCACCCCTTAACCTAACTCCTAGTCCTGTATCAACCCCAGCTCCAGACCCTATTGCTGGAGTGACTGGTGCTGCCACTGACCTTTCTGCCACTGCCTCAGGTACTTGTGTCTGACACCAGCTTCCATCAGTCTCATCCTTCTGCTGCTTCTGTGTGGCTGGTCTCTTCTCTGGGGAGGCTGTTGCATCAGGAGAGGCCGTGGGTGGAGGGCCATGGAGTGTTGCAGCCATTTTACGTTTGCTGCTGGGATCAGGGGAGGTGGATGTGCGGTTTTTGTCAAGATTAGTGCCTGGAGAAATGTCTGACAGCTTGGAGGGGTCAGGTGTCACCACAGGGGTCGGTTTGGATTCTGGAACAACTTTATTTTGACCCAAATTGGCAGCCAGTTTCCTGGTTCCATCTCCTGCTGCTTTCTTTACACCAACCTTATCAGGCTCCTCCTGTGTGAGTTTGGGGGCTGCATTTGATTGGCATAGAGGCTCCTGAACATCTGATGGGGAAGTTCCTACAGACGGGCCTATACCCATCCTCATCTCCTCTTGTTTTTCTCCTACCTTACTCCTCCCCTCATCCTGGTCCATACCTGGCGGTGTATTTTCAACAGTAACCTCTAAAGACACACTGCTTGACGTCACCCCTCCATCACTTGTCCCCTTGTCTCCCTCATCACTTGTACCCTGCGACACACCGCCTTCACCATCTCCTGCCACTTCACTGCCCTGAGCTTCGGCTGAACTGTCAATTAATGCCTCTGAATTCTTCAGTCGTTGCATGAAGGTGGTGACACGGATCGCTTTCTGCAAAACAGACAGAGGCAAGGAGAAGGATAGCAGGGGAAAAGAGAATTATAGATACTGTCTGTAACACCCATATTGGTTCGTTTCACTTAAAAAAAACAAAACCCTTGATACTATAGTTGGTTATGGTAAAGCATAAAAAATAAGCTTGAAAGACAAGCATTTGTCAAAAAGCCTGCCAACGCACCATGATTTAGCATCATCATACTGAGCGCTGAGATGTGCAGTAAGATTAGTGCCAGTTGTTTACTTCCAGGAGGCTATGACATATTGTACCCTGGTTTAAATCAATCTCAAGACTCACTCTCTCCGAGCAACTCCTTGACTTCTTGTTGATTGGAAAAAGTAGATAAACAGATAAGTGTGAATCTCCTAATCCTTCATTCTCGCACTCATCTGACTCCTTTCGATCCACAAACGGTGAAGGAGTAAGAAAGGAAAATGTGTGATCTTAAAAGTTGTTTCTAAACCAAGGAACGGATTCTCTGGAAGTGAAAAGCCAAAAATGTCACTGAATACAACATGGCTTGACTGAGCAGCTTGTGTATAGCTTCAAGTATGACTTGAATGTTACACTGAGGTACAGTAGGGACAATGAGCCAGGATTCATGTAAGAGGAATGACAGAGGGTTTTATAGTTCAAAACACTGCAGTTGGACAGTCCACAGTGGCCTATATCCCATATATCCTTTCCATTTCTCCCTCCTTATCTACACTAATATAAAAACTACACAAGTAATGAGCAAACCCTCTTCTCTGCTGTTAATCATTATCTTGTTTGTACCAATCTGGTTTCATAGACTAGTGCAGATGAGGAATAAGAAAGGAGCAGAGTGGGCCACTTTGAACTTCTGAGCCTAACCCAATGAAGAAAAGTGGGGCAGAGTGGATGGATCTCTTCTGGAAAAGGCAGAGTGACAGTGGGCAGGAACAGAGCTTATGAGAAGAGCTTCACCAGCCCAAACATGATCAATACATCTCAAACAGACTGAGGTTTAACTGTAAGTGTTTCCTGTTTCACCTAAAAAAAAACAACCTCTTTTCAGTTCAAGAGGATGTTCAGTCAGAAAGAAAGATGTTTTGTTATTTAATCATGCCAGACTAAATGTGAGTTTCTGCCCATGCTCTGTCCTTCCACTCTCCCTCACAATGAACTACAATACCTTCAACTCCTGGGAACACATGGGGAAAGAGAGAAGAAGGTTATAGGGGTTACTTATGGTGTTAATCCAGCACTACCATCTTGATTTCCTCCTTCTTTGTCTTCAGCATTCATGTCCCCCATGGCGATCACCATAGGGGCTATATCATGCAAATTCAAAACTTACATCTACAGAGCTGTATGCTGAACTGAAAGCACATTATTTGCATTAATCATTACAAATAAACCAATTATCCTCATGGATAATTGGTTTATTTGTTAAGGATCATTTTCACCATAGCCTTCATCTGGTTTCTCCTCCTTTCCCTCTGCTGCTTCCTCCTTATTATCACCAACTTCATTTACCACTAGAAAAAAAGCCACAATAAATTCATACCCGCCACTTGGCCTTCGCAAAGTTCTTCTCAAACTGGGCACACACACCATCCTTGAGGTTCTTCTCCGATGCCCCATTCCCTGCAATCCTGACACAGATGACAGACAGCATACAAGTGACTGTGAGTCCTGTAGATGTGTGCTACAGTGTTTGTGCTCTTGTGAATATGTTAATGTGTGTGCACACGTAGTCACCATTCATGCCAAAGCGCATCTTGAGCTGTGATTCTCAGCATCTGGTCCACCTCCATAAGTCGGCAGACAAGCTCCTTAGCTGAGAGAGAAAGGAAAATGATCCATTCAAAGGGTGTCACTTGTGATGAGAGTTTGGAAACATTATCAAGGGGTTGTCTTCAAAAAACACAGAGAAAGTGAGTGTTGATCGTCTGTAATAATGATGTTGATTAACCATTTGGTTGTGATGAGTCAGATATACAATGGTAATTTTGACCTACATTATGTACCTTCACATATCTTACTTATTGCTCATCCACAGACAGGCAAGCACTTATTAGAAAATTCATCTGGGTGTTTATTGCCATCATGTGGTGGTGCTATGTACCTGCAGGTGAAATGTCATCCCAGTAGGGGGAATCGAACTCAAAGTCCCCGGCCACGATGCGACAGAAGATGATGCGATTATGTAAATCTGTGTTCTCCTCCTCTGTCTCATCATAAAAAGGAGGGTTACCTGATAAGCTGCAAAAAAAGGAAAAATACACAAGGACATAGAGGAAGGGAAATAATTCTGAAACCTATAATATCTAATATCCTTTGTAAATCAAACAAAGCAATTATTCAGCTGCAAATTTTACATGCAGCTCAGTTTGTATTGTCCTGTGAGAGTAGTTATAGCTTTGGCAATTACTGAAGGAGACTCACAGTATGTACATAATGACACCCACAGCCCAGCAGTCCACGGGACGACCGTATCGGTGACGAGCCACCACTTCAGGGGCTGAGGGAGAGCAAAGAGAGGAGCAGATATAGAGCGAGCGTCAGAGGAAGACTTCTTCATATGGCTTGGGTTTTCATTTATAAACCATTGCACCACATTCATAATTCCTAATAGCTTCCCTTTTTTTTTTAAAGCTCTCTTTGTCATTCCTTTCGCGCCAGGGCCTCTGTTCCCTTTCCTTATTTATTTGTCTAATTACTCAGTTCAGCATTGTGAATAACTGTCCTGGCCTTTCACCAGAGAGAACCCTGCCAAAGCACAGCTCTGCACTCCAAGCTGCCCTCGCATAGATCTTAGTGAGACAGAGAAGAGTGAGACGGTACACAGGAGATGTGAGGAGATGAAAAGACCGAAGGAGCGGGGGCAAGAGGACCAGAGTTGGATCCTTTCAATTCTGTGTGTGTTTTCATGTGATTTATTTATTTATTTACTTATTTACTGTTAGAGTTCATTTCTGACAGACTAGCATCTTCAAAAGCACAAGAAAGTACAGAACTCAATAAGATAAAGTATGCCCCCAGGCCTATATTCACAACAGAAGGTAAAGCTAATGGAAGGATGTATAAGATGATGAGGGATGGAGGGAAAAGGGTTTTTTTTTTTTTACAAAACACAGAACCACAAAATGAGGTAAATAGAAAGTATCCTACCCAGGTACTCTGGTGTTCCACAAGGCTCTGTGATGGGTCCGTTCTCAAACCTGGAAAGGTAGAAATCTCGCAGAACTACTTTGTTGTGGTTGTTTTCTGTGTAGTACATCAGGTTTTCAAGCTAAACAAAATAAAGGAATAAATAAGTATTCTCATACAAATAAACACACGTAAATATTAGATAGTGGGTATTTTAATAGATAATCAGATCAGAATGAATTGTACTTCCTTCAGACTAACACTTTTCTACTGGTCAGTCATAGAGTCACTTGATACCTTTTCTATTTTTACGTTACAAGGTCTAACAAGGTGAGAAATTCTTTTGTCTCTCATGTTGCCGAATTAAATGCTTAGCGTGAATCAGATGATGATCAGTCAACCATGTAATATCGAAGGGTGATGTTGGTTGTGCTGCTTTAACCACCAAATAATCAGTTTGCCATATTTTATGCTCAAGTCACTGTGTTTCTCCCTAACTGTAAGAGACATTTTTTTCTTGATAAAATAAGATGATAACAAGCGACCAAAAGGTTCATATTTAAAAAGGAATGGATCTCCACATTCATCAATAGAGCAGTAACATTATAATGTGTGATGAAAGCATCATGGCCTCTCTTTATGATTTCATCTTTACTTCTGCACTCATCTGAATGTATCGTTTTCATACAGTCAGAAAGGATGCGCATGAGTCCAGACCATATAGACTGAAAGAAAATTCTTGCTTGTACCAGCAGGGGGAGTCTGGAGCCCAAGAGATGCTGTAATTCAACCCTAATGGGTTGATAATGAGGGCTAAAGATATGAATCTGTCTATGTGTGTGAATGTTCATAATGTGCGTGCGTGTGTGTATATCACTAGAGATTACATTAAGCCATAAAGACAGTGTTTACCCCCTCGCTAAAAATGTTATCAAATGTTGAGTCATTAACTTAGATGGCAGTGCAATGCTTTTATGTGCCTGTAGAGATTCTGTTGACTAAATACTGAAAATTGCTTTCAGGGGTGTGGTGGTTAAGAGCACCACTCATTCTATAAATCTGTTCGCTACATTTCCTCCTGTACTTCTATAGTATAAATCAGCAGTCTTCTTTAAGCTTTTCATTGTAAAGGCACTCACCACTCACATAGCCACTCTTGCCATAATGTAAGGAGAGGGTGAAGAGAGTGAGTGAGTGTGCACCTTCAGGTTCCTGTGAACTATGTTGAGGGAGTGTAAGTATGCCACAGCTTCGAGGACTTGTCTGATGACATTGGAAGCGTCTCTCTCTGTGTAATTCCCTTGGTCCAGAATCCAGTCGAATACGTCTCCTCCCGTGGCACTGCATGCAGTCAAACAAAAACACACACACAAGCAGCATCAGTTGGTGCGACTTTTAACCACATGTTGCACCACAATAATTTGCTTTACACTCTCAGTAACACAGTTATCCAAAGCCCAATGCTCTTGTTTTTTTGTCCATTAGTAAGGCAATCTGCTTCTACTGGCCTACAGCTATCACTGCTGAGCAATTAAAAATTAGAGCACTGGTCATTATTCGGAAAGACTTGCTTAACTTTGGAGATGCTTGTGATCATCCCGTATCGCCCTCAGCAGGAGGACTACTGCCTGGGCAAAAGTGTGAGCTACGAACAGACACATAAACAGACTGATGCACACACAGAAGAGCTGCAATCGCGTTGGATGCAGTCTGTCTCTCTGTTTTTCATTGATAGAAGGAAAATATTTTGTCCTCTCAGCTCAATCAACAGTATTGCTCTCAAATACAATTGCAAATGTTGAAAAATGCAATAGTCACTACGGATGTGGCGTATTGATCCCAAGCTCTCTGTGGAGACTCTCTTACAGCAAACCAGTGCTTCAGGAGCACTGAGTAATGTTGAGTGTTACTAAGAGCAAATATCTCATCAAATCTAACACCTTCCTCTGTTGCTGAGGGGAGAAACAGAGCACACAGTAATAAGAGGATAGACTCAGCCCCTACCCTCCAGCTATGGATTTGTGTGTGTGTGTTAAGGTACAGTACATGAAGGCAGATACACAATTAAGACACACTAAAATACACACTGACACAAATGATTACACAAGAAATATAAATAGTAAACAGTAAAAGAAAGACTCACAGTTCTTGGATGATGAAGTATTCTTTCCGGGTCTCAAATGTGTCTATCAGCTGAAGGATGTTTGGGTGGTTGACCCTGGAACAGCAAAACAAGGAGTCACAGACTTATAACCTTACAACACTGAGGTGTCTCACACACAGTTGAAAGGCGCTAACCATTCGCTGGCATTTGAATAGTCTGCAAACAAGATTGCGTGGGCATAAATCATATAACAAAACATTCTCATTCTCCTTCCTCTCTGCCTTCATCCATCGTTCAATCATTCATCCATCTGTCCTCAGACTGACTACGTACAATTTCAAGATCATGATTTCGTTCTTGGCAGCCTTGCGGACTTTCCTGCCGTCTTTCTTGAGGAATTTCTTGCAGACAAACACCTTGTCTGTCTGTCTGTCCTTCGCCAGGCACAGCTCGCAGAACTCCTTCCTACGCAAGAAGAAAAAACAAATAGAGAAAGGACAGACAGACTGAGAAAGGCAGAAAGGAGCAAAGATGCTGCTACATGTTGGAGTGAGAGCACATAAAAATGTCTTTAGCTGTTTCTGATCACATTTGAGAATATGGACCAAGAGAGACAGCATAATATTCAAATTAGGGACACAAAGTAAACAGACTGTGTGGTGAAATAAAGAGAAAGAATTTGACCGAGTGGAGAGTCATTGGGAAGAATAAAAGGATCGTAAATAACAAATCTGAAATGAGTCTATTGCTTTCTCAGCTGGGCGTCGTCTGGTTTTGAGCCTTAGGGGCATACAGTGCTTCACCCAAATGGATTTTGAGGAGCTGTCTGACTCAAAATTAAAATACAATGGTCAAAAAAAGTCCACATTAACTCTTTCATGTCCAGAAAAAAACAAAAAATACAATGGCATCCTTTCTCTCAATTCTTTTAATACTTGTCACTCTAATAATGAAGTAATGGTCATCTTAAATTGTACATTTGTTTGATTTCACGTTAAAGCACACACGGAACAGAAAAAAACAACAAACGAAAAGCAATAAACACACATTTGCCTTCCATGTTTTCATAAAATTATTAAGAACACATATACAGCAAATGTGTGCTCTTAACTCTGCGTTTGTGTGTTACATAAAAGATGAGCAGAAATCTCTGCGGACAGATGCTGATGTTGCCATATGGCCTCTTACACTGATTGGTATGTGTGTGTGTGTGTGTGTGTGTGTGTGTGTGTGTGTATGTGTGTGTGTATGTGTATTGCCTTCAGTGTGTCAAGGAGAGGTGTTGAGGGGGAAAAAAATGTTCAGTATTTGGCCAGTCAAGCATCAGAATGATTTTCACAGCTCTTTGAAAATATGCCCAAAAGATTTTTTTTTTCTTTTGATAGAATATTTAAACTGAATAAATGATAGACTTCCAACAGTGTGTTTCATGATCCAACAAAAATATACAAACAATTGTCGGCTAAAATTTGAAAAATGTGTCTCTTAAGTCTGTTAAACACTACACTCATGCCATTACCTTCTGCTATTCTTTCATTGGCTGTGTTTGATATGCCAAATCAAATCTGCAGTGAAAATGGATCCAATTCAATTTGTAATAATTCATGAAGAGAATAAAACCATTTTTGAATACTGGAATGTGCCCATGAATTCTGCATGGGCAGGGGAAGAAAACAGGCACCAGAAATACATGCATAAAGCTTTATGGTACTTACGCTCGGAGGACCTGTCCAATCTCATATTTGTCCGTGACATCAGACATGCTGTCGTAAGTCCGCCCATCTCGCAGGGCAAGGCATCCAAATGGCATGACGTCATTCACCTACCAAATGAAGACAAAGACATTTCAATCATTGCACTACAAAGGGTGGAAGTGAGGCATTTATTATTTTGATGACACCTTTAGGTAAGAGACAAAAGGATTGCAGAGAAGCATGGACAGGCATGTTAAAGAGGAAAAGAGGTTCTGATGAAACATTATGAAAGCCTCCAGTGGTTGAAGTCAAAAACACCAAGGGAGTGTAGTTACTCTACAGTGCATTGGAGAACCACAGTTACAGCCAAGTCAGTTTCTGAACGAATCTGGATACGAACGCTTCTGGCAGTCTGATTCCGTGCCAGTCTTGTCAACAGATACTAAGCTACCCACTAAGCTTCTCTTTACTCTTCTAAAGTCTGCAAAATCTGTGCAACGTCTGTCAAGTTCAAGTTAAACTTTATTTATAAAGGGCAGTGTCCCTATGTCCCTAAAGCAGCTGGCATCTTCTGACAGTACTGGGCTTTAATGACAGGAAAATTGTTTTTCTTTTTTTATTTGTAGTCTGCGTGTGTGTATTAGTTTGGATTTGTCTTCTGACCTTGATCAGTAGTTCATGACCTTTTACACTTGCTCACTCAGAATGACTTTTAATTTCTCGTCTCACTTCATAGAAACTCACTCTTAGCATTACACCCGTCTCACAAGAAGAAACAACACCCGTCCCAGTGATTATGTACAGCATATACACACTACCAGTCAAAAGTTTTTGAACACCTGCATTTTTCCAAGTTTCAGTGAAATTTCAGCAGTCCAAGTCCAGCGAACAACCTTAAATTGTACCAAAGTAAGCAGTAAACTGCACAAGGTAAAAAAACAAGTTTACTGGAACTGGAACTGGAACTGGAACTGGAAAATTTCAGGGATTAAGAAATCAGCAAACTGACAGCTTTCCTGCACCAATGGAAGTGCACGAGTCCTTGAAAGTTAATGCAAACAACTCCTACAGGTACCCAGCTTTTGTCAATAACTTACAAACTCTCTGTACAAAGGCACTGCTGGAACACATTGTGTTACTACACCCTTTGATGCATTATTAGGACAATACTGTACTGCAGGAAGTAGGGCCTCTACTGCTATCAGAGTGGTGAGAGAGAGAAAGGCAAGTAACGAAGGAAGACAGACTGGTTGGTCAGGGGTTCATTCTTCAGCAGGATAATGAAACATTAGAGGAAAAGAAGAGGACAGTGGTCCCACATGATGGAAGACAGCACAGTCTGCAGACTTCAACCCCATGGAGCATTGGGATGAACTGAACAGAAGGTGAAAACAAAGCAAACTACAAGTGCAACACATTTGTGATACAACAGTATTTGATTTCCATTGTAGAAAGAATGTCACAAGCACGTCCGGCTGCTGGATTAGTCAAACATTTAGATTAAATTTAGAAGAAGGTTCCATGATTCCTTTTTTTTTTAAATCTCAAATTATTCATTTGTTCAATGCTTTAATTTCAGAGAAACCGAGACATTGATTTAGTTAAATTTAAATAAAAGCTGGAAGAATGGAGGTGGTCCTAAACTTTTGACCGGTCGTATATAAATATATGTTTCACCATCAGATTCTTCTCATCATATCCATCCTAAAATAGCTTGTGACCCCACAGAAGGTCCCAAACGCCCAGGTAGAAAATCAAGGATCTAGATAGTGAATCAGCAATCGATATACCATCTCACCACAGACCTCAGGCAATCCTCACCCACATCCTTTACAAACTCCATCTACTGTAGGAGACAGATTCCCTGGAAGCTTCAGCCATCCATCCTCAAGGTCCCTCTCCTCCTCTTAACTACCCAACCTAACCCATTCCTGTGAGATAATTCATTTCTATTATTTCTCTTGACTTTCCCTTGGTGGAGATTTTGACCTACAGTTTATCGTCTGTCCCTGTCGGGCTTGGGACAAGACAAGACAAATCCATGGAAGTGAATACGTCAGGAAAGATGTGATAGGAGGGAATGGGGCATTTCATAGGGAGCTTTGATTAATGTGAGCGATTCTAGAGGCAGCTCGTAATGGTGTGGAGATGACTTCAGGGTTGTGTTGTGTGTCTAAGTCAGAGAAAGAGACAGAGAAAGAAAGGAATTATGATATGAGGATTTAGAAGAGAAAGACAATAGAAATCCTGGAGGTAATGAAATTCTGCTGGTGCTAATTTAGGATTAAGGAATGAATATCAGGGATGTAAAATCCTCACTCTCTCTCTCTGAGTGTGTGAGTGTGTAGCATCACCATTGTAGATGATAGGGCCAGAGGTGCTTCAGATCTATGGTGGAGGTGGGGCTGGAGAGTACTGTGTAATCCCAGTGCTGGCCCTAATCTTTAATCTGTACCCCTAATCCAAAGCGCTGGGATATACTGTGTGTGTATGTGCTGGCGTGTGTGAGTGTGTGTGTCTGAGCAAGTGCAAAGGTTGATGCGGATATGTCACATGTGCAGATATGAGTCTGAGCAGACGGGTGCATGTCTGTGTGTGTACATGCGTGTCCATATGCGCATCCCTGTGTGAGTGTAATGCCACAGTGAGACCGAGGGGAATTTAGTGGTGGATTGAAAAGGCCTAGTTTTGCCAGAAGATTATGTAAACACAACAATATTCCCATGACGAAGGTCCAGGACAGTGAAGATGATGGCTGGCTTGATGTGAATGGAGCGCATCCCTCTTGTGGGAACAAAGTGTCCCCCACTGAAATACAGTTACAACTAAGTATCAAATGTCATAAGGATCAGGTTGCCAATAACTTTTTGAGATACTAACTTTTGAGCACAGTTTTTTCAGCTGCTCTAAAACCATAACGTCCCAAATCTCCACTGCGGATGTTTCAATACAATCTGCAGCTGATTTTCAAAACATCAGCAGTGACCTGGGAACAATGTTGGGGATTTGCTGAAGCAACTGAGCACTATTATGAAATCAGTGAATGTATCTTTCAGGCTTTTACACCACCATTATTTTTTTCCCCCTCCTGTTTCTCTATAGTCAGTATGAATTTAACCGAAGCTGAAAGTTAAAGTGATGCGCTTCCTTTTTTGTTGTCAAATATCAAATCCCTGAAGGCTTGAAAGGTTCCTCGCTCCTTAAAAAAATAGCGGCTTGCTGCCTGTGTTTTCAGACAGCTGGTTTCTTGGCGCAAATCACTACATGGTCTGTCTGTTTGTCCTTCTTTTTATTCTCTCTTTGTGCCACCAGTTTCTCAGGCTAAAGACTCAGATGCTGTAAAACACCACACCTGCAGAACACTGAGTCAGGACAAACCTTGAAATTGATGGAAAGTAGGTGGAGATATGAGAGGATACGAGAAGAAAGGAGATGAGAAAGGAGGAGTGGGAAAGATGGAAGATGAGGAAAGAGGCGAGAAACGAGGGGAACAGAGAGGCAAAGAGAAAGGTACTCAGTGACTAAGTGAAAAGGTGGATAGAGAAAATAGCGTACATGGGAACAGAACAAAGTGTTAAACACAGAACTGCAGAGGCAACCTCACACCTTCACAAATATGGGCGTGTGAATGTTTGCACAGGTGAACATGTGTGTGTGTGTGTGTGTGTGTGTGTGTGTGTGTGTGTGTGTGTGTGCGCGGGTGCATATGTGTACGTGTTAGCAGACAGTGTGTGATAATGTGCCTTGTGACTCATATCTATCGGGGTATGAAGGGCTGTCCCCAAAGTCAGAAATTCACAACAGGCATCCTCCTGAATACTCGCTCGATTGGTGCAGGTAGCGCAGCATCAGAGATAAAATGAAGCATTGAAGTACAATGCAACATTTCAGTCACCCTCAGTGACACCGCCACTCATCTCTCAGCAGCAGGTGCTACTTTGAATCAATGAAACTGGGTGCTGTCTGTTTTCTTTATCAGTTTTAAACATTTCTGCAGTCATGCATTTTTCTCCCCGTTTTTCATCAGCATTTTAAAGCTCCAATCTGCAGCTTTCAACATGTTCATGCCATGCAAAGATGATAGAGCATCCAGTCTCATGTTTGTTTTGCTTTGAATATGTGAATATATTAGAGAGTACAGAGAGTGCCTCCAAACAGTAAATGTGCCATTTTTAGTGTTTACTCGTATTTACTTTTTCAGGATGAACCAACAGAGTTGCATCATTGCATTTGCAAGGAGGTACGCAGGGCTCTTACCATACTGTGCAGAAACATTAATGATATATTTGAAAAAATGTTTATGCCACTCTGTTTAAATCTGGGATCAATCTGGGAATGTGCTACATGTGAACTGTGTCATTCCACTGAGCTTAAAGGGAGTGAGCGATGATTCAGTCAAGCAGAGTGTGCAGGTACCTTTTTTTGTGACTGTAGGCTATGACACTTGTCCCTCACCCGCTCATGCTCACACACACACATTAAGTAGCGGGTCTGGATGCTCAAAAATCTAAATCTGCTTATGATGCTATTGAGCATCAAAAATGGTCCACACTGACACAATTATACAGATCTTGATTCATTTGTTTGACTTAAGCAGTTTAAGTAAAAATCTGTGTACATCCCTTTGAATAAGGATGGAAAATGCTGTCATGCAATAATACAAAAAAAAAAGGAATTATTGACAACAGTATGCTTTGTTGTAGATGTTGCTTATGCCTTTGAAATACACACCCATTAGCACACGCATGCACGCACACACTCAGGTGTGAAGGTACACCAAGCTATCTGAGACATCACACTCTATCTACAGCACCTTAAATCAAATTGCTTGCACATGTCTCTGTGTCTGAATGTGTCTGTGTGCTTGTTCACAAGTGTTGTGTTCAGTCTGCAGCAAGGCTCAAAAATGAATCGCATGGAATAGAATATCCTTTCATCAACTCAGAGGGGAAGTGTTTCAGAGGTTCTCAGCGTCAAGGTTATTCTAAGAAAATCTGCTATTTACTGGCACTCATCTCCTTAGCCATCCCTTCCTATTAAGCCCATCATGCTCAGTCCAATTCAGGGGAAAAAAAGGAAAGAAAACCTTCCTCAATTTGCAGCTCATCTTTAAACCTAACACAATGACACACTAAAGGAAAGCAGTCTATTACAGTGGGGCTATGTTCTGTGTGACAATCTGCTGCGACTATAGCGCAGCTTTTGATGTGCCTCCATTACAGAAAAGAATGATTGTAAATGTATGTTATGTAAATATTTCAGATTCTTCCAATGTTGTCAGTCAAGTGGTTAGGCGTGTGGCCGTGTCCTTGCCACTGTCAAACAGATGCAGCACAGCGATGGTTGTAAATCAACGACGCCGCCATTATCAGCATCAGCACGGTACAAATCCTGATATCTGCACAATGTGATAAAGTGATGCCGCATCTGCTTTGTTAAGAGGTGACACTAGATCCACGCCATGATAAGATAAACAACAGCATGATGCATGAGCAAGATGTGTGTGAGTGTGTGTGTTCATAAAATATATTAATAAGTATGTCAGTGCTCGCCTCAAGAGAAGAGTGGGAGCAGCAGAGGGTCTGTGGCTGACCTCTGGTTATTTCTGCCTGTGTGAACAAGAGATGACAGGCCTCGCATGTCAGACTCCATGTGAGCACTAACCACCTGAGTTACACACACACACACACACACACACACACACACACACACACACACACACACACACACACACACACACACTTGTACTTCTATCTTTGTGAGGACACTCATTGACATAATGCATTGCCTAGCCCCTTACCCTAACCTTAACCATCACAACTGAGTGCCTGACCCTAACCCTGACCCTAACCTTAACCTAAACCTAATTCTAACCATAACTCTAAAACCAAGTCTTAACCCTCAAAATGTGATTTGAAGGTGTCTCAAAAAGTGAGGGCCGGCCAAAATGTCCTCACTCTGTTAGTAAAATACTTTTTTTGGTCCTTATTATGTAGCAAGTACAAGTACACACACACACACACAGCCTTCACAAAGAGCATGCACATATAGTACATCCAAGCACATACATTATACAACATTATACATCATTCATTGCACTTCACCATACAACTGTCCTTACGTGACAGAGGGGTACACTGAACATCTCTGTCCCTCATTAGTGTTTGACATGTCACTCTGCCTATACCATCTCAGCATGGACACAGGTGTGTGACTCTGCAAGAATAACATATTTATTCCTTCAACCAGACATTGGGATCATTTCTCTTTCCCCTGCGTCTCTTGCTTTCTCTCTTTCGTCTTTCCTTCTTGCTCCTCTACTTTCCCCTACCACTGAGCGGCTTTAATATCTTCCTTTTCGCCCTTACCCATCCCTGTTTTAGCAGAGCTCTTGTCCGGAAAGGTTTAATCATGGCAATTCCTCACTGAGGTAGGAGAGGAAAAACATCAGAGGTTACAACTGATGTTGTAACACCCACTGTTACACTAATGGTAATATAGGGAGGAAGAGTGCGGACACGTTTGCCATTCCTGCACTTTACTGCACTACAACCTTAGTGTGTGTGTGTGTGTGTGTGTGTGTGTGTGTGTGTGTGTGTGTGTGTATGAACAAGTAAATTAAATAAATACATTTAAGAGACACACATGTACACACACATCTGCTATGCCCCAAAAGCCCTCATAGATGTAATTGAGCCTATTATGTTTACCACCTTTAATAGGATTGGCATGATTACCCCATATTTGCTCTCACCTTGATCATCATTTGTGTGTTTCTTGTGTGCGAATCAACATGTGTCTGTGTCTTCATCTGTGTGTAACGAGACATGACAGTTGCAGCCGGTTCCTCATTGATCGGTCGAGACTTATTTTAAAACACAGAAAGAAAAAAAAAAAAAAACAATTGTCAGAATTGACTTTTAACACAGCATCTGTAGAGCTTGGGGTTTCAAATTCTTCAGAAGAAGTTTAAATAGATTCACAGCCTTATGTAAGAATTGCACTGGGTGTAATTAGAAAATAATAACACAATGAATATTCGAGACACAGCTGAAAGCACTTTCATTAATATCATTTTGGCCTGCAAAACTTATTTCCAGTAAGAATATAATAGCATTAAGTAGGAATTAGTCCTCTTATTCCTACTGAGCTCATTGCCTGAGTTGATGAGTGTGTGTTGGATACTGAGCAGAGCACGCAGCAGCCTGAGGTTGGTCCCAGGCCTTATCAAGATGCTTTGACGTGAAAGTGGGACAAATATAAGAGTTGTGAGGACATGACGGTGTACACAGGAGAGGAGAACTGAGGGGGATGAAGAGGAGAAACACATGAAGGGCTAATTATCAGTATTACTGTGCTTGTTAAAATTAAGTGTACTACAGGGTACAAGAGTGAGAAAGAGGGTGAATGGATTATCACTCTAAATACAGACAATGATGCACAAATCTTACAGCGTTAAGAGTTACACATGTGTGGATACCATAACATATTATGGGTAGTGTATGTGTGCTGCATCGATACCCATTACATTTGCTTCTTGAGTTCCCAGTATGGGGTCTTCTTCAAGCTTGTTATAAACACTAATTCCCTTATTGCTCACAGAGCGGCTCTCATCTAAGGTCTGTGTGTATGTGTGTGTGTGTGTGTGTGTGTGTGTGTTTGTGTGGGTAAGGGAAAGAGACAGTGTGTGTGAGAGAGAGAGAGAGAGATAGTGACTGCAAGGCATACACAAGGCCAGAAACAGGCTTAATAAGGAAACGCTCTAATGAAAATTCATCACATCTGCCCAGAGAGAGCACCCATTTTCAAATGCAGATACATATAAAAATCCACTAAATTCCTGTAGTTACACACTCACACACACACACATACCCACACACTAACACACAGCACATGAATATGCACTATTGCCTTCTGAATGATAGGATTCATCTGTTTCTAAACCTTACACAACTCTGTCTATCCTCTGTCTCCTGTCCCCTTAGTAGTTCTGTGCAGGCTTTGCACAGTAAGTGCGTCCTCAGGGAGAGGGGCCATGAGTATCTTTTTTTTTTTTTTTTTTATGACAAAAGAGTCTGAGTGTATGTGTATGTGCATGTGTGTCTGTACGTATAATGATGCAATATCTGGTAGGCTTGCTCTTTCCGACACCAGAAAAGCCTGAGGCAAGACCTGCAGGCGTGCACACAAACACACACACATACACACACACAAACACTGCATCTACAGAATACACAGACTGAATGGTGGATAGTGTGTGCTTTTTGTGAGTGTGTGTGTGCATGGAAATCACTTTTAGACTAAATCTGAGACTGTGAGGATGAGCTGGATACATACTCCGACGTGCAAAATCACACAGGCTGAGACAGGAGCGAACACCTCCTCTCCAAATTGGATGGAAAATCAAAATAGAAAACAGACCAGGGATAGGCAGAGTGATAGGGAAGTGAGCAGAGGATCATGAGCGAGGAGAAAAGCAAGACAATCACAAATACGTTACACAAGTCTATTGCATAGAGGATGTGTATTCACACATTTAGAGTATTTCCTCTCTCATGAGAGACAGACTGTAAATGAATGAAAGCATGAGTCTGCTCTGTCTCCTTTCAATCACTCCACCATTTAGAGAGATAGAAGTTTTTTTATCTATCTATCTATCTATCTATCTATCTATCTATCTATCTATCTATCTATCTATCTATCTATCTATCTATCTATCTATCTATCTATCTATCTATCTATCTATCTATCTATCCGTGTTGCACTACCAATCTCCTGTTTACTTATCCCGTAATGGTTTGTGCATACCATTAGGATCAGAGTTCAGATGAGCAAACTGAAGACTGGAGGCAACTATTAAAATAAAAATGGGTATGACTCCTATACAAAAATAGTTACAAAACTGAGCACACAATACTGTAAGGCTGTTTTACACTAATGGTTGCAAATGTTACTGACATTAAAAACATTTTTTTCATTGTCTGAAAACAGAAGTAACAGATTTTGATGTTGTCTTGTGTGTGAACCTTGTAGCTCCTATGTGAGGCTCTTCTTTGCCACGGCAGTGCTTTGAGGTAAATGCTAACATTAGCATGTTTAGATGCTGACAATAACAATGCTATCACGGTGACATTTTCAAGTAATGTTTATCATGTTAGAATATCAGAATACTAACATCCGCTAATTCGCTAATTAGCAAATTTATGGCAATCCATTCACTAGCTGCCAAGACATTTCACTTAAGGCCATTCAGGAAACTTGAATGTCTGTGGAACATTTGATGGCAATTCATAGCTATTGAGATAAAAAAAGTAGATCCGCCTGCCAGTTGGCTAAAAATCTGAGTGACGGCCGGTTCCAGTGCTTTGCTCAGAGTTTGGATCATGCTTGTCAACATGATCCATTGATCAGCTGTTTACTTTGAACAGCTAAAAATTTAAAATACTATATAACCTCCACAACAGAACAGAACAAATGTCATCCAATACCATAGCCCGGCTATGCAACAAATCCCATATTTGTGAAATGCCAGCTCCATTTCTCTCTTCAGACTGTGTCAAGTATGTATTGATTTAACTAATTTTTCAGGCCAGGTTTGTGATTTCATTGTACAGGATTGCATTACACTGAGGGATGCACCTAATATTTGTCTCACGCACATGGGTCCAGGGTGGAGTAATCGGTAAAAGTGTAGGGCTGTTGTGTTGAATTGTATAACACTGTTCAAATATTACATTTATTGTGTCCACATAAACCAAACGGTGCCTTCAGGGAATTGTGCCTCTGTCTGGAGCAAGGACGTACAGTAAATACTGCCAATGTTCAGTAACGAATTTAATGAAATCAATCAGTACCCACCATTGTTTGTAAGATCGTGTAATCTCAAGTGTGCCATAGTACTGCTTTCTGTGTCCTGGTGAAATGTTAAATGATCTGAATGTCTACATCTGACTGGAGCAGTATAGCCCCGTGCTTTCTCCTGCAGCAGCCAGTTCTTTGTTTGTCTTTTCGACTGTGTTCACAATAGCGTGGATTAAATTGAAAACACAGAATATTCTCTTGATTTTGTCCTTCTATCTCCGCTAAGCTGACGTTTTCTATTCCTGGAAATTGGGATTTTCAAAAATGCTCTCCTGTGTGGGTTTTGTTGATTTGAAATTGCCAGCCTTGTGCTATAATGAGGATGGAGAAAAAGAGCTTTTTGAAAAAGCTTTTGTGTACGGTAATTGTCAGCTTGTCGACCTTACATTAACATAACCACAGAGAGTAAGTCTGCTGACAAACAATGAGAAACCCACCTTGATGTTGCCTCCAGTTTTCTCTACCACTTTTTAGTCAATCAGTTTCCGGTTTTGTGTCAGACAACTGTACAAATAAATAACTAATTGATCAATAGTAACCCAGAATTACAATTAATTTCAATTAAGCACAAGGAAAAGTACGCGGTCTTATATCTCTTTATTGTAAAGTATAAAACAAAACTATATTTCGTGCTTCACTCAAGCATGCAGGTTGGGAAAAATAGACTTTATGCAAAAAGTTTGTGGTGCAGAAAAAATTGCCATGCCAAGCAGATCTAGTCGCACATGGCTCACGTGTCTAACATAAAACCACTGAATTAAATGGCTCCTGTCAACTCCGACACACGCACACCTCACAGAATGCAACACAAACGCTTTCCGCAGACATGGGAGATTAGACAAAAGGATGGAGAGATGGAGGAAATGTCGCTGTTGTTCCAGAAGTTTGAGTTCATTATAAAACATTCAGAGGATGTTGTAATACTCAGAGGAAGAAATGTGGAAAGCTGATGGCTGTGCCTACCTTTCAGTGTCTCTCTCTCTCTCTCTCTCTCTCTCTCTTTCTCTCTTTCTCTCTCTGTGTGCGTGTGTGAGAGTGTGTATTATACTGCACATGTGTGTTTTCTGACTAGGAGGGTCAGTGGAGAGGAACAACATCGTCTGTCAAGTTGTGTCCTCCAGAGAAATGTGCAACACAGGGTAGAAGTGTTCACTGTATACACACAAACACACTCACACATACAAGGGAAACACACAATGTATCAATGACTAAAAATGCAACTGCCCTCAGGGCCATGAGCGGATGCACACTTAATTTGTGTGGGGGTGTGTATGTGTGTGTGTGTGTTGGGGGGCACTTTTGGTTACACTTATCCACTTTTGGATGATCTAGATACACTCAAGTGGAGAGCATTCTTTCTGTTTCTCTTTCTCTCTCTCTCTCTGTCTCTTTCAGACACACACACACCTCTGTTCACTCTGTCAAACACATACAGACACACTAATGCACCTACCCACGATCCACCTACACAGACACACACATACAAATGCACACAAACATGTGTTCAACCACTGGCCTCATTGTTAGATTTGCCCTCTCTGGGGAATAAATTAAACTGGCATACATGTGTGTGTGTGTGTGTGTGTGTGTGTGTGTGTGTGTGTGTGTGTCCATGCTCATGTAAATGCGTGCGTGTGTAAATCCATTGATCACGACTGCATTAAATTATTCCTTTTGTGGCCAAACATGGCCTTTAGACACGCCGCGTAGAGTGCCTCTCCAAAAACCCAGACTTCAATTGAGAGGCTCAAACCACACCTCAGTTTGCACGCACACACATGCACCCATATGCGCACGTAAACAAAATAAAACACAGAGTGAGATGGGCAGAGACACTTACAGATGCTCACACAATCTAACACACAGACACAAGCTCTCACACAGTCCCTGACTCTCTGTCATACAACCCTCGAACACTGCTCCTCCCCAGTGAATTGACAGCGGAGAAAACTCCACCATCTCCCCGCTCTTCCTCCGCTCCTTCACTTCCTCCTCACAAAGACTCAGTTGCTGTGTTCCACCGGTGCTGACTGACATGCCAGATGAATGAACGTCATCTGACCGAAACCATAGCTCTAAATAAAGAGTCCTGACAGTCCTTAATGACCATACCAATGCAAACCACCATCAATAAAAAAAAAAAAAACTCAGCAGGGGATGTAGAGGATGTGATGTTGTGAGCCTGAACTGCTCCATTGACTAAATCGCAAGAAAAACTAAACAAACAAAACAGACTCCATCCTGGTGGCTCTGTTCGCTCTGTTTTAAAACAGCAAGCATGGATCATCAGATGCTTCGGTGCTCTGAGTTTTTCACCAGTACCTCTTGCAAGGCATATGCCTATAAATATGGATGCAAGCTTAATTTTATTCCAGCAATCATTTTGTCAGAATACATTTCCAGAAACTCCATTTTCATTTGTTTTCAACTGACCTGGCTGAATAAATGGTAAAACAGGATCACATACAGTATTCTCCATTATATGTTCTCATTAAATGCTTGAAAACAATCATCAGTTCATCTCTTGAAACCCATATACACGATATTAATTCTCTCCAGATTGATTTTGAACCCAAGGCTGACTGATAATTAAATTTTTAAAGTTTTGCATATTTTAACCTGAGAAAAACCTTGGACATAATTATGCTTTTTTTATTTATTTTTTTTATTTTTTGTCTTCCTTTCTTTCAGCATAATTCAGCTGCTCATTAACTAATCTTTCCATGAGTTGCCTTGGAGTTTCAGGGGTCTAAAAGCCAGCAAAGCTATGTGAGGTTTTACACTGTCAATTTGTGAGAGGTGGTTGGTTCTGCTTCACCATGTCACATCTGCAGTAACATGAACCCTGAAGGCTTCTGCTTCACACACATACACACTTCTGTGCACACACATACATACAGACATATACATAAAGAAATACTGATAGTAGAAGCCTTACACAGACTATCGAATGTCAAGCTGAGAAAGTCTAAACATACGGAACAAATGCCTCTAATTTTGTTAAATTAGAGGTGTTTAAAGAGATATCCATGATATGCACCTTACTGTGGCAAATTGTAAGACTTCTGCACTGGCATCCCAGCAAGTCTGCATGTTTGTGTGTGTGTGTGTGTGTGTGTGTGTGTGTGTGTGTGTGAGACGAGAACAAGTCTGCTCAAGCACAAGTCTTGCAATGAAAATTAGGTCATTTGGTCTCATGGGAAAGTTAGAGTGGGAGAGACAGAGAGGGGGAAGGTTACGATAATGGACAAAAAGATGGTAAAGACAGACAAGAGAGAGAAGCAGCAGTGAGGTAGAGGAGGGAGGTGGAATAATGGCTGTTATCCCATCATCGTCTCTCATACTCGTCCTCTATATAGTCCAGATCCAGTTTGGGCATGTCAGTGATGTGAGTGGACTTGTGCAAGATGACACTACAGCTTAGGGAGAATCATATTAAAACAGCTTTGGACCTCACGCTGAAGAGATATCAGAACCATATTTTGGTGAGAGGGGAGATGCAACAATATAAAAACAAGTTAAAAGGACTCGAACTCTGAAGTAACCACTATAAATCCCTATTGCAAACACTGCAGCAAGAGTGGGTCATCTTGGTCTACATTCAATTTAGTAGTTTTTTGTCAACACTGTATATCCTGTGTGCACTGGTTAGTTTGCTTGTGGCCACTGGTCCTCTTCGATTATGTCTCCACTTAAGATAATAAATAGTTCACCAGATTTTGTATCTGTACATTTGTCAGAGTTGAAAATCCATTTGCATGAAGTGTTCACATAATTTTTCAGTGTTAATGCATTTCATCCTTGTCATCGTCAAAATGTGGAGGTTCTGTAGGTATTACGCTATAATTTCACTTCAGAGAAGTACTAAGGTATTCATGCTGCTTGTTGGGTATACTCTAGGTTTAATCTGCATTTCTGTTTACGCTTAGATATAAAAAAAAAACCAAACAAACTGTGACTTACATTCAGGAGGTGCACATTGTCTAATTAGCTTGAGGCTACAGCAGGCACCTGTACACTCTGGGCTGATGTCTAGTGTGCTGTTGTGTAGTATCTAGATGTTTATGGAATATTAACCAGGTCCTCTAATGGGACTTTATGTCAAATGTCTCCATTTGCATTGTATTCCAAATATCAAATGTCTGACTAGTGCACATCTCATCACATTCAGATGAAGATGATGAATGGGAAGGAGAGGCACTGCAAAACACACAGGCGGCATAAGCAGGCGTTGACTAACAATGACGATAAAATGAGGAATCTAATTTCCGAGACAAAAAGCACATTATTAAACCTCTTGGAGGCGAATCAACAGGACGCACACACCGACTCCACGGCTATTAAAAAGACTTATCCTGCATGCCACATAAATAATTCATAGAGAAGTAAAATTCCTATGCAATCTTCACTGATGCACTGACACATTTAACTTAAGTTAAGAATGTACCAATATGAGAAGTTAGGAGAACATGTCTTGTCATATATACTTTATACATCAGTGTTTTCTTATCATGGCGATCTGTGCAGCCAAACCTGTATAAAAGCATTTGTTTAAAATCAAGGTTGCGGGAGATATTAACCATGTCACAACTAATTTACAGCAATGTTGCTGCTGTAAATTAAACCCGACCCGACAGTTAGTTTGTCAGTATGTGCTGTATTGTCAATAAATAGAGCAGGAGGATAGCAGAGAGGCCAAACAGAGTGTATTGATTACAAGGCACTAAATCCTTTTATGACCGATATATTTCAAATGCATTCTTAGTCATAAAAGGAGGGTTGTAAGAAAGTGACTGTGAGAAAGGAGCAAAGTGGTTTGGTTTAGGATGAGAGAAAGTGAGGAGGAGAGAGGAAAGTGGAGAGAGATGAAGAATGAGCACTGGTGCCAGACAAAGAGGAACATTCAGAGGCGAAAATAAGATCGAGACGAAGATGACAAGAAAAAGGAAGAATGAAAGACAGAGAAAAAGCATGGAAGATGACAGATGTGAAGAGCGTGAGGGAATGAAAGTGAGAACACTTCCGTGAGAAAGTCAGCAGTATGTGTATGTGTGCTAGGAGGGAGAAAAAAAAAGGCTTTTGTGAAATATTCAGTGTGATAGAAGACTTATAGAAGCAAAATCCCCTCTCTGGAGAGAGAGAGAGGAAGAGAAGGGAGGAGGAGCAGAGAAGAGGAGGAGAAAGGAGTAGTGATTGAAGTTTTGGATAAGAGTCATAAGGCTGGAGACCATTTCAGCAGCAAGGTCTCTGCTGTGAAGCTTCGTGTAGGACTGTCAGGGCCCTCTCTATTTTTGAACAGTGTGTGGGTATACTGCTCACACCTTATAGCATCCAGTATACCTGTGGAGCTTGCTGGAGGTGAGCTTATGTAGCGTTTTCATCTGGGTTACCGTTTTAGCAGAGAGAAAAGGAGAAGGCAGTCTGTGGTTATCAAATAATAATAAGATGAATTTAAGGTCCTGAAATGGAAATGGTCTCAAGGCCCTACTCCTCTAGGAGACAAAAGCACATGTATGGGGTTGTGTATGTATGTATGGGTGTCTTTCCTGTTTTAAAGCTTTGATTTGGTTTTACTCCTTAAGCATGATAATCCACCTTTGGAAACTGGGCAAGCTGATTGCCAACAAAATATGTTTATATATGACTAATGCACTAATGCTGTCTGGATGAAGTTATTTTTTTATTTATTTATTTATTTATTTTTTACAATTCAGTGCCTTTGATATCCCTATTGTGCACAGGAAGGTGGCTGGGGACCATGTACAGACATACACAGGGAAACACAGGACTTTGACCCCAGAGTCCTGTTAGACCTACACTTCTCAAACACTTAGTTAAGGTTATGTTACAAATGAAGTTTGGGAAAATACTGAAACAAGAGCAACATGTCTTGCTTTGTGATTAAAGTATGAGCTGATTTTTTAGCCACATGAGCAGCGTAGCTCTAGGGATGCCAATGTCGGTCAGTCGGTCAGCCACTTTGTTTTGGACTGAAATATCTCAGCAACCATGGGATGGATTGGCAGAAAACTTTGTACACACATCCATGGTTCTCCTACTAACCTACTGAATTTAAATCAAGTTTTTAGGAGCAGAGTTTGGACAGATAAAGTGCAGCAGAGTGTGACAGGCCAAGTGGGCATTCAGATTGCTAACAGCCCAGTGTTAAAACAACATGGTGGGCTGAGTTGGTGGAGGCATGTTGCCTCAGGTACAGGTGAGACAACGAAATCTGATCCAGGGGCAGATAAATGCTTGACACAAACAAACTAAACATAATAGTCATAATGGCTGCAATTATTTTCACTTTTGTCACGACGATCACATGAAGAAAATCGCGTGGGTCTGCATGTGTGTGATTGGCCAATAAAAAAACTTTGCTGCATAATCTTGCATTGCATTAATGCAACAAACAGAGCCAAAGTTGATCTAAACATCGCCTAGGGCACCTGCCAATCAAGCCAACATATCCCTAAGCACTCTTTCTCTCCTTGAAGCTCAGTATATTTTGTTAGCAATGACGACATATTGTAGAGTAAATAACCAACATTGTACAGTGTTTCAACAGAGACATTTTCCGAATTATTTCAATTTCAAGCTTTCTTGGAACAAACATCGAGTGGAGATAGTGTATCATATGGTGCTTCCACAGTGGCTCTAACATTCAGCCCCAAGGATTGTAGCTTGTTGCAAACAAAAACATGGGTCCCTTTTTGAATCAAACTTCAGACCCCATGTCCCTATATGACACGGGCTTATTGCATTTCCTCTACAATCATGACCCTACATAAAAAAAAAATAAAAAAAATCACATTCATATACACAACGGCTTACACACAAAAACATGCACCAAAAGGCTCTATAAATACAGTGTGGAGGTAATGTTCATCGTGTAAAGTAGGCGGATTAACTGGAACCAGGTCAGTGCAAAGGCAGTGCATGCTCTGGCTTTTCCTCCTATTTAGCTGCTTTTCTTGCCATTTTTTTTTCTTGCTATTGCTTTTCTAGCTCTTTTTTTGATGAGGTGGACTAGAGTGTTATCTCCATCAACCCCTCACAATCCTGCTCCCCCACTGCCATTTGTATCCCAACTTCTCAGTACCATGTCTCTACAAAGGCAAGCCTGGAGACCACCTGTCACTATTTCTTAGGGTTTTGAATTTTTTGAGCCGATTATCAAGCATCCTGGTATATTCAATTACTCAGCTAGTAGTGCATACAAGTGTGTAGTCGTGTGTGTATGGTCTTTTAACTGTAATAAGAGCACAAAGCATGCACATATTGCTCGTGGGCAAAATTTGTAGATTAGGGGGCAAATTAATGACGTTGGATGCTGACAGTTTGTCATTAATGAAACCGTGAACATAGGAGTTTGTGCTTTATGCATGAGTGGAACCAACAAAATTATCCAGTGCTGCACCAAGTAGGAGCATGTACGAACATCTGGCTTAAAGCGAATGAAGGAGTGAAAGACTTTGAGACTGACAATGAGACTGACTTATTGGTGCCAATAGCTTTCACTATCTGCTTGTCTCTTATAGATGGCTAGATGTATTCCAGCAATCAATGGGGAGGCTCTGCAATGGAGCAGAGAGAGAGAGAGAGAAGTAGAAAGCAAGGAGAAGACAGAGGGGAGGCATAGCCGAGCTAAAAGCCAAAGGGAGGAGACATGGCAGAATCAGAGGAGCAAAGAAAAGAGACTTCATCTTTATTCCATGAGTCAGAGTAAAGAACGCACTTCGGTGACGAAATCTCCCCGCATTTCAAACCATCTCAGTATTAAACTCATCCATCCTGAGAGACAGAGAAACTGAGACAATCTGCGTCCGCAAAGCAGTCATCTTTCACCTGTAGCTAGCAGAGATCTTGGCTTGCATAATGCAGTGTGAGGATAAAGCCTCCTTTATGACCAGCTGAGCCAATAAATCCGGATCAGTTCTGACCTCTTTTTCTTTCCACCTATCTCCTTCTCTCTGTTGTCTTTGCTACAGAGCGGGCAGCGGGTTTCAGCAGCTGAACTCTCTACAGCCCTGAAACTCTTCCTGAGTCCTATTTCTGTCTTTGCTTCTTGAAGCAGCATCAAGCAGCAAGACTATATAGCTATCTCTTGAATCTATCCATGCGTTCCACCAAAGTGTAGAAAGTGGAGACACTTGACACTTAGTGCTTCCCCTACAGGAACAATGAAAGTGTTTCAAATGTACCTTATTCTCACAGTATGTTTAATTGGATGTCTCTGTCTCCCTCTACACTATCCCCTCCCTCTGGTGCAAAGTTCCTACTGTAATAGTTTTCAATTAAAAAGGTCTGTGCTGCTGTCATCCTTAGCTTGCCTTAGCTGTATTGCTATTCAGGGGAATGTCTACCAGAAGATGAGGGGTAGTTGTTTTGGCAGGCATCGTTATGATTGGATGGGGAGCCGCAGTTGAAGGACTGATAAGGCAGTGGCTGGTTGGATCCATCTTTATAACAGCTTGGGGTGTTATGTAAGGGGTGATGTAGCCTCGGCTGGTGGAGGAAGAATAAATGATGAATCCCAATGACAAATATAATGAGCAAGCAATAAGCAACTGTTACTGGTACCATTACACTTAAGCTATAATTTCCTTTGTGCTTCTATTTTTTTCTCTTGATCATAATAACAGTACGCAGGGTTACACTCGTGTATAGTATTTTAGGGGTTTCATTTGCACTTTTTATTTCAGTTTCTCAGTTCTCAGTTTCTCTTTTCAGTTTCTTTGTCAGTTTCTCCTGTGTCCTAGCTATGCTGGCCCAGATTCTACCCCAGTTTCAACACTTTTTTTTGCTGAACTCAGAGAAACACTGATCCTGGACAGCCAAGCACTTTGTGTTTACTTCTACTCAGTCTGGACCAGCATGAGGAGCCCCCGCCCCCCATTAACAGGTGAATGGAATCAAATAATGTTATATTGGGACAGGTGGAGTATGTTAGAGTACGCATGTTGCTTGGCCTCCAGAGGGTTATTTGGAGGAAGGAAAACTACACCTGTCTGCACTCACTGTCTTCCTCCCTCTGTTCCTAATTCTGCTCTTACAAAAGGCCACTGAAATCATTCACACAACAGTTTAATGACAGAGACAGATCAGCAGAGGTGGAAAAAAAGGTGACGACAGAAGCACAGGGAAGTGAGAGATGGGCCGAAAAGGAAAGAGAAAGATGACAGAAAGAGAGGCTAAGAGGTGAAGCATTAAGAAAGGCGGAAAAGGGAATAAGACAAGGAGGAGGAAGAGGAGATGGAGAAATGACGGATGAGTACATAGAGACAGAGAGGACAGTATATGTAGGCTCTGGTAATGAATGCCATTTTAATGAAGTACTCTTTCTGTCACTCTATTGCTCTTTTTCCCTCTAATCTATCTTTTCTTTCCATCCCTTCCCTGTTTCTCTGTCGCTTCCAATCTATCTCTTTCTCTTTCCTCTAACACTAGAGAGCCATGGGGATAGGATAACTCATTACTAATTCATTGTTTCCCCCCACATATGTATTTACAAGGCCTTGAATCCTGGTTAACCCAGTATACTCCAACAAAGCACAGAAAAGAAACATCTTTTATCTGTATGATGAAGCTACCTCCAAACTCCTGGCTATGGAAAAATCTCTCACTTGTCTTTTGTATTCTTCTACTTGGTGGATTTTAGAGCAGAAGTCAGTCACACCACTGAGCCAAGGTCAGCAATCAATAGTTATGTTTTCTTATCTACCTGTCAAGGTAATCTTAAGTGAACTTTTCAAATGTTCAAAAGAAATTCGGTGTAAAATACAGTAGGTGTGTTGCTATCACCTGAGGTGAAAGGAAAAGACTTCTTGAATTTAAAGTGAAGCTACATATGTTTGAACACACAACCATGAGATGAAATGAAACAAGTCTTGACACAGTGTTTTTTTATTTACTATAGCCCTTCTAGTGCAAACAAAGCAGTGTTATGGGGACTTCAATGACATTTGCTTTGTCTGTTTACCTTCAAACAAAACATTAATTTGCATTAAAATGATTGGAATCCTAACTAACAGCATGTAGAGCTAATAATAAAGATTTCACGAGTTGAATCCTCCCTCACTGTGTAATGGTGGTGCCTGTAGCTTGTAAGTATAAGACTCATTGGTAAGAATTTGATTCATTGCTTTAATCAGAGCTTGCAGTTTTGTGGTTTCTCTTTAGTTATTGTCTCACCGCAACAGTACAAGTAAATATATTTATAATTTTTAAAAAACACACATTTACAGTGTGTGTGTGTGTGTCGGTGAGAGAGACGGCTGCTGATGTGTCTGTGAATTAGTGTAGTAACACATGCTGAAGTTCTTTCATTACCTCTGCCAGTGAGGTTGGCTGGTGTGTGTGTTCTTCCCTCTTTGTTTCTCTGTCTGCAAAATATTTCAAAAAGTTACAAATGAGTTTGGCTGGAAATTGCTGAACAGATCTCTGGCCCAAAGATCAATTGATTCAGTTTTGGCAGTGACCTGAATCTGGGATTTCTGACACTATAATTGTTTTGAAGGTTTTGTAGCTTTTGTAATACTGGGATAGCACCGCATCCAAAAGGAGTTTGGCTTCAAATGTACAAATGAGCACTGAATTGCCAACTGTACCTTCTTTACCCAGCCCATGTCTGAGATCATGACATCTGTCTTTAAGGCCATGTCACACATTTGGATACAGTTTTTACATTACACTTCCAGACAATTGTAGCGGGATTTCTGATTTTCTCCAGTATTATTGGGACATTAGTTGTGCTAATTCACACTTTGAATATGCATGCTCATGTCTGAAACAAATAGTTATTGTGTTTACTTAAATTATTTGCAACATCTTAATAATTTGCAACCCGTAAACAGTGTCAGAAATGAAAAAAGTTTTCACTCCATTTTATGCCACTTTACTGAAGTCATACTTGGAGATAGATAGATAGATAGATAGATAGATAGATAGATAGATAGATAGATAGATAGATAGATAGATAGATAGATAGATAGATTGGGGGTTCAGCAGGGGACAGAGGCCTCAGGTGGAGGAGGCAGGGAGCAGATGATTCGAGAGTGTGTGAGAGCAGAAAGCAGAAGATGAGCAAGGAGGGCAGGACATGAGAAACCTCTGGCACCAAACTCAGTTAAAGGAAAAAAAAAAAAAACACAAACATATGTTGTGTGTGCAGTTTATCCTGAAGCTCATCCTTATGTAACATAGGTGGCATGTGAGCTGAAATAAGCAATGAGATTTCTTTTTACTCTTGACGCTGCTGGCTCCATCGTCTAACCTGTCTAAACTGCTTCTGTTCGCTTGTTTATCCCCTCCACCTTAATTTCTTCAGCTGGGCCAGCGTTTGCCACACACATTACCAAATCCTTGACAACAACAACAGTGTTATCTCCAAGCCCCTGGGGCAGACAAGGATCATTACTGCATGGCCACCAAATAGGGTGGCAGTGAGCGAGCACCCTGTCACATTACATGGAGGGTTCGAAAAGTCATGTTGATAAATCGATGCACTTCTTAATCTCCTACAACCACCATCTGTAACCTAGCCTAGCTGCGGTGATGGAAAATCTCTGTGGTTGTGGACATGGTGGTTGCAGACTGCAGCAAAGCCTTGGACTCTGTTCTCTGTGCCTCAGCAGAAGAATCGCAGTGGGAGAATCAGAGGGCGTTCACTACATCCACTATTAACAGTCATTATGACATACCATTATATTATAATGGTATATTGATGCATGCATTGCACCAGCATCTTCTGGTATTAGGTTTCCTATTGATGAAATCATACATCTGTAAAAATGGCTTTTATCTGCATGCACCAGATATGCTGTGCTCTCTCTTTCTTCGGCATTAATCTATCTCAGTAATGAACAATATTAAGTTTTGTACATTTAAAGTTCTTCTGTATTTTCTGTTCTAGATAGTACATTTCCTTGACTTCAAACTGCAGTGAGTCAACTCAGAGAAATATGTGGGCTGATCGATACCACCAATGTTACTGTAAACATGAGCATCACTCATCTCATCCATCTTCATCTTTTCTTCAGAGTTTTGGTCATGAAGGCAATATTTGAAATATATTTGTAGTGGATCAGTTTTTGTAATAACTACATATATCACCCTTAATGAACAGCCCGATAATCAATAGAAGTGAGGTGGAGGGGCTGGTGTAAATAATCAAAACTCACTCTTCCCATTAATTGCGTTCAACACTTGGAAATGCGAACACTTGCAGAAATCAGTCACTTATAGATCTTTCATTGTATGACCATAAAACCGTGTCAGCAATTCCCTCTCGACTGAATAAATGCTGCCCTGCTCCCAAATTAAAATTACATAAAAATGAGAAGCAAGTCAGCTGAATAATATTCTGTTAAAGATCAAACAATGCGCCCAACCGAGCAAATGAAGCCAAATCATAAAAGGCTTGGTGGAGGTGAGAGCAGGTCAAAGGCAAACAGATTTCAATTGTGTCTCTAATGTTTGCTGAATGACAGTTACATGTTCCATGAAAACTACACGTGCTTATGAAAATTAATCAGCTGCCCGACAAAGGGTTGTTTGCCCCTCCAATACCCCATGTTTCTGACAATGCTTCTGAAAATCTCCAAAATGAATCCCACACTTTTACAGTAAAAGGCAGCAGACTTAACTGCGTGGATGCAGGTTGTAACCTGAGCTGCATCCTCCGTTCTCACAAAGAAGCAAGTAAGTGACGACAAAAGATACAGTGCATTCACACCTGAACACATACACACACAGTGTATCACTGAAACCACCTTTGTTTGATTATCTGCGTGGTGTGTTGGCTTGTCAGATATCTGGCTTGTCCAGTGAAAATCCAGGGATAGCTGACTTTTTGCTATGAACAGCACAGTACACAGAGAAAAAGCACACAAATAATTTGAAAGCCTTTTGTCCTTTAGGCTGCAGCCTTCATACGAACTCTAAATGAGGTCTCGAGAGAGGAGTTCAAACATAGAATACTGCAACTTAAAGGTTGGCTGAAAGGACAGCGACTATGAAGAAGGAAGATAGGTAGGTAGGTAGACAGACAGACAGACAGATAGATAGATAGATAGATAGATAGATAGATAGATAGATAGATAGATAGATAGATAGATAGATAGATAGATAGATAGATAGATAGAGGCAGATAACAGGTAACACACAGATGGACTGATCTGGTTGAGACCATCATGTGACATGGGCAGATAGTGAAGCTTACAGCTCAGCAGACAGGTGTGAACTGTGAGAGATGTGGCACCTGAAATGTTGTCTTCTTCACACCCCGTTACATAAAACCAGAATGAGCCTTTCTTCACCATCCGAAGGCTAAAAGCGACTCTGTGGGGGCTCTCACAAGTAAAATGAGATAGATTTGTGAGCAACAGCATATTATTATCTTTTTTTTTTTTTGCTTTTTTTTCTCTTGCCTGGCCCCTTTTTGTCATCCCCAGCCTCTTTTCCTTTGCCACTTTGCTCACTCTCTCAGCTCAGCAACCTCTTTTAGGCTCTCTCTGGGGTGCAGTAGTGTAGTAGCCTAGACTGGATTTTCAGCGGTGTCTTCTCTTCTCTCCTCTGTTCTCCTCGTTTATCAAACTGCTAGCTCATATAAAGCAAGTTAATGAGGCCAGTAGGGGGACTCTGCTTTCATAGCAAAAATGAAACACGATGAACTCTATGTGGTGGCTTGAATAAACAAATCAATTTTGATATGTTTATATGAAATTATTCAAACTGTAATTTGTTTCTGCTGCTCTACCTCTAAAGCCGTGCTCTGAGCATACTGTGGCTTGCCAATTCATTAACAGCAAACATTTCTACAGCCTCCCTCTCAACATTTGAGCTTACTGTGTTATCGGCCCCTTAAAACCTAATAGAACCAGCTTTGGTTCAACATAAGCCTGCAGTCAATATGCTGACCTAGTATGGAGAAAGTAAAGCAGCTGGTGCTTCTGGACTGTTTTATGCATAATTAACATGTGAAGAACTGGAAAAGCTACAGCTGGATGCAGCCTGGCAGGATCAGACAGTGCTGGGAGAAGGTGTGATGAGGAATATGTAAACGCCTCGCTTTGCTTTTGCTTGGCAGAAGAAGAGTATTGCTTTGTCTTTGTAACTTGCAGATGCAGCCAGTAGCCAAAATCTCTTAGAAGAACTCCTGGATGACTTCACTAAGTGGAGCGACTGTGATACTGTTTAATTGCAAAATTACTCTCTTTGATGAGGAGCTTTAAAGGTGCAAATGTGAGGTTTCAAATATCCTTGAGTTGAAACCTGCCACTTCAGAGTGACTGACGGCTGTAATAACACTATCCTTTCATTTTGTTTCAGCCGAGAAAGCCTGGATATTATAGAGATATTAGAAAACTACAGTTTAGGCTACAATAAGGATAAAACACCGAAGTTGTCCAAGTGCGTTACAATCGCTCCACTGATGATACAGAGGCACATTCATTTGGCATCACTCTCAAATTCAACAAGTCAGCTGTTACATCCAACTGACTGGAACGCGTTAAACTTCATTTTGGCACGATGAGCAGCCAGACACTTTTTAATGCTCATTCTGTGCCAGCTGGAGATTTTCACTGCAGCTGTTTTACGCACGGCGGTCGCACAGCGCGCATCATCATCCTCATCATTAGTAGAGGCTTCACGGCAGAAAACACCTCTTTTATCTCTTTATCAACTGCTTTCTACCGGAATGGATTAAATGTTGTCAAAGCGAGATGAATGCACCAGTTTCGGCGTGAGTTCTCAGCGTGCCTTACCTTGAGTTGTCGCGGCTCTGGAGAAGTGTGGGTGCGTGTGTTTGCAGCCCCCCTCCCCCTTATCCAAAATGGAAAGTCTGGTCCCACCTGGCAGCTGGACTCGAAGTGGATAAAAAAATAAAATAAAACGCTAATAAACGTTTATTAGTTGATGCACAAGGAGCGTCAGAGAGGTGAAGTACGCGCTGCCCCTGCTCTGGCACGACTGTCTGTTCTTCGGTGAGAATTAGTTTGCTTGTTTCTGACTGCCGCCCTCCCTCCCACTCACTCTCACTCACTCACTGTCTCCCACCCATGAGAAATAAATAATCTTTCATCTCTCTCTCTCTCTCTCTCTCTCTCTCTCTTTCTCTCTCTGCCTAGCAGGTGGGCATCTTTGAATAATGTGAGATCATTATTAAAGGCTGCTGGAGGCCCAAATGTGTGTCTTCCACCCCCTCCACAAACCTCGCAAAACTGTCTGTCTGTGTGAGTTGTTGCTCCGGCTGTCCGGCGCTGTGCAGGCAGCGGATTGGGAGTGGTCGGGATTAAATCGTTGGGATTATACCTCTACATTCATCATTTCATCTCACACTCACACACACACACACACACACACAAACACACTGGAAGCACACTGGTGGTCAGTGACATCAGTCTTTGGCAAGCGCAGACAGACAGATTCATGTGGGTAGAAAATGAAAAGAGGAGAGAGTAGAAGAGAAAAAAAAGATAGAAATAAGAAAAGAAAGAGAGAGGAGACCTATCACTTCTTAGACTGAGCCATGTAAATGTAATGCTTCATGCAAAATCTGACGGGAGGGGGGGCAGAAAGAGGGTGGTTGTAGATTATAATGTGGCCACATGCAGCCCTGTGTGTGTGTGTGTGTGCGTGTGCGTGTGTGTGTGTGTGAGAGAGTGTTTTCTGTGTACTACTCACAGCCAAGTCGGTGTATGTGTGCCTGTATACTGACAGATGGCTACTGTAATGACGCAGGAACTAACTACTGGGTTTCTGTGTCTGTGAGGTCGCATGCTTGTGCACATGCTTATTGGTAGGTTGTGTGTGTGTGTGTGTGTGTGTGTGAGGGGAGAGAGAGAGAAAGAGAGAGAGAGAGAGAGAGAGAAGATGTGAATGCTTGTATGTATGAGAGAGAGAGAGAGAGAGATTGAGTGTGATGCAACAGATATGTCTTTCCTATTCTAGCAACCTTCACATACGCACACGCACACGCACACACACACACGCACGCATGCACACAGACTGTGGCATTATGACTTTGCCTTTTTGTCCAGGTGCTTACAGTGTTCTACTACATACATTTATAAGAGACCTTGAGTCTGCTGTGGCTTCCATTTGTTGAAAATACAACAAAAGTGTGTGTGTGTGTGTGTGTGTGAGAGAGAGAGAGAGAGAGAGGCAGAGAGAGAGAGGGAGGGAAGGGTTGTTCAAAACATTAGGGATGACAGTAATATGTGCATGGTGGTTCTGCACTGGCTACACCCACCATTTCACTGCATGTTCAGGCAAATTATAAGCACAAGGTAAAAAAAAAAAAAGGGGGGGGGGGCTTCAATATTTACTATATTTACTATAAAGTCTGATTAATGGTCTGTAAACAATACAATATTCAAGATTTACAACAATATGTACGGCCAGAGCTGTTGCAGTGGATTGCATTGTACTGCCAGGTGTTCCTGTTCTTGTGTCTACCAACTGTGTATTTGACAGCGGTGGAAGGAGTATTCAGAGAAGTAAGAATATCAAAACCACAATGAAAAAAATACTCCATTAAAAGTAAAACTCCAAATACACCTATTTGTATTCATTGACTTTGGACTGAATATATTTGTCAGATATTGAATATATTTACCTCCAACAGAAGTTTAGAGGGGAAATGTGTCTTTGGTTGAACTGCTAAAAACAAAACACAGTTTTTTTGTAAGAGGTCAAAAGTTTGGAAGCACTGGTTAAATCCTTAACAATGTACTGCATTTTATAAACTATATTCAAATCCTGTTTTTTAATGTGAAATCTTAATTTGTAAAGTATCCCATAACCATAGCTGTCAGATAAATGTAGCACAGAAAAAAGAACAGTATTTCCCTCTGAAATGTAGCACAAAATATGAATACTCAAGAAAAATACAAGTACCTCAAAACTGTATTCAAGTACAGTAATTGAGATTTTTTTTTTTTTGTTACTTTTAGCCTCTGGTATCTGAATGATCAAATAACATGCACGGTCATCCAGTGGAGGACATGTTGATGACACTGGTGATAAAAGCTTTCTGAAGGATCAGCTGTGGGAGCATCGGTGCAGCATTCCGAAATGGCAGGCACAGAGGTGTAAGATGACCATTATGTTTCATTGTGAATCATCATCATGAGTCACTGTAGTTGTAATGATGAGCACCTTCACCTCCATGAGTGCAACAAAACATATTCACTATTAAAGACCCTCCACGGTGAGACAAAACCTGTTTTCTAGCAAGTCAGAGAGAAGAGGTCAACTAAATTGTGCCATTTAAAGCAAAACAGAAACGCAGCTGTAGAGATAAAAGCAAAATGCATCATAGCTTTGAGGAGTCAGAGCAAACATCCCTGTGCCAAATGTGCCATTCGGAGCCGGCAGGCTTCAAGGCCGGCAGCCATCTAGAAGGAGAGCTCAGAGCTCTGGCTCTCCATCACTCACATTGTCACATTCTGCTTCCCCTTTCTCTCCCAACTCACACTGTTTTATCTATACTCCTTTGCTTTCTCTGCTCTCCCTCTCTGCCACACTTGGCCTTAGCTTAGTCAGTGTGTGTGTGTGCTTGCAACGTGTGTGCACGTGGGTGAGTTTAGAGTCATCACAGTTATAATAAATCTCACAGGCTTGAATAGAGGACCAAAAACAATTGACGTATTTTAATAATTATCATCCTGACTCGAGCGCACGTCTTTTGTGTGTGAATGTATACCCATCTTTAAGAGCTATCCTGGCACCCACTCACTTGTCTTAACTCTCTGATTTAAATGCTTGTTATTGTTGTGCATACGTAGAGTAATGGTTTGGTACTTGAATTTACATGCAAATTTTCTCCTTACGGGCTTAATTTAGAATTAAATCCCTAACAGCCTGCAATCTAGCTTGCTATTGTATATTTCAAATTTGGCATCAAGTAATATAATGCTATTAGGGGTGTGACCAGCTACTGCTTGCACTCCCTTATTGCTCGTGTGTGGGAACGCATGTGCACACACACACACACAGATGCACTCACTCACCATGTGTTTTACTGGATTGTCTCCCACTTCCTTTTGTCGGAAGCTTGCCCTCCCTCTCTCCCTCTGCCATCCTGCTCGCCCCCCATCCTCTCATCTGGCCTGCCCTCTTCTCCCTCTTTCTGTCATTCATCAGCATCCCTCACTTGGTCACTCTCCTTTCTATTTTTTCTTCCCCTCTGCTATCGCTTCTTCATCCTTTTCTCTCATTTTTCTTCGGCCTGTCTCTTACAGTAATGCATCTCTCTATTTCTTTCTTCTTTCTTTTTGAGGCCTGCCACTGGCTCTCCTTTATGGGCTGCAGGCCAGTGTGGGTCAGAGGCAGGTTGTAATTACTTCACTCCTCCTCTGACAGCTATAGTGAAGAACGGAAGGGAGGGAGAGCAAGAGAAAAACAGAGAAAGAGACGAAACAAAAAGATAAACCCACTGATTATTTATTCTCATCATCAGGGCTAAACTAAATCCCCTGATCCATTTCTTTTTTTAACCACTAAAGGGCAAAAACTAATGAATCAGATGCATTTATCTGTACAATCTCGTCCACATTCATCCAGGTATGTGCTGTACCTCAGCAAAAAGTTCCAGCCTGCACAGTCCGACACTGAGTGATAAATAACACAATAATATAGAATGACTCCTGCCACATGCTTAATGTAGCATAGGAGAGTTGGCCTTAATTGGTGCAGCTATATTTGAGTTATAATGTAGGGCGGGCAATGCCTCCTTGACTTAAGCACTGGGTTGGGACAAATTTGCATACCTTTAAAAATCAATAGCAGTCTGAAAAAAAAAATCAGCAGACATAATAGAATTAACATGAAAAGAAAAACGAACACAAAGGAAAGAGCCTTGACTTCAGTGGACTGTTTTTCACTAAACGTCCCTTTTAGATCAGACCTGGGTCATGCTGCAGTTTCCCACTTTTTTCCTGATAGTGGCAGCTTAAATGGCAGGAGAACTCATTAGTTAAAGGTTGCAAAAGGCAGGAGTAAAGATTGTTTGAAGATCCTCAGCGAGACGCATCACTGTGAACGATCCTGTTAATTACCTAAACTAGTGAGCAGGAGATGGTTTCAGTGTCGGACGTAGGCCAGCTCCTGGATGCTATTCTTATCCTGGGTGATCGATGATATTTCTTCAGTTGTCAGGGGATCACAACTTACTGAGACAGTGGGTCACCAATTATGGAGCTCCAATAACCTTTCTTTCCGTCGCTTTTCAGTAAATTTATTTCGCACACATTCTCCAGGTGAGTCATGTTGCACTCACACACACTAATGATATACTGTATATGTGAATGACGTAGGTGTCCAGCAGATGTGTTTGTTTTTTAAATAAATGCCTGTTTAAATGCCTGTTTTGATTATGAGTAGTATGTATGAGTAAGCAAATAAGGGAACAGAAGTGTGCGTATAACCTGTGAAAAAAAAAAAAAAAAAAAAAAACTCATTTGAAATCAAAAAGCAAAAGAATTCCTGCTCAGGTAAACACTAAAATTGGGGAAGAGAAAAAAAAAGATATGAAATCAAGCGAATAAATTAAATGCCACTGAGGCCAATACTGAAATGAAAGGAAATCTAAAGTCCCCACACTCAGGAGGGCAGGGGAAGGAGTGAGGAAGTTAGCTATTGTACATGTTAGTGGTAAGCCCTCCTCCTCAACTAGGTTGATTATTTTAAGCACTGTGAGATTGATTTTGAGGCTCTGTGGGGGCCTTACGGGTCCATGTGAGTGAAAGTGAAGGTGTGCACAGACCAAAAAAGGAGGTAGGATAAAAGTTAGGACAGGGAAGATCACAACGGAGGGGAGGTGTAGGAGGTGGGAGGAGTGGAGAGGACAGGAGTAGAGGTGGTCCCCAGATTCCTGAGGTTATTAATAAGAGTGTGTCTTCAAGGACGCTAATGATGATTTGGGTCAAACTATTTCCTCCTCCTCCTGAGGTGTACCAAGGTCACTCAAAAAAAAAAAATGGACCCAGAAATATCTCCCTCTCCCATCTTGAAATAGATTGTCTTTGTTTTAGGGAGCAATAACCCTGGAGGACAGAACATAGTAAACTGATTTTGATTGATTTCCTCATGAAACACTCGCATGCGTATAATCAGTCTCAAGACATGTCACCTCTCTTTGCCATATTGGCAAGAACAACAAATGCGTTAGCAACTGGTGTGAGAAGAATCCTATTGTCCTTGGAGACGCTTTTCTTGGAAAGCTTGGCGGTCTACCAGTCCAGAAGTCTTTCACAACAACAAGTCTTTTTTTTTTTGCTCTGTCAAACGAGTTGTTAATCCTCTCTGTCTTGCTGCTTTATGTGAGAAGGAACCTTTCCTTGGCCATTTAAAAAATACAGCCAAGGAAGCAGGATGTTTACTGCCGCCTACGGAGCTGTCTGTGTCCATGTTTTTACAAAGCTATGCAATTTAACGACGGTTCAGCCTGAATTCCTTCATATGAAAGCACAATAAATACCTTACTTGAGGGCTGAGGACCCAATTTCTCTCCACACCAGCTGTGATCTAGCCATGTTCATTTTACACCTATCTCACTGAGCCTTAGCTTGGAGTTAATGGCATCTCTTTGGGCTATGGAAGTGTGCACAGGTGTGTTTTACACTGTTTGCTTTAGAGCTGCCCGTGGAGAAGACTTAAATAAACTGATGAAATGATGATTAAAGAGATGTCAACATAGCATCCCCCTTCATGTTTGAGAGCAAAATGTGAGATAGGGTTTGTCTGGCATCTAGTGGTCAAAGGCAGTCATAGCAAGGAGCGTCTTCGACCGTGTACCCTATAAAAAGGGCAAGAATGGCCGAGTGACCTGTGTGAACTGTGTGTCCTATGAACTACTGTCTATCTGTTCAGTCTCAGCAAACTCAAAGTGGGGCAACACAAAAGAATAAGCATGCTGTTAGTGTAGTCTAGTGAAAGCAGTTTCTGAAGTGTTTTATTTTCATTTCATGTTTTCTTTGTTGATTTAAAAACACTTTTCATGTGATATTATGTGATGTTATTCATCTTTTTTTCTTTAAATGATTTGTAATTGCATGCAAACTGCTCCTTCTTTACAGGGAAGATTAGACAGGCACCACTGAAAACGAATCTATTTCCCAGCATGCCACGGGCGACCATGTCGTTGTTAAGTTAGAGAGAATTAAAAATACAAAAAGGGAAGAATGAGAATCTGTACTATGCCTTTACTCGGCTTTTGTGTCGTGGACATCCTCACTGCCAAAACAGTAGCTGTGATAATCTTTGCACCCTAACAAAGACTGCATGTGCGGATGTGACTGTATTAATACGTCCTCTTAGCCACGTTTCCTTTCGTGGGCGGAAGCTCATTGTAGAGGTCACATGCTGAGTGCCCGTCACTCCACCAATCACCTCGGGGAAGGTCTGAGACAAGAGCCAATAGTTGCCCTTGCAGGGTATCACCTGATTCGGGTGAGCGAGTGAACAGAAAGTATGGGCCCATGTGAGCGGTCGTCGCAGGAGAAGCCGGATGGGGCGGTTTATCAGCCCCGCCGGTGGATGCGACTCTCACCGGCTTGGAATCGCTTGCGGCTGGCGGATGAGTGCGATGTATGAGGTGGGGCACAGCTCCAGAACCCAATTCAGACTACTCTCCCCCCACTTTTTTTTTTTTTTTTTTAAACCTTATACAGTTTAACACATTTTATGATTACGTGAGTGTTACAAACAGTGTCACAATCGACATTATTGTTAATAAACAATAAAGAATAGCCACTGAGTTATTAATGGAAGATCCACCAGTCTGAATTCTTTCATTGAATTACTCTTATTAATGATGGACAATTCATTCATACATTCTGCTGACTGTATGAATGATCTCAGAAGCTGATGTGCCATTATTTTGATTAAACTGTAGCCTGGAGAAAAAATTACCAGTAAATATACGGTGATGATTATTCACTAAAACTATTACTTTTTTTGTCTTTAGGATTATTTTTATAATACAATTGTTTTTTTTGGCAGGGTGACGTCACCAGATCGGGTGACTAGAGAGGTCATTGGAGTACACTTAAGTACACTCAACTCAGTGGCATTGTCATTAAACCAGTTTGAAACACAACCCATTACATTTTTTCCCCATTTGATGTTTGATGTAAACATGAACTGGAGAGCCTGACCTGTACCTACATGGTTTTATGCATTGCACTGCTGCCACATGATTGGCCGATTGGATACTTAATGCAGGTGTACAGGTGTTCTTGATAAAGTGCACCTCAGCTCTTAGTAACCTAAGCCTAGACTTGTATTTATATATATGCTGTGACCTGTTGACCTGGGGGCATGGCTGGGGCATGGCCCCATAAAACAAAAGAGATTCATCTTTCTGTCTGACCCAGTTCCAGGTCCTTATCGGGTCAGTACGATCTGAAACAGAGAGCCCAGGAATTAAAACCTCAAACATCACCTGCAGACATCACAATGACAGACGGGGTTGAACATAAGGGCAATCAAATGACCTGTCCTTCCACTTGGCCTAGTCTTAAATGAATTCTGGACCTTTCATCCATGTTGCTAGGGACCTGAGTTGACCGCAGCACAGCAGACCTGACAACATTCACTCAGAGTTTTATGCCATTTTTTAGAGTCCCATTATTCAAAACCGAAAACTCCCTGTCATCTTTCAACTAAACTCATACTTATTCAGGATGTAAATCTTTTTAATCAATACTTCATGATTTGTTGTGGTTTGATAGTTTTGCTTCTAACTGATTTTATTTTTTTCACTTATATAGCCTGTTTTTTACAGAAGCGTAATGCATCCATATGAAAAAAAAAATCTGCTCTGTTTTCCAAAATTAACAAGATCTAATTAATTCAGAAAAACAGAGCAGATTGTTTTTTCTTAAGTGAATGCATTATGTTTCCATATTTTTTCATCCATTTTTATTTGTATTGTGACTGTATTCAGATGTTTTTTCTGCGTGCTTTGTGATGTTTATGCAGCACAACCAGTTGCCCTCTATCAACAAATAATGGGATTTCCCATTTTATTTTGGGCCCAGGACAAAAATATCATCCTGTAATAATAATAATAATAATAATGAAAAAAAAACAACAATTTGAGAAATGTTCTTTAAACTTGGGTATGTCCTATACTGTTGTTCCATGATTTGTTACCTGTACATATACACTATACAGTGTTTTACAGCATGACACTTAATGTGTGGATCCATTTTATGCTACACGAAATGCACATAAATAATAATAATAATCCACCATTCAGCTGGATCTGTGTCATGACAGATAGTTGGTGAACTGTCCATGACCCACTTTGTTGTAATTATCTGAGGGATTTGTTACATAACTGTGACCCACCATTGATAAATGTAGAGCGAAAACAGAATGACAGAAACAGGGGCCAGGTCAGAAGTAGAAAATAGTGTCAAAACCTCAAATTAATAAGGTTATATGGCGTGTATAAGTAGACTCATTAAACTGCCACTGTAATTATGTTATTTCTGTTTTCTTCAAGAGGCCCAGTGAATATTTTTGTTGATGATCAATAGTTACATTCAGGATTATTGAAGAAGTTTGTACGTGATGATTAGAATAAGATTTAATGAAATTAATTTGGTTGTAGAGTGTTGAAGAAATATATTAACAAGTACTACTACAACAACAACTACTAATACCAAAACCTTCAGTTTAAAACTGTCAAGTCTCTGGTTACAGGGAGTACAACTAAGAATACATATCCTTAACCGTAGTAATAGTAGTGGTAGCAAAACTAGAAATAATGTCACAAATGCAGTCAAAAAAGTAATGGACAACACCAATTAATTTACAGTTTCTAAGTCTCTTTTTTACCAGAAGTGATGTAGAGAATTATGGGTCCTTTAAGTCTGACCTGTGTTTGGTAAACATGTTTATTCACTACTCTGTGAGGGAAAAATATGAGGGCACATGGTCTGTCCTCCTAGGAACAGATGGGAATAATGGGAGTATTAATGGCTTAGATAAGGAGGGCATAACCTTTTCACACAGGTAGGACAGAAACATGTGAAAGCTGACCCAGCATCAGCTTGATGAGATCATTAATAACAGTTAAATGTAATGCAAAAGTATTGAATAGCAATTTCACTGACTTAACTCAATTTAATTTAATTTAGCTTTTCATAACTGTTCACAAGTCATTCTTAAGTGGCACAAATAGGTCATCATTCCACTAAATAAGTATTTTGCTGTCCATATTTACCAAATTTACCATCACTCATTTGATGTCAAGTTGTCACTTTTATAAGGGGGCTCACTTTTGAGGTATTCTGCCGCGCCTTGTAACTGACATCACTACATGGAAGGGTGGGCAGACTTCTCTTGAAGTGGAATCAATCACATGGATCCGTTTTGACCGGACAAACATGTGTAAGGCTCAGGGCTGGAGTTGTGTAACTTCTTGTTGTCTTGTCTGGCAGCATACTTGACCTGCAGTGACATTACATAACACTAGTGTGAGCCCCTCCTCCTAATAAGCATGCCAAATGGCTGAGCCCATATTCTTCAGTATGACCTGTGAAAATAAAAACTGTATATTCAAGCACACAGAAACACAGATGCATACACACACACACTAAACACACCCACATACGCTCTCTATCCCCATGTGTATGTGTGTTTTGAGACCACTTTTAACTGAGCAGCTGACATGTGATTTCTGGTATGATGTTGTAGACCTAGTTCTCCGGGGTCAGTCAGGGTGGATTAGGGTTTCCATAAAAGAGGCTGGACACCCTTCATTTTCTTCAGATATTCAAAGAGGAGAGGAAGAAGAGAGAGTCGGGAGCATCTGACTTGAAAGAGACAACACACAATTATTTGATAATTCAAATATTTTTTTGCCACAGTTGAACTCTTCACACTTAAATTCATTTTGCCATCATTCGAAAACCTCTGCAATTTCATGAACTACTGTAAAAACAAGGTGTGTTTTTACAGTTTAGATTTTCATGAAGTCTAACTGATATTGTTGCATATTGTGACATTGTCTTGAGTGCATCTATTGCTTTTGTTTTGTCCTTCATTTTATTGTTTTATGATTATTTGAGAGTGGCTGACTCACTTTTATGTGTCCGCACTTTCAGCATGCCCTGGTTTGTGTTAAAATGCATGCTGCTGTGTGCATTGGTGGTTGGGACGGTGTGTGCATGCACGTTGAAGAATCATACCTTGTGGATTGAGAAGCACGACTGTGCCCAGTGTGTGGCTATCAACACTACCATCTGCAGCGGATACTGTTACACACAGGTGACACACTCTCACACATGTATTTTGCACACAATGCAGAATATTAAACCCATTCTTAATAAAGTGTATCTTTAGGTGATGTTGGTATAGCGAGGCACACTGTGAGGATACTTACATTTAATTTGTTTCAGGTTGCTGTTTGTGCAACTGTAGGCTGACTATGTGGATGACATGACAGAGCTTTTGTTGGACGTGAAAGACATGTTGAGGACAAAAAGCTTTACTCTCACAGACATCATTATGCTGTGAGTTAGATAAATGGGGTGGATATAAAAAGTTTCTGTTCAACCACTGCACAACCTCTCAGAGGCCTTTTTCATCCATTTTCAGGACACCAATTTGAGGGGACGGTTTGGGAGGACTTTCCTGATCCAGCGTAGCTGTGTGCCTCTGTCCCTGGTGTACCGAGCTGCCTGTGTCCCTGGCTGCCCTGGGGATGTCAACCCACAGCTGTATTATCCTGTGGCCCGCCGTTGCAGCTGTAGGCACTGTGACACACGTACACACCACTGTGTCCGCACACGCCGAATCTCTTATGAGCAATGCTCCATGACACTTGGCAGCATGAAGAACCAGAACCAGTCTGCTTTGGAAACCTGACAATATGCTAATACAAGCAATGCACATACCCTGCAAATGATGCAGCTGTTAACCTGATGTTTCTGCTTCTTTGTGTTATTGTTGTGCATGTCAGTCCCTCAGCTCTTCATATTATGATTAGGCAATAAATCTGTGTTGAGCATATATTACAGCTTTATTGAATATGAATTGTGTTGCCTGTGTAAATGACAATGAATACATGGCATAAATGAGTGCATAATATGTGCATTTCCATATCAAATAAAGTCTAATTTCTGCACCTAATATTATGCTCAGGTTGGGAGGAGAAATATCTTGTTCATTTGTATGATTTGATCAGGGTTTCTGAAGCACACATACTGTTTATACAGAGTTTAATGTTGTGCTCGTATGTAGATGGCAAACATATGCACATAGTAAACCCAGTGTTGTAGTGCTATTCCTGGACTCAGAGTCAAGTCTGACTGAGCCCTGATTTTTAGGACTTGTGACTCGACCTGGACTTGAGCACTGATCACTCAGACTTGGACTCAAGTCTGCACTTTGCAAGTGCATTTGTTGTTTCACACCCAGTAACTAAACACCCTTTAAAATGGGCACGCGTGTGTCATTTGTGTTTAATGTAGACCCATTTTATTTGTATGTCGGTTCTTTGACTGAACCAGAGTGGGGCACTGTAGCCCATCTTGGAACTCAATTGAGACTCAACTTTGATGACTCAGACTCAGGTAATAGGGACTCAACTTGGACTCTTTTGGTGACTCAGACTTGGACTTGTACTTGAACACTGGGGACTCGGGACTCGACATGGACTTCAGAAGTAGTGATTTCACTTCTCTCTGATACTGATTAAACCCTTCTCACAGAGGACACCTGTATAGTTTACAGGTTGCGTTCAATGTGTGTTAGTTAGCTGTAAAGATGCACCGTATCAGCACCTGATTATTTACATTGCAATGTAAACTGTATTATTTACGTTACCTTGTATCATTTATATGTTTTTTTCCTCTTCATTGAACTAAGTTCAGACAATCAAAGAGGCAGAGCTCCACTTCAACCTCAATACAAAAAAAGTGCAAAAAAACAGATACACATGCTTGGTTCCAGCACTCCTCAGTCGCCTTCATCACGAGACCTCAAATACAACAAAAGTTCACCACAATACGCTGGAAAAGAAGGGGAATGTTTGAAAATCTTACACTTGCCTACATAATATTTTGTCAGAATCAGCTAATTGCAATTCTGCGTTTCTCATCCGAGAAATAGCCTAACTGGGACAATGAGTCGGCCATTTGAAAGCCAGTCAAGAAAGTCTTTCCAAAATTTTCAAACATTCAAAAAAAAAAAAAAAAAAGCATCAATATTATTATTATTTTTATTATCATTATTTTTTGCAAAACACACATGAAGGATAATCCAAATCTTGAAGCATTTACCCTGTGTTTGTCAAGTCTGTGAGAGGGCTTCCCTGAAATGAAACAATCTCAGGGAAAAGTTGCATCATGTTCACCTGGGTTAATAGAGCTGTTGGGACGAATTGGTCCATCCCACTTTACAAAGAGAGTCTTTCCCATTGGCCAGGATGTCAGTTCTGAAACACCCCTGGCTGTTGGCACACGCGTCCTGCCTCCCTCCTGTCATTCATTGAGTCCTGCAGTTGTGCAGAGGAAGGGTCGGCAGCTGAACTTTGATACAGCACTAAATCTTTGACTCCATTTCAAGGTAGGTGATGCAAATTATCTCATGCTGTTAGAACTAATACTAATACTAATAGCTTGATATCAGCTTGCTAGTTATTCTGATCAGTGTGCTGTAGCCCGTCAAGGAGCAGGACAGGTGTGAAAAATGTGCAAAGTATGGTTTAGAGCATGTGTAACGTCAGGACATATTCAGAGCCCATACTGTTAACAAAGTCTGTTTAACAGGTTTATATTTTGTGACCTGTGACAGCCTGTATCCTGCAGCTGTATTTCCAAAAGCTTTTACCAGCTGTCAACTAAAGTGATGAATCCATAGTATTCAGACAGGTTCACTGATTTTGAATGCAAACTGGTGGCAGCGCTCAATACTTGGTCAAAGCATCCGTGTTCTTTTCTGGACCCCCACAGAAGATCACAGATTGAGAGAGTCGCTTCGTTGACCACTTGGGGCGCCTTCGAGCTGCACTTGGTCTGTTTTGGATACATTTTAGAAGCCAAGAGATTAAAGTTAGAGAGAAAAGTCATGAACATTTTAGTTTACTTTGAAAGAGCTTCATTATAGATGTGTTTTGATTCTGAATGTGCCTGAATGATCCTGGTTGTGCAAAATATAGTTCCATTTATACCTAAGTGGTATAAGCCAGAAACTACTGCAGCACCTTTTGCACAGTCAGCATTAGTCCTGCCTTCTCCTTAAGCAAACAACCCAACTGCTTCAAATTTAATAAAATAGTACACAAATAATGAATGTGGACAGAGGCCCTATTTGCAAATGAAAATAATCCCCTGACACAGTTAATGCCAGGTGGAAGCTATTTGCATTATGGTTAGATTTTGGTAAGGTGACGACTGACCCTGGCTCCATTTCTTGGCTAGCAGTGCAGGGGGGTGGAGAGCACTGTCGAATTTATCCATGTATCTGCAGGGCTGGGCATACCTCTATGTATATATAACCCCAAGCTTCTTTTCTACTCTTGCCTTGCTCAGTGTCTCTCAGGGACTCTCAGCCTGCTCTCCCTCTGCGGCCTCCTCCTTTGTGCTGACCAACTTTTGCACTTAAACAACCAAGAACCATGGCCCAGCAACAGCAGATAAGGTATGAAGCTGACCAAACCCTCCAGCGTGATCGAGAGTGGGCTGCTTAAAGAGAAAAACAGAAATAAAGCATGCTTTAATTATTTCATTCCATTAACTTTATATAGTAAGGTGTTCTAGTTTTTTGTTGTTCTTCTAGAGCTAAGATGGCAAATCAGGGAAGCCTTAGCAAGTGTAATGCCTCATACACATCGGTGTATGTTGCTTGATTTACTCTGTTACAAGTTATTTTTGGATGACTAGATTCCCAGAGGCAGTCACTCTGTACCCAGTTCTGTTGCAGTGCTAATGCCTCACTTGGAGACAAACACACTACACACTCCCTCACACACACACCTTAAAAGGTATATTAAATTACCTTCCCACACAGACAACGTCCTTAATCCTGTGCTTTAGATGACAAATCCTTGTACTGCTCAGTTCAGTTTCAGCAGGCTTTGTCACTTTGCCTAAGAGCACCCCACCTTACTCCACTGCAAAACGTAATGAGAATAGGAAAGATTATTTTGTTCATGTTTGTTCTGACTTGTCTATGAACAGCCTCCCGGCCAAACTGATAAATGGAGGGATTGCAGGCATGGTAGGAGTCACCTGTGTGTTTCCTATCGACCTGGCCAAGACCCGCTTGCAGAACCAGCGCAGCGGGCAGCAACTCTACAAGAACATGTAAGGTTCCTGCTGAGAAGATCACTGATGTTTGTACTGCCCTTTCCCACTTCATGTCTATTGTCAAAAGCCTGATATTGTTTACTTTAATAAATGTGTACATAATGTCCTTTTTTGCCATACAGGTTTCTTAAAGTCGCCACCTTTCAGTGATAGCTTTTAGAGTGAAATTAGCTGACCTGTTGTCCCCATGTTGGCAACAAGTTTGATTGTCAAGATTTTCAGTATTTTTTGTTGAATACACTATTTTGTGATAGAAAAACACTATTTAACATAGCAGAATATAGCGTGACAACCTTCCCTGCACATAGCTAATCTATTTTTTTTTCTTCAGGATGGATTGCCTCATAAAGACAGTTAGATCTGAAGGCTACTTTGGCATGTATAGAGGTAAGACTAGTCAGACTGCCTATACTTACCCTTTATAATATGTGCCTTGCATTATATATACTTACTGGGCACTTATGTAACTTATGTAAGAAAACTCTAACAAAAGTAGGCTAATCCTTGTCTGATTGACAAGCAGACACTGAGTGGAATTCATTTGATTCACAGACATCCTATTGCCTGTAGATTTGTTATACCTACTCTTCTGTTTTATTAAATACATGATTTGTTTCATCTATCCCTGCTGTGCAAATTGTGCTTTCAAGTTCCTCAATGCCTATGGTTCGGTGAGAGTGGCTGCATTTTTGTTTTAATTAGAATAAAGTTCGTCATGAGCAATGCCTGTTATTGTAGGTGCTGCAGTAAATCTCACCCTGGTAACCCCAGAGAAGGCTATCAAGCTAGCTGCTAATGACTTCTTCCGCCACCAGCTGAGCAAAGATGGGTGAGTTGTAGGTCTGAAAAAGCAAATTGTCTTGTATTCCAGTGCCATTCTTGGTTTTTAACTTGGTGTCTGTGTTTTCAGAGGCAAGTTGACAGTGTTCAAGGAGATGCTGGCAGGATGCTGTGCAGGAATGTGTCAGGTCATTATCACCACACCCATGGAAATGCTCAAGATCCAGTTGCAGGATGCTGGCAGGCTAGGTAATTGCAAGATAAGCAGCAGAATAGATTACCAGCATCAAATAATGCTTCGGGATGTTACTTTTTATGCGTTTGTGACAACCCATATGTTTGGTGTTTCCTGCTAGCTGCCCAGCAGAGGGTGATGCCTAGCGTGGTAACGACTCTGAAGATGGGGGGGACCAGTGCTGTTCTCAGCCGTGCTTACAACACCACCCCTGCACCTCAAGTCATACGAGTGTCCGCCACAGAGATCACCAGAGAGCTGCTGAGGACCAAAGGAGTCACAGGACTGTACAGGGGACTCGGGGCCACGTTGATGAGGTGAGATGCGATTTACTCCTTGACCATGCTTCAGTAGTTTTCCATCTTTGGTTTGCGGTCTCTTAATGTAGTAAACATGCTTGTTTATTGCCTTTCCAGGGACATCCCATTCTCTGTTGTGTACTTCCCTCTTTTCGCACATCTGCACCAGCTCGGCCGGCATTCATCTGAAGACCCATCTGTGCCCTTCTATTGGTCCTTCATGTCAGGCTGTGCGGCTGGATCCATTGCTGCAGTAGCTGTCAGTCCTTGTGACGGTGAGGGACTCTAGTCTATGCAGATATCTGCTCAATGCTCGGGGGATTGTGAACTTTACATCAGTTTAATTTTAACTAACTAACTTGTTTTGCAGATTTTATAAATTCTCAACTTAATTTTCAACTCAGTTTTTTTCATGTTCTGTCCAGTGGTCAAGACAAGGCTACAATCGCTCAAAAAAGGAGCTAATGAGGAAACCTACAATGGAGTGGTGGACTGTGTCAGGTAATTTTATCATTGGATTCCCAGCAAATGTAACTGGGATGAATCCCAATATCTTGTGCCTTTCCCTTTCTGGGGTTGGTACAAATGGTGTAAGTTTCATGCTAACCCTGTGCTCTCTCCTCCATTGCAGAAAGATCCTGAGAAAGGAGGGGCCCGGAGCGTTCCTTAAGGGGGCCAGTTGCCGCGCCCTGGTTATTGCTCCACTCTTTGGTATCGCCCAGGTTGTGTACTTTGTAGGAGTTGGAGAGTTCCTGCTGGGGTACAGCCCCTACAACATCTACTCTGCATAAACAAGCTGTTCCCTAGTCTTTCTGCCACCTCATTAAATTACAGGCAGCTATGGACCCAGCTCTCTATTACTGTGTACCTCTTTATTATTGGAGGTTTTCAGAGTAAAACGCTAAAGGGACCAGAGAGATGCCATTCAATTTCAAAATGGTTTCAAATAATGCCTTTAGCATAACTATGTCTTATTTAAAAGATGGAGATTGAAACATATCTGTCCATCTGGGCTTCAGTGGAGCGTATTGCGAGAAAGGTATAACTTCCATTCATTTCACCCATATTAGACTTGACTCTTCTCCTGTGGCACCAAACCTTTCCCCATTTTCCTTAGATTTAGACCCTGCCCCCAAATGCACCCCATATCACTTACCCTTCACAGTAACCTTAACCTGCATATCCCTCCAGCTGCCCATCTTGGCATTCACTCGATGATGGCTGTTACATGGTGTTGCAAAAGAAACCTAAGTGTGCAACAGAGCACCAATTAACAACGGCATAATGTTGAAACTTTACTTGAATAGCTTCAATCCTGTTTTAAAGGGTTACATGTGAAACTGGGCCATGGATGTTGATCCTGGTCTATGTATATAGTTTATTTGTTTTTAGAATAGATATAATTTGGTAAATAACTTTGCTCACAAAATGATCGCTACGTGCTGTCTTCTAAACAGCCTGGTTGGGAGAGGAGGCTTAAAAACGAAACAAAGATTTGGATATCTTGTTATCTACACTGCTTTTTAAATAGTTGGTCGCAAGGGCAATATTCTACAATAGAAGCTTTCTGATGTTTGCTTTGAAAAATAATTGTGGTTTAGGTGTTTGGGGTTTTTACTGGGTACTGTGAATCTTTCTGTGGCAGTCTACACAACTCTGATTATGTAACTTGCAAGCTGAACAGTTCGATTCAGGCCCACCACAGTTCACTTTGGAGAGCAGCTTTTTGTGGTGAGAGTTTGACGGCGGTAAACTACAGCGATGATGGACAAGATTTTATTGACAGGATCTGCAGTGCTTTTGGGACCAAGTCGTCTGGAAAAAAAAAAAAGAGCAACATGACCTCTGTGTAGCCACTTTCTCTTAGTTGACTGTGACTGGTCAGGTTTGCATGACTTTCAGAGATAGAGGAGCTCACACAAATGTATCATGTTAGGAATTAGAAGCAGAGCAGGGTGCAGTTTTGGGCTGCACTCTTTTTTTTTTCTGGAAAATGTGGGTCAAAGTACTTTGAACAATTTAACCAATGTAAATATATATCCTGTATTTTTTCAGTTTTCTCAAACTGTGAATTTAGATTGAGAACAACTTTAACATTTCAACATGTTGAAAGTGTTTCAAACAGTTGAGAAGATAATTGTTTATTTTTTAAGTTCATTTTAGAATTACGCATGTAAATACAGATTTCTAAATGCTGAATAAATATTTATAAATGCAATGTTTGTGTTATTTGTGGAGTGTGTGTAGCCTTCAGTGTGGAATATTATAGTCTACAATGACAGAGGTGGAACTCATTCATTCATGTATTCTCCGGTAGGGCTACAGGTTGAGTGTATACGCTGTAGTACTTTTTCTGATGCAAGCTTGACAGGTGTTATCCTACTCCTCCACACATGCATCGCTGGCAAGGGTAAGTTAGTGGCAGTGAAAATGCTCATGCTGCAGTGTTGGGGTAACTCTACGCTGGGTATTCCTCATCGCACGCATAACTATACCCTCAGCTAAATATTCAGCTGCCTTGAAAGCTCAAGTGCAGAAAGGTGAAACTCTGACATGAGACTCATGCGACTAAACCTGGAAACCTACCTAATCACAGGGGATATCAAATACAATCAGCTGGGACGAAATATAAAAGAAGTCACTTCAGGATGTAATAAGTTATCAGTTTGAGTGAGTAATATTATTTTAAATGTTCTGTTTAAAATGAATTGATTTTTTTTTCTAAACAAGTTGTGTTAAAACCATAATCTTCTTAAATAGAACTCATTCTCACCACCCCAGGACTCTATTTCCCTACTATAAATTAATGCACAAGTTAGTCCTCGTGTGCCTGGGAATCATCTCATTCCCGACTCTAAATTTACACCGAAAATTACAGTTTACACAGCTAAATTTAGAAATCTACATTTTAATGTTTTGTTCCAAACACTTACAAAAGTAATTTATCTAATGTCAGATGAAGGCATCAGAGTGTGTAAATTACATTTGACTAGTAATGACTGGAAGTGGACTTACTGGTATATAGACCCCCTGCAGCAAGCAGCGTATGTGACTGAGGCTGTGTGTGTAATGGTGGACCTCTGATGCTATCTGATATCATGATCAAGAGTCACAAGTAACATAAGAAAAATCCCGCATAAAGCTACTTGTCAGTATCTTAAAATACTTAAATTATTAAAAACAAAAAGCTGATTCTGTTTTTGTTTTTTTTCTGCCAGACATGCCACCTTTGAAGTTGAAGGTTTAATGAGTTATGTTGACAGGTCTGCTCTGTGTTTTAATCAGCAAAGATATCCCAATAAATTCGTAAACTTGCTGCTTGGCACAGGCCCCTGGCAGAAGACTTCTGACACACTGTAACATCACTTCAGTAATGGACTTGTGTGTTCTTCTTGTGTCAGTTCCTGTGAAAGCGACCAGATTTCAATAAAACATAAACTAACTATAAGCTGACAATGTCAGAACATGTAAACCTCTGTGGTGAAGGAAGGAAACTCTGACAGGAAACTCTGTAAAACTTTAAAAGCTTTATTAAACTTCAATCACCTATCTTCCTGAGAAGCCTGGAATGGTATTAAAATAAATTAACACACAATCAACTATGAAAGGCTCAACTGTGTACACAGTTTTTTTTTTTTTTTAGGAGCACAGTACATTACATCTCCAGATTTGCTCAAACAAATATAACTAAGGAACACAGCAACAGCATTGTGGATTGAGTAGCACTAAACCGTTCCTAGTTCCTCCTATTTTAACTCCACAGAGCTTCTGGAGTGACAGTCTAGTGACTCTGTTGTGTCATCTCAGTCCTCAACGTAAACACTGCTTACTGGCACCCAACAGCCTGAAGTGGTAAGAAAGCCTTTATTGTGTCCTCACGTGTTTAACATCACACTAAAATGTGAAATAAAACAAGTGAAAATAATATTCACAAGTGCTTGTGTCCCATATAGTTTGATCATCTGGACTTCATCAACATTCAGATTATTGTTTGGAGTCCTGAGAATAGATTTTTATTAGTACCAAAAGGCTTTTAAAATAGTTGGAAGAGAAATTGTTCTTTTCACCACTTCAGCTCTCTTGGCTGAGAAGACACAGACGAGTGCCACACTTAAAAACACACCAAAACAATAATGGCAAGTCAAACCATATGTGCTACTCGTCCAATGTCTATGACAATAAATTGCGGTCCAACTCTACAAACATATGTACACTTCTGCTACGCTCAGACAGCTTGTTGTTCAAAAATAGCTGGTTATCAAAGAAAGGCACGTTAAGAGACTGTTTTGGCTGTGTGGGTCTGGTTTGACTACACTGTCATTACTAATATGTATAACTACTGCAAGCGCATGTCTACACACAGCATGTTAAATACTAACTATCACATCAGCCACAAATAATGTACAACAACAAAAAAAAACAAAAAAAAAACTCAAATGTATTTACATACTGGAGTCCTGACACTTGGAATAAACCCTTCAAATTCAAACAGTGGAGTGATTTAACCTGGATAAATGGGTCTCTATCCAACCCTCTTATCTGTTGAGGTCAATAAAGTTAGAAGGACGCAGGGGTGATTTCCTTGGGGTTTTTGTTGTGGGTGGTGTACTTTTAAGGAACACAGGGGGAACAAGATGCGAAAGATGGGAAGAGATCGAAGACCTGGCTCGGATAACTGAATTTCACAGTAGCAGCGCCTATTCTCAGTTGCCATGCTAGTATATGTATAGCCTGGGGACATATCCATATGAGCTAGCTTGAGGGTACTCTCTTACGTAAGACAGCATACATATTATTGAGGGTAGGAAGTGGTATTTATGTCACGGAGTCACTTCGCCAAAAAGATGAGGAGCTTTTCCTTTGGGATGAAGAGGGAATGTGGTTTGTAATTCAGCTGGCATTTTGTGAATTAATCTTTGAAGGACCAAACCAGTGTGTATGCAATTTTAGCTCCTTAACTGTAAAATCATGTGTACTTCACTGTTTTAGATGTTTCGATGTGCAGTACTTTTCCTACCACTACGCACAGCTTTTCCATTCACTTCCCCTCAACAGACAACTCTTGAAACTTGCTTGAGTTGTGTTATCCACCAAAATGAACAGTTCGTACCAGCATTGTTTTCAAAGTTGTTAACTTTTAAAGTGTGCCGTGTATGATTTGTAGTAAATTGACTAAAATAGGTAAACCCGCTGGTATGCTCATTTAAAGCAATAGTTCAACATCTTGAGCAATATGCTGCCTTACCAAGAGTTAGAAGAGAACATCAATACCACTTTGTATGCTAAATATAAGACCACAGCTGTCAGCTGGTTAGCTTAGGATAAAAACTGGACACATGGGGAAACAGATAGTTTGGCTCTGTCCAGTGGTAACAAAATCTGCCCAATAAGTTCCACACAAACCCAGGCTAGCTATTTCCCTCGGTTTCTAGTCTTTGTGCTAAGCTAAGTTCACCAGTTGCTGGCTGTAGCTTCATATTCATTATACATACCAGTTAGGTATATCCTAATCCAACTCTCAGCAAGGAGGTGAACTAGTATTCCCCAAAATATTGAAATATTCCTTCATGATTTTCTTAATAAAGAGCAACCTGTGTTGATTGCATAGTTCTTTTTACACAGAATGTTTAAATGCTGTATGTGTGTGAGTAAGAACACCGGGGCTGCATGATGGATGCACTCTCGAAACATTCACCGGCCATTCCCTCTCTCGACAGCCCACTCTGACCCCACCAATCAGGACTCCCCTCGAGATGCCAGACAACCTTTTTTAAGGTTGTGGTCTCATGTAACACAACACTGCTGTGTTTATGTGTCTGTGCACGTCCGTGTGTGTCTTGAGTTGTGTGTGCACAGATAGGCACACTCAGCTGCTTTCACCTCAGATTGCTCTCTCGGGCTTAAGTTTCCCACAGCCGTGGGGTCAGTGTCAAGGCAGTGTGAAAACGCACTGACACTTCTGCGACAGTATGTTGGGTAAAATTTGTAGTGGTAACCAAATGGCCATGAGGAAAAACAATCTGACAGATTGTCAGGGCAACATCACAAATTATCCTGTTCCTACTGGTTGTGTGTATGGTCTAAGTCTTATCAGCCTGCTATGAAAATTAAACTCTACTACTTAACTTGTGATGGCAAATAAATTAAGAAAAATTCAGAGAAAATAAAGATTGGGCCAGGAGAGCTGAGTTGAGCATCACAGTGGAACGGAATTTTTAGAAAATGGTCAATTTCCTGGGTCCCTGGGTGGACGATGGACATTTGATCTGAAGGCTGTACAGTCTCTGAGGGGCGGGTAAAAGAGCGGTGAGGGGTACAGGTTAAGGATCCAGCTTAGATGACCTCCCTGCTGTTGCGAATGGCACAACAGAGCACCATACTGAAGATCATCCCAATAATCTATTGAGAGGGAAAGAGATTTTTTTTTTTTTTAATAAAATAATTCTCTGCGTGTATCTGTGTGTTTTCAACTCTTCTCAGACTCACCATAACTCCAGCAATGCCGATGCCCACGTAACCGATGATGTAGAGTTTACTGTTGAAGAAATCCTTGATGCCTGTCTCACAATCCTGCAGACCAAATATAAGAGGTGTCAAGCAGTGTAAAGTTCAAGTGAACCAGGATGTTTTGTATGGCACCATGACTCATTCTTTCAAAAACAAAATCCTGAGTCTGATGCTGGTGACAGATCTCACCTTGGTACCTGGTTGGGGATCAGAACAGGGGTTTGCTGAGGTTCCACAACAGTTCAGCTGAAAGTGAGAAAAAACATAAGAGGATGATTATAATTTAAAAGCTAATGCTTTTTTTCTGTCAAAGGTTAGCCTTAATCTATTGTTTTTAACTTACTACTTTCTGGTATGACATGATCAAAGTGCTGTTATTGTTTTCATTGTAAGTTGTTGTGTAGAAGTTCTGAACGTCTCCAATTATCTGTGTGAAAGAGGAAAAACGAATGACGTGGTGCAATCAGAACTTATCACACTTATTGTAGTGTGCGAAAACATACAATTTTTGTTTGATATGAAATAACAAACATACCTTGTCTTTGTTTAGGAATCCAAACACCCCTGCTGCCACCTCAGCTCCAAAGATGATCAGCAAACAGGCAAAGAACTGAAAAACATCCACAAATGAAAGTAAGCATAAAGTGCTTAAATATGATATAGATGCATTTCAGTTCAGTTTTTGCCCACATTTCTGTGTGCGTACTGTATGTACTCACTGAACCTAGCAGGCACTGAGATTCCCGCACAGCTCCACAGCAGCCAAAGAAACCAACCAACATCACCAGGCTGCCGGCACCAATCAATATATACACACCTGGGGGAACAGGGAAAAAGAAAGTTGTCACTAACAGGCAGTGGCAGAAGTAATTGCAAACAAAAAGGCAGGTAAGCAAGACCTTTAGTCATGAGCAGAACAGGCATAAGATTAACATCTATTTTAACAGATTCTATACATTAAGATAATTAAGATATATTGGCCTAAAAAGGTGCATTCACTTTGCTTCTGTGGGTTGAATTACCGCGACCTCTTTGTTAAAATGCTTTTCGAGTTCATTTGGCAATTTGAATTTACATATTCACCAGCAGGTGGCAGCACAGAGCTAGGAATAGAAACAGAAGCGGTCAGACTGGCTCAGACAGTGGGATTAACATTTGAGACTGTACTATTTCTGTGGTCAGCTGAACAAATGGCAGTAAAGTGATTGATGCTTTGTCAGATCCTTTTTTTAGAGCGCGCCCACTTGACATGCCTTTTAATAGGGTCCTCATACAAGATGCCTTGTAAAAAGCCTTGTTAGCATGACCCAGTTCTAAGTGGGATGTTTCATACCCTGTAGATGCCCTTATCTCCCATAAACCCTCTCATTAGGAAAAGTACATCATGGGTAGGTCTGCAGGGAGGAACTCAACAACAGACTGGTTCCACAAGTGTGCTCTTATACAGGTGGGGTCTGTTGCTAGGCGACAGCTCTGTAGACGACGGGGCGAGAGGGGACACATCAGCCCCCGGGTGATGACATATGGGCTCAGGTGGGAGCGAGCGAGGAAGATGGTTCATAGGATCCCCGTGTGTCAACAAAAAGAAGTGTAATTTCTTTTGTTATTAGGAAGGAGAGTATAGTTGCCAGCTTGAGGTGTCAAATGATCAGTTGGCAGGCCGATAAGATTTCAACTCTTCCCACGCTACCGCATCCACACAACCTAACAAGATGCCGTTTCTACTTTCCAAGAAGACTGCACTGGTTTTCTCTTTATCTAGCTCTCTAGTCTGAAGTTGTTCTCATTTTCTTATCATACATCATTTCAAAGCACACGGAAGGTATGTCCTGGGCTTGATGCCATGGGAACGAGGCATAGCAACTGTTGAGTGCTCTCAGCTGTCAAAGCCATGTGTAGCGCTATACTCTCAGTGGACCTGACAGAAGCCACTCATCCACGGTTAAACCACACGGACATCTGAGCCTTAGCTCACACACACATAAACAAACAGGCAGACAGAGAGAAGTGATGAAATACCATTACACTATTATAAGACTCACTACTCTACAACACTCACTAGGGAACGCTTGTCTATCATCACACAACGTTATCACTCTAAACAGCAGAGCTGGATTTGGAAATAAAGTACCAATCAGGAAAAGAGCAGTTTAGTGAAGAGACGGTTAAAATCACCGACATTAACGTTAAGCATCACACAAACTGCTGCGTCGTGGGAGTGGATATACAAGAGCAGTAATCCCATGCTGGATGGCTAAACACCTCTCTCCCCTCTTCTCGCCCATTCTGCACTCATTTCATGTGACGTCCCATCTTGTTTTGAAAACAAAACTTTGCCATGGATCCCCATCTGTTTCTATGATTGTCTTCTTCCATATGCCTTTTTAACTGTCCCCACTCCTCCTCTCTGTCTCTCTCTTTCCATCTGGGGAGGGTGACCGATTGAAAGGTGGTTAGCAGCCATGTGGTTCCCCTGGTGCATTTATGCTCTATGTAAAGCATTCATTTCCTGTTATTCACACAGTCATGAGTTCTAATAATAGAAAAAGTGTGAGAGTATGTATAATGCTGACATTTCTTTGTCTATAGCAAAACTTGGTGCCGGGACACTCCTCAAACTGGGACAATCATACACGTCAGACGTTCACACATAAAAAGACAGACTTGTGTAGAAGCAGTGGATACTTGTCCTTTACGCCCTATTACTGTGTGTGTGGGCTTTTATATGTGGTAATGTTGTGTGTATTTGTGTGTATCTGCGTGTGCACGGAGGGAAGGCTGTGGTCGGAATATCCCCTCTGACACAGAGACAGACATTTATTCACAAGCGAAGAGAGGGGCATGAAAACATGTTAATAAACATTTTTTTTAAAAATAATATGGCAATTCAAAGCTTTAATTTTCAGAATTTCGATAAAAAAAAGGCACAAGCATATGTCAGTCTTTGATAAATGCCACATTATCTTCAATACAGCAAAAATAAGTTAAATGAGCCTTGAATTTCAATTTTCCATTGATGATATCAGTTAGCATGAAAAGTCTAATTGCCGATCTTTCACAGTGAAACAACTGAACTCTTCTTGGCCTATTTAGAATGGTTTCCCAGCTGCATATGTTTAAAACACAACCCAAGCAGTGCTTTACAAGAAAGAAAAAAAACACACTACGGAGATGAAAACACAATTTATCATTTCAAGTTGACAGCAACAGCATTTCCACAGATTTTCCGCAAAACGCTAGGTGAACTATTCAACACATGTACTGAATTATGGCCTTATGTTGAATGTTATTATTACACATCTACACTGTGTGTACATTGACTGTGGTGAGCTGAGGTGTGTTGTGGTACTCACCAATGAAGAAGGTGTCTGGAGCCTTATCACCATTGAGCAGAGACACAGTCTCGGGGTCAAAACGCAGCCACAGCCCCACTGCCAGGACAAAGGATCCCATCAACTGAAGGGAGATAGGACAGAAAGACACACAATGAGCTAAACAACATGAAAAATGCAGAGAAAAAAAAAAAAATCAGACAAATGCATAACAAGTGGTCTGGAGTCATGCACTGTCGAGACTTGCGCGTACGCAGGCTTTAATTGCAACCAAACCCTAATAAATACCAACTGTATTCCCTGGCTAGTCTCCCCTCATGCTCCTTTCTACCCGTTCTGGTTACAGATTAAACAGTCACCGAATTGGCACATGGTTGGAGAAATACAAAGCAGATAATCAGTCTTCTGTTATGTATCTCATTGTGAAGCGTGTGCTTTTTTGCTGTGAACTGGTTTCCGCATTCATCCCAAAGGCAATGCTCTTTGCATCTAAAACACAACAGTGGAAGTGCATGTTTTTCAGGTCCTCAGAGGGCTTGTTCTTTTGCTCTCCCTTAATGCGATTTTCCACATAACGACGGCAAATGGTGTTGTGGAGTTTTCACTCCAGCCCTCCACCCTTTGCACTTTGGCGACAGAAATATAATTTCATTAACAGACAGTTCAGCGAAACATTTCATATATTGTGTAAAACAATAGGACTGACCATGTCTACAAGATGGGTGGATCGTTTAAATGTTTTCAGGCAACAGATCTTAGCAAAACGCAACTTATGTAACCTGAATCACCCCATGGCGAGCTCTGGCTTCCCAGTAGGAAGAAAATGACCCGCTTGGCTGTGGGCAGCAGTGTGGCACCTTGAGCTGAAACAGGCTCTCCTGTTTGTCTGGAAATGCGGTTCCGTGTTTCTCATATTTTCCTTCATCTAAACCACCATCACTATACATCAGACAAAATCACACTCCGTGCAATGCTCTTGGTTTTTAGGGCTAACTGACTACAGCTATTATTCTCCACAGTGGTCGGAAGACCTTGAAGTAAATGCTTCTCTCTGAGACTTGAGATGCTTTCAAGGGCTGAGACTGCGGTGGGTGCTCCACTGACAGATCAATACTGAGAGGTTTTAGTGATCACTGAGCCCATGCCCCCTGAGGATAATCCAGTCTAAAAACCCTTTTGAGCTGAGCTTCAAAACAGATAGTGTCTATGTGTGTGTATGTGTGTAGATAAATAAAATGATTTGTCTAAATGGGCTGTATTTAGGAGTGCCTGTCACATGGTTTCTCTGTGTCCCAGATCTCAGAATTTAGGTAGACTGCTGTTTGTGTGACTGTTTGATTTTTGTGTCCCTGCGCTCTGTTAACTGAATTTATTTAGAAAAACAAACCCCGTTGCCAAGTTGAGGCAAAAAAAAAAACAAACCATGACTGTATCTTAAATTTATTTTATGACCAATTGCTTACCAAATCTACCCTACCCATTTCTGGTTCTGTAATTTATCTTAATTTGGTCTTCATCTTCTTCATCTCATCCTCATACTCACTGTCTACACTCCCCTCCTCCTCCACTCCAGGTTATATTTTATGGTGTTGGTCTGAAGTAAAACCAGTAGCTCAGTTGTAAAGCATCGAAATGGGACAGGTGTTGGGAAGCTGGCTTCCACCCAGACTGAGGATTTAGTATTTTGCCTGGTGATGTATGGGACAGCTGAGCTCTTGGGGTTTCAGGATTAGCAGGTCCAAAGTGATAAAGCACTGTGAAGTGAAGGCTTCGGACCTGTAGACCTACTGAACCAGGCTGGATTAGTCCAGAGAAGGGCTCTGGATCTATTTAACACTGGTATTTGCTGGAACACCTGATGGTGCGATGGTGTTGGTGGAGGTGCAAGGTGAGGACTACTGCCCACTGAATTGTGTACCTATGCACACAGTGCTAGAAGAACTGGGTCGTCCCAGGCTACTGTACATTGTGTTAGTACAAGAGCTTAGAGCTCAGCCAAACCTCATTACTATTACGGCTACATTTAAAAGGCTTTTCAAAACCAGATGCATAGGTTTTTTTGTTTTTTTTTTTTTAAAAAAAAGGGGGGGCTACATCTAACACTGCCCTCAGTAGCTGACACACTAAATGGATTCACAAGGCACTCCTGAGCCTGACTATCCCATAGGTCCCATTAACCCCGTCACTGCTTACAATCATCCCCGCCCCCTCCTGTTTTACCCCCCACCACTTCGTCTGCCATCATTACCCAGGCTGACACCAGACGCACCCCGCCCTCCTCCCTGCTTCTCTACCTCCCGAATCTACGCCCCCTCGCCCTCTAACTTATCTCCGTGTGTCCCCCCCTCCTCTACCCCTGCTCATCTCCCTCCCTCCCTCCCAACATCACCCAAAGGACAAAGACCCACTGTCTCCTTGTGACTATATGCACACAATAGGAGGGAAATGGACAGACACAATGAAAGAGAGAATGAAAGCGGGAAAGGAGAGAGAAAAGGAGAGAATAAGTTATTAGAGGACCCATCATCTTTTTTCTTTGCCTGAGGACACAGACTAGAAGAGCATGTTGTCCTGAGACAAAGATAAAAGTCTAACCTGTGTTCTCTACAGATTCTGTATAAGCTATACGTCCTCTCTTTCTGCCCTAACCTGTGAAGATAGTTTGTATGTCCGGATATTCCTGGACAGGGATGGAAATCTCTGTGAAGCTTTATTGAGGTTCTTTTATGGTGTAAGGCCTACTTTTTAACAGTGCAGTTAAATTGTCTTTTTGTGAGGGGAATTTCCATGAGAACAGGGGCTGAGCTGACACAGGGCTGTGGTGTTGGTCAGAGACAGTCTGTGGCATTATCCACTCTCTATGTCAGACTTTAGTTTTAGGAAAGAAATACTGTAAATTAAAAGAAAAGCAGTATATGAAAGCAAAATTGTTGTAAACACCATCTTTAAATCCAGCAGTAATTGGTGAGTAATTCAAGCTCGACAAAAACAGCTCTCCGTGTTTTCTGTCTGGCACATGTTTGCGAAAACAGATGCAAGCGCACATTAAAAATGATGGGCAGAAGAAAGTGTAAATAGGAGTGAGATAATTATGGGTGGAGTAAATCCCATTGTACTCCTTCACAGGGCGAGGGTGGGGGAAGTGTAATGGCACACAACAACCTCAACAACACAGACAAAAGTGTTTGTTTAGGCTGAATAGTGGAAAAAAATATTTAGTTTCGGTGTGAATGTTTGTTTTAAAACCAGTACCAGAAATCTTCAAAATGTTTGAGATGTCTTCTAAATTTCAGCCAGTGGCTGTGCAGTGTTATGCACAAAATTAGAAAGAAAACATCCCCACACTGAGGGTGTGTTTGGAAAAACGCGACTTCGTCACAAAAGAGATGAAAAAAATCTGAAATCTTTAAAGCAAGAAAGTATTCTTGCTCTAAAGGTATTTAAATTTTATTTATTATGGTCCTTTAGTTTATTCAGCAATTGACAATTCATCTCAGTAAAGTTAATCGCATCAGTTGTGGTCTTTAAACACTAATATCAACTATAACAATACAGGGTAGCATCAACCAAACACAAATAATTGCAACAATAAGAACACCACTTTTCAACATGAAAAATGAAGTTCTTGCAATTAAAATCTAACTAAGGGAGTAAGATCAGTGACATTACACCCTGTACTTTATATAACTTGTAATGTATTGTGGAGCCTGTAATTTATTAAGCCTTTGATAATTCATCCATCCAAGACAAACAGACATAATCAGATTGGCCCTGCACCAGACTTGATGCCAGAAGCTTCAAACAATGCCCTTGCATTAACTGAGACTGTCTGGCAAGAAACTTGGTCTGTTAAATTTCCTGAACACTGCTTGCCCCACATAAATATTGAGATATTATCCACGATAATAAATAAGGAAAAAAATAATTAACAGTGGTCATAGGAGGAATGCCATGATCCTCTAGCCTCACTATTAACTTAGGTGTTTTGCATAATTTTGGTTTTGAGCCAAATAAATATAAAGACCAAACAAAACAAAACTAACCATTAAAAAAACTTTTTTAAATCATTGGCTGCCATGCTGATATTTAGCTTATAGGTCAGGATGGTACTAGGTTCATGGTGGCTGGTTCATGTTCTGCTGCATCTGTGTGACACGTCGGCAGTTGTAACATTTAAACACAAGCCGATGACCCCGGAGTTACTGTCACTTGTGCTTTTTTTTAAAATCTCTGTTAAATGTTTGAGTTCTGCACATTTTTATTTTGTGGAACTTGCTATTACTGTTCATTTAGCTCAATAAAATTTAGGTAAAAAAGTTATATTACTAAATAACAAGCTCAGTAATACTTATGAGCTTGTTTTACACTACACAGATTTGAACATTTGCTAAAAAGCAGATATTTTATGAAACACAGAGTAGGTTCCCCTGAGAGGAGCCTGACATTTCCACTGCACTGAGACCTCATGCTCATAAAGAAGAGGAGCTGTGAATGCAATGCAAGCGATGCAGAAAACACAAACACTGCTGTGGCCTGTAAGGATGAAGACTTTTGCAGATAGACAATGACACTGTTTTACAGTGTTGGACAGGAAACTGTTGGCATTTGGCATTAACTGACCAAATTAATCATTGAGCCAACAGGACTCAGAACAAAAACTGTGTCCTATCAGTTGTTTTTGAGGAAGAGGGAGAACACTGGGGGAATATCTGTGGGAAAGGCTCTCCTTGGTGCACCTTTCGCACATACCACTATGAAGCAATGTTTGCCCCACACTGTTGCCCCGTGGGCTTAATTTTTGACCAAATAGGGCAGTCAGTGCACTATAGCTCACAAACAGAGCCCAGGGAAGCCATCAAGCTATTGATGTTCTGTTGTAAGTGGTGGTATTTGCAGCTATCAGTAACATAAACAAAAGTTTGGCCTGTGTTACATTACTGACAGTTTGGTTAATTGAGCCCTGCAGGAATCGCACTACATCTCGATGCTGTGACGTGGAGGTTTTTAAACAAAGAGCCACTTTACAAGTATTGATTGATGAAAAAGAGGGTAGTTGAGTGTGTGGCACTCCTCATCACTCAGGTGAAAACAAGTTCACTTCTGTGTTTAAAGTGTTAGCGTGCGTGTGTGCGTGTCAGTATGTTTAGCAGCTCCCATCATCCTGTCCAGAGGAAGCACCAGCAACCTGTCTCTGCTCCACTGTCCACGCAGGGGATTTAAAGGGAAACATATTTGCCCCTCCTCCACCCACTTTCATCACACACACAATCATCTCTTACTCTACCATCAACAGAGGGGGCTGCAGCCCAGGGGGGGGGATGTGGATGCTGTGATTATGAGCAGGGGGTGATCACTGTTCAGTTTTCATTGACCAGAATAGAGAGAATACAGGGAACGTGCAGAACTCCCGTAGAGAGAGCACCAAATTATGGAGGAGCAACAGATTAGGTTGTTTTCGTTTCGTTTTTGGGTTTTTTTGTGGTTCTGTATGACATTTGACGCACACAGAAGGGAAGGCATCCACAGAATATCCCACTATCCTCGTACTGATCTATTTTCTGTCTTTATCTGGGTCAAGTTCATGCCAACTGTCCCTCTTTTGCCACGTGAGCGCGCGCACGCACATGAATATCCCTCTCAATCTCCCTATGACCCTTTTTTTCTGTCACATTTGTTGTTCTCCCTTCTCTATTTTTCTTCCCTCACTAATGCATTCACTTTTGTTCCCCTCCTCTACCTGCCTGTCACCTCTCTCATCTTCACCTCTCTGTCTCTGCATGTTTCCACACTCAGATGTTCAAAGGGAGATTTCGGCAGCAGACACACCCACCCTGGATGCAGGGGCCATAGCGTGAGTTGGACATTGAGCAGCTCAGCGATGTGACCACTTCTGCTGCGTTTAGGTCTCCAGCAGGCTCTGCTGCTTAGCCAGGCAGGAGCAGCAGACTAAAGTTATGCTATTGTCCCCCTGTCACAATGGATCCATTCACGCTGCACTCACCGCCTGATCCACTCCACAGATGCTTGTTGGAAAATTTCTCTCTCTCTCTCTCTCTCTCTCACACACGCGCACACACACACACACACACACAAAGGAACTTCCCCTCTAAGGAGTGTGAACGGTGGCACACATAAGCCAAAGTGTGTGCTTACACACGCACACAATCCATGGGGAGACCAACTTCTTGCAGACTTGGAATTAATGTGTGTTCATATATAGCATTTAACAAGGATGTCAGGGCTCATAGGTTTATAGGCACATGTGCAAAGCATGTGTGCAGGACACACACACACACACACACACACACACACACACACACACACACACACACACACACACACACACCTTTCACATCCACCTGACAGTTTGTCTTGAGTGGAGTGACTCTCTTGAGTCTGCTTCTGAGTGCCCCTGTACTTCTTTCAAAGAAGAGGAAGCAGTCGGGGGTGTGATGCCCCACGGTGGTTGTAACTTCACTTTATCAATCGGCTCTGTGGTGTTTGTAAATGATGCAATGTGGCCCACGGAGCCAACTGCTGAGTTTGTTTTCCGTGCTTGTCTCTCAGTCTCTCTCCCTCTCTGTCTTTTCATTCAGTCTTCCTTTCAAAAACACGCTTCCCCGGGAAAAAAGGGGCGGGTTTTTCCTCTGTGGAAAATCTGATTTGAACCCGGCGAGCCAAAACTAAAAAGCTCTGGCTGTCACCCTTTCCGCGCCACGCAAAGTAAACCCACGCCGGACAGCAGCTAAGTAAATGAAAGCACTCAAGAGTCGGAGCAGAGAACGAATCTCAGCATCGTCAGATGTGCGGAGCGCGGCTGCACTTGCTCTGAGCTCTTTTACGCTCAACTCGCGTCTCATCAACACACAGCCCTCGAACATGCACTTACCCAGAATAGGAAGTTGAACACGAACAAAAGGTACTTCACACATTTCATTCCTCCTTCCACCTTCCCCATGTCGGCTCGATGCTGCAGCGTTTTGCCTTTATCCCCGTGAAATGCTCTGACGGCTGCGTTGGCTCGGCACAATGTGGCAGTAACGGTCCACCCCGGTCACAACACTTGTGCATCAAGAGGTTCTGTCACGGTAGCCTCTCTCTCTCTCTCTCTCTCTCTCTCTCTCTCTCTCTCTCTCTCTCACACACACACACACACACATGCACACGTGCACACCGCCGTGCACGCGTACAAAACACCGCAGGATCCGCTTAGACTCTTTCCAGACCGCCCCTTTCAATAATACAGAGGGGGCCCAAAGGGGGGACCGAGACTACACGATGGGAACTTGGCAAGTGTTTGGCAGAAATGTTGGACTCTCTTTAACAAAAAAAAAAACCTACCTTATCGAATGAGATCCACTATATATTCAGTAGCCTACACCCGCTGTGCATTGGACTCCAACTTTGTAACCTTGCCTCACACCGAGGGCTTTAAATGTTACATTCCAATGTACCAGCACTGTGATCATATCCTTTACGTGTTTCTTATATTCTTAAAATCTGCAGGTAACCTAATAATAGTGAGTTTTATAGTATCTTTTTGTGTTATAATTCCTACAGCATCAGATCAGCGGGCTGTTTTCCTCATGTTTATCATAGGATTACCATATATTACCATTCCATTATTATTTGTATTACACACTAATTTCGTCAGGCACACTTGAAGTAAGGGAACCGGCCTATTTGATGACAGAAGATTTGGAAAGTCAGACCTCACACACTGCACAGAGCAAGTGTTTCTAAGGCAGCAAATGAACAAGGGAAAGGCTAGCCAAAATGTTTTAAAGGTCCTCTTTCGTTTTGTAATCACATTACTAGAAAACAGGATTTACTCATTTTCCTCTTACAAGACAAACATGATGGTAAGGTGTTAAGGCATTTCCTAACAGCAATATGCAATATCACAACCTATCCCAAACTTTCCTGTACATTCAAACCAGATCTCAGTCCAGCAATACAAGCCTCTTATGGGGGGGAAAAAAATGTCAGACACAAATAGATTAGTAAATAAAAGGAAATCTAATACTTATTTATCAGTAGACCTGGCTCACTAAATCTCCAAGGATGGACTGGGAGCTAAAATAATTTCAGCTCCTGTCTGTTTGCTCCCTGTAGCACTAAATTTAGTCCTGGAGTGATGAGTTTAAGACTCCACTTCACACAAGTTTATCATCTGCTGTCCTCCACTTTCAACTTAATCTTTAAAGATGTAGTGAAAATCTGTTCAAGTCAGTAAGTGCTCTGGAAAAAGTGAGGCTTTCTTATCAAAAACAAGTCATAGTTTCTATGAGAAAATACATTTTTATGTCAATGTCAGTAAAAATCACTTTAAAAAGTGACCCAGTCAGGTTGTCAGTGTTTTTTTTTTTTTTCTTTCACACTACTGTTTGGTTACTGAGTCAAAACAACCCCTTGTCTCTGGTGGCTTTCACTCTGGGTTAAGTTAAACCATCCCTGTGTCAATAGTAAACACATTTTTAGTGTTTACTTTTCTCTTAACATTTAAACACGGCTGACTTCTTGCTGCTCGATCCAATCCTGACCAAAGCACCACCTACTTCAAACAAGATACAAACTAAATCGACTATTAATGAAATGGAAAGAGTAGCGCCTATGCTGGATTTCTTCCCTCAGTGTCATCAGTGACCGGGAGCATGTAACCCAGCAGTAACACCATGTTCAACATAAATATTTTCCCCACAGCCATGGAGAGCAGAGGGAACATCCAAGGAGCAGTTCATTTTATCACTGGGAAATTAAGCACTGGTTAGAAAATGTTCTTATGGAGGAACAAAGTGGTCTGCCAAGCTGAACCAGAAGGGAGGAGGAATGAAATGATGAAGAGGAAGGGAGAGAAGGCATAGCACAAATACTGTACTGAGATGATGTATTAATGTGAATAATCACGAACATGCCGCTCTTTTCAGCCATCACACATGTGTCTCTCTTTAAGCTGAAACTGAGACTCTCAAAGCAGCAAAGTTTGTGCTGTGAGACTTGTTAGGGGTGTTGTGGAGGACAGAGAGAAAACAGAAAATGTTTCATTTGGATGCTAACCAGAGCAATGCCAAAAGAGGAAAAGCTGATAAGACTGGAACAAGACTGCTGTGTCCCTGCTGGTTGGTTATTGTTGGCTGTTGGTGGCCCTGTTGCTATGTGGGTCCAAACATATGAACAAGAAAAATGCGAGCAGGTCATAACCTCTGTGAAAATAGACAACAAATAGCTGCAGCGGCATTTTACAGCTCAACATGATACTTAATGGGTCATATATTAGGATGGTGCAGTCTGGTTTTTTTTTTTTTGGTTTTTTTTTTACATTTTGTTGACAGATAAGTGGAATTAAAATTTTCTGTTAATCTTATTTAAAGAGACCATGTTGAAAGTTGGTAGTCATCGCTGCTGTCCCTGTAATCTCAAGAATTTAGATGAAGCCCATGCTCTTCTTTTCCTCTCCTAAATGGGTGGGGTCAGTAATAGCTGGTGTTATTTGCCTGGCTGTTGCACTCATGTTTGGGTCAGGGCTTGGGCCTTTTTCCCAGGCTCTGAGGTCATTATTAATGACAGATTGTGATATCTGCTAGGCTGTGAGCATCAGCAATAGTCTTATTTTCTAAAGACGTCTTATTTTGAATTCTATCTTAGTTTTTGAAAATAGCATTAATTAAACTGTGATCATCACACTTTGATTTGTTAGCCCAACAACAAACTGGCAGGAGACTTCAGCAGTGAAACAATGACTTCTGTCTGTGGCGGCACAATGCCATCTACTGGTCAAACTGCAAACATCAACTGAGTGTAATTCATTTTCAGGGTCAGTTACCTGAGCAACTGCCCTTTTTGTTCATATACTGGGGGACACACAGTACTAATGCAGGGTTTCACAAATGTAGAGTAAGAAGAGAGAAGTTAGTGACTTGTTTGAAATCTCTTTGACAGCAGCTGTTGATGGAAGGAAGTGCTATTTATTCACTGCATTTATCTGTGTTTGCATACTTGATAATATAGCTTTGAAAGAGGAAACAATGCACAACCCATGTTCAGTATCAGCAGCCTGAATTCACCTTCATCTTTCTCTTATTTCACATGCAGGTTACCTCTGAGTGTAACATCACTGTTATTGCTGCTAAACTGAAAGAAAATGGGAAGTGGTTAACAAACCCCACCCCTTATTTGCAGTACACCATCTGCCAAAGCGAGAGGTCATGTCAGGAAAACCTTTGATCAGACAGCCTTGCTGTGATGAGGTTTCCTGGCAACACACCCAAGCACCAAAGCATCAAGGCTGATCTGTGAAGCTGCAGCATTAGCAAAGGTGAGATCACAGACAGCAAACTGCAGAGGGTGATGAGGTGAGGAGAGGCGCAGAATTCAACTTTCAGTGAGGGGAAAGAAGGTGTGTGTGTGCGTGTGTGTGTGTGTGTGTGTGTCAGAGAGAGAGAAGGTTGTGAGCAGGTCCTCTCCTTCATTTGGCACTGACACCTATTAGCTATAGCTTTTTACTTGACCACAAGAGGGCAGCATATTCTTGCAAAAAGAGACTGTGGACCTAAGAGTGTTGGTGTCCTGTCAAAGATGACAGATGAAACATTTAAGCTGGGCCATGTATTATTTCCCTGTCTTGTCTACATGTATTATAAAAGGCCTGTGTCTAAATTTATATGGTGCGTGTCCCAAAATAAAACTGTGTTTAACCAAATTATCACAAACTGGGGGACAGGGGAGAACCACAGCTAATTTTCTGGATTGTGTTGAATGAAATCTAAGTGATACACATTTCTCTTGGTTACCCTGTTTTTATACAGTTGAGAAACATAACAAATGCAGTTGCTTCCCAATAAGGAAAACAGGGACCACTGAATAGTTTCATGAGCATAAAAATGACGTGAATGGCCTTCACTGTCACCAGATCGCAGCCCAACCGAACACCTATGGTTGATTTTTGGAGTAGTGTGCTTAACAACACTTTCACCACCGTCATCAAAACACCAAATGAGGGAATAATATCATGATAATATCACCCATAGGCCTTTCCCACAGCCATGTTTACAGCAGTTTTCTACGGTGACAGGAATTCTGCTGCACTACTAGGAAGACCACAGCCAATCCATCTTCCTCTGTGTGTTTAAAATGCAGAGCTGGTCTCTGAGGCCTGCCCGGTGCGAGCAACATTCCTTCACCACAGGAAGAGCCTGCACAGGCTATGGACGCACAAGTATGAAAGGGATGTTAAGCCTGTCTGGGCTGCATTCCTCTGAAGTCGACCCTGCTCTGCCATTGGTTATTATCCCATCCTGGAATAAAGCTGCAGTGCTGACTGAGACATGAGTTGTCTGAAATTTAGAAAAGTAAGTAGTAGTAATGATCTGGGGAAGTGGTGAGTCAAACTATGTCTGGTTCTGTCATTCTTAAGCTGCCTCAGAATTCTTTGTCGTTGTGCCTACTTGCAATTGCAATCTTTTGCAACATGGGGCACACCGAGTAGTAAAAAATGTTCCCGTCTCAGACTGTTCATTTGAAAATGTTTTCGATGCCTGACAATTTCCTACCCCACTAATCATTTCAATGGATCCATCTTGTGATCCTTTGCAGGGCTCAAACCACACTTATCAGAGCAGTGATTCTGAATCAAAACAGTGAAGTTGCCACGACAACAATGAATTGAGAGATGCTAAAAAGCAAGCTAAAGATGAGGGGAGCTGCAGAATTGGGTGATAAGTTTGACCTTACAGCTGGCCTGTTTCATATTTCACATAATCATTTCATTTATAATTGAAATGAAAATTATGATTGGAGCAGCTTTAAAGCCAAAATGTGAACATCAGCATCATCTTACACTGACACAACAAACCAGGCAAGTACTGAGGTGTTTAATAAATAACAGCATGAACAACACAACAACAATAACAACAACATTAAAAGCTTGAATTCATTTTGTATATATACACATACAGTATATATTTCCATATTTGACTGTATAAACCATAAATATGACATGCAGTCCTCATAACTTAAAACAACCAGGACTTCTCGGACTGAGGTAGGGTCAGGGGCCAAGAGGTTGGATAGATGAAGCAGTTTGTATGTGTGTGTGTGTGTGTGTGTGTGTGTGTGTGTGTGTGTGTGTATGTATGTTTGGAGGTGGGGAAAAGGATTACAGTATTGGCAATAAAGCTGCAGTGGCTGTTTGGGAGAAATGTGTGTGCTTGGTTCATAGTTCAGTTGTCAGGAGTTGTCCTCCTCAGTCAGTGCCCCAGTCGTCCTGCCCAAGACTTCCGACTGAGAACACACACACATGCAGCGTTGATGCGGATGAAACGCCAGGCTGTCCGTTCCTTGAAGATGGTGAGGGCGCTTACGAATATGTGTGTGTTGGTGCAGTAGGAGTTCCAGTGGCGGCTATCGATGCCAAGACAGCCCGAGTTGCCAGATTTGGTGCCCTGTTTGCCACCTCGTCCCCCCGACCTTCCCCCATTTGCATTCCCGGTTCCTCTGTGCGTGGGGTATCGGCAGGTGGTCTCATAGAAGAACTGTTTCTTCACCACATTGTTGATTGTAACGTTGGGCAGCACTGTCACCTCATTCCCAGCTATGTCTGTGGCTCGTGTCAGGTTGCCCACCCAGGTATTTATGCTGTCACATACTGAGTACTCTCCTCGGTGCATGGTGTGTGATCCTGCTCTACGCCTTACCCTCACCCCCCTCACTCCTTCAATGTCATAGCCCTCATCTTCAAGGGCATCATGTGATGGAGGCACCTCGCTGAAGACAACGCGGGGCGAGGATCGGTAACGTCTCTTGGAGAACAGCTTGGGGTCCACCACTGGGATGGAGGGGTCAGGAGGGGAATCTGATGTTGAGTGCATGACGACGGGGCTCCTATCCTGGGTGTGTGAAGCTGACCGATGGTGCTTCTTGGTCCTGTGGTGGTGGCTGGTCCTGTGATGCTCCTGTGAAGAATGGTGTTCAGAAAGGTGGTCCCCCGCTGCTGTCTGCTGCTGTCCTGCTCTGTGATTGGCTGCCGTCTGCTGTCCTGCTTTGTGGTTGGCTGCCCCGGCACTCCGGGCCAATCCACCTCCCATGTTCAGTACAGCTTGGACGCCGATCAGGAGGAGCAGGACCAGTGGTGACGACCTCATGGGCACACGTCCTGAGGTGAACACAGGTAATAAAAAAAACAAAAAAAAGTTTGGATAATGTTGTGATGTTATCTACAGTAAGTTCATGATTGAAACTTACATTACTGTTGATACTTCTGACAGTCTGACTTTTACTTATCAAGTAAAACATGTTCTCGATACACTATCCAGATGCCCTGAAGTGAACATCAGCTTTTTGCTCTATGCTTTACAATGATTGGCTCATTCCTCGCTGTGTGGCAAGCAATGTCCAATTATATTCATGCAGGTATACAACACAGAAATTATAACCTGACACATATCACTGTTACTCTTCTGATTGCTGCTCCCTCTACCACCCGAAACCTCCTCCAGTGTGGTATTTCGTATTATTATTTATGTGTTTATTGAGGGGCGAGTCCCTTTCTCAGCAGAATCCTTGTTTGCTCAGATTCATTGGGAGCTCCCTGAAACAACAGAGCCTTTCCCATTTAATCTTATGTGGTAAAAATGATCAGTGACTCGCTGCAAGTGTCTCTGGATGAAATTACTTTTCAAAGCAAAAGGTTGATTGACTAACTTGAATAATGTTCATAGATTTGCTTATAAAAGGAGTCAGAGTTGCAGCACTAGCATAAATACATTATAAAGGAGCAGAATTAGTATTATCCAGATTCAGTTAAGAAGGTGTTTTCTGTCAGTTACTGGCTCTGTTTTGTCAATTTTAACATCACAAGAACATCTCTGGTCCCTGAACATGAATGTGTGTTGTTTTGTGTGTTGCTGTGGTGAGTGTTTATGCGAACCTGTGGAATGTGTCCAGTTGAAGTGGGAGCCCCTGTGGACTCTAGAGCCAGACTCCAGTGCAGGCCGGGCCCCTCATGCCTGCCATCTGGACCCCCTGAACCTGAGCTCTGTAACACACACACATACAGAACAAACCCACAACTAAAACACATGGATTCACAATTGAGCTTTTTTTGAGCATATATTTCATACATTTTACTGAAACAAATCACTGTTTCACATAACAAATCATATAATAAATATGTCTTCCTTTATTGTTCAAGACTAAACTTTAACTCACAGACGGGACACGCTTATGACTATTCAAAAACTTCTCATCTACATAAGGTGAGATGGTTATTTCTGTGTCATTCCCATACATTTGGCTCATTCCACATTGTATTACGCAAGACAGTGCTTTATATCAAACAGTAAAAATACTGCAAGAAATCCTTTGATAAAAGATAAATAAACCCACAGGAAACCAGTTCATGATAACATTATATAAATTTACATAATTACAGGTACATTGTTTTATCCTGATAAAGCGCTTCTATCCTCATCTCCAAGACTTTTCCTAGTTAACTAACTGGCTTCAATGTTTCCTTCCTGTGAATAGTTGACACCATGACATGAAAAAAATAAATCCCACTTTGTAGTAAAAAGGAGGACAAAAAACAAAAATGGAACTCATTTTCTATATCATTTTGTTGAGCGTCCACTTTTTATCTTTCAGACTGTTACAAGTCCATGTAAATTATCTATAGAGACGTAAGTCAAGAAGCACGGTAAGCATGTTGAGCAGTGCAGATGAGTTTATTTTCAGAGCACTGCAACTCTGTACCATCATCTCTCTTTTCCTGACCTCCACTGCTCTCACAGACGTACACAATTTACCACTATCTCACCTTATCTGATGCAAAGTACACACACACACTCACCATGTTTAACTCTAGGAGCTTAGGCTTGCATACATTGGAATGTGTGGCATTTCACACCTCATTAGATGTTACATATATATACTGAACATAAAGCAGCCCAACATGTATAATTAATAAGGCATGTAAACCCATGCACACACACACACACACACACACACACACACACACACACACAAGCTCAGTCACACATGCAAACAGCATCTTTATGGATACACATGCGAATGTGTGCATGTAGCAGTGCATATAGGCCAAAGGCCTTTTATGAATGATTTGCATGCTTAGATGCTGTGATGTATGTGTATGAACACACACAAACCTTTTCACACAAACAATCAGAGGGTCACCGAGGTGAGTTGAAGCTGGCGTGTCAGTATTTTTTACTTATCTGCAGTGTTCTGCAAAATCTATCTTGCTGGTACAGCGTTGGAGTACTACAAAGTTTTGTTGTGAATGCTTTGCCTCAACATGTTTGATATTACTACCGTGTTGTGAAAGGTACGGCCTTCTGGCTAGGTATATAAAAAAAAAAGGTTAGGAAACCGTCATAGTAATGGTAATTTTTCCAAAAATGAAACATTATATGGTTTTCATTTAATCTTTCGTGGCACCCAGGTCCCCCAGATAAAAAAATACTTTGCCTTGAAATCCTCCCTGTGTAGCACATAATAACCTGAAGAGGTCAGTGTTGCCTGCTCAGACCAGAATTCAAAGACAGCATCAAGCAGCTGAGATGTATCAAAATGTCACTGGCCCTGTTCCCATCAAAAATAACAACTCAGCTGCATGAGAGAAGTTCAACATTTTAAATCATCTCTCAGGTATTTTCCCACAAGCCAAGGATGTCCATGGGTTTTTTTATTCTTTAAATTATACTGGGTTGTCTACAAGATAGTGTAAGTATGTAATGTAAGTGTGGTACTGAATTTAGTACAATTTATTTCATTTATATATTTTTTACTAAGTACAACTTGTACCTGACTTGAATATTTATAAATAATGTTACTTTATACTTCTTTTCCACCACATTTCAGATGGAAAAATGTGCCACCTCACATTTATATGATAACTATAGTAATTGGTTTAGATTCTTTAGACAGGACTTAGCTTTTTACATATGTCCTGCTGTAATACATGTTACGTGTGTGCACAATTGGTATTTTACTGTCACTAATGTTTTAATAATTTGAAGGTTGTACAAAACATATGAAATACTTTTAAATATGATCCATTACTGTCTATTAAATGCCTAAAAAGAATTTAAAGTAGCCACATTAAATGCTGCATACATGTATGTATCACTAATAATAATCCAATAATATAATGGTCTTTGACTCTGAAAGTGTGCATAATGAGTACTTTTAACTTTTTGCAGTTGAATCTTATGTACTTTTACTGAAATAAAATTTGAAAATAAGGGACTTTAACATGTTATGAAATTCTTTTACATTGTGATGTTGTTGCTTTTCTTAGATGAAACATCTGAGAAGTTCTTCGGCCACTGCTACAGGGTCAGTTTGCATTGCATTTGCAAAACAGTCAAGTAATCTTGGGTGATGGAGAGAGCTTCAGGCTGATCTACCAGTGATATCTTTTGGCTTCAATAAACACAATCATACACACACACACACAGACACACACACACACACACACACACACACACATATGGAGCTAGTCCAAACAGGCAGCGAGCTGATTGATCCAGGCTGACGGGCAGCTCACTATTTACATGGCCCAGGGTGAGCCGGGAGGATCCTAATGTTAAAAATATGTGGCTTGTGTTTAATGCCAGTGGAGCCAGCGTAAACACTGCAGAGCAGGAGCACAAGGGTCAGAGCGGTTTAGAGAGCACCTCTGACTTATAGGATTACTTCAGCACTCGATCAGAATGTGTTGCTATCCCTCTGACCCTCTCAAACAAATACTGTACGCAGAATTACAAACACACGCAGCGCCATATATACACAAGCTCATGAGATGCTCCTATGGTTGAACAGGGTTTGGATTTGCTCCCAAAACTGTTTGTTTGTCTTATGGTTTTGCGGAAACAAACCCGCACTCGGACACTGCGTACTAGCTGCAACGGAAAGTTAGAAAATTTAGCCTCATTTGCAGGGTGTTGACAGGACCTGTAATGAAATGCAACCTGGAATGGTCCAATGCATTTTACATACTAACATACATCCTATATCAAACTGTGGGGGAAAGGTGATCCATATGGTACTGATAAAACAGGAAGTCTCAAAGTAGTGTGTGAGGCTCCCTGTGCTTTGACTTGCACAGGACAGTGAGCTGCTTTCCTCTTTAGTATCCAGGCAGAAAAATCTGAGTACACAAACATGCATGGGAGATGCCTTGAAGAATAGTCAGTGGGAGAGAGTCCTGCTCACATGTGCCTGCCAAATAATGACAAAGGTATCCCAAATCCATTTAAGCAAATACCACAGAAATGACAGACACTGTATGGTTCATATTTCCAGACACTCAACATACTGTATTAATACAAACTGGTATAAACAAAGAAGTTGTTCGATATCCTTTTATGATTCATGCCTTGTATAGTTTGCACCAAAGAGGTTGTTTATGAGAACAGACTTCGTAAAACAGCCTCACGTGGCTTACAGTAACATCCCCTGCTTTAAGGAGGTTCCCTTTCTCACAATAGCCTGACTCCCCAGTTTTGCCAAACTGTAAATTAGGACATTTCTGTTAAGTCATCCATCACTTTCAAACGCTACGATGGTATGGGGGGGTTGACGGCATAACATGGCACTACCTGGTTAAACGAGATTGCCAAAGTTGATGAAAGTATGTGGAAAGAAGACATACGTCACGCAGCTGCTGGGTTGTGACCTGGAAAACCAGAGAGTAATTACTTAGCCCAAGGCAGTGGAGCCCAGCCACACACTTACTGGTAAAGACTATGCAGTGTTAGCCAGTGACACGTTTTCATTTAGTTTGCCAGTGCGCAAGATGCCAAATTACTGTGGTTACAGTACTGCACCATGTGTTGACTGTGATACAAAGACAATAAGGCAGATGCGCCAAATCATGAGCAGTTTAGGAGAGTATTGCCTGCCATCAATCCAAGGTTAGTTTACAGTTAACAAGGGGTTCTTCCTATCTATGCGATGCATTAGTCATTAGTTACAAGTCCTTGTTAAAAGATGTGCAGGAGCAGCATGTCAGCAGTTCTCTCAAACAAACACACACACCTCTCTCAGAGTGATGACAACTGCATCAGATTATGAGGGAGTGAGAAAGAGAGGCTGACAGCTGCAGAGATAGAGAGAGCAGGAGAGAAAGGTGACTGAGAGAGAGAGTGATGCGGAGAAAAACAGAGAAAGGTAAACAGTTTTTCTGTGTCTCTCATCAACTTAGTGTAGTGCAGTTCCTCCTGCTGTCATCCACTGGAAATAATTATCAAGAGGGATGACTGCCAGGTCAACTTACTCTCTTTCGTGTCACCCATACAAATGTTTGAAGATTTATTTCCTCTAAACAAATTTCCTCTAATGCTCATTAATCACGTTTGAAAAATGCAAGGATATAAAAGGATTGGACCTTGGGGACCAAATAAGTCTTACTTTAGGAAAGGTTTCATTTGAAATGAAACACAGGGTTACAACAGAATTCACATGTGCATCAGATGTCTCTCCACTTTACAAAGTCATACTCATAATTGTAATGCCTCAATTTCTCCTCTAGTCACTGTTTCATCGACAGCCGTAATTAAAGCTTGTCATTCGTGCGGGGACAATTTGCTCGTCACAGTTTAGACAAGCTGCCATGCGAAACTGATGCAACATCCCAGACACCGCCATGAGTTGAGTTTTTGTCACGCAAAATGATGTCATGCAGCGTCTGTTAAAAGCACAATTAAGTTACGCTGTCCAAATGCTCTTGAGAGGCTGTCAGCTGGCTATTCTTGGAAACACTTTAAAAGTTTCTTATATTAGATACACAGTACAGAGCAGACAGTCAGAAAATGGCAACACTATAAAATACCCTCAGAAAATGCATTAACTTGATGTTGCAAAGGCCATTGGTCCATTTATAACTTTCATCTATCAGTGAAGTATATTAAGGTGGAATTTAATATAAATCAAATGATTTGATACTGATCATATTCACTGGTCATGATGGCACCGAAACACATCAGTCATTCAGTACGGCTCAGTACAATTGCACTTCAAATTGGTGTTGCTTCTCATTGTAGACAATTGTAAAAATCAAATTCCAATGCACTGTAGTCAAATTGTGAGAATATGTTCAATTTAGTAAGTCACTGATACGTCTTACTTGTGTAGCAAGATGGTTAGTGCAGAGAAAACACTGGAAAGATTCTGCCACAGGTTTGAGCCTCCTGACTCAGATAAGTGTGGTTGAGCACCAATATTAACAACTAGCAGACATATCAGAAAGCTAAGCATAGTTAGCATCTTTCATTTGTTTATGTTGTTTATTAGCTTGTTATCTTTTAACTGGCAGTGGCTGACACAGTGCCTGCCCCCTCTCCCTGCAAGTTGATGGGATTGGTTCCTTAGGTTTTTGACATATAAAGCCCTGGCTGTCTGAATTCGTATTTTTGGGACTGTCACTGGTTCACTGCATCTCATCAAGGTTGAAATAAGCATTCATTGCTTTTTTTGCTTGAGTCTTGTATTAAATAAATAACACCATATGGACACGTTAACAAAGTTAGAAACTTGATTTTCATTGGCGGTTGTCTTAAAGACTAATAGTTTTATATTAGTGCACATTTGACAGTTGTAACGTGAGTAGCAGAGATAAAATAGATCAGTTTCTGCCTCGTCCTTTCCCCTCGTCTTCATGTTTAAAATACATTTGCTGTGAGAACCAAGGCACCTGTTGTACATCAGGGATACTTCAAACAGTAAACTCTGCTGCTCTGGCCTCATGACACAGGAAGAGAGAGACAGGCAATGTCAAACTGACAGGCACACACAACCTGTTAAAGCACTTGACTCCTCTGTGCGATGACAAATGACACAAGATATGCAGAACAAAAGAACATTTACTGTACAAAGTGTTATAGTATGGACTGACCAAGTGTTACAATATGTAGAAAAGAACATAATGTGCAGCTCTTGACATCAGCTTGTATTAGTATGAAGGGTTTACTGGGTGCAGCAATAAAATGTGCTTGGCCTGTATAACACACAGATATACTGTATGCATTTCCAACTTTCAGATGTATTTTTTTCAAAACAAATAGCTTTCAAAGAACTGACCTTTTATTCAACTTAGCTTTCTGATACTGGCAGCCACACAGAGGCAGGTACTTCACCTCACACAACCACTGAATCTTTTACAGCTCATTAACACGCTGCCAACAAGATCTCTGAAATATATCAAGTCTCAGGTTTTATGAGCAACCATTTCAAACACATTCACCTCTAATAAAAATGAACATGGTGCCATGCGGCGAGAGTGGAGATATCAAGAGGTGTGTATTTGTACTTCATTTCTTGTTTTGATTAGAAAGTGTACATTATATAAATGGTTGGCGCCTGTAGGATTTAATGCATGTATCTCCATTTTACACAGGTGTTTCTCTTCATCAGCTGTGATGAAATAAAAGCTTGTGTATCTTCTCAGAGTATCTTGAGAATATCAGGGAAGCAGGGAGGCAAGGTGTGGAAACTAAAAGGAAGGCTCTTTGGCAATGAGCCAGTGTCTTCATGCAGCTGTTTCGTGCCTTTCTCTGTCTCTGTTCCTCTGTCTGCCTGTCTCTCATTTGGCCAGGTTCTCCCTCTCTGCTCCTGGAGTCTGACTTAATGTCCGTCTTTTCTCTCATGGTTAAAAGCCAGAGGTAACTTCCTGGATACATGGCTGTTTCTCTGTCTAACAGTGATAACAGATTTCAACACTGTACAAGCACATGTGTGTAGGTGCAGAGCACTGCTCTTATGGATCCTCTCTTTCATTTCCTTGTGTTTGGGAGAAATTACACAACCATTTATTGATCAAATCAATAGACCCTCTCACCAGACATCTGATCGCTTCCATTCTTTTACAACTTGTGTTTGCTTTTGGTGTTGTGGGATACAAATAATTGGCTACTGTTTCAGAGGTTGTAAAGGGATTTCTCTAAAGACATACCAAACACACAGACAATAGGATGTCAGTTAGCATCTCCAGTGATAGGAATTTGTCTTGGAAATAGAATAGTTAGTTAATTTTACCAATACAAACTTTCCAAGAAAAGAAGATGTCAAAGTATTGAGTCAAGAAGGGAAAATTGTGCCAGTGCAGTTTAGCAGTGAATACTTACCAATTCAATCTATCCCACCTGCCTGTCAGAAAATAGGTGCAATAACATGTGTATGCGGATTTTTTCAGTTTAAATGTCTTCATTTCTGTTTTTAATGTAGTAAGTCTCTGAGACACATCTGCATTGACAAGGCTCTTATTCCCATCCAATATCCAGAAACACAGTTCCATTAACAACACACCTTAAATTTGGCATGTACTGTATCTCTCTGGCTTGAAGATGATCTTTTAATCTGCTTTTAATCTGAGGTTTCACACATCTTCCGCGATGCATACTTTCACATGCGGTAAAACGTTCAAGTCAGTTCCTGGCACAATATTTGTTTGAGAGTCACTTTTGATTTGCGAGGGCAACCTCAAGACAAAGCAGAGACATGTCTATAATGTAACCTCAGCCTTTTCTCTACTGTCACACATTGTCCTACAATAAGTTGAACAATAATGGATCATAACAGAAAGATTGGATCCTTGTGGTGTTTATGAAAGGAATCCAAAATAAACAACATTTTAACTGACATTCAGTTCAGCAGTAATTACATTTGGAAGAAAGGGATGAGTGGCAAATAGAAACTGTAAAGTGATACAATGCAGCTCTTTGTACAACAAGGAATTTTTTTTTTTTTTTCTAATAATGCAGTTCCTAGCAATTTGCCAGAAAAAAAGCCCACTTTGTTGAAATATGTTATGTAACACGTGTTTTTCGGGGTGTTCATGACTAGGTGGGTGATGTGTTACAGTTGCAATTAGAATAGCATTATAATTTATTTATTAAAAAGCCACTATGGAAACATAAGTGAGCCCATTCCTCTACAAATGCAAATGTAAAGTGGCTGAAGTAATTTGGATTTATATCACAAACTGAGAAACTACCGTAAGTATTTACATTGTATTGCTACCTTCCCACCAGCAGACTGCTACATTTCAGAGACTCAAGCAGTGTTTTTGTTACAAACATGGCAGCTGCATCTGCATGCTGGTCTTACGCCAAGTGAATATTTTATTTGTGTGGTCTTGATATGAGGCCAGTTTATTATTGCACAGTTCTGGAAATTCAGACACACAAGTAATTTGTTTTTTGTCTATCTTTCAGTGGTCAGCAGTGACTGGTTGTGTCCATAAAGGTAAGTGCATCTTAGTTCAACGGCTCAACAAATTTGGTTCTGACACAACTACTGTGATGCTGTCATGCTTTAATTCTGGTTTCATTACACAGAAGGTCCTCACAGACAATGAATTTCAGTGGTGTGTTGTTGTTTGTCCTTATAATGAACTCTTGGCTGCTGTCTTGGACCCCAGCAGAACTCCAGGCATGAGGCCCCTTTGGCAAAGAGGCAAAGCCACAGCCAGAGCACCATGGCTGTGTTAGTGTAAGGCCTTCTCCCCCTTTATCTCCCTTCCCAACCGGGCCCATCCCCAGTCAACCCACTCTCTCCCTGCTCTGGACCAGCAGATGTGGGAGGCCAGTCCTCCAGGCCTTGAAGGCAGGATGAACACAATGATTAACATGTTTTCCAGACCCTTCATTTTTATGACCTTGACATTCAGCAATCTTCTCATGACAAGTGGTTAATCTTTTGGCATGACTGTGGTAATAACTCCCCCTTCCTGGTGAGAATCGAAGATCCCACAGTGGAGCAGTGAGAGGAGGAGGGCCAGAGGCAGGAATGCCTGTCTGGCCACGGAGAGAGATGAAGACAGAGGGATGGAGAGCAAGGAGTCAGAGATATCAAGGGATGGGGAGAGGCAACAAGCAATGGAGGGTGGGGCACAGATGGGCAATGAGTTGTCTTGGGAATCTGATAAATAAAGGAGCATGTGATAGCAAGAGGCAGAGCAAGGAAGAACAAGGTTGCAGTGGGTCAGAAAGGGAGACAAAGAAGAGTTCAAGGACGGGGAAGGAGGGAGGAATAAAGGGAGTTGCAAAGAGTTGAGGAGTGAGGGACAGAAGGAGTCTTTCCTCCCAGTGGCTATAAGAGAAAAAAAAAAAACATCTCACCGATGTTTGTTCCAGCAGACAGAACACCATTTGTCTCAGAGCTGTTGGAGCTCAAATTGCTTATTTACTCTCAGGGCATCCACCGGAGCAGAGCTTGAAAATCTTCTATGCCGTCCAAGCTGACGCTCGCTCATGTTGATACTAATCCTCCTGGAGAGTATGGCTATATTGGACCCACACTGATCAGGTGAAATAAATCTCAGTCGTTTCTGATAAAAATCACTGACTAATGTGTGCGTGAGTCATTCAGCTCATCAGCCTAAGTTTGATTTGACTCATCTTCTGTCTATGTGTTATCTGTGCTTTGAATGAACCGTTCACTGCACGTCGATTTGCGTGTGACACTTTTACTGCGTGCAATCGTGAGCGAAAACAGCAGTGAATGAATCACCCTAGGTAAATCTTCATTCAGAGGCATAAACAGACACATGTGCTCACTCAGTCACCCAAGTTTTCCATTACGCCCCACTTGTGCTGATGCCATGAGCATGGGTGTGGGCCCATAGACTGGGCATATGTTGCGTCAGACATTTGGAAATGCATGTATGGTATTGTTTTAGTGCTCCTACTTGGATTCTGTAATTGAATGCACCACGCAGTAAGCATAAAAATACTCCCTTCTACAGGCATGTTATGAGAACAAGCTAAATATAGCATAAAAGTGTAGACAGTGTTTGGCTGTTACAGTACAGTGAAAGTGCTCTAAGCTGGAAGTTTGCGTTGAGTTTTGCCTTCCACTTTAAATTGGTGTAACATGGACTTGATTTGATAAACTTAATTCAATTTTGTCTTGGCCCCGTATTTGGGGCAAAGGGTCAACCAACCAGCGCGGCATCCTTGAAGCATGTAAGGATTAAGTATCTCGCCCCAGAATACATACTACATAGCAAAATACGTAAAGACCTCACTTGAATGATGACATCCTGCTGCCATGTGGCCTTAAAGAGCCATCATGCTTAACTGACAGCCTCTTTAAAGTAACTTTAAATCCTAATTTAGCAACACGGCTGGATGGATGGCAAGTAGGTCCAGACTCAAATGTCTCAGCAACTGATGGATGGACTGGCATGAAATTTTCTGCAAACATTCATAGTCCCTAGAGGGTGAATCCCAGTGACCTCGGTGATCCACTTTTCCTCTAGGACCACCAGCAGGTCAAAGATTTCTCTTATCCTGAGAAATACCTACAAGATGGTGATGTTGAGATATGTGGGATTATATGCAATCTATAAAGATATATATATACATATATATTTGAAAACTGTTGTGGAACTGCTGTAGACAACCGACATCATCGCATCGCATTAGTAGTCTGCCTACTGCCTGGCCATTTTCAGCCATTTATCGATTTGCTTCTCTCCCACTCTCTGTGCTCACATATACAGGATTTTGATACAGCCAAATTCCCAATAAAGCTGTCTCTTCTCATTAACTCTCATTTGCTGTTTCTGTATTCAGACAACAGATCACATGAAAATAGCAACAACGTGGAATAGTGACTGATTAAGACAACAGCCAATAAATTTGCATGTAATTTTGTACAGACAGCTGCACTTTGTTTTTAGTGCTCATTAGCAAATATTAGCATGCTAAAATTTGCTAATTGGCACTAAAATGCCATGGTGGTCAACATTGTCGGTGCATGAACATCACACCAGGTTAAAATCAGCATGTTAGTATTGTCATGATGAGCAAGTTAGCATGCTGGCATTAGCACTTAGCTTCGAGGACTGCTGTTCCAAGTATAGCCTCAAAAAGCTTCTAGCATGGCAGTAGACATGAAGTCTTCTTTTTTTTTTTACATATAAAACATAAAAAAAAAGGTTTAGGATTAACTTTTCACATCTTTCATTTTAGTAATCTAGATTTTAGATCAGTAAAACTGAACCTTACTAGTACCACTTCAAGGCTTCAGTTTTGTTCTCTATTCAGTCATACAAATCAGACTTGTACAATGCACTTTGCTGGACGGTCAGAGATGGCCTTGTCAGAACTGTACTCAATCCTCTGAGAGTGTAAAAAAAAATGTATGTTGTCGTCACTTCCAGCGTTTGTTTGATTACAGTCTCACCCCTCTCACCAAAGACTTGACCCGGCCATTTTCTGTTGTGTGTGGTCTCCACATCGTTCTGTCATCCCTCTCTCTCTCTGCTTCTGTGTCTCTCTGCCTCCCTATCTCCCTCTGCTCCCTCCCTCTCTCCCTCTAGCTGATGTCAACCACCTGTTTGTGTGGGACCTCCCAGGCCCATCCTCTGTCAGTTAGCAGCATGCCATGTTCAGTCTGTGAGCAGAGCTATGGTGAGAGAGATAAAGTGGCTACTTTTCCAGAGAGTCTGCATGTGTGTCCATGTGTGTATGTGACCTGCAGCGGGGGTTTAGATAAATTAATATTTACTGTGGAGCTTGATGCATGGATTTAACAGAGATTCCAGCTGAGAGGAATTGCTTCCCACAGCGTCATCCTCCCCAAAACGCCCCATGATACACCATTAATATACAAGTTTGAACTAAAACAAAACTTGATGACATGATGATAAAAAAGATAGTCTGACGGCAGATGTGGTAGTTTTTGGGATCCAGTTTGGCTAAAACAACTATAAAAACAATGACGCCTTAATAATTTCTGCTCATTGTGTAGGTGAGTAGCCAGTGGCTCATCCTCCTGTTTATTGTGTATTCCCAAATCAGCATAATCCAAATAAGTGTATAATAATTGGCTTCACTTGTATCCTTGGGGCTAAGGCGTGTGTGTGTGTGTTTGATGCGTATCCAACACAAACACACATGTATATCCACATGTACACACATGCACATTGCTCATACACATGTACAGACCACATTCCTCCAGCGCTGGTGTGGTTTATGGTTCTATTTCTTCTGTGCACTGTCTTTGTTTGAGTAAACTTGATCTCTCTAAATACATCAGAATTTGTAAGAACAGATTATTGTATGGCTAAAAACCGTAGTTATAACAAATTGTCCGACAGCAAACGCTAACTTTGATGTTTTGAAGCTTTTTGTGTGAATTTCAATATTTGAAAAGATCAAGTATTCTTGTTCTGTTGAGGGCAACAAGGGAGAGTTTCATGTCCAGGCAAGCTATAGGCACCCTACCAATTGGGATAAAGGGGAAAGAAAGCGAGAGTGAGACAGTGTCATCACATCAATCCAAATGTACACACACATAAAAAGGGGTTGCAGTGAAACAATTCAAAACACCAGACGTGCACTAAGTCAACAGATTAAGACCACAACACTGTTATTCTAGCAATAAGAACAGGCCCGGTAATTTGGTGATTTATCAGCTACTGTGTGTTTGGGCTGCATGCACATGCATGAGAGGAGATCAGGCCATAGCAGAAAGTCATAGAGGCATTTAATGTGGAATGAGCAGGCATGTCTGCACATTTAGTTGTCATTTTTTGAAGCATATAGAGTGCACACGCACATGTGTGCAGCCATAGACACTGAAACACGCAGACACAGGCAAACATAACCCTTTGACGGAGCACCTGCCGAAATCAGATCTTCAACTGTCAAACACAAAGCCTGACTTGCATTAACAGTCCTGGATTCAGTTTTCTATGTATGGAGAAGTCCAAACACAGGGGTGCATTATTCTTGGTTTTGTAGAGGCTCTGAAAAACAGGTCCATATGGGAAGAAAGTGCTGGGACAAAAGAATCCTGTTCATGTCTGACAACTATTCTGTCCAATTCTGGCACGTTACAAATGTCAAACAATGTTAGGTGTGATTTCTAATGAATAAATTTTCTCCCAAACATTGTGAGAAATTGTTTGTAAAAGAAACGTCAACAAGAATGACCTCCAGATCCCCATCTTCCTCCACAAACACAGACGTAACCCCGGGCCCGAACTCTGACCTTTTACCTCTCCTCCTGAATCCAGACGGAACATTAAGCTGGTTCACTTTACACCAGATGTTCTTACCCCATTCTGTGCATTGACCTGTGCCAGACTGCAGCTCTAGCGACCCAAAATATAACCAGAGCAGGGCCTTGGTTTATGTTTTGACCCATGAATTATTATCTCCTCATTTTTCCCAGGGAACAGGGAAGCTTTGTTCTGGATGTTCAAACCTATTTCTCTCAGAGACATACAAAGATGTTTTTCTTTTGCTTAATCATATGTTTAGTTCTTTTAAGGTAACTTGAGGTAACTTTTATATAATCTAAGTTAAGGTTAGACTGAAACTGTTTTATAAACACACACACTGTCAACTTTATTGTCAAATGGATACATTTAAATGTAATATATTAGAATGTAACAGAAAATTAAAATTGGCTTTGAAACTTGAGAAGATGCTCTATGTTAAACAAGTTCATTTTCACACAACAGTCATATATTTCGACAAATATGTGACTCAAAATTCTTGACTGACACGTCACTCTAGGCCTAACAGCAGAAAACAAAGACACAGAGTTACTCTCCAATATCAGAAAGATCACCCAATGCAGTGGTTTAACATGCCAAGTATGTCCTCAACAAGTTAATTTTGCGGGGACCCCGATCGTTTGCAGGTAGTGCAGATATCGCAGCCATCAACTGAGAACAGGCGTTTACATAAACACTGTTCTTCACTAATGCAGCTATTAACCTCTGTGTCTAACAGGCAGATCGCTCCAGTTCATTAGTCTGCCTCAAGCTTTTGTGGTCTGATAGGAAATCTTGTATCGTGGGGAGATCAGGCGTTATCTTTCTGTGAACAAACCCTGAGTCATTTTGTGTTGCCAGCTGGCACTTTCCCAGATTTTCTAATAATGTTATTAGTTTGTCAACCTACAACTGGTGGAGGAGTATCTGTACCAAAGTAATAACAATTATTTTTTTGTTGCATCTGGAACAAGTGTGTGGAGCAGTGTAGTATTCTAGGGCACTTTCTTTTCAATACTTATGTGTTGATGTGTTTAATGATTTTTAGTATAACTTTAAGCAACCCTGTCTTCTAGAAATTATATACAAATACATTTTGAAGGGGATGTAGTTATTATTATTATTATTATTATTATTATTATTATTATTATTATTTTATTTTATTTCTTTGCTTTTGTTGCCAAAACGTACCCGCATGCAGGAGTCTGGATGTGAACTCTGGTCTCTGGTGTGACAGTTATAGTGCACTTTGTATGGCTGCTTTCCACCCCAGCTAGCTCCTGGCAACTCAGCTGCTCATAAACATAGTGGTTCATCCAGTGTGAACATAATCCAGCCAGTCATTACGTTGGCACCACAGCATAATTGGGAATGCAGTTTAGTAGTACTGTATATGTACATAATCTCTAGGAGACAGGTTTGCTTTATGCTTCAGGGGTGAGTGTGGTTGGTATTAGGCCCTCAGGTTAAAGAGCCACAGTTAAATTGACAGTCCAGGTGTGCTGTCGCTGCCTGTCTCTGCCCAGGTGTCCTATACAACACTCTACAGTCTAGACAACTCATGTCATTCCATCCTTTATGTGTCTAAGGGGCGGAGCCTCTTGCTGTCATAATCTGAGTGAATGCAATTTCACAGATTTGCACGCTGATTGCAATGGCGTCATTACGACATTGCCACACAGGAGAGCGGCAAGCAAAACAGCAGTTGAATCCAAATATATCCTGTGTTGATTGATAAGCTGCTGTTTTTTGAACAAGCACAACTTCTGGTTATTACGTGAAGAAAAGATCCTGAGATACTGAGGAATGAGTGTGGAACAAATCTATCAACCACTGTCTAGTTAACCGGTTAACTTACGAGCATCTAGCCAGGCTGTTTTACCTAATAATATTATGTTGATTAAAAATATCATTGTAAATGTTCTCTAAATATGATGTCTCTTTTTTAAAAGTATACTATCTGGTTTCATGAATGAATAGAGCATTTCCACTTAAACCTCAGTAGCTACATTACACTTGGCTAGGATGATCATCTACTTTACTCCACAGGGTCAGTACCATTGAATTTTTTACCCAAACTAAAATATGATTATTTTGTGCCAGTGTTAGACAAAGAAACCTTAAGTTTTACCTAAAAATATTCACAAGTGTATCCTAAGCTGTACAAAATGAAAAGCGTATTAAACTCAAAGCTGCAAAAGATATTAAGATTTAAATTTAAAAAGAGCTGGAGTAGATTGTAACAATTACTCTATAATTTTGCTTAGGTAAATACCTTGGCAGAAATGTACAGGAAAAAAAATCTTGGGTGGTTTTCAACCCATTGATATGAAGAAAATTTACCCCAGGTTTTGTTGTTGCTATAAACTAATCATTTAATTATTACAATATTTGTTCCATAGCAGCTGCTCATGATTTGTGTACCTTATTGTGAAGTGTTACTCTTTATCTTTTTCCCTTCTCTCTCTCTATCTTTCTCTTTCTCTCTCACACGCAGACACACACATGCACACACAAATACACTGGTGCTAACATAGGGAAAGCTGTAATTCAGCTTCAAAGGGAAACCTGAGAGGGTCATGAATAATCACAGACATCTTTGTCTGCAGGGGAAAACAGCACTGCCCTCTGTACACATACACACAGGAGTTTATATGGTTTATATAAAGCTGTTTTTAGCAATGCCACTGCACCCCTAGGTTTGAAGAATATGACTATGAGCATTTCAGTTTTAAACCATGATCACAGTTAAAGATTATCATTCCTTTCTGCAGCCCAAAAAATATGTTAAATGAGTAAAAAAAATCACTGCTGATATTGAAACTGAAAGGAAAAGAAAAAGAAGCTGCATCAAAAACGCCCCTTTGGTCTGCAAGCGTCTGGATCATTCTGCATGGCTGACAGACAGGTGAGCCAGAAAGGCAGCCAAGACGCATTGCAAACAGATAGATTCAAAGGTAGATTACAATCCAAGAACCAGCGGTTAAATGTTAGTGACCCAAAACTGGACTGTACTGTTCCATATCCATCTAAAAATAACCAACTATGACATGTGGAAATGTTTAAACTGTTTAAAGCTGACAAATTGATGTTGGCAAATACACCTTCCCGACTATTTCAAAAAAGCCAAAGTTTGAGATATGAGGTAGATCTGTTATATCTACTTGTAGATAAACTGTATATTTGGGGTGGTTCATAGCTCTTTTGGTGTTTTGGCTGCTGTCTGGTTGCCAGATAGTGTCACCATCACAACGATTAAGTGACAATGAAATGTTTTGATTGGCTTTATGCTAGAATGTTCTCCAACAACGTGCATGGCTTAATTGCATGTGTAAAATGCGTGCATTTTGATTTCAGTTGAACTTTAAGTGAATGTGCTCTGAATTATCCTGTGTTAAACACACAGACAAAGTGCAGTATCTGTTGAGATGTCATGTAAGATATATAGCCAGACTGCTGCAGCATTCTCTGTCCACTTCCTCTGTGGACCAACAGAGAGGTGATGAAAACACAGTCCGCTCCCCTCCGGCACACACTGGCAGCAAAATTGAAGCTCGTAAACAATTTAAAAAATTTCTTTTTGTACAGAGCACCTTTCTCTTGAGAGAGCTTTACTTGCTGGCCTATGCTCAGAGTTTTGATATGTTGTCTTATCCAACACAGATGTGCACACACACACGCAGCACAATGATGTAGAAGCAGATGCTGTACAGCTATCTGCATGTGACAACAATATAAGCTGACATGTCTCTACCATTTGGGAATTTTATAACCCTATATATATATATATATATATATATATATATATAGGGTTATATATATATATATATATATATATATATATATATATATATATATATAGCTTCTATGCAATTAAATTACATCAAAATAACACAACAGGTCTAATGAAATAACTGCAACCACAGGACAGCATTGAAGCCTCCGGTGTGTAATGTTTGTTTGTGTGCGTAAATGCTGGTCCATGGTGACATTCCTCTCCTGTCAAAGCCCGAGAGGAATTCCCTGGTAGGAGTGGCAGGCATGAGGTCTGTGTTTAGCACACACGCTTGCATACACACACACAATTACACATAAATATACATATTAGAACATTAAAAAATAATCAGCTGCACACCCATACAAGCACCAGGCCCCACCCAGACATGAGGATAACCTCAGCAACATACTTCATGTTGGACATCGGAGCTCATCAGAATCTACAAGTCCTTTGAGGGTTGTGTAACATGATCGGAGAGAAAGACAGATAGAAAAAGAGGGAGAGAGAGACAGATAGAAAAAAAGGGAGAGAGGGAGCGAGAGAAAGAAGGTAACCTGATGTCCCAGGAGCTTTCTGAACAGTGAACTGGCTCCCATTGAAGTTTGGAGAACCCTGTCTTTTTTTTCTAATCCTCACCTCTATTCTCTCTTTCTCTCTACTCTCTCTCCTCTTCCATTCCCTCTCTCCATCTGCACATACCTGGAAAACTACTGTGCTGTATCTGACTTAAACTGTTTACAGAACAGAGTAACACAAACTTTACATTCATCACTCAACTGAACTTTTCTTAGTACCTCCTGTGTGTTGTAGTCAACTGGAATTTTCTCCCCCCCCCCCAACAGAGGACTAAATGACTGCTGCTGAGCTCAATCTCAATTCAGAGGCTCCACTTTCACTTAATGACAGGTATATTGAAAACTTTTGGGTAAATTTTCTCAGAGAAATTCGTCTTTTCTCTCCTCTTCTTCTTCTGTTTCTCTGTCCTACATGCACGCACACACACACACACACACACACACACACTCCACATTCGTTCCTACACACTCACACCATATTCAATTAAGATGTTTATACGAACAAGGTAGGACTCACCACCCTGTTAATGCTCCTTCTCTTCCCTCCCCAGTGAGTGAAAACTTCCAGATAACCTCTGCTATATTCCACCTCACTGTCTCCAGGCCAGGGGCAGACTTATCCCAAACACCAAATCCCGCTCCTGCTTTTAAAGCTGCGAATCCAGGTCTCGGGCCATCCACTTCTGCCTGTCTCCCTCCCACACTCTTTGGGAAGTGGATTGCTCTAAAAGTTTAGTAAGAGGGCTCCCAAAGCTACTCCCTCCCTCCTGTGTGGCTCACTTCAGGTCCTAGTGCCTACCCTTTCCATGTGCTTCCGTAAAAAAAAACAAAAAAAAACCCACAGCTGCTCATAATTTACACCTAGCTGCTGTTATTCATTCTCTTGTTCCATTCACCGTTTCATTCATGTTGGTGTTAGTTGTGCAAAACAGTGGAAATAAACTTTCACTGGGTGATGATTCAACTTCTTTTCATGTGAGATTTGACGTCACCTAATAGTGAGGTCAGCCTTTGCCCTGTGCAGTGAAAGCTTCCCAAGACTGTCATTGTTATTCCACACCTGAGTCACTGCTGGTTTGACTTAGATCCCCGTGGATATTAAGTTAGCGTTGCAACGTGCCTCAGCCATGTGTGTGGTTAAACCACCAACGTCCTTTGTGTAAAGGATGGTTTGTGGGGGCTAACTCAGTTAAACAACTCATCCACCATTTGAGAAGCATCTTACTTTAGCTCTCTATAAGCCGATATCATAAATCTGCACATGTTTTTGCTGTTCAAACGCAGAGAAAATGCTTACAGTCCAGTGAAATTCATGGATTTACAAGAATAGAACTTTGATGGTCTGTTGCAACCAGGAATTCATCCCTGCTACTTGTCACTGGCAAATGGACAGAAAATGGGAAATAGAGCAACAAACCATGCAACTATGATATCCCCTCACCCTGGTAGAGATTAGCCACACCCTGCATTCAACAGGGCCTCCAGGCTCCAGTGTCACAACAGTCCCTTTCTGACATTTCTGCCCCTCTCTTGTTTATGCATCTTTATTTTCTCATCTCTTCCATCTTGCCTTCTCACCCTCTTTCTGGTTCTATGTGTTTCTCCTTTTCACGGCTTCTCTCTGACCTGAGCCGTATCGTTGTCAGAGCCCCTGGCGCTGAGCAGACAGACATCCCACCCCTCTGCTCCGACAGACAGAGAGAGGGGAAAAAAAGACAGAGAAAAATGAGAGAAAGGAAGGATTGTGTGTCACTGTCATCCTTTTCTCCTCCTCTTGGGAAAATGGAATTCCATTGCTTTTAGCTGAAACGCTGGTGCTGTCTCAGTGCTAATGAGTAAACTTTATTGGGTGCAAATGGGGCCTGGAAGAAATAACACAGGTGAGAAAACTTGAGTGGGGTTTCTCTCTCTCCTCAAGAATTTTGACCCCTCATTGATGAGTTCAAACCCAAGAGGGCATTTCCCTAAAGCTGGTGTGGCTCTTTTGGAGGCTCTGTGTGTGACATTTTCTGATATGTGTGTGCGTGTGTGTACAAGCTTGTGTCACTGTCAAAACTGCCTTGGCCCTTGTTATCAAGACTGAGTTTGAAAGGGGAAACCCCAGACGGTGAACTTTGACCCTGCACCCCACGGGGTTGGTTAAGGGTGAGAAATGCTGAGGAGGAGTGAACACTTTGAGCTGGGAGGGTGGAGAGGAGGTTAAGAGAGCACCGATATCCTCATATGTCAGGCATTCTGATGCGGGGAGGATCTGTGTGTGTGTTTGACCTTGTTTTAGGCCTAGACGTGAATGCAGGTATTTTAAAAACTGCTTTGTTGGTCAGGGTTTTTTTTTTTTTTTGGGCTTTTTATACCTTTGTTATAGACAAGTGGAGACTGACAGGAAAGGGGGGTAGAGAGAGGGGAATGACATGCAGGAAAGAGTCAGACCAGTCGGGAGTCGAACCAGCGACTGCCTGCCAAGAGTGTCTTACGCTCAACACAGTACGCGCCCTAAACACTCGACTACCAGGCCGCCCTTGGTGAGGTTTCTTAACCTCAGGCAATCTTTCTATCGTCGTTGAACTTTCTGGTCAGTCAAAATCATTTCTGTAATTTATAGCATATGAGAAGTGTTATAATAATGACCTAAATTTGTGCATGTGTTTACTTAAAAAAAATAATAAATGCATCCGACCCCTCCATGGACATGGATGTTTGTGGTTGCGTTAGGGTTTGGTGCAGTAAAACGTTCCGTTAATAATTGTTACAGTGCACGTGCGTGTGTGTCTGTGTGTGTGTGTGTGTGTGTTACAATAACTGGGATGAGTCACAATCCAGCCCTAATGTGTGGTCTTCAGTTGGCAGCTCTATAAATTCCAGTGAATGCCTGCAAAGACTTGAAATCTTGTCATGACACTACCACTCAGCGCACAGTTAATACAATTGCGTTCCGTAAGATGCAACATCATCTTCTTTATTTTCATGTGTGATATGCAGCCAGCTGTAAGGCTGCACAGCAATATAAAATCCTCATCCAAATCCAAATACCCACACTGCTTCCTTCCAAGCTCTTCACATGAGGCTATAATCCCCAGCCACGCTCAATATGTATCTCAGTGATACCTGAGGGAAGTGGTTTGACAGGTTTCTCCCTGGCACAAAGATGCTGTTCAGGGACACACAAGCCTGCTGAAACAGACACACACACGCTCATGTTGAAGCACAAATTTCCATTCATCTCAATTATTCCAAGAATCATGACATACTTCTCTGTAACTGTTATGTCTGTGTGTATTTAGATCCTCTGTAGGTATCAAGTCAATACAAAAAAAACATTTCCTCACATACCTAGGTATCTATGAAGATAGACTGGGTGACAAATTAAAGGAAAAACCAACATAAAGTGTTTTATTAAGGTGTTGGGCCACCATGTGTCACCAGAGCAGTGTCATTGCTCATTGTCATTGATTCTGCAAGGTCTCTGGAGCTTTACTGGAGGGACAAACACCATTCTTCCAAAAGATATTCCCTCATTTGGTGTTTTCATGGTGGTGATGGAAAACCTGTCCACTGGGTTGAGATCTGGTGGCTGGGAAGGCCACAGCATAAGATCCACATCATTTTCATAATCATCAGTGACCCCTTGTGCCCTATGGATAGGAGCATTGCTGTCCTGTTTCTATCATTCATTCATCATATTTTTCCTATAGTTTGTCACCCATCTGTATCTAACACTGAGGCTTAGATTAAGGTGTTAGGGTTGCTCACACTGTTGAAAATATCCATTAAAAATGTAACAGCAAGACTTTTTCCAGACCTACTTCCAGTCTTCCCAGGCTCTCTGGATAATTCATAGACCACTTGCTGAATGGTTTACACTGGAACTATTTTCCACTGGAAAAGTAGTTCCTATGAAAACCTGTGACTTGTAACTTAGCCAGAAAATGGAAATTGTCTTTGCTTTGAGAACCACAATCAGATTTCATTCAAAACCTCAGATAGATATTTTAAAACCTGGGCAAATAAAAATCAAAGTGTCTACATAACAGGACTAAGTGTAGTAGTAAGAAATTATTAATATTATTATTATTATTATTATTATTATTATTATTATTATTATTATTATTATTATTATCATCATCATCAGTAGTAGCAGTAGTATTATGTAATTTGGGTGAACCAACTGTTTAATTCTTTCGGTAAAGACTTGTACATTTTGTGTATCTATGTACATTTTGTACTTCCATTCCAGCTAAAAATGAGAAATTATTTAAAAAAAAAAGAAATATTCATTGTTTTCAACCATGATCATATAACCAACCTAGGCACTGAATGATCATGTACAAGAACACACTAAAAGAAATAAAGTGTTGAAAGGAGAAAGTATTCATAAAGGAGATAAATAGAGCACAATGTTCCTGCAGAATCAATGTAATTGCACACATTTTATAACCATTATGACACTCTTTCATTAACCTAATATGTCTTACATTTGATATGACTTTTTATCCCTGTTTTCTCAATACTTAATGGGCGTTATGAGATCACACGTGAAGCCCTCTGAATTACGTACTTTTTCTGTTTCACATAAGCCCTGGTCAGACTCTCTTCAATAACAGATGACACATCTGTCCTTTAACATTTCCCATAGCATTCATTATTTCTTTATCTTAATGGCCAGTTAAAACCTACGCCATAAAATCAGTCATTGATTGAGGCTTTCTGGCCCAGTTATCCATATGTCACAGCGAAGGTGGATGAATGGCTTAATTTCACCTGCACCTTTGTTGACTGTGTGTACCTATGGTTGCATGCGTGTGTGTGTGTGTGTGTTGTCCTGTGAGGCGACTGAATAGCTGTTCCTCCGCGCATTGTTGAGTTAGAGGGCTCGTCCTCCTACACCCTCATCATGGCCTTGCGCTGACGCATCCCAGAAGCCTCTTCACTCATTGAGTCTTCTGTCCCCTTCCTCCCACGGACATGCTAGGCAGAATCCCGCTATTGTCCCACCAAGGACGGACAGCAGTGTACACATGCTAGCAAACAGCCAGGCTCACACTCATGTGCACTAAACGCCACGCACGGTATGTACAGATGGATTCAGAGGGACAGCAGAGCGTACCTGAACCTATAGAAAAAAAAACATACTGTACATAATTTGCAGCATGATATTGAGAGGTTTTTTACAAGCTGAATAGTTTTACAGTTGTTCCCACAGCTAGAACCTCCAACCCTAATCTCCTCTCAGAGGAAACCGAGCTCTTCATTAAACCCATAGTCCCTGTGTGTGTTTATGCATGCCTGTGTCTCTTACTGTGGTTCTGTGTGCTGGGTAAGTAAGTGTATTAACCTTTAGCCTCTCTCACTATTGTCTCTGTGACATGCCCCACTGCTACTGAAACCCGTTCCCAGAGATTTTGGCAAAATGTTGAATCTACCAACATCTTGTGTTAATTTCACTTCTGGGTCTAGGCCAAACTCAAGGGATAAGAGCCGATTTTAAGATTATATTCTTTTGCGAATCCCGCTACAGAGATGGACACTGATAATGGACTCTTCATTACTGTCAATGACGTTAACAGTCATTGACTTTTAAATTGAAAATGCTTGCCGTAATATGAATTATAAACTCTCCCATTATGTCAACAAGTCCAACCTTTTTTTTAAGACAGGCATGGAGAGAGTTTTGTCTTTTTTGTGATCTTTAAGTATCATTTGATTCATTTGAAAATATAGGTAAAACAAGAAAAAGTTTCATTGCAGATTTAATGTATGACCATTGTAGTGAAAATGAATGGAGGAATGAATGGAATGAATGGAGTTCGTCAGCGTCATTGTCATTCTGTGTCTATAGATTCATAATTACCAGTGTCCGAATAACCCAACTCCAAATCAAAGGTCTTCTACAGCTGGTTGTTTCTCGCACACAGAGGGCATTGTGTCCTGTAATGGAGCCATGGCCTCAGGGGCTGTTGCTTCACAGCTCACAACTCATAGACATGTACACTTAGATCTCTGCCTCGAAACATATCACCACAGTTGGGTATCTTTCCAAAGTGCATTTCCATACAGTCCTATAAAAACTATCTGAGACAGGAGTCAGTAATGAATAAAGAAAATAAATCAAAAATGAAGGGATGCAATGAGCTGCATGCAGCACATCTCCCATGTGGAATAAATTTAAAAAAAAAATGAAACCAGCTATGAACAGGAAATCACTTGGCTCGCATCCTCACCCACATATCAGAATCTATTTTGTGGTCAACTTTCCTCCAGCAGTCACACAGTCATGTCCAAGATAGTGCAAGGAGATTGAACCTAACCTCATAATTTGTGACAAAATCCAACTTCTACTAGCTTTTCCCATAAATCCCCCGACTTCTTTTTTTCTTCTTCCAGAAATAATATTCCCCTTATTACACAAATTCCATCGATTATGAGTCAAAGTCTCAAAAACCACCAACTTTCTCCCAAATGTGAAACTTCTGTGACTCACATCCAACTTAAGCACACGTCAGAGCATGTCATCTGATGTCTACACATCGTGCCATGCTGGTAATTATTTCCCCTCAATTTGTCAAATAATTTTTCCCCATTCTTTTTTCATACTGTTTGTGGTCATTAATGCAGGATAACTTATGATCGAGCAAGCACAAGCAGGCACCTGTTGCTTTGTACTGTTGCCAATAAACACTCAGCACCATATGAAATGCAAACAACATGTAGCAACCATCAAAACTAATTTTAGAATGACACACTGCAGATATCCTGTTTCATGTCACAACATATTCCTTTGTATTTTTCCACACTGATCAGTGAAGGACTGTCGCATCATAATAGTCAATAATTAAGACTTCAATGGCAAAATAATCTTGAAAATCTGGCAGGGGTGCAGCCTGTCAAACAACAGAAAAAAATATTTGTCCGTTATGTCATTAAACTCGACTCACCATTGTTTCTTCTGATGGATCAGGTGCTAACTATCATGAAATATCTCGTCATTTCTGCATGAAAGCTGTAAGTCACATTTATTTTAAAGTCACCTGTCACATGTCTGAATGACAAAAAGTTACTTACTTTAACTTACTTTAACAGCTTCACGTAGAAAGTAATATTACTTGTTCCATGCCGGAAAAGGGATTTTTTTTTTGTTTCCCAGTGTTCTCAAGGTTTATCACATTTTGTTGCATCTCACTTTCTAAAACTACTCATATTTGACTTTCAGTACAGGGGATTTACACGTAATAGGCATTCTCTCACACTTACCACTTTCTGTTGCCAGAAGATTGTGCAGGTGTAATGTTTTGATTTAATTACGGGTCATAAAGTAACCCCTTATTAGCAACACTAAATTTAAAGGTGTGTGCATACAGTTGGTATAATCGTGTCATGAACGTGAAATTAACTGTTAATAAAATTAAATCCATTGTCGTCATTAAGTCAATCAAGTCAATCAATGATATAACATGTCATTAACACGGCATGTCAAGTCTAGTTATGCATTACACTGTGAAATTCAATAAGTTGTAAAGTTTCCTAAAGATATGATAAAGTGTTACTATACTGTCAAATATAATAACAAGCAATTTAGTAACAGCAATTGGTACCAAAACTATATATGAGAGATTCATTTGAAACTTGTTATTTATTTAATTTATTTTAAGATTTTATGACATAGTTATGACAGTATTGTACCAGGCTAATACACACCCATTCAAAAGGTTTAGAGCTTCTGCATTGGCACCATCATTCAAATCTGTGATCTGAATACAGAAACACGAAAATCACATTGGAATCACGCATGAAAAAGCTTTGGTTTTGTTGTCCATAATGCAAAGTGCTAATTGAAAATGGCAACTTAGTGGAGACCAAAAAAAAAAAAAAGCATTTTCAAATGTATCTAAGGCAAATAAAGAGCCTAAAGGGTAGATGCGGGGGGGTGTTGGGTGAATTGTAGGGTGGGTGAGGAGGAGACAGGAGACGAGCAAGGAGGGGGACGAGTTGTGAGTTGTGAGGGGTGAGTTAAAAGAGACACCTGGGAAAGGAACAAAGCAGCAGCTGGCTTGGCTTTACTTCTTGGAAGCCCCACAGACAGTATTTTAAAGGGTTAAACCAGGTCAACATTTACACTGTTGCGTGTACATTCACATATACAAACATACAGCCAGGCATTCATACGCACATACACACATTCACAGGTCCAAACACAACCTGCATTGTGAGAAGTCGTGTTTCCTTAAGTTGGAATAAAATAGGTTTAATCGTTCTTTCTTCAGCATGTTGACACTGAGATGCTCCATTACCAATGTGAAGTCTGACATAAATTGCTGAGCTTGTCTTCACACACTGCCTTTGTCATAGGGGCCTTCGGCATCTGACATGGCAGCCAGAGACACTGTTACAGCTATAAAAATTGACCATAATGATTTTGATTGTACCGCAACATGTAACTGTATACCAGAGATCACAGATTACATAAAGACTGGGGAGGTAAAGCAGGAAACAGCTGGAATTGGGAAACTGGGAATTATATTTATACCCAAAAGATATAAAGTTATTTTATGACAACCTTATGACATCATGGGGACCCCAGGATGTTTCCAGCTCTGACTAATCTGAACTATTTTTCAAACAGGTAAAAAGTGAAAGTTGAGTGAAACCCCTGAGGGTGATTACTGTACATAGTTGGAATGCATAGGAGAGAAAATAACAGTGGTATAGTTTTTAGAGATCACACTCTTGAGGAAAAGCTCAATTACCACCCCCACAAAGCTCTAGGCATGACCTCCCACACCTGTAACCAACAGTAAAAACACTCCCAGTATGTGAAGACATGTGGTGTGACACACCCTCTCCAATCTCAAAGGAATCACATCCAACATGCTCTAACTTCAAAGGAGCACTTAGTAATCAGTGGCCCATGTTTATAGACAATAATATTCCCTGGTCTTATATTTTCTTGAAGTACTTAAATGCTGCTAAATGTAGCAATATTGCTTTATCATTTATGTTTTTGGATTTACATATAATGCAAGCTGGTAACTCATAGATGCAGGAAGGACATTGATAGTAACTTGGAGATTTAAAGGTATAGTTTGGGTTATTTGATGTGGGGCTGTGTGAGGTAGTCATGCATTGTCAGTGAGTGACCTGCAGTAGATCAGATCAGCGCACTGCCAGTTTAGAGAAGCAGCCGGGAACACCAGCACAGAAGCTGAGCGACGTGCTGCTGTGGAACAGGGTCAGCAGAAAAAAAACTTTTAAAAGACGCCCCCCAAAACAATCCAATATCCGTTTAAATGTACGCTTCATTTAGAATATTTTCAGCGCTTTATCTTCCTGTCAAAACAAAGTGAAGTTTAGCTCGGCTGCAGCTTAATACAGTGAGCTGTAGGTGCGCTTGTGCGTAGGAATACGGGAGTCAAGTGGTGGAAAAAATGTAGTACCAAAGGAAAGTGCTGTTTTGACAGCAAGATAATGACTATGCATGACTACCTTACACTACCCCACATCAAATGACTCAAGCTATCCCTTTAAGCAGGGGATGTTTTTGTTATCATTTTTGTGCTATTAGTAAATAAGGAAGAACCTTTGCACCTTTAAAAGCGTCCTGTGGAGTCTGTGTGAATACATAAACACATCTATATTTATACTTAGTGTTCCTCATCAAAACACATTGTGTGTTTTTCTTGAAGTCTGATAAACATGTTCAATGCATTTCCTTGCTCGTAAAACATTCACAAAGGAAAGTTCCTTAGTATTTACTCTGTTTAACTTCTTGGCGCTGTGCACAAAGCCACTGTTTACTGCAGTCTTCTTCTTCCCTGCCTTTACTGGCACATTTCTGCATTTCTTGTTGCACCATTGCCACCTGTAGATCAGTGGGATCATGTGAAACAATTGTCAGGAATATTTATTGCATCACTTGTTTGAGTACATCACACAAAACAAAACAGAGGCTCACACGTTAGAAAAAAACTCCATAGTGCTACTGGAAGTCAAACACTCTACAAGGAACACTTGAGAAGGTTACAAAGCATTGTGTTAGTTCAGGGTGGATATGAAAGTCTATGCAGTCTATGCATCTGCCTTTTATGTGTGTTTTATGCAAACAGTCGCAAAACAATCCCCTCACCAGAAAAGAACATCGATATTGGATGTTTCTGCAAGAGCCCCGATTACATTTAGTGATGGTAATGACTGTACAATACATGGTTATAGAAAAAAAAACTATGGTTAAGGTATTGTTAACATTAGGCAACTTAAACACAAGCCCTGCATGATTGTCAGACACTATGCACTCCCACCACCACTTTCAACCTTTCTACATAAAGGCCACTACTTCCTGTGTTGGTATTGCACATTGGCTTCAGGATATAAATCATGAGATGTGAAATTGTCGGATATGGAGCTAATTTTTGTGATGCTTATATTCACTTTTGTTTGCTTTTGCCTACATGTAGTGTTTATAGTGTAACTCGTATATGTAGTGTTTATAATGGTGATTTTTTAAAATATATTTTTCTTTTTGTTAACAAATCCCATGAAGAGACAACAATAAACTGATCCTACTAACAAGTATTGTATGTGAAGCTCAAGCCTGTTATAGCTTATTCTTCTGCGTCACAGGCCCGCAATGTTCAGAAACTCTTAAACTCATAGTTTGAGTCCCACATGTATCCTCTGGCGGCTGTCGGAAGTTTGAGGGATATTTTCTATAAATTACAGTGGCCACCTGTTTTAAGAAAATATGTAGCCTTGTTTTTCAGAATGAAGCTATGCATTACATTTGTGACCATATTTTAAAGATTTACAACTTCAGCAGAAACAAATGGCATTGGCAAAGTACAAAAAAGATAAACTAACTGGTTTTTGGTCTTTTCATGAAATTTGTCGCCAATAACAAATGTGAGAAAAGCACCAAATATTGTTTTATAAATCAAGTGAGGAGCCTGGGAAGGAATGACATTGCACAAGAGTTAGTCATGAAGATGCAGAATGGCTTTCGTCACTTACACAAACTTAAAATTAAGTGTGTTTGATCTGAAGATTTTATGAGCTTTTAGGCCCGCTCCTTTGTCCTGAGCTGTCCTTTGGTGTGCTTAGACAAAAAGAGATCAGAGTCAGACACAGTCTGCAATGGGGATTAAATAGGAACCAGCATGTAATGGAAATCAGCTCACCAGCTTGCTCTACAGCCACCAAGAGACTGGGATGAATTGTTGAGTAGGGACAAATAATTCACATATGCACCAGGGCACAAGGGACACACACCAGATCTACCATGCCCAAGCTTGTATAAGTCTTCAAGACCATTTTTGTCATTTGTTTAGACCTAACTAAAGCACACAGTTTACTGGAAAGGCCCTGGACATAGTGAATTAGTAATATAAACAGTAGCATCAGTAATATGAGGAATTCTTCTGAACTACTTGGTTAGATGCACTCCTTACTGCTGTTTTAGAAACATACACTTCAGATAACTCTTAAAATGTTTGCAAACAAAAAGAAGAATAAACTATTATTAAGTTGCATAATTTCTCCTGAAATGAGAAAAAAATGTTGTTTTCCTCTACCGGTTATCTTGCAGATTCCTAGAAACCAAAAAACAATTCAAGCACCATTCACACCTCTGGAGAATTTAGATCTAACCAATTAATCTAACTGGCATGTTGTTGGATTGTGGGAGGAAACCAGAGTGCCCGGAGGAAAGCCACGCAGGCACAAGGAGAACACTCCACACAGAAAGGTCGCAGCCAAACCTGAGTTCTAGTGAGGCAACAGTGTTAACCACTACACCACTAGTGCATCAGCAAAATAATTTTTATAGACCATTCAGTAGGAGTAAGTTATGACAAGTTTTCATGATATTCATGTCAGACAGCTATTTGTATTACCTGCAGAGTTTCCAAGCATCATAGCATATGAATGCAATGCTAAGTAGCAGCTGAATGGGGAAGCTCCACATGCTGAAGACCTGCACTGTGGCACCACCAGGAAGGATTCACAGACCAGTTTGCAATTTTAACACGATCAACTCTGAAATTGTGTAATTTTGACAAAAACATGTATGGATGTATGTTTCATTACGACTCAGTGGCTATGGTGAGCAAGTTTCAAGTTGATTTTGATGTTGAAAGGGAAGCCTCTGGAAGCTAGGAAAAATTCATGTATGCACCACTTGCATGAATTGGGAGAAGAATTCTATCAATGTAAGTTGCAAGCACGCTGGATTTACTCAGCTGAGCAAAAACCACTGGCATGGTCCTTTAAGCGACTCGCTTCCTCTGTGTGTGGCGGCTTGCAGTTGATATCTGACAGACAGCATGGCTGGTACTGGTCTATGGGGTTTAGTTACAGCCATAAATAAAAACCCAGTACACAGGACACATCTGCTGCCACACAGTAGCTACTATCTGCTACTTCAAAGCAGCATCTGCTAAAGCCATTGCAGCTCCATGGTGAAGGATGGACAGAAAGGAAGGAGGTGAAATGGGAAGAGAAAGACGCATGGAGTGAGAGAGCAATGAGCAAAAGGACCTTCAGTGACAAGGTCTTTCACAAAGGAATCCCCAAACCATAAAATATGAATGCAGAAAGGCTGATGTCATTTGCTTAGTGCATATGGTGGAGCATCATGAAAAAAGCTGCATTAAGGTCAGGGACTCTTCCCACACAGATCTTCACCATAAGTCTGGTAAAGCAGGTTACAGACTGGCTGTGACAGACAGTAGACCATGGAATACATCTTCCAACATATGGACACTGAACACAAATCATGAAGCATAAAGCGGAGGCTGATCTTGCTAAATTGGCGGGACAAATAGATTTATATAAATCACAGGAGTCTAGAAACCGAAAAAGTCTCTAATATTTAAAAGAAAAAGAAAAAAGCCAGTCGGTCAGCAAAACAACTCTAAAATGTATTTCACTTTAGACAGATATCCTGACATGGATGTCATGGTTCCCTGAGGATAAAGCATAATGGTAACCCTTTGGTGACACACAGAATGTTCTTTCTTTGACCTACTTGTTTAGTGGTGCAGACATAGTTTTCCTGTATAATGGCATTCATGGTGTGCTCACATCCAGGTTAACTCAGCTCCAAATAAAGTGTTTCAGATAATCTGCTGGTTACAAGATGTCTGATCATCTGACCACACAACGTTTTCTTGAACTGTCAGACTTCATTGTAGCAATGTCACTATGTTCCCAGATCTACTTTGGAGGTTATAGTAATCAATAGAAATGACGACCAAAACATGAAAAGTAGACCCAAGATGTGTAATAACCCAGGTTGTGGCCAGCTGTATTCAAGGGGATTGGAGCGATTGGATGTTTTCTGTCAGAACACAGTTTCTTAATGCTAACCTCTGAATGAGATGTTGAAATGTTGTCCCGCGAGCCATCATTTGCCTCTAAGTCCATAGTATCGTTCAAAGTAATGCTGAATACCTCATTTCTTTCTTTTCCAAAAATTTCTCACCTTCTGGCCCTGAGACGGCTGGAGACCATGTTTACACACCCAGCCAAAAATCACTCACACAGCATCCAAAGCTACTCTTGCTGTAAGTTATCTGGAGCCAAAGTCCAGGAAACTTAGCCCTTTGAGAGGAAATTGGTGTATAATTGTCTACTGAGAGAGCTCCTCACGTAAATAAAGCCAAGTGATAACATAAAAAAGATTTTTTCTTTTTCTCTTTTCAGTCCTCTGAGAAAAATATTCATAGAGTTTCATTGTACTTGGCACCTCATTTGACATGGGGATAGCTCTGGACAGATGTTCCCTTCAAACACACATCTGTCTGGTTTTCTTCTGAGATATTTGATGTACTTCTCTCATGGTGGGAGAGGCAGGGGTCAAACGCTCATGAGGTTTCTCTGCATTGAAGTCCATGCAGGGTGGGGAGGTCAGAAAACGGCGCAATGGCGCAACAAAGAATAAAAAGAGTGGTGGAAAAGATGCGGGATGATGAGTGATCTGCGATTATCCCAGCTCCGTGGTTTGGGATAAGGTGATTTAAGTATATCTTCTAGATACAGTCGTCACCTCAGCTGAGTATCATTTGGAGTGATTTGTGGAATATGTCACACATTGAATTATTACAAAAGTGTGCTTTGTGCTGCAAAAAAAGTCCGATAAGCTCTCATGTCTTTTGTCATTACAGAATTTCACAAGATGCTACTCACCCTGTCAAATCCCATGTAGAGCAAAGGAAACATCAGCAGAATGGAATGAAGCACCTAATTGATCCTGAATGACTGGAAATGATGTGGAACCCAGACTCTCTCCAATCTGTGGTTGCCATTTTGGGTATGAGTTCCCAAAATTAGGGGTGTAGTTATATTTTCAGGAAGTCTGCTAAAAAAAAAAAAAGAATAAGTGTGTGTGTGTGTGTAACATAACTTGGGTGGTTAGAGCTTGGCAGACACACCCCGCCTCTGTGCCAGGCACTTCTCTAATCAACGCAGGTCACCAGAGTTAGATGGCTGCTCTCTAAGCCTCCTTAACTTGGAAAAGATGTCGCGGCTTCACCCTACATTCAGCACAGAGCTCCATCACCTCACTTAAACATGGGGACTGTTTCATAATCATTTCATCATGAACCCCAAAGAGATTTCAATATCCTGTGTCTGCGCAATGAAGGTGGAGCTGCTTACTGTGTTACACTCAATGCAGTAAGCATTTCCAGCCTGCATTTATAGCCAAGCTTAACTTTCACTGTAATTGCTTCTGTGTTTTTCCACTCACTCTTCTCCATAGAAAACATTCTTAATAGGCGAAGAACACGTCCTATGCTTGATTCTCTGTGATGTAAAGTATTACATTTGCTTTATCACTTTACCCCTCAGAGTTCATAGAAAGGCGCTGGAAACTTTTCAGTAATGGCTGCCCTTTCAAAATTTATTCTGCAGACAGAATCTACCCCTTCATGGAGGAGGCAACATGCACAAATGCGTGCACACTTACACAGTTAAATCCATACATGTCACGTTGTGGGACTCCCGGCGGTCTGCAGAACTGAGCCTCTCTGGGTGTTTACTGTTGTCTAGCGGCACGAGAGGGCCTCTGAGCCATAAAGATGTCTCTTCCACTCCATTCATAAACCTCTGACTAACTCACTCCTAACCCAGTGGGACCACACAAGACCATTTCTCAATCACCCTGTCAACACACCTTGCCAAAACATTACTACCTTGACCAAGCCTCCACCAACTGGAAAGACTGTAAAATAGTAAGAAGCACTGTGTAATGCTTAGCCTTCATAATTTGTATATGTAGACGGACATTTTTGCAATGCTTTGGATGTCTGTAGACCAGTTTCTAACTCGACTCTCGAGTCAGCAAGAGTTCACCAAGAGTTTCAGCTACTGTTGCTGCCGAGCACAGAATATGAGGAACAATCTGGGTAAGAATTAATCATCATTCATGTAATTCCAGAGTCAAGCCTTTCTGCCTGTGGACAAGATTTGAAGTTTCTTACCAACTTCCTGCACTTTCATCTTCACATCTTGACAAGCACGCAGCACTGAATGTTTGTAAAATGACATCACCATGACCAAACCACATATAAGTCATTCCTGTGTGTGTATGTATGTGTGTGTGTGTGTGTGTGTGTGTGTGTGTGTGTCTGTGTAGCGTGCACCTATGCATATGTGCGTGTGTGTGTCTGCGTGTGAAAGAGAGGGATGGAAATAGGAAGTAAAGTGATAAGTAATGATGGGTGTGAGTCATGTATTTATATGATATCATCAGCATCGGTAGCCTGGTGTACAATAGAGACGTGGACAAATCTGTCTTGACCTACTTTATTAGATGACCCGCGAACCCAACACATTGGGCGGAATTCTAATTTGTTGGATAAGAAATTACCTTCAAAAAGCCATTTTCAGCCGGTGGCCTGTGTTTTTAAGCAGGAACAGGAATTTGCATTGAGGGTTTTGTGGCTCCTGAGGGAGCTGCAGGGAGTCTGATAAACTGACTCAAGTGATGTCACTCAAGGCAGAATCTGTTGGATCTGTACAAAGTTTGAAAATAAAAAATCTGGAGATGTGAAACTCGAAAGAAGTGAGCGTACTAGACCTTTGTAGTCAACCTTAATATCTCTGCTTGAGGCTAGAGGTCACAATAGCTGTTGTGAGTGGTTGAGTTGCATTGTGGGCAATGTAGGCATCATGTTTTGACAAGAAAGAGGAATGTGTGGAATGAAAAAGATGTTATCTCTGGTTCTGGTGCATCAAATTTGATCCTTTTTTTTGTCCATCATGAGTCTGACAGTTTTAGAGGAGTACAATGCCAAATCAGTGGTGCTCCCTTTTAAACGTAAAAATAATATTACATACAGGTGATTTTTAAAAAAAATTGTTGTTGCAAAGATTAGACTACAGGGTCGGCTCTTTAGCAGGATCCCAGGTGCTAGTTAATCACTGCATCTTGCTCAAGCACACTTGTGTTTGCACGAACTGGGAATCAAATCCAGAATCTCCTTTGGATGGATGAGATGAATTGACATTCATGGTCCTAGAGTTTCAGCTTGGGTAAACCGGGTAAATACCCGGTGGGTAAATCCTTATTGTAGGCAGTGTTGTGCACAGAGAAACATGAGGCATAAAAACAGCAAAACATCAATAAATTGATCCCAGTTGACAATGAAAAAGGACACAGCACAAGCTGAAAAACAAGAGCACAAGAAATGTCTGCCATCAGGTCCGATTCACATCTGGCCTCCCAGTTAATGGGGATGTACAGGCTTATACTGATGAGTATGTTCACCATGTACAGATATAAACATCTTAATTTAATGAAAAACTAGGGGCTATATTTTAAGGAAGCAATTTAGTCACCCCAAAAGAAAGAAAATAGTGAATAAAGTTCAGTCCACATCAACCTGACAAAACAGTGTCTAAATAACAAATGTCCTGTTTGCATTATGTCCCACAACTTGTTGATGATGTCACATGTTCCTCCTGCCACGTCGAGGGTCTGCAGAGTGTCGGCCACAGGTCGAGGAGGGGTGGGGGTGAGGTAACAGGAGGTAATGTTACCCAGGGGGGTACAGCGAACACACTTGGCTTTCACACATTTATGTCATTATTCGTTAAGAGATGCTTATTTTGCCTCTTGTGTGTTGCCATTGGAGCCGGCTCTGGTTTACGTCGTGACTTAGAAAAGGAGCTAGAAGAGAAAGGAAGAAATAAAGGCACAGAAAGAGCGAGAGTGAGAGAGAGAAAACAGACAAAAAGAGATAAACACTTAAGGAAAGAATGACATGGCACAGAGACAAGGCAACCATTAAAACCAGCTGACAATCCCCCTGATTGATCTCACCACATCAGAGATGGCACTGATTCTCCGTCTGGCAGAGAAAAGCATGTAAGTGCAGGACAGAACACAGGGACTGACTGGGTCCTATTTTGAGCCAACAACTTCCAGCTACTTCTGAAACTCTACCTAGTGCTGAGAGGAAGTGGGCAAACAAAAACAGAGTGATGGGTCCGTGCTGTCAAACAGTTTAGAAAGCACAATTACTGTTAAGTGTCTACAGATACACACTCTCTCAGACAATCAGGGTCCACACTTCACAGCTAATCAGCATTGCTTCAGCATGTCGACAGAGATGAATGGTGAGAGGCAGGTGCTGTCAAAAAAAAAAAAAAACATTCCATGCTCTGCAGAAAAATGCATGTGCTCCACCAGCCTAGCACTTACAGTATCACAGAGCCGCACAAAGACAACATGTTACTCAAGACTGCCTTTGTTTTTCTTTGTCTTTGACAAGCTCCAGCTTTCACATGAAGATAAGTGGCGGCGGAGAGGGAGGGGTGGGTGGCTGAGCTTCAGTAACGGACCTGAGGTGGCAGGAAACTGGTGTTGTGTTGATGAATCCCGTGGTTGCCATATTTTTTCCACTGTCGGCTTCTGTCAGTGTCAATCCGCTGAGATGCTCTAAAAACAGCTGGTTTGACAAAAAAAAAAAAGAAAAAAAGAAAGAAAAAAAATCCTAATGAAATCCAACATGCTGTTGTCTCTTTGTGCGTTTGTGGACAACTGTGGACGATTACCTGGCCTCAACACATGCCCCTCTTAACCTTTGATTATTGCTCTTTGCTCTTTCTCTTACAGGAAAGATTTTAGTTCTTTGAAATGTGCAGTCTTTTCCATTTTGAGCCACATAATTCCTTCCTGATCACAACTATTTTCTTTGTAACACATCACAGCAGTGGAAGAGGAGGTATGACTCCAATGTGTGGTTTTACACCGTCTTCACAGATATTCTCTGTATTTAAGCCAGCACAACCCAGTAACAACATCCACCACAGCCGAGCGTCTGGCAAGTTTCAGAGATGGATTGCACAGACAGATGAATGCGTTTTGAAGGTGTTCAGGCTTGGTAATTGTGGTTGCATCACACTTTGTCAAGTCCGACTCAATCCTCCTTCCTGCCTTGCCAATCCCTCCATGAGCCTTTTCCACTACACTAAAGACACAATGATTTTAACCCCTGACCCTGACTGATTGTGACCATGTGGTCTCAATCGCCAGCCTGCAGGAGATGTGTGTGTGTGTGTGTGTGTGTGTGTGTGTGTACGTGTGTGAGCTTGCACACATGGAGATGACTCACAAAGAATAATCCGCAACGAATAATCACATGGAAAACCACCAACTTTTACTACTTACACCCGCTCTGACAAAGGCAGATGTGATTTGGGCAGTTTGGAGGAGAGATATGTGTGTGTGTGTGTGTGTGTGTGTGTGTGTGTGTGTGTGTGTGTCTGAGAGAGAGAGAGAGGGGCCCTACAGTGAAGTATTCACAGGTGTCCATGGTCATTAACATGTGTTTATAGCTCCGTCTCACACTCACACAAGTATGGAAGCTTATTCCTGATGTCTGCGGTTGGGTAGACAGCCATGGAAAATCACTGCCACAATGTTCTCAGAGGCAATCAATTAAACAAAGCCTAATAAGTGCTGTCATACATCTTGAGTGGGTAGTGATACTGTAATCAAGCCTGTTACCATATGATCAGGCAGATGCAATTAAATAGTATGTCACTGCCAACATAGATTTGGCAATGATGTTCCCATACTGGCTACACTAAACGTGGCAAAGGGGATTATCCATGCACTTGATGTGAATGAGAGGGGGTTGTGTGCCTGTTTCCTTTCTGCTGATTTATATTTTGACTACACCAAAGGTGAAACTGGAGCCTTTGGTTACGATATAGCTATAGTATGGGCTGTATCTTTGTCAGAATCCTATGTGTGCTGGAGTCATGAACAGCAATTCAACAGTACACTATTCCCAACTCCAGTAAAAGCAATCTGGCCTTATCATAAATGTGAAATTCATGCTCTGAGTGGACTGAAACAAAATCACTGGACAATTTAGAGATTAGGCTATTTTTCATTACAAATTATATTTATGAACCTCTTCAGTGGAACTGTGTTGCAAGAAAGACTGCTTGTGTTTAATTTTTAATTCCTGTCAGATAGGACCAAACGCTGTCTGGGAAATAAACTTGAGACCATTTCGAGTGTTTACATATGAAAGGTAGGAGAAGAGTAAACAGAACTCTCAGAGAGTCTGCGTTAATGGCTTTCTAGTGCCAATTGCATCATGTGGCTGTAAAGACTATGAGCTGATAGAACCTGAAAACAAAAGTTAAAGCAACTAAAATGAATTGAAGTAAAGCGTTTCTGTCAAGGAAGAGCAGAGAAAAAGAGAGTGCATGGATGAAAGGCAAAATGGTGACACACCCACAGAGGTATATATCCAGAGACAAACATCCATCAGAGTCAATTTTGAAGTGGACGGGGAAATAAACAAAGATCTGAGCTAATGTAACCCAGAGATTCATTGCTGAGTAGTGTTTTGGCCAGAGAGCACAGTTTTCAGACCAAATGACTTCCTCCCTCGTCTCAAGCCAGCTCACTAGAGGATTCCTGCTCTCATTATACTGGTCAACATGTTGGTGAAGACTGGGCTTGTAAAATGCATTTATTGCTGGTTACATCTTGAATTACCTTTATTTATGTCTTCATGAGGAGGGAGAATCAAATTTAAAAGCTTTCAGATGACCTGCAAAATCCCCATATTTACTCAGCTGTCCTGCCAAAATAAATAAGACACGACAATTCAGACATCGTACCTTACAAGAACACCTTTCAAAGTTAGTTTCGTAAATTTATCTACACACCTTATAAATTAAATAAAATCAGTCTATACTGAAGATCTTCTAACTACCAGCCATGGCTAAGTACTCAACACAGACTGTGCGCGGCTGAGCAAGACAGACTCTAATAGGTGGTAATTGTCATGTTCCCCCCTTTATTTTTAATGATGTCAGGGTTATTACAAGAGAGCCATCCAAGCCCAGGGTTTTAGGTTACATCTGTGTGTCTTCTTGTTCAGATGAGTGTGACCAGGGGCAGTGACATCTGCTGAATAAAATATCATCCACATATGGATACACAGACATGTGTTTCTGCACAGTGATACACATGAAAAAGCAACGTGGGCTGTGCAAGTTTCGGTTGCAGTAGTCTGCCAAAGTTCATCAATCACTTTTGTAATAGAGTGTTGATTAGTGTTCCCTGATGTTCCTTTAAACACGGGGTACATGCCCTCATGACAGAAAAACGCAGACACACACACACACACACTCTCCACACACTCACACACACACACACACACATGAATACACACCCAACCACTTTGACACATGCTAAATAAAACATCGGACCCTAGTAAACCAATCCTGCCCACATATGCTGAGCACAGCATGGGCAGTACGCTGTATTGTACTGTTGTATGACATTCTGTGGGCTTGAGTTTCAATTTGGAAACCATAACACAGGTCGGAGCTTGGGGTAGGGAGACTGTTCAGCTAATCTAAATCACATGGCATTTTGTCACCGTTGATTTTTCTGCCAGTGACATTATTGCTCGTCCAGGGAGCCAGTTCGACTGAAGAGCATGAAAAGAACAAGGAAAATCATGTATTTTGACATGCCAGGTGATTTGCCAAAGCTGCACGAGAACTTGGACACTTGCAGACTGAAACAAACCCAGTCCCATCTGAAGGACTGAGATGAAGGACTGAGATGAACGATGAGATGACGATGAAACATGGTTTGGAAAAGAACCCCACCCTTTTCTTCGTTCAATGTGTCTCATTACTTGTAATTGGATAAATAAACTGTTTACAAGGCGTGATTATGCAGTATCATAAAACCCCAAAGAGAGACAGATCTGTTTGTCTTTATAGCTGATCACAATTTTATTAGGCCTCACTCAGTCCAAATGGTTTTAATACAGCTGTAATGAATACGCAGTCATGCTCTGTCATGCTCTTACCATAAGGCTTTCAGGCATGACTAGTGGTGATACAGTAAACTACAGTACAATGCTAATGACACAGAGGGGATCTCATAAAGCTAAGCCGTTTGCCTGCTTAGCCACAGTAATGTCATTATCAAGCTATGCTAGGCTAGTAATAATGAGAAGCCTTATTTAGCAAAACAAGCAGAACTGCATAAAACCCCACTGCTTTGTTGGTATTACATGTGGAAATTCTGCAGTGGAGACTTTCTGGTAAAAGCGGAGCGCTTGAGCACAACGCGAATGAATGTGGTGCTAATGCAATTACTTGAAAAGGAAATGATGTAATTGCTTGGTGGGGGGGTTCATGTTAATGGGCATACCATTACATTTCCACTGCGTGAATTTTCTCACTGCTTAATAGCAGATAATTCATTAAACGATCAGGAATCACGCCACAAATCTGATTGTGCATATGGGCGTGTGTTTATATGCACACATGATGCATGGAAAGGAGCATTTTTACTGTACAAATGAAAAGAGGTGCTAGCTGCAGCTGACTAAACCCATGCAGTAAAGGTCTCACATAATGAGCTGCTGTGTGTTTCATTAATTCACCTCATAAAGAAAACGAAACAGACCACCGTGGATCCCAGCATGCTGCCTGCCCTGTATGAGTGAGCTACTTTCTTAACCATTAAGTTAACACCTGGATTTTCATCTGCTTGTTGCAAAAGTAAATGTGTAAAACTGACTCCTGCACTGTACATAAATACTGAGAAAATTTTACTTGAGGAGAAAGTGAGTCTCTGAATTGTTTTTCTGTCTTTAACATTCGTTACCTCTTTAGCAGGTATAGCACTTATCCGACTTGACAGCTGTGTGCAGAATAAAGGCACAGCTCCAGACACAGGTGCATGTTTGGCATCTCTGACTTTGTGACATAGTGGTGCAGCCTCCCCCAGACACACCTCTGGGTCTGACCCTGCATGATTTACCTTCTACACACACACACACACACATACACACTGGACCTTGCATGAGAGGTTTGATTGCGGTCCAGAACTTTCATAGATGCATGGGTGATTTGAGAGTCTTGAGGAATCACAGTACTGCAGATTCTTAGGATCCTATTACAGACCAGAATCCAAACGCACAACTCTAACAACAACAACAACTCTAAGATATGTCTTCATATATATCGTGCAATCATTCAGTTGAAATAATTATTGAAGGAGCTGCTTTTATGTATTTTGCATACAAACTAGAGAGCACAAATCAAGGCCTTTGAAACTCTTCTGAATTCTTTTAGGTCTTGCGTCACTCCTTAAAAGACAATTTAGGTCATAGTTTATTATGACAGTAAGCTATGCACCAGTGGACTGGCCTTCAACATTACACTAAGTGACCAGGTTTCTCCACTGCTTTATAAGGCAGGGAAAGACAAGTTTATGCCTTGTTTATGATTTAGGGGTTGGGTGGAGATAGTGATGAATTCAGTGGAGTAGCTGAGGTAAACAATTTGCGTGTCCAATAGAAACATTTTTATCAAAATTTGACCTATACCTTTTAGTTTTATTGCTGTTGTCACTTTGTTTCACTTCTGAATGTCAGTGTCAGTGTTTGCGTCTGAACAAACAAGCGATAATAATCTGTTTACATGTCTGACATGATGAAGCTAGCACTTGAGATTACTGCCTTGTGTCAACAATCAGGGCTTAGGTATTCCTTTTACATCCGTAAAGCCTAAGTGCAAAACAGTCATATCCGCTGTCAGAAATTCCACCTGCTTGGAAGGTGACCGGGTCTGTGCTTAAACTGTAAAAATTCCTGCCATTGCTCCAGAGCACAGCATCCATGCTTTTAACACATCTAACCTGACCTCGCTCTGACTCAAGAATTTCATTAAAAACACTTTACACACGCAATGAGAAATTGCTGAAAAAAAAAAAAGAATGAAAGAAACAGAAAGAGAGAGAATGTGATACTGATTGACAGAGGAAAAAACTGCGTTTGAAATAAAGTTATGTTTACAACTGTTGGAGCCCACATCAGCGGTGGAACGTCTGTCGTCCTAAACCTGGGGCCTCATTTATCAAACCAAGCTTAGAACACGTTCAGTGTTGTGCATAAGTACCGCCTGCTCACAATGAAGTTTAGCATGCATACACACACAGCATTGATAACTCACACCTAGTTTACATTCAGCTGCATGTGCATGTCTTAATGTAAATGAGGCATATGGCCGAGAACCTTCTAGTGAAAGGCTCAGTACCCTACTCTTTGTAGAAAAACACAGCAGCTGAGGAGAATAGAGACAATAGATATCACAGAAAGTAAAACTAATACTGTTTAATTACTGATGTTCAGCTGAAGCAAAATGTTTTATTGGGCATTTATACATTTCTAAGACTCACGTTTAAGAGGATTGTTCAAAAATAAAGACCGTGGCAAAAAAAACCTTTGCTTTAATTAATAAAAAGTTTACTAAAATATTTTTTAAAAAGGCTAATCTAATTGATCAGGACTGTGTGGGTGTGGTTTGATCAATGCTGATTGATGGCAATACAAGCAAACAACCTCACAACTGTCTTCAGATTCTCATTGAAATGTTGCTTAAATACTGATTGGTGCACAGACATGCCTGACAACACGCTTTAAATCTGAGACGAGCACAAATAAAACCACGCAGACAAAAATCTCTCCTGTGAAATCATCAAAACTGTAGTAAGTTTGGCAGAAGATTCTGTGAGAAAATGTGTTTTTACAGCCTCTAAAGTGCAGTTCACACAGGAGACACTGGGAATGGTATCAAGAAAAAAAAAAAGAATTTCACCATAAAAGAAACAAATGTTTTTCAGTTTATTAACTTGCCTACCATAAAGGGTGTGTTCTTACACGTGGGCAGCAACAGTTGCAGTAAATGTATACATACCCATACTTCTTACACATCAAACTCTGCATGTTTGCACAGTTGATAAACGAGGCCCCTGATGTAGAGGATTTGACATATGAGAGGACCACCAGCTCCACCCTCACCCACCTGCCTGCCTGTCCATCTTTACCTGTCTGCTGAAACAAGATCCTTGAGAAAAAGGGACCCTGCCTATACCCATCTATTACAAACATTGTACTCCCTGCCCACTGTCCTTCCCCATGCCCATCCCCTTTCTGCCTCACCCACCTCACCCCGGGTGGGGATCAGGTGTCTCTCTTTGAAATCTAGGATGGGATCAAAGAGGACGCAGGCAATTGATAGGGCAGCCCCACTGCCACCAGGACCCTTAATGGAGGCCTAGGATGGCTGGGACCTGGGCCAAATGGTATGTGTGTGTTTGTGTGTGTGCATGCATGTTTTGTGTGTGTGTGTGTGTGTGTCTGTGTGTCTGTGTGTCTGTGTGTGTGTGTGTGTGTGTGTTTGTGTGCATGTGACATAGAAAGGGGGAAATTTACAACTGGGATGCAGTGTTGGGGGGGGGGGGGGGGGGGGGGGGGGGCTTGATGAGAGCTAATAGGCTGACAGAGGGGCATGGCAGGAAGGCTGCTGTCTTCTCATTAGCTAACATTGTGGCAAAGCTTAACTTGCAGACACACATCTGGAGTGGGTTGGCTAATCATAGATTTCACAGTTTAGAGAAATTCTGGGAAAGAATTGAAAAGAAAACTACAAAAAGGCAATATGCCTCTTGGGAAAAGCTACAAATCCCCACATAATAAAAGAATTTGAGTAATTTTGCACAGAAAATTAATAATAAATTCACATTCACAAACATCAACAGCCTTTGTCCAGCCAGTCAGCCTCACAGCTCAAACTAAATCAGTTGAGTTGTATAAATGCAAACCATCATGGGGATATGGGTGGTATGGACAGTGGCCAAAAAGCTAAATAGCTATATACTGAAATGCATGTTCCTTTTGTTCTGCTCTCTCTGTTGCTGCAGTAATTGTTTTCAGATTGGTGTTCTGGGCCTTTTCAAATATTTCTGCTGAACCAGTGGTTCTACTTGTCTCAGTTGTAATTTAGTTATTGTTTTGTGGTCAATTACAGTGGCGTGTTACATTCTAAATTACAGCTGAGGGAAGATGAAGAGATACAGACAAATCATGTTTTGTTTGTGTGTTTTTTGTGGAGGAACATTGTTGTTCTGTGCTGTAGGAGTCGTACTCTGCCTTTAATACTATAGAAGACTGCCTAAAATGGCCACCTGTGTGTACTAGACTGATGACACAGTATGTGTGATTGTTCCTTTCAGCACACTGATGCATGTCCAAGCATAGACACATACATGTTTTTTATGTTTCACAATAAATGCGTCACCTTCAGGTGACTGGATTTGGGATGAGAGGTAGGTCCCCAAATGTTAACATGTGTTTATTGATGTGTGCACTTAACCATCTCAGTTTGATGCTTAACCTTAACCTAAAACAAATTCTCACCCTGACGTTAAGACGGTCAATCTACTGGTTGAACGTAGTTTGGATTCATCATGTGCAGACCATGAATGTATTTACAAAATTTCATGCCAACCGATGTAATGTTGAGATATTTCATTCTCAAGGTCTAACACTCAAATTAAGATAGAAGCGTGCACACACACACACACACACACACACACACACACACACACATACACACATACACACACACACACACACACACCAAACAGACACAGACCAAAATCCACCCTAAAATAAATAGCTATTCTCGTGGGGACTAGATTCTTGTCCCCTTATGGAAGGCAAGTCTCCACATGTGATGATGTGAACAGATTTTGTCGCCACAGCATAATGGAACACACACACTCACACACAGTCTCCTTCAAAATGTGTGATGAAAAGTGTCATGGCACGATGCCAGATAACCTAAAGGTGTTACCTTTTTTTTACCTCCTCTTTCCAACACATTCATACATGTTTCCTCCTTTTTCATCTTGAAAATGTCAATTATAATCTTGGAAAATGTAGATAGACATGAGTGTGGAGGAGGTGGGTGGTGGTGGGTGTCAATATAAAATGATAACCGTAAAGATAACTGTCATGTTTAGATTGAAGAGGTTTCTGTAATCCCAGATGTCCTATATTCACATGGTCATGAGGAGCAACTAAAATCTTTGTAAAAACAACTCAGGTAAACTTTAAGTTTGAAGACCACTCACACAGACATTCACACACACACACGCACAAGTGCAAACACAGACCAAAATGGTGCTTTGAACTGCACATAGAGTGCAAGTCGCAGTGCAAGTTCTCACATTTCCCAAATGCTTACATTCCACTTGCTAGCTCGTCCTGCCCCAGTCTCAGCGTCAGTCTCCTGAGTTTACACAGTCAGACAACCAAGCCGAGGGATGACAAGGTGACATCCAAGGCTTTACAGCTCTGATGGATACACACGCACAGATGAATCAGGTGGTATTTGTGTCTCTGGACAAACACTTGTAAAGCCGGGACAGTAAAGCTCTCAAAGACAAACACCTTGAGGGGACAGAGAAGAGGGAGACTTTAAAGCCATCAGTACAGAATTCATGTGGCTTGACTGGTCAGATCTACCAGCGTTACCGGTGAATCTTTTACTATTTTTCAGCCAGCAGGGCAGACTGCCTACAGACTTGTTTCATAAAGATGACAACTCTCTAATTCATTGTGTATACATACAGAAAATACATATATATTATACAGTAATACAGTTTTTTTTATACAGTTTTTGTTTTGTTTTTTTTTGCTGCGGTGGCCTTTCTCAACCTTTAACATTAAGCAAAATATACTGTTTGCATGGGGGGGCGGGGGTTGTTTAGCTATCAAAGTAGAAGAGGAAGAGGAAGTTATGGCTCTGTCTTGTAGGAAAAATACACACAATGAAGTGCTTGCACATGTATGTGTGTTTGTGTGTTTTTTTTTTATCTCTTCATCAATTACAACTTTGCATTTCTTCACTTTAACCCTGGCGTCATCTCTTACACCATGAGAAGGAAGACAGCGGATTTCCGTCTGTCATAGAATGTGTGTTTGTGTGTGAAACTCTCACTTTTTGAAATTTGAAGTTTATACATAATGTTGGGATTAAGTTTAGAATTGAAAAGTGAAAAGTTTTTTACTCAAATGCTGTATGTACTTTGCTACTTTAGTTGGTCAACTACTTTGGTTGCTTTGCAGATTCCAATTTTGCACACAAAATATATGATGAGCCTGTAAAGTATGATATGGTGCTACAGATTAAAATGTGCAACTTTGCAAACTGTGCAACTATATAAAGTTGTCAAAACCTCAAACAGCTACAGCAGTAATAGGCTGAACACACACGAATGCATCACTTATCGAAATCCCCAAATATACAATGACTCTCAGAGCACCATAATAATTACTTTTATACATTTTGTTAATAATACTACTATCAACGTAATTTAAAGATCTGAATACTTCTTCCACCAGAGGGGATAGGAAACACATACTTTATCTCAGCAATGCGTCTTGCAAGTACAGAAGTATGTGTATATTCTTAACTATGGTGGTCACTGATTACCTGATAATGATAGTGTTAACTGGTAAAGGTTCATCATCATGTTTTCAGAGCTTGGGAGGAAACATTGTAGCATCAGTGTCATTTGCTGCCCTCAGGTGGTGAATAATAATCCTACAGAGGGAAGCCTGTCGAAAAAAGTGTGCCATTAAAAGTTTTTTGTCTAAGATGCCAACATCATTATTGGAAATATTTATATTTTTTCAGACTTTACCCTAATGTAATAGTTGTAGTTCACATGCTTCAGCATATGAAACCATAAGCAGTTATTATCTGCTATTATTAAAATCCACCGTGTCACTCCTGCTCCCTGTGTGGTAGTTTGAGACTGACTATCTAGATCAAGCTCCCCTATCTTCATTGATACCAACCGCCCCTCTTCTGCTCCCTCAGTCCCCTGGCTCTCTCGGGCCCAGCCACGGTGCACTTGTAATGGGCAGCTCTGGAAACCCAAACCCTCATTACCTCCCTCATTACGCCCTGCTGCACAATGGGAACCTGTTTCTTGGCTTTCACCCCTTCGCCAGATAAAACACACACACGCACACAGACACACACACACACTCAAATGCACCTCATGCCCTCGTCCGTCTCTCTTTTTATTCCTGCGGGCTCTCTGTCTCTGGTCCAAGACCCTGGTGATCAGGTCTCTGTGGTTCTTTGTCTGAGCTTTTGTACTGTGGTACAAAGGCGGGCTGTTTCCATCTACATCTCTTCTCTTTTGCTGTTGTTGTTTTGTTTTTTTCTTTTTAAATCTACTCCCTTCACTCTCCTCACTCACATATTTATGTGAAAATTTCATTTTTTGTCTTATCACTCCTTAGTCTTTCCTCTTCTTTTATGTTGGGGAGTCTGTGTAACTCTTTCCACTTTGCTTCACTTTTAGGAGAGTGGGCCCCGTTCAATTTCCTTCACAGGCCACTGGGGAGCAGCAGTGGACGTCATGTTGATCTTATAAAATGGTGGCTGGAACAAAATTTGGGGAACAAATCATCTGAGTGGCAGCCTGAGACCTTGTAGTTTACTAAGCCCCGGATCAAGCTCCTTAAACCACAATATTCATAATTAAGCTTTGAAGGCTGAGCTTGTCTGTTTTAGTGTCTTGCATTGTTTGGCCAACAGGTTTTAAATGATCTGTTCAGGATGTGGACTATCAGTTGCCAGTGAGTTGTTCGAGCTGCAGGAGCTGAACTTACTTAATCAACAAATGCTGTTCTCTCTGGAGTCTCTTTAAGATTATGATGCTAATAGTTATCTGAGAAGGTTTTTGTCTCAGCTATGCAATAAATCTTCACACAGCCACCTTCATGTGGTCTCTCAGAATATCCATGTGGATGTGTTTTTATCTGTGTTTGTAACTATATTGTGTCTCCCCCCCCCCCCCCATGCAAAACTGGAGCTACTCCACATTAATGCACACATCAGGCTTTGCAGGCTCAGCCATCTTTATGTTTCGCTGTATTACCAGGTTGTCATAACACGGCCTTCGCTAATGGAGCCTCTTATCACTTTACCAGTGGCAAAACAGGAGAGTGGTCAGGCCTGTAGAGTCTGTTTAAAGACAGAACACATAAATATATCTTACCTAACACCAGGGTTGAGTACAGACTTTCCCACCAATGTGCTCTCTATGTTACAGGAGTGTAGGTACAGGTATTAATGTAAATAGCAAGCTGCTGTGACTATTCAGACTAACTCACTTGATTATGGGTCTTTTCAGTGCTGGCTCCTTGGCTAAGAGGTAAATAGCTAATGATAAATCATAAGTCATGGCTCAGGAGATAATGGGTCATGCTGGTTTCCAGATTGCAGTCATAAAGGCCAAGTGCATTTTTATCAGTATCAGATGTACTGTACATGGCAACAAAAAGGAAAGAAAAAAGAGAGACTGAGTCATTTCCCTCTCAGATCCATCCTAGGACCAAAGGAGGAAGATGTTTACATGTGCTGCCAAACATGTGTGTTGGAGGACACGATGCTATGCTAGGCATTTGTTGCAGTGATCATACTGCACTTACTTCATTCAGGGTTTTACATGATTGCAGTTTCTGCAATGATTGATTATGATTACATATTCCGCAATTTCATTGCAAAATACTGTAGAGCATTACATCAAAAAGTTATACTCACAAGTCACTTGATGTGATGAAATGTTAACACACCACTCGTCCTTCCGTTCTATTAAAAAATTGTGCAAAGAACTTTGGACATGTGTCTTTTCAGCCATAAGGGTAATTTTTGTAAGGGTTAAAGTGAGGAGGTTAGAAGGATAAAACTCATTGTTTCAAGTAACTATACCCTAAATCCAGTGTATCCTTCCTTGAAATTTTTCTTCACCAGTCATTCTTGTGTTATTCTTTATTTGGACAAGTGGGAGCCAAGTGTTTGGGGCACTGTCACTGAGTTCATTGTGTCTTTCAGGGACTGTGTTATTTTGATAAGTTATCTTTCATAATATGGACTTATTTATTCAAAGAAGGGGTGCTCATTAGTCGGCTTCCTCGCAGTATGTCCACTCTTACACAGTCAATAAATGGTGGAGTTCAAAGATGAATTTGATTGTGTAGCTCTCACACAGAGAGACTCCATCTGGTTGCCTGAGGCGTTATTCCACCATGTGTAATCATGACAAAAACAAAGCTCAGCAACGTCTTACCACTCTCAGAACACACACATGCACACTCAAACACGCGAACACACACACTGTCTCTCTCTTTCTATCTCTCACTTATACACACACACACACATACACACACACTCAACATGTGGAAAGAGGATGTTTCATCCAACAGTGCTCCATCACAGAGGGTCGCCCTCAGTCCTGGAAAAACAGTAAACTGGGTCATGAAGGAAAGACTGGTGAGTTGGTTTACCACTGAAGCACATGTGGGCTGGTGTGTTTTCACACACACTCAAGCTGTGTTAGATGCACAGTGCAGAGCTAACCAGAAACGTAAAAACTAATGAACCTGGATAGGAACTACTGCTTTGCTAGATTATTCATAACCCACTCACATTTGGATTGATTATATTCAGGTTTTTAGACAACTCATAATGCTAGAATACAAATCAAATTACTTTTAAGTAAATAAACATTACAGCAAACAGTGCCAAAATGTAACCCCATGGATAAACAATTATCCTTTCTCTGTTGCAATTGCTGCTGTAACAGTTTTGTCATGTTTTTGATTGTCCTTCCAGAGCTCCTAACCTTTTTGTTTATTTGTGTCCATAAAATTTAATAAAAAATGTACCCTAAAGAAGTCCAAAATATACATGGCGACAATTGGAAGAAAATGTATAATAATAAAAACAATTAAAATAACTTTTCCTAATAGAAATCACAATTCATTGCTTAAACTCTGCTCACAATGGAACAAAGATCTGACAATTAAAAGAACTTGGTGAACTTCAGCTTAAATTTAGCTCTGCCTATGGAAAAACCTTGTGTGTGTGTGTGTGTGTGTGTGTGTGTGTGTGTGTGTGTGTGTGTGTGTGTGTGTGTGTGTGTGTGTGTGCACCTGCATGTCTGTCTTGTGTGCATGCACGTGTAAATGATTATGTGGCACATTTCCTTTTGTGCCACAGGCTTCTAATTACCAGCTTCTTTCCATCCCTGCATTGCCTTTGCTAGTATGAGGAGATCATATAAAGGCTAAATTTATACATGAGCTCAATGTATTTAAGCTGCTAATTGCATCCTAATGACTAAAGGTTGGCCGGGAAGCATTGTGTTTCAAGCATTGCTAATTGAAAGGGCAGGAAGTGGTGTTGTGTGTGAAAGGAGGCAGCCAGAGACACACAAACAGAGAGGTGAGCAGGAAAGAAAATGTCATGGAATCTGTGACTGAATCAAATGAAAAGTGGTCATGAAAAAAGAAAGCGAGACTAAGAAAAAATTCTCCTTCTAATACACGTACGCAGGCTACTGTCCCGTGCCTTTCAAATGAATGACTATGTCATGTGTCATTGTCTTTACAGTCTTTGCAGCTGCTCGTCGGAGATCTGCATTCCTATCAGTGACTAGGAGATGACATGTTTGCATCTGCTTCCTTTGTATGTGTGAGTGTGTATTTCCACCTCTGAATTATCAGCGTTTGCTCACAGCTTTTAGAGCATGCAGAGGGAATGAGGACGAGAAAGAAAACTGAGGCATGAAGGACAGATGGGAGCAGTCAAGAAGAGGTGAACAGCTGCAAATCAGCATGATAAACCTGGCATTGCATTCTTAGCATTACAGAACAACATGTTTTTACAAAGAAAAATAAGAAAGGGCAGCATAGCTATGTTCCAGCAGAGTGGTACTGCATCATGAGGATGCCACCCTCTCTTTCAACATGTTATTTTGTCTTGAGCTGTTTGAAATGAACCACAACCCTCTGCTCTCTCCTTTCAACTCCTGCGTTACATAACAAGCGAATACCTTTCTTTATTCCTCTCGTCTTTTCTGTCTCCCCTTCGAGTCACATCACTCTCCTTTGTCATGCTCTCCACACCTTTGTCGGTCTCTTTCTCTCGCTCTCTCTCTCCCTGTTCTAATCAGTGCCTGTGGTGAATAATTCACTCAGTGCAGTGCAGACTGAAGCTCTTTGATTGGCAGCTTTATTCTCCTGTCTGTTACATTATTAACTTACCTCTATTGGGCATTGTTGCTATGGTAAAGGCCATTACATAGCAGAGGAGAGTCAGCAGTTTAATGGAATGACCTGCCCCCCCCCAAAAAAACATATACACCCTTAATCTTTTTCTCCCTCCATCTCTGATTCCATGTATCCTTTCTTCCTCTCTTTGGTTTGGTCTGTTCCTCCTGAAGGTCACTGCTTGATAGAGGCACACGGTGCTGAACTAATGAGTGTCAGGTGACCTTTTGATATGTCTTTAGTTAGTCTGAGGGCTAATAGACATACAAGTCAAGTATATTTGCAGTGCCTTTGTTGGCCAGTCTGGACACGTACAATTATGTAAGAAAAAAGATTGTTAACATTTAAGCAAAAAAATAAAGAGAGGTCCTGCTCAGGCCTGATAAGGATATACAAAAAGTTATAGTTAGACTCAAATTAATATTGGAAAAATATTTGATAATTCACTTTCTGAAGGAAAAAAGCAAACAAAGCATCGTAAATTAATGCTAATGTTGCTCCATAGCTGCCAGATGCTTAGATGGGCTGTTTGCTAACAAGTCTGCGCTATAGACTAAAAGTTCATGTCAGTCTTGTGGTAACAGCTTGTTTTCACTGTCCCCAAATGGCCACCAAACTGGTTAATGCAGGCTTAAAAATTTGTTGCTTTTTATTTTATAACTTATGAGTAAAAGACAAAATAATGATCAACTTCTTTTGACAAAAACTGATGGTTTTTGCAAGTATATTTTTTCATTTACTTATATTTGAACATATTTCAAAAAATGTCAATGACTTCACCTCTGCATATAAGTAAAATATATTGAAAGTCAACCAAAAATGAAAAAATAAACGGTAGACTTTTACTTGCAGCTCCATTTCTACATTCCACATCCTGTTGGCCTAGTCGGCAGATAAATGATAGATGTTGCAAAGGATAATAGTGAGCTTGAACAGAGTCCCAAATCCCCTGTGCAGCTAGTGTGCCTCATTTGAATTATCATTTTTTCCCCTTATAACCCATGTGTTCACTAGTGAAGCCCTTTAGCCACTGTACGATTATGTAAACGAGGTCAGGCAGAGATATGAGAGTGAAACAGTGAGAATTACAACTCTGAGGCCTCCATTCCACCACATGCGCCTAAAATTACTTCCCCAAGAACAATCATGGTTCCTGCAGCTTCAGTTCCCCTGTACTGCAGATTACTTTTTTTTTTTTTTTTTTAATTAATATTTCAAACACCATTCTTCCCTTAGGATAAACACCCATATGAACATGTATGGATGCACAAAATAACACTCATCCAAAAGAACACACAAAGATATGCATGCACACACAAGATACATCCATGATAAGCCTTAGGTGGGAGGAGTGTGGATGGGTGGTGAGCAAATTGAAAGATGGAGGAGACAAAGGGTGAGAAAAGGAGGAAGGATGGAGAAGCATGATAGAGGACAAAATGACTCCAGATCTTATTGAGATTGAGGGCACCCTAGCTGCAATGAAATTGCGCTTTAACTGTGCCAATGTCATTCTGTTTATGGGCTGTGAGGGTGAGTCTGAACTTCTGCGCATTAGTGTGTGTGTGTGTGTGTGTGTGTGTGTTTCCTTTTTTTTTTATCTTTTTTTTTTTTTTTTTTTTTTTGAAAATCAATTCACACTGTCTCACATCCCCTAGATGCCCGGGGAAGTCATCTGTCAAAGTGGGTAGCTGGGGAGTGCGTGTCTGTACAGCATGTATGTCTATGTGTGTCTTTGTGCGGCAGTTTTTATTTGCTCTGATTCCTCCAGTTGCTCAGGCCTTCCATAGTCTCAGTGCTATTAGCCCTTTGCCCTGTTCTGATAGAAAGACAGAACAGAAACCTAATGTACTTACTATAACTTTATACCTATAACATCTTCTCTTCTCTTCTCTTCTCTTCTCTTCTCTTCTCTTCTCTTCTCTTCTCTTCTCTTCTCTTCTCTTCTCTTCTCTTCTCTTCTCTTCTCTTCTCTTCTCTTCTCTTCTCCTCTGCTCTTTCTCTGAATAGAAATAGCACTGGGTCCCAGGACAGGAGCCTCAAGTCCACCGGAGTGAAGAGCACAGACGGATTGACTTTGTAATCTCTGAATGATGACACTCACTAAAATAGTGTGCTGGACCCATTATCTGACAGTAAGTTCTTAGACTGTTTTGAAAGTTTTTCGATTGTTGTAGACATGAATGATACAAGTTTTTGCTAAAGAAGTATTCTAGTGTTGTCAGTGGTAGACCACAGGGGAGCTTTTGTATATCTTTCCATACTTAACAGAAGGAGCTGACAGTATGTATGTCCATGCATATATGCATGATTGCCTGTGTTTGTGCACCTCTACACATGAGTGTGTGTGTGTGTGTGCGTGTGTGTGTGTGTGTGTGTGTGTGTGTGTGTGTGTGTGTGTGTGCTTGAGATAATCACATGAGCAGCCTTTTATGGGAAGCTGTGAGAAATTGGGTTAGTTCTTTCATCACATTGTCCTCTCTCACAAGAGGGAACAGAAAGCTTGTGCGTCTAATTAACAAGCACAGAATCACAGGCACACAATGTACCAAATGACAAAGACAGCTTTAGAAAAGAGCAGCGATAAGAGAATTGAAAAATGACTGCTTTTTGTATTTAAAAAAGACAGGTTGGCAATCTGTTGATTTATTTGTTGCAGAACTAATGAAGCAGTGACAGTGAATGGTTTCACAATCACTGGGCTTCATGGTGGTGAAATTACACTAATAAAGACAATCTCTTGCCGAGCAGTTGAAGATGGCTCTTATGAACAAACTGGAGAAATGTCCACGGAATAAGTGATGAGCTTATCCTCCAGTAAAACTCAAGTTGCATGACAACTAAGTGAGGTGGGAATTAACTGTCAAAATTTCCCCCTTTAAACAATTCAATTGGAAATACAGTTTCCTCTAATATTCCCCTTTTACTGTAATTAGTGCCAGGCCTTCCCCTCCTTTAATTTCCATTCCATGCAGAAGGAATCACTTTGGAGCATGGCTCAGATAGCCTGTCAGATGTGTTTCTCTTGTTACTGTGTTTTAGTCTAAGACCAGAAACAGTTTTTGCTTCCAAAATAAAAGAAAAAGAAAAAAGACTCTCTGTTTCTGTCCGACACGTAATTGGTTGGTGTTTGACAGGAACACCCAGTTATTAACTGTGTCCTATCAATTAAAACTTTTTCACTGCTCCCAGGATGACTTTTCTTTACTACTGTCCCCTCAGCCTGACTGTAACATTTCATCAAAATGTCCCGATATTTGCATTTTCTCTCGTACCATAATAAAATCAATACTTCTGGTAATGTTAACAGTTACATTGACAGTATTCAGAAGTTGCACCATTATATATATATATATATATATATATATATATTGTACAGTGACTATGTATAATACTTATCATTGGTCATAATGAACAGTGTTTGTTAATGTACTATTTATGTCTCTTATCATATTTTTCTGTCTTCAAATGTGCACTTAATGAACCAGCCTTACATTTTTTTTGTGCTGACATCAACATGACAGCAGTGTCTTTGGACTGAATTAAACATTGATCTCAATTAAACATTTACAGTAAATTCTAAGTTTACAGTATGTGTAAATTTTATATATATATATATATATATATATATATATATTAAAAAAAACATGATATGTAGCAGTGAGGAGAGGATGTAGGGCAAGATTTATGTGATACACACGCATTTAACCCTCCTATCGTGTTGGGGTCAAATACCTTTCAATATCTTTAATTTTTTCTGACCAAAACAAGACTGCATTACATTCTCAACAATGGCTTACTGACTACACTTAAATACATTTTGATCATTTTTCTTTTTTTAATCTAATCAAAAACAAAGTTACACCTGTAGTGTTACAGGTCAGATTTGACCTGGTAGTAATTATGGGTTGTTTAAGCAGATTAATATTTAGAAAGTATTACCAAACAAAAAATTACAACAAAACAAAAATAAAAGTAATAATATTGTGTGGTAAAATTATTGTAAAATTATGTGTCATGCCAAGAAAGTGACTTTAATTTAGCTGTAGAGTGGAATGCAGCAAATATGATGACACACACACCCCATCATTCACCATTTCACTCACACCCCCCCACACACACACACATTCACATTCCCATCTCCTGTCCCCCAGCTGCATAGCAGTATATAAGCTGGGGCTTTGGTCTGTCACTTTGTATACTTTTATGTCGTTTTCATTACAGGAACCACTTCTTTCTCGCAGACAAGGTATTGAGAACAGTTATAAAATATAATCAAAATGACCCCAGGTCCCACAAGGTATGCAGCCTCACATGGCAAAGATATGACATCTGCCTTTGAGCTTTTCATACCAGCGACTATAGAGAAGATCATTCGTCATTTCCGTGCTTACATGGGGCTGTTGATACTTGCTGGGGTATACAAATCCACCAATGAGGCCGCTTCCCATGAAGAGTTTATTGGATGCTATTTTCCATCCTACTGTGTTGCTTCAGACCTTTCAGATTTTTCAAGAATTATTCCTCTTGACAGTCAAGAGACAAGAATCGCTGGTTGTGAGAAGGACAAACTTGCATCCATAAGAGATGTTTGGGTTGAACACTTGCTACTGAACTACAATCAAGGACCTGAGGTCACGGTAGATGAATTGCTGGTACCATTCAGAAATCGCTATCCATTTAGACGATACATTCCCAGTAAGATTGGAAAATATTGCATGAAAAACTGGGCAGCTTACAATGCAAGGAACAGCTATGCATGGAATGTGCAAATATATACAGGCATACTTTGCTCATAGGAAAGTACATGTGGATAATTTTTACCCATGACACAACGAATGTAACAAAAAAGCTAATTTTAACATACAAGAAAATACAGGTTATTTTGGAAATGATTTGGGAAATGATTTTGTTTATCATTAGCCTCTTGTGGTCTGATAACATATTTGCATAATATATAAGCAATAAAATTGTGCCTATTTTAACTAAAATGATTTGTACGCTGTCAGTTAAATGAGGTTTACATTACACAAAATATAGTTTTGGATGAATAATAGGTTACTTAATATGTAAAACGTGTCATGAATTCAACCACAGCTCAAATTTGACCGGCAAAGACTAAAGATGTAAACCCTTTTCTGACACATATATGAAGGGGGGTTAAATGTGTGTCCTCTGCTCACAAGGGCAGAGATTTCTAAATACCAAAACTGAATAATTTATCAAGGCAACACCTTTCAGAGAGGTCAGTGATGGGGGATGAAGACAGATGGAAAGACGATGAGTCTGATGAATGAGTGACTGGTGGACAAGAGGAGAGGAAGAATGATGGAGGAGAAAACAATAGCAGACACCATGCACACACTCACACACACACACATTTGTACAGCTATATTTGTGGGGACCTGTCAATGACATAATGCATTAATTTTATGCTCAACTTAACCATTACATCTAAATGCCTAACCTCAACCTTTAACCCTAACATAAACCTAATTCTAGCCCTAACCCTTAAACCAAACCTTCAACCAACCGTCAAACAGCCCTTATGTAGTTTAGTATAATGGGCTCTTTTTGGACCCCATGAATATAGTAAAACAAGCCCCACCACACTCACACACAAAAGAACTGCAGTTATGTGACTGCATGAGAGTGTGTGGGTGTGTGTGTGTGTGTGTGTGTGTGTGTGTGTGTGTGTGTCTGTGTGTGTGTGTGTGTGTGTGTGTGTGTGTGTCTGTGTGTGTGTGTGTGTCTGTCCATGTGTGTGTGTGTGTGTGTGTGTGTGTGTGTGGGTGTGTGTGTGTGTGTGTGCGTGTGTGTGTGTGTGTGTGTGTGTGTGTGTGTGTGTGTGTGTGTGTGTGTGTATCTGTGTGTGACTGTACATTCATTGTGTGCACATTTACTGACAGCTCAGGAGAGGAGCTGGTATTTGGAGTGGCTCCTTAGTCAATCCTGATGTGCATGTTAATCTGCAGCAGTTGAACTGCTGGATTCACAGCTGCTTACCATTTTCTTCAGGTATTTTCTTCTATTTATAAAGACTGTGATGGTACTGTATTATAATTGTGAATATAATTCCAGAACTAAACAAACAACGTGAAAATTAATTGTGTTGATGCATTGTACATGAAATTATTTAGATATATCTTTTATGTATGGTATGAAGCTAACATTAGCTAGCATTAACAACAACTAAGAGCACTGCTGTCAGCGGGGAACTCCCATTCTCTGTTACTAAGAGCGATGTGCTTTTTGCCCTGAAGAGAAATCCTGTGCTAACCAGCTAGCCCCTGAGTCTACTAACATTTTCAACACATCCTCCACCCAAGCCATTGTTCCCTCATACTTCAAGCGGTCCATCATGTGTGTCCTGAGCCCCCTGCTGTGAAACATCTATCCCCACAGGTGCAAAGCAGCTCCGCCTGTAGCATCAAATTCACAGACGACACAGTAGTGGCACCTACAGTGATGAACAATGCCAGTCCAACATCAGCACCCTGAACACCAGCAAGACGGCGGAAATGCTGACTTTAAGAGACAGCAGTTCAGCAGATACACCGCAGATACACATCAGTTGTGAAGACAAATGTTGGGAAACACTGTGATCTCTGTATGAGTGCAGCTAGATCTACCTGCAGGGAAGCAGCAGACCTGCATACATCTGACCTACAGTGGTGATACTTAATCAAACAGTGAAACACTGGACTAGCTGGGAAAATCACCATCCTGAATCCTGTAAAGTTATTTTCTTCCTGTAGAGGACAGGAAACATCCCTCCCAGCAAGCACCTACCAGCAGGAGGGAATTCATGCTGCTTGCTTTTGCAAGGCCCAGTGGATATAATCCTCATGGGTTTGCAGGGAAAGAACTGCAGAGGCAGCTCTCAAAACAAGCAAAAGTTCAAAACTCTTCCAAATGATAACTCACATTACTATGCTGCAAGAAACATGAAAAGTCATTTTAAACATATGGTAGCATGCTCAACAGCCAGACCTGGGTTTAAAGTGGAGGCTAGGCAAGTCAAGTCAGTGTTAGGTCTAGACAATACTCTTGACAATATTATTTACAAAGACCAAAGATTCACACATGAGCAAGCACTTGGCAACAGTGGCAAGGACAAACTAGGTAGAAACCTTGAACAGAACCTGGTCCATGGTGGGCAGCCATCTGCCCTGACCAGTTGGGTTGAGGGAGAAAGAGAATCATTGGGTGGCCTGCTATCACAGATCCAGACTCTACAGCTTCAGAGGCAGAAATATCTGCAGACAGCAACAGGACGAGAGAGATGAGAAAACACAAAACTACAGGAGAGAGGAGGTGCCGAGTTAGTAACATGCATTAATGAGATATAAATGTGTATAGATAGAGACGGAGCTGTGGAGAGAAGAGCTCAGTGCATTATGGGAAGCCTCAGAGCAGCATGGGCATATAGCAGAATAATGGTTAAAGGCAAGCAGGACCCAGCCCTAACTATGAGCTTTATCAAAAAGAAACATGGAGAAGTTGTCTGTCTCCTGGACCCAAACTGGAAGACTCTGCCTCACATATTATGTCTGGAGATTCTAGGAACCACAAGTAAGTCTGCATTCTGGGTACTATAGTGCCTGACCATTAAAGGCTTTGTAGGCTTGGAGGAGGATTTTAAACTAGATTTTACAGGGAGCCAGCGTGGAGAAGCTAATATGGGAGAAATATTCATAGTTTTTATTCTTGTCAGCACATGTGCAGCAACATTCTGGATCAGCTTAGAGTCTTTATGGACTTGTTCAGGCAGCAGCTTGTCTGCTACCAGATGAGCCTGCTTATAACAAATTTTAAATTATAGCAAATGCAATATTAAATTTCCTTATAGTATTATCACATTTAGGTTGTAATTGAGTATGCATAGCCAGATTAACAGACTGAGATTATTTGTAAATTTTTTGAATCACTTAGGCAGTACATTTTAATTGTCTATATGAGCCAGAAAGGTATATATGGTGATGTCTCCTCACACAAAAAGTGGCATTCTTAGCAGACATCTAAGACTGTTATTGTCCACAAATGCATCAATAAAAAATAAAAACAAATCAAAGGTACCCCCATTTTTCTTTTCTTAATTTGTGGCCCTTAAAAGAATCCAAATATTTCTTGAAATTAAACAGTGAATCACATAAAGCCAGATTAGTGGGGATGATGAGCAATGAAGACACTTGAATATAGCAATTATACAAATTTTTCATAGCAAGCAAAAGTATATGCAAATGTAGTGACTGTAGTGACATTCGCCTGCATCGACACTTTCCTTTTTAAAACCCTTATCATGCAGACGTAACCTTGACTGTATCAATAGTTAAAGCAAATTAAGGTCAGTCAAATGTCATGAACTTTTTCAGTTAAACCTTAATTTGCATAAAAATGATAATTACAGTGGGTTTTTACAAAGACCCTGGTCAAGCTATTTAGATGAAAACACATCTTGGGGGACAAAAAGCAAACTCGTCATGAGTGTTTTAATATGATAATGAAAGCAAACACTCATTAAAAAAGACTGCTGAAACTGCATGATAGCCATGTTGCCTCTGTGACCTGGTACTCAAAGGGATTAACAATTGCTACTACACACACACTCACATGCATGCACATTTTTTGAGTGCACAAGATGTACTGCAGAGGTCTGATAATTCAGGAGTGGATGTCAACAATAAAAATAGATGACACAATATGAATATACACTGATGCTGAGAGGTGAAGAGAGTGACACGAGGTGAAACAAGCAAAAGAAAAATAAACTTAAGGAGAAAAGGCTATGTTCGCACAGTTGCTGTTGGCAAAGACAGCCTGACCCACTTACCAAGGATGTATGGCTTGAGAGAGAGAGAACATGGAGGCCAGAGAGGCCACCAAGGAGCTCCAGCCACAAAGTGTGTGTGTGTGTGTGTGGGTGTGTCAGCTTAGTTCTATTAATGACTTATTGCCTCTGCCTCTGTGGAGTCCAGGCAGACTTTGAAAAGGTATTGGACCTCCCATGGTACCATCAATCAATCACACAGATGCACACATACATATGCACACACACATATCCTGGGGCGCAAACACCTTCCTCCTCCTATTTCATCTATCTGTAAAATACACAGCGGGATAAAGCCACAGAAGAGAAATATGGAAATGGGGCGATGGGTGGGCTACAGTGGAAGCTGTCCTTACTTGAAATCCTCCATCAACCATTTATACTGCAGCTAGCCAGTGCCGTGGCTCTATGGATGGCAGCGTCAGTCTGTTGGTCTGTCCACTGCTATGATCCAGAGGAAAATATTTCAACAATCGTTGAATGCATTGCCATGAAATTTCGGCAACATCATGGTCTCCAGGGGATGAAGGTGATTCCCTGCCTTTTCCGCTAGTGCTAACAGTAGACCAAAGTTTTCACTTATCCTGTAAAATATCTCAACATCTTCTAGATGGATTGGAACAAAATCTGGAAAAGACAGTCATGGTCCCCAGAGGATGAAGCCTAATGACTTTAGCCCGTGACTTTTTTCTCTTGTGCTGTCATGAGGTTGACATTTGCAGTTTTGAGTGAAATGTCTCAACAACACAACAACAGTTGCATTTAGCTCAAAGGACTGCTATGCACAGCCGTGCAGAGCCGCTAGAATGGCTATAGACACCTGTGTCTGTGCATCCAGGACTCAACTGCTTTTCTCAAGGGGCATCTGCACAAACTTTGTTGAATGAATGTACATCAGTGCCTGATGAAAAGAAAAAGAGTACAGCACTAGCAGCACATTAGCGACTGAGACCTTTACATTGTTTTCTTCTATTTACCACATTAAACAGATATCAAAGTGCTTAAGTCTCCAAAATTCTGACAAAGCTGTACTAAGCAGCTTCAAAGGTTGGTGGCTGTATGTTGCAGTGGAAGAAAGTGGATTAAATTTTCTGACATCATTATCTGAAGTTCATGTGACAACACTTGAAATCGTGGATCAGTGGAAAACCTAGCTTTCTCTCAGTGGCGTACAAGCTCAGGGATGTTTAGGAAATGGTTTTGTGTTTCACGCTGTCTCAAGTCCACACTTTATTGATTTGGAAAAACAGGGTGAATGTACAGCATCTCCATTACTGGAGATAGGACGCTCTCTTCTGTTTCAACCACAACCTGTTATCTGGTTTGAATAAAGCATATGCATTATTGATTAATATGTTGCTGCTTTTACAAATAACTTGTGAAAAATTGTAAATATATTAATTCCTGCTAATATATAATCAACAATTATTAAACACAAATTTGCTCTTTTTTTAAATTTCTTTTAAATTTTGATTTATCTGTAAAATGGTGTCATGTGGTCGATGAGAAAGGAAATATACTCTGCAATGTGGCTCTGTGGATGCACTCGAGCACATTTCCCTGCATGTACCAACAACCATCTGGACCAACTGGGAACTGGATGGCTTTCCTGAACAGAGCCTCGGTGGAAAGACAGTGCAGAGAGGAACATGTCAAACACAGGTAAACTGTAAAGACAGATGGGCACAAATATATTTCATATGAAACATATATAAAAATGTTCACTCAACCAATCAAATCCCTTAACCTATCAACATACATTCATTAAAGTTTAATTGGCAATGTCATAATAGTGAAATATTGCATAACATAAAATCTGTATCTTTTTAAATATTTTTTTCTTTATTGAAAGTGTCATATCACCTGTTAGTGCCTCTATCTTGGTTTGAATTGCGACTGATTTTTCAAATTAGTGACAAACAGATTGCCAAAAAGTTATTTATTACTATTTCTAATATATGGGGTAAATAATGTAAATGATTACTCTCTGTCCTCAGGAAAGTAAGTGAAAAAATGAGCAATGCAGACAGATTAAGTACTTTGCCTCCAAGGAGAGGAATGAAATGGTAAAAGTTAGCCAGATGAAGAGGAAAAAGATCAGGAGGTGTGGAAAGGGATGAGTGGAGGTGAGAGACATGGAGGGGGAGAAGATGATGTGAGGAATTAAGTGTGAGCAATGTCAGCATGGAAAGGAGGAGGAGGGAGGTGGGGGCATAGAGAGGAGGGGACGTGACGGCGCTCTCACATTTGTGCTTTTTTTAATCCTGAGAGTCCCATGAATATGACTTCCCATGCTCTTTACTACCAGATCTGCCCCCATGGGAATGAATAGGCACTCTGGTTTATATTTTATAGACTGACATATGAAGTAATGGTCGTGTAATGCAATTATTCGACAGCTCTTCTCGTGGTTGTAGCTCTTACTCATTGTGACTCTTCAGTCTGAAAAAGATTTGGTTTCTAAGTAGGGTCTAACTAGGGCAGAACACAGAGACAAACACTCTAATTAATAGATAATTGCAAGGCTTTATAATTCATCAAAGTCCTGCGTGGTCCCCAGAGCTTCAATATGGATAACACATTAGAGTCCTCAGTTAAATCAATGTCAGCCTTGCAGTATTTTCTCCTGCAAATGCGGAGGGGTTTTTTTTCTGTTGTTGTCCTCATTCTACATGGAGGTGATGGTTGGTGCGTGAAGCAGGGAAGACCCTCTCTCTCTCTCGCTGGTGAAGCTGATATGCTATGGTGGGACTGTATCTATTATGCATACATATGGCCTGCCTCTACATCTTCATATTTATGAGATTCCAGTAATGCTGCAACTCTCCAGAAACTTACTGGATCCAATTCAACTTGAAAAGCAGATGTGTTTAAGTGGAAAAGTTCAAGTAACTTTTAAGGTGGTGGGAAAAATACAGTCTTGTGTGCAAATTTGTGTGTGTTTTTTCCACTGTGTTTGTGCAACCACATGTGTTAGTTTCCATGCATGTGTTACCTGTATGCCAGCTATTTGTTTACTTCTTTGTCTCCGCTCCGCCCAGAGTGCAGACATGATCGTCAGGCTCAAACAATAACAGAGTGCCACAGACAGCCGAGCTACAGCCGTGTTCCTCCCTCTGCCCCCCTCACCCTTTCTCCCACATCCCTCTCTCTGTTGCCGGGGTTACAGCAGGACCTGATGCGGCTCCTGGCCAGTCAGGCTTTGTTCTACAGATGGCCCTGTCCTCTCTCTCCCTCCCTGCTTCTCCTCCTGTCTGCCTCCTCTGTGTCTCTGTCATGTGCAGCTGCACTCCAGTCCTGATATCTATAGTTATGCTAATATGAGCAGTTGATTAATTAGTCCACACACACACATACAGGTGCTTTGTCATATGGGACTCCTCTTCATTTGTGAATATTCAGATTACAGCACCCCTGTGTGCTTTCACTGTTGATGTGTGAGTGGACAGGAGGAGGATGTGGGGATGGGTGAGGGCATGTCTCTGGCTGAGTAACAAGAAGACACTGCTTGTAAAAATGGAGTGATAGCAACCTGGATCTTATTCATCATATATATTAGTAGTGGGGTAGTAACAAAGACTCATGACTATGCTTGTCATTGCATCTTAGATTAGCACATCATTGCATTAACTGAGCCAGTTAAAAACAGTAATGCAGCAAAACCAGTTGTGCAATGTAAATAATGTTTACTGTAAATATTTTTTTCTCATTGGAAACTACTGCAGAACAATTAAAAAGGATTTTTTATGTAAATCTTATATAACATGACCCAGTCACCATATAAAGCAAAATCCTACTGCTGTTCCCTTGTGACTAAAAGGTGTCTGTCTGTCTGTCTGTCTGTCTGTCTGTCTGTCTGTCTACTGTCTGTCTGTCTGTCTGTCTGTCACTTTCCCTCTCTGACATTAGTCCTCCTGTCATTCCCTAAGGCCTTTCCTGGGGAATATAACCAGAGAAGCACTTAAACTTTCTCCACAGCTCAAGGGAGATGTGATCAAGCGACATTCATTTCCAGAGCCACACTGACAGGATGTCTCGGTAGCATCTTATCTCAACCTCCAGAGTTTTCCCATTATACAATAAAGCCCATCTTTTAAAATTGTATGTCCAGACATGCTTAGGCATGACATTACAGTATGTGAGTGGCTTTAAATATGTAGATAGTGCAAAAACACTTTGCAATGGTCGGCCTAACACACTGCAAACCAACAACAACATATATGGTAATGACACACATGGTTTGTGCCACTAAAACCTACCGATATACAGTACAAAACGAGAATTACCGCCTCACCATTGTATGCCTCCACCAACCAGACAAGTTGCAGGAAATATGGTCAGAATCTCCCCTTCCTGAGTTACAGCCCTGAATAACAGGCAGAAGTGTTTTTGCAAAACATTATGTCACTGTGAAGTTGACACAAAGTTGAAGTTGAAGTTTTTAACTAATTGAATATAAAATAACTTCATCATCAAGTTATCTTATTAGACACTTAGACATTAGACACACAATTAGTGTATGAATTTGTAAATTATGGCCAAAAAACGTGTTTTGTGAGGTCACAGTGACCTTTGACCTTTGACCACCGTATTCTAGATCACAGCCTTAAAATTACAGTGTAAATATTGTGTACACGTGGAGAAGTCTACTAATATATATACGTTTACCAATGTATTTTTCCCCAAAGTTTTCATTGTAATTATATCCTATCTCTAGAATAAAAGTAATAATTTAATTGTAATATTTGCATTTTTATTGTAAGAGGAGCACTTTATTGTAATATTGATGCTGTTACCCTGGCATCGTTTTTACTGTCTTGCTACCCAGTAACAGTATTGCTGTACCCTATAACTACTACATGCAGTCATTGAAAAAATACTTTTAACATTGTCATTTAGTTATAACTCCCTCTTGACCACAAAGTGGCTCTCCCATCGTTCCCTATCTTTTTGTCTTCTTCCTTTGTGCTTAATATTTGTCCTGGTGTAAGGACAGGTACATTTTAAAATAGATAATAGTTAATAATGATTAACTATAATTTGAGGACTGTGATCTAAACCATTACCTCTACATCAGAGGGGTACAAAAAAGCCAATAAGACAAACAACGAGCGAAATAAATGTTCCATTACAGATTTTGTGGTAAGAGTATACTGGGTGGTAATTGGTCAAATGTTAGTATTTCCTGAGGAGATGGCCTAAAATCAAATGGCACATTTTTTGAGAGAAACTAATGCATATGTAATCTACTTGTGAGGTCAGTGCAACCACACAGAAAGGCTGACTGGTAGATGCTGGGGACAGGTTGCCAGATACGTGATCCCCAACCTAAGTTTTCTCTTAAAGACATTAACTTCACCGTTTTTTCCAGGAACTGTGTGAATGGAGGCTGCTGTGCATCCCTTGCAGAAGATCCAAACCAGCCCATTTTCTCAAGTGCAACCAGATGTCCATGACCTCAGCCAGCTGAGCTGTTCTTCCTGCAAAATGACCCATTTCCCCCTCACTCTTTGGACCTGTTTCAATGCCTTTCAGTCAGCCACATTCCAGTTTGAGGCATTCAAGTGCAATGCGCAAGGTAGCCTAATTTCGTAGGTTAATAAGGGAGTTGGGGTGGTCCTATATTTAACATGGAGAGTGGAAACCACATTAAAAGGCCCTTTGGCTGTCCCAGAGCTCTTTCCCTGTGGACCGGCTGGCCCTTTTAATACAACACAGCTTCAATGTGGCCTCAATAAGAAAACAGGCTCTACAGTGAATGTGTCATGAGTCACAGTCACAGTCCATACATATCATTGTTATTATAACTATAGAATTGTCAATAAATAAATAAGTAAAAATAACACTTTGACTGAGAACAGTGGTGTAACTGTAAATGTAGCTGTTTCTTAATGAACATCATTTCACTTTATTCTCCCTGTAGAGCTTATATTAAACTATTTTTATTTTAACAACAAACACAGAGTCCTGGGCTGAACAAGCCTCTCTTCCATTTCAATGCATTCTTGGAACCAATGCCCCTGTATAGTAAAGTATAGGGATGATGCTCGCAGTGGTAGGAGAAACATTCAGATCATTTAAGCTTGAGTAAAAAGTAGCCAAAGACTCAGTGTAAAAATACTCCATTATAGGCAAGTGGGTATTCATCCTAGTTAAGTGAAGTACTCACTTATCTGACTTAAGTAAAAATATCAGAATATAATAGACAAAATGTGCTTAAAGTGTCAAAAGTAAAACTGTTTCTTATGCAGCAGATTGGCCCTGAGTTACATAATTATCTATAAGAAATGGATTGGCATTATTGATAGATTCACATGTAAGTAGCATTTTAATGTTGAAATTAGTTTGTAATAAAGTGTTTTGTTGAAAAATCTAACAATAGATAAATTATAAATTAAAATAGAGAAGAATTATGAGGTAGCAGAAAATGAAAACACCCAATTTAAGATTAAAGATTAAGATTAAAATTATACTTAACAACAGAATTTGAGTAACTGCACTAAATCACATCCATCCACTGTTTTTAAAGCAATGTCACATTCTAATGAGGAGCTCTACATGAGAGAAAATATGAACAACTTTACTTGCTAAAGTGTTTTTGAGTCAGTTAAACTCTGCTGCTGGGAATATAATGATAAAGTTTTTAAGTATAAATTGTTGCACTGCTTCTAAAAAATAATTGCAACTGTACGTAGCGTTGCCCACACTGTAAAACTGTGTCTTAAAACAGCTATTGGTGCCCCCTAGTGGTAATGTAAAAAGGCACTGTGAGCAAGTTTAGCATTTCATTTTAGGGTTAGACTATCACATGTTGTTGGCTACTTATGAGGCCCGCAGGGTGTAAATGCAATATCCTCACAAGTTTGGTGCAATTACAATTTAAGTTTGCTTGTATGGGTGTGTGGGTGGGTGGGGGGGGTTGCATGTGTCAGGTTGGGTGTTGCCGCACATTGCCCATGTTGACGGGAGACTTCTCAGATTAGTCCAGTCATCCGAGGTTCATTTAATTTAATCTGGAGGAAGCAGATGTTCATGTGCAGCAAACATAGTCATCCCTCACAATTAGCCCTAGGTCTCTTTCCTCCCTTCCTCCCTTTGGTGCTTTCTTCCTTCCACTTGTTGATATGTTGTCTGAGAGTGCGTGTGCATGCCCGACCATGATTAAAAAAGTATAAAGGTTAAAAAAAAAATACATCTGACATCAGACATCAGAGGAGCACACTCTTTATATTTGGTATTTTCTTTGTTGAGCAGGTTCAGTTTAGTAACTTTCATGCTGTCTTTCTCTCATTTTATTCTCAGCTCACATATCCACCACCGCCTACCCACCTACACCCACATACAAACACACACACACACACAAACAAACACGCACACACACACACACACACACTGTGGTGCATAGACAAGTACTTGGCATTGGCAATATACTTGAAGACTTTCCACTGACTACATTTATCTCCCAACACACACTTTGTAGAAGTGAGGACAAGCACAATGTCCTCACCTGGGGGGGACCGTCCTCATTTCCTCTGACCTTGTAAGGAAGTTCCAACTTTATAAGGTTAGTGGGAGATTCCCTTCAATCTCTAAACTTTCCCTACAAGCATCCTGTTGTGTAGGTGGAGTCAGGCTATCCATCCAGGTGATCAAATTCATATTTAGTTAACATCTTTGAATAAAAGAGTAGACTGCATATATGTATAATCTATTTATCACTGTGAAATTATCCCGTAATTTCATCTTCAATATCCTTATTTAGAGATAGAAAGTCGTAAAAAAAAAAAAAAAAAAAAGAAAAGAAATCTGACAAAGACGATTGCTTTATTCATAGAAAGCATTTTGTCAGAATGGATTTTCTGCACTGGATGAACTGAGAAACCCTAATTAAGGACTGAATAGGGTGTGCATGGTATTTGTGTGTCCACTGTAGTTAAGATTTTTCTGCTGCTGCCATCTCTGACACTCCAACTGTGTCAAGACTTTAAGGTCAAATGTCATCAGTTGGCAGATTAGAGTTTTATTTAACACTCCTTGGTGACGCAGCTGCTGTTGAGCTACAATAAATTAGGTTAGTAAGTAAACAGTTTTTCACAAGGGATTTTGAGGCATTTATTACTGACAGTAAAAAGATGGAGAAGAACATTCAACAAAGACCCCTAGTTGGACTTGAACTGGGGACGTCACTGTTTGTGATCAGCCTATTAACATAAGTCACTAAAGCACCCAAATTGTAAGTCACTTAAACCTTAATAAGTGGAGCCAATAAAACAGCTTTTCTGAGTACTGTTTAGCTATGGTGGAAAACTTAGCAAAAGGCACTTGAGTCCATAAGGAAATAAAAATTTAAACTGCAGTGATTTTTATTTTCAATTAATTCTTTACCACTGTATTTAACTGGTAACTTTCACTGTTTTTTTTTTTTTTTTTTTTCAAATTTCAGCACCTCGGACAGCAGCCTCTGGGGTCTCAGCTCAGAAAATCCATGCAACTAATACTAGAAATAATAAATAAAATTTGCAAACCCAACCTCAGAGGAGACAAGTGGAGGAACAACTGATGGCTAAGAAAATATTTTCTAGTGCATGCATTACCTGCAGTTTCTGCACAATGGGTCATTTTTGTCATGGCATTCAACAAAAGTAGGCTAAACATGACTGGTGAGCACAGCCAGGCTAGTAATCCGTGAGAGTAAAAAATGGTCACGTTTCAGGTGGAAAAGACAGGGATTACTCTCTCTCTCTCTCTCTCTCTCTCTCTCTCTCTGTCTCTCTCTCTCTCTCTCTATGTGATTATCTGATCAAATCTGTCACAGGACCCGCGATTCTGCGTGGGTTACTATAGTTGCCCTGTTCACATTCACCATTTATCCATTAAATATTGGACTTGTGCGTGTGTGTGTGTGTGTGTGCGTGTGTGTGGGTCACTCACGATGTCACATGGTACTGTTTTTTTATTACAAGTGTAATATAGTACATAGCCTATCTTCTTTTTCTGCCATTATTTGAAGAACACATTTCTTTCTCCCATCACCTTCTGTTCGATCTCGCTCCTCTCTTTCGCATCCCCGCCGTCTTTGTTTGCTCCTCTTCACTTTGACACGTAATATCGCCACTTTGGGACGCAGGCATCACTTAAACTATATGATTATGAGGATTTCAGATGGGGTGCCACTCACTCAAACCATCAATTCTCGTTGCATCATTAAGAAACTAAGGACGACAGGATTATGCTATCCATTTACAAATGCATTACATTTTGCCATGGCACACCCAAATTCGTTTCTTGGATGAACACATGGTGTAACAAAAGGTAATGCGTAATGCTGTAAGAGTGTAAAAGTGTCTCAGAAAAGTATGGCTCTGACATAATTTGAAGTACCCTCTGAAAATGACTGTGAGAGATGACCTTGTTTTAAAAGGACACTGTTTGGACTCGCCTTTAAATGTGTGTGTGTGTGTGTGTGTGTGTGCAAGAGCGCCTGTCTACAAGACAGAGAGGGCAGAGGGAGGCGGGCACGCCCAAAGGATGGTGTTGAATGACGCCCGTCTGTTGCTTCTTGTGTATATCGGTGCGTCCTGCCATTGGCGGACGACAGCGGAGGGTACCCAGCGCTGGCGCGCAGGGGGCGGGTGGAAGGCCTGTTTATAAACCCAGATCTCTCCCCGTGGGCGGGAACAGCAACAGTAGAGAGTGAAAGTGAGGCGCAGGAAGAGAGAGAGAGAGAGACGGTGGAGGAGACGAGGCTGTGGTGGTTGTGGTTGACCGGGGTTCGCGGAGGGGGCGAGGCGGCCGCCCCTGTATGCGTCTTCAACCGCGCATGGACGACCACCTCAGCCTCCTGCAATCACCCCCGCCGAGCGTGACCAAAACCCGGGGCGACAATCTGGTGAACCACGGATACACCGAGACAGAGGCCGACGTGATGACGGTTGTGGCGTGTGACAACATGTTAGAAGAGTCGGCGGCTCTCCCGGGCCACCACTCTCTGGACCGATACGAACCGGATCACGAATGCTGCGAGAGGGTGGTCATCAACATCTCAGGGTTACGCTTCGAGACGCAGCTCAAGACTCTCTCCCAGTTTCCAGAGACGCTGCTGGGGGACCCCAAGAAGAGGATGAGGTACTTTGATCCTCTCAGGAATGAGTACTTTTTCGATCGGAACCGACCCAGCTTTGATGCCATTCTCTACTACTACCAGTCTGGCGGGCGCATCAGAAGACCCGTTAATGTGCCCATTGACATTTTCTCTGAGGAGATCCGCTTCTATGAGCTGGGTGAGGAGGCTATGGAGAAGTTCAGGGAGGATGAGGGCTTCATAAAGGAGGAGGAGCGACCGTTGCCAGAGAATGAATTTCAAAGACAGGTGTGGCTGCTTTTTGAATACCCGGAGAGCTCGGGTCCTGCCCGGGGAATAGCGATAGTGTCTGTCCTGGTCATTCTCATCTCCATTGTCATCTTCTGCTTAGAGACATTGCCGGAGTTCAGGGACGAGAACAGGGATCCGATCACCATTGCGCCTGTGATAAATGGCACACTCCCCTATTTCATCAGCCCCTTCTCAGACCCCTTCTTTGTGGTGGAGACGTTGTGTATCATCTGGTTCTCCTTCGAGCTGCTGGTGCGCTTCTTTGCATGCCCGAGTAAAGCCACGTTCTCCAAAAACATTATGAACATCATAGACATTGTGGCCATCATTCCCTATTTCATTACCCTGGGCACAGAGCTGGCAGAGAGGCAAGGGAACGGACAACAGGCCATGTCATTAGCGATTCTGCGCGTAATTAGGCTTGTTCGGGTATTTCGCATCTTCAAACTCTCGCGTCACTCCAAGGGGCTTCAGATTTTAGGACAGACTTTAAAGGCCAGTATGCGCGAATTGGGCCTCCTAATCTTCTTCCTGTTCATCGGTGTCATCCTCTTCTCCAGCGCTGTTTACTTTGCTGAGGCAGACGACCCAGATTCGGGTTTCAACAGCATCCCGGACGCGTTCTGGTGGGCTGTTGTCACCATGACCACCGTGGGTTATGGGGATATGCACCCCGTGACGATCGGAGGAAAGATTGTGGGGTCTTTATGCGCAATCGCTGGTGTGCTGACAATTGCCCTGCCTGTACCTGTCATCGTCTCCAATTTCAACTACTTCTACCACAGAGAGACGGAGGGCGAGGAGCAGGCACAGTACCTGCACGTGGGCAGCTGTCAGCCTCTGGCAGACACTGAGGATCTGAGGAAGACCCGCTCCTCTTCCTCACTCAGCAAGAGCGAGTACATGGTGATAGAGGAGCACGGCATCAACAGCGCGTTCAAGCAGCAGCCGAACTTCCCCACCACCACCTCCTCCACCACCGCGCAAAACAACTCGCAGAATTGTGTGAATATAAACAAAAAGATTTTCACCGACGTGTAAGACAAGTTTGTTTTGTTTTTTAAGAGTCGTGGCCCTGAACACAGGAAAAGGAGGAGGGGGGTGGGGGGTTGGGGCGGGGGGGGTGGGGGGGGGGGGGGGGGGGGTGTGAGGTGAGGTGTCAACACACACAGCTGGCTCTGTCGTTGCGCACAGGCGTGTGGAAGCCCCGGTAGATGGGGATGAAGAAAGAAAGGAGTAAAAGAGAGAGGAGAAGAAAGTGCAAACCCTGTCTGTTCAGGGTACGCCGCTTTGTGCTCCATTCAAAAAATCAGGATTTTTTTTTTTTTTTTTTTTTTTTCATTTCAGTGATCTGAATTCATAACTCTGTAATGGTTCCATTCGCACTTGGAGAGAAAGGGCTCCGTAAAGTATTAGGCCTAATATTCTTCTCTGAGGGAGGGAATTGACCTGTTGTGCGTTGTGCAATAGCCAATATATTATCACAACAGGTAGAAATAGAAGCTTTGTAACTGTGAAAGATGAGTCCACATGTACGCTACTCGAAGGACACTCACATTGTATTAACATGCGTTATGAGTCGTGATTCGTCAGTCATAGCCTATGTATAATATTCAGAATCATTTAAATATTTGTGTGAGTTTAAAAACATAATGTCTGAAAACACAGTTCGGAATATATTATCTCAATTAGACGGTTCTGTGCTATGCCTTTATTGTGCGTTAAAGTCTAGTCCAAATGCTACTGTCTTTAAAAGATAACGCCCCTATAATTCCTGAACATAAACGGTCCTGATAGGTTATTTCATGCGTAAACGGCACCAAGTAAACACAGGGGCCAGCCGGCTGTCAGTGCCTCATCATCGGTGCAGGGCACATGTGAGAGAGGAGAAACACAGAGCTCTTTCACAGACACACACAGCGATCAAAGATGGAGCGTGCTTCTCTTTGGATGCCTCAAATATAGCCCGTTGTGATGCAGTCTCCATGGCGACGGTCGTTTCCTCGGTAACCCCCCAGTCACCGTTGCCATGGCGCCCTTGTTTCCACAGTAACCTCCCTGATGGCTTGGAAGCTATATTGAAGATTCTCATCTAAATAGCTTGTCTTCTGTCTCTAATAAGACTGTTAAGTCATCGCCCATCGAGCGCGTAAAATAGGAGCCCAAACGTGCCCAGCGCCACTATCACGAACCAGCGAGCTCGCTTAGTGTCTGCCACATTGACACACACAGACACACAAAGACAAATTGGAGTAAGGAGGTCTGTTTACAAATTGCCACCACGAACTGCCCCTCAAAAAATGAAAAAATTGAAAAGGGCACAACTCAGAGAGGTGCTAAGCCGGGAAAGGGAAAGGAGAGACAGCGTGTGAGGAATTATGAATGGACTGGGAGCACATTGTGTCTGGCTGTCCTGAGTGCGCTACTGCAGGCGCTCAGCAGAGGCTGCTGTTCTCCCACTGATAACACTGGTAAGTCCTGGGCACTGTCATGCCCCTGTCTCTTTGTGAATTACCTATTTGCCTTAAGCCATGTAGTCGTGTTTTAACTGACTGTATATTGAAGTGTTTTGCAGACTTGTCAATTCAGAATGAGCCTGAGGAGAATGAAACTCTATGGAAATGACATTATCTCCACTAAAGATGTGCAGATCAGAATAGTTCATTACAGTTCCTAAGTTAGTTGATGTAATAGTAAAGCAAGAGGTCTCTGTCTGTCTGTCTGTCTGTCTGTCTGTCTGTCTGTCTGTCTGTTTGAAAATATGTGTTGCACAAGTTGCAGATGCACACACGTGTAGATCTCCATCAGCCTGAGTGTGTATGTTGGCTTTCCTGTTTTGCTTAATGGGCGTGATGCTTCTGCTGAATGCCCAGGTGGTCTTTCACCTTCAGCTGACTTTGTCAATGAAATGAATAAGGGCACAGACGGCATGCCCACCCAGTTTGTCTCAGTGCTGCCCCCTGGTGGCCACCAGAACTGATGGTTCCTACCTGCTTTGTGTAACTTGTTGTCTTTTACCACCAACACCACACAAACACAGAGACCAAATATCACTGAAATACCAGACAGCTAATGTAAAAATAGAGCTTCTGGTTTGACACTGGTATTGTTGCATATATCATTTTTTCTCAAGAAGGGGGTTTATTCTGTATTTTATTTGCTAAAAACAGCAAATTATCATTTGCATGTTTTTATTTTTTTATATCAGTGTGTTAATTGGGTTGAAAATGGTCCTGGTCACAGTGTGACCATCTACTTTGCTTCTTTCCCCCGTAATTGATTCCTGTCTTTAAAACTGCTGCACTGCAGATTTATGTCTAGATTTATGTTCAGTGTCCGCCCTGACTGTGATTACTGGAAACAGAACTGAAACAGAGAGGAGGGTGAGGAGTAAAGAACATTTTAAAAAGGAACCAGAAGCTGAGCTCTGAATTTCTTCAGTGTGGCTGTGTGTCCACTTGCATGTGTGCTTTTGAGCATGTGTGGTAGTAGACTAATAATATGTATACCCCCCAGTCATGGTTGAGTAATAATTAGGGCAGTCTCATTAGCTGTAGTACCCTAAAGGCTAGTAGGAAATCCCATAGAAGAGCCTCCTCATTGATTCTCCCCTTCCATTTTGACCCCTGACCTTGACTTCATAATTTTTCAGTGAAAAACTCCATATTAGTCATCAGTTAAATGGTCTGCTCATTTCTCAGGTCACATAAAAGCTCCAGTGAGGAGAAACAGATCTATCGATCAGTAGGCAAGATATATTATGGAGGAGATGGGAGCTTGTCTTCTAATAAGATTGGTCAGTCTGAGAGCTCCTCTCATAAGCATGGGCAGAATGGATTATTAGCCACAAAATAGAGAACCGTGCACACTCATCTTTTCAATTCTTATTCCTTACCTAACCTGTACTAATGTGAATCCCCACAGCTCACACAAGTTTTATATTTGTTTGACTCTAGTTACTTCTCCTGATCGCCACTCCTCTCTCTAGGTTTGCCACAGTGTAGACATTTAGTTGATGCTCATATACAAATTAACTTGTAATTAGTGAGCCACTATGATGCAGATCTACTTCACTAAAACATAGTTGAATGTCTCCTCTCCTCTCCTCTCCTCTCCTCTCCTCTCCTCTCCTCCTGAACTGACAGTGTTTACAGTTTGATTTTTGCATGAGTGGTAATGAGACAGCAGGGACAAGAGGAGCAGCCTTGCATTGTTAATAAGCCCACCAGCCTGTGTGATGGGTCTGTCTACGCTGTGTGGCTCTAACAATTTTGCTTTCTCTTTTCCTCCTCCTCACTCCCTCGCTCTCCCCCTCTCTCAGGTAAAAGTTGTTCCATTTTTCTGCTCAGACCTCCTGGAACCCCCGATGACCCCAATTAGACTGCCTCCCATTTAGGTAAATAGACTATATTTGATAAGGAGTGTAAAAAGAACCTGGGTTAACTTAACTTAAGATTCATTGATAATTACTGAGAAAGGTTTTCTCATTTTAAAGCTGTTTATCCATTAACTGGTAGTGACCTTCTTTCCTTGTAGGGGCACAATGACTCTGGTCTTTCTGTTGGGCCAGATGGGCCAAAGTTAAAAATTGAGACAGAACTCCCACTGGATCAATTTCTCGTCCCCAGCCCTCGTCCCCCTGACTGAAGTCCTCAAACCTGGACTTCTAACAAGCGGTGCCTAGCAGTTCTCCTCCTCCAGTGGACCACCATTCAATCCAAAATGCAACAAAATGCAATCGCAAGAATGAAAAAAAACAAACCAAAAAAAAAACGTATAACATATTCAACATACAGTTTTGTAGCTGCAGTTTTATGACTGCTTCTGTTCTGGAGTTAACACACTGTGAGTGTAACCATCACAGGATCAAAAGAGATTCAGACAGTGACAGAATTCAACTGTGACTGTGTGCTATGGACTCTGACACTTCTCCATACTGCTTTCTATATACAATTCAAAAGGACAGCTTCAGGAAACAGCCAGCAATTTTGCAAAGCACATTTCATTCCTGGACTTTACAAGGATTTCTACATTCTGTATTCACGTTTCTGGGAACTGATATTCATTACGGACAATAACTGAGAAACACATTTTGCTTCGAGTCAAAAGTGACAAAAACTGAAGCCAACCATGATTTGCTGATATGAAACTGTGATACAAATCAAAGACTGTTAGCCATATGCCTTTGTTAGCTCTGTGTGCTCTGTGTTGCTAATATGTGAAACACACACACATCCTTACACGTGCGGTGGTTGCTGCTATTCCCCTGACCTACACATCGAGAACAATACAGAGGCATGCACCTACACACAAACACAGACACACAAACACGCACACACGTATACACATGCCTGTGGATGGCTCTCTTTTATCCCAGAGTGCACTGGTGTTTTTTGGTGATGGGGCAGAATGTTGTCAGGGGAAGGCTGTGTATGCCAGTATTTGTTCTGTGTTATTCCGTGTTGTCTTAAACATGACCCATATAAAGAGATTACGAGTTGTACTGTCTTTATTTGAGAGGAGCTGCAGCCTGCTTTCACTCAATTACTGAAAGAATGATACTCATATATGTCTGGGAGAATATCTAAGTCCAACTGCAGACCTTATTATCTATTATATGTACAGTATATTTCAATTATGGAGAATATGATGAGAGAAGGTTGAAACAATGTAACCCATTGTGTGTGGATGTTTGTGCACTTAAACCACTTCTCTTATTCACTCCAATATGTTATTTTTAGTATGTGCACTCTGATCAATTCGTATTTTATTATTTACCAGGATAAAGGTGGAATAAGGGCAGAGCAAAAACATTAAATGGTTTAAAGTGGGGCACCATATCAAGTGTTCAGAGTACTTTACAAAAAAATGTGATTCTGTGTATGATAAAGAGAAAAAATCAGGATACATTTCTAATGGTTTAATCATTCTATGTTCAATTCAAATTTTCTGAGTTAATCGGAGCATTAGTATCCATAAAAATGCTGTCGAAACACAGGAAGTGTCACTGTTTAATAAGTGTTTCCCATTCAGAGCCTTACACAGTGGCTGTCTTTCAGTAGTGAACAGCAGCGTCTGCCTTGCAGCCATCTAGACGCCTGGTTACAGAACAACACACTCATACCACAGAAGGGTCTAGTGTAGTTGTGCTGAACAGACAGAACAAGGCAACCTCTCTGTAACAGGGTGACTGGGTAAGTCCTTCATGAGAGAATACTGCATCTATTTGTAAACATCAGTGAAGCAGAAGGAAAATATTAAAAATAAAAGACAATATGCAGTCTGATTTAAGAACTGCAACATCAGAAGCGCCAGGGATTTATATTTGGCATGGTGATTCCCAATCTTAATTCCATGGTAACATTATATCATGCTATTTGGCTGCTCCCTGAGCTGCATGGCTGGGCCTTAAAGAGAACTGAACGGTGTACGAGCTCAGTGGAAAACTTCAGATCATCTCTGAGCTGCAGGAGGTAAATATTAACATTCTTACTGAGGTTTACAGTCGTCATGCTGTCATGCTGTGTATGAGCAAGTGTGCTTTATTGTTCCAGTCAGCCCACCGGCTTGCTAACAGCTCTGCCATCTACCATGGCTATTTTGTGAGTATCAAACTGCCTATGTGTATGGTATATTGGAAATTTGGTGATATACTTTTAGAGCAAATACTACCAATGTTTTCCATTACAGCACATTTATGGACACCCACCATCCCCACCCCCTCTTCCTGTTGTTGCCTGTTTGCCTGACATTGTCTCTCTCTATCAGTGGCTTTACTATTAAAAGTGTTAATGAAAGGTATAGTACTGCCTTTGAGATCATTAAAATACCTATGATGTCACCAAAGCTCACAACCGCCCGTGGCGCTACAGCAGAAAATCTCCATAGCAACAAGGGAGGGTTGTTGGCAAGATAAAAAGAAGAGCCATACAGAACAGACTCAGCTCTGCAGGTGGAGAGATCACAGCTTAAAGTGTCTGTATCAGTATCAACGGATGCACACAGCCTCTGAGAGGGGCAGAGTTGGCAGTGTGTCATTTAGTGCGTGTCTGTGTGTTTGTACGTATTTTATATGTGTGTGCTTGTGTCTCTGGCAGAGGATCAGGTTATTGCACCAAAGGCAGATTGGGACTCAGGGACTCCATTTGGACAGCAGGTCTAAGTAAAGTTGAGACAATGCCAACACTACCCATTCACGTGCCAACATTGGATTATATGCACACACAAATAACACAGAGGTATTATAGGGCTAAATGCCAACGACAACTTCTGATTAAAGGACATTCCAACATCTCTAGGAAGATAGAATGACTTAAACCTGTAATAACTTTTTTTTCCACCTGGTGGGAGCAGAAATAAATTTGAACACACAGAGAAACATTAACATTTATTTGAAGTTGTGCTTCTGTTGTGCTTCTGTTGCCATCTGACAACTGTGAGCCCAATATTTACTTCTTTTAGCTCTGTTTTTGGTCTCTACCAACTCCTGACTGAAGCACAAGACTCTTTAACTGCTAAATGCTCCAGTTAGCTAGTCACTAACTGTGTTTAAAATATCTGCCATTTGGTGTTGAGCAGCTAGCATACAGTGGGTTTTTCACTGAGCTTTCCTCGCTGAAAACAGCACAGCCCGCTGCAGCTCAAAACAACACTAGAGTGAACCAAAGTTTTGCAAAGATGCAAAAGTTCGCTGGTCAGACAGCCACACAATGAGCTGAAACTCACATTGTTTTCACATTCTCCTTACCCGAACCGAGGGTCTCAAATGTTTCTCAGGTTGTAAAGCCCTCTGAGACAATTTGCTGATTTTAGGATTATGTACATTTGACGTCACCTGAATTCATTAAAGACCCTCGAAAACATTTTAACTATTGGCTCGCCTTTTCTTGACTTTCAATGATGTTATATTTCAGAGTCACACCATTGGCAGTGCAGGGAAGGATGGTTGCTAAGGCTGATGATGCTGTTGCTAGTGCTCCCACAAAAATCTGATTATTTCTTGATGCTGATTGGCTGATCAGTTCCCGTACCCAGCTACAGGCACAGCAGACCAAGTGGGACTCCCTATCCAGACATATGTCCTCTGTGCAAACGCACAAAACAAGCCCACCTCAGACACACATACACATACTCTTAGAAGCACACTAACACACACAGGCACACACAAACACACATTCAAAATAGTATCTGTCGCATGTTCAAATCCAGATGTTAAGACACATTAGATTTTTTTCTGGCTGTCGGAACAGGGGGATATGCTGCCAGTCATCCCAGGTTTTGCTGTCAAAATAAACAGATGGTGGAGAGGGTGATAGTGTAAAACGGAGCAAGAGAAAAAGAGAGAGAGGGAGAGAGTTGCTGCTGTGCTCTACTGGATGACTCATCACTCTGTCACTGTGACCTTTATCTGCTACCCTCTCCACCTCTATTGTCCCATCCCTCCCCTTCATTTTCATTTTCTGCACTTTTCTAACTGCATTTCCCGCTGACTATGTTACTCTCCTCACTACCTCTTCTACTCTCCCTCTTCTCCATGACACTCCCTCTTTTTCCCGACATCATTTCAACCTTTTCCTACCTTCTCTTTACTTTCTTGCCCCATCTGATCCTATCGCCATCATTGCTCTGGGGTCAGGTGTATTCCCAAAGGATGTACGCTGGCTCTGACACAGCGTTACCACAAGTGGCTGTCACATAAGACACACACACTACAAACCAAATGGTAGCTGATGCCTGTGGCTGCCAGACTGTGGTTGTATACATTAACTGCTGATTTGATTGACCTGACTAGACAGGCAGCACTTAACCATTGTCTGCAATGTGGGAAGAAAACTGGGGGAGATTTCCTGCGTGTCAACGCATATTCAGTGGGCATTTCAAAATCAGGCGAAGCTTTAAAGTAAAGGGGGTCTCTGTATGCCATACATATTCAGTCATGCATACCTACTCATGCAGTACAGATATCATTAATACACATCCAAGTTTCCCCTCTTAGCTAAACCACACCTGCAGCTCATTTAGGCCATTGATTTGTCTTTGTTTTCCAAGGCTGAGACAACAACAGAAAGAGAAACCACATCCAGAATCAATACCACAGTACTCTACTCTGAAGGTGAGTACATGTCTCATCATGAAAGCAGTGATCATCATCAGCCTGGCTGCCCTCAACAGGCAGGTAGAAATTTTCCAAGGTCACTCTCTAAATATAGGGGGTGGGGGGAGCCCGAAGGGAGACATGCAGGGAGAGAGAGGAGTGAGGGGAGAAAATGAGGAAAAATGAGGGACAAAAGGGTAAAAAAAAAAGCTGATGATGGGAACTAACTTCCTTCACCCTTGATGCATACATTCACTCAGGTTTACTGCGAAATGAAAGGTTATGATGTCATGTGGAGCTATCATTCAGGAATTTAGTAACAGAGCGCGCGTGTGTGTTTGTGTGTGTGTGTGTGTTGTAGCTTGTAAGTGAGTGATCACCTGCTGCAGCACCAGCAGAGGTCATCCAGGAGGACGCTCCTCCCCTGCAGTCTGCTGTCACAAGTTGGATGAACGCCCTCTTCTCTCCTTCACCCCGTTTCGTTCTCACTCTCCTCCTCCCTCTCTCACTTCCACATGTCCTGCTGCATAGAAAAGGGAGGGGATTTTATGTGTGCAGGTCTGCTGACTCACTCACTCACGCACAAATATGTCAGTTATCCCACAATATATCTGAACTGAACTTAGATAGCAGTGGATGTGGATGATCAAGAGCTCAGTTATTCTCTGAGTAAATTAATTGAATGTGGGAATCATGGATTTTGTGCAGGGAGTTCTTGGGCACTCCTTGTATTTTCCTGTTGTCCTGACAATCACTACCATTATTCCATATACAACAGACATCTGTTTTCTTATCCACAGCTTACACAAAACGCACAGAGCACAGTGACATCTCTGTCGAGACCTTTTTTGGGGCCCCTTCAGCTAGGGCCCTTGCCCAGCCACTGTGGTGCACAAAGGTCAAAAACTGCCACATGAAATTGAAAAGAGGTTTTATTCATTCAGTGAATAATACACTGACATGATCGATGCAGTCATGTGGGGCCATTAGTTGGAAAGCATTCTAAAGTTTCTCTATGAGGTTCCATTTTGTCTGCTCGGCTGAACACAAAACAGAATCAATGGTCCCATTCTGCTGAGACTTGACACAACTTGAAGGTGAGAGGGAAGTGGAGACGGAACTGAGCATCTAAAATGGTTGGAGGGTTAACAGCCCTCTAAACTGTGGCCCAACTGTGGGCCAGTAATACAAAACCATTTATCAGATTATAGACATAGGTTTTCAAAGTCTGATACTGTGCCCCCTGATTCTCAGTCAAGTTCTGGAGTTACGACAAGCGTCTATTTTCTCAAATTTATCAGTAAATTTCTGGACATTTATTCACACTGGATGTTGAAGCATAATGGTGTCATCAGAAAATTGAAATCTGGAAATTAAATCTAAAAATATGTGTAGAATGTCTGTTTTTAGTTTAGACTGAGTTATGACTTAGGTAGAAGAATTTTTATGCAAATTGTGACAGTTGGGCACCAAGTGTTTTAAAGTATTTTAATTGCCTTAATTGCCTCCATTAGTTGTCTGTCACAGCTACTGCTGCAGTTCCACCTGCTGACCATGTTGGTCAACAGGCAAAATCAACAGGAGGATGGTGCAGTGAGTCAGAGAAATTAGTTCAGTAATATCATCTGTATCTCTTGCAAATTATGCTCATTTGCAACTTTTGTATTATTTGAATATCATATCACACTGTATCAATCTGCAAAACATTTAACTATCGTGTTTTTTTCCTAGAAGATCTGGGAGTCAAAAATGAAGATATGTTTCAAGTATGATAATGTTAAATTACAGCCCATGTATAATATGGTTATGGGCTCATTCTGTTACAGTTAGGCACCGCATTCCCCTTTCCCACTGTTTCCACTGTTTCCTTCCCTTTCTTGTCCCGCTGGTTTCCAGTTTGTCTCTGTTCCTCTTTATGTGTGTGTCTGCTGGGTGTGGTATCCAGTTGCTCTTGCCGCCTAATCGCCCGCACACCTGAGGCCAATCTGCGACTCGCTGCCTGCAGTATAAAACCAGGATCACTCCTCCACTCTTTGCCAGATTGTTCCAGTCTGCCAGGTTCCACTAAGGCATGGCCAGCTCCACTTATATTAAGTTTCTTTCCTCGTCTTTGCTCTCCAAGTTAACCTTGTCTTCTTGCCTGGGCTTAGGTCAACTCTCTCTGGCTCGTCTAACTCCTCAGTTGTTCATCCAATCAGCCGCAGACTTCTTCAGCTCAGTCTGCCCTGCTCCAACGCCGACCCCGGCCAAATGCCCTAGAACCACCTGTAGCTCCACTGGCTATCCTGGGCCCCCTCCCTGAACCCTGACCAACCTTCTTCAAAATAAACACAGTTTTGAACTGATTAATCCAGCAATCAGTCCAAATTTGTTAGAAAACCTAACAAATTCATTTACAGCATGGTTTAGTTTAGCCAACTAATACAATTTGGTTGAGGTTATGAGGTTCCACATAATTGAACATGAATAGTGTATGCAAAGTACATGTAAAGTAGTTGCAAAAATGAAACTAATAAAAAATTACAGTCAATAAAGGGTATGACTCACCCCTCACCCAATCCCAACAAACTCAATCCCATATCCCACACTCTAAGTGCCCTCTTCCCTGTCCCACTCATAAAAGTGTGTTATAGATAATTGCTGTGAATGTGGTGGTGGATGATGAATTGTTACACTGCTGACACCAAGCACTGGATATTGGTAGCCGGGCTCTCAGCTGCCCTGCATTTAGAAATGGACCCTCTTCAATTACAGTTATGGACGATGGGGGATGTAAGAGTTCCTAGCCATCAATCAGCCTGCTTATGATAAAGTGGCAATTGGTCCTCGTTGAGACCTTCAGCCAGAGTTGAAAACAGTAGCTCACTCTATGCGGAGTAACTGCTATCCCTGTGGTCCCATGTCATCATTTTTAATCAGTATTTCGACACTTTGATTGGAGAAGGATTGCATACCACATTGAACCTGTCCTTGGGCTGTGGAGAACGGCAGAGCAAGGAGAATGTGTAAGGGAGGACATGTGGTGTTCCTCATGTACTCTCTAGGGAGTTGTGAAGTCTCTTGTTCTTTCATGTGCGATTCCTGCTCTCTGCCTGAAGACAAATCTGGGTTTTCACCTGGCCCACTTTCAAGCAGCAGAGGAAAGAAGGGCAGGGAAGACTGTCTGCAAGAGAACTTCACTGCACCAGTCAATTTGACCATATAATCGCTGGACTCTGGGCATGAATTTCATCTTCAGTTTGTGATTGCATTAAGAGCTGTTAGCATCAGTCCCCTGTGAGTGTGAGCGTGTGCTTGCATGCGCTTAATAGGTGGGGGCAGTAATTAGCGGACTGTGATACAGTAGGCATGCCTGTAAATGATCAGAGCAGAATCAACGACTCAACAAACTGTACTAGAGCCTGCCTCTGTGCTCTGCATATATTAAAGACCTCACAGGTGGCGCACGCTGTTTACTCATACATTTCAAATCTACTGTCATAATGTTTCAGCACATACTGTACTGTTCTGTTTGTACAGATAAACAAAGCAAAGCACATAGACAAACATGCGCAGACAAACACAAGCACAGGGGTTCTGCCAGTAGTCATTCAAACCTGTACACACCCAGTCAAGAGCTCAAATCATAAGAGATGGGAAAATTATTATTTAAAAAAAACAAAACAAAAAAAAGACCCATTGAGTTACTGGAATAGCTTAGACATGCTGATGCCGGTGTTTTGTTCCCACAATGCACACATGTTGCAGCTTCCTCATTCCTTTAATTCATTGCTCTTATTTCATTTCAGAGGGAAAGAAATCTGTGTTGAATATCTTTTTCTCATTTTTCTCATTTCACATTCTTCCAAAGCTATAAAAAAAAAACATTGTTGATAGTGTGTGTATTCTTTTCTTGTTTTCTTTCTACCTTTGGATCCCAACTAATTTGCTCTGCCGACTGTCAAGTGTAAATGTGGCAGGGGCACAGGGCGAAGTCGAATGCAACATTTTAGGAAATTATATCGCTCATCTTATTGTCAGTTTGTGCTTCAAAAATGTTGTTGCATTAGTTCTTCTCACCTGAGACGCGCGTGTTGTTTTTGTTGAAAAGCGTTCCCACCCTGTACTTCCCCTTTAATGTGGACCACAGAGGACAGGAGTGTCGGGGAAGGGGGGAGCGCAAAGGGACGGGGCGAGGCGCGCGAGAAGCTCTTAGTATGCGCTGCGATGCCCAACTGCAGCCCACGCGTCTTAACTATGGTGAATTATGGTGAAATATGAGAGACGTGGGAAGAGCCGGCAGCTCAAAAACAGTTGGTCGTGATGAGATGACACAGCCGCTGGATAGATAAGTCAAATGAGGGAAGAGGGACAGCTATGAAGAAATGGACTCACGACCTCAAGGCACCTTTTAAGAGGAGACAAACTGGATAAAAAAAAAAAAAAATACATGCGTCTGCGAACCAAGAGAATCAGGGTGAATTCCTGCATGCCATTATCTGAAATTATGCTGTAGTCCGACAGATAAAGCTATGCTGCTTTGTTTAGTGCATGGGGTCTTTTGTGGCTGTCCGCGATCCACTCGGGAGAGGGCTGCAAATGGCTTGAGCATGTCTGGCACCTGTCACTCCAAACTAACTCACCCGCGCTTGCCAAATCTAAAAACCACAGCACTGCCATTTAACGTTTGAATATCCCAGTGCATGAACTTGGCTGCTTTGTCTCAGATTTATGAAAACAACAGTTCTCCGCCTATTAAAAACGCCATCAGAGGACTGCGTTATTCCATGGAATGGGTTGTGAACATAAGCCTCCATTTGTCACTAATGTGCATCATTGGTGTGTTCATATGGATATTCCCCATCAGGAAAAAAAAAGATGGTGGAGATAAATTAGGAAATAACGTTTTAATGAGCCAAAACGCCGAGATGCAAAAACCCTCGGGCGGAACGCGGACCTGTTTGGGGATCAAACAGGTGATTTCGCCTTAGATGAAATCTGCCGAAGCGAAGCATGGGTGCTTCCGAGCAGAAATACTGACAGCATCGCCACCTCCCGCAACCCCCTTCCTCAATAAGTCTCTGCTGATATCAGACTAGAGGATTACCTTTGCTGTTGTTTCAGGCGGTGGCATATTGTTCTGAAGTGGGTGGCGTCAAATTTAGCTGATGCCAGCATTTTAAAATTCGCTAAACAAAAACATCACTGTCCCACACACAGTCAGCACCACCACCAGCACCAGCAGCAGCAGCAGCAGCAGCAGCAGCAACAGCTTCAACCTGTAGCCATAGCTGCATCACAACATGTATCTGCTGGTGACTGAGGCGAGGGAGGCAACTCCTGCATCCTCACGCCTTGTCCCCTCTCCCACTCCCACTGCTGCGTCGCTGCAGAGCCGGAGCTTCGGGTGATGCACGTCTGGAAGAAAGGAGCTGCATTGACCGTGGGGGACTGACTTTGGACCGGACTCTTCTGCTGGGCCCAGTTACACATTCCCACGTGAGGACAGACTGTAAACAAGCCTCACAAGTGCCAGTGAAAATAGGTAGGACCTTTGATGTTTAATCGGACATTGCTGCTTTTACTACCAAATTTCAGTGTCTGAGGTCAAATCTAACACTTCTCCAATATCCTCTACCTCATAGCTTTTATGCAGTGGCCTATGAAGTTTGAAGGTTATAGTGTACTGCTCAACAGCTCTGCAGTAATGCAGTGGGCTATGTCAGCCACTGACTATGACTAATATCCCTAAATGTAGTCTACTGATAAACTATTAATTTGATAAGTGAGTTGATGAAGTTTTTCTTGGCTTAGGGAGGGAATGTACATCACATCACACCTACAGAGGGAGGAAATTTATCTCAGAGATTGTATGGAGCACTCAGCATATAATCAGATTTGCTGCTTGTAATTGCACCCTGTGAGAGCTGATACAGTATTACTGGCTAGCATATTGATCCAGCATTGTGCTCAAATGAGAGAGAACTCATAACCTAATACACATAGACACAATGGAGCCAATGCACTGAAATGGTTCTGCCCCTCCTCTCTGTTATTTCCAACTGCCCTGCTTGTGCCTGCTTGCAAGAGGACCTTGAAATAACACAGCATTTCTGGGAATTACTGCCGATTTTGGTCTGTGAAAGATGATGCATTTAATGAAATGAATGCATCAGAAATGCCACATGCCAATGAACAGCAGTTGGTCAATATGCATGCTAAAACCCCAAATTTGTAAATCTGTTTAAAAGTATGAGTTTCCTTGTTCATTGCATACAAAATACAACATGAAACACATGGTAATCACATTCATATTGCAATCTTTCCCTGCTTTCTATTCTATCCTGTAGCTCCTCACTGGCAGATCTGCCTGCACCTGAACCCACGAGAGTGGGGAGTCTTTATCCCCTCGTGGCCCAACGTGGCCCCACCCTGTCTGAAAGCTGCAGGTCCCATCTCCTTCCAGTATGACGGTTGCTACCAGCGACCCTGCAGATGAAGCAGCAGCACATCCGGGTCAGCCTCATGACCAGTATGACCCAGAGCCGGACCATGAATGCTGCGAGAGGGTGGTCATCAACATCTCAGGCTTGCGCTTTGAGACACAGCTCAAGACTCTCTCCCAGTTTCCAGAGACACTACTGGGTGATCCCAAAAAAAGGATGAGGTATTTTGATCCCCTTCGGAACGAGTACTTTTTTGACCGGAATCGTCCCAGTTTTGATGCTATTCTGTATTATTACCAATCAGGAGGAAGGCTGCGTCGGCCTGTTAATGTCACCCTGGATATTTTTTCTGAGGAGATCCGGTTTTATGAATTAGGCGAGGAGGCTATGGAAATCTTCAGGGAGGATGAAGGCTTCATAAAGGAAGAGGAGCGGCCTCTGCCAGAGAATGAATTTCAGAGACAAGTTTGGCTGCTATTTGAGTATCCCGAGAGCTCAGGTCCTGCTCGTATCATTGCCATCATCTCTGTCATGGTGATTCTTATCTCTATTGTCAGCTTCTGTCTAGAGACACTGCCACTTTTCCGAAATGAAGAAGAGGAGATGTACAAATATTCATCACAGTCCATGTACAACACCACCTCTACCTCTTACAGCTCAACATATTTTACAGATCCTTTCTTCATTGTGGAGACCCTCTGTATCATCTGGTTCTCTTTTGAGTTCCTAGTTAGGTTCTTTGCCTGTCCTAGTAAAGCTGGATTTTTTGGCAACATAATGAATATCATTGATATTGTGGCAATCATCCCCTACTTCATCACATTGGGCACAGAACTAGCAGAGAGGCCAGAGGACAGCCAGGCAGGCCAGCAAGCTATGTCTTTAGCTATTCTCCGTGTCATTCGTCTAGTCAGGGTGTTTCGTATATTCAAACTTTCACGTCACTCCAAGGGGCTCCAGATCTTGGGACAGACTCTGAAGGCCAGTATGCGTGAGCTGGGCCTTCTGATCTTCTTCCTGTTTATCGGTGTGATCCTCTTCTCCAGTGCTGTCTACTTCGCAGAGGCAGACGAGCCACATTCCCAGTTCAGCAGCATCCCCGAGGCCTTTTGGTGGGCCGTGGTTTCCATGACCACTGTAGGCTACGGAGACATGGTCCCAACAACCATCGGAGGAAAGATTGTGGGGTCTCTCTGTGCGATTGCTGGTGTGCTGACTATTGCCCTGCCTGTACCTGTCATCGTGTCGAACTTCAACTACTTCTACCACAGAGAGACGGAGGGCGAGGAACAGGCACAGTATCTGAATATCCCAAGTGTGCCTAAAGCCAGCTCGGCTGACGACCTGAAGAAGAGTGGTCGGAGCGGCAGTGGATCCACCCTGAGTAAATCTGACTATGTGGAGATCCAGGAGGCTGTGAACCACAGCACTGAGGACTTCAGACCAGAGGGCATGAAAACAGGAAATTGCACCCTGGCCAACACTAACTATGTAAATATCACTAAGATGCGTACAGATGTATAATGTGAGCTACTGTAGATGGTTAACTCCAGCTGGGGTCTGCAAGGACTGTAACGGCGAATGAAGGCGTGACTCCCTGTACTGACCAACGTATGGCGCCCAGTATGGGAGTCCGGAACAGATGAGTGAGATCAACTTGCAGAAAAGGTCAGTAGAGCGGACCACATAATCTCCCACATCCTACGGACCTATCATTTCATATCATAGAACTGCCCCCTGTCTTATTTAAGACATTATCAGTGTCTGCATGGAGTTAGTCTTACCGATGTGACAGTATTCGTCCTGCTCGCAACAGTAGCCAAATAGTAGCCTAACCAGTAATAATCAATATTAACAGTGTAAAGGGACCACAAGTTTCTACCTTCTTGCTCAAGCTGCCGTCGAGAGAAGATGCACGATATCAATGATTTCGATCAGCATAACCTTTATATTTAAATGTAAGCTAACTTATATACTTGTGATTGAAAACAGGCCATAATATCAGCGTTCGTGAGCAACTTTAATCTGCTGCTCTAACTGCCAAGGTCCTGAAAAAACAAAATCACCAAGATCACAGCTGTTCTGTCGGGGGAAAACTGAGAGATCGTTTCTTGCTTTCTCTCTGAGAGAGAAAGCTCAAGTGCACTAGCTTTACTCCTTCGGCCCTCACTAGATATTGTCTAGTGCAAAAGCTAGTGGCCTCTGTAGAGACCAACAGATATATGACAATTCTGTAATTCTGGACCACAATAGTAAGCCTCCTTCTTTTTCCTGCCATTTTTCCTTCCTTGATGAAGCTCAAGTGGATTAATCATATGAACAAACTCTCCAAGACTCTGCCTTTTTTTCCAGCCAATGCAGACTAGCAGGTGGACAGAAGAAATGTCTCTCTATACAAAGTGAATGTCTTATGTATTGTTGTGTGTTCATTTGATTTGTTGTAATATATGATTTTAGTAATATGATGAATGTGTGCTTCTCACCTACATTTCTTGATGATTAATGTAGACAGAAAGACTGTGAATATTTTTTCTGTAGTGTTCTGAATGAGTGCCTATTTCTCCATCTCCAATTATACCTTAAAGTGTCTCTTTAGCTGTCATCTGCTCCACTGTAACAGTGACTGCTGTTTCATCTGACCCCACTGCCCAGCATAAATGTTGCTGTTCTTGACTTCATAGCATTCCATGTTTGTAGAAATAGATCAAATGAGATTAAGGAGCAAATCTGGGAGAGATTTTAGTTTGTTGTTTTTGTCGAGAGCTAATTTCAGAACAGTTTAATGTTTAGTGCAGCAAAGATAATTAGTTTGATGTACAATCCATTAAGGCTTTTGTTAACCCCACAGGTTTCAAATTACCTCAATTAAAGACAGAGCTCAATGATCAATTAAAATTAACCTATGGGATCTTTAAGGTCCATCTGCAAGCTCATACAAGCAATGTCAACCACTCTAAGCTTGCATATGATATCCAGAAACTCATCAGCAATACTTGTAAAACTGATTGATCTTACCGAATCAAACTGATAATCTGGTCATTTTATCCTGTCAAGCGCTCTATCCCGTACAGTTCTCCCATTCAATACATCAAAATTACTGAACTTTGCTTGCTTCTGGAACAAATTAGAAACAACAAAGCTGTTTTCTCAGTAATTTTACTGCTAGATTTTACAGTGGTTAAGTGTTGCTAGTTAAGTTAAGACAAATGTGATGCCACCTGAGAGATTATATATCTTGAATTAGATTAATTTTTTTCTCAGAACTTTTTTTTTTTTTTGCCCATGTAGTTTCAAGAGTCATTCCATTGGTGCATTTTGCCCACATAATACAGGACCTAGAGTATGTGTCCTTTATGAGCTTTTTATCAAACAGATGTTATTCTGCTATTGTAGAGCTGCATGTCCTTTGAAGTATTCACGGTAGCATGCATTAGTATGGATAATACTTAAAAGGCAAATTTACTTCAATATATTCCTATATTTCTAGAGATACTGGCACTATGTGAAATATATGAAAGGCAAGTGTCTTTGTTAATAAGTGTGTGTGATGCTTTGCATATGCATCTTTTTTGCCATTGCAATTTGAAATATTGTTACATCCATCTGAAGTACTTGGGAGAGAGAGAGAGAGAGAGAGAGGGAGAGAGAGAGAGAGAGGATTGTGTGTCCATGAGAAGATTTGTTAACCATCTCTAATGTAAGGGTGATTGAGAAAATGACAGCAGGTTAAACATGAGAGGAAAGACGGAAGGTTTGATAGGTTTTGAAAAGACATAATTTAATGTGCCACTCCCCTCAGCTTCATAGTCTTTACAGACTGTTGCAGTCACAACCCAGTTACTGTGTCTCATAGTGAAAGCACGACAACAGCTACTACCTGCTGCCAGCCTGGCGGATGCTGAGAGATTCAAACAGTTGGTCAGTTAGACTTTTTGCTCAGCCGAGTGTATCATAATGCTCCAAGGGACTGTCGGAGTGCCCCTATCTCTGATATATAGGTCCATCATGCTCAGTGCGTAATGTTGTCTGTGTGTGTGTGTGTGTGTGTGTGTGTGTGTGTGTGTGTGAGAGAGAGAGAGAGACAAAGAGACTATGAGAGAAAGAGAGAGCTTTTAGATACAAGCTGAGCGTGTAGCTTTTAGAGACAATATGGTAGCAGTTATCTAAAACACTGCTCTTCTTGACTCCAGGCCAGAGCGACTGTGGTGTTCTGTATGTTCTGCTCCATCTTAGCACAACGCTGAAAGGCTGTGTATATACTGAACACATGCATGTAGTATATAATACAAAGAAAACTGAAAAGAATATCCTGCTGCACTCAGTAGAGATGAGATCGAGGAGGATGTGTTGACTTATAAGTTAAGCTGCAGTATCAGTGAGAGCTGATACTGGGAATTAAAGAGAGGAAAGGTTGGGAAGGAAAATATGATAATGAAAGTAAGATAAACACTGCCCACACCCTGTGCTTTCTACTCTGATATACTTGTATACTTGTATTTCTCTACACTGTACTGGAACACCTATGTGACTTTATGTGACCTAAAAGCTTCGTCTCGACTGCCGTCTTTTCCACTCTTGTTACCAAGCACACAATTGAAGTGACACTCTCTGTCAAGACAGAGACGCTCTGGGAGAAACCAACAAGACGGCACATCAGGATCTGAACCAAGGAAAACACATCTTTGCTCTTCTTCCTCTTCCTACTTCACAAGACAGACAAGGGGACACTTGACACGCACACATCGGACATTTGAATACATACAGCCAGTGTACACACTTGTACACACACTGCCTGTGAACATATAGGCCTACCTTTGTGGTGACGTCTGCTGTCAGGACTGCTGTGGTTTTATCAAACTTCAAGGCCACAAAGTGAATGGACTTAAACCCACTGCTGGTGGTGAACACACGTAGCCATGTAAACAATGTATCTAACAGTTACAGCTGCTTTCAATGATGTCTTAAAATGCCTAAAGCTTCAGCTTTAAAATGAGCTTCTGCCATGTACAGATTCCTGTGTAGCAGTGAATCAAAGTGTATGCTTGCTGAACTAATCCAAGAAACTAAAGTTGTACAGTAGATGAATTCTCTCTTTAGTATGCTCCAGGGACAAAGGGTGGAAGTATATTAAAAAAATAATAATCAAAAAGGAAATATAATTTCTATGAGAACTTAAATTTATTTGTGTCATCAGACATAGCGCAATTAATTTTTGTTTGTTTGTTTTTTCACTACATTTTTGTATTCAAATGTTATTATTAGCTCACCTTTGAGTTTCACACAGTGCATGGGCTGAGGTTTGACTGAAGTATAGATGCAAGCCTTGGTCAAGTAGATTCAGTCTGCACTGACTTAATACATGTTTACCCCGAAAAACAACTCCCACTTACTCTGTTTCCTTGTGTCTCCTTCAACTATTTTCTAGTCAGAAATGTGTTTGAATGTGCTTCAGATAATCCTCAGCTCCTTCACTGTATTGTGTTCTCGTGGTGGATTCTGCTCAGCTATATGTATAAAAAAAATTTTCTACCACTGTAAGAAAAAGACTGATCCAAGATACAAACTGTCTGCTGTGACACAGAGGAAATATGGAGCTGAACGATTGCCATACCCTTCACAAGGACCTATAATGAATACAAACTGATTAATAGAGAATATATAGATAGAGATACTTTCATCATTCAAAATAATTGTAAAATACAAAACAGTCATGGATACTAATAATGGTCTGATGATTATATCAAAAAATAACATCTTTACAATAACCTCAAGCTTCTGTTTTGCCTCTGTCTTTCTCATGTCATGTAATATGTTTTAAAAACAACATTTTGTGAAGACAATTAGTTGTGAAATTCTAATAGTGGATTTCAATGAGTTTGTCTCATAATGATGCTTATATTATCATGGGAGCCCAAAGCTGCTGCTTGTCACAGTGAATTGAGCAAAAGTTTTCTTCTCAAAATCTAGGGCAGTGGTTGTTTAGATAAAATCCAACAACTTACTGTATGTAATGTGTTAAAACACACTTAAACAATGTGTAAAACAGATTCCATTCTTCTTTGGAGCTCCTAAAGCAAAGATATTAAAGTCACGAGAAAGAAAATCTAAAAGTTTCATATACTGTACAGTATAATTTCTCATGTCCATTACAGAAGGTATATTTGATTGACTATCAACCCTCGCCTCCTCAATTGTTTTGTCCTGCTTCTCCCCTTAAGTCAGTCTAATGCACTCTGTGGTTTATTGAGAAAGCAAAGTGGTCTATTTATACAACCAGCGAGGGAGAAAGTGTGGCAGAGAGAATGAGGAAGACAGAGGAGAGCAAAATACTCTTGACTCCTGGTTCAACATCGAGTGGCACAAGTACAAACATTCTCCGTATCGGTGCCATTTAGTAGAGTCTCACACTTCCACCAGTAGCTGCAATGTTTGTCTCTCCTCTCATTGTCTTTCCCTTCTGCTCTCATCATGGCAGCTTGACTCTGTTCTCGCTTTCCCTCTCTATTATTTGCCCCTCTCACATTTCATTTCCCACACAGGCCTCTCCAGCAGCTCAAAGCACCAAAGTAATGTACAGTGGGTGATCTGATTCTTCTTCCAGACATATATTAGCAGGAGTATAATGCTCCCTCTGGCCATCTCAGTTGACTGGGTTCCGGTATTCCAGCTAAGAACAGAAACTGGGCAGCGTTCCAGATAACTGATGGGTATTGATCCACTGATTGCTGTTTGATTAGCTATGTATTAAACATGAGCTTAGATCAGACAATATTCCGACTATGTCACGCTTCTGTGGTTCATCTCATCTTATAGATGTGAGGTTTTTGCTCTGACTTGCGCTTTTATTTTGTCAGCAACATTTATTAAATGATTTAAAGTGGACACAAGAAATTAATGCAATTCGTATATTACCAATATGTTTCCCCATCCATTTTCTCCACTATAGGCCTGTCATTGTGATTGACACAATGCACTTGTGCTTGAATGTCGTATGAGGCAATACCCAATAGACCAAGTGAATAGCTCACATGCTGTGAACATTTGCCCATTGCAGTATGACCTGATTTATAACCTAATACACAGCCCAGTTAATGGCCTGTCATCCTGTACTTTCATTATAGCACAGCAGGTTCCATAGGGGAAACCTGTGTACGTACTGTGTGCACATCTGAACATTTATATATGTGTGTGGAGGAGGGGTAGCCCTTTTATCATCACTCCTGTCCCTACAGTGGAAGCCCCCCTATATTTACCTCCTCTATTAATAGCACTAGGTTTCCTTTCTGTTTATAGGGAATGCCTCCTTCTTGCTGTAAATAGTTTAACAGCCAGCGGAGTGTGTAGTTTATTGTAATTCTAAGTGTGGAGAACCAAGAGTTTTTGTTGGCCTATGAATATTTGTTAAGGACAAGGAAAAAAGATAAAATTAAGGTTATTTTTTAAGGAATTAAAAGTGCAGTGCATATATATATATATATATATATATATATATATATATATATATATATATATATATATATATATATATATATATATATATATATATATATATATATATATATATATATATATATATATATTAGATGCAGGTAGAATGTTTGTGGTTGATACAGGGAGTGAATAAGAGGGAGTGAAGGGGTGGAGTGGGAGCAGGGTTAGATTTTGAAGAGATGAGGAGGTGGCCATGTTAGTAAAGAATGTCACCGGGGAGCTCCAGCCTGTCAATGTGTCTAATGAGCTGAACTGATTCATGGGGTTGTCCTACATTCTGTCGGCTGCTCTCCATCATATAGCTTTACTTACAGCCCAGCGTAGCATTGCTGGATCTTCAATATTATCTTAGCCAATAAGATGCATTTATAGCATAAGAAATAGCTTTTTATAGCTGTTTATAACATGCTGGTATTAACCATTTAAAATGACACTGTTTAAAGATGTTCACATAAAGATTACATACATTTAACAAAATAGAATGAGGAATTTCAAGATCGTTTTTATCAATAATGTAAATACATTTTTATAATAAAATTCTTTATTTAATCTAATTTCTACAGTTGACTTCAATAAGCAGTTCATATAGGTCCACATTACATATGGAGAAATTGCATTGACCATAAACATAAAAGAAACCTAATGCTGTTAATATCTTCAGCCATGCTGTGTCTTTACTGTACTCCATCTGTCTTTATGTCAGCTACTGCAACAAAATTAGGCATGTGGAAGCAAAACAAACACTAAGCACAGAGTTAGATGTGGAGAGGATGAAAAAGATAATCTACATACCCTACCAAGCACTTGGAGTGAGCTTCAGAGACAAAACTCCCAAAAATTATGCATGACAAAATAAAAGGAGTAAAGAAATACACCATGAGCCCCGTGCTCTATTTTTAGCATAAACGTGCATAATAAGAGGCAACCAGCATTGCTGAAAGAGCAGAGACTCAGTTACACTTCAGTCTTGACAACCAGTGACAGCCTCTGTGCACACTGCAGGAGAAACAAACCCAATCTAGTACCTACAAGTGGGTAAAAATGCAGCATCTTTCTCAGCTGAAGGGTATCAATTAAAACAGAGCAAAGATACTAAAAAAAATAAATGTCTAACAGTCCTGCAAAACTCAACGTGTCTGACCTGACACACGAGCATGACGTGGGAATCCTGCTGCTGCTGCTTTCATGAATGGCCTGCAGGGGTGAAACTGAGCCATGTGCAAGCAGGGAACTTGTATCACAGTTAGGACAGACAAACATCAGGATTTTATTTTAACTAAACACCAGTTTTGAGAGATCTGAATTTAGTTAAAGGGCGGGTGGCTTCATTAATCAGCGGCATGTGGATTTCTAGTGGCTGGGCGGACAGATGGAGGGCTTCCTGCTGTGGTAAGTTTGCGTTTCCCTTTTTTTCTTTATCGAACTTTTAGCAAGTAACTGTGTCACTGTTAGTTAACCTCACTCTTCATTCATCATTTCCCAAGCTGTTAACACATCTGCCACCTAGTGCCCGTGAAGAGAAATAACTGTGAACTGGAATCATCTACTTGCCTTGTTTATGTGGTACTGTGCTGCATGCTTTCAAACTTTGATTCTGTGTCTGTGTTGGTTAAGAAAAAAAAGTAGTTATTTTTCCATCTTCATTCAGTAACACATTGGGTATAAGCCTACCTGTTGTTACACATTTAAAATATGTGTGTCAAATGCACTATACTGTTTACAATAAGTCCAATACAGCCCTCAAACTAGAAACAGACAAATCAATCCCCTTTTATCCTTCTGTGAGGAGTGTTTGCCAAAAAAAGATGTGACTAATGTTTTTGTAGTTCAATCCAAAAGAAAGAATTAGAAATTTGAAAAACGGAGAAACAAAGAAAATGAATGACGGAGGTAAGGCTGTCAAAAACCCTTAGCCTGAAAACATGACTACCAGAAAAACCTGACTTCTCCTATGCTACAATAAACCCAAGAGAAGACAGAGGGATAATGTGGCCTCCTCTCATAATTTGTTGATGAATATTAAGGATTATTTTACGTTTCTTCATATAAGAGACAAGGTTTTATGTGTGTGTGAGTGTCTGAGTGTGTGATTAAGTATAATAATAGTCACCGCAGCGAGGACACAGGCAAATGATACCCACTTCCTCTCCTCCTCTCTGTACCTCCACCCACTCATTGCTCACAGGCCCCAAAAATGGTATCGGGGGGCCTAAAATATCCCACCCACATAAATAATTCATAAACTCAGAAACCATGCTCCACAATCCCTCCTGGTCTCAGCTTCGCTTTTCTTTTTCCCCCTTGTTCTTTGGTCCCTGCTGCTATTGTCTCGCTTTGTGCAGGTGTGTTTCTACTCCTCTGTCTCTTCTGCAGGTTCAAGTTTGCTTGCTTGTATGAATGATTTTCTACCTGCCTGTCCTTATACAAGAACACTGCAAAACAAGGATTTTCAGATGCGGTCATACAGGTCCACTGGACACACACATACACACACACACACACACACACATGCATACTTACTGCCTCCTTGCTTTTGTTGTACCTCTTGGTGTATTGATTCAGTGTGCATCAGCAGTGGATCACACAATGGGTGTTAACTGGAGAGCATTAGTAGTCAGTGGTTACTACTATTGTGTCTCAGACTCAAGGGCTCATTTACTTTCCCTCTATCTGCTTGGTCTCCAAATGTTCAAACAAATCCAAATCTTCTAGATATTCCCTCCTTTCTCCCCCCACCCCTCATCCCCTCTCCAGCTTTGTCTTTGTAGTTGCCCAGCCCTGCTCTCTTTGGCCTATTTTTGTGACTCTGATGGGAAAGCAGAGCAGACACAGAGTGATGGCAGTAACAGCGTTGGGAGGAATAGGAAAACAGAGAAGCGTGAGTGACTGAAGGAAGAGCAGGAGATCAGGCCTGTTGAGACACGTGGTCGTCTAGGATTCCTGGAAGAAGACAGCGCTACTCATAAATATGGATTGGGATGATGTAAACACACATAAACAGACAGAAATATCCAGACTTGTGTCGCTGGTGTAAGCTCGGACATTAGCAGTGAGATGCATGCCAGGAGAACATCTGATGTACTTTATAAAAAGGCTAATGACTTGAAAAGTTAAGATTACATTTCAAAAAGGAAGAATGGGGTAAATCCTCTTAAATGTGATAGCACACTGAAAATATGTATGTATGTCAGTAAAAGTTGACTGTACTTGAGTCTAAAACTTATTTTTCAACGTGAAAAAGACATTTTTGATTTGAATTCAGATTTTAACCATAATGATAAATGTGTTAGATAAATGATCTGTGGTAATGCAACTGCAGTCTGCAGGTATACATCTGTTTGACTGGAAACACATGGAGCCCAATGATTCAAGCAACCGGCAGAGAGACAGGTTTTATTTTCAATAGCATCAGTAAGAAATGTCTTTAAACAAAATTTGTTTCTTGAGTGTTTCTCGACATCAGTGCACTTTCTTCCTTAGCTGACAGACTGTCCAAAACTGACATAACACTAACCACAAAAACAATCAGTCACACAAACAAAATCCAATCTGACCAAAAGCTTATATTTAACAGCACAGGCCTAGCGACGTTTGAGTGTGCAAAAGTGCAGTGCCACCAGTGACCTGCAGAGGGAAGCCTCTCCATACTGTGCAGTGCTCCCCATGTGACTGTGCTGATCACTCAGGGGCCAGACAGTGGCATCTCCTCCCCAGTCTGGGGCTGAACGCAGGTCCAGGGGTCAGCAAGTGGAATGGGCCAGACACGTCCATTTAGACAGTGCTGATGGGAGATTAAAATGACAGTAAGAAATGCAGTGCATTGATCTTATTTAACCGCGAGGAGTTTACCATTTGACCTGCATTGCTCATATAAAATACTATATACTGTAAGTACTTACTTATGAGTGCAATAGCTGACAAAGTGGTGCAGGTCTATAGCGAATGCAGGATTAGAAAGTATTCAAAAATAAATTCACATTAACATTGACATTAACATTCACATTGACGCTTTGTTAAGCTGGATTTTAAACTGCATTATTGCAAAGAACAAGGAAGAACAACCATAATGACATTGGTAGCCAGCTGTGCGCCTGCTGGGTCATACTGAGATCAGGAAAGGATCTGTTCAAGGAAATCACGGGGAGTAACAATTACAGCGACCAATAACTGTCCATGTCCATATGGGCATGTCAGTATTGTTTTAAGACTTTAAAAATGTGAACCTATCCTTTAAGGGCATTCTGTTGTAACAAAGAGCAGAATGCTCCTTCAGCTTTCTGATTACAAGTGGGAAAGTTATCATAACTGCTGGTCAAGAGAGCATAAGGCAGCCTGGCAGAGGGAAACAACCCTTTTTTTAATCTCCTTAGCCCCCACCCCACCACCACCACCACCACCACACTCTCTCTCTCTCCCTCTCTCCCTCTCTCTCTCTTCCCCTCGAGATAAAGAGTCACAGCTTTGCTTTCAGGACGAAGAAAAACAGGGATTTTGCAAGCGGGGAATTGGCCAAATTAAACGTAATCATGTTGTTGTTACATCACTCTCACATCTGGCCCCGGGGTGATTGCCCGGGTCACGACCGCCGTGCCTGCTGTCAGCGCGATGAGCCGGAGGGTGACGGGATACGCGTTGTGGCCGCTGTGGTGAGTCGGTCCAGTGCGCACTAACCAGGACCATGCCTCCGGCACGGCCCGGAGCGCCAAACTTCCACCAACAACGGCGTCGTGACGGCCCTGAAGGTAGGCCACTGCCCTCTCCTCCAACAGTCTTTTACAGTGAGTGCGACAGGTTCATGTGGGACTGATCGCCACGATGCGGGTTTTGTTTAGTTTTTAAATTTCACATTCATGCAAAAAGAAATTGAGGGAAGGGCTGCATGACTTTTTATATAGCCTACATTAAGGTAAATTCTTCCGCCAGTCTGGACAAACCTATATTTTTCCCTCTCTTATTAAGGTGTATATAAGGTTGGAGATGCTGGAAACAAATTCTAACATTTCTCAGTGGGGTATTTGTTATGTCTGTGATTGCCTAAATCACAGCTGGGTAGTAGTCTACTAGCCTGTAACTGACTCACATTACTTCAGGACCCTTTATAGAGCATCCTGTCTTGTGATGATGCATCAGTTTCTCCCCTTTCCATCTCAGTTGTTTTCAAAGCTGTTTAGGATTGAGTAAATCCAGCACCTGGGCTTGATTTGTTTTATACCAGAGGCAGGTCTGGCATTATGAAATTAAACGGGTATAATAGCTATATGTTTGATGAGAGTTTACACAGCATGTATTTCATGTAAGATTTTGATTTGCAAACTACAGCTGTTACAAAAATGCTATGAAGTGAAAAGAAGAATGTTTTAAATGTATACAGTGGATCCAGTGCACACACTGACAGAGATGGCATGCCGCTGTAGATAGTGTGCAGTTGTTGATGTGCATGTCAAAAACACTGGAATACACAGTAGATACCCCATAATGTACTGTTGCATTTACTGTTTGCATTTACCTCTGTGCCATGTGTTGTTTTATGAAGACATCTCTCACATATCCTCTGGGTATTACCCTGAACTGAGATTCCATGAAAACTTAATTGTTTAATTCACGCCCTAATTTTTCCCAGAACCACTCAAAAGTCCACTGACTCTCCACCCTCCTGTCACGACACAAACACACACCCCATTTTGCAGTCCATTAACAACTTGTATAGCATTCAAGGTGAAGCTAAAATTATTTTATGAATAAGAAATCTTCCTGACGGCGAAAGTTTTTCTTGGTGGGGAGACCTGGTGGAAAGTTAGTGTGAAATGAAAATAATGTTTTTCTTAAAATGGTTTGGTTGGTTTATTTTTCTATAAAGATGGTTGTTTCTTCTTCTGATAATCACCAACCAAAAACTACAATGTAGCATATTGTATTACTTAACATCACAGCAGCAGTTACATTTACATAAGCTCTTACAGGCTACATGCTGTGTATTAGTAGACTTGTTCCTGAGTCTGTGAACTGTTACTGAGACAGGAAGAAGAAGCCTTTAGAGTTCAAAAGTGTACAGTATGTGTCATGTGATTATTTTAGAAGCAGATGTGGAGATTCACTCAATATGCATGGTGTATTTTGCCATCTGTGTATGTATGTGTGTGCGTTTTGTTTGTATGCCACCTGAGATTAGTGATATGTAACAGAGAGTCGGACCAGATGGCCATATTTTTCCCGTCTGGATCTGGCATAAAAAAAGGCTTTCAAAAAAAAATAACGTGATATTTCTGTAAATGAGACAGGCTTAATCCCCACTGTGAAAGAAGAGTGCCAGGGTGGGGTTGGGAAGGGGGGGGGGGCGGCGCAGGAGGGTGACCTGGGTAGGCAGTGGGAGGGATGAGAGTGTGTGTTTGTGTGTGTGTGTGTGTGTTTACATATTTCATATCTTTTGAGGTAAAACAAAATAATATTTAACCTTCTGGCTGTGCACATAATCTGTTAATATGTAATGATATGCGATAGTAAAAATATGTCACTGTTGTTATTAAGTGACATGAAGAGATATTTAGAAAGGGAAACTGTGAGATGGGCAGGTGCAGACATGACATGACAATGCTGGTAAAAAAGACAACATATAGACTTCTGAGGGCAACTCACATGGCTTAGAGTTCTTCCTTTTTTTGCTGTCTGGGCTTAAAACGAAATTAGCAACAATGGACAGGACCTTTCAGTCTTCTCAAAGACAAAATTCCCACGATGGGGAGAGACAATAACACTTGTACCCTGTTCAAGTCAATATCTTGTCAGGCAAATCACTCAAAGACAAGATGACTTGGCCCTGAAAACTTATATTCTCAATCTGGTTTTTACTGAGTGATGAAATCCTACACAAACACCTGCCAAAGAAAGAACAGCTTTGATTATTCCATTTTAGAGACTGTTATGTTCCATGTTTTATCGTCGTGTTGTCTAATTTACGAAAAGCTGATGCCACAAACTTTGGTGCACCAATCGCAATTTAGTAAAACTCAAATCTCATGAGAGTCGGTCGGTTTCAATCACTGGTTGTTGTCAGTCAAATCTGATAAAAAAACTACACCCAGACAATCTCAGTGATGCAGATTAGCTGCTTTTTAAATGTGTTGGTGGGCTAAACCTTTGACCCTGCCTGGGTGTGTAACAGTTTCGTCCACCCAGACCCAAGATCTTCTTGTCCAGTCTGTATTTTTTTGCTTTTGTCTTTTTTTTTTTTTTAAATCCAGACACACCAACTAGCAGCGTTCAGACTTTGTACATATTTATACATATACCTCCTTATACCTCAGACATAATATGTAGAATTGTTCTTTTTCTAAAAGCAAAACATAGGCAGTAGACTATCTGTCTGATTCCATGAAACAGGACTTTTATTTATTCTGGTAGGCCTGTGTTTTGTCAGTTTCTCTGTGCTGTGTCTCTGTGCTGTTTTTAGATGTTCTACAGGAAGTTTTTAAGTTATTAGGAGGTGATTTTGGCTGTACTTTGCTCGTGATGTTGTTGTTTTGTGTGTGTGTGTGTGTATGTGTGTGTGTGTGTGTGTGTGTGTGTGTGTGTGTGTGTGTGTGTGTGTGTCTTGTCAAAAGGCCAAGGGAGGATTTTGGTCCCAGCTGCTGTGCACTGGGACTTGGCCTAGAGCCTGCAGACACACCCATGTCAACATCAGCAGTGTACATCTTATGAATGCCTCGCAGAGAATAGACAACAAACCCGCTCCAGACAGAATGTTTAGATGTTTTATAAATATTTTGTCACATTATTTCATATCTGCATTTCATATCAGCTTTGTTTGATTCAGTTTCACATGTGCCCTTCAAATTTATGTACTGTTAAAAAATTTCAGTCCTGCAATTCAATTATGTTAAAAAAAAAATCCATTCACTACGGGCATGGCTGAGCTGCAGGTAATAATCAAGCTACAGTTTCTCTTGGAATAATCTTCTTTAACCAGTACCACACAAGACACACAACACAAGACAGCCAGCTTCCCCCTCTTGCTGTTCACATCACACTCACTTTTCTACTCACACAATTCTTCGCAAGTTAAACGTTAGATTTCTACTATGATGTGAAGACATTTATAAGAAATAATACTGGAGTATTTATGTAACAATTTTACTTTGCAGCAGTCCCACAACAGTAAAGTGGAAATATTCCAACTAAAATCACATTATTTACCACAGTGTATATTAAAACTCAACAACGTAAAAGAGTGAAGTAAGTAATAAAGGTAAAACATTGTGAAATAAGAACAGTACATAAGGTTACAAAAACACAGTTATAGTCATCAACCAAAAAAATTCTTTTGTCTACTTAAACGTGTACAGCCTCACTTTTAATAGTGTGACACATAAGTCATGGACATGGCTTTCTTGGTGTGGTCTTTGCTGTAGAAGTTGGTTTATTCATGTACATGACTGTGTGTTTGTGTGTTCTATCTTCGCTCACTCTTCTCTTAGGCTGAATTCCCAGTAAAAGTGTCATGGCAGCTTTATCATTAGAAGAAAATTTTGTAGAGAAGGGAAGCAATAGATTGTAGCACACACGTTTAAGCGCGCGCGTGCATACACACACACACACACACACACACACACACACGCTCAGATATAGTAAAAACATAACGTCACCTCATATAACTGCCACACACTGAAGAACACTGAGGGTCCATTTTGCCTTAATTCTTAGTTCCATTAATGAGAAGCAGCGTTTGGCTCTGGTTACAAGAACTGCATTACCAAATGGACATTTGTAATTCATATTTCAGTAAGTGATTTAAAAGGTCAAGAGAGAGGGATAAGGTTATGATATTATAAAAATCTGTTTTTCGGATAATAGATGTTTAATGATTGAAATATATTCTCAATTGCCAACTGTAATACTGTTTGTAAATGTTTTACAGGAGGTTTGTTTGTACTGAATAGAAATTAGTGTACATTAGGTTTGTCTGTTGTTGTGTGTTCCTCATATGAATTATGTTCATAAACAACATCTGCATCAGTTTACGTTTCCATGGAAGTGAGACTGCAGGAAGTAGGGTGAAGTTCATATGGTGCAACACAAAGTAAGGGTGTGGAAGTGACATATTTAACTGGAGGTGCAACTAGCGGTTATTTTTATTATCGATTAATTTGCCACTTGTTCCACAGTTTGTTGATTAATTGATTGACTGTTTAAAATGTCAGGAAATCTAGAAAAACGCATGTTATAATTTGTCACAACCCAGCTGTGTTCAAACACATAGTTTTGTTTGACCAACAACCCAAAATTTAAATATATTTAGTTCACGCTCACATACGACAGAGAAAAGAGTCAAATTCACATTAAAGAAGCTGGAACCACCATGATTAGCATTTAAATTGACATTTTTAAGAAATAATCTTTTGTTGACCAAATAATCCATTTATCAACTAATCATTGCGGCTCTAAGTGGTTTTAGTTGCTTAACCTTATGCAAGCTTTAAATATAGTTTAGTTACATCAGTGCATGGATTCTGCAGCTGGAGGAAGTTAACAATGAACATTTTGCTTGTATGTCTGTATGTTCCGATAGATTAAAGAAATACTGTGTATAATTCAAGAAGCATTATATTTTTCTGTGTTTGTGTGTGTGTTTGTGTGTTTGTGTGTGTGTGTGTGTGTTGCTTTTTGTGTTTGTGTGCCTATCTGTGATGGCTTGCTAGTATCTGTGTTGATCTGACGGAAAAGATCCCTCGGCTTATGGCACTGAGCTTCCCAGCCTGCATTAATCTGCTTAATAGGGTCAAAACTCTGGTCCAAAAATACCAGCTCTACCAACCAATGCCCTCACACAGCCAAACACCCCACCACCACCACCACCACCACATCACAGCAGCATAACAAAGGGTCCAGCACACAAGGTCGACCACACTGTATTTACTGCGTCTTGAAGTGAGAGTCCTGTGGAAGCTCTTTACACAGAATGGAAAGTTGGCCGTAATGCCCACACACTTGTGTGAGCGCACTTAACAGACACACCAACTGTGCTCAGCTGCAAACATCTGGCACACTGCAGATTTATTCTTGTGATAATGAATTATATTCAGTAAAGTGTGTTGGATTTTAGACTTCAGTTTGTGATGAGGAAAGTGAACTGTGGTGAGGAGGAGATCATTTTAGGGTAGTTATTTGGTTATTAAGCAGGGAAAATGGACAATTGAAAAAACAGCAGCAGAGGCAGCTTTAAGTAAAATTGCACACAACGTAGTATATAGTTTCTACAGTGTGTAGTTTAGTGTAGTATTAATATACAGTGGCATGGCATATATGATGATGTATATTAGAGAATGGAAAGGATAAATTGAATGGAAACAAGAGTACATTTTCTATATTTAAGAGTCCGATTAGGATTGTGTGATCAGCTGTGACAAAAGCAAAGGATCAGAGCAGGACCAGCTGCAAGCAAAAGATCACTTGAAAGTTTAATGACGCCACAAGCCTGCATGGAATTACTCATAAAGACAAAAAACATACAAAAAAAAAACAAAAAAACTTGGAGCTAAAGTCAGAGCTAAATGTTCGGAAGACATAATGGCTGTTATACTCTGTATTTGTCTCAAGCTTGATCTCTGTACCTTTAAAAGCCTTCACGCCTTCAAATATCTGAAGTCAGCAGCTTTGGTCCTCACCAGTCACCGAACAAAATGGACACAAGTGTTGCCAGGCATAAATGTGGCATAACTCAGCTCAGTTGGAGGGAGTGAGTGTGTTGCTCTCTGTATCTTATTTCGTGTGCATGATTGTGTGTTTATTTGCATGAAGGTGTGTCTTCACACAATTCTACTTTACTGGAAAGAAATGTAAATTACAAGACAATGCTTTCAGTGTGCTGCACTTTATCTAAACCAGTTCATGTTGTTATGCTGAAACACTGCATGTGCCTGACGCATGTTGGGGCAGTAACAGTGGTGTTGCACTGATTTATATAGTAATACAATGTTTTGATGTCTAAGTTAAATATTTGACATCTGCATTCATCTCTTGCAAAGTACTGGCTTGTAGTTAAGCTAGATCTGCCTGCACATCTGTTCATGTTTACATACATGTGCTAAAGTCACAGGGCTTAGCTTACGAAAATGTACAGTTTCTCAGCACAGCCTGTAATACCATATTTCTGATGAAGATCCCCAAGTTGTCCCTCACATGTAGTTTTTGTTTTCTCCTCAGTGTATGTGTGCCGTGCTTCCCTGTTTGTATCACATGTAAAAAGACTTCTCATCGGTTTCCCCCACCATGACTCCCTGTGTATTAATAGCACAGCAAGAATGGTCAAAGCGCCATGGATTGGCGTGGGCCCCATATGACACCTCCGTTTTACGTTGTCCTAACATGAGTCAAGGTCACACTGCCTCCTCGGAAGCATTTCGTCCTCACGGCTGCACCGCACAGCTGCTAGTGTCTTTTTCCATGCATATATGAATGCATTACACAATCTGATATATATGTAGACGTATAAATGAATACCTGTTCATTATTTTTTCAGTTTTTTGTCATTGCTCTGAGTTTTAAGCTCTGTTAACCCTCAAATCAATTCCTTGCCCACTAATGTGTTTAACCATCCTAATCCCAGACTTTAGCACAGAGCCTTTTTTTTTTTAAAATGTTGCCATTAATTTAATGGAAATTAGTCTTCAATTCCAGGATGTAGACAAAATTTTATTTGAATGGTAAATTGCACATCAGTTTCAATCTCATTACAGTCAAAAGAATTTGTGTTAAAAAAAAAAAATAGTATTTTTGCCAATATGTAGCCTATAATTCATGACCAAATCTACAGTATGCATGAGTCATGGAATCTAGAAAAAGTGTATCATGTGTTTATGTAATCCATCCTGTACATTGATTTCTTTGTTTTTACTTTAGTTTTTTTTTTTTTTGTTTTTTTTTGTTTTGCTTTGGCATTTGCAAATATGCAGCACATTATCTGCCATCTGTTAACATATGTAGATATATAGTACTGTTGAAAGGTCTGTAGTAAAAATGTTAAAAGTCCTGTTCCAGAGAAGCGCTCATGACAGGCTGTCATGATGACACTACAGAGCCTGAAAAGCACATATCCCTGCTTTATATTCCTGCATGGGTACTTTTGATTCACAAGTCAAATTGAGAGTCCTAAACAGGATTTGATCCCTCTCACATTACACAAATATTAATGGAAATAGAACAAGACATGTTGACCAAACAGCGTTGACAAGACTCTTCACAGTAGTTGTTCACACATACTCGTGGAATTACAAGAGTGCAGTGGCAGCTTCCTTACATGCCTGTGTGTATAAATATGTTTTACAGCGTGAGGACAGGGAGGTATGGCTGGGTAAGCCTGAGAGTCACTCCATCGTATCTGACATAAGATCATTTATAATCCCTGAGGTTACCAAAAATACCTAAGGGCCCCTCAAAAGATCAAATTTCCATTTTTCTCTGCTCAAATGCTGGAAGAAGTTAGGCAGTAATTTAGGCCAGGCAACATTAAAAATGCATGTTCTCAAGGTGTACAGCTTAGACAGAATTTACAGTTTAAGTGTTAAAGGAGGTGATAATATAGGAGTTCTGCTGGGTTGAAAGTTGGAAAGGTGGAAAGCTGTGTGAGGTGAGGAAGGGAGCTTCGGTTCCTCTGCCTATGATTCTCTCTCATCATTCTTCCTGTCTTTGCCATGTTGGACATGTTAATGCAGTTGTTAAACATCAATTATGTATTGTGACACTGTAAATAAATCAGATATGGATACGGCCTGTGTGTGTGTGTGTGTGTGTGTGTGTGTGTGTGTGTGTGTGTGAGTTGAGCATGGAGAGAACTGAGGATCTAATCACGCTGTTCCAGTCGACAAGGCCTTGAGCACATCACCCATATCACTGTAAGACAGCTTATGGCAAACATGGCTGGACGCACACATGTGCACACACACAGACACACACACACACACACACTTATACAAATGAACAGTCTTTAGTGTCAAATAATTTTCCATTGTTTTTCTTTGTTTTTTGGGCAGCTTGTGTGGATGCCTGTTTGCATGTGTTCGTGTGTGTGCACGCGGCCTTTGCCACAGCTCTGGTTTCTACTCCAGCATAAGGTTACCCAGTGTAGTCTGTGATAGATTAGTCATTCTGATCCCAAAAGCTGCAGCACTGGCAGAACTTGTGGAGGACCCTCTACCGCCTTTCCTGTTTTTGCTATTTACAGCACATTCTACACAAATGGTCTGTAGGCTTCTTGCTAATAAGGTAAGGTGTGTGTGGCTGTTTATAGTGTTGTTGGTGCTGTGTCTGTGAGCCTGTCTGGGCAGTTTATACTGTAGTTCCCATCACCTACATTCTTCCTTTAACAGAGTCCAGAGAGCAGATTTTGGTCTGCGGCTGTTGAAAGTAAATTCCTAAGCCAGAGACCGCACTTTGCATGCCTTAATTTTTTAAGAGACAGCTGGATCTTAATCTAAACATATCACTCTCAACAGATCTCAGGTATCACTGTTATTAAAGGTAAATACCTGAATCAGTGCAACCATCTTGATCTGTTTTGGAAAGAATTTGTCTTCATGGAGAGTCCGAGCAGTCATACGTCTTTCAATTACTTTTAGAGACAGACATTTGAGAGTTGGTACTTCCCTCTGTTACATTAGGCAAAAATCAAATAATGATGGCTTATTGAATAATTGAAAAAACATTAGGAATTGATCGAGCAGAGCAATATCATTGGCTAATTTCCAGGTATTGATCTAGAGTTTTTGTCAGTGGACGCTGGTTTGCAGTTTCTATTTTAAGATCATGAGAAAGTTCTGGTGGCTCAAAGGGTTAGATTACATCATTTCAGTCACATGGTCAAAGAGGAGAGGAGTGAAGGGCTTGATTTGATTGATCATTTTACATTGTGTGTGGCTACATGTTGCAGTCCTACATTAAAGCTGGCCTTGTAGCCATCTTATTGATTTTTGTTTGCAACTTTTTCACATCAGACGTATTTACCAGTTATAAATTAGCCTTCTTCCTGTGTGCAACATCGATCACAGCTTTTGTTTCTCTTACTCTCTCATCATCATCTGTTTCTTCTTCTCTTTCCTTGTCAGAGCTGCTCTCTCATCATCCTGTCCATCCATCCACCCACCTATCAACTCCCATTCTCTCTCACTGTCACTTTCCTTCTTTTGCATTCTGTCCTCATCCCACCTAGTCCTCCAACCCACATCCGTCTTCCCAACAATTTTCATGTCATCCTCTCTCTCTCTCGCTCTCCCTCTCTCTCTCTCTCTCTCTCTCTCTCTCTCTCTCTCTCTCTCCCCCAGCAGGATTGGTATCACTGGCATTGGTTTTAGGTGGTGACTCATCTCTGGAGTCTTTAATTAAACATCTGCGGGCGTCACCACTCGGTCACACACATATACACACATGTACAGTATAAGCACACTGCATGCACACACAGATGCACACTCAGACAAATGCACACACACACACCTGACAGATCAGTTTACTAACTCATTTAATGTGACCTGATGAAAAGAAATGCAAATTTAAATGCAGAAAACACACAGCATGGATTATTTATTCTCAGGGCTAGAGGAAATTAAGGGGACGACACTTTAAAAAGTGAGCCCTGGTGTCTGGAGGAAGTTAGGCTCATGCCATCGCGGCACAGTCAGTTAATTATGCACTAATGTATGCAAAGCCCCAGTTACCCTGTACTGTCCTCTCCTCCTACATCCTGCTTTGGGGTCACTATAGGGTGTGTTTTGAGTGAGGAAGAATGTGTACACATGCAGGCCAGTGAATGCATGAAGTAGCTTGTTAGTGATATTGTGTATGTACAAAGAAAGAGGTTATTTTTCATAATTTGGGTGAAAAATACAAGTTTATACCAACAACTGGACAAAGTGATCTGAACAGACATAGATATTTTAACATTTAACAAATAAACCCTCCTTTAGCTACACTTACATTCAAATGCTTAGCTGCTCTTTTGTTTTTTGTTTTTGTCTGTTGTTTTCCTTTTTCAGTTACATGACTCATCACAGTGCCTCAACAATAACAGACTGTAGAAAGAACTTTACTACTAATTAGTCCATCTTTCAAATTGTCTCCTGCCACTGATATTGTATCATCTCTTTTTTCTTTCTTTCCATATTCTAGCTGCCTAACCGTCTTCCTCCTCTTTCTTCCCGCACGTCTGTATCTCCCTCTCTCACTCACCTTTCTGTCACTGCTGGTTTCCAGAGAGATGTGTATCTAAGAAACAAGGAGTCATGATAGAACATGTGCTTTCAGACGTCATATTCTATTAATTAACACAAAACAAACCCTTCACCATTGACAGAATCACACTGACTCTCTTCCTCTCTCTGTCTCTCACTCTACAGGTGTTAGAGAGAACAAAGAACAGAGGGGATTGTCGCTTTGTCCTGTTAATGTAAGTGCTGCTGAAGACTGGTACTCTGCTGCCACATCCAGTGACTGAGCCTCCCATCTGTCTATCTGTGTGTGTGTGATTGTCTTATCCTGGGGTCCCAAGGCTTTGCACTGGCTGGACTGCAGCCATGGAGGTGGCCCTGGTAGACTTTGAGAGCCTGGATGATCTTGACGTCAGCCTTGGGGATGAGGTGGACACCTATGCTGATGAGACCACAGCTCTCACGGTGGACCTGCCCCCAGAGCACAATAGCCCAGGCAGCAACTACTGTCTGCGAGCCCCTCAGCTTTCCTCTTCGCCTTCCCACCTTAGTCCTGTACCCTCTTGCATTTGGGAATCCACGTCATCTTCGCCCATTCCACAGACACAGACACTGGAAGTACCCCAGTCCCCAGCGATGCCAACTCCAAGCAGGCGGGGGCGCAGTAGCTGTGCCAGCATGATCTCCAACTGGAAATTGCTACTAAGCAGTGAGGGCACTAAGGAGAGTGAGACAATCTTCAGTCGGCTTGCTAAGGAGTGCTGCGAGGATCTGTTTGTAGATAAACGAGGGCTGTATGATGGAGACCAGAAAGTCATCATCAACATTGCTGGTCTTCGATTTGAGACACAGCTCAAAACATTGGACCAGTTTCCAGACACTCTGCTGGGAGATCCTTTGAAGAGAATGGACTACTTTGATCCAATGAGGAATGAATACTTCTTTGATCGGAACCGACCCAGCTTTGACGGGATCTTGTATTACTACCAGTCAGGGGGTAAGGTCAGACGACCAGCTAATGTTCCCCTTGATGTGTTTGCAGATGAAATTGTGTTCTACGAGCTTGGAAACGAGGCCATGGAGCAGTTCAGAGAGGATGAAGGATTCATAAAGGATGTTGATATCCCTCTACCAACTAATGATGTGTACAGGCAATTCTGGCTGCTGTTTGAGTATCCAGAGAGCTCCAATGCAGCCCGGGGTGTAGCACTAGTGTCTGTTTTTGTTATTGTCATATCCATCATTATTTTCTGCATGGAAACTCTTCCAGAATTCAGAGATGACTCTGACCCAGTTGTGCCCACACCTGTACAATATTTCAACCTATCCAGTGGTTACTCTTCTGTGGCTCCACCTGGTGCGAAGCCTACAACTTTCTCTGATCCCTTCTTCATCATTGAGACTGCCTGCATTGCTTGGTTCTTCTTTGAACTGTGTGTGCGATTTTTGGTCTGCCCTAGCAAAAAGGAATTTTTCCACAACCTTATGAACATCATTGACATTATATCCATCATCCCCTATTTTGTTACTGTGGTTACAGAATTGATCACGACGCCAGAAGAGAGCTCAGGACAGAACATGTCTTTGGCCATTCTGCGTATCATCCGCCTTGTCAGGGTGTTTCGAATATTCAAACTTTCACGTCACTCCAAGGGGCTGCAGATCCTGGGTCAGACTTTGAAGGCCAGTATGCGTGAGCTTGGCTTGCTCATCTTCTTCCTTTTCATTGGGGTCATCCTCTTCTCCAGTGCTATCTACTTTGCTGAGGTAGATGAGCCGAATACACAGTTTGTCAGCATACCTGATGGCTTCTGGTGGGCTGTGGTAACCATGACCACAGTAGGCTACGGGGACATGTGTCCCATTACGATGGGGGGTAAGATGGTGGGCACCTTGTGTGCCATTGCGGGTGTGCTGACCATTGCTTTGCCTGTTCCTGTTATTGTTTCCAACTTCAACTACTTCTACCATAGAGAGACAGAAGCAGAGGACAAGTTGCCCCTGGCAGATGCTCTTGAGGAAGCCATGAAGACTGAGACAGGTACAAAACAGGGTAGCAGCACCTCACTCAATATAGCCAATGGCATCTGGCAGAGTGACAAGGGGATATAACTGTAGAGAGACTTTGCCACAAAGCAGGAGAGAAATATTAGAGAAGAAGAGAATGGAGAGGAAATTGACTGTTATGATTTCGTTCAAAGAATGCTTAAATGAGACATTTTATTTGTACCTAACGATACTAGATATGTTTTATAATGATATACAGGACATACCATACTTACCTCTTTAGTGTCTATTATGGAAATGACACATTGAAAATAACAGACAAGCGAAAGAATTCACTATAGTCATATTCAGGATTGTATGTCAACATATTTCACGTTTACTTTGTGTTAGGACTCTTCCCTTAGTCGCATAGAAGCAGAAAAAATGTGTCATTGTCATAATTCAACATTACATATGTTTAAAGTTGTTTTGATCATTTTTGTCTTATTTTCATTGTCTTGGCCATTGTTCCTAATGCTTGTAACACTTTGCACAACGGCTTGACTGTTAAGATTTTGTTTCACAAGGACTCTTAACACAACTAAGTGTTTTAGTCATAGATAAGTTTGAACCAGACAAACTTATTGAAAGGTAAAAATGAAAGTTAAATGTTTATATGATTGTAAGTGTTAACTGCATTGCAGAGACACTTCTTGGTTCAGCTTATAGGAATGACCTTTCTGCTGCTGGAAAAGCTGACACATCGTCAGATTTTTATGATGAGTTATAGGTTATGGAAAGGTGAGCAACCCATCATGTGTGTGCAGCACACAATTCCTAACCAAGGCAATACTGGAACTGAGATTTATAATGGACAATTTGGGCAATGCCTTTTATCACTCATCTTCAGAACAGTTGCTTGAGGCGTATGGTCTGTGGCACCCAGTGGATGCTGCTGTGTGTGTGCAAAATAATAACTGATAGGGATGATGGCCAATCCTACAGAAAAATGAGAACAAAATTGTTAAAAAAAAAAACACACAAAAAAATCAAAATGCAATTTTCCTATGAGTGTGTGAATGTGCAACTTGTGTATAGTTTCTAGATTATAGCCCTTGCTGTATTTATTCATTTAAAAAGGTATCACAATTCTATTGTATCTATTCATTCTCTCTGATAATTAGCATGGGTAAGAATCCTCCACTACTAATAGCAGTCTAACTGACTCCACATTATGTATTATAATGGAGTGCCTTAAATTACATATTTGTGATATTGTTGAATTAGCCACACATAATCTCACTGTAACATCTACGTTCATCATGCATAAATGCTCCATATTTTTGATTTCAGCTTGGTTAAAAATGTAGAAGTTGAAACCCTTCTCCATTCTAGCATTTGCTTGTGTGTTTAAGTTATTTTCCAAAATGCTCTAAGAAAGAAATGCATTCTGACCTGAAATACAACCTAACATAGCAAAACTTTGTGAGAAAGATTCTAGCAAAATTTGGATTTCCATCAATAAATATATCAATGGATCTTTTACTGAGCAAGTAAAGCTTTCAGTTACACCACATCAGAAATTCATGAAAGTCATGAAATTCATGAAATTCAGAAAGTGAAAGAAGCCAAAGATACATACAAAGATAATACATGGGATAAAAGGGAACTATTGCAGGGCCAGGGGACATTAGACCACAATGTCCCATGATCTGTCTTATTTTGCAGGAATAACAATAAATTAAGCTGGAACAGAGCAATGTGAGTATTTCTTTCATAAGGTTTTTCTGATTATCACAGAAATCTTGGAAAGTAAACCCAGAATCCAGGAATGCAATATTATCTCAAACTGGTTGAGCATACGATCAAATGATATGTATTTGTATGTGTTTTCTGTGTGTTTGACAAACAGCTTCAAGGGGATAGATATTATTATAGTGACTATACAGTATGTCAGTTTTTATGATATAGTCAGTCTCTCATCTGTCTCACAACAGCTGGTAGACTGGCCTGAATTGACCTGTGTCGTCGTGGCTACAGCAGATGAGAGTTTATTACACCAACAAGACCATCGCACTGTATTTGGATGTGGATGTATGATAACATTTCAGTATATGATTTACTGTTATGTGGATGCAATATATTCTGGGATTTTAAATCATGTCTTCTCATGTTTTATGTGCACTGATGTGTTTATAGAAGTGTGTGTGTTTGTGTGTACACGTTTGTGTGTGAGAGAGAGATAGACAGAGGAAGAGAGAGAGAGGGAGTTGGCATTCTTGCATTTGCTCCTTATCTCCATTGGTGTCCCCCTTCAGGGAAGAAAATCCCTCATGTTATATAAGATTTCGTCATTACTTTCAGTAACCTGTCTCTGCTTTCACTGTAATGTTAGTGCCACACACACGGACACACACAAAGATAAAGGTCACAGCAACACAGCAAGTGCAGCAACCGTATCACTGGAAGCCTTCCAGACTACAACAGGATGCCAGTCTCTGGTTGACATAGAGTAGTCTGCGAGCTATTAATGCTAGCCACCATCACCTGATCCCCTTCTCTCTGGACTCACCTCAACACCTCGTCTCAGGCCAAGTAGGGTCCTGAGAGCTAAACTTATGGATTCAGTAAATACCTGAAGCAAATAAATTGTGAAAGAACTCCACATGGTACTCCCCATTTTATTTTACATGTGAAACAATATCTCTCAGTTACCAAAGGGATCCTAAAATAAGCATTTGTTTCCTTCAAGTGTGATGCAATGTGAAAAAGCAACAGACTCCCTATGGTGTAAGAAGTGAGTCTAATGTCTTCATACCAAATAACAGTAAGAAAAAAAAAAGTGTCCTGCATATTCACATGAGGTAGCTGGTGGGCAAAGTGGAAGATGCAGTTTCTGACACAAAATTCAAGCAAATCCAAGCAATGCATTTCTTCAGTGACTTGTTGTTACAGTGAATTCCTGTGGCTGAATAAAATTTGTAGCCCTGAGTGACATAAAAAAAAAATCTAAGCTTATATGCAGAAAATACTGTAAATGTGACTGCATTATTGAGATATCAGATGTGGGGACATGTTTTACCTTGTTCATGCAGAAGACAAAAATTAAGCAGTAGACTAGGCTTGCAGGGCGTTTGCAATAAAACTCATACTCACAACAATTTTTGATTTGCAAGAAATGTCTCATTAGCAATGCAGATTAAGTTGTACTCACAGGAAACTTTAGAGCTGAATTTTGTTCTCATATCACAACTGCTGTGTTATTATGCAGAGTTGGGAACAATGAAACTAACACACAACATCTCAGACTCTCAGAAGGCTGCTGAAGAGAGCTGGTCAGTGTTATCTGACAACTCTTGCTCCCCAAATTGTTTTCCAACTGCTGTAGTAAAACTGCTTGCATTTCCTCCAACCAGACAACAGGAACCCTACACTATGAATGGATGTATGGCCCAGATTACGACCATAGGAAATGAGGGACATCCAAGGACAAAGAGTGAAAACAGAGCTGCCGTTGGAAAGTGAGAAAGGGGGGATGAATGACACTTAGGAGACGAGATCTGAGAGTTCACACACTACCTGGTCTCTGGTCATTGACTGTCAGCCCGAAATAGGTTACAAGTGATAACTGCCAGACACATAGATCTATGGTCACACATACTCACACGATCTCACATACATAGATGTCCTCTAGTGCAGCAATTGTAGTTTGTATATACGAAGCACAGGAGGAAAAAGTTCCTAGTGCTTCCCTGACAGTATAAACACTTAGTAGCGTTGTTGATGTACATTTAGCAAAAGCTTTACCCTTGAGGGCACATATTTAATATTTGAACAAATAAGAGTGAAATAGACTAGAGTTTTGACTGAGAAGAAAATATAAACTGGTGATGCTTTCCATCAAGCAGACATGTCAGTCAAATTCAAAATATGAAGAAACCTACCATCTTGCTCTCAAGTTCTCCCTCAAGAAAGCCGGGGAGACTTTTGTTCTGTATAAAAGCTCTTCCAGGCTCCTTTTGTTACTAGTTTACCCCCTATTCTTACAGTTTGTGAGGGAGAACAAGAGAGACAGTTTGGGAATGGACTTATGAACTTCACCCAGAAGGCCACTTCAGCACCCAGAGATGACGTCAGTGTCCTTTCCTCTGCCTGCCAGAATACACATCTTCAACTATATACAAGCTGTGAGCTGTGTTATCCCCATCAAGCATTGTTTTTACACTCCTCATTCATATTGATACAGCTGGGTTGCTTTGTTCTGTGCAACTCTTACTGTTACTGTTAAACCAATTTACTTACACATATTTAACAGATTTAAGTATTTTCCAAGACAGGATCACTGTCTGTGCTCATGGTCTAGGTTTATAAGCTGGCAATAACAGCTCTACTTTGAGTAGAAACATTTGTGATTTCCATGGATTCAAACCCAAATTTAAAAAGGACATTCCCAGACGAAATGTTAAATCCAAATATCATCCATCATATCAGCCACGACTAAAACAGCTTTTGATATTAATCCTTGAGTGTCTGTCTTGTGATTTATCCAGAATGTGCGCGTGTGTGTGTGTGTGTCCCATATTCTCATTCCGCTGCAGGGTTTTAACCACAACCAGTCGATCCGACTGCATCCTTTACAAGGTTGGGCAGGTCACTAAACTTGTATTCCAGTCACCAGATACCTCATCAAAATTGTAATCAGTAATGTAAACCAAAGTCAGTGATAGTGACTTCCAGATTACTTTCTGTGCTTGTTGTGTAAATAAATAAGGCATAATATAGTTACTAAACTTTAAGGGGCCCACGCATCAATATACGTACATACACTGTATCCTCAACTGTGCTATATATGCACAAACAGGAACACATTGGAATTGAAGCACATAATTAGATAAAGAGCCGCAGTCATAGTGAGTGTGGGTCATACGCTGGTGTAGGTGCAACAATACTCATGATCCTGTTTGTGGAGACAGTGGGAGTGTTATCTTTTCCATGCAGTGTTTGAAGTAAATCTGCTGGGATGACATAAGATTAAAGCCCCACACAGATATATACAACACACAACCAAAGACAACCAAACTAAATATCACACAATCACACATTTAAACATTACATAAAGGTAGATTTGGGCTGTTCCTTATAGTGCCTCCCTGCAGTACCCAGGTTAGACAAAGAACATTTATTGCACTTTCTCCATTTCCTTCATGAAGTGCAAATGCACTAAACTACACCGTTGACTTTTTTTTTTTTTTTAAAGTGTATGGGAGTTTGTGTGATCAAAGGGCTGAAACAGCACAGTGGAAGATCCCTGTCGAGCGCTTAAAGATGCATGAGAGTGCTCCATCATTAACGAGATGCTTTGATGGAAAGTTCCACAACAGAGTGAGAAAAAAAGACAGAGGAGGCTACAACAAGCGTAGGATGCAGCGAGAGAGTTTGTGTGACACAGAGGAAAGAACTGGCACACAAGTCGGGTCTCCCTCCTCTGAGCATCATGTTGGGTGCGCGCATGAGTGTGTGTTTGTGCCGGTGTGTGTCCATCAGATGAACATGTTTTGAGTAGCCAAAACAAGCACTAAATATAATGTTATGTCTTTTTATAATGTTACTATAGTTATTCTAATATTTGCAGTTTATATGAGCTGACCTCATCTCATTTGTAGTCGCTGAAAAAAAAGGATATTGGAATTTAAGTGACTAGAGGGACAATATGAGAAGTTTGTCATTCCTGATGTCTCACACACAAAGTTTTTTAATAGTAAGGCTTCTCGCTGAAAGGTCAATTCATGCATCAGCAGGTTAAATCTGTGTGGAGAAAGTGAAAGAGCCATGTCTGCCACTCCATCATTACCACCACCGACGTAGCTTTAAGCAAGGCACTTAAAGGAGCATACAACTATTTTACCTAAGAGTAACGGTTTCAAAATCATGTTGATGGTACAGAGAATGCTGTGCTGACTACACACCACAATCTGTTGTTCTCCAGCTAACTGTATTCTCTGCACTCTCAGTACAGACATCATGGCAGAGGTGCAGAGACGAGCTCCTATCATCTCTGTTTTTGTATACAGCTGCTGTGGGTTCAGATGTTTCCAGTCAATCAGATTAGCCAAATGATCACTTGATATGAGTGGACCATGTGATAGCTGGTTTGTGCTGAGATGTAACACTCTGGGTGTATTACACTGTTTTTAATTGTGTGAGTTGATCACAGGGTGCCAAGAATAACACAAGATTAATGGTTTAAAAACAACTTCTTATGAGACCAACTCAAAACAACACTGTGTTTCACTGCAGCCAGTCATGGGATGTATTAAAGTGGTAACCCACTGATTCTTGTCATTCACATTTAACACTTTAAGTGTGTGATGATGAGTACTTATGTCTTACGAGTTGTTTGCGACTAGTTGTCGTCTCTGCTCTAGAAACATGACAAATATGAAAAACAATTTGTCCTAATTTATAAAATCAGTATTACAATACTGCAGTTGTTTACCAGTTCCATTGAAAAACAGCTATAGCAAGGAATGGGCAATTTTAAAATATAGACATTAAATTCTGAACCTATTGGCATTAGACTGTGGCACATAACTCACTAGGAAGTACCCTCTAAATTAAGGATTGATGGGATGAAGAGACAAGATGTGAAGAGAGGAAAAAGGTGAATAAGTGAGGAGTAAAACAGTCAGAATTAAGACAAATGGTGTACTGCCACTGTTTTTTTACAAGGAATAGACAATCCTTCGTGCAGGGCATCATCATCATCACAAGACTGTTTCATCATCTAATCAAGTGGGTTCTAAATTTAAACGATGAAGCAGGAGGAGGCAGAGGTAAAGATTAGAAACAGAAAACTGTCAATCTGTTGCTGTTTACTAGTCAGTCGTATCACCAGGTCCTGCTGAGTTAGTCTGAGAGATCATGCACACACAGACACAGAAATGCAGACATACATACACGCAGACTCATTCAGTAAAACAGATAAGTTGTTCTCCCAAGTGAAACCTGACAGCATCTGTTTAATTCTGTCAACTCAATCAACAGATCCAATCTAAATTATCCCTTATCCCCACAGATTACACATCTTCAAGACAGACAAACAAACACAGGGTGAGGTATGTGTTGGTCACATAAGGCTTTGGCATCTTAAGGCGAAGACTTTTATAGAACTTACATATCCGTTCACAATTTATTGAGATTATATCAAATTTAATTATTTTTTTTGGGGCTTTTTATGCCTTTATTATAGCTTAGTGGAGACTGACAGGAGAGGGGGTAGAGAGAGGGGAATGACATGCAGGAAAGAGTCGGACCGGTCGGGAGTCAAACCGGTGACTGCCCTGCTAAGAGCGTCTTGCACTCAACATGGTACGCGCCCTAACCACTCGACTACCGGGCCCCCCCGAGATTATAGCAAATTTAAACAAGAGTTAGAGTCTACAGCCATTTCAATGGGGCAGCTCTGTGAGGTTGAGCTGAATGCCAACTCGCTAACATGCTCACACTGACTACGCTCACATGCTTCAGCACATGTAATGTTTCCCACGCACAACGTTCAGCATGTTACCTAACCTTTGCTATTAAGTACAGCTGAGGCTGAAGGGAATGTCACTAGCTTTGGAGGCATCTCCTCATAAACAACAGATTAAGACTGTCACCTGCTGGTGTTGCTAGAGGAGAAGTGAGTAGATCCCCAAAGTCAGTCATGGTATTTCAAGATAAAATTTTGTGAATCTTGCAGATATACTGTAAGCTTGTGGTTTCACTTTTACCATGCCTTACTGGTAATTGACAGCCAGAAGGGAGACTATAGTCTGACTCCGCTACACAGAACTTGAACTGTACATGGCTGCTGAAGGCTTTTCGTCAGCAACCAGATGATGAAGAAAATATGCTAGAGTAACTCACTTAGATTAATAAATATACCACATATGCCCACACATACAAACTATACAGTGTACAAACATACAGCAAACCTATCTCTAATACCTTAAAGTTTAAGGCTTAAACCTTCTCAAGTGTAAATCAGTGGCCATACATACACAAGCACAAGCTGGCATACATGCATGCATTGATTTGGTCATATATTTTGAGATATGAGGTGGCATATTTTTACAAATTAAAGGAAAAATCTACCTAGAGCATTAGTAAGTAGTCTATATATGCTTCCTCTAGGAAACATTATTAGGAGGCACCAGATAAATTTCCATTGTTACGCAGATGACACCCAGCTGTACTTATCCATGAAGCCAGGTGAGACTAACCAGGTGGCCAAGCTTCAGGTGTGTCTTAAGGACATACAAACCTGGATGACCAGTAATCTCTTACTCTTAAATTCAGACAAAACTGAAGTTATTGTAATTGGCCCAAAACACCTCAGAGATACACTATGTGACAATATACTGACTCTGGATGACATTACCTTGGCCTCCAGTGCTACAGTCAGAAACCTTGGTGTCATTTTTGACCAGGACTTGTCCTTTACTTCACATATAAAGCAAGTCTCTAGGACAGCCTTCTTCCACCTGCGCAATATTGCTAAAATCAGACCCATTCTGTGTCTAAAGGATGCTGAGAAACTAGTTCATGCATTTGTTACCTCAAGACTGGACTACTGTAACTCTTTATTGTCAGGATGTCCCAAAAATGCAGTAAAAAGCCTCCAATTCATCCAAAATGCTGCAGCACAAGTACTGACAGGAACTAGGAAACGAGATCACATCTCTCCTGTGTTAGCTTCTCTGCATTGGCTCCCTGTAAAATCCAGAATAGAATTTAAAATCCTCCTCCTCACCTACAAAGCCATTAATGGTCAGGCACCATCGTACCTTGGAGAGCTTATACTTCCCTATTTTCCCAATAGGGCTATCAGGCTCCTCTCCTGTGGAACCAGCTCCCTGTGTGGGTTCGGGAGGCAGACACCCTCTCTACCTTTAAGATCAGGCTTAAAACTGTCTTGTTTAGTAAAGCTTATAGTTAGGGCTGGCTCGGGTATGTCCTGAACCATCCCTTAGTTATGCTGCTATAGAGCTAGACTGCTGGGGGATTCCATGATTCACTGGGTGCTCTCTCTCTCTCTCTCTTTCTCTCTCGATTACTTTATGCCATTAACTTTGTATTTTTTTCTCTCCCGTAGTTTGTACTTCTCCTCTCTCTCCCTCTTTCTGTCCTCATTCTGCAGGTATCTCTGCCTCTGGAGCAGCAGGATCCAGATCCACCACTACTCATCATTACTATTAACCACTGTTATCTGTCATCGTTATTGATAACACCATTACCTACACAGCTGTTCCTGGTCTCTCTCTCTCTCTCTTTTCTCCTCTCTCCTCCCCCCACCCCCCCTTTTTTTTATCTCCTCCTAAACCCAACCGGTCAAGGCAGATGGCGGCCGACCCTGAGCCCGGTTCTGTTGGAGGTTTCTTCCTGTTAAAAGGGAGTTTTTCCTCCCCCCTGTCGCCAAGCGCTTGCTCTTTGTGGGAACTGTTGGGTTTTTCTCTGTAACAAAGTAAGGTCTTGACCTTGCCCTGTAAAGTGCCTTGAGATAATGTATATTATGATTTGGCGCTATACAAATAAAATTGAATTGAATTGAATTGAATAGTAAGATGTTCCACCATGAGCCCCCAGGGCACCCTTAATGCCTCTTGGCACAAACTGCACAAATCTCAGAAACTCTATTCATCTTAAAGATATTCCTACATTGTTGTTTTGATGATAAGGGTGGACAGCGCTGTCTAATGTAATGGTCCAAAACCCCCCACAGGTTGTCTAATTGGGTTGAGATGTGGTGAGCATGGGCCTCATGATTCACATCATGAGAATCATAAGGCTCATGACCTGTAAAGAAGCATCTGCATCCTTTACACTTTTCCACTCATTTATTCAGACTTGTCCTACAGTCATTTGTTACCCTTCTGTATATCAGTTTATGAAAATGCAGTAAATGGACTGCATTCATTTAGAGCTTTATCCAAAGGGCTTTAAGTTCCATCAGTACACACACACATACACATTCCAGGCCATGGCCTAACCACTAGGACAAATGGTGGAGGAGTTGGGATCCAGTTAGTTAGTTATACTATCACGCCTTCTGTGTGTGAGATGTCACATACCTGTGACCAAGTTCCCATGATCTTGCTGCTGCATCACTTTTTGAATTCCCTTTGAACTCCCTTTTTTTGGTCTCTCATTCATGCTGAACTAGATCCAATCAGACGAAACAACACCCTTCCAGCCATATGATCTCTGGAGAATTTGTCATCTGATAGCACAGGATTGTTTAAACAAGTAAACACACAACCACACACTACAAAACCTTACTCAGAGAGCAACTTTTGATTGCTTTAACTTTAACTTAATGTTCTAATATATGTATGTGTGAGTCTTTTGTGAAAAAAAAGAAAGAAAACAACAACAACAACAAAAAATGACAGATGGAGATGGTTTCTGAATGTCACAAGGCAGTAAAGGTCACAACTCTTCATCGAATCATCATCTCAAAGGTCATCCGCTTTTCTCCTTGGTTCTCCATCTCAATTGATCAGGAGCAGTGAGGCAATGACACCCCAAAAACCAGCCAGTTTGTATCTCTGCTCTCTCTCACACAAAGCAGCCCACCCATTTTTTTTTTTTTTTTGAAAATCAAAAAATGATGACACACACCCACAAACAAATATCAACCTGCTCATGTGCCGTCAAACCACCTAAATATGCTCTGTTCACTCTGTTGCCAGACTGATTAGTGAAAAGGTCATGTACTTTTAGAGGTATCGTCACCAGAGAGACAGGCAGCTGCCTGTGTTCTAATTTTAGCCATGTCAGTCATTTCCTCAAATCAAATTTTCATGAGGAGAGGAGAGGAGGGTAGAGACAATTAAATTTGTGATTTTTTAATTGGCACAATCTGTTCTTGTTCTGCATATCCTGAACATACAAACCCCAGCATGTTTCAGTTTTACAGACCCCACAGTGTGTTTCCGCTCTGTCTTGACAAAGCCAGCTGGTTGCCAGCTGACTGGCGGGATCAGTGACTGGTGTAGGACAGCAGCAGATGTGTGTGTTATCCGTATGATCCATCCACACTCATTACATAAGAGGATCTCTCCACAGGTAACAGGCCATCTGTATGAAAAGATCAGTACATAGAGCATGGATATCAAATGGTCTGTCCCAGCTCTGTGCCAACACATGATACCAAAGTTGATCACAGGACTTGAATTTTGATTGAAGACTTTACTTCTAAAGTGTTCCTTCAGGTCAAGGGGTTCAAAGAAAAACAATGTTTTTATGTTTGTTTGAAGTGTACTCTCCATGCTGGGTTTGACTGAGAGATCTGGTAGACTTTTTGATATCACAGCACCATGTACCATGCTCCATACTGCTTGCCACTCCATCGTGTGGGTATATTATGAAACAGTATATCAGTCCAAACACTTATTGTCAAAAGTCATTCTGAAATCAGTACATTCATTGTTAATGGTAAATAATAAGAAACAGGAACAAGAGAAAGCCACTTTAAATTAATGACTGTATGAAAATTAATTGGGGTGAAGAGTGGGGCATGATTGATCTCCCCTCAATTTAGGAAAAAACTGCAATATTTCTGCAATTCCAAATACAACAATTAAAATTAATATGATCTGATGAAGTCATATGTGTGTGATCAGATGATCAAATATCTGTCATTTTCAAACCAATATGAGTCAATCCTTATGTTTGTTGGCCTAAAGAGTTGATGGCCCCAATAGAGCAGCAGTTTGTAACTAAATGAATAGTTGCATCCAGATAGATTTTTATGAAATGATAATTTGATTTGATGTCTCAAATTGAGAGTGGCTGCAAGCATAGGCTGGAGGTTAATACCTAACAAAAGCAACAATAAAAAGACACTGTACGAGACAAATAAGGGCAACATCATTTATTAATTTGAAGTCACAAGCATTATTCCAAAAGCTCTTTGGTTTTGGTTACAATATAATAAAATGGAGCCAGAGGAAGTCAAGGATTTCTGCCCCATAAAACATCAAAGCATCATTGTGCGAACTTACAAATTACACAATTTGTTTGAATTCCTAGTATTTCCTGCAACCATTTCCGAACTGGAAATGAGGAAACACAAGAGGCTGCTTACACTCAAGGAGACGAGGAGTGAAAGGGTGCAGTGTTCAACTAGCACATCACAGGATTAGTTATCACCTCTCATGTGAACATAAACTCTAGATGAGTGCCCTGCAGCTAAACTTGGAACTTGACTCAAACCACAAGTGTTTTTGTCTGGGATGTTCCACAAAAAAAATGGTGGGATTCATGATTTTTTACACACAAGTCAGCTGATTAACCACTGACATTCACACTTCCATCAGCAGTCTGTTTTTGTTTCATGGAAACAGAATTTACTGTAAGCTGTGAAACATTTTATTTGTATTTTAGAGACTGAACAAAGTTGATAATAATAATCTCATTATGCCTAACACAGGAGGATTTTAATACAACAATAACGAAGTCAGCACTACCTCCACCAAGGATGCCATGTAATAACATCAGAGTGAGAAACTTTGATTTCTCAGACCACATTATCCAGTGTCTCATCAAGCCAAGCTTTCAGTTTCCAAACAAGCGTCATTGTGACCGCACAATATGAGCACATTAATGCAAGCAGAAAAAAGAAATTGATTTTGGTTAGCCCATAACTTTTTATCCTTTTTCATCTTCACAGTAAACACTAGTTATCCTCACAGAACCTTTCCGCCACATTTGAAGTCTAGTGTTGCTTGTTCATTTGAAGTCTGTTTGGTTAGCTTTGTGTACTGTAATTATTATAACACGAATCTGGTACATTGTTGAGCATAGAAAAACCATTTACTACAACAGCTATAGCTTAACAGAGGTTGGTACTTAACTGATACATAGATACAATTTGAAAAGTATGAAAAAACAGAAACATTTTACCAGCTTAGATAAAAATAAAGTCGCCTTTATATTAAACAAAACTCAATATTCGGTTTTTATCAATGGAAATATGGACTCAAAAACATGTGACCAGATGTATAAAGAATATAGTGTTTACATTTGTGCTTGCTGAGCAAAAAAAAAAAAAAAAAAAAAAAACAGTCAGTGGCTAATAACGTCATTTTGGTTTAATCCTGTGATGGAGTGATGAACTGTCAGTGCAGACGCTTGGTATTTTCTGAATGGGCAGAAAAGGAAAAGTTATTCCAAGCTGCTGAGTGACTGTTTTTGTAGAGCGTCAAATTGTGCCTGAACTCTCAGCCACTGCAAGAACAAGATGATGGGCATAACCCTAAAACACAGAGATGATTCAAGTCCAGTTGAGCTGTGTCCAATCAGGTTGTATGAAACAGTGGATCTTAGTTAAAATCAGTACCATAAATAAATAAATAGTCATTCTAAAAGGGTCAAACACAATTTCAAGTCTATTAATTTATCGAAGGATGTTGTGCTATCTTACCTGTCCATCATATTTTTCTTGAGGCTACAGACAATTATGTTGGAAAAGAAGAAGAAAAAACATCTCAGGCTACACCAAGTCCAGAAAACCAACTCTGGAGCCTGCCTGAACAGCAACTCCATTCTGGGGGAGACAGAGAAGCCACGTACACAATAAATACACAAAGTCAAATTACAACACCTGTCTAATTGTTAAATTGATGTTTGTATTTCTGCATAAGGGAATAACTAAACCATAGCCATAACCATAACATAACCATGACCCAAACAAATACAAAAATGAAGAGATTTGCCAAAGTAAAGAGGGATGTGGGTTGGGTTGGTCAGTGTAAATGTTTTTTAATGCCTCCTTGTCTGTAAGTGTTATTTGTCTGTTTCTTTTTGCAAAGCTCAATTGGTTGCTGGCTCTAGCCTTAAATTTACTGGACAGGTATGAGAGTGGTATCAATTTTCTCATCTACCTCTTGTCAATAAAGCAGATGCTGCTTTTTTTTTCTCAAAATGTCAAACTGTCCATTTACTGTAAATGGAAAATAGAGGTAGACATGAAAGTTTCAGTGCACACAACCTGTCTGTGTTATGTACCATATTTTCAGTGTTTTTGTTACCTTTGCTTACACTGGAGTACGACGTAAAACCACAGCATTAGAGGAAGGAATAGGTATGATAAGATTCTCTCAGGGAGTCCAAACATGTTCAAACAAGTCACCACATTTTCCAGCAGAACTGAAACACAGAAGTCGACAAAAGCAATTTTTTTAGAGGGTTAGTGTAAAAATCTAAATGTTTTTGCTTCAGGCTCAATTCTGAAATGAACAATACATAATGGAACTTCTATAATGACAATAAAAGTTACAAAGTTGCAACAACTAAACTAAATGTAGTTAATGTAGTGTCTGTGTGTGTGTGAGAGAGAGAGAGAGAGAGAGAGAGTGCTAGCCATACCGTTCTTTACCACGCCAAAATGGAGAGGAGGTTCTTGAACTGCTTGATCTCCAGTCGATTTGCCCATCAGCATCGCCTGCATGTGTCTGTTGTCTATAAAAGATGTCAGTGTAGCCTTCTTTTGCGCCTTCATCTCCTCCTCTTCCTCAATGGCGGTGTGCACATCCAGCCAAGGTTTGGTTTGGTTATAGGTAAGTGGCCCTTCGGATGGTTTGTGTATCATAATATATGAGGGAAGATCTGCACATGAGGGAAAGACATTAAAAAGAAATAAGAGAGGTGGGTCAGATTGAGTCTGTGTGTAACCAAAACTTAATTGAATTAATTTAGCAATTTCCTCCTGTATTTTTTCCCACCATTGCGCAGAAGGAAATGAATGGCGTCTTTGTAGCCACTGTAGTAGGCTTGTTCCAGCGTCTGGAACAGAAGTAACTGTTACAAAATAGTCCTTCAGAGAGTCTTTTTCACCATGTTACTCTAGACAAGTGCTCTTCATTCACAATGATTCATCAACATAATAGACTGAGGACAAAAATCTGCACATTTAGAGTTTAGGGCAGTGAGATGAACAAGGGTCTGACCTCTAAAGCCAAGGGGTAAAGAGCATTGAAGATCCTGAGGCTGTTAGCCATGTTGGCCTTCAGGATGGCTCCATTCACTACCATGTCCCACCTGCAGGGTGTGTCTGTGGGGCAGATGTCAGTCTCTCCAGAGAACGGCGACACTGTCAGAGTTTGGCTGGAGGTTCCAGACAGTACAGGCTGCATGCTGGTGAAACCCCCATCTACATAATGCTGTGAGATAAGATCACACATATTATGATACAGACCAAACAATGTGCTCAAAGTGAGTTTGTGAGAAGGGCATCAAATACTCACTACTCCTTTGAAGGATGGAGGCAGCATACCACAGTACACAGGCACAAAGCAGCTACATAGCAGAGCCTAATGACAACATACAACATATACAACAACAACATACAATTACAAGTGTCCATTTTTTGTTTCTGACTTCCAATTAATCAAAAAGGTCTGGACCTGTAGTGCAGACTCACCTGTACCACATCCTCTCTGGACTGAAATTCAGACATGACAGTGTGCTTTCCATCAGTCAGGCGGGTCATAGCCACACCCAGACGACCACTAGCCAGTTGGTGCGCATCAGAAGGAAGATGTTTGTGTAAAACACACTCTAACCAGTGGAACACATTGATTGAGGGGTTAAATGGCCCAAGTGTAAAAGCCTTCATCTGTTTGGCAAAATTCAGCATTTCATCCCGAATGGTAACTATAAAACAGAGAACTTTTAGTCAGAAAAAAACAATAACAAGACACAGAGGTAGATTAAGAACAAATGATAAAGTCTCTTACTTGGGCTCATTTCACAGACCACAACAGCTGCTACCAGAGATCCAGCTGATGCGCCAAGAACACAGGGTGCTGTCTGCAGTATCCAGGGTGCATAATTTAAGAAGCACTGGGCGACTCCTAACTGGTAGACGGCCAAGAACCCAGATCCAGAGAAGGAGAGCGACGGAGGAACTTCATCGTAATGACAACTGGAAACTCCCGGAGCCATTTTCTAAAGCTTTACAAATATTTTTTAATTGTTTAATCGTAGACGGTGACACACATTTGTGCAGTGGCACAAATCTTACTGTTTAGAAACAAGGCTGAGTCAAAGCAGGCTGAAATTAGTTCTCAAGGAAAACTGGGCCTTTTTAAAGAAATCTCAATTAGACATACCATATTGGTTATGGCCATGTGATAGAACATATAACACTATCAATGGCTTGTCTGTTTTTATTCTTAAGATTTTGGTCTGTTTATTTCAGACTGGCTTCCATGTGATACTAAAAAAAAACAAAACATTCCATATCTTTGGAACCACTGGACTACTGAATGAAAAGTACTAATCAATGAATGTACGATAAAAACTGACTTTAACATGCTCTTTATTTGAATACTTTTATTGCAGACATGAAGATTAAAAATCACATTTTGGAACTAAAGCACCAAATATACATTATTGAGTTACATTGAAAATTTGTCAAATAAATATTTGAATTTTAATGTTATTAGTTTCAACAGACAATCTGGTGAGTTTCTGTAATCTTTAACCATACCTTTTTTATTCTTTTATATTCAAATTTTTGTTGTTTTTTTTCTCTATTACCTAATGAAGGGAAGAACTATCAATATTTTTGTGAGTCATATTCTTTATCCTACTGTGTCTATTGTATCGAAAGGGGAAAACGTATTTCCCATATATTAATACTACACAAAACTTTCCATGAAAGTAAAGTAAAATTATTATGCAAATGTCATAATTTCTGCTCTCTCGGAGTTAGGCATCAGCAGCTGAGCCACAGGTTAACATGCTACCACAGCACCCCCTGCTGGAACAGATGCCAGCTTTGATTAAACAGTGTATTGTGAACAAACGTGTTTTTTCCTGACTTCCCTTCCTTTATTTTATGAACTTGCCAGTGCTGAAGTGGAGTGTAATGGATGATGTAGTTCCAGTGCCCTCTGACCCAGCCTGGGATTTTGTACAAAGAAGGTACCAAAATTCCCATATAATTTTCATTGCAACAACAAATTAATTAACAATAAATTAATTATTGATATAATATATGTTAGAAATAGTTTAAGAATTTGAACATTGCTCAGTTCAAATAAACGTTATACAGAAATAAATTTTTAATTTGGGAAAGAAAGAAAGAAAGAAAGAAAGAAAGAAAGAAAGAAAGAAAGAAACTGACAACATTCCATTTCTATGACGTACAAAATATTTATTTTACAAAGCAGAAAAAACTTTGCTACTAGCAAGTTTTTGACTTTACAACAAGCATCATCAGATTGAAAAGCGCAAACTATTGAAAAAAAAATGCTTGTAAAAACTGGCTCACACAAACTGTTCACAGACACATATTATTGTGTGAACGTGAAAAATCTCTCCTGCCTCATCCTGCATTTAGAACACTCTTCAAAGAAAATGGAACAATTCACAGTCATTTCCATCACTTACCTGCAAGACTTACTCTATATAGCATATGGAAATAAGTGCATTATCTGTACAGCAAGCCTGAGAAATTTGAGCTCTGATTATTATTCTGGTGGTTGAACCCTGGTGTGATTTCTCTCAGTTTTCCTTGTCCCTTAAGATTAGTGTTCATTGTAATCACAGTAATACATACATAGATTCACAGCAAAATGAAAAGCAATCTCACAGTGCAAAAATTCCTGATAATACACCCAATGCACCCTAGTGCATTTTGTTAAACCTGTACATGCCTGGGTTATTTTCTGAAGCTGAAACCACAAGGTAAATACACCACAATCTCCCTCCTATTGTGTAATGATTTGTGTTGTTGTAATGTATTTGGCACATCTAATGCTATTTTTTTCTATCTCACAGGGGCACCAGTTGGAGGAGTCTGTGGGGAAGCGCGCTCAGGGGAAACCTCAAAATGGTCCTTGCTGAACTCATGTGTAGGACTGCTGTTTGGAAAGTCCCCATCCGGAGGTGGAGTGCGTTCTGGGGACTCGGCTGGGTCAGCCTGCTGTTTCCTGATGTCCTGTGGGAGTTTCAGAAACCTGAGGGGAGCCAGAGAGGAGGCAATAACAATGATTTTTCATGCTGCTGTGAGGGAAGAGACAGATAGTGAATGAGGCAGAGAAAAGGAAAAAGACCTGAAGAGGAGTTTTTGTCCCCGCTCCTTTTTGATGATGTTGAGCTTGTAGTAGTGCCGCAAAGCACGGGACATTTTCTCATAGGTCATATTGTCTCGGTTCTGTAAAAAAGGGATCACATCATCAGCGGCCTGCGTGACATCATTTACAACCATTTCCCCAGTCAGATGAATTGCATAGACCTACACTATGTGCTCACCTTGTGGTTCCCCCAGAGACGTGCCAGTCCATTGGGGTCAACCACCCTGAACACCAGGCTGTCCTGGTCTTCCCATCGTATGTATTCTTGGTAACGGTCATCACACAGTAGCTGATACACATAGTCCCACAGCAGTCTGCACTCTGGCAATGATTAAAACAACAATATGGCTTAGAATTTAAGAGACATTACAACTTATAGGACAGTGATCGATTGGGATTTCAAGTTCAATAAAAAAGTTGGCAAGAAAAATCCCCTCATTCAGTCATATGGATTTCTAAAAGGTAATCGTGTGTCAAAGACTTATATCTCTGAGTTTTTATACCCCCTCATGGTCAGAAACTGCTTGATGCAGTTTTAAAAGGACGTCCAATTCTAATTCAAGCTGCAAGCAGAGTTGAGTGGGCCCTCACACTGTCGCACACATCAGGGGTGCTGGCAGGAGGCCAGTTAGGGCAGCCGCGCATTTTTGCGACCATCAGACACCATGCTGACGAGTGAGATGTTAAAGTGTATGGAGTCATTTTGACACTCAGTTCTGACACCCACATCAGATGTCAAATGTTGCCACTTGTAGCGTGTGCGCTAAGACACACTTTTCAATGAAAACTCACAATATTCACAGTAAAGCACCATCAAGATTGTAAGAATTTCCTGAAGTTTGAGTTGGGTGTGGTAAACCCGCTATGAAGGGTACAACAAATTGTAAAACATGACGTTTCCTGTCACCATAAGGTGGTGCTATAATTGTAACTGAACAGCGGCCTGTAGATATCTTCAGGCTGGGACTGTTATCAAACACAAAATATACGGTTTGAGGCTTTTTTGTAAATCTTGGGATGTTACATGTGCCTTCTGAGTTTCATACATTTGGTGAAACAAAGGGCGAGGACTTTCTCATTGAAATTTTCTAGTGAGCCCTATTGAGCCACACCCATGTGCCATGTCTGACACGTGTGCAAAGTTTCATGAATTTTCAAACACCTTTACGCCCTGAAACATGCAAGTCATCTTTGCGGGATAATTAATAATAAATAGAGCAGTTCCAATGGGGAACACTGTAGTGTAGCTGGTAATAAATTAACCTAAAAGTACCTGGGATGCGGCCGTTAGCTTTGTGCAGGGGGCTCCGTGGCTTCTCTCGACTGGACAGGTTGAGAGGCTCCTGGACGATGCTCTCTGTTTGAGGAGGACACTGAACCTGGCTGTGGGGCATCGTAGGGACAGCTGCCGATCCATCTAACAGGGAGAGAGAGGAGCATAAAGAGAGAGGGACAAAGAGAGAGGGACAGAAAATCAGACATCTCATTAAATAATTACAACTGCTGGCCACTATATTTGTGGTATGGTAGTTTGATATACCCACTAATATTTGTAAGTGGAACAGGGTAAGTGTAAAAAATCAAGGGATGGTCTCTGAGAGGTGACACAAGCTCTGGCTGGCTGGTCACAGTGGTTACGATAGCTGCCGACACTGCATTGGTGAAAGCGACTGAAACTGTGAGAGAGAAATATAAGGAACTGTGAGACCTAAACTGAAAGCAAAAGTGACTTTACAAGGGGTGTAGTAAAAGCTGCAAAGTATTTAACAAGAGGAGGCCATTTTATTATTTGAATACAGTACAAAGAACAAAGTCATTGTTCTAGACTCTGGAGTTAAAAGATTGCTGTTCTCCAGGTAACCAGGACACACCCACTACACATCTAGTTTCCTGTAATGGAAAGTCTTTTCTTATGGGAAGGGCAAATGAGGGAAATGTGTGCTTGTATTCCTCTACTGAAGGGTGAAATGTCCTCACCAGTGGAAAGTAACAAAGTACTTTTACTCAAGGTAGGCATGCACTGATCAGGGTTCGGTTTCAGAGTCATAAGAAGTCAATGAATGTCCTCAGCAAAACACAGGCAGGAGAGAGCACGAATTCCTGTATGTGTTTGCACACGTACATGTGGCTCATCAGGAAGTATTTCCAACCACAATCTAACCAGGAAAAACAAGTTTGATTTGATATGCAACAAAGGCGAGCAATGGACTGTCTGTGGACATCTGTATGTATGTAGGTGTGCTCTTGGCACTTTCCTACACTCTGTACAACCATCCTGTGTATACAGTACAAAACAATCTGACCTGTATAGTTTATATAGAGATATAGAGAGATATACAGATACAGTTTGTTGTCCAGATCTTGCCTGTATATAATAGCTATATGTTTAGATTTGATTACAGTGGTTTAGTTTGACATCTTTGGGTGTATGTCTGTGTGTTTAAGTATATTGAGAGCTACTCATTCATGCCATCATCTCCAGCAGGGCGGACTATTGTAACAGGTGTTTGTCTGACAACTGCAGCACCAAACATATTACTACCATTCTTAAATTATCACACTGGCTTCTGGTTATCTATGGACTAGATTTTAAAGTGTTGCTGCTGGTGTGGTTTATAAATCACTTCACAACCTTGGATCAAGATATATATATTCCTGATCTTCCTTGAAGAATACAAACCTTTAGGAAGTGGTCAGCTTGTAGAGCCACAAGTAAGACCAAAACGAGTGAAGCTGCTTCTTATTACTGCACTGTAACTGCACTATATGATCTTTTATTTTATTTTTGTTGTATCCCATTTTATTGTACTTTAATTGATTTTATTTTCCTTTCTTTTGGGCTTTCAAATGTTCATTAGGAGTTACTTATGTGTTTGAAAGGTGCTGTACAAATAAAGTTTCCTTGCATTACTGAGAATTATGATGCTGATGGATTCTAAATATGTTCAGAAATCTACTCCTAGTCTTTACTGACCTTGGGTATCATTGACTTTGGGAGGCTGGGGCTCTGAGACACTGTGAGTGGTGATCTGGCAGCTGACTGGACTCTGGCTTTGACCATTTCCCAGGGAGGGAGACGTATTTTGAGGGTCACAGACAACACTCCTCCTTTGTTGTTTCACACACTGAAGGATCTCATACAGAACATCGCCTACAGAAAACCAGGGAGCGCACATGAAAACACAGGCACAAAAACAGTCAGCATGTTCTCTTTTTGCATACACATGCATTTCTACCTGAGCTGGGGCATCGGCGTCTGAAGTCTTCCTTGGTGAGCAGGCACAGGGCTCGGCCGTTCATTTCGAAGCGTCCCTTCTCTGGCCGGCGCAGTGAGTACTCCTTCTGAGCCCAGTGGAGCCAGTGGGCAACATCCTCTTTATCCCACAGAGATGGGTTTATTCCTAAAAAAAAAACAGACAGTGATGTTTTTGTGCAGGCAGAGGGTGCTGCAGTATTTACATGGTATGTGGAATGGGGTCTCCCAGGTAAACAAAGCATATGTCAAACAGAGAAGAGACTTTGACTCACGCAGCCGTCCAGGTAGATGCCACAGGTCTTCCTGAGTGGGAGCACTGACCAAAGTAAGCTGGTTATGGGGGGAGTGCTGCACACTTGGAGTCATGCTGACTTGCCTCCCATGCATTATGGATGAAGGACTGTTTGCTCTGTTTTCTTGCTGCAAACATGCACACACATGCCCATTAGTACACATAATCTCACCTGTTAGCGCCAGTATAAAATCAGCAGTACAGAGAATTTTAACACAATTTACCAAGTGAGTTTTCAATAAAAGCAATGTGCTTAAAATTTAAAGCACTTCATCTCAATAAACTACAAAACTACAGTTTCCCTTTTTTTAAAAAAAAAAAAAAAAAGACAACACGTTGTTAAACTGGTTTGCTCCTGTGACCTTAACTTACCTTGACCAAAGGTGGCGGGGAAATGTTCTCCATTGAAATGATCTTATCTATTCGGCTGAACAAAAACTGGATCGATTTCTTCGTACGCAGACATAAAACTCGTCCAAAAAAAAGAAATAAGCTTCAGATTAGAACTCCCCGAACTCCATTGTAAATGCTGATTGAAAATAACTTTCGAAGAAATAAAACTCTGCCATACTGTATATTTTTACATTCGACCCTTCCGGGAAATGAAAACGAAAGAAACACAATCCTTGCAGGGGGGGGGGTGTGCGCATAATAGGCTGACTGGAGGAAGCGACGGCAGAGGACATTTCCAAATATATTTGACTGCGCTCGATCGGAGCGTGATCCAGATGCGTGTGCAGCACAGGAGCGGTGCATACACGATCTCTTCAGGAAAATCTGTTGTAGCTGAGTGTGTTTTTCACACTTCGGTCCATTAAATATCTGAATGAATAATTATTGTGGGGGGTGGGGGGGGGGGGGGGGGGGGGGGTGGGGGGGGGGGGGGGCATGAATTGATATTGCCGGAAGTGAGTGATTAAAAAATAAAAAAAAACATCACTGGAGTGTGAAAAGTGAGAGGGAGCAGAGTAGCGCTGATGAGAGAGAGAGAGAGAGTGTGTTTCTGCGGCTCCTCCTCTTCCTCCTCCCCTTCCTCCTCCTCCTCCTCCTCTGCCTTACAGGAAGAGTAAACGCGCTGCCTGCTGTTACTGTCCTGAGCATACCAGCTTTCCACCGCGCGGTGAACGGTAAGGTGTTAATCCACTACCCTTACAACCTGTCTGCTTTGGGGAAAAAAAAAAAAAACACTCACCCAGAGTCTGTTTACTACGACACCGTTACCCATAAGTGTGCATGGTCATAGTGTCTCACATGGTCTCATATCTACTATACAGTGACATTATGGTCGACTAATGACAATCAGTTGACATAATTTAACACGTAGGGCTCAATAAAATCTTTCTTATGGAGAGAAGGCTTGGCCACAATAACACCCACTGCCTAACATAAATATTAGCCTATAATATCTTTAAAAATATATTATCAGATAGTCTACTGACGCTGATGATGATTACACTAGACAACTATACAACAAATAGTATCTCTGACAGTGTTTGTTTTTTGGTAGCCTAATACAGCAGATTAAACATTAACTTTACGTAAGAGGTTGAAGTAAGCAAAGTCCAACTAAGAATTACAAAAACGCCGACATAGAAGCTTTTGAGCAACACAGTTTATCATCGTCTTTATCATAATGCTCCCATCCCTTGATCCCCTGCTGTAGGGTTAGGGATGAGGTTGAAGTATCTGGGTCATAGTGGTTGTTAATGGGCTGTATAGGTATCAAAAAGTTCACTATGTCCAAATCATATAAATATATAATATGATGTATGTGGTAGTGTGATCCCCCACACTAATAGAAGACCAGTGCTTAAGATAGTCAAGATGTGTAAAACATGGAGTCACTGACTAGGCTAGTTACAGTGTTTTGTGGATATAAATCTCTAAAATAGTTTAATAGCCAACTGCATAAAAAAAATAAAAAAGAAATGGCCCCATGTCTTTTCTGTTATATTTCTTCAGTGATGTGGGCTCAAAAACTGGGCAAACAGCTGGGTCACCCAACACGATCAGTAGCGGGGTGGCTGGTCAGTAAGCTCCTCACGGTGCGCAATCAGGTCCTCGAGGAGAATGCTGTGCAGCTGTGTGGGATCCAGCCTGGCGACACAGTGCTGGAACTGGGTCACGGCCCGGGTTTGGGTCTGCAGTCAGCAGCCAAATTGCTAACGGAGCCCACAGGCCGCCTTATAGGCGTGGATTACTCAGAGTACATGCATCAGGTAAGATTTGACTTCTGACAGATTGGAATTAGTTGTGTATATTTAGTGCATGTATGGCTTCAAGTTTGTTACAAATTGTCTTATTGTCTTAAAGAAACCATGCACAGCATATTGTTATTTACAGATGTAATAAGATTCTTAAGTCTGTTTATTCTATTTATTCACTAAGAATAAAGTAGAAGAAACCACTGGCAGACATGCACACAAAAACTGAGAAAAGTATAGCTACTGCTGTGGGACAATATTGTATTTGATGGGGAGACGTTACTCACTTTTGGAATAGTAGAATAATTCTCTAGTTCTTCTCTTACAGATGGCAAGTGAGCGAGTGAAGGAACTTGTGGCAAGTGGGAAAGTGACATTACACCACTGTGATGTAGCAGCAATGCCGCTGGCAGACAGCACTGTGGATAAAGTCTTCCACTGTAACTGCTACTACTTCTGGCCTGACCTCAGGAAAGGAGCTTCAGAGATCCACCGGGTAATGAAACCAGGTAGGATATTAAACTGTAGCAGTGACAGATGTTTATCATCAAAATTAAAACCTGTCTCAGATGGGCTGGAGATTTCCCCCTCTTGAACCCATCCAGGAGGCTTGATGGTGACCACGCTGAGGCTGCTCCACGTGGCTACTCTCGCAGCAAAGCGAGTGATGCCAGGGGAGAACTGGTGCCCGGAGGCCTACATGACAGCTCTGAGAGACTCCGGCTTCACTGATGTCAGAATGGAGGACAAACGGCACAAACACATTACTTTTCAGGCTATCTACGCCACTGCCTTAAAATGAATTGTACATGCTCTACCCCACTTGTGTGATTGGCAGATTTTGTATGTTTACACTGTTAATTCATGGTGTACCTTTTCGGGATGGAAAAGCTGTGCACATAATAAGAACTGTATCATCCAACAGCGTTGTTAAATATTTCCTTGATGGAATTACACAATGTTACACTCAGAAATACACTTTATTTTCTTGTATGTGGAGCTGTATTACATGATTGAAATATTATAATTTATTATACAATATTTTTTGATATCAATATGAATCACAGTGTAGAAAATATATGCAGAGCCAATAATTAAACTAATGTTCAAAGCAATAAACACTATGCCACTGTTGTGCATCCATTAGCCTACATGAAACCAAAATCTTAGGTAAAGTGGTCTCAGACTTTTGGACCCCAGTATATGTGTAAAACAAAAACTCCATTAACTTTGGTATCTTTGAAATTGCACCTTACTTGGAATCATTTCTTTGGAAAACATACCTTTGCAACATGATAACATTGTAAATTCATAATATAAGTCTTCTGAAAGACAGTAAATGACAATATTTGTGCATGTTAAAACTCTGGCTTATGGGGATATCTGCCTCCAAAGGAACCAAGTAATACTGCTGTTGGTAAAGTAAAAATGTATGAACTAAGATTACTTCAGATATAACCTTATTCATCTTGAAGGAAGGTTTTATGGTAACATGCTTGAAATATACAGTGAAAAAAACACATTGTATACCTATATGGTGTATATACATTGTAAAATATAAATATTACAATAAAAGTTAAAGGAAAAAGAAGAAGATAAAATAGAGCCAGTGGGTCTTTAAGTGTAGTTACAAATTACAAGCAATGAATATGTTGTAAATAAGGGTGCATATGTGTTGCTATATTACTAGGTGAAATTGTACAAAATAATGCATGTGTTTCACAGTCTTATTAGATTGTAAACATCAGAATATATAGAATAAAAATAGAAAATAAAACATAACAGATAGATAGACTGATAAACTGAATAAAGGGGTGATCATACTGTGAGTAGGAAAACTGGACAAAAAAACAATAGTTCAGTGGACTCAGTTTGCCATGTGATAATAAAGCATGGATATAATATCAGCTCTAAACTATCCCTTATGATATAGACAAATGGATTAAGTCCCTAAAGATAGACTTTGTTTTTACACATACGGAACTGAATTCATTATTGGAGATATCACCCTTTCAAGCATCTCAAACAGGCGACGAAATGTTATTTCACCATGATTCAACGCTAGGGAGCCAGAACGGACGAGAACGCACCATCATTAAAACAGAAGAAGAAGAGCATTGATGACGTAGAGAGAGGGAAAACTGAAAACAGAAGTCGCGGGGTTTGTCGAAGTTGGTTCAAACTCAATATCTGTAAAGTGGACACAAGCTTCGAAGAGGGTAAAAAGGTAAGTGAATGTGATTTAATAGCGAGAAAATAAGATCTTATTTTAACTTCGGTGGGGTGGTTGGACTTAAAAAGACGTGCTGACAATTCCAAAGCCCCAACGTTAGACAGGTTTGTAAGGAGGCAGCTAGTTAACGCTAGTTAGCGTTAAATAAACTAGGCAGGTTAACTGGTGGATGTAAACACCCGGGATGAAGGTTGAAGGAGTTGAAGGAGTTCACAAAATATTTTTCGTTTGGTTCAGCTGAGTTTGTCCCGTCTAGGAAACTAGATTAACGCGTACCATGGCCTCTCATGTAACGTTGTAAGCTCAGTTAATGTGATGATATCTGATCTTTTTACAAGCATACTTACTCTTATCTTTGTCATACATGGCTTCAGACAGTTCACTCCATTCTCCACCCTGCAGAATGCAGAGGGCATCCCGTCTGAAGCGTGAAATGCAGATGCTGAGCACCGAGCCACCTCCCGGAATAACATGCTGGCAGACGGAAGAACGGATGGACGACCTTCGAGCACGTACGTACTCTGTTAATGGATGTATAGCTACTAAAGATACTCTATATGTTAGTAAAACCTACCTTTTACAATCAGTAACTTTATATTTTGTCTGAGTAAATCTGTCATAACAAGAAACTTAAACAGCCAAAAGTTTGGACACACCTGCCCATTCAAAGGTTTTTCTTCATTTTGACTATTTTCTACATTGTAGAACAACGGTGAAAACAACAGAGCTATGAAATGACTCATACGGAATTATGTAGTACATAATAAAGTTTCATATTGTAGTTTCTTCAAAGTACCCACCATTTACCTTGAGGACAGCCTTGCACAATATTGGCATTATCTTAACCAGCTTCATGAGGTAGTCACCTGGAATGCTTTTCAGCTAACAGGTGTGCCTTGTCAAAAGTTACTTAGTAGAATTTTTTTGTTGGAGTAAATAAAACAGCCAAATGTAACATGAACCTTCTGTAGGACTTATTCAATATTTTTTTAATGATTATGCTGCTGTTAATAGGATTGTACTGCATACATGTCTATCCAAATATCTGGTTTGTCCACCCAGTGATAAGTTGTCTTCCTTTCCCCTCATTTGCAGAGATAGTGGGTGGAACAGGAACGCCTTATGAAGGTGGACTCTTCTCCTTGGAGATCAAGGTCCCAGAGAGGTAACATTAATGAGGGAGTTTTCTCTACCAATTACCAGTCACAAACCCTTACTGCTGGATTTATCTGTTGTTTTCCTCTCAAAGGTACCCATTTGAGCCTCCCAAAATACGATTCCTGACCCCCATCTACCATCCAAACATTGACAATTCAGGACGTATCTGCCACGATGCCCTCAAACTCCCGCCAAAGGTTGCCAAAGATTTTAAACACAAATCAAACTATATGTTTTATAGATATATACCAGTGTACACGTGTTCGATTTAATGCTTCCTGCTCTTTGTTTTTATTCAGGGTGCCTGGAAGCCATCCCTAAACATCTCCACAGTTCTCTCCTCCATTCAGCTGCTCATGGCTGAGCCCAATCCAGATGACCCACTCATGGCTGATATAGTGAGTCACAAGTAATTTTGTATCTATACATATCACACTGTCAGAGTATGACATGTGTCATCATTTAAAGTAACCTAACTCTGATACACAATTACACAATTAGATCTCAGTCTGAAACACCTTTTGCCCTTGCCAAAAACAAAAAAAACAATTCAGCCTCTTGCAGCATTAAAATTAGAGGAAAAAAGAATTTTGATCAGACAGTGAACAATTGCGTAATCTCACCATATATGCCAGTAAAAACGCTTACATTTTTTTGAATGCAGTCATCAGAGTTCAAATACAACAAACAGCTGTTCATGGAGAAAGCCAGGAAGTCGACACAGGAACATGCTGTTCAGAAAAACACGGTAAGTCACTCTGATCTTTAAGTAATGCTGTTGTAAAACCTTTTCCTCCTTAAAGCTTTTTAATTTAATTGTATACTGACCATTAAGGTAGGTTGCATTATTCTTAGTGAGTTGTATGATCTTTGTCACTTTCTTCACGGCAATGTACTGTCATTGTATTAGTTGTGTGTAGTGTAGCTTATTTTACCCACAAGGTGGTGCTGTGCTCCTTTGATAAAATGTCTGCTAATTTAATATTTACTTGCAACAAAGTGATGCAGCCTGTCTGATTTATATTCAATTGTGACTTCCATATGTACTAATTATCTCTGTTGGGATGTGGAGAGGCATAGATGGGCAATGCTGTCATTGTCTGAAATAGTTTGTACCTGTCTTTGCTCAGGGAGTCATGGAGGGCAACAAAGAAAATACTCCAGATCAGAAAGCTCCATCCCGCAAAAGAGAGGCTCTCAATGCACAACAGGAGGCAGAGGAGCCAGCAAAGAAAACCTGTGTGTAGTTTCCACTTCACTTGTTAGATTCCTCTCAACTACTATAGAGTGAATGAAATTTTTCATTTAGGTCCAATAGCTACTTGCATTTCCCATGTATGCATTCATCTTCTTAATTCAGAAATTCATACATATTTTAAAAAATATTTATATGTAAATGTTTGTTTGTGTTGAGATATTAAAGTTTATTTTGAACACCACTTCTTGATCATTTAACTTTATTAATATAGCACACACAAGACCATGACTTCTTGTGTAGTGTAGAGGTGTGTTTCAGAGTAGTTGCATAGGCAGAGTGGTTCATGTATATAACATGAAGATAATAATTTTATTCAAACATATGCTTACCAGTTGTATACAAAGTATGTACATCCTAAATAGCAAGACAAGGTTGTTTTTTTTTACAAACTAAGGATTTATTTCTTAACATATAAAATTATATATTTGCTGTTTATCATATAAAAAGGGAGACAAACATCATAAGGCTGTAGTGAGTCAATACCATGCTAGTTCAGAGGTAGTTACATTGTATGTACATATTGCTAGCCTACTCTAATGTCTGTAGAAAGAGCTACATCCCATTCAGTCTGTATGACTGCTTGCCTCTTTTTGGGCAGAGTTGCATATTTGAGATAAAGTTATGTAAACCATGTAAAACTGTACCAGCGATCTGTTTCCTGTTGCATTTTGCTGCCACACAAAGGATAAAATTTTTATAAGCATTATTACACAGTTATTGAGAAATATATGTAACAGTAACATTTCTGTGAGGAAAAAATGTTAGCTTACTCTGGTAAAATGTCCTGGTGTGTTTGATGATGAATCCCTTTATTTGAAACAGACCTTAGCAATAGGATAGAACATTATTTAAAAAAAAAAAAAAAAGACAAATAAGATAACTCCACTTAAAATATAACCAAACAATCTGTAACCCCTAAGTTGCATGTCTCATGATCACATTTCAGTATAAATATTTACACTTAAAATTCTACTGGTTCTACATAAATTCCCCCTGGCTAAACCATTGATTTGTCTGATGCTCCATGATTTTCCATGTGGTTGATAGCTTTTCTTTGAGTTATCTCTGTGCCATGACTGGCACGGTCCACTGAGTAGTGTCTGAAATTGTTCTTTACTTTAACAGTCATGCTGTATTGTGGTGTCTCCTTTAAAAAGTCTTTATTGTGAAGGGAACCATAAGTTGCACTCCCTATTTTCAGAGGCACTTAGTTGTGTTCTCATAAACCTCACTCGAGTACTTTACAGTCTCCTTGTGAACTCATTCTGAGGTGCTTGAGGATTAATAACCCAGAGCTGGTCTTGCTGCTGCTGTTTGATTATGGTCCTTGAATGTCCATAGTGTCCCAGTTATTCAGACAGCTAGCTTGGAAGGCTCATGGATGAGAGGTGAGAGAGGAAGTCATGGTAGAGTGATACAGAGCGCAAGTGTTATGAATAACATCTTGATCCAAACTCCTCAGACATTCATTATCGTTCAGGCTTCCTCGTTCTGTTGGTCTGTCTCTATCTCTGGCAGCAGGAGTGGGTATCTGGCAAGGGATGAGGGGAACAGAGGAAGTAGAGGAGCAGTGGGAAAATCTGATTGGGTCCAGTCGGGGTTGGAGAGAGGACCCTGCACTGTACACAGCATCAGCATCAGTGAGTGACGCCTGTGTTGATGAATCGGAGCAGGAGCTCTTCTCTGTCTCCACAGAAACCAGTGAGTCCAAGGTGCGGTCCCGGCGCAGCTGAGGACGTGCTTTGGGGCGAGGCCAGAAGAAAAACTGGGAGTGGTCACGTGTGAAGAGGAGGAAGAGGAGAGGGTTGAGGCAGGCAGGCAAGGGCTGGAGAAGCAGAAGTACTGACTTTAGCACCTCCTCCCCCAGAGAGAGGAGACCCAAAAGGGAGCAGAGGGAAAGGAAAGCTACTGGTATGTAGAGGAGGCCGTTGGTGAATATCAGCCAGGCAACATGTTTGATCATGGCACAGTCCCACAATCCCTCACACTCCCCCCGAAGTAACTCCCAGTAAAGGCGGATGTATGAACCTGTGACTATAAGCAAACACAGGGTGTTCATCATAATGAGTGCCAAGGGGAAGCCTAGGGAGGATGGCAGCCGTGAGGATGGAGGAGGTAAGGGTGAGGGAAGGCAGAAAGGTGAGGATGCATATTCCCCAACTCCTATGAGTGGAAGAGAGGCCAAGGTGAGGGAAAGAGTGAGGCAGAAAAGTGCACATGTGCGTACACTTCCAAGGGATGGGGACTTCCCATAGGCACGGGCACAAGTCACGCTCACACCACACTGCACAGCTGCAAGAGTCAGAAGCAGCACACTCGCCTCAGACGCAAACACCCAGACCCATCCTGTTGCCTGACAACCAGGACCGCCCTCCCAGCGGGCACCATGGTGGCCAAACTCTCCCAGGGTAAGAGCATCCACAAGGGTCAGTGTGCATGTACACACACCAGTCAGCAGATTGGAAGCACCCATGCAGGCCACAGTGAAGCGGAGAGGCGACAGGTAGCCGGGTGAGCCGAAGAGGGACAGGAGCAGGAGGGAGTTCCCCAGCAGAGACACTAGAGAGATGGACCACAAGCCCACACGAACCAGCCAGCTTCCCAACAGAGAGTCACATGGACGGAAAGGACCTGCAAACATACAAATGATCAGATGTAGATAATCAAACTGTGAATGGTTCCTTGTAGTTCTTTTGACAAAACAATCTGCAAGCCAGTTGATGAAAACTTCATTACAAGGGGTAATTTAGGTTACCTGGCGTGGGTGTGCATTGGACACTGGTCTGTAGTTTGGATTCCTCTATTTCTAGTTGGAATTCCTCCAGGTCGGGGTCGTCTGGAATAAAGCGTTGTTAGGGTCAAAAATCGGTCTGTCAGTCAGTCTGTTTTTGGCATGTGTGAGGCAGCTTACTCTGCATGTGTATACACAGTATTTTAGATTGTGTGTGGCACTGGCTGTAGGGAGTTGGTGTAATAAGCGAGGTGATCTAACATTTATTTGCACTGACAGGAAAAAAATATTTTTAGAAGATAATTGGCACTTGCATGAAATTTGATTATCCTGACTGTTTTTCTAACAATTAAAGGTGAATAAATTTTAATCAGTGGTATGCTATGGCTTGATCATCATTTGTTTTTGTTACCTTTTGGTTCACCAGGCAGTTTAATGGTGTAGGTTTAATAGTTTTAATTTCAACTTAATTTTGGTTTATTGGTGTTTGTACTTTATGCCGGCCACAGGAATGCATCAAGGGGTCAACACTGTGTAAGAGTGTGTGTTAGCTGCCAGGTAGCAGTGGTTTCATCAAGGCTCTGACATGTTTCAAGCCAGCATGTGTCAATAATTCAGCAGTGAGGACCGACATGTGGGAGTCACATTTCCATCTATTACTTTAGCCTCGTCGTGGGTGTGTGCCAATGTTCATTTTTATACTGTATATATGCTTGTGCACATACTGTGTGTGCTTTCTTACAGTGTGTGTCAGCGTGGATAGGGTACATGGCCACAGTCCTCTTGTGTAGGTCCTCATCAGTGTTGCTTTGCTCTGTGTCCCACTGACCGGCAGGCTTGTAGCCATCACAGGAACCATATACACAGCACTGGTAGGCATAAGGCATCTCTATCACCCTGTAACAAACAGGTGGAAATAGTATTGACCATTGACCAGGAAAAACAATGCCACAATAGATGGTGTTAAACAGAGGCACTAAGAAAGTGTAACAAAACCTTTTAGATAAAGTCTTGGACTGTTTCAAAGCAACTTCAAGTTCCTAGAATCTGTCTCGGTAACATTTAATAGATAGGTTCACCATTTTTCAAGTCTGCAAACCTATCCTAAGTCTTAAAACAGTAGCCAGGTGCCAATAGAAACACTGACACTGTTTTAACTTCTTGTAATCATTCCTTTTGCTTATACTGGCCAGTGAGAAAGTCCTTCCCCCTCCTTCCCCCACACCCCATGATGTGAGCAATGGCAGATAAAACCCACAGTCATCACTCTGTGTAAAAAGAGGGAATTTGGTAGTAAAGAAACTGTAACATTGCAAGCTATCCTCTTGATTTGTTTACATTAGATTCCTGAAACCTCTTATTAGCATCAGATTAAATGCAGAGAATGAGCACTAATTGGTTGGAAGCACATTAGGAATGGATATCTTGCAAATGGCCCTTGCGAACAGAGGTAATGATTACAGCAATCAAAATTACCCATCATCTGGAGGGAAAATGTGGGAGAAACATTTAGCTGTCCGAAGTCTGGATCAATTGTCTTTTGTGTATGCACAAGCATTTGCTGTACATGTACATTTTTTACTGGCTCTCTGCCAGGGGTTCTGTTTTGGACATTGTTCTACAGTAATGCTGACATTGCCACTTGATCACCTGCCATCTTCCATGTCTTTGAAATTCACTCTCCAATTTTGTTTCACTGCACCTTTCCAGGCCTTCAGGGATCTTTATAACAAGAATTAACTTGCTGCGGACGAATGCTTCCTCATTGTTAAAGTTCAGTTCAGGAATGGCTTGCAGGGATGCACTGTAATTAGTTCATTGTCAACCCCGGCTGCTTTTGGTAAATTGAAGATATTAATAGAAACCTGTGAGAGGAAGGATAATTAAAGGGATGGCAAGGGATGCATTGTTCCTTACAGCCACGGGACACACACCTGGGTAAGTTATCATCTTAAATCAGTTTCAGGTGAGTGAGAAACCAAAATGCAAAGGTCATGCTGGGGAATACATTCAGGAAGAAAGAATAAGGGATACATGATGGTGTGTGTTTGTGTTACCTCATACGGGGAAAGTGATCGGGACTGAAGGCCTCATATAAATCTGTGTTGCCCCTCAGCTTGAGATGGGTGAGACTCCCCAAACCTGCAACAGGGACTGAGCTGAGATGGTTCTCAGTCAGGTCCCTGAGATAAATATAGAAAGGAATTGAGAAAAACAGTAGAGGGTGGTTGTCAGATCAGACCACGCCAGTGTTTACAAATGTGTTTTCATTTCAGATATAGCCAAGGGTCATCCTTGGTGCCAAAAAGGCCTTGTCTCTTGGATATTTTAAACTGTTCAGACAAAGCTCTCAGATTCCCTCCAGATAACACTTTCTGTCAGATGTAGCGTATCTGCTTGTTTAGCTAGGCATACAGTACTTCAACCAGTCTTCACACAGTGAAGCAGTTTGTATTGGCATGACCTGAGATGAGTCTCCTTGTCTCACTGAGAGGTTTTTCAAACAATAAATGCACACTGGTGTTCTCTGTAGACTCAGCCAAAGACAACAGGATTTCTGTGGCACACACTAGTAAGTATGGAGTGTTTGTGTAAGGTCAAAACGCTCTGACATACAGCTTAGCTTTAATCAAAGCTACACAAATTCGGCATGCCTACTGGGGGAACAGAGGACCAGATGAAAGGGAGAAGAGACTTAGTGACTGCTTTGTATCTTGCTACTCACAGTTTGATCAAAGAGTGAAGTGAGGCAAAAGCATCCGAGTGAATCCACTGGATCATATTCCAGCTCAGATCACTGACAAAAAAAAACAGAAAGTGAAGTGAAATGGACTGAAAGGAACTGAAATTACACATTGATTGTTGTATCTTGATCACCACTAGATGACAGTAAAGGGTTATAAGTATACATAGTTTTATCATGACCAGTGATTCCCAACCTTCCTGGCTTATGGCCCCTTCAAATAATTCAGAGTCTACTTCAGACCCCTCATCGATAGTGACTTTCTCTACACAGGCTGTTTAATTTCAGTGCTTTTTCTGGGCCTGAATTAAATCTGAAGAGGTAAAACTATCACATGAGAAAAGCAAAAATCTGAGGATCAATTTTGTGCTGCAGAATTATGATTCGTGCTTCATCTCACCTATGGTGTTAGTCATCTGATAAAATCTCAGATATACACAAGGTGACAAATTGAAGTTAAAACCAACATTAAGAGTCTCTGTAAGGTGTCTGTGAACTCTACTGGAGGGATGAGTTCCATTCTTCCAAAAGATATTCCCTCATTTGGTGTTTTGATGATGGTGGTGGACAGCGGTGTCCAACACGTTGGTCCATAATCTCCCACCGGTGTTCAATTTGGTTGAGATCTGGTGACTGTGAAGGCTATGAGCATTTTTAATACTCATCAAACCATTCAGTGACCCCTCCTGCCCTTTGGATGGGAGCATTGTCATGTCTGCTCATGTTTTTTTTTTTAAATATACAATTACAACAAGAGCTGACTTACAGGGCTCTCAGAGAGGTGAGCTGCTGGAAGGTGCTTGACTCTATCCTCTTGATTTGGTTATGCTGTAGCCCTCTGATGATAAAAATAGACATAGGCATACATAAGTGAAATATAATATGTGGAGGGAAACACATAGAAAGTATTGATTTCGATGCATGTGCGTATTCGCATCTGTCGGGGGTTTGACTACTCACATCTCTTGCAGTGCGGAGCAGTGGTAAAAACTCGGCAGATCCTCTATCTGGTTGTAAGACAGCTCCCTTCAACAATACACAAAGCACACACACACACACAAAGCACACATAAACACAGTGACCAGCTGTGGATTTATAGCGTGGGAAATTATGGGGGTGACAGGATTATTTGGGTGTACAGTCAGCTCTGTGAGCAAGGCGATATAGCAGGACAATGATTTTTTTTTTTTTTTTTGGGGGGGGGGGGGGGGGGGGGGGGTGATTGGATTTCACAGCAAAGTGACTGTACAAATGATTGCTTGGGGGCACAACTCTCCACAGTTGGGTTTTGTGTATCAGTTTTGTACCTCTGACTCCCCCCCTCCCGGGGTGTGTGTGTGTGTGTGTGTGTGTGTGTGTGTGTGTGTGTGTGTGTACTCACAGCACTCTGAGGCGAGGCAGCTGCTCACATAGATCCAGAGGGAGAGCTGAGAGACCAGCCCGGGTCAACGTCCTATAGAGAAAAAGTGAATCCTCTGATCATTGTTGAAGTGCAAGCAAGCGAAAGGATCCCCCAGTTCTGTGAGTCTAACTTGGTCAGACAGGGAGCTGTAAAGGTTCGCCAAACCTGTCACTGGCTGGCATAACTAACCTACCCCTCCCTATCCCTTTTTTGAATCTCCTGTTCTTTTCCTAAAACACACATATTCTGTTTTTTCTCTCTTGGCTTTTTCTGCATGTGTCTCTCTCCTTCTTATCTCTTTTTCTCTCATGTATGTGGACTTTGGGGATTGTATCTCTGCCCTCAACCTAAGTGTCTTCTAGCATTCTTTGTTGTTTGTTGAAACCTCACTCAGTGAAATAATACTCTGCATGTGTGGTGCCGGTGGTGTGTGTAGGGGCATAAAGGAGATGCTCACAAAATTTCCAGGCTGGTGGTTCCTTTCAGATCAGGAAACTCTCGAATCTGGGTTGCTCCGTTAAGGGAACTGCAGTCAAACAAGAAGAAAATCTGTCAGAAAACTCTCCCTTTTTCTTTCTCTCACTCCCTCACTCACACACATCTATGCATGTGCACACAGACCTTGTCTAACAGCTCATTTCAGCCATCAAACTTTTCCTCCAACATCAACACAGGCTGTTTTGGCTGTCTCTCTAGACATCATAAGTCACACCATTCAACATGTTCTTACAACACACTCTCTCTTACCACATCAGCACGCAGCACAGCAATACGCTAACACAACATCATTCAGTAGGCCATTACACATGTCCACTCAACTCTCACTGCAAAGGACAGAGGATGATTTAAACAGTGTTTGGGCTAACTCACTGGAATGGTTTCTACTGACCGCATACTCACAGTGTGTGCAACTTAGGTAAGAACTGGAAGGCGGATTTTCCCACAAACTGGATGGGGTTCTCATAGAAATGACTGCAAGAAAGCGAGACATTTAGTTTTGGACATTATCATTGTCATATTTTTGGAATGAGTGAGTTGTACATAATGGCAACATGAAGTAGCAACGGTGTGTTCATCTAATTGTAGCATTAAGGATAAGCATTAAGCTCACATAGTCTGGAGCTGAGGGTTTCCCACGAAGGCTCTCTCAGGGATAGCTTTGATATTGTTGTTATGGAAGCCCCTGCAAATATAAAAACACACTGTTAGTCTATCAATATGTTTCTGATTTTGTGTGTGTGTATGTGTGTGTGTGTGTGTGTGTGTGTGTGTGTGTGAAGAGCGACAGAGCGTGTTTATGAGTGAGAGGCAAGTCATATGTCCTCATGTTGCACCTGCCATTGCACAGCTGAAAAACATTTTTGGATACATGAGATGTAAACACGCACACATACGCTGTATCTGTGACACATATGCACACTGCGGAACATCTGCTGAAGCTGAGGGAAAACATGGTTTGTGTGTATGTGCGTGTGCGTCTGTGTGTATGTGCAGGCGAGCGGGAGCGTGGGTGTGTAGCCAGCACCTGCTTAGGGCGAGAGAGATTGTATCCGAGTGCCACATTAAAATCACTTAACGGGATTACTCGGGATAACGCAACCACGATAGTCATGTCGGGCAGGTGTGTTTTCGTGTAGGCTATGCGTGTGCATGTGTGTACTCACAGTTCCTGAAGCTTACTCAGTGTCCTGATGGCCACAGGGAACTCCTGCAGATCATTGTAGTTTAAATCCCTGAGAAAAAGATGGAGAAACAGAAAGATAAACATCATGATTAAATATATTTATACATTAAGTCCAAGGTATGATGGAGGTTTCATATCCCTGAAATGGAAATCATAATTCATTCATATGCAATTTTCTGTGTTTGATTGCATATGTTTGCGTAGCCATTTCCTCTCCGCTCCTTGAGGATGACAGCTGTAGAGTGTGAAGTTTGGATGTGACCCTTGACCTTTGCTGCTCTGACCTGATTATTTAGGTCTGTCTCTGATTAGTTTCCCAGGAAACACTGTATCAAAACAACCAATGCTATAGTTGACACAGCTCTTATGCAGGTGGCAGGAAAAGGGGTCTTACTGTATTTCTTGTCTGTATATAATAATGTACCATAGATGTGCAAAGGAGAAGTGTGCAGTGTACATGTCTGTGCACGTATACAAGTATGGACTCTGCCATATCAAGACATGTGCATGTGTGTGTGCTGTCTTTGAAGATTCTCAGCCATCCAGGACAAAGGATTTCTAAATGGATTTGTTTTTATTCTTTTAAATTTGCAAAAATGCCTTTGATGCGGTATTGATCGGAGTGTGTGCTTTTCAGTGGATGTTGTGAAATGTCTGTCTGGGTCTGTTCTGTCTTGTGTGCGTATGCTGTTGCGTTTTCCAGCAGTCCTCTGGACGGCTCTTCGTAGTAATGATTTTATAATACACACTAGGGGCTGGGGAGGGTGCTGGTGATGCAGATGGTCTCTCGTATTTCTCATAAGCGAGGCCGCTGTGAGAGATTAACCCCTCATACCAGCGCAATCCCCACGTCAGTGACACCTGTCATCTTATCCCGCTGAATCATCTGTCTCTCCCCACCGCTGACGGCCCAAACACTTTAACACAAACTATTCTGGTCTAGAGAGCTCCATCCCTCTTTTTCTCATTCTCTGGTTTCCCTTCATCCCCTTAACCATGGCTCCCCTGACTTATACTCACATTTCCCAGCATGGATAATGGCTTTTAAGTTGAGTGTTAAGATGGCCATACACTTATGAGTACTTGCTTGCATGTGCCCACACACATGCTCATAAAAAGGTAGGTATAGTTTTTTTTACACTTCAACAGGTTGTTAAGCAGCATGCCAGAATCATTTTTTTTCACCAGACCACCATGAATTTTGCAGGAGACACACCATTGCGCTGTCTCAATTTCTCTTGCTTTCTTTCGCCACCTCTTTCATAAGACTGCTTCAGTTTCCTGTGGTTTCCACAATGGTGTGTGGTTAGGATCTAGTTATTGGAGCTACGGCACGTACACTCAAACAACTCTCCTGTAGCCACGCTGAGACATATTTGACCTCAGCGCTGCTTAGCAATTACTTTTACAAAACACAGAAGAATCTGTTGATGTTACTTCAAGGTAATCAAAGAGGAACATTTCATCTCCCCATTTCTCCCGTTGATTTGTTGGTTGTGGTTTTGAGAAACGTTCAAACACCTGCTGAAATTACCAGGACATTAATCATTATGACTTTACGATTTAGCATTACACTTCATTATTTTTTATACTTGGTACATATGATTTATAAAAACATATTAATTTCAGGTGTTCCAAATAATTCCAAACACTTTCACGCATAAAAAGAAGCAGGGCTGTAGTCAGACACACAATTTGAATAAATTGAAGACTCTTGGAAATTAATGGCACTTGGTTTTATTACCTTGTTAGGTTTATACTTCAGGGAGTTCCTCATAAGTCTTAGGGTTATTCTAAGGCTATGTGATTGTTGTAAACATTACCATACCAAATGAATGTTGATACTTGCTGATACTTTGTCATCACAAAGCCTGCGTTAGTGTTTGGGGAAACAGAGGAGGTACTCATTTGGGTGTATGAAATCATTTCAGGGTGAACGCATGTAGCTTTGTGTGAGTGAGACTGTGAAAGTGTCTTACATGTAATTTATAAAGGTAACCATTGTGCACGTGTGTGTGTGTGTGTGTGTGTGTGTGTGTGTGTGTGTGTGTGTGTGTGAGTGTGAGATACTCACAGTGTCTCCAGACTGTGTAAACCTTCAAAACATCTCGCGCCCATGCTCTGGATCTGGTTGTTGTGGAGATGCCTGGAAAAAGGCCACAAATATTTTTTCAACAAATCAGAAATTACTCTGTGAAAAACGTTTCCACACTACAATCATCTCCGCCCTGTTCTAAGTCAGCGGAACAAATAATTTCTCTGGTAAGTTGAGAAACCTAGACTCAGGAGAGTTTTTAAGTAAACAAATCAAGATGTCACTTACAGTACAACAAGGGCGGATAGGTTGGTGAAAGCGTAATCTGGGATGTGTGTGATCTGGTTGAGGGCCAGCGTCATGGCCTGCAGGGAGGGCAGAGAGTCCAGGGCCGTCACTGGGATCTCTCTTAGGGAGTTGTCGTCCAACCACAGGTGTCTCAGAGAGCGGACCCCTCTGAAGGTCCCAGCCGGAACCTCAGACAACAGGTTAGCATCAAGACGCCTGCAGGGTGAGACGAGCTGAGCTTAGAGAGATAATTACCGAGTCTAAGTACAGTATGTTTGCTTATGTGCATGTGTATCAGTGCTTGTGCGTGCATTAGTGTGTTGTGGCATTGAAGCGCTTTGGCTTACAGGAAGGTTATTATGAGAATTACACATCCTTTATTCTCCTTCTTTCATCTTTGCTGCAACTTCTTAAAAGTGCCTCATTATGATTTATTCCCATGCTAAATAACCCATGTCTAGCCTCACTAGCACCGACATGTATGAAATGTAAGAGGACAGACACACAGACACAAGCGAGTAGGAATGATTGTGGTGGGCTTGTTTTATTCCACCTCACTTCATCTATGTTGTGTAAAGCCCTCTTCCATCAATGTCTGGAAAAAAAGAAAGATAGAAGAAGGGAGGAAAAGTTAAAGATGCATCTTCAGCTGCTCTTTCCATTGGAGTCTCGCTGTCGCCATCAGACCCTGACGTTTCCACCGCACAGACACAAACACAACTCCTTTCAGCTAATGAATTTATGACCCTGGACACACACACTCACATATGCTCTCACACATGCACTTTCATCTCTTCAGCCACACAAAACCTAACAAACCTTTGTTCCCTCTCTCAATCGGTGTCTTCACCCCACAGGCTATGAGTGTGGACCGTGATGCATACACCCCACATAAATGCACACATGCATACACACGGTCCATAGTGATGAATGATGCCCTCAGGGCAGAGTTGACAAGCTGAGACCACTTCCTCCTGCTATTCTTCTTTCTTTGGCCCTTCACACTCATTCATTAATCTCCTTTTCCTCCCTCTGGCTCCTCTCACACTCACATTTTGTTTCTTACATCTTCATTGATGCACTCCCAGCCGCCGCAAACCCCTTTGCGTCTCACTCCTTAACTCTTGTTCGTCTTTCAAACATCCTCCCTTATCAATCTTCCAGCGAGGTTCTTTGATTCTCGCGCCACAGCTCCTCCTCAGCCTCCTCACCCCTCAGAGGCTTCACCAAAACAAACAGCATCATCAAAGTGAAATCTGAACTTGAACTCTGAACTCTGGGCTTTTCTCCCCAGGGAAATTTTCCATCAGGAGAGGCAACTGTATACACTGGCAGATGCTCACACACACAGGCACACAGAGACACCCTCCAGCATACATGTAAATACACATGCATGTGTGTGTGTGCAGACACAAACAGCTTCAAGAAGTTCTCATCTTCTCTACTTCCTGAGCGCACTTTTTTTTCCCAGTGCTAAAACATCGTCCTTGTGCAGCCTGTGTGCTCCAACTGTGGACACTGTTTGTCCTTGACCCAAATCGCAGGATGAAAGCTACGGAAGACCCTTCAACTCTCTGGTTTGCTCTCCAGGGCAAAAATAATAATTGCTCCTTTGGGTGGACCTGCCAGGTCTCTAGAAGGTCCAGACAGAACCAGGGATGTTCCACAGAAGCCAATAAAGCTGCAACTATTTCCTGTCACATCAAAGTCTGAGGCACAATTACAGGAGAGAGAAATAGAGACAGAAAGAGAAAGTTCTCTTAAATGATCCAGTAGATCTGTCGACCTGCCTCCACTGGTTTAATTCTCTAGATGGTCAAAAACAAGAAACTTGAAGAAGTATGTTTCACTATTTTGAAATCTTTAACAACAGTGTTGTGTTGATTTAATGCGTCTTATGGAACTCATCAGTGCTGATTACACTGCTTAACCTGTGGGTTGAGACCCAAAACACAGCTGTCTGCTTCTGATGGCACCGAACTAAACAACAGCACTCACACTGCGTGTTGTAATTAGCATGCTCCAAATGGTGAGACAAATTTCTTGACTAGGTTTCAGTCCTCCGCTGACAAAAGGATTCTTGTCTGAGATTAAGTCATGATTTATTCTGGATGAAAGCCTCCTTTATACATTTATTCCAATTTAAAACCCATGTGCTGACTCAGATGCTGTCTCTCTTTCTTTTTCACCTGGTGTGTTTTATGTCAGCGAGAGGCGCCGACAAGCTTCACTCTCCAAAGCCTTTCCAGTAATCTCTCTCCACTGGGCTTATCATTACTGTAATGACAAGGTACGTCTCTATACTCCGGCTCTGTGTGTGTACTGTGTGTGTGTGTCATTACTTGAGACAATCTCTAGGTGAAGAAATTAAGAGAAGACCACACGTATGCTTGTGTACGTAAATACACACACACACACACACACACACACACACACACACACACACACACACACACACACATAGACTTAAGACAGAGACATGACAAAAATGGTTAATTCTGACATACGCACATTCACACAAGGACAGCCTGAGCTATTGTGCCTGGCTGTTAGTCCGGTGTGTATGTACAGATGTGGGAATGTGTGTGCAGGCTTGGTGACTGTATTAAGCGAGAGCAGGCCTGCTTTATACCAGACGGGGAAACGTTGTAGGTGGTAGAGGAGTTCCATGTGCACGCCCCTCCCCTGTTACGACTCCAGCAATTTGAGTGTGTCTGTTTGATGAAGGAAATTGCTCTATGGATATTTACAAAGAATTATTAATTTGGAAAGCAGAGATGTGGAGTTTGTGTGCGGTACAAAGCTCGGAGAGACGGGTAGGGGTGAGGAATTACAGATGAGGTGGTCCACATGCACCCGCCCAAAAGTGAATACAGACACACATCCACACACACACACACAGACACATATATACAAATGTACACTGACCCCACAGATGAGACAATTAAGCCACCAAACACACTCATTAGCCAGGGGGATAGCGGTGTGGGTGGTGGGAGAAGAACGGACGAGAGGAGCGGAGGAGGAAGAGAGGGGGAATTGATGGAAAATGGGGTTGTTTCACAGCTCATTGGAGATGCTCTCCCTGGCCTGCAGTGTCTGCTGTTTCCCTCATGGCTTCCAGATGCTACCATGAACTGCACTGACACAGTCAGGCTGTGACTCCTACCGTCAGGCTGTACAGCACTGAATGCAGAACTACTGGGGTATGGTCTGTAATATGTCAGTGGTACTCTATACCTGCATTGTGGTTAGAGCTGAGATGTGTGGGTGGGTGGCCAGGGGATGTTTCATTCCTTGCTGGATGAGGTAGAGTAGCATAATTAGTGTGTGTGTGTGTGTATACGTATGTGCTTAAGAGAGAGAGACTCACAAGGACAGTAGGTTGGGGAGGTCCCATGGAGCATCATCAGGAAGTCTCTCCAGCTGGTTGTTCTGCAGCATTCTGAAAGGCACATACAGATTATTCAGCTTCAGGTCACACTGCATGTCTATAGGTGATGGAGTGTATGTGTTGTGCGTGAGGGCACATCAAGCAGAGCAAATAATTCCATAGTGAGGGAAATCTGACACAAGGAGGAAAGGCTTGAAGAGAAGCAGAGAATGAAGGTTAGAGGAAAAGAAAAAGAGAAGCTCCTTGGGTGGGCTGCTGATGTCATTCTCAGAAGAATGGAGCAAAAAGCGAGGAGGAAGTGGGGAGCAAACAATAGTCCTCTCTCTTTCCTCTCCCTCCCTCTCTTTCTCTGTCTTTCTCTCCCTCTTTTCTTTCAAGTTTTTATGGTGACCAGTCTCCAGTGTGTCCCTGTCAGCAGTGCCATTATGCCTTTATCGTGGCATCGTGGTGCCACAGTGGTCAGTCTTTGTGAGTCTGTCAGTGTAAGCCCTGTAACGTTACAACAATAGTTACATATCTGAGCTCACAGTTAGGTTAATATGTGACATGATATGAATATCTTTTGAGTATGAAGCAATCTTGGTGCTTTTTTCTCTCGTGAAAGCCTCCTTTATTTTTACTTTAAAAAATTTGAGTAATGCTTTCATTTATTTTGCTAGAGGTAAATGTTCATGTCTCAAGATGTAGAGAGGATATCTTTCCAAATTCATTTACATAACTCAGTGTGTCACATACTTTCATAGTGTAGAATATTTCACAACAGTCTGCAGTGTAAGATATGATGATTGCTTTAGGGAAGAAAAAATGCTCAGGTTTGAGAGGATCAGGGGAATGTTTCCACTGGGATGATGATGCCATGATAAATACACTCTATTGAGCCTTTTCCTGTTTCAAAGAAATTCCCCCATGGGGAGCTTCTCTGTACTGCACTCTGGCTTCATAACCTTTACTCTGTGTGCTTGTGTGTGTGTAGAGAGAGTCAGCGGGGACCTCGTGGCTACCCTACACAAGGTCAGCAATCCATCTGTGTTTAACACAGATTGACTTTAACTAATATATTAAGGAAGGAAACCAACAGCTCAGCTGCTCTGAAGTCAAAAAGACTGTGCAAAGGTGGCTTGGGTGTTACAGTGTGAAGCGTGAATGCTTGCAGGCGTGTATGAATTCAGGATATGTGTGTGTGTGAATGACATAATAGCCCAGGATTCATGGCTGGTTCCCTCATTCCGTCTTGGTGAGTTTCACAACACAAGGTGAGAGAAGATCGACTTGTGTGCCTGGTAATCCCCCCATATTCCTTCAAATTACAAACCACAGTTCTGTAGCTAGGTTTATATTCTGTGGTGGGGCTTCTCAAACTTTTCTCAGCCAAGGTCCAGAAGGAATTGAGTTGGTTGCCAAGGCTCATGAAAACCTCCTTAATACCCTTGTCTTGCACCCACTAGAGGTATGGCCACAACTCATTAGATGCCGCACTCACGAGTCAGAAGGTACTATGGGTTTTATGGTTGCTTTGCACATTTTTGTGATTTAATACTTCACAGCAGTGCTAACAGTTGGTGGCCATGGATCATAAGGCTTTGAATACACTATGAGAAATGGGGTGTTAAGAGGGCAGCTTTGAGTGGCTTTTTAAATTCTTTTTTTTTTTTTTTTTGTCACTTACAGTAATCTCGGTGGGTGGTGTGACTGGGAGGTCCCTGCATTACACCTGTGAGGGTGTGTGTGTGTGTGTGTGTGTGTGTGTGTATGCTTGCAACTGAAACAGGGCTTGTTTGGGAATGAAGGAGCTGCAAGCAGGGCAGGTCTCCCCCAGCCCATAAACTTTAACTGCAGTTAATGATGCGAAGCCTGTGTGTTTTATTCAAGGCGGGAGCAGAACTCCCCTCCCCCTGAAAGGCTGGAGTGGAACAACCCACCTGGGATGTGGACTGAACCACCAGAGTGGGATAGGGAGGGAGAGAGGCGGAGGTTACTTACAGAACTTTGAGGCTGTGGAGACCCTGGAGAGCATGGCCTGAGATATACCTCAGCTGATTCCCTGAGATACGCCTAGGGGAGAGAGACACGGAGATCAAAAAGGAGAGAACAAAATATAAAAGTGAAAAATGAAATATAACCACATACACAAAAAATTTACAAGTCTCATAAGAGAAGTTTTGCCATTTGCTTAACTGTACATTTTTGGATTGAACTGTGATATGACTTCATCCTTGAGTTCCTGCTTCGGGGGTTACTGTTGGGGCAGTATGCAAATAACAATATTCCATTCCATTCAGTGTGGTTGCTATTGGCTCAAAGCACATCCTGAAACCTTAACCAATCCTGGGAGCTCTGATGAGTGAGTAAAGACGGCATTAAATGAGACTAGGTCAAGAAGTGCAGCGTGAAAGTATATTTGCTTGTGGGTATGCAAGTGTGTTTATGTGTGTATAGAGTAAGGTGTATACTACATAAGTGTGCACGAGCTGGTGTGCACGCAGTGTGAAAGTGTGTGCTATTTTCCATGTCCTTGAGGTAAATTGGGCTCGTTCTGAGGGGCCTTGAGGACAGCGAGGGAGAAAAACCACACACATTCACACAAGCAATCCAATCAGTTTGTTTATCAAACACAGCACCTAATGGTCATTTGTGAGTGTGTATAAGATGTCCAAATAAATAGCATTCAGTCCAGCGGAGTGACTCTCGAGGTCACGAGCTGGAAGCACAGTTTAAACACAGATTTTGTCTTCACAGCTCGAGACCACCCACTTTTATTAAACACACACACAAGTTAGAAGTTACTCACTGGCATCCTCCTCATCACACCATTGCTCTGAAGGTGACATTTGCCTGACATTTCACCCTTATGCTAAGCAGCCTGCCTCTGGCTGAGTTTTTCCATCAGTGCCGGGATATTGAAATATTGATATAGAGCGCTGTCTGCCTTTCCAAACCATCATCCAGATGGTAATGGACTAGGGCTCCCAGCAAAGTCCCTCTGACATCTGACACCCATGTCAACATGTCTCATTCTTATTACTGTGCAGTGGCAAACCACACAGCCCTCCCCACGCCTGCCAAATCTCACACTCAGCGCAGTTTAGAACTCTTAAAAAGCTCGTATTTATCAACACAAACACACACACCTGCATATACACAAACGCACACCCACATCAGCTCACTAGAATACAAAATGGACTGATCGTTATCTAAGCTATTGTGGTGGTATTTAGTCATGCCGCTCAAACCACAGTCAAAACTCATTCAAACGTACTTTGAGTGCACCACATGATGTCTCAATTTTTCCTCTGAGATGAAGGATGCAGATGACAGAGAGCCGATCTGTAGTCACTGCGGCACTTTGACCCTACAAATTCCAATATTCATTCTTGTTTCAGGATAAGTGGTTCAATTTGCTCTCAGATCTGATTTGCGCTCATAAAGAAACCTGTATACTGCCCCGTTAGTTGTCCCTCTGAGGACAATAGGTCTGCTACTTCAATACAATTTCAGGTTCTGCTGTTGCACAAGCTGGTCACCAGGGACCATTTCAATAGCTACTTTTCCAGAGGTAACCGTTTCAATAGGCCTTGCTGAGGTCCTGACACCAGTAAAATAGATCTAAGCCTCTTTCTGCAAAGACCCCTAAGTGCCTTCTTTTGGTTCCTGCTCAAATGCAATGATTGGTTACAGACGCACTGAATGGAAAAAAGATATAGGTAGCACCATAGAAAAATAAATGTCTTTTCTATGCAGGGATGAAGAGCGCCAGTAATTTAGAGTTTTAGAAAACAAACATTGTAGTTAAGGCCATGGTATGATGTGCATATCGTACTGCCAACCCAGCCTTTCTCTATTAGCTGCACCATTGGAGCCAAAACAGCATTAGAGTGGAATCATGTTTTTTTTTAGTTTTTTTTTTTTTAGCTGACTTCATTTGTCAAATGGATAATTATGTCGAAAGTGAAGATGGATATTGAAAAAGGAAAGAATTGTTCAGACGTTCTTGATAGACATCAACAGAACACCGGCAGTTGCCATTGACCAACTGTTTCCATGATATCAGAGTGTGTATTTATGTGTGTACGCGTGTGTAAATGATCGCACGTATGAGTGAATGTTCCACACTTAGCCTCCTAGTCGTTCCACATCAATCTCATTCTAATGAAAGGCGCCTTGCTCTTGTCAAACCATGGCTCCAACTGTTTTTTCTTTTAATTTGATTTGGGGATGGTTAGAATTTTTCTTGGCCCCTGGACTGCGTAGATAAAAAATCCACCTCAGCATAATTCAGCTCTATTGAAGTGATTCATAGATAAAATAACAGAAGCCAGTGTAGTTCAAACGTATGGGAGAAGAGTGGGAGGGGTGTTGCTAGTAACAAAGGTGAGACCACCCTGCTATCAGAGCTGATCAGTTAGGGCTTTACTGAAGCATGCCAACTCCTGATTATCCGATGTATCGCCATGTCCTATTGCCTCAAAAGAATAAACAAAAAAGATGGATTAAAGACCTAGAGCGCAAAGACAGCATCATATTTCGGGATGCTATCTCAGGCAGTGATAGGTCGTCATAGTGGCAGCAGGACCAGGATGGTTGATAGGAGTCAATGATGAAAGAAGATGGAGAGGATAAACAGGTCTTATCAGAGACAGGGCAGTTCATGTGTGGGTGTATCTGTAAGTTCATATGCGTGTATGACCTTTTTCACCCTTCGTCCATCAATAGAAATGTTATCCCTCCTTCTGTTCGGAGGTCCAGCCTGAGGGTCAACCACTTAACCTGGTGTTAACCTTTGAAATTACTGGAGTAAAATATAGACATGTGGAAACAGTGTGTGTGTGTGTGTGTGTGTGTATGTGTGCGGGTGTGTGTGGGGGGGTATGGGTGCATGTTTGTGGGAGGGAAAGAGACAAGCAGACAAAAACCCATGTTGGCAACACTAAAAGGAAAAGTTTTAATTGACCTAGATACTCCCAGATGTGTTGTGCACCTGGACTATCAAAACAGCCAATACTGTAACCCCTTAACCCTCACCTACGTCATACTCCTGGCCTATCAGCAGACAATCTTATCACCAAGGGGAAGACAAGCAGGGCAGCATTGGCCTCCACTCACCACTTCTCTCCTGTAACATTTGGATTTCGTTTGTGTGATAGCTGGAGAGCAACTTAGGGCATTCTCACAGGGCTGGAGAAGCCCAGGCAGTATGGATATTCCAGAGTTGGAGGATACTGACGAGACAGATTTATCAGAAATTCAGTCTTGAGCTGATAACAGGAGCTAGAACCATATTCTACGCACATTCACTTAGGCAAAGCCAGCACTGAGAGGGGGTTTTAAAAATATCCAGTGAGATTGTTTAACCTGTCAGGCCACTTTGAATTGTCTGATTTCAGCTCTGTATTTAGGAGGTGAGTGATGGCTACAGATAATGATAAGATGAGCATGAGAGACTCATCCCAAACGGTTGATTATGAAGGGAAATGTGATCTCCGGAGGTACAAACAAGCATGGACTTTGATACTGACGTTAGGCGGAAAGCGCTGTCGCCTTCTAATGTATTTTTCAGGAAGGGCTTCTAGGGGGACACTCTTGCCTAATACTACCCCCTGCTAGTTCCAAGTAGCAATTAGATCAATAGGTAGTGCATCTTTGATATTGGAAGAGAACATTTAAAGAGAGGGGATGTCTTTGATATGTCAGGTAGATGAGCAACCAGCCTCACAGTCTGTACCTGAGTGTGGGCATCGCTGCCCTCTCATTAACCCATAGACACGCTGTGCGCCTCTCAGTCGCCTCTCTTCACGTTCCGTCTGACAGACAGTTGCGTGCAGGTTTGTGTATTTGAATTAAGAGGTGATTCACTGATCAAAGCACCAAATGAAGGCTTAATAAGAGGGATCTAAGATCATAGAATAATATTTAGAAATAAGGCCTTTGAGTTAGCGACAGGCCTGGAGGGCGGGGCGATTAAACTTACATCTTATTATTAATATTAATGCCACAATGAATCAAAGGGAGGTTTAGCCTGGCGAGGTTTGCTACCTGCTTTGTGAATTAATTTAATCACCTTATTTGAGGGTTCAAAGGGATTAGCTGCAATGTGATACTCAAGATTTGAGAAGTGAGTGAAGAGATGAGAGACAGCGTGATAATATTCATTTCTGAGCAGTGCTTCAGAAAGATCCTTTGTAGGTCGCTCATAAGATTTTATTCCTTCTCCTCCCAACAGTGTACAACTGGATGAAAGCTGAACTTCTTGCCGTAAGCAGATGTGTTTTGGTTTGTAAGAATGTGGAGAGCGCCCAAAACGGGAAAGAAGTAGAAAAACTATCAAAGGCAGTGACTCCAACTTGCAATAGCCTGCAGTAAAATGGAGATGGGGGGGGTATAGAACTGAATTGGAAAGGAGGGAGATAGAGTGAGGGAGGGCAGGCAGGGAGGTAGAGCCCAACATCAAACAATTTATCACTCTACCAGTCACAACATGCCTGGCCCTTGCCTTTCCCTCTGCTACCAACAAGTGCTGTAGACCCACATCAAACGCTCTCTCTCAAGCCGACAGTGTTTGTGTTTAGAGCGTCGGTTTGATTTTCTAAGTGCTATAAGTTGTTGTAATTATAATGTGTTTACCATAACCTGCCATGCTTCATCTTTCCAAACATTCCAGATGGGAGTGGAAGTCAGAAATGTGCTTCTCCTTTCAACCCCAGAGATGGTCAGCAGGCTATAAAAAATGGCTTTGGGGCAGGAACATCCTCCTTGGAAGAGTTACAAAGCAACAGAACGTCTCCATAAAATGTCAGAACATGAGAGCAATACAGGGGAAGGAAGATCAACAGGGTTGTAAAATACAGGGAGGATTATCTCTGGACAAACACTACAGGTGGAGTTGCATCCAAGACCCCCACCCCCTTCTTCCCCAATGCAGGCAAATGTCAACCTCAATGTTCAGCATCACTCTGCTCTGTGTGGTTCTGATTATTACGCCATCAGCAATGCCTGACCTTTACCGTTTTTACAACAGCAAAAGTTCACATCAACAGTTCAATTAATGACAATGAATCAAAGTCTTGAATTCTGTAACTTCAAGGTTTCACAAAACTTTGTTCAGCTTTGTTCTACTCTTCAGACCCAGTTTGACTGTGATTCAAAGTCAACTGAACGGTTATCCAGCAAACCTTTTGCTTTCATCATCATTAGCTCATGCCTCACAGGCTGCAGCTGCAAGAATTAGCAAAGAAAACAGCGCACTGTTCAAACACCCCATGGAGACACACGCACACACACACACACACACACACACACACACACACACACACACACACACGCACGCGCGCACACACACACACACACACACACACACACACACACACAGACACTGCAGGCTTCAGAAGTAAAAGAATCAGGTGAAGGCTGACATACACACATAAGCCCCCATGAATTACTACACACTTACACACACATTCACACGCTTGGGGCAAATCTGCGGGCAGCCTTTGTCAAACCGAGCCGAATTCTGCTGAGTGGTCAGATCAGATATCGGTGAGGTCCACCGAAAAATGTGTTCAAAACGTTTTGGGATTTTGCTACAGCATGTGTTCTTTCATCAGCCCTGTGAGAATGAAACCAATACTTTCTACTTTGTGAAGTGCTGACCAAACTGTGTGTAGCTCAGAAGTCAAGAAATTTGGCACAGTGGCAGAGTCAAATTCTTAGTCTTGTTTGCTTATTTTGAGATCACATATACCCAGGTTCAGACCATATTTATGTTAATTTTATACAGCTTTGTTGGCAACATATTGTTTATTTTGTGAAATTAATTTTTTTGTGAACAAAAAAAAAAATGGAATGTATTAAGAAAAGTAAGTATTTAGAACCATGTCTGTTTTGGCATTTGACTCACTCAGCGTCTCAGCACCTGTGTTTCTAATGATACCCAGCCATATGTATACCTAATGCTATAAACAGGAAAAACATATGATCTTTGCTCTCTTCATTTTCCTCAATCCCATCCTGACGGTCTCCTATAGTGTGTGTTTGTCTTGGCAAGGGCTTGTGTCTACGTGTATACTGCTCCTGCTGAGCTCTCCAGCTGAAACAAAGTCAAGGAGGGCAAGAAAGCAGCGGCTTGGATGCTGAGCACAGAACCTGCTCTCTAAACACTTTGAGGACCATATATTCACTCTCTGAGTGAATATCAGAGAGTATGTTCACTCTCTGAGTGAATATCAGGTTCCCTTTGCCTCCCTCTGTAGACATCCCACGATATACTAGCATATTGCTGCAGGCAGTTTCTTGGTAGGAGAGATCAGAGGCAGGCCAGAGTCATCAATCCCCATCACTGAGGGCTGCACATATCATCGGCTCGGGGAACGACTGTTTCTTGTCATGAGTGAGTTGTGGCAGTGGAGGTTTATTAATTGAACGTGAGTTGAATGATTTTGTACTTACAGTTCTGATAACAGGTGCAATCGGTGGAAGGCTCTGGGCTGGATCTCACTGATGTTGTTCATACTCAGGTCCCTAGAGAGAGGAAACAGAGAGCATCAATATCAAAGTATCAATCAATGTATACCTTATCGTTGTTCCTTTAAGGTGCCCTGGACATATACAGTTACAGATGTTTAAATGTTTTTCACATGGAGATCAATCATAAGGAGTGGGAGTAGGACACACAGAGAGGTTAGAGGGGTAGGTAGAGAGGTTGGAGGACGAAAGGGAGGAGAAGGAGATGTAGATGAGAATTTTCCCCAATGAATCATTGCTGGGCAGCTGTAATTTCCTCCTCGTCCGAGTGACTCTTTCTCTTTTCCAGATGTCTCACTCTACCTACTCTTATATCTGACCCCTCAGTCTCCCTCCATATCTACCTCTCTCTCCTTCTCCATCTCACTCTCTCTCTCTCTCTTCTTTTTTTCTCCCCCAGGTTTCTCAGGAGACCCTCTCCTTCCCTCTTTTGTTCAGAGCTGTAATATAGACACACTCCATTTCTCTCTGTCCCTCTGACACACACTCTGACGTGAGAGGGTGTGTTGTGGGGTGAGTGTTGACGCAGCTGCGTTGCGGTCAAAGAGGGAGAGGTCCAGGATGCTCGGATACATGCATGCATGCACACACACACACACACACACACGCGCGCGTTCAACACACACACATAACCTACGAGGACAACTTATGTGTCAGGCTCTGGTAGAAAACATATATAACCTTGTGGCTCCAGTCATGTAAGGTCATCTCTTTGATAAACACAATGAAAGCAAGGAGGTGTTACGTCACCCCTTCTTTGCTTTCACAGCCCATGGGGTCTTGCATGAGTCTTCAAGAGACTTGTGTGTGTGTATGACACTAACCATTGCTCATAAAGCCAGACCACCGGGCTAGCAAGTGTAAACTGTGCTCTCAGAAGCTCTTCGCATTTGGGAGTTTTGACACACTGGCTGTTTGTTTGTCAAGGCAGCCAAGCTGACGGGGGGCTGGATGGATCTGTCCGCAGGCGTGATCTATATTCAGCTTCAGGGGAGATGTGGAAAAGAACACTGTACAGCAACAAGCTGCTCACAAATTTGGGTTTTTGAGTTGCCAGTCATATTTAGCAGTTGTGACAAATCCAGTTATACCAACAGCTTGTTACCTTGTCAAAGATAATGTTTAACATTAGGCTCTGGGATGTGGTGGGAGGAGGTGTGTTCTCACCATGTGATGAGCTTGCAGTCTCTACCCTGTCCTTTTGCCATGAGATTTTGTAGGTCAGATAATTATGTAGTCTTTTTACAGCCTCTGCTGACATTGACTATTTTTCTTATGAAAGCATAATAACGGCATGTTACTTTCCATGAATGGGAATTTCCTGTTACAGATGCCCCCCTCCTGGGAGGTCTGACTGCAGAGAGAGGGGTTCAAGGTGTTACTCAAGGACACATGCAGTGTGGATGCTTTCAATCAGTGTTGAGGGAAAAATGGTTTCACAGAACAAAGTAGAAAAATAATTTTCCACTGTTGTTACCATTACTGACTTAGACTTTATAGCATGTTTTGATATGCAGGTCCCTGTGTTATTTGTACCTCATGCTCTGCTGGCAGACCATGAGCACAGGAGTGTCATTATACACACTTATGTCAACTGTGGAGAATGGTTCATATTGATAGGTGGTGCTAGTAATATGCTATAAAAAGGTAGCAATGGGCAAATAAAAGAGGAAAATAAGGGGATCACAAGTCAGAGTAAACAATGCTCGTTGTAAAACACTTAATTAGGGCTTTGCAAATGTTTTACGGCGTAAAGGAAATTCATTCAACTTGTTTGTAAGGCTTGTTTTTGAATACTTGAATCTAATCCAATCTATGTTCCAAGAAAAACCCCACAAGTGCACCTTTCAGACTTATAGCGTCATCAGTAATGTATGTTGTGGATTTTCCTTAGTTGATACTGAAAATTTTGCAGTTACAAGTGAATGTCACAGGACTGAACATAACTAAACATGGTAAATCCAGTATATAAAATCTTGTGCTCCTCATCAGCTCCTTTAAACAATATAATACTTTTCTTAAAAGATAATAAATAAAAGTAAAATAATTCAGCAAATTAGCAAACAATATATAATTCATTACTTTTTACACGTTACTACCCCAAACCGTATGTCCTATGTTCCCATGCTATCATAGGACCCTGAGCCTGGCTCTCCACTAAAGCACTGTGGTGATGTCATGTAAATTATATGCTTCATGCCTGTCCCATTTTTTGGCACAATCTGCTCGAGCTCCAGGCAGTAATCTGGGAATGAATACAACAAGTGTATTGCACTACTGCTTGATTAAAGTCAGAGGTAAATATAAGTGATAACAAAGTTGCCATGGAAATGACACAGCAGGCAGTAACGGCGAATAAATTGACATAATCAAGACTGGGTGACATCACTTATGACACAGCGCACGATCATCTCATGGGGCCTCATGAGCAATATACATACACACCGTAATCCGATTTATTGTGTGTGTACTAATATTCCACTGAGAAAAATATTTATTGGAACATTCAAGAGAGATCATTAAAGCATTGCAACATGCACATTCAGACACACACACACACACACACACACACATCGCCCAGCTTCTGGGGATGCGCCCATGGACAACTCTCCATTATCTGGTCCTGATTAAAGAAGCCATAAACAAACGTTGTGTGAAGTCCATAACAGCGGCCTCACTCAGACAGAATAAACATGCTGCAAAGGAGAGAGAAAATGTTTAAAAATAAAGACACACAGTGGTGAGTCATGGGGAAAGGTTGAATGCAGCTCAGCTCGGCTGTGCTCTCCAACAAGCTCATTGGGAAGCCGGAGAGAGAGAGAGACATTTCTGCAGCGCAGGCCAAGGCCTCCGCTGACAACTTGACGTATCGTTGGAAGGCGCTGCGCTATGGCTTGTTTTTAAAATCAAATAACAGCTGTGGCTTTTTTAAACCATGATAATTATGATTGATGACTACCACATGTGCATTGTGTCGGCTGGCGCTGTGACGTGCAGATATTTTCAACGCAAATAAACGGCCACAAAAGAAATGAGAAAGAGAGCGGTTAAAGATTTTGCAGGCTCCGCAGCGTAGGGGAGTTTCACAATTAGAACTGGGGGTTCTGTGTCCCCATTTTATGGGCATCTCTAATGTCTGAGTGTGTGTGTGTGTCTCCTGTGTGAGAGAGTGCAAGTATGTGTGTCAGTATCTGTGTCTGTGTGTGCAGTGCAATATTTTTTCCATTTATAGGTGGCTGCGGTGTGCGTGGTAAGATGTCTGTCGCTCATTTTCACACCCCTATTGTTTCCCAGTGAGCCTGCAGATGTGGTGGGTACAATCCCTGGTTGGGCTTTCACCACATCATACATGGACACTGTCGGGGCATGGAAAAGGATTGCTCTGTGGGTCTGTGTGTGTGTGTATGAGGGAGAGCAGTGAACTACATGTGGTTTCTTTTCTTCATTTTTCATGCAAGTATTCAGTAGGGAACTGTCCTGCCCTATCTTGGCCATCACGGCGTCAAGAAAAGGAGCCTGATATTGCTCAGGGAACAACACATCTCTCAACCGACCAAGGCGCACAGGCCATCTGGTCCCCTTAGATCTCTGTCTGTTGCTGAATGACGAACTAAAGACTCCTGAGCAGCATTAGGAGCAAAGGATGCAGACATGGAGACCCATGCTCATCCCTCAACAAACACACTCACAAATGTGCCTCTTGACTGCCCCCCCCCTGCTCCAAATCAACAGTATGACTGACAAAGCTGTCAATGATCTCTTCCTGTTTTCCCCAGGGAGGAATTAGATTTTCATGTGCGCTCATTTAATTCGTGAGTTTTAAGCACAGTAGCTTGTGTGAAATTGAGGAAAATAAGGCAGCAATTGGAGGAGGAAAAAAAAGAAATGGACATTTTTCCATTTCCATTCCCTCCACTGTTCCATGTTTTTCAGATACACAATATGCTCTGATAGATCGTTCAGTCTTTCCTCTCTTAAGTGTGTGCATGCTTATGTGCCTGTGAATGTAAGAGAGGAGGCTTTGGCATGGGAACAAAGGTAAAGCACTAGATATCTGACTGCTTTATGCTGTGATTAATAGAGTAACCATGGCAAGAAACTTGTCTTAAGGGGGAAACAGAAGCATGAAGAGGCAGAGGTACATTTCCATTCATCAGCCTTGGCCCTTTCTCCCCCTCTCTCTCTTATGCCACTCGATCGCTCGCACTCACCCTTTCTGTCCCCATCTCCGTTTCAAATTTCAACCGGAGCATGAGGTTACACAGTTACAATAATGTGATTTATCATATTTCCTCTTCGCCGTCAACAGAACTACTGAAGTATGTTATCGGTTGTGTGATCAAAGGCAGTGTGTGCGTGGGTGTGAATGTGCCCCTAGCTCCATTGTAGCCAATTTCAAACTGGAAGCATTTCTGACAAGAGCTGGTGACTTAGCGCAGCAAAACAACTGGCCACATCATATGAAAAACAGCCCTGTTTATGTTCGGAGACGTACACACACACACACACACACACACACACACACACACACCCACCCACCCACGCTACATCCACGGGCACTCATACACACTCCAGGCTCCGGGTGGCTTTTGTGGGGTGGATGATGGACCACCCTGGTGAGTGAATATACCCTCAGACTGGGACAGATGTGATCAGCAGGCAGGTGTCTGTTTCTAGCATCAATGCTGAAATGTGTCAGTCAGACAAAGCTGAGCAGGAACACAGCCTGAGGAGAGATGACTTGATACTGTTAGAGTAAAAAAAAAAAAAACATAGTATGGAAAAGTTAAGTACATGCAGGTACTGTACATAACAATGCAGACAAAACCGTGTAAACAAACAGGCTTACACTGTTGCCCTTGAGAGGGATGTTTTTCATAACTCTCTCTCTCTCTCGCTCGTTCTCTCTCTCTCTCTCTCTCACACACACACACACACACACACACACACAAATCACTTCACATGAGCCATACCCTGAGGTCTTCCTTCTCACTTCCTCCTCTGCTCTGTCTCTCTTTCTTCTTCCCTCCCTGCCAATCCCTTTCTCCCTCACTCAGGTGGAGAGTCTTACCAAACAAACAGCCAATAATGGCGGTAAGCTCGACGCCTTTGAAGACGGCTTATCTGTGAGGAACATTAGAGTAATAGATCTTTAGTGGAAATCAACAACCGGAGCCTTGCCCAGAGGGCAGGAGTTCTGCACTAGCGGTGCTTGAGCCACACCTTGGCTGTCTTTTACAGTAACTATGACAGTAATGTCTTCAGTCGGATTCAGCCAGTCTGAGCCTCTCCGCTTAGTTCTTTGAAACAGTTAAGGCCACGATGAAAGAGGATCTTTTATGCCACACAATGCAACTGGTAGTCAATGCTCGGGCGCCGCCTAAAAGAGGGCCTAAATGGTTGTGCGCATTTGTGTGTGTGTGTGTGTGTGAAAGAGAGAGAGCAAATGTGTGTGTGCTGTGAGTGAGGGTGAGGTCTAAGTGTGTTTGCTTTTTTTCTATCTGAATAGACTGACTGCTTTGGCATTCAGTTTCTCTCTCAGTCACACATGAGCTTGCACAAACACACACACACGCACACACACACACACACACACAAAGAGTCAGGAAGGAGGGTACAATGCTGTCATGCCCTCCTCCTTCCTCTAAAGATGTGTGTTTTTTTTTTCTCCCTCTCTCCCAGACTTCCTGGGAGGGGTACACTGCCCTTTGTGTCCGAAGGCACTCTCTCTTTATCTTTCCCTCTCTTTTTCTCTCTCTCTCTCTCATTCACGGGGCACAAAGAGCGAGGGAGAGGGTGAGGAGAAGTCTTTCACCTGGACAAGGAGGGCCACGGAGAGATCTCGGCCACAAAAGAGCAGAAAAACAGAGGAGGGGGGGGGGACAAGATAACAAGGCAGAAAAGGAAGATACGTCTATGTTTTTTGTGTTCCCATGTTTTGTGCCCTTTTCCGCTTGCTGCGGTTTAGCGGAGAATGACAGGCGGATGTCTGGGTGGAGAGAGCGGCTGTTTAGTCTGAGGCCATGTCATGGGAAACATATTCATGCCCTCTGGGACTTATTCATACCCTGGTATACCGCACACACACATACACACGTGCATGTACACGCTCTGTGTCCGTTCCTTGTCCTCCCACACACACCCTGTCATGAGCGAGAGGGGAGGGGGGTGAAAGGTCAAGCACTTCAGTAATGGAACAGGAAGTGTTGGAACAGTCGGCGCTACACAACCTACAACTAACTCCAACATGTGGACAGGACTGACAGGCAGCTGTTGTGGGTAGGACATAGCTCTGGAAGGCAGAAAGGCATTCATAGCCCTGCCCATAGTCCACTAATCTGTTGTTTGGCATGTATATTTTGTCTGGCTTTCATATATGTTTGTTACATGACCAGTGCCAGAGAACTTTTTTTTTTTCTTTCTAAATCGAAGCTAAAAATTCATGCCACATTAAAGAAATGTTTCAAGAACACGGGACAAACAGATGCCACTGATGTGTGGAAGAGGGTTACAAATTTCACCACTTTTCCGCACATCCTGAAAAGGTATCTCTTACAGAGCGTTTTTTTTTTTTTTGCTGCACACTGATTCGAGGCAGATTCTCAGCAGTGGATACAACAGTAAATGAAACCCGATGAGTATTAGTGTCAGGCTCTATTATGACTTCATTTGGTTGAATGGCAGAAACAGGAGGACACTGGATCTAGTTAGAAGACTGCTCAAATCCACTCCTGGCTCACTCCTCCTTAACTGCTGCACTCACAGATCTATGATCAGCTCATCTGCTCCATATATTCAACTGTACCCACGGATAACATCTAGAACTGAACTTAGATCAGCGCTCGATGAAATCTTACCCCATACCAATGAGGACATGTGGCTGCTGTTGGTTTAAAGAGATTTAGTTTGGCCCCTTGCCATGCATGTAAAAAGTCCAGATTTCCTCTTTTGCTCCTTCTCAGACATGTAATAGAGACATGAGTAAGTCTGGCTGCAGTTGCTGAGGCTCTGCAGTGGACGAATTCTCTCCAGCCTCCCTTCACAGCAGATGGAAAATACACCTGTGAAGCCCAGTTGTAGCGAGAAGTAATACCATTGCCTTCTGCCATCAGAGTGACCTGACTGCTGTTTCTGTATTCAGGTCAGTTAAACTAACCCTCCAAAATTAAGGCTTCTGAAAATGGTTTTATCGTTCTTTCTCTCCCTTCTTTATCCATCTCTTCACCTTCTGTTTTCTACATCCCATCTCCCATTTCCTGGACATTCCTGTGCCGTTACCCACATTTGGCCAATGCTATATATGTGAGTGTGTGTGTGCCCTGAGGTGTGTGCACATGTGTGTGACATTTAAATGTGTCTGCGATTGCTTCTTTGTTCCCTTTAGCTAACTCCCGTCCCAGTGGCCCATTCTCCCGACCTAATCCCTGCTAGCGTTGCTGTATCAGCACTGCTCTGTGGGATGCTTTGATGCTGCACAGGGAGATTGGATAGGGCATTAACCATCATTAAGTCAGTATGCGCATGTGATTGTGAGTGTGTGTTCAAGCATGGATGTGTGTATGTACATCCATGCTTGTGGAACGTGTTTCCTTGTGTGTAATGTGTACATGAGGGTCTTGTGGGTACAGAGAGTGTGTGTGTGTGTGTGTGTGTGTGTGTACACTGTTGGAAAGGGCATTAAGTATCATTAGCTCTTGCCAGTCATCACCTGCACACTGCCAGCCCCACATGAGCCACTTTAGTCAGCAGGCCTGGCCAGCGATCACACAGATAGGTAGACAGAGACAGACAGAGCCATGCTGAGGTACAGAGGGGACTTAGAGAGCTATGTCTTACACACTTTGCATTCAGCACTCATGTACACACAACCCTTCATATAGCTCATTATTTTAGTTTCTATGAGTTTATTGTTATCATTTGAATTGTAAAATTGAAAACCAGATATTAAAGATAAGAATTACCATTTCTTTTTGACCTAATCCTAACCTTTTTAATCTAATAAACTCAGTTTTGTTTGTTTTCTTTTCATTTTTTTCTTGTTTGTTCTCTTTTCAAACTAGCCTCTGCTTTACAGAGGTGGGAAAGAAAGAAAATTATATAAAAAAGACAAATATCTAGAGATATCTTTATGATAACAAGTCAGTTTTAAGATGATTCCTTTTTCAAATTTGGGAGCCTCATAAAATTTGATTAGCAACCACTGCAAAATCCTAAATTTGGTTGAAACCAAACTCCTTGTTTTAAGAAAGTATTATATTCTTCTGGTGAAGATTGAGAGAAACAAGAAACAACTAGTGTAGGACACGAGTTATCCGACCATATGTACATACTGATAAAAAATAACAGCTCGCATGGGTCCTGGGTGCACATGTGTATAGATTTACACATATGCGTGTATACGCACTTGGACATTTAGGGAAATTTGTCGCGGCCTGGCCTGGGACAGTACAATGCCTTCTCTGTGGTGGAAAAGATAGGGCTAGTGCACTTGCACAGATTCATGCACTCACGCACACACGCACAAACATTCCCATGGATTCCCAGGGTTGGAAAGGGGCTGAATAGGAATCTGGGCCATGCAGGCATTCTGAATCCTCTCAGTCAGAAGCAGCCCTTCACCCTTCAACCACACGTCACAGAAAGCACATTCCTGGCCCCTGTGTCACACTTGCGTCACGCTGGTATCACACGAAACATACAGATTCACATATTCAGTCATTGAGCATGGGTAACCACTGTTGTGTTTAGTCCTCACAGGCTTGTGACATGCAGCCCCAAGACACCCTTCACTTTACTTCGCCGATCCTCCTCCACCCTGGTTCCCCTCAAGATCTTGTGTCGTGATTGCTTTCTGCTGTTTTCTAAAGGACAGGATATGGAGCGGTAGAGTAACACTATGGCCTCTCTGTCTTCTCTGCCTGCCGCTCCTGAGGGAATTGTCATTGTTTCCATTGTTGTCCTCTACCTGCCTACCTGCCGTCTGTCCCTGAGCGACATTTAAAAGCCTCCCAGGTTGCTCTCAGGAAACCACAAACCACTGCACCATCCAACGCTAACTGCCTCTCCCTTCTCTCCAACACCCTTCTGGCATAAATATCACTTTTGTTGCAGGCGGAAGTGGCTTTTTCTGCTGGTGGTCACCGCAGGGCCTCCAGGGAATCTAGGAGAGAGCTGAGGAATTGACACTTTGAGGCAAACACCTCCAGTTTGTGGGAGGGAAGGAACAATGAATGACTGAACAAACAAATCGAGAAAGGAAAAAAATTGTGCGTCTTTGTCCAACTTTTTAAGCAGAACAGAATAACTATGATTACATATGTCACTGTTTTCTTCCTCTGTATAATCTGAGGTGCGTAACTCTCTTCTCCAACTCTGATCACAGCTGACAGTTAGTTGGCTTGTAGCCGAAGCACCACCTCCCCCCACTGACACACACACACACACACACACATACATACATACACACACACCTTGAAAACATTTACACCAATTGGCTTGGGTACACACCCTTCATTTTTCTCAGCCCGCTGCCCTGAGCTATATGCATTCATTCTGAGTTTCTAAGAGGCACAGTCCACATCAGAGACTGTACATTTGCAATTGGTGTTACATGACCAGCGTTAACACCTGCTCTGAAAACACGCGCCCGTGTACACACACACACACACACACACACACACACACACACACACACACACACACACACATACACATACACATACACTCAAGCACTTAATTTATGGATTCTTCTTCTAATTGAAGCAGGCCAGAGGAAACAGGTGAGGAAAGGAGAATGGGTGGTGGGGGGGTAGATAGAGAGAGGGAGGGAGGGAGGGGAGTGTAGTTGAGGCAGAGGGCTACCATAGACGACTGGAGCCAGGACATTGATGCTGGAGCTGATAGCTGCTGTATAGAGGACCCTCCACTGACAGTTCACACACACACAAACACACACAAACACATGCACACACACACAGTCCTCTTTTCTCTACAATTCTCTTATTTTTGTTCATTCTTTCCCCCCCCAAATTCTCCTTCCCCTCCATCCCTCACAATTTCTCTCTCTTTTTGTGTGTGTTCTCTCTCTCTCAGACATGATGTTTACAGTGTGACCCCCGGTCGCTCATGATAGGAATCATTCCATCAACATAATGGCTAAATGACACGCACACGACTGTTACAGTCATGGCCACCACAGAGAGGCAGGATGTTGTCTCCTGCATGTGTATGTACAGTATGTGTTTGTTTTTTGCATGCTTGTATGAGTGTGTGGACTCCTGCTTAACTTCAACCGAGTCAATACACATTTTTCTACCAGCAATTTCCAATCCTCACCTTTCTCCTTCTCAGTTTTTTACCCCTTTTCTTCATCTTCCCTTCTTCTATTTTTCTTGCTTCACCTCCACTGGCTAGAAAAAAAAAACCCTCAGCAGTCTGGGTGGTCTTCACACACACACACACACACACACACACGCGCACGCACACTCACACACTCCTTGGTTTTCCTCTGTCTGGTAATGCGCTAGCTGCGGTTTCCTGGCCTCGGCCAAAACACCGTTAGAAGTTCACCGCGCTCACCGCTACCACAAAGCATCACCTAATCGCTGCTCAACCCCAGCCCCTGACTCACATACAAAATGCACACACACTCTTTTCCTCTTACACACCCATGTGCACACAGTGAAGACCGCTGAGGGAAGTGTGGGACGTGTAAACATAAGCACCTGACAACCCTCCAAACTGAAAGTCTATGGCAGCTTGATCTTGAACATACTCATTATTTTCAACATGATTCAATATTTCATTTAAATAGGTATAAGTCTATCAGGGGGACAGTTGTCTAATTCATTTACTCCCAGCTAACATTTGTGACAGACAGCCTACTTATTGTGTCACTGTGAGGCCAATTCTTTATGATGAGTTACTTTGCTTGCAGCTACACATAAAACAGCACCAATCCCTGATGTACATACAGTACGCAGTGTTCTCAAACTCAACACACATTAACACACATGCACGCACACCCACGCAGACACACACCCTTGGGCAGTGTCTTTCCTCTCTAATCTGATATCAAAGAGAGAGGCTTTCAAAGCATCTCACATGACAGCTCATTTCATGCGTTGCCCACGGAAACGATTATTGTCATAAATCTCTACCCACTTTGCTCCGAGTTCCTGGAAGCATCTTTGCCTCCGAATGGTTAAATTCCTTTGCAGAGTCATCCTGCATTCACCTCAGTGTTATGATTGTTTGTGTACAAATGTTTCTACCTATATGGAGTGGAAACGTCCAAGTGTGCAAATAAACACTAGAAAATGGAGTGAATCATGCATTGCCTGGATTGCCCCTTCGGTCGCTACAGCACGTACAGTCGCGCTCACTTTGAAGAACTCTCCGATGACACGGGTGAATGATGTCATATACTTTCACAGCATTGTGTGGATGTGGTTTGTAATGTGGACCGTTCCCAAGCAAATCCCTGTGACCTCGGCAGCCTACAGTATGTGCTGGGAGGCTAATCCAGCCTCCACAGCACAGCGGGGCGTGCTGGACAGTTTGACAGATCCTGGTGGGGATTGGACCGGCTCTCCGCTGTTGTAACCTTTTATACTCCAGGACGAAATGAGAGACTGTGGCCTGCTGTGCTGGGCTCTGGGTTATGTATGCATGTGGGCAGGGTTAGGGAGGGGATGTTGTTTTGTTTGTGTTTGATGATTTTTATCAGCGAGGCAAAGGAGAAATCTGTGATTCTTGTGTGTGGTATCTTAATTTGTTGCGGCATCTCTCCTTGTGTCTCACATTCCCTTCTTTTCTCATCTGCAGAAATGTGTGTTTCTATGCATGTGTGGGCGTGTGCGGTTGGTCGCTGAGTTTATTTATCTTATTCTAAATCAGCCCTCAAACTCACTAATTGGTCCAGTTCCACCGTTAGGTAACAAGGGGAAATGAACAATTACTCTTGTGTTTGTAGGGAATGATGTGTGTTTGTGTGTATATTTGTGTGTGTGTGTGTGTGTGTGTGTGTGTGTGTGTGTGTGTGTGTGAGCATGAATGCATGCACATGGTTGTAGTGGATTACTTGAGAGCAGTGTAGATTTAGTCTCAGGTCAGCACTGTTTTTATTTTAAAGGAGGACAGAGAGGCTCAACACTCTCCCTCCCAGATTCATCCCCGCTTGTGTGTGTGTGAGTGTGTGTGTGTGTGTGTGTGTGTGTGTTGGCTTAGTTGTATGGCATGCCCTGTTGTTGGACCAAGTGCCTGATGTTCTCATAGGTAGAGTGGTTAGAGTTAGTGACCATATTTCACCACCATAAACTCTGCATGTGTTTTAACTTTCAAATGAACATTGTGAAATCTGCTGAAGAGTCAGGCATCATTCAAATAGAGCTGTCTTTTATGTGTCTCCTTAAAACTCGTTTGCTACATAAACTGTTGATCTTTCCTCACTCCCTCCGAATTCTGTCCCTCCACTCTTGTAATACTTGTAGAGCCCCTAGTGAGCAACTGCTCTATCACACCCTGTTTCCTGGATTCAACTTCTATCACTTCAATATCAGTTATCACAAAGTGTCTCTAATCTGTCCTCAGAGGCTTAGGCAGTGAAGCAATTTAAAAGATCTGGCTGTAAGCCACAGCAGGGTGGTGTAAGGAACTGCCCAGATCTCCTGTCTTTTGCATAATATACGTCAAAAACTTCTCTCACTGCCCTTAAAAATCCCTGGGATTAATTCCTGCAAATCCCTATAGTAAAATACTATTGATAAATAATATTAATGATCATGTTTTTATGGTATTTACACTATGTTTATTAATGTCTTGTGCTCTTAAACACAACTCATAAGTCAGATTTAAAAATGATGTCCATTTCGCTTCAGTCTTTCTAAATGAAGCCCTGAAATGAAGTTATCTAACAAAAGAAAAACAGACAATTAAATTCATTTTCTGAGTCAAATGCCAACAATTCTTCTCTGTTTAACGCTTGAGTTTTGGTACCATAGAACAGCAAGATACATACTTGTGGAATAAAACTGATAATTAACCCTTAAACACATCTGTGTTTAAACATGCAAACACATGCATACAAACACATATGTGTGTGTGTGTGTGTGTGTGTGTGTGTGTGTGTGTGTGTGTGTGTGTGTGTGTATATATATATATATATATATATGTACACACATGCATACATGTACACAAAGGCGCACACAAACACACACACTCTCTCTCATGCTGGGTCTCCAGTTGGCGCTCAGAAACCTGACACTGAAAGAAGTGGTCCAGTAATTTTGCTATAGTGGTCAGCACACACACATGTTCCCACTTGGCCCTGTCCGTTTTTATCTACATGCGAGCTCTGCCACTGTTTCCTGGTCACACATCCAACTGTCTGTTGCCTACTGCTCCCACATACAATTCAGCAACATGAATAAGAGTTTTTTCACTTACAACTGAATATCCAGAACTATTGGGACTCATGATTGTTTTTTATTTTTCATATGAAACTAACTGGCACCATGGTTGAATAAGAGGAGGTTTGGGGATCAAGGATGACATAGAATGTCCATACACAAGACAATAATGACTGGGGTCAAAGACACAGGCCTGGAGGTGGAAAGGTGAAGATGAAACAGGACAAGATAACACACCCCGGAAGTCCCTAACTGTTGTAACAGAATCACGTGTTACTCACAGGTAAGTGGTGAGAGGGCTGAGGTTGGCTGGCACAGATGATAGTCCCAACTCTGAGCAGTCCACCATGACGAATATCCCATCTTCTTCACACTGGCATGGAGACGGGCACAGCGACACCGCTGGCCCCTGCCTGTCTTCCTGGATCCGTCCATACCCCCACACTCCAGGGGCGGACCCCCAAACTCCTCCAGCCATGCAGAGAAGCACAAGCAGAGACAACATGTCTGACTGTCCACCTGTCTGCATCTACACCTGTGGGGTTTCCTGTCCTGTCACGCTCTCTCTCTCTTTTGTCCTCTTGGTTGAGAGCCAGCTGTGATAATTGAGGAAGTTCCAATGTTTCTTCTCTTTACTGAATCCTCCTCTGAATGCTGAGCAGGTTGTCTACACTGTAAATCTGTCCCTGTCACAAGTTCTGCCCCTTCATCTCTCTGCTCTGTCTCCCAGTCACCACTTCATTCCCAGGGGTTCACTTGAATATAACTTCTTTCCCCTCTTTCCTGTCTTCCCTCTCACTCTGCCCTCTTCTCTCTCACTGTCTCTCTCCCCCAAACACAGTCACTCTTTCCCCCTCTCTGTCTCTCTCTCTCACTCTTCTTGTATATATCTCTTCCTCTCTCTGTCTCTCTCTCCTTACCTATTGTAGAAGGACCGCATGAGTTGTGAATGAGCCACCCTCATTGGCCCACAATTTAGGGATGGGCTGGAGCATCTCCGGAAAGTAGGAGGAGCCCGCGATTCTCAAACTCTTCCCTCTCTTTCTCCCTCTCTTCCTTTCCCCTGTTTTACTTTGCCCAGAAGCTCTCCTCTGTGAGGAGAAGGAATGAGTGTTTAGTTTGAGGAAGGGAAAGGGGGAAGAAGGGTGGAGGGGGTGGCAATGCAGTACAGTGGTGTGAGACAAGATTTCTCCTTGTGGGACCTTATGAATGGAACTCAGAGAAAATGAGACAGTGTTTACAGTTGAAAGAGAGAGGAGGGAGAAAAAGGCAAGCTCTGGAGGATAAGAATGAAGGCAGCAGTGTGTGTTTGGCTGTGTGAGAGAGATGCAGAGGGTCAGAGTGTGTGACTGGGAGTGACTGTTTTTAGGAAATTGGAATTCTGACACTTCGGCACCCCTCAGTCCCCAGAAAGAGCAGAATCCAGTGTCTCGTAAGTCACACCTTCTCAGGTTTCTGCCGCTGGAATGTCGCGATTGCACACACGCAGAAACACACACACATGCATGAACACCCATAGAAAATAACAGATTATGAGTGACCGGCGCAAAGGAGTTCATGTATCCATTTCACATACACACACTCCAGTCTATAGAGAGAAGAGTGTGGATTTGTGAAGCAGTGTCAGCTGCCTTGGGCTAAAGCCTATCTGTATTTCACAGTGCTCACTCAGAGTTTCTCCACAGAATCCTGAAAATAATTTCATCCAACAGCCCTTTCTCTTATTGCAGCACATACAGTAGAGTTAATATTAAAAAAAATAAAACTGGGCTTTCCCTGATTCAGTAAGCAGCAGGGCAAGAATGATGTTACATGATGCATACAACTCTGCTTCATATGTTACACAACTAAGCTTTACATGCTGGGCACCTGTAAGTACAGGATGTTGCACAAGAGCCTTATGATGCATTCTATGATTGTAACAAATCAAAGAAAAACTGGCTTGCCATTGAGATCAGGCCTTTCTCCCAGCAGCAAGTACTAACTGGTAAAAAGCTGCAACAGGGAGGGAGGATGAATTTCTTCAGTGAAAGAAACCATTACAATAAAACACTACTGGCTGATGAACGCAATAAATTTCAGAAATTTAGCGGAAATCCTAGATGGGGTTAGCATTTAATCGCACCTCATAATTCCAGTTTTGGTGACTTTCATGTTTTACGAGTGGGATTACATGGTCTTCAATGAGTTGATCAAATGTGACAATAACTTGGGCTCAAAATCTTTTCAAACCCCACTGGATCAACTCAAAAATGCATGGTAGTCAATGTGGACAACAAAGCTGTTTTCTTAGTTCCTGGAAATCTCAGACTTGAGGAACCGTAGATTTCATTTTACAGCAGCCGTATGTTATATGCACGCAAATGCGCACATGCAAAGCCAAGAACAAAGGTGCGACATATTAATTTATGACATAAATTACACTGTGAAAAAATGCATGGCTGCAGAGATACTGGACCTATAAAAAATGCGCACCATGCTATAACAGAAAAAAGTCTTTGCACGCACTTTGAGTTTGTCTACCCTTCCAGCCTTTCTGTCTGTTACTCCGTCTCTCTTTTCTCTGTCTTTCTTTCTCCACCATTCTCTGTAGGCTGAATAGTTTCTCATTAATTAATTAACATTCCTATGCCACTGTGTTTTCTGAGGGGCCTTTGTTATGGTCCCACAAAAACTCTTTCAGAGCTGGTCTTCACACAGTCTCTCTCTCTCTGTCTGTCTTTCTCTCACTCTCTCACTCTCTCACTCTCTCTCTCTCTCTCTCTCTCTCTCTCTCTCTCTCTCTCCTCCCTCTTTGTAGTGGTATGTCTGTTGTTGCTTCCTCTGTCTATTGTTAGTTTGAAAACCATAAAAGTGATGTTTTATGGTATTTTTTCTCTCTCTCTACTCACTGCTTCAGTTGCACATTAGGAGTTTTACAGACTGCTCACAGTAGCACCTTTGCGTGATCTTACAGTACACCCACGTACAGCACACACTGATTCCCATGGGCACACGTGCACATATACAAAAACATGCTCACATACTCTTCATACACCTGCAAACTCTTCCACTCCCCGGGCTCTCGCACCTCTCCCCTTCTTGCGTACAGAGCTCTGTCATCTTTTTAAATACTATTTAATTGTCTGGCCCTGAGGGAGCCCTAAAACACGCTTACTGTAAAAACCTGCATGTCCGGTCTCCTGCCTGTCTCTTTCTGTGTGTCTTCCCTTCTCTTCTTCTTCTCATTTGTTGTCCTTCTTCCCTTCAATCACAAACACACGCTCACAACCATGCATGGCACTCCTAACCAATAGAGCAGTAGGCTATGTATTTGTTTTCATTGCACCTGTTCTGACACAGTTGTGATAGATGTGTGCGGGGTCAAATGTAAGCCACGGTAATCCAGTCCTCTTGAGAGAAAAAGGGTGAGAATGCAATAGTTGATAAAGTGGTTGGTTAAAGACATGCGTATACTAAGGTGCATGGCTTCATGATAGTTGAGGGGGAAGTTTTATGCTTTTCTACTTTTATAGATAAGAATAAATCAATTTATGTCTCTAGTCGGATTATTTGGGGACTAAGAAGCAGCTAAGTTTTTGTATGTGCTTGTGAGAACTTTTGTCAAAATGTGTTAATGCTAGACTATTTGGAGTCTGGAAAACCCTAACCTAACCCTTCTTTGCTGAATTTGATATGTGGTAGTTAATACTAGTTTAATCCATCAGCTGTAATTATATGATGCTGCATGATATTATGTTGATGTTGCGGTTTTGTCTGGTGATGCTCACCTGTTGCATGTTTTATGTTAACATGTCCTGCAGCTCCGTATTTGATGAGAATATGTTATGTCATTTATAGGGCATGCCTACTAACAGTCAACCAAATGTAAGTTGATGAGAGGAGTCTTGGCCGACCCAGTTTTCATCGGTCAGTTTGTTGCAGGAAAAAGAAAAGTCAAACTCCACAGGAAGTGGGGACACTCATACAGTCAGGGACAGACATCATACACATGGCTGGTCCCTGCAGTTATTACAGTGTGACCAAGCATCTTGGGTTCACTTAACTGGGCATATTTAATAATAAAATAATCAACAGGACACAGAGATGAACAGGCAGCATTTTTTATTTTCACAAGTGGGAAATATCAAAACACGTAGCAAATACAAGACAGTGTGTTCCATTAATTAGATATGTCGGGCAGGAAATCCAAAGTTTGGGTACATTTTGCGTGGGTAAGGGATGACCGCAAGAGGGTGACATGTAAACTCATTAATTAACATGGATTATCATTTGAAACCCGAAAGTAGCCTGATGTTAGCCACTTAGCATGGCCACTCACTCTAAAATTCTCCTTGCTGGTTGCTCCAACACATTCAGAATCATCACTGCTTTTGCCAGTGTTCAAACAGGCAGTTTGCTTGAATTTTGTATCATAGGCTTGTTATTACAGTTTTGTGTTTCTCTGTGTTGACAATGTCACTTATAACATTCTTTCTCAACCCTGGACCTCAAACCATTTTCTGATTCTCCCCAAAAATATAGATTTAAATGATTCAATTAATATCATAAATGTGTTATGACTAGTCAACTAATGGCTTGAACTAATGACTACTAGTCCACTGGGAAAATCTTTGGCCAGGGGCAGCCCTAGTCATTCAGTTAGCTGTCAGCACATACTGGTGGCTTGGAGTCACATCATTTTCAGTAAAATTGCTTCAGCTTCATTAAGGGCAACACACAGAGCAACATCATGACAACTTGTCACAATATGTCACTGTCCTATTTCCCAGCATGCACGCACATCAGTTCTTCAGAGAAGCAGAAACTTTATCACATTCACTTCCCTGACTGGCACATCCCAGCTGCTGGAGCTTGCTACTGCTCCTAGCTCTGTGACGCATCTGGCATGTGATAAATGCATCAAAAGACATGTGGCAAATGACCCGAGCCTCCTTTATGTGGTGTATGTTGCACTCTAGTGATAATCAAGCTCTGTGTGTATGTACAATTCATTCACACAACCCATATAGTGGGTGAAATCATGTTCTGCTCAGAGCTCCAAAAAGGCTTGAGCCAGCCCTGCGCTGAATGAATGGCTCACAGTTGTTTGCAAGTGTGCAGACATTTGCACATGGCACTGGAAAAATATGCATGCACTCATATTCTTTCTGTCTCTCTCCTTTTTTGGCATACTCACTCTCTCACTCACACACGCTATCAAACAGTCTGCATCAGATCAAAGCCTGTGCTCTCTCCCCTCTCCTCCCCCATCCTCCCCCTCTCCGCTGTGCTCTCTGGGCTGTAAACACTATCCAAGCAACGGCAGCCTTGAAGACACAAAGACAAGTAGCTACCTGACACCTGACACTAACTTGAGAGCACTCACCGTGGTGTACCTGGGAATAAAACACACACACACACACACGGCTACCTGAGCTCCTTGCAGGAAGAAGAGTCCGTTTGGGGAAAGAACAGAGAAAGTAGCCGTGCAATCAACCCCCCCAACACACACACACACACACTCCATCCCACCTCACCTCCTTGCCCATATCCCCTAACCCACCAACACCTCCACACATCAACATAAGTGTGTGTATATTTTTGCACACCTGCACGCACATGTCAACAGACGCATGTGCTCACAAATCTGCCTGTGTCTGTATTTCTGCATGTCTGAGCTGTACAGGCAATTGAAGGTATACTCAGCGGAAGCAAGTGAGACGCAGTGGGTCACCAGTGGCGGCAACCTTGGTGTGTGCTCTGGCTTTTCATGTGAAACCACCTGAAAGCCAACAAAAGGTCCCTCTCCTTCACTCCATCCCTCCCCCCGTCCCTCTCTTCCTCTCTGCATCTCACAGTACAAAGGAAAGGAATGAATGAAAGAAAGAGCAGCAGGGGGGGGGGGGGGGGGGGGGTGAGGGAATGAGGATGCAAGGGTGGGGCACGGGGGGGGTTGTAGAGGAGGGGGTGCTGGCGAGTGGGCAAAACAGGGGTGGCTGAGGTCTTTATATATCTGTGTGTTTGTATGGGACGATAGTAAGCCTCAAGGGATGTGGTTAGTCATGGAGTTCAGCAAAGCACTCCATTACCGGCTGGAGAGATAGAGCTCCTCACCTCCACTGGAGGGTCCGAGGTTAGTGTCACATATTAGGAAATATGCAGTTCAGCAATGTTGTGTCTTTTTATTATAACACAGATAAACGAATTACAGTAGGATTCACACTTTAACCTCTGAAATGATGACCAGTGATAGCCAAGATATCCCATTATATTCCAGCAGTGGGAATAATTTGATTATGTGTTTATTTTCATTTCATTACCAGAGTTATCTCAGAGCTGATATTCATCTGCAGTGAACAGCACTAAACAAACAGGACAGAACATTTCATGAGAAACTGTATACAACCTTACACTGTGCACACCATGTCAGCAATAAATGTAAGCCAAACAAATTCGTTTTTCACAATCGCAAAAACACATTTCTTAAAACTTTCCATGTTTTTCTCAAAACTGCAAACAAAAAAACCAAGTTGTCCAACTACATTCACAAAACTTGACTCTTCTTGCAAAATCAATCATCCCCAAACATTTAATCTATGCTCAAATGAAACACTGTTTTCAAATTATACACAAAAAATAAAAAAAACAACTGAGCATTCATTACACACCACATAAAAAATGGAAAGCACAGTGTTCAGGACATGTGGCTCCAGTAAAGGCATTTTATAAAGTAAATCTTCACTATGGCAAAAGGGAAAAAGGACAAGGACAAATTAAAAACACATGTAAACGTAACGGCATAATCAAACTCAAGATTCATTCCACCTAGCATCACGCCTTTGTACTGGGTCAGGCCAGAAGATTTCATCTACATCACAGGCTATATTCTCCCTAGCCAGGCATCAGGGGAAAAAAACTCTAGTGTGGCAGAGCCAATCTTGGCAGGACTCCACACTTATTGTATTTCACCACAGACCAATTCCATGGAGGAGGTTTTCCCTGATGTAGAGTTGTTGGTCGTACACCTTCCACCAATGTAAAGACAGTGATGAACTTTTCCCTTCCCCGCCTTTACTGTAGGTCTGTACAGCAAACTTTCAATGATGATTAACCCAACCGGTCGAGGCAGTCAGCCGCCCACCCTAAGCCCGGTTCTGTTGGAGGTTTCTTCCTGTTAAAAGGGAGTTTTTCCTCCCCCCTGTCGCCAAGCACTTGCTTTTTGTGGGAACTGTTGGGTTTTTCTCTATAACAAAGTAAGGTCTCAACCTTACCCAGTTAAGTGCCTTGAGATAATGTATATTAAAATTGAATTGAATTGAATTTTATATATATATATATATATATATATATATATATATATATATATATATATATAGTACACACACACACACACACAATACAATGCAATATATGTAGTATAAATACTTGTTCTCGTCTCTGAACCTCTGGATTATGGTGGCCACAGAGACAGAGGGTTGCACTGTCATTCAATGAATAAGAACATGGTCTATTACAGTCACTCATATTTCATCTGAAATTACTATTCTTGGTCTTGGTCTTGGTCTTGGTCTCGGTCTTGGTCTTGGTCTTGGTCTTCCTTGTCCTCCTCCTCCTCCTCTTCCTCCTCTCACACACGCTGTTCCTCCTCTACCTCTCAGATTATTTTCCTCCATTGCTTCTTTCACACTTCAACCTTCAACAACCCATGCACTCAAATCTGTAAGAATCTGGACAATAACCAATACACTGTAACAAAACATCTCAATCTCCCCCTGCATTGCACACTGTGAACTGCACACAGGAGCAAGCAGAGAAAGCAAAGTGTTATCAGAAGTAACAGACGGCAAGATAAACAACAGAACTTATTTCTCCCGTCAGCGAGCATTTAATCAGTATGAAGTGGAAAAAGCTTCTGATGAAAAACTACTGTTGAAAAAATTTTAATAGTGGCAGCCAAAAACATTTAATCTCTCATTAAATCTCTGTAACCACAAAATGCACAGTCAAGAATTCTATATATTTTTGCTATATATACACAATGCATTACATTTATCAAAACTGCAACTCCAACACACAACATTCAATGTATCGTTCCCTTCCGAAAAAATGATTTAGTGGCTAGTCCTACACTTGGAAGCTCACCTCCACCTTGTTTCTGCATCACCTGCTGAATAAAATGAAAATGTTTTTGATGAATTTTGGGTACTGCAGGTGCAGTTCATTGGAGGTGTGAGACAAGAAAGCAAGAACATAACATTGTCAGTTCACATTTGTAAGTAGAACTTTCATTTCATTTGTGATCCAGTGATTTGTTTGCAATCTGACTGGAATCACCAAAAATAAAAGTTAGAAACGCCTTCCACAACAGGAAGCCCAACACAACAAAAGTGTACCCACCATTGTCTGTTGCAGTAATAGGACTAACAGATGACCTGTGCAGCCTCGCTTCTTAAAGTTGTTCATCAGACTTGGACAGAGGGCACATAAAGTAATTCTTCCTTCTTCCTACAAAGATTAAAAACACTCCAAGATTGAAAAAGCACAGTTTGAAAGTGGCTAACATTAATCATATTACTTAAATATGTTTATATTAATTGTGGAACATTACTTAGTCATATTAAAATTCAAATGTAATGTAACTTTGAAACAATCTGTTAGGCCTGAACTAACAGAATTTCATGATATAAAAAGAAAAAAAAGATCATGGGAGAAAATGGTGCAGCCTCCTGAACTTCATTGTGGTCAGCAGTCAAACTGCTCCTTATTTGTTTGATGATGAAAAAATGTTAAACAGTCAAACAAATGACAGTGTTTTTGAGTGTGAAGCGAAGAGAACATGGCAGTTGTTTTCTTTGTGATGAAACAAGCACTGATCATGCTCACACAAGTTGAGTGAATTTGACAATTAGAAGTTGGCAGAGTGCTGCAGTGGTGATAAAGGGGTGTGGTCCAGGATGAAAATGGATGTATTTAAGTCTGTTGAACTCAAAGATGACAGTGAAAACAAATCATTCCATCATAATAGTACAATATACTAAGGATGAATAAGTAATGCAATCAAACTAAATATTTTTGAGTAACATAATACAACTGTTAAAGTAGAAACAAAGAAAGTAGAGACAAATTCCAGGCTAACGGTTCACTTTCCTTTTCATCAAGATATCTCTCATGCAGAACTTACTGTCGTACCAAGACAAAGCTTTCTTGTGTTTTGATCTCCATTCTGCTTGTTTTCTCTGCAGTGACAGTTTGATATACGAGGGTTAATATGGTGAAATAGACTGACTACAGCAGACAGGTCTGCACCTGTACAGTGCCAAAGAGAGAGACGCTCCACTCTGTTTGATGCTATTCTAAGCGACGCCACTGGCGCTGCAATCAGAGGGTGTGAGTTTTGGAGTGAGTTTGTAGGTGTGTGTGTTTTTAGGTGTGACTGTTACACTTGTACACTAAATACTATCTATTAAAAGTTTGTTGACCTAGAAATAAAGTAGCAATCACTGTGGTAAGAACGGCCTAATCATGCCTCTGTACGTGTGTGGAATTCTGCAGCAGTGTGTGTGTGAGTGTGAGTGTGTGTGTGTGTGTGTGTGTGTGTGTGTGTGTGTGTGTGTGTGTGTACTTGTACTTGCTACATAGTAAGGACCAAAAAAAGTATTTTACTAACAGAGTGAGGACATTTTGGGAAAGTGAGGACATTTTGGCCAGTCCTCACTTTTTGAGACACCTTCAAATCACATTTTGAGGGTTAAGACTTGGTTTTAGAGTTATGGTTAGAATTAGGTTTAGGTTAAGGTTAGGGTCAGGGTTAGGGTTAGGCACTCAGTTGTGATGGTTAAGGTTAGGGTAAGGGGCTAGGGAATGCATTACGTCAATGAGTGTCCTCACAAAAACAGAAGTGCAAGTATGTGTGTGCGTGTGTGTGTGTGAGTGTTCATGTGCACTTGTGCATGCACTTGTGTGAGTGATGAATGTTTGTGCCGTCTTTGTAGTCATACCCAGTTCTGCACGATAGTATCAGCCTTGTCAGTGTGGAGGGAGACTGATGTGGAATGTTAACAGTGACTGAAAGTATTGGACTGTCTCCATAGAGTCTCATTCATGCAGAACCTAGATAGGACTGGCAGGAGACTCAACACAATATAGTGAGAGATGAAGAGAGGAGCCTTATTATTGTAGGTTTCACACCAACATCAGAGAATTCCAGCCACCTGAAAAGTACATAGCAGCAGCTGAAAGATTACAGCTATTAAAACAGAAATTGGGCACCCGGGAAGTATGACACATATCATCACTGAAAGCATGATTACAATAATCGTATTGAATCATACCATTATGCTGTGTGATCTGCTCTTTATGTGATCTAGAGTTGAATTCCGAGTTAGGTGATGAAATGGCGCCATCTTCAGCCAAAAGACAGAACAGCATCAGTGCAGCAGGTCAGGAAGTAAACAACCAGCTGATGGCGACAACCCACTTGACTCACTGTAAGATCCATAATACACTGAACTGCTACCGCTCCCATCGTATTTCAGCTTTCATGATTTTGGCACAAGCTAAGATTCATATTCTTTATGAATGTCTGTAAATAAATATGCAGCTGAATTCACTGGAAACATAGTCGTATTGTACACCGATAGATACACCATCTCTTTGAACTCCTATGAGATAAGTGTACAAAAGTAAAAAAAACAAAAAAAACAAACATGTCTTCTCTAATTTCTTTTTTAAGCCCTTCTACCTGCAGTGTGTTAATTGAAAATATTCCAAGAAAAACTCTTGTGCTCTAGTGCTTTTTAAGTCAGTATGAAAATCTCAAAAATCTGAATCTGTGTGCCTGTAAATAGTGGAGATTATCAGACGAGATTGGGTGTGGTATGGCTGTAAGCATGGAGATTATCATGCATGCTTTTGACAACATTTTACCGCAGCCTATTTGCGTGTGAAGACAGAAACCAATAAGAGATGAAGATGAGAGAGTTTCAATTTTTCCACCACCTCCAGACGTACACAGTCCCCCATTCCCCAACCCAAGTATCTCCAGACTGTGAGAAGGTGGTCCATGCTTTTATACAATCCAGTACAGTTGAAGGAGCAATTTGTAAGTTTTACCATACATACCCAGCATTAGCATTAACAGCGGTTTATTTACCAGTCTAGAAGAAACACTGGGAGTTCAGCATCAACCTTAATTCCTTAAATTCCTTTACTTGACAGGAGCTGTTTCCAGCTTTGGAAAGCGGCCCTCTTGTTTTGCTTCTTTTTTCTGTCACTTCTTTTCTTTTACAGAAGTCAGCATGCTAACCAGCTAACCCCTGCCCGGTCTCATCACTTTCCAATAGCGAGTCACTGAGGCGTCCAGTCCCCCTGAAGAAGTAGTGCTTCTCAGAGGATGTACTATACTATGTACTATAACCTCTTGTATTGTAAACACAACGATGGCTGACAAGACTGATAAGTAAACAGCTGTTAATGCTAATGCTGAAGTGATAGCAGAACAAAATAGTCTTTAAATTGGGCTAGATTGTTTTACTGGCTAGACTCCTGCATCTTATTTGCTTATTCACGTGAAACTTACGATACTTCACTTTATAGTTTATGTTTTGTGATGATTCGCTGACTTGCAAAATACATTTGAAACCAAACAAAAACAGAAATACCAGCACATTTTTTCACTTTCCTCTGTAAAAATTAGTATAAACTAACTTTAGAGAGTGTGAGATTAGAATTCAGACTGGACAGGAGAGCAGTACATACAACACAAGTCACATGATCATTTTAGTAGTTAGACTCCTCTTTAGGTCTTTCTGTAATAAAATTCTGTAGATCTGAGCTAATTACACAAACTTTTATTAGCGTGTTAGAATTTCTGCTGAAACAACCGCAGAAAATGAAAGAACATAACATTATCCTGCTAAATAAACTCAGACTTGGTTCCTATTGTTTTCTGCCTACCACTTATTCTGTAAAGCCGGACTCACTGTCAGCTGTGATCCTGAGCTCACTCTGCTGCTCTGATCCTGTCTGTTGCTGAGCAGGACTGAAACTGGTACTCCTCGTAATCCTGCTGACAAATAAACAGTCATGACTGAACACATAACCCTGTCTTGGCAAATAACATAAAGACTGTTCACAAGTCCCAAATCTCAAGTTTGAGTAGAGTATCAAGTCTTTCGAGGACGAGTCTCAAGTCAAATCTCAAATCACTGCCGTGGCGACTCAAGTCCAAGTCACAAACTCCAGTCCCCATGTGAGCCCACTAAAAAAATCCCCACTAAATCTGATGATGACAGACATTTGATTTTAAAAAAATTAACAATAGGCATTTTTCATGGATGGCATTTTGAAAAATCAATGACGACTTAATTCAATTAAAATTGCTGCTTTTTTTTTTTTACCCAATTTACACTCAAGAACTATTTATAGACTCCAACCAACAAATCATCAGGGCCAGTCATCAGCAAATGATCTTTCTTTAACTTGCTGTGGATTTATCAGTATTCATGTACAAGCCGGCAGATGAGTAACCAGACATTGCAGTGCAGAAATGCCAAAAAGGGCATTTGTTTGTTGCCATTGCATAATTAGTTCAAAAGAAAACACTGACAAGTTTATTTTTCAACTCTCTCAGTACATATTTTGGTCACACTTTTAGGGATCCTCATCAAGAAATGTGAAAAAGAAAAGATATGTATTTATATACAGATTAAATTTGGTTAACTCCAAAATATCAGTTGTACTATCTGCCTGATAGTACAGATAGTCCTGATTCAGTTAGGTTATTGGCAAAAAAAAAAGTTGCTGAAGTCTACCATTATGACAGGTTAGATACCAGAGGAGTCAAAATACCTGTCATATAGGTGGTCTTTACCCTGCATCCACCGTTTCAATCAGCTGTCTATTACAAAATATTTTAATATGCAGTGTGATTAGGGTACAGACAGAACCCCCTTTCAGGTTATAGTCCATTAGATCACAGGAGGTATTGTGATATTTTGATGGTTAAATTTAAGGCATATTTTGCCATATAATACCCTTTTAATGCACAAATCTCATGCATTAAAAGGGTATTATTTAATAAAAGTTTTTAATTCTAATGAATAATCATAAATTGTGTGATTCAGTGTTGGTAAAGAATTAAACATGAAAAAGTCCAAGATGAGTTAACATGCTTTATAAGCACTGTAACTCCTCAGACTTAAACACAACAATTCAGCTACTGCATATTTAGCACAAAAAGTCAAACCACATGAACTCACATTCCCACGAACACACACTGCCCTTTCATTAATTCTGCTGACCACCGCCCAGTGCAGACTTCAGCAAAGGAGAAGTGAATATCCAATAGTTACTCAGACAGTGTTATGGTCTTCTGTGGAAAGAGGAAGCCTTTCCCCTACCATGACATCACAAGCTCTTTCTAGGGCAGCCAGACTAACCATAAAGTGATGTACACATACTGTCACAGGTATCCTGACTCCACTGGACACTCCTAAATGTGCAGAAATCACAGCGCAAAAAACCCCAACTGGATGTAGTTTCCATGGATTCAACATTAATATAAAGTAACTGTTGTATTGTTGTGATATGTCCTTTTTGGAATTTTTCCTTCCCTCCCTGATGACTATTTCCCAAGATGTAATTTGTGTTTTAGCTTTTCTTTTAATGAGAGCTTGTACATCAGACATGTGAACCAATGTCAGACTTAAGCTGTCAATTTGAGGACTTTAGATACAGTTTGACAAAAGCTTGAAGTCATTGCAAGTTTGACTTGACTTGAGAAAGACTTGATATCCACACTAAGTGGGTAAAAGGGGTAATGGCTAAACATCTTAAATTCTGAGCATATATTCAGGAGCAGAACACCCATAGTGTGTTCAAGGCCTAATTGAGCCTGTGCCTTTGGTCTGGGGGGGGGGGGGGCAGTGTTACTGCAGCCCCCACATCAATTACCCACCACATCCAATGACAAATCGCTACACACTTGCATACACACATGAACACATACACATACATACACACACACCTACCCCTTCCCTCATACACACACGCACAGACAGATTCACACACACACACACACATACACACATATACACAAATACACATACAGAACATCTAATGGTTAAGGACTATAGAGTGACCATAAATGTGGATATTGTTAGTTATTGTTGTGTTGTTGTGTTGTTGTTGTTGTTGTTGTTTTTCCCCATCTCTCCACTCCCATTTTCCTTTTCCCCATATTCTCTCTGTTTTCCTCTTCCTGTCTACTCTCATTCCTGATGCGGTCCGGTTGTCTTCATAAAGTTTAAATATGCGATAGGCGGAGTATCTCACACTCCTCCTTTGCAGAGTAAATCTGCCCCAACAACACAAGGCATCCAGACCACTCATACTGCTTGCCAATATTGGGACAGGACAAAAAAAAAAAAAAAAAAAAAGGCCTAATTGAGGGTCAGTTAAACTTTTATTAATTAGCTTTTAATGGAATCTCTGTAACTTTTATTTTTTTGACTTTCTCAGATGAGTTCCGGTTGATTGCTTTGCATAAAATCTTTTTATGTTCTTATGTTTGCACTTGTACAAAATGTTAGCATGCTAGCAAGCTAAATTAAGATGGTAAACATGGCAGTTAAATGCTAAGCATCTGTATGTTAGCATTGTTACTGTGAGCATATTAGCATGCCAGCATAATTGAATAGCTCAAAGTTTATTGTTAAATTCAAAATCAGCCTAATTGTTGTTTGTTGTGTCTTTGCTTTGTTGTTTGTCTCTATCGAGGCTGTTAAAGTAGAAAAGAGTACAAACATAATACTAATTACAGTGTTTCTGTGTTAGGAACTGACTGATTGGGTGGGTCAGATTTACTTGTGTCTATGACTTCACACAGTAGTAAATTATATTGTTTTTCATGCCTCAGTATCATTTACTGCACTAAAGGGCAGAGGACAGCAAAACATTTTGTTTTGTAATGTTAACATCATAGTTCAAGCACTTTACCTTCGTATACCATGCAAAGCGGGACAAACGAACAGATGTTACGTGTGAGTTTGTTGCTAATGAGGCAGCAAGTTTAGATGTGGGAGGTTGATAGAGAAGACAGCTATTGTTTTCGTCTACCCTCCCTTCATGACAACAGCTGCAGAGTGGAGGTGTGGGCCTCCAGCAGGAGGATACACGTTGATCTGGTCAAGCTGTACAGAGGGGTGTGTGGGCTTCCGTCTGTGCAACAGGGACTGGTTTCAAAATAGCTCATCAAAGGCCCTCAGGCCCTTTTATTGTGTTCTTTGGAAGCAAGATGGAAACTCTCTTGGAGATGTTTTATTTTATCCTCGGAGCACAGATAAAATGTCACTGTCTCGCTCAGGCTCTCTTTGTCTCTACTTATCTCACCATGAAAACAGATGATTTATGTACAGTCTTTGCACTCAAGTTTATGTGTTATTCTGATAAGGCCCTGTGCGTGTGTGTGTCTGTGTGGTTTATGAGTGTTTATTGAGACCACAAATTGCAGGACTGCCTACTGGACGACACAAACAGTGTTCCGTGGGAATGCAAAGTCCCACCAGTTCCCAATCCCTATTTCTTATCTCCAGCATTCCCATATGAGTGATGTATATTATTCTCCTGAACCAGGACCACTTGCTAATGATCATCTGCAAATGACATGCACTCATGTGCATGCTGCAAGGTTAAAACAAGATGAAAACCTTAAAAATGAATAAAGCTGTAGAAAGTAAAGCACTTAATAAATAAATAAAATGCAATTTACAAATGTATAACAAATATAAAACTAAAGTGATGGTATAAAAAAAAGAGAAAATTACAACTTGGAACCAAAAATATGAAATGAATAAATTACTATGTTACATATTTGCAGTAGAAATGCAGAGGCAGTGAAAGCACAGAAAAAGAGAGACAGCAGCGTGTGAGAGCAATAGAGAGGCGGTGGAGGTGGTGATGTTGCGGGTCAACCTCAGGTTTTGCATACTTGCTCATGTCTCTGACACACAGTACATATGCCAGCACTACGGCATGTCCAACTGCCTCCTCACCTGCCAGACTGCTCACCTGACTCACCTTGCCTCCACTGGGGCCCTGCCCATGGGTATGAACATCAAACAGAATTTTTTTTTTTAACCGTTGCTCCACAGAACTCATTCAAATCATCATCGGGTTTACCATCAGACCCACACAGATACATGATTGTGCTTAACTTTGCAACACAGCTAAATGTAATGTGATTATATCAGACATATGTGAAATGTTGGCTGCTGAAAATTTAACATATTACTCGGTTCAGTAACTCTACATGTTGGTGTTCCCTTCTGGGGTGTGGGGCGTTGGGTGTGGGGGGATATGGCCTTGCCACTTATCACTTGACACACACACAAACATGCACACACATCCCAGCACACACAGAGACACACACACACGCACGCACCGTTTTGTCTAGGCGTTAGGGGAATTCCCAGTAACCTGCATGTGTACTCGTGATTTGCGTATGTTCACAAATCCAGGGGGTTTAGCTTTAACTGTAAACCCACTACACCTGGACGGACACACACACGCACGCGCACACACACACACACACACACACGCACACACACACACACACAGCACATTACTCATCAGCAACTGATGACTGAGCTGATAAGCCAGAAAAAAACCCTTTCTTATGTGCTGCAACACTCCACACACTAATGGTCAACAATGTTTGTCTGTGTGTGTATGTGTGTGGTTACCAGTGTTACAAGTGTTCAATTCACCTGCCACTCTGTGACCGTTAAACATCCCAGGTGACTCAGACGTACTGCAGGCAGACAGCTGACCAAATCTCTCACTCTCTCTTACACACACACTCACGTGCACACACACACACGCAGATATTCTCAGCCACATAAAAATATTCAAATGTAATTAAAATAATATAATAATAATTATTATTATTATAATAATTGCTACAAACTGACAGTGGCAGCTTCTGCATGGCCTGTAGATAGTTTGTCATAGTACATTAATATAGAGAAATAGTGTAGTATATAATATACTATGGAACGCCAGCCTCAGTAGTAGTGCTTCATGTGTTAAAGAAAGAGTGCAATCTTATATCTTTAGCATTCGTTTGGCCCCTGTTGCTGTGTGTTTCCGAAAATCTGCCTCAGGTTCAAAACCCTCACCCTCCCCTCTGTGAATCCCTTCACTACCTTGAGTTTATTTATAGAGGCAAACTCATATTTTTAGCTCAGATTTCCTTGCTCATTCTTGAACAGGGGGGGTTTAACAACATTTTAAGTTCTAAAAACCCAAGTCAGATAACCCATAGTTATGTGACAGTTCTCAAGTTTCACCTGCATCTGTCTGTGTCTCTGACTGCAAGGGTCCAATGTCTCTCTGGCCTTATCACCTTGTCTGAATCCTCCAGGTGCAAGTGGAGTTAAAGGAAACCTAACTGTCACCTATTTCATTGAATGCTGAGGGTTTTTCCAAACATGTTTATCAAGTCTTTTTTTTTTATAAAGCTCTTGAGAAGTATTATTATGTTTTGATAAATAATAACTACTACTGCTCCTTTTACTGCTATTGTTACTATACTACTGGCACCACTACCTTGCTGCAGAGGGTTAGATGAGAAGATTCACACTCTCATATCTGTAGGTTAAATTTGAAGCTACCTCAAGCAGCTGGTTAGTAAAACTGGAGTCTCCCGGCCAAGAGGTAGTCCAGCACATAATCTCTCATAAAGCTATAAATTATCGTTCTTACACTTCAGCTACCTAACATTAAGCAAACAAGTTATAATATATAAGTTACAAAGCTTTCCTGATCTTTGATCTTTTTCCATGTATTTTAATGTGGTAAAATCTTATTATTTATGTGGGAATTTTTATTAAATTTTAATCCTGTAGTTATTGGTAAGAAGAAGTATTAGAAATAGTCCATGCTCTTCTCACATGTGCACTACAATGATCAGTCTAAGGCATAAAGTACCACTCGGGTTTTATACAGATTTACATGTTTAATCTATGTACTGTAAGAAACCCAACTAGACATTAAACTGCTACTACATCTACTTTGTCTACTGCTATTGTGGTTGTCATTGTATTGGTATTACCATTTGTATGAGTATTGTCACTGGTATTGGTGTTAATATTGGAGCTGCCATTGGTAATTCTAATGTTACTGGCACTGGTATTTTTATTGGTACCCTAGGGGATAGTGGATAGGAATTAGGACTTGTATTGGTACTGGTATTATTTATCTATAATATGTTCAAGACAAATTATGTTTTGAAAAATAAGACAAATAGATAAGACTTTCAAAACAATAAATTACTTGACAAGTGATGTAAAATATGCAGCTCGCCTGAGCTTCACAGACAAATTATTGCATGACAGAAGCAAAGGCATGTAGTTTTGTAAACAAATGCAAATACATACTACATGTGTACATGTGCATGTGTAGAAGTTACACTTACACAGCTAATAAAAGAGAATTATGATACATGGGGTTAGGATGGAGGATGGGAATATCTACCTTAAGTGTGAGCAAATATTAAGCAATGATGTCAAACCATATCATAATGATTTAGGCCTGCTTTTCAGTTTGATTTCTGAAGTACTGTTTTGCTTTCATCTGTTTTACATATACTGTTAGGATCCTGGGGGTTAAAAAAGGTGTATGACATCATGTGCATCAAGTACGGGAATCACTTGTGATGTTTCACGGAAGCTATTCTCAATGCTAAACAGGTTTCCCAGTGACTCCACTTTAAAAACCACAGCCTACTGTAGTCACATGAATAAACAACTGGGGTGAAGCAATTAGTTCATGATCAGATGTAGAACCAGAAGCAATATATTTTAATATTTAAATCATGACCAAATATGCACAAAGCAAACAAAACTGTGCTATGTGCGTACAAGAAAAACAGTAAACTTTCACAGTGCAGTTTACGCACATACTGTATGTATCTGTATGAATGTGAATGTGTGTGTGTGTGTGTGTGTGTGAGAGACAGAGAGAGAGAGAGAGAGAGAGAGGTTGATAAAGACTGCAATATTCCAGATGGTCAGCCTGTCACACTGGGGAAAATCACTGGCACTATTGGCTCAGCTGCCGCGCTCTTTCAATCAATTTTCTGAGTTTCCCACATAAGTATGTGACATTGGACACACGCACAAGTACATGTACATGTGTGCAAATTTTTTAAAGGGTACAGTCTAGAACCAGAGAGAAAGAAATTCCCAAAACTTAAGTGGTACAGAAACTATATAAAGTTTTTTTTTTTTTTTTTTTAATGTTTGCCTGGAAAACAACAAAGTAATTGCTGAGACACTTTGATATACTGACCTTCCATGACCCTCCAATATTTCTTCATGCCCTCTGATAGGTTTACAGTGGAGGGGCCGGTAGTAATATTTCATTGTGGTGAATTGCTACACTAAACCTGGACAATTTGTAAAGTTACTAATGTCATTCCTGTAAGCAGAGTTTGAGCTTTTATCATGTTGCAATGATAGCCCAGGAATAAAACACAGGTTGTAAATACCCGCTGCCTCTCTCATTATTTACACTTCATTTATCAATTTCCAAGGAGGTCACAGGCTGCTGGCGCTCCATTTGGATTTATTAAGAAACTGTTTCTAAAGCTATAAATACCTGTGTCAAAGGTTTTTTTGTTTGTTTGTTTCCTTTTGTTTTTTATAAAAGTCATGTCTGCTCTGTTTTATTTCTTGAGGTTAAACTGTAGAAGTGGACATTTACTTGAATGTTTAGTGTGGGGAAACACTGAAACAAGTCACCAGTCCATGACAGGATCAACACATTTACACAAAGCCCCTGATGTTCCCATTAATACCAACAGTATGAACAGTTAGAGTCTGTGGTTGACCTGACATATGTCTTTGAACTGTTTGGCCACGAGGCTGTGATTACAGCTCATTCATAATTCTTGACTGAATCAAACCCCAGTCATATGTTGGTTGTTAAACATCAGGGTGTCCTCCACTGCCTCTGTTTGTACAGCAGGCTCTGTGAGTCAGTCAGGTTGACACGATTGCTGTTTTGCACTACAGAATCACTGCTACTTCACTATTAGAGTCTGTTTGTTTCACACATTGAAATGTTTGGGGAAGTCACTGAGCTACAGGACACATGTTGCACATCAACAAAAAGGAACAAGCTCACTTGCAAGAAACAAAGCATATACTGAAAGTGAGCTGTGAATGATGTCATACAGTCCTCACCTACGGTGTGATGCAATACCTGTGTGTGTTTGTTTAACCACAGTACATGGAGCTTATGGAGAACAATGACATTCTTACATAGCAGCCCTCAGTTTAATTAGGAAGTTGATTAGAACATACTGTACTGTATATCAGAGCTACAGTTATGTTCAGAGAATTGATCCTGGGAAGGTTTTCAGAGGGTAGGAGACTTAAAATAGATGTATTTCATTCACTAAAGTATATGAGTATATACCAGGCGTAGTTCATGATAGACAAACTTGCTATAGCAGTGTAAGAATAGGGGGGATGTTACCACTAACTGGCACAGGGGGCCTAGGGATATCAATTTAATTTTAACACCCTTGTGTAGAATTTATAAGCACTATATACATTTAATAAACGGTTAATAACATGTGGTTAGCAGAGGTAAGTGTCTCCTGATGTAGCTGTCAACAACTGTAACTCCTCCTGTGAAGCATTTATAACTAGATACTGGTATATAAACAGATGATGAAAGACAATATAACTCGTAACTTGTATTTATATAAAATTTATCTTAATGAGAAAAGTTGTATATGATGAAAATACTGTACATTATTATACACCTAAAAATGACCTTCTATCTGCTTACAACTTCATTATTATGGGTTATTATATGTTTATAGTGCTTATAATTGATAAATAGAGGGGCTAAAGTAAGTTGAATTATTGCTGCCTGAAAGACAAAGGACCCTGTCAAAAACACAGTCCTCATTTGATCATGTGGAACATGTCATGATTGAACATAAACATAAACATATTTCTCATGAAGTCAGTTTTTTTCAATGTATCATTCTCAAATGGGTGAGAAAATTTGTCTGTCACACATGACGGTCAATATGTGAGCATGTGGGTGTATTGTATTGTTTTCTAATATACATGTTAGATTTCAGCCCATATTCATTCAAACCACATACGTAGGAAACATTCTCCCACATCCTCCACATGCCTCCCCTCTCCATCCCATCTTCCCCACTGCCTATATTCGATTAACACTACGCTGTTTGGTCTTTCTGCAAAGGTGCTTCATGTTTGATTCCAGCAGGTTTGTTCAGCCAAAAATATAAAGCCACATGATTATCTTCCTTATTACTGTACCTCTGCTGCGTCATATGAAATGATAAGAAACCACAGATACACCACAGGCTTTGATTCCATGAACTAAAACTCCAACAGCTAAAAGCATATACTGATGCTCTTAATAAAATTTTGTTGTAAAAAATAGACAATAGACAACTAAATTTCACCTCTTTTTGGCCTAAAACCCTGCTAATACAATACATATATAATGTTCAAAAACAATAGCCAGAAATACCCATTAATTTGTAAACCACTCCCACTCCTGTGCAAAGGGGCTTGGCCAAAAGTGTTCAAAGACTATAAAAGGGAGATTAGGTCCAGGGCATCATACAGGTGAGCATTCACATTCTCATGTCTCCACTCTCTACTGCCTGAGGATACTACCTCACTGTACCAGACACAGGAGTACACCTCACTTAACAAGGTACAGCTATCCTCTTCCTTGTGTTCATTCATTCAGGTTGTGATTTTGTGTGTTGCTGTCATATGACCATCTGTCAGCGTCTGACAAGTTAGAAAAGTACGTATGACAGCTTCTTTCACTTCTCTGTTTGTGTTGTGAATTTTGAGCTTCGATTCTGGTCTCATGAGGGTGTTTTCTCTGTACAGATTGTCCCTTAAGTATGCTGGCAGAAATGGAGACGGTGAGTCTGATATTATTTTATTTTATTTCTTATTTTAAGCTGTTTTTTAGTCTTTTTTTGTGTGTGTGTGTGTGTGTGTGTGTGTGTGTGTGTGTGTTGGGGGGGGGGGGGGGGGGGGGGTGATTGTGTAATTTTTTCCCCCATGAATTACAAAGAAAAGTGTTTGTTTGTAAAACTAGGTATTCCACAAATAGTCTACTCTAAATAGATTATCTTTTTAAGTGTAACAGATGTGTGTAGGCTGAGAGTTAAAGGTTTTTTTTTTAAATAGCAGCTAAACCACACAACGTTGTCACCCAAATGTTACCTATGCTGGTGAAAGCACAAACACTTGCATAAATTTGCCAGTCAAACTAAAACAAACACGGTCACAGTGTTGTTGCCTGGCTCATTTCCAAGACACAAACACTACAATGCACAGCTTAGATCAGGCTAAAGTTCACTGCAGCATGTAAGTGTCATTAGTTTTTGTCATTTGACAAAACTATGCTATATGGAAAAAAAAAAAATTACATCATGTAGAAAATGGATGATGAAGCTCATTGAAAAGCTTCACACCTCCCAGCGACAGTATTCACTGTACATGTGTGATGGGCCACAACACCAACAATGGGTTCTCCTGAAAGAAAACAGTGGGTGTGCGATAATAACAACACCTCAGGCCATGACTGACATGAGATAAATGCCACCCACTATAAAATATGTTCCAAGCCCAACAGCAACGCAAACAACAACCATGCCAAGGTCGAAACCCAAGTGCGTTTGATTTCTGACAGCTGTTGTCCTGCTCTGGTTCTGTCAGATGGCCTATGTGACTGAGATCAGGCTGAGTGGAGCTCGTGGGGCCTGGAATGGAGTGGCTCCCTCCTCTTGCCCTGAGGTGGACCTGGAGGTCATTGAGGAGTACCTGCAGGAGCATTCATTGGAGGTCCAGCCTGTACACACACCCACATCACCTCTGAGCACCATGGGGCAACAAACGCACACACACTCCCACCAGGGCACCAGGATCATAGGTTGGTGTGATGATCCCGACAATGTAGGCACTTATATATTTCTACGTCTTTTACCTGACTGTATGTTTGGCCTGTTTCTCTGTAGAGAATAGCTGGTCAGGCCAGCATGCATATGAGTGGCACTGTGGCTCTCACACTCCAAACAAGGAATATGAAGAGCAGGCCCCACCTCTAGCCTGGCCTAGTTCCCATGACAACCAATGGGTGAGTTCAAGAACCCCAATCTCTTCGTAAAATAGAGCTTAATTACTTCTTTCATAGCTAAGTACTACAACACGTCACTGTGTGCGACACATTTCAGCATTTTGAGGCTGAATTTAGACTAACACAAGAAATTTGATTGGCTTCATTCATGATTTTCGAAGATGGTTACACCTGTGAATTATTAACATTGAATATGTTTTGCATGTGTTTGCTTCAGGACCACATTGCACATTCCTATGAGGCACCTGCATACATTGACTCAGACTCCCAGTCCAGTAGCTCTCAGTACCAGGAATACCAAGATTCACCATCACCATCATCTGACAGGGGAGGCAGGGAGGATGGAGACTCCCTGCCTCTTGCCCCACTGTCAGGTATTTACACATACACATATAACACGAAACTCTCAACAGCCCAGATCATGAACAAGACACAGTTGGAGGGTGGAGGGGGGTGGGGGGGGATGCATGTTGACGCACGTACTAATGTGTGAATCATTGTCACCTCATATTTGTATTTACATCCCCTTCTTCCTCAGCAGGAAAGAGGAAGGAGCGGTTGTTCCAGTTCCTGTTCGAGATGCTCCAGACGCCATCAATGCGAAGTTGCATCTGGTGGGTCCAGTCCTCCTCTGGCACCTTTCAGTTTTCCTCCCAAAATAAGGAGCGCCTGGCTCAGCTGTGGGGCCGACGAAAGGGGAATCGCAAGCCCATGACTTACCAGAAGATGGCACGGGCACTGAGGAACTACTCCCGCACCGGAGAGATTCGGAAGGTGAAGAGGAAGCTCACATATCAGTTTGACGAGAAGACGCTGAGAGGCCTACAAGGAGACTCTAATACAGTGTAGGAAGCATGATGGCGAGTGCACGTAAGCACAGAAATCGAATGAGTAGTGGATATTCAGACTAAATTGCTGTGGACGTCCCATTACTGTCCTTTCTCCTGATTCTGATTCTGACATGTGGAAACAAATGAATACTGAGTATTTGAAAAGCCAGAAGATGAAAACACTGAGCTTTCTGTAGATCAGAACCATACTGGAGTTTGTGCGTGTGAGGAGTGAATTGGAAATGATACAAGGATGCAAACTCCAGGCATAGGCGATGTGTGAAAAGTCAGCTGGCATTAAAAAGTATGTAAATCTAAAAGGTTGTGACGTAATCTACTTCATAAGTAGAATTTAAATCATTCTTAAAATAAAGTTGTGTTTTTTTTGTTTTTCTGTTTTGATATTTAGCAGATGTAAAATCATTTGTCTTAACAAAATTAACTGGTGTAAACATGTTTGTATTAAAATAACTTTTTTTCAGATTAAATAAATCAGAAAATATTTTCTGAATATTTGATACATTTTCTGTGTCGGTCTGCATTTCTATTTATCTATCTGTCTACATATAAGAACAAAGACATACTGTGTAGTTCATATCAGCCAAGCAAATACAGATGTGGTTATAAACTGAAGCGTGCACGCACACACCCAAACACACACACACACACACACACACAGCCAAAATTGTATGCAAAGCGTGGACTGAAAAACTGACACTAAACACAGACCTGTTAATCAGTAACATCTAAAAAGTCCCCTCACACACGGAGTAACAGAACACACACTGAACACATATGAGGCGCTCAGTATTATTTTCTTGTTTAAAAATTACACTAACAAAATTTTCGGAGTCAAAAAATGAGGTCATACACTTATATGCTGAAAAACCAAATAACACAGGGGCAAATTACATAATCAACTCACATGTACTGTTACTCCTGACTATGCAGGATATACTTCAATGCAGAAGGTTTATTCAGGTAACTGTCACTGTTCCTCTGGTATGATGTATTTGCTATGAGTGGTGGAAAGTGACAACGTACATTTACTCAAGAACTCTGCGTAGGCACGATTTTGAGGTATTTTTACTTACTATTTCCATGTTATGTCTTTCAGAGGGAAACATACTTTTTCCTCAACTGCGATTTTCCACTGCTGTAGTAACTAGTGACTGTGGCTCAAGAGGTAAAGCAGGTCGTCCACTAACCAGAGGGTTGTTGGTTTAACCTATGGCTCCTCCAGTCCACATGTCAAAGTGTCCTTTGGCAAGATACTGAACCCTGAATTGCTCCTGATGGCTGCTCCATCTGCATATGAGTGTATGTATGATGTATGAATGTGTGGGTGAATAGGTGAACGTGGCAAGTATTAGTAAAGCGTCTTGAGTGGTTGATAAGACTTGCTTACTGATTAAGATTTTACATATGAAACATATGATCAGCTTATACAATGTGATGCTGTTGTAGCTACAAGTATCTTTCAGTAAATTAAGTTCATGAAATTAGCTGAAACAGTCACAGTATCAAAATGCAAAACATCAGACTTCAAAAACTCATAGTAAATGATCTGAATGTGCCCTCAGATCTGATGGGTTCCTCCATGGCTCATACCCCATCCCTCCACCAAGTTCGGTGCAAATCAGTTCAGGGCTTTTTGTGTAACCATGCTTTCAAATAAACAGACGTGGGTGAAAACATAACCTCCTTGGCCGATGTAATTAACACTTTGGATGGGGCCAGTAGCCCTGTAATGAGTAATCCTACTTTTGATGTATTTGACACAGCAGGTTTTGCTGATGATAAATGAGTACTTATGCTCATAATTTGGTACTTTTATAATGTGGTATCACTACTTTAGCTTTGCCACTTTTACCTTTACCTTAGTAAGTCTTTCACCACTGGCAATTCCTATTGTTTGAAAAATGTGCCATTCAGAAGTCCTCTCCTTTCAGGCTAACGAGCCACATTTATCACAGTGGGAAAGACATTTTCGCTCACTGATGAAATACAGATGGTGTCTCCATGGAGTGCCTGTTGCTATGTGTGCACGCAGAAGCGCATGCATGTTTGCATATAAAAAGCATCTGCTCAAAGTTTTCGTTGGTCATTTGAAGCCAAGAGCTGAAAGCAGCAATAGACTGAACATCAAACTCAGGATTATGTTGGATTTTATTCAGGTGTGGAATTTGTCGCACCTGTCTACAGCCTTTAAGGAAACCTGCTCAATCAAACTTCAAAGATTCTCTCTCTCGTCCCTGCTCTCCATCTTCAGCGATGGCTGAATGGAGTTGGGTGGTTTACACGGTACTTGAAGTGCTGATTGCTGTGGCCTGTTGCCTTGGCAATGTGTTGGTGGTGTGTGCGGTGTGTGTTGGTATCCGGGATTCCCTCCGGGAGCCAACCTTCTGCTTCCTGGTGTCCTTGGCGGTGGCTGACTTCCTAGTGGGTGTGGCTGCTGTGCCCCTGGCTGTAGTATTGGATGGCTGGGTGAGTCTGATCCCTGACCTGTGCCTGCTTCTCAGCTGTGTCGTGCTCGTGCTGACGCAGGCCTCTGTGCTGTCACTGCTAGCTATCGCCGTGGACCGGTACCTGCGGTTACACACACCACTCAGGTGAGGTATGCACTCTGAAACACTGGTTTACAGGTAGAAGAGCTATGTGGATAATGTGCTTTCTTTGTAAAAAAAAATAATCTCTGTTCATTGGCTTGTTTCTGTTTTATCCCTCATTCTCAGATACAAAGCCCTGGCCACACAGAGGCGTACATGGTTGGCTGTGTCTGTGTGCTGGGTACTTTCCTGTCTGCTGGGGTTTACCCCTCTGTTCGGCTGGCACAACTACTCCTCTCTGACATCTGATTCCACCAATACATCTTCCTCTTCCTCCATCTATCCACCATGCACCTTCCTCTCTGTTATTTCCCTCCCCTTCATGGTCTACTTCAACTTCCTGGGATGTGTCATGGCACCCCTGCTGGTCATGACGCTCCTCTACGTTCGAATCTTCTGGAGCCTGCAGGGCCGTCTAAAGGAGAGCTGTCCCCAAGCCCAGGCCTCTCTGCTCAGGGAGAAGAGGCTGGCCTGCTCCCTGGCTCTGGTTCTGATTTTGTTTGCCAGCTGCTGGATTCCTCTGCACCTGATGAACTGTCTGCTGCTGTTTCACGGTCCTCAAGCGGTCACACAGGGGACACTCTATACAGGCAGGTGACAGTAGCTTTACAAGTGTAACACAGACTGCAGCTTGTCATTTTTTGTTTTCATATTCACAGATTTGTTTGCATAGTTCCTCCATAGTTCTGAACGATTTTTTTTTTTATGCAAGATGTTATCACAGATCGCAAAACTTACCAGATCTGACAGTGAAAAATCCAATTTTCCAGGTATTCTCCTGTCTCATGCCAACTCAGCCATCAACCCTGTGGTCTATGCCTACCGCATCCCAAAGATCCAGCAGGCCTACACCCAAATATGGAGACGCTTTCTGTTGAGGCTAAACTGTTGCCATGGGGACAAGCAAGTTCAGCGATCAATAACAACCGAGCCAATCACACAGAGACGTGTGGATCAGGAGGGAAGACCACACCCTGACAAAGCACCACGGGTTATTTTGGTGAAGTGAAGGCTGTTTGAGGTTTGAGTTTATGGGAAACTCACAAGAAAGGCTGACTATCCCTGTGTCCAACAGCCAGTTAGAGCTTTTATCACAGAAAACCATGTAGACTGAGGTGATGCAGGCAGCTTGTGATCCTTTGAATTAGTAAAATCCTATCTTGTAGCATTTGGTTTGAATGAAACCCTGCAGACTCCAGCCCACCATGGCATTCGGTTGCCTATCCGTGATCTGAAAAACCTTATTCTGCTCAAAGCTATCTCCTGTGTCTCCACTAGAGGGTGCTCGACACTAACAAACTCAGCAGCTGCTTTTGCACACAGGCCATGACACCATCAAAAGGCAGAATATGGTGAACAGACAATTTCAAGACCTCATTCACTGATTTTTGGACAATTGATTTGAGGCAAGTATAACTTTATTGAGATGTACATATATTTAAGCAAGTCATGTGACAGGTGAAATCAATTCAACGCTAATCCTTTGCAGCACATATGTACCTGATCCTTTTTTATGATGTCATAGAATAAATGTGATACTCAAGCCACGAGAGTGTGTTGAATATTGATGAGTGTTCAGTGAACTCCTCAGGGAAGGCAATAGACTGTATAGTTATCACCTGAGCAGGGTGCAATCCCACCCACCAAACTATACAACCTACTACCTCACCCTGACAGAGCCAAAATCAAGCACACCACAACTTCACCTGTTAGGGAGCATGGCACCTAATTTTTCTGCTCTAGCAAACCAAAAAAAAAACAATGCTTGTCACAATGCATTATTTTCATTTGATGCAAGCATATGTTTTGATTGGACAGCATGTTTGCCCATCTGGAGATGACAGTCGGCGAGTGGCTGACTCAGCTGTCTCCTTGGGAAAGACAGTAGATTGTATAGTTATCTCAAAAAGAGGTTACAGAACCCCACAACTATTCAATCTACTACCTCAGCCCCAAGGACAGCATCCATGTTGCTTCAGCAGTAAAGATCCTCAAAGGTAAAACTCCTGCAATGGCACAAAGAAAAAGAGACAGAGAGGGTTATCTTAATTAACTAGTCTTTTCTGTAAAATACATGCAAGATAAAACTGGATAGAACTGTCACTTAAGTGTATATTTACATAACATTTTTGACTGTTTTGTTCAAATTCAATCCCTGCAGAAAGGAGTGTAATCGTAATTTCAGTTGTATCTCTGTGTCTGATTCTTTGTTTTCGTTTAAATCGGTTCCTGGAAATGGTTCAAAATCATGACTTATGGCAAAACCTGCTCGTGCTTCATGACAACAAGTCTTCAACTGCCAAGACTTGGGGACACATTTACCACCTCTTAACAAAAGAAGACCCACGGAAATTTTGCATATTGGCACATCCTCACCGATCAACCAGAGCTGATGCAGAGCTGAATGAGCATTCCATTAAAATGAATCAAAGACAAATAATGTAACAGTAAGCAGACATCGGAAAGTGAGAGCACTAATGTGTGAAAGCCCACCAAACAACTCACTGACTTCCTTAGACTCTGGCATGTGATCGAAAGAGAAAAAAAAAAAAAAAAAAAAAAAAAGAACTGCTCGACTCTGTGCCAGGAATTCGTTTCCGTTTTTGCCAAAAACTGAGCTCATTCCAGTGGGCTATCCCTGTGTAGGCTGGCTGCTGCTTCTCAGACGGAGGTACACACACAGATGCCTGCAAATATGGCTTCCACCAGCTGCCTCTGATTGAATACAAGGCTGGGATTCTGCCCCCCAAAACACAACATGAAACACAAAATGGCGTCTCGCACATCGGCCATTTTAGGTCTGCTTAAAAACACTATAAGGTCTACCTTTCAGGTTTTTCCCCGAGCCTGCTGTCTCATGATGAAGAAAGAGCCGCTGTTCTATCGAGCATCATGAAGAATCAATCTTGTGCCAAGCATTGAGACGAAGCCAACAGACCCAGACGACACACTCTATCACGGGTACTGAGTGAGACAGCAACTCTTACATTTCTTATCAGCTGGAAAGTTCACAAAGAAAACGCATCATCACATAGAGCATGTCCGTGTCTCTGTGATTTCCCTTGTACCATTCATTTCATTATGACAGATCCTACTTGTGCTTTATGGGATAAAGGTTGGGATGGGCCAGCAGGCTTACACGGCAGCGACTGAAGGGTTAATGAGTGCCAGACTAAATGCCAGGCCTAGGCCTCAGATAGACAGAGAAAGGGTTAGGAGGTACACTGCTTGCATAAATTAGCATACAGCCACAACCCCTGAGACTTGGTCCAGACCAGCCCGTAGTTAGCATGCAGTAGACCCTACTTGCCTGATTACAGAAGACCAGACAGACAGAAGGGGGTGGGGGTGTGTTGGCATGATGCCCAACTCTGCCACCGTGCCAGTGACAGATCTACGAGCTCTGTTTGGTCGCCAAGAAACATCCCCTGACTGGAGCTGTATTTGGAGGACGAGGGCAACAGACTAATAATGATATAAGACACTGCACAGGGGGAAATGGGTCAAAGTAATGAAGATTTAACAGGACATGTGAGCATGGCCTCCAATGAAGAAAAACGATTTTAACATTAATTGTGGGGAAGTCTGTGCTTCTCGGTTAATTGCAGAAATTGCTGCCCCATTCCCTGTACAACTCCCGACTGTTTTGGAAAACACTGAAACCAGACCCAGTCATGTGAGCTCCACTGGGCGCTGTTGTCTGTGATTGTGGACTTTGTCTATGGCACATAAAAGGGGCACACATGGCTCTGCTGGGGCAAATCATTTTCTCTGTCAACAGCTCCAAACTAAATGCGCCTCAAGCCTGTGGGGCAGCTGAGAGGATCTTGAAGAAAGGACAAGAAAAGGCAGAAATGTGGTCTATTGAGTTAATCTCATCTGCCTATCAGACAGTCTGTCTGTGCATCTGTCACAGCAGAATTATGGCTAAATGGTAGTAAATTCACATACGCACTCTTCTGCGTGAGCCAAGAAACATGGACCTTGTCCTCTCTTGTCCTCTGATAACGCTGCTCTGCTGTGACCAACCAGGATATGTTTTTCTGGAGACAATTTCCTGCTTGAGTATGTTAATCTTTCTTCGGGTGACAGTTACAGTTAGCTTCTTTTGGGTTTTCTAAAACCTCTTCTCAGCTATAGCACAGGGAATCTTATCTTTTTCAATAAGTTTCAAGCAGATGTTTTGTACTTAACGTGTTGTGTCTATGCAGCATCAAATATTTGTTTAAAATAAATTCATTTTATAACGCTGCCACTAGTATAAAAAATGAAGGCCTTGTAAGAAAATTAAAAAGGAAACACTTACAAAACAATGAAGACAAGTCGTTCTGATCAAACTATTCACTAACTCTAATAGAATGCGTTGAAAGAATAACATCAAAATCGCAGCTAAACTGAATTACCAATGTTTATTACACCAGTTTTACAAACTTCCAACATCAACCTAAACCTGCTGTACTTTCAAAATACACAAGAATACATAAATGAAAAGACATGCGAAAATTAATTTTAAGAATATGGTGGAAACAATAGGCCTTAGCTTCCTCTCTTCCACTGTGAAAGGATGCAGGATTCATCGGATTTACTCCTCACCCAATACGCAAACGACGTAAACACACAAATTAATTAGCAAATCCCCAAACACACACAGCACACTCAGATGCCAACAAAACTCCGCAGAATTGGAGCAGATTTTCACAGGAAGCAGAGGCAGGGAAATACCTATTGGATTGCCTGGTCCCTTGGTCCGCGAGACGGGATGAATGCTTGGCACAGACACAACGGAGGGGGCACCAGACGATTGGTACAGGTTCTTGTGTGTTTCTCTCTCTCTCTCTCTCTCTCTCTCTCTCTCTCTCTCTCTCTCTCTCTCTCTCTCTGAGCTTTGTGCCAAGAATGGCCAGTGTCTGTGTGCCAGGCAGAATTTCAATGAGGGAGGAAGGAGGTGGTGATAGTGGGCAAAGAGGAGGAGCGGTGGGGGAGCTGGAGTTGGCAGAGGAAGTATGCCACACAATAAATGGCAGGATGAAGAATTCCCACAGTCAAAAAGATACAAACGGATGTCTCCTCTTACTCATGTCCAGTCTTACTCCAGAGAAAAAATGTGTCCAGCCATCTGGCAAATACAGGAAAGAGGGCTGATCCGCAATAGAGCACTATGGTTATTTTATGGTACCTGCTTTTTCACCTTCCCCGCTCCCTAAGGAATGCCTGATTTCCTACATTAAAGGACGAAGGACAGGAGCACAGCGCCTTCTCCGTGCCCACTTGGCATGTTGCCCGCTCTGATGTTCTGTATATCCTCATTAACCAGACGCAGGCACACAGGGCTCATGCTCACATGTACGGTACTGAACTGAAATACGCTGCCATATGCACGCACTTACACACAACCACACGCTGGTAGACACAACACACACACAACGTTTGCTTGAACTGTGAACACAAAAGGAGCTCAGCTTATCTTACCCTGATTTACTAAATGGTAATTAAATGAGAATACTTCCAGTCCTACAGCTTCAGCCATCAGCTTCTCCTTTTTATGAGATAGAGGGCTGCACAAACACATGTTGGACTCACATGCGTAAGAGCTAGGTAAACATGCAATGTGTCTGATGAAATGATAGTATGACCCAGATAAGGCGGGAGTATAAGAGAGCCATTGTATTGACTATCACAGTGTCCAGCAATCATTTCACCCATAGATACCCACACACAGAAGTGGAGCAAAGTTGAATGATCAATATAAAAATTCTAGATCTAAACTTAGGCATCTCAGCTGAGTTTGTTGTGACATTAAAAATGTATTTTTTATGTACATGAACTGGTCTCAACTCATTTAAGAGAATGATAAACAAAAAAAAGAAGACAATCTTTGACCATCATTATACCCTCCAACTACCCAGATGGCCAGTGACCTGCCTGAATGAAGAAAATACACATCAAAGGTGTCTTGCCTCCTCTTCACCTACTCTCCCTATCCCTTCTCCTCTTTCCTACTTGTTTATGCTTTTGCTAATGTGCTGATGAAATGTGTGGTTACCATGGTTTCAGATGTTTCTTATAGCTCTGATGCCTTGCCTGGCATGTTGCTACACGCCCACATATTATAGCATTCACTAATGTCACACAGAGCAGGCCATACATGTACATGCACACACACACACACACACACACACACACACACACACACACACACACACACACACAAACACACACACACACACACACACACACACACACACACATATATATATACAGCATATCCACACAAACACTTGAAAAGGTATGCCCTTTCAAACAGGGTGAGCGTGCATATTTGTGTGCATCTATACAAAGAGTATGCGTGCAGGAGTGCAAAGTGGTGTATGTCGGGCCGAAACAGCTGCAGCTTCCTGCATGAGAAGAGAAACTTCCTGTTGCCTCGCTGCAAAACGCGGCCGGTCAGCCAAGATATCAACCAATCAGCTATGTTGAGGCTGAATGCAGGAAGTTAGCCTGACTGCCTCTAGGAGAAAAACTCAGAAACATTATGAGGCAACACGATAAGTTCATCTGAGGATAAGAGAGGGGCGGGGAAAGAGCTCTCCCACTCCTGCCTCTCTTTCTGTCTCTGTAACCCTTGTTCTCTCTATTTTTCTCCAGCTTCTTCTTTCTCAACATTTTCCTCTCATCACCGTCACATGTCGATATGGTTAAAAAGAGGTTCTTTTGGTTCTTTTTTATGAGATAATCTGTCGCTTTATGCCAAAGCTGGATGATTTGAAGTGACAGAGACTGATGCAGACGAATTGGGAGTAGTTTACCCACAAATTGTGAGGGGTATGTTGAAAGGGTCTGCCCATTTTCAGTGTTTCTTAAACACGTGGCACGAAGGCGCCATCTTACCACCAACCCCTATTTAGACCAAGATACAGTACTGACAATAAGCAGTCTACTTAGATAGTCCTAATAGTACAGACAATATGTAGATATTGGCTCAATTCAATTTCCCCTCGAAAAGTAGGTTGAATGATGGAATCAGTTGTTGGTTCATTTCACTATTGTGTTTTGTTTAATTCGAAGAGTACAACGTTAATATTTTGCTTTTGTTTTATGGCATTCTGGCCTCTGGCATGCGTCTGTAATCAAAATAAACTGTGTAATATGAATAGCATGCTTGTTTTCTTGCAGCTGACTAAGATACATATCAATCAGATAAATGCTACTGTTTACGTTGACATTTTTTTCTCTTTCGACGGCAGGTCAGACTAGTGATAAAAAACCAACAGCTTCACTGATTAAATATGGAAGACCTACTGAAGAACACCAACATTTAACAGCAACTTTTTGCTGAACAATCTTTACAGCGTTGTCTGTTTGTGTGACCTAACTCAGTTTCATTTCTGCCTGAGCGTCCTTCTGCAGTGTTAAGTATCATATACAGTAGCTGATGACGCAGTGTGTCAAGACAAACATCACAGTGGCCACCTTGAAACAAACTGTCACACCTCTAGATCGCAGAAAGATAAAACTAATGCACACACGCACACCTGTTCCTGTGAAGCAACTGTCTTAGTTTTCACGACGGCAGAAAGTGCAAACAGTGTGTGAAGCGAATGAGTGTAAATAGTAACAAAGTAAATATTGCCCTCTTATTTCCTATCATAACAGCTTTGGATAATAAGAGACCTGCCAAGCGCCTTGTCCTGTGGGTGCAGCTTTTCATCACTGGTCAGCAGCTAAACTTATACTGACCTGAACACAACAACAGCTCTCTGGCTCGGTCGACACTCTGAGGTCAGAAAGTAACCAAGGAGGCCTGTCCTTCCTCCTGCCAGTCTACAAAGAGACACCTGTTCAATCGGAAAGCCACAGAAAGACTGTTTACCACCCTGTCAGAGCCTGGGAGCAGGGAGGGGAGAGGAAGAGGAAGACAGGGAAAGACAGACAGACACAAGGGAAGGAGGAGAAAGAAGATGGTCAGCAGGGAGTCAACGAGTCCCTCTAAGCTCTAGAAAAGTTTCTCCTGTTATGTCCATCGAGCCAAAATGGCGGCGAGCGGAGTGCGGCGTGGCAACCCGACGACGATAGACACGTTTACAGGGGGAAGACCATGATGAAGGACAGAGAGGAGGGCGAGAGGGACTGGAGGAGAAAGATTATAGGGCAGTGAAAAAGACGGGAAGAGGTGTCGCAGGATAAAAAAGAAAAATACCTGGAGCCTGTATGTGAGCGGCGGGCTGGGCCGGAGGACTGGAGGAGAAGAGGGCCGTGATGGCGGGAAGAAGGGAAAAGAGAGGAGTAGAGCACACCCTCTGAGAGCTACACCCCCTTCCCACAATCCCCTCCTACTGGCGTGAGTGCGTCTGTCCGCACACAGGGTGACAGAGGGACGTCTGCTCACACACAGCTCTATAACACACACACAGAAAACACACACAAGCCACAATATCAACCACAATGTGCACAAGGAAAACGAGAACAGCTCCAAAACAGACTGGCGACAGACTCACTGTACATGCAGTTGCGTATGATCAAAACGGCGACACGCGAACACACAGTCACAGGACAGTTCAAAACACAAACATACACATTATCAATTCGCCAGCCTTTGTATCGCCCTCTGCTCTGCCCTGTGCTGTGTTTGCCTCGGTCCGCCTGCCCACTTTGGCACTGCTGCCAAGAGGGAAGGAGAGAAAAAGGAGGGGAGGAGGGGGGATGTAGAGATACAGAAAGAGGAAGGGAGGGACATGCTGTAGCGAGAGAGGGGGAACAGAAAGAGGAGGAGTCAGAGAAAAAGAGTTAAGAAAGACAGTGAGACACAGAAAGACAAGAAAAAGAAAAGAGAGGAAGCGTAAACTGTCGTGAGCAGAAACAGTGACACAAAACAGTGGGACAGCAGCTGGGAGCACTGAGAATTTGTATGTGTCTAACATCCACACTACACCTTTCGACTTGTACCGGACAGACTATCTTGCAGCCACAGACAGATGGCGAGAGAGACGAGCAGATCCTGATACTTCTGCCATATTGTTCCATCTGACCATATTTTTACAATCAATACATCCGAAAAAGCCGAAACTAGCTTAATATTCAAACTCTAAACTGTCAGGAAATTTGTTGTAAAGTTCTCTTGCCCGAAAGAGGAGTCCTGGGTGACTTACTGTCTTCTTCGACATCTTTATTCTGCCTGCTTTTCTCCGCGTCTCCTTCCATCCTTCCCCCAATTTGTCCTCTCCCTCCATCGGGGGATAATATCAGCCCCCCTCAGTGGGAGGGGTATGAGGGAGTTAAGCTAAATGAATCAATGAGCGAGGAGGGTGGATATTTCAGAGAATATCACTTTTTTTTTTCATCCATTGGCATTTTTCCCAGGTCTCCCTTTGATTTCTCACACTAGCGAGAGAGTTGAACACCACTGCAGATTTTGGATCAGCAAGCTGTTGCCTCTAGATGACCTCAATCATTAGGAGAGAAAACATAAATCCATCTGTTCATAAATGGCCGACATTCTCTATAGCCTGTTTGCGGACCAGTCACTGGCATTTGAGCGGGTATCCCAAGCAGAGCCAACCAATCAGAACGGACTTCAGAGCTGACGTTGTTTTGAAAATGTTGAGAGTAGTTCTTAAAAGCAGGAATACTTTTTACCATTAAAATGCAAACATATCCCGTTTCTCTTTTACAGCTCACATCAATTACTTGAAGACAAAAATCAAACCTTGTTCTGTCTTTGGCAAGTGGAACAGTTAACTCTTCGTTGTAGCTGTTGTAATACCTGAGTTACTGAGTCCTCAAACTGACCGAACACTCACTCACTCACTCACACACACACACACACACATTGGGAGGGTGCTGCCAGTCCTTAAACACTCACCACAGAGACAAAACAGACCACAATAGTCCAGCTTCGCTGCTAAAACTCCGCATGAGCCTTTTCTCAAAGATAGGACAATGAACACACACTCACACACACATTCATACTGTACCCAGGCACGCACACACACACACACACACACACACACACACATGTGGTGCGAACAATCCAGTTCTTCCATGGAGGCTCAGATTCAGCCAGCAGGTTGGACAGCCCCTCAACCTGACGTCACGTCTCCTTTGTTGTTTATGAATTTATTTCTCTCCTCAGCTGAACTCTCTGAACCCAAAGTCCCCCACCCTCTACTCTCCTCCCCTCCCGTCCTGTCCTCCAGCCCTACACTTACCCCCTGCCAACGAAGGCGGGCAAATACAGTATGGCTTCAACAAGGAATAAGAAAAGAAAGAGAGACAGGCAGACACAGAGAGGAGAGACAGGGAGAGGAAGAGAAAAGAGCTCAGATGTCTATCTCACTTTTTCTTTTCCTCCTTTTCTTCTTCGATCGTTCCCTGTGTCTCTTCCTGCTTGGCCTGTAAAAGTTTCAGCTGCATGGCGGGGCCGGCCTCTTTTGGCAGCCATCCAACTCTTGACTCTCCTGTCCCCTTGCTAGAGCAAGAGAGAGAGAGAGAGAGAGAGAGAGAGAGAGAGAAGGAGGGGAGGACAAATATAGTCACAGCTAGACTGTACTGTACAGTTGTGGAGGCAGATGTACTCTGAATGCACAGCGACCATTTTTATTTCACTATAGCCCACGCAGGAAGAGAGCAGTTTGTTGCATTCCTTCAGTATTTATAAGAAGTTTTCAACGCAACATGCAGTGGATAATGTGTAAAATACAAGCTAATCATTGCCCGGGACATCATGCAGAGTTTCAAAAGGCTCTGCCAACAGTTGTGTTGTTAGTCTGCCTTTAACTGAGTGTGACAGCTGAATCTGATAACAGTGTTTTACTGCTCACACCCAGAGCAGCGCTCAAATTTCGTTGTACTATGTATAATGACAATAAAGGCGATTCTGATTCTGATTCAGTTCACACGGGGACACACTGACTTTGTCATTTCTCCTGGTATCGATAACACCAGCAGCTCAGTTATTTGCACATGCACACGAGAACATTTAATTGTTACTGATTTACACACAGTTACTGAGAGGCAGTTACTGAGAGACCATATCCTACTCATCGCTATGCAATGTGAATTAGACCAATTAGGGGACTAATTACAGCATTAACTACTAGGTGAATAAAAAAAAACCAACGAGGCTGTATATCATGGCGACATCTTACTTATCCATGAAGTAACTTCAAACAGCAAGTATCTCCATTTTTGAAGACAACTGTTTAAGGCAGTCAGTTAATATAGGAACATGCACACAATATATTTTAAAGCCAATGTAGCATATGAGCTAAAATACTGTGAAGGCATTGGTCAGACATTGTGTGCATAACTACCTGAACCTGACTTCTAATGTCCAATAATGCTGCTGTCTTGCCTGTGATAACATTCAGCTTAGGTCTTGTATGAAACATTTAATAAAGAAGAAAAATCTAATTTATTTACTAAATTATTTCTACAGTGGATCAAGTAAAGCAGCAGGTCATTAAAGGTGAAGTTATGCAAGAAGACTATAACTCGTTTTTAACTGTCAATCAGCCCAAGAACAAGTTATTCAAGTAAAGCGAAGTGACCGACCTCTTACAGTCCTGACACTTTCAGATATCTTCTCCTTGCTAAAAGCTACTTGCCAAATTTGAAGAATTTTACCGGATGTTTATCAACTTGAACGTTTAAAACGTTTTTCTTTCGAAACTTTTGAAATTGCACAACTCTAAAGTAAACAACAAATGAAGCAAAAAGAAAAAACAACAACAAAAAAAAAAAAAAAAAAAAAAAGGAGGACGAAAAGAAAGAAAGAAAACATAGGTAAAGTTTCTCACCTGGCTGCTGGGAAGTGATGGCACTGAACAAAAAGCGACTCCATACACTGTCTGCGCACCTCATTGTGCCGAAATGTCTCTATTACGAATTTGTTGGACCTGCGCAGGAGACAGTTGAATCAATATAGGCCCATAATATAGTTTATAAGTTGTAATCAATGGTTAATAAATCATTTCATTTCATTTTCATAGATTAGTTATAAGATAGAAAGAATCTAAGAAGAATCTAGAAGATCTAAAACAAATTACTAAATGATGTATTGACCATTAAATATTTTGCTTCATTAAAGCTTATAAACCTTTCAGAAATGGTGCCTGGTGGATGAAAGATGTGATGCAGTTTAACAATGTAATAGATCATCAACTCAAAAGCACATACAGTTTATTGTTATTCCACTGTCACTGGCTCTGGTTTAACTACTATCCTGGACACTGTGGAAAGATGAAGCGCCCCATCTAGCGGCCAAGCTATGGTTTAGCTCTGTTTCACACTGACAAGGACCAAAAGGTACAAAAAGGTATAAATAATTCTAAGTTCCATTGTATTTATCTTACTGGTGGCCTACCACTTTCTGATAATGCACCATTTATAAAGGGTTTCTAAAGTGCGATTACTGGCTTTATTAATCGTTAATAAAACATTTATTAATGCTTTAATAGATCTGTTTCAAGCCATTAATAAGAACTACTTTGGGTTGCCAGTTCCACAGTAACACTTGCAGTATTAATGACTGTGAGACCAATATATTGCGGCTTGTGGCCTTCATCAGGCTCATCATACAACATACTACGAAGAACATTTAAATAGAATAGGAATGAAACAAAATCATTTTTAAAAGTTTGAAACATACATAAAACACAATCAGTTGTAATTGCATATCAGCCAGTGGGGCTACAAAAAAAAACCAAAAAAAAACAAAACACAGAAACTATTAAGGGTTGAGATTAGATAACTAGATAATCTTTGCTCTTTGCTTTTTGCTCTTTGTGAATAATGTGCAAATATGTGTGTTTATAGGGTTTTGGACTATCATGATTCTATTGTATTATATTAATATTACTAAATAATCAAATTGTCAAACATCAATTAAACCCATTTTCCTGCAATATAAAGTCAGGCAAAAATAATGAACACCACAGAAGTTGGAAAGAAAAAAAGTAATGAAGAAGGAAGGGAGCTCAGGAATGATCATTCAGTTTGTTTTTCTTTACAGTATGAAGAGCAGCCTCACCCCTCCAGGGACTTAAAGTAATAATCCAAAAGAGTCTGTCCTCTGCCAGTTTCTGAGTGAGTGAGTGAGACAGGAGTTGAATTTGAGGGATAAGAAAGATAGATTGAGGCTTATTCCCCATTTATCTCACTTGAACACAACATTGATAAAGCTGAGGGAGGGGACCTTCTTAGAATTCATGCCAATGTCAAGATGTATTGTTGCCATTATTGCCTCTTATTTATGCTTAGGTTTTTCTATAAGGTGGGAAGGAAATGAACTACCTTTGACTACCTGATCTCCACTGCTGCTGCAGACCTCACAGGAGGAGGGAAAGAACTTTGTATAGGCAGGTTGAGATCTAGACATGTTTGTACATGTCAAAAAGAAACAAGGGAAATCCAACTGATGTTAGTCATCTGTTGTCTACTGTGTATATTTCACTCTGAGGCACTTTTGTCAATCACGAGTCAGTCGACAAATAAATAAACATTATATTATCTTCATCTAATCGATAAGTGCAAGGAGACCACAGAAAGAAGTAAACTGAAAGTGCGTAGTAAGTGCTGGTTATGTATGTTAGGGTGTTCGAGGTGCTAGGAGAGGAGGTGCTCTTGGAAGTGAGTCTTCAAGATAGGGGGGGACGCCCCTGCTCCGATAGCGTTCGGTAGCTTGTTCGACCAGCCGCAAATGAGAACAGTCTGGACTGCGATTACCTTGTGTGCAGGGATGGCAATGCCCAACGACCTATCCTTGGAAGAACACAGTGGCCTAGAAAGGACATAAGCCTGTACGATTGAGTTTAAGTAGGTGGTTACAGACCCAGAAGTAAGTCTGAAAGCAAGCATTAGTGACTGTCAGAGAGACAAGCCAAGATCCATGCAGAGAACGTGGAGTAGCTTGGCGGGAACAAGCGATCTAGTTGGGTGTCATCTGCATGGCAGTGATATGAGAAGCCTTGTAAGCGGATAAGTGGTGAATATTACAAAGAGAAGCATTCCCAGTACTGATCCTTGGGGCAAGTGCTTTGCCAGAGATGCCCATGTCGGAAACTACAGAAAGCAGGATGCAGTTGTTCACTGTATCAAAGTCTGCTGATAGGTCCAGCAAGATAAGAACTGGGAACTGAGCTGCACCTCTTGCTGCTCTTAGGGCTTCTGTCCCAGACAACAGAGTTGTTTCAGTGGAGTGGCTGCTCTTAAAGTCAAACTGATTTGGATCAGTGGAGACAATTCTGTCAGAGGGTTTCTGAGACCTGCTTGAAAACTGCTCTTTTAATACACTTAGATAAGAATGGAAGTAGTGAGAATGGTTGTTAGCTTGTTTGATTGCAGTTGGAAATGTTCCCGAAGCCAGTGAAGCATTTATCACGTGTGATTGCTGGCACAATAGTGGGAGATATGGCTTAGAGGAGGCTTGTGGGAATGGGATCCAGTCCACATGTAGTAGGACAACAACCGGTCAGAAGTTTTGACACATCATTCTCATTGTGAGGGTTGAATGAGAGAAAAGATGTGTTTTTGGCCTAGGGAGACCAGGGTGGACATGTGGTAGGACTGCTACATGCTACACTTTTTGGAGGCTTTGAGCTCAGTTAGAGGGCTGAGTGAGGGAGGTGGTGAGCTATTGACAGGAGGAGGCAGAGAAAAGCATGAGAGCAATGATGTGCCCTTAACCAGGGGAGACTGGTTGTCTTTGAGAGGCCTAGAGAATTGGCAACTCACCACCTTTTCAGTAAAGAAGGAGGCAAAGGTATTGGCTGAGAGATTTGTGTCTGGTGGAGATGGTGGAGGATTGAATAAAGCTCTGAAGGTGGAAAATAGTTTCTAGGCGTCTGTCGTACTGTGGTACTGCTGATTGTATCATTGTAAAAAAACCCTTTTGGCAGCACTGATGTTGGGTGAGAAGCTAGATAGGAGCGACCGATATGATGATGAGGTCATTGGGGTTACAGGTTTTACACCAATTTCTCAGAGCAGTTCTGAGATCAGTACACAGTCAGCCATGGGTGAAGCACGTTAGAGCGGGTAGCTTTGGTGGATAGAGGGCACAGGCTATGCAAGCATGTGGTCAGAGTACAGGAGAGAGACTCTGTGGCATCACTGACATCAAATGAGGAAAATGTGCTAATAGGAGGTAGACCAGAGGTGACCACAGAGGAAAAGTGGGTGAGAGATATGTTATGGCAGAATGAAACCAATGGGATTGGGATGGGGTTTTTTAAATATGAATATTTTGATCAAGTCATCAGCAAAAAAATGAAATGGGCCTTTGAGTTCCGAACAGTTTTCAAAAACTCACAGAACCAAAAACAAACTAAAACACTAACAAAACAAAAGCTTGCTTGCTGGCTGTAATTGTCACCCACTTTTTTCATCCATCAGTACCCTGTCACCTATGACCCACTAGGCCTTTGAACTATCCATGTCTACGGTACTACTGCCCTCCAGTGTCCCTTTGTGGGACCAACATCAGTCCAATAGTAAGTCAAAGGGTTGATATTTTTGCCTGTCCTGTCTGGTCTTGTTCTTCTTTCCATTACCAGCCACTCCATTGTAACTTTTGTCTTGTCCCAGCATGTCGCTTTTATACACAATCACATTTCAATCAATAAATTTGAAATGTTAAAGAAGCCAAGTAGGAGCAGAGAGGGCAAGCAAGTCCTGAAGATATTGGAGTGATAATTTTGAGAGTTCTGCTTCAAAACCTACTGACCAATCTGACTCCAACTGTTAAAAATAAGCACAGCTGAGAGTCTGGCAGAATCCAATGTAAGATGTTAGCCTTTAATCTTTTCCATTAAACAGGAGTGTATTGTTAGCAGTCGAGGGGCATGTTGAGAATAAGAGTGTGTGTCTTGTGACATTTCTTCAAAAGGCCATTACATCTCCTTGTACAACAGAATCACTGTTGCATGTCGGTTGTATAAGTAGGGCCTTTTCCTCTAATCACTCTCACCTTGTCTGACAGGAAGCAAATAAAAACATGCACCATGTATATTTGTATTGATATATACATATCCTCTTAACATGGAGTTAAGAGGATAGGAGTTTAGCTTATCCAACTTCAACCAGTGGGCTCAAGTGAAGTGAAACTGCAACTGCCGGTGCTGAGACGGGCTTCGGTTGAACTAGCATTTAATACAGTTGGGATGACATAGCATACTGACTGACCTCAGAGACAACTCTAGACCACAGACACTCCTATATTGATATAAAAATACAATTTAAAATAATAAGAAAATAGCTGCTGTGTTTGGTTCATTAACTGATATAGGCCCTATGAAGAAAGAAAGCATGGAACACTGGGACAGTTGCCCAGCTCATAACCCATTCCTGGTTTCTGCAACATATGATTTTATAATTCTCATTAAATGTAGTTAAGAGCTAAACCAAGCAATGTATAAAGGACCTAAATCAGTTGGCAATAGCAAAACATTTGGGGACTTCACCTCAGCCTTAGGGGAGTTGTGATAAAAAATAATTGTTGGAATGATTCTATCTTGCCTCATGTTATGGGTGTTAATTACAGTGAATCAATTTAATAAAACACACTTGTATTTAGTAATATATATGAGCGCTGGCACAATACAAACCAAAATAATAACAGTCTTAAAACAAAGCAAAACAAATAAAATCATAACTTTGATACACTGTCCCTCTACAAGACCAGGGCTATAAGATTGGGTAATGAAGGACCCATCTTAGCTGATATTGCACGTTAGTGGTTCAAAGCCATAAAGTCATTTTGAGCCCTTAGAGGTTTTAGGCTCCCAGGCAGCTGTCTGCTTTGCACGGTCGGCGTTCCAGGTTTGACAAATATGAAGTAATAATATCCATTACTACAGTTTACTATTAATAACACCGTGATAGAAGTGTTTCTGTATGGTGAGCAGGTACTTTTGCTTCTTTCACCCCCATCAGAGAGACACTATGTTTAACAAAGGGGGGAATCTGTACTAAAAAAGATTGTCATGTAGGAAGAGAACAATTTGATTTGTTTAACTCAGACTAACTTCCCATAAACTGTGACATTTATTTTTACACAGAGCGAGGGCTGTGGATTTTGTCCCCAATGTACTTAAATATTATGATGGGTATGAGTATGAACAAGAATCCTGTTGCAGCGTGGGCATTGTTTTAAGGCAGGCGTAAAAAAAAAAAAAATCCCTCAGGATCACTGCGCTTGACCATAAATAACCTAAAGTCTAAGACACAGTATCGAACCCACACGTTTTTTAAAGATGATAATAACATCAATAACACCATCTTCCCCTGCCCCTCTCCTCTTCCACCAGGAGTCTGATGTCATGGGAGGAGTTTGCACTGGGACCCACAAAACTTTTGCTTGTGCTGCTTTCGACGCCACGCCTCTGTGCGTTTTCCTCCGCGCGTTGATTTCATACCAAACTCATACTTGGCATTCCGCCTTTTTTTTTTTTTTTTTTTTTTTTTTTCTTTCTCTCCTCTCCCTGGTTGTTGTTGAGTCAAACACGGTTCTTTTGTCGAGGAAATACTCACGAAACCGTAAGAAAACCCACCGTAGGAACAAACAAACAAAAGAAAAAGCACAAGGAGAGAAGCGTGTGCCTGTAAGAGCGGGGCAGGGAAGCCGTTGTAAGGTGAGTGCGCCCTCAGACAGTTCTTTGTTGTGTGCAGCAACTTTCGTGCTGCAGCAGCTGCTTCGCTTCGTGTGCGCTCGAAGTTTTGGGATTTTTGACATATTTCACATTTCCCCGCTGCCGCTTTGCTGATTCAGAGCCTCGTGTGTTTAGCAGGGAGCTCCTCTGTTATTTACTCGGTCGCTCGCAGGGTATTTGAAGTGACTCCCCAGCCGTCTCTCGAACTTACTTTGGAGTTTTTTCTTTTGAGGTATTATTAGCCCGCAAGCTAACCAACTAGCATGTCAGCTCGAGTGGGTTAGCGCTGACCTGTGTGTAACATATCCACCGAAGGGACGGAAAATAGCAGCTCTCCGTACACTTTAAAGTCTTTGTTCAGTGTTTTTTTTTTATTTTAAACGATCAGGGCCCAGCTAGATGGAAGTCTCCGTTTCCACCGGGGATCAAAGGCGGATTTTGCCAACTCACAGTTGGCTAAACGTCTCCCAACCGTTGAATGTGATTTAATTTTTCCCTTTACGTGCTAGCAGATGGGATTCATTTCTTGATATTGTGAAAGTTTCACCAGGATGTGAGACTGGTTTTACGGGTTCAACAGAAGTCAGAAAAGAAATGAATAAATAGCACCTTTGTCCCTCCCCGACACGATTACTTTGACTGAATTTTCAAACTGTGTGAGACGTGACCTTATGCCTGCGTTAAGGTAATGTTAGTGCTTAGAGCTTGATAGCGTTGCTATCGAAAATCGACAGCGGTCTTCGGTGATAGTAGTAGTATTCAAATGCAGGGGGAAATCTGGAAGTACTGTGATGAAATCAAGCCTGGTTAATCATAGTGTCACTGCTGTCCCCATTGGAGCAGAAGGCAGCCCGTAATGTGCATGTGCCTTGTCAGTGTTTGCTGAGCTCATAGCTTTATTTAGCTCAAAGCTCTGCCGACTTCTCACTGCGCTGAACAGCTGACCTTTTGGCCACTGGGGGCTATGTTGAAAACGGCAGAGCAGCATCTGACTTGAGTGAATTATGTCCTAACTTTAACATTTACCATAAGTCCCCCAGTGACAAAGCTGTGGCTCAGTTATTTGCACAGTTTCCCAAACCCCAGCCAAATTGCTCAGAAGTAACCTTACACTCATTCTTGATATGCACTTCCCAGCCACTTTATTAGGTCCGCCCATGCAATGTGATGCAGCCCAATCCAGTTGACAGTTTTACGTTTATTTAGATGGTGTGTTCATTTTTTGTTTTAAGTTTCAGAGAGGTTTAACTTAGTTCAACTGTATGTTTGTTATTGAGATCACTGGTATTGTGCTCGACTGCATTGCACTGTTAACATAGTGAATTATATATACTATATTGCATTGAAAGGTGCTTGTAATCTGTTTGTGAATGCGGTTGCAAAATATTCTAAAGACCTCTCCATGTAGAGGTCCATTTCAACACCACTGCAAACATGCAAACCTCAGCTACACCATGTTTGCAAACATGGTGTTGTTAATATTTCTCTGACAAACCAAACATTATCTTTCTAAAGATGGGATTCACGGCTCAGCAGTTGTATTGGATTGAATTTGATTTTACAGATGTACCTAATAAAGTGGCCATTGAGTGCACAATAGTGTGCTATTTACACTCAATGATGTAGATCAGTTGCAGTCATGTTAGAGTTAACTGAAGTGATTTAATCAAAGTTAACTCTTATGTTTTGTTGACATTGGTTTTACTTCCTCATTGGTGGCGGTCCCACAGACTTCACTGTCATATATGTAAAAATTGCTATATCAACCATATCTTAATTAATGCATTATGATCTTATTAAAACCTCCAATGCAGCAAAATACTGAATTGACAGCTCCTCCATTTTCCAAAATCTGATCTGTTTTGTCTGACTAACAGTCCAAATTCCAATGGTATTCAGTTTACTGTCATGTTGGACAAAGAAAAGCATCAAATCCTCACATTTGAGAAGGTAGAAACTTTTTTTTTGCTTAAACAATGACTAAACTGACCATTGATTAGAAAATAGTTCACTGTCCATTCTCCATCAATTGACTCATCGGTTATTGACTAATTATTGCACCACTTGTGTGGACATGAGCTTCGAGTTGTCCACCAAGACTGGAGTATTTCCATCTCAGAATGTTTTAAGGGCTGTTTAGAGGCCTGAAGAGGTCGAAGTATCCAGTATCTCCACCTAAGGTAGCAGGCAGCTTTATGACTTTTTGGGTGCTTAGTAGCTCTGAGGACAAAAGATATTAAAAAAGCTCTTCCTAATAATGAAGAGGCAACATTTACAAATGAAGTAATCCTTCACTGGTTAAACAAGGCTGTTAATGAAGGGATTTGAACTGTGATTTGCTCATCCTCCCAAAGGATGCCAACCAGCTGAGCAGATTTAATCTTAATCTTAACCATAACCATATTGGTCCAGTGTACACTATTACATGTTCTTTTTTATTACTAAAGAATTTAGTTTTTTTTTAATTATTATTATCATTTTTTTAAAAGAATAAATTCAGTACAGGATTAGAATATATTTTTAGGATATTTTAAATACAACTAAATACTGTTTCTAGAGCAGCAACAGTAATGTTCACAATAACAAAGTGACTATAAACTCAATAACTCACCAGAAACAAATCTAAAATGTCAGAAAAATAAATGATATATCTAAAATCAAAACACTGAGTGAAGTTTAGAAAGGATGAAGAACACAGAAATCCGTCAGTATCAGTCCTTCCTCCTGTCTTCTGTCCTCCCTCTACTGCTGGTGGAATTCACTTCCTGCAGGAACCCCCAGTAGAGAGAAGAAGAGATGGTTTGTTTCAACCTGTAGCTCAGTTTACAACAATTTGTGAACTTTTAAGATTCCTAGAAAACTAAAATAGACCACATACAGACAGCTTTTGTTTTAGCCTCTTCCTAACAGTTCACTATTAGCGTAACCAGCGTGCTGTGGTTGTGTAAAACATGCTGGCAGACTACTGGCAAAACAGTTGAAAACTAACTTGTAACATTTCAATGTGCTTGTTGAGCAGTTGGTTTCATAAATTACTTACTGGCCTCTTACTTTTTGGCCTCATTCTTTTTATTGCATTTACAGTAATATAAAGTGCAGTAATAGTTGTCAGCTCAAGTAATCCTCGAGTGATCTTTACTTCATCTGGTTCTGTAACCACCACATCCTCTCTGCTCTGCTGTTTGCTCCGTGTGTGTGTGTGTGTGTGTGTGTGTGTGTGTGTGTGTGTGTGTTAGGACCATGGAGCACTGCAGAGTGCAGAGAAGCAACACAGCCATCAAAGATAAAATAGAAAATAAATATGTTGTGGCTATTGTTGATATAGTGGCTAGCTGCCACAAAAAATTAATGTATGGGAATTGGGGATTTTGATGTCAACGTAGTTCATTACAGCGACTAATTGTGTTAGACCCACAGACAGCATCCTCTGAGTTGCTGACTTTCCACACAGTACTTTGAAGGCTGACACATCTTCTCCTCTTGAATATCAAAATGTTCTTTTATGCTTTGCTCTTTCCTAACCATCTCACCAGGGCCCGTCTAATCTCTATGGCAACAGCACAGTCCCGTCAGCAGTGATTGAAAATGGGAAGGCCCTGTGCAGAGTGTGTCCAATAAGCCCACCACAGCAGGGGAAGCTCAGTGACCACACTGATCCTCTGTGGTTCTCCTGTGGCCGGGACCATGTTAGCCACACTCTGGAAAACATTACACACCAGGCAGCACTTATGTTGCATATGTGTGCTTGTGTTTGAGGAGACTTGGAGCATCTTCAACAATAGCAAAAGAATGTGTAATTTCCTCATGTGGCCTAGGCAGGCAAAGTTGTGGGCTTCTGGGAAGTTCATATGGCTGGAGTGTTGCCTTTTGAGCTTGTTTCTCAAGGACACTTAGCTAAGGAAAATGATTAATGAGTCTCACCATCACTAACTATAGTCAATTTGTCATCTATCATCTTCCATCCACCAGTGTAACCTTCATAGCTAGACCAACTGCAAGTGTCTTCATTGACCTTGCCCAGTGTCTTTATAAATTTACAACCTCTTAATGTTTTTCCATTTTGTTTGTCAGGTCTTTAACCCTGGATGCCAGAGCTATTAATACACCCTGTACTCATGGAAGCTGTAAACAGCTTCAGATGAATATGATCTCGCTCTTGGTGAAGTGTGGAGACATCTGGAGTCCAAGAAATCTGTCACCATTCTCCACAGCCGCAAAGTTAATCCTGGTTTCATCTATCCATCAGAGTCCATGTGATGTAGATTAGTAAAACAAAGTTCAGGGCCACTCTTGATTTTAATGAACTGTCATTTGTCCTCCTTCATATAACTCCCAGATTTGTTTTGATTTGTTAGCCTGTACAAATAGGCACATTAGTGGGATTCAGTAATATTCAGTAATGTTTCTGAAAGGCAAGTGAAAGGCAAGAACAGCATTTCTGATTGATCTCCATTGCTAGTAGTGATAGAAGTAATGCCCTTTCCCATTATAATTTCCCTGAACCAAAGTAGCAGCAGCAGATTCTGTGTTTTATCCAACTGCCAATCCAAAACCCAAAGATATTCAATTTACTGCTATGCATAAGAATTGACTGACTGACTGAACAGACTGAAACTACTTATTTATTATCAGAATAGCTGCCAATGTATTCTCTGTCAACTGACTAATAGACAGTGATATTAATTGACAAATTTTTGAACCTCTACTACAAACCACCATCTTCAGATGGAATGGAGTTGTTTGTTGGTCTCTGTCCAGTAACAAAAACACCAGAGTTAGGAATTACAATTTTGATATATGGTATATTTTGATATAAATGAATTAAGGGAAACTGATGATAAGAAAACAGACTCATCCAGTCTTGGCTTTGGCTCATCCAGTAAATTAATTAGACAATAAATCAAACTTTTTCATCGCATTGGTGCAAATATCATAAAAGTACATTATTGCCATAAATCTGTCCTGCTCATTGGTATGCAACATTAATATCCACAATGGCTTTATCCACCCAGAAATATTAAAATAATCATTACCATGGTGTATATGATACGGCAAAATCTCTGAAGGTTGACAAATTTAGGTTTAGTCAAATATACGAAATATAAGAATATATGATCACGTTGCCCAACGCCAGTGGGTGTGGCCAATAACAAAGCAGGTGCTCACATTGTACTTGTTTGGGGAACCTCTTGTCCCCCTCTCCAGCCTCTAATACTAATGCCATGGGGGTTTTTTTCTTCTAGTTTTAAATTGAACCAGATTTTGTAACTTCAGTCATGTACAGTTCAGTTCAGATTAGAGTTTGTCCGATGCACCTGGATAAAACAGCAGTCTTCCCACAAATCAATTCTTCTTTGCTGCTCTAAAACAGTAGCTGACACAGGAAGTTGCACAATGCAGCCACCGGCAGCTGCTGAATTAGACTGGCAAGAAAAAATTGATTTCCTGCAAATATTGTAAGCCATTAGCAAAATATCAGCAATTTTGCAAAATGTTACACTAAAAAGTCCCACCAGAAAAAAGGCAACATGTACAGTATGCAAGGGTTTAATTTCGAGGGGTGGCACTAGTGTTAGGGCAACTAGTGGAGGAAGTTTTTATTTCAAGATTTATTTTTTAATGACTGATAGTCAAAATAGATAATAAAGAATTCTATCATTCATGTATCTGTTAATGTTTTACAAAGGGTTTAACCTGAGCCATGCCATACAACAATGACTATGCACTGAATATGCACTTTCCATGTACTTCTTAAAATGATCTCCTTGCACTTATTGAACAGATGTAGGACTTAGTACTTACTTCAAGATCTCCTACTGCTCTGAAGCTTTAATGCTGTCCCCCACTTCTAAGTCACTTCGGATAAAAGCATTCGCCAAATAATGTATGTGGAAATTATACATTCAACTTTGATTTGACATCTTCCTATGTACTGTGCTGCTTAGAGCCCATTTCTCCACTTCTCACATTCCAAAATAATTAATTTTAGAACATGTCCAGCCAATTCAGAGTTTTGGTTTATAATTGCTTTAATAGATGATTTAAAACTGGGCTGTGTTTTTCAAAACACCCAGGTGACAGCTACATTAGTTTCTTTAACCTTGCTGATTGCAATGCCGTTTTATCTAAATCATCAACTATCAAAACAAATACTGCTCTACTCTCACATTGTGGTAGATATTTTGGTCTAATGCTTTTTTAATGTAGAGGAAACCTAGGGTTCAGAATAGGAATTGTCATTTGGATTATTTCTATTATTTCTATTTTTGTTCCATAGTGGAATTTACCTTGATGATTATTATTACTTTAAATTAAAAATCCCCCATCAAAAGAATTATAAAATGTGATGTGTGATCATGTGGTTGAGTACATGATCTGTTGTTGCATGTCTCTCTAAAAGGTTTTACACCACCACCAGAATTATTAAAAACGTACTGTCTGTGTGTTCAAGGTGTGTTGTGGCTGGAGCCGTCATCATTGCGTCGGAGTGGAGTTGCCGTGGCAGCCCTGACGGGGCTCAGGAGGAAGGTGGCAATGGAGAAGGACTGGGAGATGGGGCAGACCGTGGCTTGGACGGTGACCCCGAGGGCGTGTGGAGTCCAGACATTGAACAGAGCTTTCAGGAAGCTTTGGCCATCTACCCTCCCTGCGGCAGGAGGAAGATCATACTTTCGGACGAGGGGAAGATGTATGGTAAGGAACACAACATATTTCTGTCTGAACATATTGGTATTTATCCTACTGTCCTATTATCTTCTCCTGCATCCAATCTCGTTCTTTCATATCTACTCCAAAGGCCAAAATAAAGTGATGTCGGGCTCGAGCTCTGGCTCTGAAATGACAATATATACCACAAGTTTTATTAGACAATCAGGCAATCAAATTTGCAAGGAAATCTACTGGCTGTAAAGCCACTTACCATTGTAAGCTAAACATAGTTTACAGTTATAATAAGGTTATAATCATGTATTTTAAATTATGAAGTAGTGCTGCGAACAATGATGATTTAAATTGAGATTTAAAAGTACAAAGATTCCCATATCCCATCTGTACACACTCTATCAACTTAAACCTTTCCAGAATAATATAAAACAAAAACTTTATTCCTGATGTTGTTTGGCTTTTCGAGGAACCAACACAAAGACCTGTAGTGATCTGCTGCGTGCACATTGGAAGCAAGTGGTTTACTGATTCTTGTTAAGACATCAGTTTGTACCCAGGTGATCTGCTGGTGATTTAGACAGTGGGGTCAGAGCATAGGACAGGTTAACATTTTAGGTCAGGTTAGGATTAACATATTAGGATTAGCAGATGTTGCTTAACTGCTTCGTAATTGCCAAGTGACTCGTTCATGTTGGTCTATGGGAATGCATAATGAGCACTGTAGCGCATGCCCTCATGCAATGTGACCTTTGTTTGTTTTTAGTAAGATCTTTTCAGGATGCTGCCTTTGAGTAGAGCTTTGATGTAATTTGATCATTTCTTCCTACTTCATTGAAGACCTTGGCCAGCGCCCAACATTCTCTGCATTTTTTTTTTTTTTTTCTTCTTTGGCTGTGAGTTGCCATTACCGCCTGTAGCAGTCTGTGTCGTGCATTTGTGTATGTGTGAGTGTCTGTTGTGAGGGGAAACAGGATATGTGATCCCATGCGACAGAAAGGGAAAGTTTGTTTCAGCATTGCGGCATTTTCTCCTTTTGTGGAAATGTGGGCTCACTGTGTTGACCACCCCCACTTCCCTCTCAATAAATAAGGATTGTCCCACTGGCACACACAGTCACACACTGAAAAGTGACACTGACACTAAGAACATAATACCCATGCTCCTGTTAACCCACCAGTTTCTCATTTTCAAGTCACTGCCTCTTCATACAATATTGTGATAAACTTTGAATAACCTTTTTCTTTCATTTAAAAAAATTTTTTTTTTGCCAAATTAGTTGTGATTTATGAAAATGCATAATTTATTTGTTTTCTTTTATAAATGAATACAAAAATATTAATTAATCCCATCCTACATCATAAAATCTACCAACAAGTCAAGGTTTATCAAGCGAAGTACAGACTTTCATAGTGATTTTTAAATTACTGATTACTACACGTTACCTTATTATCTTGTATGTGCCCTTTAGTAGTGTATCTGCTTTCATCCATGTGGCAGATTTTACAGAAATGTTAATGGCAGTTTACCAAAGCGTCTGTTACATATGAAAGAATGGAGGTCCTTTTCAAACATGAAGCAAGCAATGCATTAAGGGATTACAGTTCATATCAAGTGGCTCATGTGGATAGATATGGATATACATAACAGTCAAGCAGTTAGAGCCATTTAGTGTTGTTCACTAAGTTCACTTAGCTGGAACACTCAACTTCAGAAATATGTATCACTTCACGCAGCGGTTAAAACCAGAAAAAGACAAACATTTAAACTATATAAGGAGTCTACAATAAACAAAATCCCACGCTCTACTTAGTTGTTTGTAGTTTGCATATTGCAGCTATATCCAAAGACACTGCGGGAAAACTGCAGATTGTGTGGGCTGGTGGGTGAAATAATACATAAAGTATGAGGAAAATATTATTTGCGTTCTCTAAAATGTGAAAGTATTTTAAGATTCATTTTTCATTTTTCATCATGTGTGTAAACTGCTGAATTCATTTTGAGTTATCGTTTATTTTGAGCATTGTTTGTGTTTGGGAAGTTGAAGTGACATTCAGAATTTGAGTACAAATAGATTAAAAATGTCAGACTGTATTCAAGCTGTTGTGTAAATACCTGTTTCCATTTGCATTTAGCCAAAAATTGACAGCTGTTACTTTAAATAGATGTTTTATTTAAAACCAGCTTACTTCAGTGTAATTTGTTACTCTATCATCATGCGTGATATCCAGCTGAGAAGTAATGATAATGTGATCAACTGTAGGTCTAAATCACTCTAAATCATAAAATATAATTTGAGTTTCGAGTGCAGGGCAGTTGGATTATTCATGCATTCATGCAAATTTGGATGACATCATAGTTGAATCACACATCACCATTACCTGTGTATAAAAATATAAGATTTACCTCAGTACATGTTATAACTTTAATGTATCCTCCCACTTTAATAAGACCAGTTATTGAGCGCAGTTTCACTGCTTCTGTATTTGCTCTCAGTCATATGTTACTAGCATGATGTCACCCTGGATTACGGTTTCAAGCATGTGTTCCAAAATTAGGATGATCAGCAGACAGATCACTTGCTCTTGCACTCATAAGGTCAAGCACATAAAACAAAGGCTACTTGTTTTAATGATAATATTTTAGTGACATTGGTAAACACAAGGACTGAACACACTTCAATCTACTTGTGTAAACTCCTGCAAAAAATTGGTAAGAGTGCATTGAGACTTCATTGAGGGTTTGAGCCCATATTTACTTACCTCTGAGAACTGCATTGAATAATGCTCTATAGAACCAACTTAGAAGTAAAACAGTTCAACTTGAGTGTGAAAAATGACACACATTTATCAAATGTGCTGCTACTTGCATTAAAGTATAAGAGTTTCATTTTAGAGAAGTGAACTGAGACAAGGATTAACCCCACATCTGCCACATTGTTCAGTGAATTTTTTTCTGTCACAAAAATGAAATCTGACATATTCCTGATATATAGATATACAAATATGGATGAAGTAACTTTTTTTTGCAATGCAAACAAAAGCAAAGCCATTCTGAATTATACATATACTGTTTCTGTACTGCAGCTATCTAGGCTCTACCTTGAACCACTGTAAGAGACCAGAGCTCTCTTAAATTTAATTACATTTTCAAGCCCAAAGAAATTTCCTAAATATCTTTTGTTCTTATGTTTGCCATAGGAGTAAAACTTTCACTCATTTTATTTCTACCTTTTAATAAATATAGGCTTTCGTGAACAAAACCTAAGACTTAATAAATCAAATCTTTTTGGGGATGTGGTTGAATTTCTTTTGTGGTAGTTGCCAATTTACAGACTACATTTTACAGGACTAATGCAAATTAGAACAAGGGCTTCATCTATGTTGGAGTTGAGGGGAGAAACCGATAAATTTACATGAAATTACATGATTCTTCCGAATGAGCATAGTTACTTGCAAAGGATGTTCATCTTGCAATGTAATACCATGTTTCCTAACTTCTCATCTTTCTATTCTGTTCTCTTGCTGAAGTGTAAATTAGATGCTGTACAGCAAATGGGACATGTGTTGAGTTCTGATGAAAAACCATTTGGCCTTTTGTGGAGAAGTAGTAGGCTGCACGAAAGTGCATGTGTCCTGTTTTGGGAATTGGAGCAGACTGCTGTGTCTGAGTCAGCCCCTTTTGTTGATTTTGGGGAATTCTGTGTTCTGGTAACTTCTCAGAGCCGATGTGACTCAGCCTGATGTAACCTAAGTCCCAACAGCATCGCACCACTTCCCAGAAAGCAGGAAGGTGATGTTGATGATGTTAGTCCACGTGTATATGTGATTAATTGGTTGCAGCAGCAGTGGAATCAGTATGTAAGGTTTCATTTAATCTCCTTTATCTTTAACCTCTCTTTGGGTTTTCTGACATTTGCAGGAGAGTGAATCAAAAGCTACTCACCAGTTACGATTAGAGACAAATGGGTCATCAGGTGTGGGTTGGAGCTGGGGGAGGCAGAGAAAGAAAGAGCTGACCAGGCAGTCTTTAGTGACCACATTCTGGAAGTCTGTTAACTGTATGATGACCCCTCCTCTTTTTTTCCCTCCATTCCCATCACTTGTCTGTCTGCTTCGGAGCTCAGCGAGCCAGCCAGCAAGCAAGATCAAATCTGACTCAAAATTAACACAGGTTGTCCTAAATGGGAATAGCATACAGCTACATAACTGAAAGCTTGACAGGCAATGCAACTGCATGTGTCTTAGTGTTTGAGACACCTCACACCGAGTACAGTCACATTAAACTCCTGGCTTCAATTCAAATGCTCTCTGGGGATAAAAGGTTTCCACATCATCTTTGTCTTCTTGTTTCACACCATAGCTTGATCTGTGAATCTGTGAACCTGTGAACCTAAACACACAAGTGACAAGTTAATCCTCAATGTCACTGTGACCTCTGGGCTGAAAAACATGAAGGACTTAGGGGTCTTGCCAGGTTTGTTATGATTGTACTTAAGAAGATTAACATTGTAAGATACAAACCAAAATAGAGACTGTCTGGTTTGCTCTGTTGTAGTAGACTTGAGATCAAGTTCTGATTAAGTTTGGCTCAAATTTAAAGTATTTCTGCCCTTTTCATCACTCTCTTTTAGGTTCAGTGAACAAATGAGCTTGGTTGCACCAGTAGTTATAAGAGTGGTTTAATTAAAAGCATGTGGGTCTCTTTTTGTGAATGTACGACAGAGAAAAACTAAGGCACGACCCTTGGACATTCATTTGATTGGCTCTGGATGCATGCCAGTGAACAGTGTCCTACATCTGAGTCAGGCATTATTAAATTTGGTCTATAATAAATTAATCATAAAATTTTAACAGTCATTTTCTGTCAACAAAGTGATTACATTTCCCCAGAAAATTGCACAATTGAGTTTTGAACATTAATTCTGACCAGTTTTAGATCATAATAAAGATTATAGGGCCTTACATGCTGCAAGACTTTTGGCGATTTTGCTAACAAAAGGGGGCCAGCAAAAGGGGACCATTTGCTACTAACTAGGTGTACTATATTAATGTGCATACTGAGGGAAGGCTCTAACAGAGAGGTAACTGAGTGGTTGGTCACATTTTAGCAGAAGTCATGTTCTCTTTCAGTGTTCTTTAGGAAAATGTTGAACTCCTGTCTCCTCACTCAATGTACAGTAAGTCTGCTGACTACCATAAATTCTCAGAAAAGCCTGTATTCAAATAATGGCCTTGGGCAAGGCCAGCATGAACAAATGAAGTATGGTCTTTGCCTACTACAATAGATAGTACACATGATATCACATGATAAATTCAGTATAATGTATCACACCATGAATTCATCAGTACAGCAACAGTCATTTCATGCTCACCACTCTACTGCTCCTAGTTTCTCTTTTTTTAACAGAAATAATATTTTTAGTCTTTATTTAACTTTACTTTGTACTCCTGAATAATGTTAAGTTACTGTCCACAAAATCCAACACTCTCTTAAGTTTTTGCGGTGGTTTGTTTTCCAAAATAAAACCCTATTTATAAAGAGAATACTACTAGAACTTTACTGTGAAAAATCTGTGGATTTTCATTCATTGTTGCTTTGGGGAACAAGGTTAAATGGAACACCTGACATGACTCTTGCTGCACTGATGGAATTAGTGCAGTGGAAATGGCCATCATATTGAATTTATCAAGACAACAGGTAAACATGGTGGAGTTTTGAGCTTATACTAAAGGGTGACCTGGGGAAATGAAAAATAAAAGCCTGTTTCTCTCTGCCACTGAGGTACTCAAAGGCCCCAGCCAGTATTTAAAAATGTCCGCTAATTAGTTGAATAAAGGAAACTTAATAAAATGGATCACCGATCCTTGCAGGTTGTACCAGCCCCATCAGGTTCTTACTCTAAGGCATCATAGTAAAACACAGTCATTTTGTGTGTGACTAAGTTGTTAGGATGGCAGAACATATTTTTGTTTAAATGCTCATGTCTGATCTCATCTGTTACTTTCTCAATTCTAGGTCGAAATGAGCTGATAGCTCGGTATATCAAGCTACGAACAGGGAAGACACGCACACGCAAACAGGTACGCAGATGTTATTGAGGACATCAGTATTTACATGTGTTAAATATAATGGGATTTGCCAGATGCAGCTCCCATACCTCCTGATATGCTTTTTTTTTTTTTTTTTTGTAAATTACTCATTCACCTTGTAAAAGTGATTATTAATGGACCATTGTCATTTAAAATTTCAAAAAATCATCTTGTAAATGTGTTTGTTTTCATGGGGGTAACCCTGGCCCCATAGGTGTCTAGTCACATTCAGGTTCTGGCACGTAAGAGGGTACGAGAATACCAGGCGAGCATCAAGGTGGGTCCCCGCGGAATCAGCTCTCTCTTCCCTCTGTAGTCACATCCCCTCTTCTTTTCCTTTTCTTTTTCTTTTCTTTTTCCTTTATCCTGTCTTTCTTCAGGTCTCTAGTCACCTGCAAGTCTTGGCCAAGAGAAAGTCTCGTGAGATTCAGTCTAAGCTGAAGGTACACACGCTCACTGCCTTTGCCATGCTAGCTGCTTCGCTCTGCATGTGCCCCAGATCCGACTTAACTCACTGAACCAGCAGAGATGTCTTTGTCAGAGCTTATGGCAGGCTCATACTTCTCTGTGAGGGTGTTACAGTTGACCTGCACCTCCTGATAAATGTAACAGTATGTCACGGGGGTTCAGGGAATATGTGGACACCACAAGAACTGTAATTGGTCAGTATAGTCTACAGACAAATTTGATAATGATAGGATGTTAGGATGGGGTTCAATAATATTTTGTCAAATCCAAATCCAAAATCCATATCTGAATCTAATCTGAATCCTGTCAAACCCCTTAAGGAATCTTATTAGGTTTAACTAATGGCTGAAATAACTACAACTCAAAGATGTTTAATTACATTTTGTTGGCTCTGAAGGGAGAAACACTAGTTTTTAGTGACAATCTAACTAACGTTCACAGTCTGTACCGACAATTAGAAAATTAGATGATCAATTAACAGCTGTAACCTACTGTAGTTCAAGGGATACCTTCTTCAAGTACTGTAAATCCTGATTTGGACCTAATAAATCGTCCAGATTAAACATTTTTTTGTTTTTGTTTGTATGATTTAAAATTAGATTATTTCTCTAGAGTCACCACTCAGTTAGTCCCCGTAGAACTACAAAAATACCTGTGATCATACAGCAGTGTTTACGATACAGAGTGATGTGTTACTTCACAAACTTTTCATCAGCCATTAAGGAGTTAATGATGATGAACATAAAGATGATTTAATCTGCCACTGGCAATGTCTGTCTTCTTATATAGCTGCCAGGCATTATATGTTTACTATTCTCTCTCATTTGATAAGAGATTCAATAGTGTCAGAGCTTAACAAATCTGGAATGGAAATGGATCAAGCTACTGGACCCCATCCCTAATTGCATGACATATCCATGAAATGTTGTGGTGATGCCACAGTTCCTATATTAACATCTAAGGCAGGGCCACTGGAACACCTTGATGGAGAAGAAAAAATCCAGTTAACAAAGAGTTAGGCACATGATGGCGATATCATTAGGGCACTGAGATAGTGTTATTTAATATGTGTGGGAACGTGGCGTGGCAGGCTCAGGCTTTGCATATTCATTACATTATCAGACATTTTCTTTGGTTGCTTGTATGCTTTAAGGACTCATTCATTTGCTTTCTGTCGATATTTGAAGTTGTGTGGCGTTGCTCAGTATAAAAGCCAGGTTTTCCGAGTGTGTTCGTGTATCATCATTTGTAATTTTTGTTACAATGCATGGCAATAATGTTGACTTTTTTTAGAGTTCAAGAGGTTTGTGGCCTTGGACAGAGTTGCATGAGAATCAGTATCTGGCATGGTTGGCCTAAGCATGTAAATGGCTGTAGTAATGCACATGAAGACCTTCATACACACAAACATGAAAGGGGTTTTTGATGAGCCCCTCAACCGTAAATTTCAGTTTTCTCCTTTGATACATTTCTGATCTCCATGTTCTTGCTCTTGAACATTTCCCTCAGTTCTTTATATCTTTTCTGTTATAGCACTTTTCTTGTGGTTTTACCGTACCCTGTAATAAAGGCTGTATGTGACATCATTTTGCACCAAAGGCATTTAATTTGCTGCTCTCTAATAAACATTTGGAGAGGATAACTTGCTCAGATTTCCAGGTCAGTATATTTCCCAGCTTTAAGATGGCACAGATTAATAGGATGTAGCGTGTACTGTTAATGTAAGACGAATGTTTTTGAGCTTAGTGTTTGGGATGAGGTAGGTTTGTAGTTTAGTCACTTCTAGCAGTTCTGTGTAGTGAGCAAGGTGTTTTCCATTATTGCCTAACAGTGATTCTGTGACCTGCTTTCAATTTGAATGTACTGAAGTTAATTAATATCGTGTCTTTTCTGCCATAGGCCATGAACTTGGTAAGTTTTGGTTATACAACTACAGTTTTCTGCTTCAGGCTTTATGCTTTGTGGTGGGCATCACATTACTGCTAGTCCACAGTGCAGTTCTTCTGCCAGACTCAAAAATCCTGCTCATTACTCTTTTGTTTTAGTGGCTTTAGTTAAATACTGGTGATGGCTCCAGTTAGCTCTCCTAGCCTGCTAGCCTGGTGCCCCTCCTGCTTCGGCATCCCCCTGTATCTGCTTTGCACTCTGTCCTGTCTTCCCCCATTACTGCATCATGTTGAAGTAAGTTGGCTGGCTCACTGTCTAAACTGGCCTTGACGTTTTGCTGACTCTGTAATAACCACATTTTTTTGCTAGGTTTTTCAGGATGGAGCTGTTTCATTGTGTATTACTGTGTCTCTCTCGTTCAGGACCAGGTATCCAAAGACAAGGCACTGCAGACAGTAGCCAACCTCTCATCAGCTCAGATTGTGTCTGCGAGTGTAATGAAACCCCAGACTCCTTTCCCTCCACCAGTCAGAGTGAGACACAAACACAGACACACAAACATCTGTTGTTTTTTTTTTTTTTTTTACCTTCTGGGTAAAAGTCTCAGTAACACTATCTGCCCTCTTTCCCTTCTTTCCTTTGTGTAGTTTTGGCCCGGCCCTGTGCCAGGACAGCCTGGACATTCTCAGGAGTAAGTATCACTGGCAGATTAGTTGGTTTTGTTTGTTTAAAATCGGAGATAGTTTTATGATTAAGATGGGACAGTTATTAATTTTAGAGTTTCTGCTCTTACGTTTACAGCATTAAGCCCTTTGCACAGCCACCATACACTACACTACCAGCCCCTGTCCCTGCACCTATCAGTAAGTGTGAACACAAACAGACTGATTTCACTATTTACTCTGATTGTTGTCATGTTAATGATGTTCTCCTGGTTTCAATGTTTGGCAGGTTATGAGCCCCTCCCACCCCCTCGCCCTGCAGCTATAGCAGCTCCTGTGTGGCAAGACAGAACCATCGCCTCAGCAAAACTACGGCTACTGGAGTACTCTGCTTTTATGGAGACCCAGAGGGACAGAGAGACGGTACAGACATCCAGACATTTTTAATGAAAAGTCAACAGTGTCAAATTTTGCCCCTCCCTTTTCTCCCTTTTTTCCCTTTCTTTCTTACCATTCTGCCTTTCCTCCAACAGTACAAACACCTTTTTGTACACATTGGCCCATCAAACCCGAGCTACAATGACCCTGTATTGGAGTCCATAGATGTGAGGCAGATTTACGACAAGTTCTCTGAGAAGAAGGGAGGCCTGAAGGAGCTGTATGAAAAAGGGCCACACAACGCGTTCTTCCTTGTCAAGTTCTGGGTCAGTACTCAAAACTAGAGTTCCCACTGAGGGGCATGTGTAAATCCAGTGAATTTGACAGAATAGGGAATGGCGAAATGATTTATTCCATTCAATGCATTAGATTAATTGATTATTGATAATCTGATTTTTTTTTTTATCTTACAATGTCGAACTGACAGTCTCACATTAAGCTATAGCTAATGTCGAAATAGAGAATCTCCTCTCACCTGAAGATGCTTATTATACTTTTATCCACGTGAGTGAATGACAGACACAACTGTGTCACATCAGGAGCAGCACACAGCGCCTGGTTCTGCAATATGTCTCTGTCATAGCAGTTACAGTTACCCACAGAATCACTTCCTCTTTAGCGATTTTGTCAACAAAATAAAGGTGCAAGAAAGTTTGTTTTTTTTCTGCAAATTTATAGTTCAAACAAGCTTTTATTATGAAAATTTCTGACAGGAAGTGTCAAAGGTTCTGTTGCTTGCTTGATAGACCTCTGAAATTGCAGACATATGATGTGATATGAAAAAAAATAACACCAGTTCAATGAATCAGTCAAACGTATGTGACTGTGGCCGGACAGTAAAGTAAATTTAAGTTGCATTTTTTTCAATCAGTTTCTTAAATTAGCCTTTGATTATGTTCTGGACCGCCATGTAATGGGTAAGGAAAAAATTGGCCCGAGGCCAAACTTACTTGCCGACCCCTGCATTAGATAGTTGTTGTACATTACATAGCTCTCTTTACAGTTTGAGGTCATAACCTTCTACACCACATGGGGGAAGCAAAGCTCATGTGATGCTGAAGCAAGGGTATAAACAGGAAATAACTTAGTAGTTGCTTGTTAATAATAATAATAATAGTAATAATAAACATTATTTTTTATTGCCGTTTTCTTAACAAAATCACAGTGTTTTACAGAAAAATTAAAATGGATAAAAGAGAAAGGCCAAAGAGCCTGAGCATAGTAGAATTATTAAGAAGTATTTATTAACTCTCCTGCTCATTTTCATAGGCAAGAAAACAAGAAATGTACTTTAAGTTCATGTTCAAGTTCATTTACTCTACATGTAGAGTCACAGGAAAATTAAAAAAAAAATACTTTAGGAACCACAGTAGTAACCTTGACCCAGATATACGCAGGAATACACACATTCAATCTCTTTTCACAATGTCCATCTTTTGTGTGGTTGATCCAGGCGGACCTGAGCAGTGACACTGAGGAGGGCTCTGGTGCCTTTTACGGTGTGAGCAGCCAGTACAGCGGAACAGAAAACATCACTATCAGTGTCTCAACAAAGGTCTGCTCCTTTGGTAAACAGGTGGTGGAGAAGGTGGAGGTGAGAGAATCAACCCAGTATTTTGATAGACATGAAGTATTTTGTATCAGCCAACATCAACATGAGTTTAAATTGTGATGCATGTGTGTGGATTCCTCCTCATTCAGACAGAATATGCACATATGGAAGGAGGAAAGTACGTGTTCCGTATCCATCGTTCACCCATGTGTGAATACATGATCAACTTCATCCACAAACTCAAACACCTGCCAGAGAAATACATGATGAACAGTGTACTGGAAAACTTCACCATCCTACAGGTAGTGTATTTTTTTTTGCGTTGCACCACTTGATGGTGCAGATGTAATACCCGCTCCCGCAGGTTCGATGCCTTTTGGTGAACCTAACATGATAGATAGAGGAGAGAGATGAGAGGAAGTGCAGACTCAACTGTTGTCTCTAATGCATTGTTTCAGCTTCAGTCAAGTTAACAAACCAAACTGTTATAGAGAAAATTTGCACACTTTCCACCACTGATTTGTAAAAGTGGACCATAGCGTTCCTTAAAATTACAATTTTTCTTTAGCAAAAAATCGTGTCCCTAATGAGCTAACTTGCTTTAGCAGAAATTAGTCATATTTTCAACTGTTTCCTGGCAGGTTTTAGAGATTTCCCACCTGCCCTCTCCTGAAGTCTGTGATCTTATCTTTAGTTTCCCTGGTGTTTAGCTGCAAATTAAAATTACAGTTAATAATCCTCTCCTAGATTCTTTTACTTATTTCCTTCATGTCTATCTCTGCACTTGTGTTTGTTCCTTCTCTTGTTAGGTGGTGTCCAACAGAGAAACTCAGGAGACTCTGCTGTGCATCGCCTTTGTGTTTGAAGTATCCACTAGTGAACATGGAGCCCAGTACCATGTTTATCGACTAGTTAATGACTAGCAGCACGCTGCGTGCTTGCAGAGACTCTCCACAGACTTTTTTGATGCATAGAGCATAAACACTATTACCAGCTCAAACACACAGAAACCCCACTCCTCTACTCTAAACACACTCTTGTTTTAACAGACCAACAGTCCCACTGTAGTCACACCTGTTGTTTAATGTGTATGCATTTCCATCGCTGCAAACTAGGCCTACATCACTCTGCAACATCCCATGCCTTAAAACACTAAAGTCACAAAAATGTCTCACCTTGTGAAACTGATTGTGCAAATCTCTCAATGTCAAGATCAAATTATCACAGTCTATTATACTGTATGTATTAGGCTTTTTTTTTTTTTTTTTTTAATGAGAAATTTGATTTACTGACAAACATATGATCAAGACAAAAAAAAAGAAACAAGCAAAAGAGCAAACTATATTAAAACAAGTTTAATATGTGATATTTGAGAAAGTGGGAAAGTGTCTGTGATGCACTAAAAATGAATGTTATTCATTTCTATGGACTTATTCATGTATACGCATTTATGTCACAGGTGTGACTGATGTGAGACGAGTTTGAATATAGGTTGGTAAACAAATCATTTAATCAGTGTTAATGTAACTCTGCCACAATGACTATTTCTTCTACAGTTTGTATTGTCTCTGTAAGGTGGGAATTGAATGAGCCTATAATGGTGTATCTTCTATCACTGCTTTAAGTGGAGTCGTGATCTGCAGTTTGATTAATCAAAACTCTTAAGGATCATACGACACAAAGAATGAGTGTGCCTCTTCTCAGAATATAATGCACTACATGTAAAAACATACAAGTCATATTTATATTTGAAACACAGTGTCAAAAGTGTAAGGAGAGCCATCATTTTAGGTGTTTTTGTCGTTTTAAAGGTTTCCAGTGGTACGTGGTTTGGAGGGAAAAATTAGCTCAAATCTCAAGGAGGTGTTAAAAAGTTTGACTCACTCGTCTTTGGAAACAACAAAATGGTTCACAGACAGTTTCAGATTCAGTTCACACTTGGGTGTCAGCAGCATTTTGAATGAAAGAATTACCATTACTGTTCATAGACACGATACTGTTTTTACTCTGACTGTGTGGGCTTGCTGCAGTATTTCTACCTCCACGTGAGTTGGGATAAGAATGTGCTTTGGTTCATAAAGCCTTAACCTGAGGAGCACTGATGTATAGGTTGTGTACACTACACTTGCAAAGGTACTGTTTTATAAGCCAAAACAAGGTAAAAAAGACTTGTTTTTGTAAAGATGATCTTTGATCTTTTTTTGTATTTTACCAGCACAGCTAGAAGTGTTACACTAAACATCATAAATGATGAGTGTTTCGGTTTTTTTCTTTTTTGATGTATGCAAAATTATGTCTGGTACAGACAACACTAAGGTTGCCCATAGTGCACTGGGGTAGATTTTTGCCTGATAACACTAACAAACTATCCAACTGACACTTGCTTTTTTTCTTTTGTTGTATGTAATGTTTTTGATTTCTGGTACACATGGCTACCAGCATTTTTTTAATGGTAAATCTTATTTGACTATCACGCCCTCTCCTGGCAGGATCATTTTTAACCATGTGGAAGGTAATGATTTGTCTTTTGACATTGTATCATGACAGTTTTTAAATAAGATCATTTAATATTCACTGTGTGGTCGGCCAATATTGTTTTATTTTATTATGTCTTTCCTGTCTGTATACTCTGGTTGGCTGTGCCTCATCACTCCTTTGGTCTGGTCTGCTCAGTGAATTAAATCTGTGCCTTCATGCTGTACCAATAAAATCACAAGATGTTTGCAGAATGGTGTAGCCTTTATAGTCTTGATAGTAACATTTAAAGAGCTGAGAGAGGAAATCATTATTAATATAACCTAATTGTCTTTGACATTTTTAACCGTTGTAGTTAAGTGAATTTCTAAACTTTCTTAAGTACAGGCACTTGTGTGTTGACAACATTTAATACTGATGCATTGAAAAACATTTCACTCAATCAAGAAAAAATGTATAATGTATTAAAGTGTCATTTTTGAATCTTTACTGCGTAACTTTAGCACCAGTATCATAAAAATACCCAGCTCTAATCCGAATTCCTAAATCTCTAGCGAGACCCCACCTACAAGTTTTAGCACAGATATTGCAGTTCTCATTTGGCCTGCCAGGTGGTGCTGTCACCTCAACGTTACCACGATGTTTTAACAGGAGACATGATCAGTTGGGAGTTCAGTAATGCGTATCTAAAGCAATGGTTCTCAAACTCTTTCACATCAAAGACCCCTACAGTGACACAAATTGGACCACAGACCCCCAGTGAATAAGATTTTGTCCAAGGGTACCCTATCTGAAAAGAGTTTTGCTTTTATGTCAGCAGGGCTTTGAAACCCATGACCAAAATAGTCATACATTCTGTTAATGTGTTACCTATTGATGGAATTATAGTGAAAATAAAGTATTCCCCTTTTTGCTGGCCACCCCTGGAAACTCCCTCCCCCCAGGGGGACCCCTGGACCCCACTTTGACCCCTGGACCCCACTTTGACTGCACCAACTAATCAGTGTGCCTCTTCACTTGTCACTCACTCTCACACACGTCTTCCTTCCAGTTACATAACATTATACGTTTTACGTTTACATAACACCCAGGTGTTTGCTAAGATCTTGGTGTGCGCTTGTAAAATTGAACAGTGTCATTAATGTTATCAAAGAAAAGTCCAGGGCAAGTGGACTTGGTTGAATATACTAAAAGGCATTTCATCTTGTCCAAGAAGCTTCCTATGTTATGATCTCTTAATGTTGATTAAGTTAAGTGCACACAATCACATCTATGTTAGTATGAAATATTCATATTGTGTGCTTGGTGATTTGCCAATGAGAAAGATATACAGTAAGCTTTCATACAATATGTTCACCATTCAAGGATGGATTGCATGGAAAAGTTACTTATTAGAAAAGTGACGGACAAATGATACTGACTACATACTATACATACCATTACTGCGCTACTTCTTTAGGGCAGAGGTTGACATTTATCAGCAGCAAAGCTTCTGTTATCTCATCAATCCCGACCACGTCAAATGCATTTTGACACAAGCTTAATATCCAGTTGCATACCTCCTCTTTAAGCCTGTAAGATCAAATTTTTTCAGGATCTTTCAGAATCATGCAATTTGCAACATATTACATATACCATGTGTTGGCAACCTTACAAGCTGTACACAGCAAGGTTTAAGTGATAAGATTTGTAAGACTTCACACACATTCTGGCAGTAGTCCAGCAGTCCATGTTGTCTGTATACAAGCTACAAAGCGGCGATGACAAGTGACCTTGTGCTTGGATTTTGAGCTACTTTGAGCTCATTTGTTCTTATTGTAAATGAAAACTTGTCCTCCCCAGCCACACAAGCATTACCTATACCTGCAATATTACCTATACCTGCAGGAAATTGGGCAAAGATTTAGAGTGGCACTTGGCTTTATACAGATGTTCTCATTGTAACTTTGTCAAGGTTATTAACAACCTGTTCACTTCCAGTATTCCTCTCTCTCTCTGACACACACTCTCTGTTTACCGGCATTAGTCAGAGTTTTATCTGTCTGTGACGCCTCCACTTACCAATGCCATGTTGCCAAAACTGCAAGTGGTGAACAGTGACACACACTAAGCCCTCAGGCAGGGTGTGGTACTTAATCCTGAACACAAGGATATAGCTAACAGGTTGCTCGTGGCTGTATCTCACCTTAAATCAGTAAACTTCAGTCATGGCTCATTCTGACCAGTCAGTCGATCTAATCAAACAATACATCCCTGTCCTTAACCCAAAATCTTACCTGCTTGGATGGATTTACACTATCAGTATATCAAACAAATCTCTGACTCATCGCTCTCTCCTTCTCTCTCTCTCTCTCTCTCTCTCGCAGATAAAAACACTGGTAGGAATACACCATTAGAGGCTGAGTTTATCTGCACCCACTTTGACATACTGTACATTATCATAGACACACACACACACACACACACACATACACGTACACACATTATTATTATATATTATATATATTATTACAGCTACATTACTCAAAGGACGTGTATTTATTAGCTTGGCAGAGTTGAAGTGAAGGGTGTGGTGGGAAAATGTCACCTGAAGAAACTTAGCCAAAACAATCCGGTTATGCAGAGACCATGCGCTCATATTATCTTCTTTTCTTCCCTTCTCTTTTTCTTTCATCTAACTCATCTCTTTCCCTCTCTTTCTGATTCCTCACCTTTTCTTAGCTCTCTTTGCAGGTTGTCTGATGCTCGCTCATGCCCTGACCTGTCTCTCCTCAACAATGAATCAGATCATACAATGTCAGCCAAACCAAAACCTAGATTAAAAATAAACAAAAACCCTAAATGTTTGAGATTTATAAATATGTACATAGGTGCTAATGTGGGTTAATGATCTATAATGCATACAGATGCATTTGTGTGCTTCTTTTTTTTTTTTTTTTGCATAATTTTTTGTGATTAGTTATTTTTTTTCATATAGCAAAATCAATACAATATAAATCATTAAAAAGTTACAAAAAATAATAAAAAGTAACACTTTTTTGATGACGTAACTTTCTTATAACTCAAAATGTATCCCTGATAAGGCATAATACACCTATAAAGTCCTTATTAAGTATTTAATAAAGAGTAATTTGTGAAATCTGTAAATTCTGTATGCCTTTTTAGAGAGTGGTAGCCAGCTTTTGAATGCTGTAGCTGGTCGGCTAACTTTTGTCACATACACTGTTGGGTATTTTTCCTTCTTATTTATTTCATTTTATTTTAGAAGCTCATGTTTTCTATGTAAAATATTCACCTGAGGAAAAAAAAAAACCCAACAACAACTAGTAACTGTATTAAATCAATGTACTTGAGTAACCTAAATGTATTTGGTTCCACTCTGTTAGTTTATACATTGTCATAGTCCTCACATTGTACGTGCCTATTGTCATTGTCTACCTAAGCTGCGCAGTCTGTATAGTGACAAGTAGGAGATCGACAAAAAGAAAAAGATTACGACACAACAGTGAACGCTACTTGCTCCGTTGCACCACAATCTGCGCGTAAATTACGCAGCGCACGTAGCTTCAACGGCCCCTCCCTCCGCTCCACACCTGCCTGTGAACCCTCCAGGTCCCCACCCTCGGCGGGGCGCGGTTCCGTGGGGTGGAGCCGCCGCCGCAGCCGCTGCTGCTGCTGCTGCTGCTGTGGGAACTTTAAGCCTCTCCACACACTCGGCACATCCGCTGCTGCGTTCAGTCCAGCTGCGCTTCTTCTTCTCCTTCTCCTCCTCCTCCTCTCGGTCTCTACTTTGTTTTTGTTTGTTTTATTGTTTTTGGTGGTTTTTTTTTTTTTTTTTTCTTTCTCTCTTTTGAGAGCGGGGTGACAGCTGGTTCAGGCCGAGCCGCTCACAGGAAGATGATGGCGCCGGAGCCGCTGAGATCCGCGATGGCCGCCAGGTGCGCGGAGGACACGTCGCTCGCGCTGCCCTCCGACGACAGGCTGCGCTCGGGCCAGCGGCGCGTGCTGGACCAGGTGCACACCATCAAGAGAGGGAGGTCAAGGGCCGGGAGGAGCGACCCGGTGTCCCCGTCGCCGACAAGTACGCACTCTCACATCTTCATATTGGTTTAAGCTGCTGAGACTCCGAGCGTGTGTGATGCTGTTATGTAACTAGCGTTTTCCTGTAAAACTACCGGGAGTAACCGAACTGACCCGGAGTTGGTGGTTGCATCCTCCAAACAGATTGCTGTTTTTTTTTTTTTCTTTGTTTGTTTTTTTTGTTGTTTTTGGTTTTTTTTTTTTTTTTGTGCTGCGTTTTTCTGACCAACTAATCAGGGAGAATAACCAGAGCTCAGCAGGATTTCTTTTCTAGGAGAAAAAGTGGGCATACACATTGCTGTTTCGAGTCTGTGCTTGTTCAGGGGAAGGAAGTGACCGAGGGACAGGTGGGGAGTTGTGTATTGATTTATTTAGTATGACAGAAGTCAGAAGTGCACAGGCCGTGTAACCGGTGTGAAATGTCATCTCTGGCTGCACCTCCTGTTGCGATGAGCTGCAGTGCATGGTGTTTATATGGCCACAAGGAAAAATATCATTAGCCTTTGTTACTATAGTAATTTGCAAAGTAGGCTGTCTGTGTGGTGTTTTAGTGACACGGTCACTGTTTGAAGTGGTTGTGAAATTTATGGCACACATGATAAGGACGCCTCCATTAAATTTAAAGTCCGTATGAGAGGCATAAACAAATACTTAAATTTAACCTGAAGTAAATAAATACTTTATCATGTCTGCTCAACAAAATGAATAGCTTCAAAATGAACTCTTCACAATGAAAACTGAAACTGGTTTGTCCCTTTGTGTCCTTATTTGTAAATCTGTCTTGTCAACATTTAAGACACACTAATTGCTCTAAAGTAAAACATTAGGCTTCTAAAAGTAAGCTTAGGATCTGGCTGGGAATTCTATGCTCAGGGCAAATATCAAGGAAACACAAAGCAGTAAACAAACACTGAATAATAAGCAAAACAGCCACACACCCCTCAGGTTATCCAGCTACTCTAAGCTTTAATACTGGGGCAAAAACATGAACATTATTCAGCATTTATGTGACTGCTCAACTGGCTGTTTTACTTACAGTGTTGTAGCTACAAAGATGATAAATTCAGACATTAGCTGGACGCCAACTCATGTCGCAACTGTGGATTTTTCTGTTAACAGCCATGTTCTCTTCTGTCACAGTCTAATGAGCAGGTCAAGCACGTTACAAAAAGGCATATTTTCTCACTCATCTCGAGTGCTATCAAGCCAAGCACACAGTTTTGGTTTTATGTGCAGAGGTTATGAGATGTCGCCCTCTCACATTTCTGCTGCTACCCCCAACACAATGCAGGCGAATGGATTTTTGTGTGTGCAGCTCAAAGAGTTGAAGGTAGAGGGGAAAAAAATCATTATGCACAGATGGGTGCGGGCATGGTCAAAAATCCATCTAGTAGACCTACAAGAAGAGTTTGCTCATCCAAATCAATCAGAATGCTCTTTTAGCTTTATTCAGTTTCTATTTAGCACAAGGGATTGAAACGTACAGATGATTCAACTTTGCCTTCTTCAGTGTGCAATATAGAGGAAACTGCTTTCTACCACAGAGATCGTCTCTATGAAAACTGCCCACAGCGAGGTCTGTTGATTATCCTGAGACGCCGTTTCTTGGAAGACATGTTGCTGTTGAGTTTCAACCTCTGCTGTAATTGGAGTGGCAGCAGCAGATTCAGATGCAGATATCTGAAAATCTCAGCGTATAAAATGAAAACAATCTGTTTGGCATGACATAAGGGTAAGAGAAAAAAAAGTGAGCTTTTTTAATGCTGTATGTGAACTTAGCTTTTAAGGTCTCTTTGGGAGGCTTCTTCCTTCCCTGCGCAGAGTTCACATATGTTGATGTGATGATTAAGCCATAGTTTTGACTGCAGTAATCCTGTAATGGTGAAGTGTCAACCTTACACTTGGCACAAAATGGCAGTGAGCCTCACATTCACATGAATCATCCAACAAGACAGACGGGCACATGTGCTAAAACATGCTCCCAGGCAAACGGTGGATTTTCCTATGCATACACACGTGACTGACATGATGTCATGTCTCTTTGTGACCGATTTAAGGATTAGGAGACATGTATATTGATTTTAAAGCCTGTAATATGTGTGTAAAGGTCTTCTAAGCTGTCCTCTAAACAAAATAGTTACAGAGCAAAATGATTACCTGTCAATCGCTTTACAACTAAACGATGTTAGCCACTAAAAGCTCAAATTACCAACCAACTCAATCATTGATGTTTAATCTGGCAATGAACATAAAGTGATAAATCAGTCCATCAGTAAATGGATCCAATTAAACTGTATTAACAAATAAAAACACTCATGACACTACTAGATTAAGGTTCATCCTTCGACTTAGCAGGTTGACCAACACTTTGTTTTGCCAAAACTAGGCAACCAAATTAAAAGTATAGTATTGGCAAATTGAACCAAACTGTTAATCAAATTGCAAATTGAACATAATAAAAAAAAATGTAAATGTGAATTTGGCTTGTTATTTCCATTTTTTAAAATGTAGTGTCATTGATTTCCATATTTTTAATTTATGTGTTGAATATTTGAAATTAATCTAATACAATTCATGAAGTTGGTTTTGTATCTATTTTAAATTGGATTTCAATCAATCAATCAATCAATCAATCAGACTTAAGTTGTCTAGCAGTTTCTATACACACATATAACAAAAGCGCTTTACAGACTAAAAGCAATAAAAACAGTGACTGAGGAAACGCAATCATGAATCGTGTAAATTTGCAATGAAGAAACACCAAAGACAGGAAAACAAAGATGAAAGATAAAAGAAAGATAAAGGAAGAATAATAAAATACTAAACCAGAGATGTAAACCAGAAATAAAGGGTAGGATTTTAAAAAGAAAACAAACCTGAAGATAAAATAAAGATAAAATAATAAAATGTCTTTGTCCAACATAACAAAGACAGGGAAGCAGGCTACTTATCCAACGACACACACCTGACTCAGTCTGATACCTCTGGCCTGTGGGCCTACCTGTGGGTTGGGTGGTGCATTTTCTAAATGTAATAAAGTTTAAAACATTTGTAAAGGGCACATTAAACAGTGCTGCAAGTCTCTGGGAAGCAGAAATCACCATGCATGTGGACGGATATTTTACATAAATAATAGCATACGCACAAAACAGATTGTTACAACTTACAGAATATCAGGGATAGAAACCTGATGCCCACATGAGGACACCACACATCTCCATGTTGTCTTGCCAGCTTTATGCTCCCTGTAGATTTTATCTTAGTTTTTTATTCTCAGTTTTTTTCTGTCTGCATGCCTGTCTTGCATTTTGCCTCTCTCTGTGCCTCTGTTGTTCATTTTCAGTTTTTCTCACGACTTCTCTTTTAACAGGCCCGATGCCGCAGACTTTGACAACATACAGCGAGTTTGGATCGTTCAAGTTTTCTCCATCCAATGCTAACAGCACCTTCAGCCGCAGCAACTCCGCTATATCATCAGGCTACAACAAAACGGTAATTGTTTGTCTCTTGTAACAGCACCATTTGTTACTTTAGAGATAATCAGAGCACAGATCCTTCTCCCTTTCACAGACTCTGCGTTAAGGGACCAAATGTTATTTTCCATAATCACAGATTCTTTACATTACTGCTTTAGCCATCTGTTTCGGTCATTTTTGTTGTCTGTGTTGTGTGGTAATGCAGATTAAGCTTTTTGAATGAAACTGACAATTGAATTACCATGCAAAGATAACACAAGTCATACAACAATAAAATAATGAAAATCATTTTTGTTTAATGCATACAAAGACCGAAGTGTAAAAATGACAAGTTGTGGTTTTACAAGGAGTTATGTGCAGGGCCATTTGGGTTAAGAGGTGCTGATTTGCAGATTTTGTTACTTCTGGACAGAACCAGCCTAGTTGTTTTCCCCCTGTTTCCAGTCTTCATGCAAAGCTAAACTAACTGGCTTCTGGCTTCGGCTTCATAATGAATGGACATAGATGAGAGTGGTATCAATTTTCTCATCTAACTATTGGCAAGAAAGCAAAACCCAAACTGTGAAACGATCCTTTTAAGAAAATATAGAACACTGGCACATGCTTTAAAAAACAGTAAAGAGTAAGATTTTTTTTTTTAAATGGGCTAAATATGCAAAAATGCTGATATGGTCCTTTACAGATACACTCCCTGATTGTTAAGATGTCGGTGTCATTGTCAAATGGGAGGATTTGCTCAGGCATAGGGGATTTCAAGGGCGTAGGTTTGATTTTATCTTTGGTGGAGTTTCATGACACAGCCACAGTGATGCTCAAACCTATTTTTAAATCATCTAAAAAAAAAAAAAAAAAAACTGCTGATCAGGACTTTCAGAATAATATGATACCTCACATTAACAAACAAAAGCTAGACTAGCTGTGGCTAATTTAGTCTAACTCTGCTCTTGATCCACTTGTGAAAAAGGGGAAATATGGTTTTAAATAGTAAATATTTCTCCCACTAATTAAAAAAAAAAAGATACATATTTGGATTAATTACAGAGCATTCTTAATATCTGAGCTAAGCTGTTTATTACACTTCTAGCAGTTCTTCTTTAAAAAGAACCTGATGTGCTAATTGGCTTTGGCAGGCACTTTTGCCTCACAAGTTAGTTAACCACTGATAATTAAATATAACATCAACTGATGTATTTTTGGCCATTGAACTGAAGACGTTTTCAATTCTATGACATTCTGTGACAACTTCAGCGCCACCTTGACACTGGTATGGAGGTGTGCCAACTTTCCATAACCGTATCTGCACACATGGGTGATTTATGAAACGTTATACCGTAATCAATCTGGTTAAACTGTTGGTGTTGGCACATGGCTCTCCTGGCTCTTACAACTCATACCCTGAACCAGTAAGTTATTAATGTGTCCTCACATTTTATGATACTGTTTTGTCTTTCTCCTTGAAAATTAACATTTTCTCTGAATCAATTTTCAATCTGTTTGATTTAATTTAAGTGTTGCCTATGTGCATAGATGCAATTGTGGATTTTTTTTTGTGTGTGTGTGTGTGCGCGCGCGCGTGTGTGCGTGCATAGCAGTGTGTCTGTGCGAATGTAATGAGCAGTTAATGCAACATACTTTTGTATCTAGCAACCAGGTGTGTGTGATTTTCTCATTTTGGAAATGGACAGATATTGTTTTTGAGCGTCATCCTTAATTCCAGTCCTCTTACTATGAGTCAGGGTGAGTTCAACTCATTTGCAGCACTGAACTAATCCAAATTCCACAGAGGATTAATGTTGACTTCATCATTGTGTGTGTGTGTGTGTGTGTGTGTGTGTGTGTGTGTGTGCGTGCGCGTGCGTGCGTGCATATATATGTGTGCGCGAGTATGTAGCTCTGGGTAAGCCTGACCTGACCTATTGACAGTGAGTTGAGGAATGTCTAGGGCGTGTGGTGATGTGTTCTTGCTGATGAAGGTTCGCAATCATCACACACCACTGTATGCACATCTGTCACCTACTGTCCTCTGTAATGTTTGTGTTGATTCTGTCACCTTATCTAAATTCCACATGCAAAATGAATACTTGGGTTGCTCGGTAAAAGATGCACTGCAGAGCTAGTGACCACAAATCACCCACTTCGGTTTCAGTTTAGAGGCACTTCATGGACTTTGTTATGTAATTTTAATCTAGTGGCATCAGAAGATTTATGCTTGCTCGTGTAGACTTGAAGTTCTGTATATAATTCTGCATATAATAAATAATAGTTTATTTGACCAATAAAGGAGCAGCGCCACATCATTTAAAATAAGAACCCAATGTCAGAAATGCAAACCAAACTGCAAGCAATCAAATCATATTTTGCAGTGCTGCAGTTTTGAGTCGCTAACATGCTGCTTGATACTTGATCATAAATTACTTTGTGTTTCATTATCTAGACAAAAAAGTTCCATATTTGATGGGTTGATGATCTTTGCACATGTATTAAAGATCACAGTGGCTCAGTCTGTCTGTACCCAAATGAAGGGAACATGGTGCACTTTTAGAGTAAATATGCTGTCAGTTCTTATCAGGCATGTTGTTGACAGATCTCTCCTCCATCATTCTTTTGCTGCAGGGTAACAGGGCTCACGTATGGTTGGTAACTGAGCAACCAGTCCAGTTTGAAGAGAGAGCTGGTACACAAAGGGAGAGGATGGGGTTAGTTTAAAAAAAAAACAAAACACTGTGTGTATGTGTGTAACCTACTTAGCTGATATACCTTCCTTATAAATTCCACAAATCAAAATGTCAACATGGCAGCTGTGGTGATTAACTGTGAGAAAATTCTTGTAACTTCATAAGCTTTGATGTTTGGAGAGGAGAAAGGGAATGTTATCGCTTTCATTGTCTCACTGGCACACACCTCTTTACTTAACTTTCAATGTGCTCAAAGACCAGTGAGAATCTTTTTCTCATCCAGAAACGTCACATTTCACTGTAATTTTTCAAACAAACCAATAGGAGACCAAGGTTTAATTGTAAGAATGACTGATCATTAAAGCAGTGGCGAGACATGTTCTGTCATTTTGCTTAAGCTATGCCAAGTTTCTTCCTTGGTTATTGTGTGACAAAGCTTGAATAGTGTGTTGTGTATACACACACACACACACACACACACACACACATAAAGCCAAAAAAGCAATGTAAAGTGATATAATTACAATCCGTAATTACAGGAGATTAAGTTGTTTATTGGCATCAGGATTGTGAACGTTAGCGGGTGCTGTGTCTGACTTGTACGCACAAAGCTCTTCTGTGAGAAACTGCTCAACTGCGCCAGTGGTCTTATAATGCACAAGGCTTGAGTTAGTCTCCAGTGACAGATATTACGTTACCTTGGTTTGTGTGATTGTTTGGGGCATTCTGCTGCTCTCAGCATGAAGTGAGAAGGAAGGAAGGAAGGAAAAAAGGGCTTTGCAGGCTTTGTGTCAGGTCAAATTCCTCTGTCTTGGTTAACAGGGTGATGTCTTTGAAAACTGCTCTTGTAGAAAGTGGATAACCTACTTTCCTTTTTTCCCGACCTGGACTGTTGCTGCAAAGAAGCCTTAAGGTTACACAGTGTTTTAGCAGATAGGCTATAGCTAAGATATACTTTTCCACGACCGGCTGGTGTGGACTTCTTACAGTGTGTCGTGTGTATTTTTCAAACTAACCTGGATAAAGTGCTAAAGTATGTAGGTCCTAAAGTTTTAAAACCGATCGTCCGTGGATGAAATGTTTTATGTAAGTAAATCTCATGTGAGACACATTTTTTCTTTTTAGATAAACACTCAGAAGATTCGCACTCTGTCCACTAGAACCATGGGAGCAAAACATTTCAGCACGTCAGGCACATGGGATCAGCAAATCCAAGATTCCACCTGGCCCCCCAGTCCCAATAGGCTGAAACCCAGTCGCAGCGACCCTGCCTTGGCTCCTCCGTTTTCTACTGCCCCTGCACCTGCTATGGTGATCATTTATTCTTATTCTCTCAACCTGCAATGCCACGGAAGTACCTAAACATGTTGTGCAAAATGTGTGTAAACATCAAAACTGCAAGTACCCCACAGAACCAAATTAGCATTGTAAAATGCTCTTTATTTAGAGAGCCAAGGGGCAGGTATCCCAGAGCCAGCACACCATCCAGACTCGACTCAATAGACACAGCACCTATTCCATGACCAACGGCACTCAGATGACCAACAGCCAGACTCGCATCCTCCAGTCGCCCTCTGCCCAGTCCCAAACTGAGGGCAAGATGGGTACCATCAAAACATCTAAGATGCTACAGCAAACAGCGTGAGTTTACCTGCCTTTCAAATGTCTCTGGTTGTCTTTTTAATATATCAGAAATGATTTCCGACACTGAATTAAGTTCATGCTGATCTCTACTTCTCCAGGGTGGACAGTGGGATTAACATGGCAGACGTGACCCTAAAGGATGCCGTAGAGTACCTGTCTCACCCTGATGAGAATTTCCAGCAGTTTGGAGCCACCTTTATCCAACACACCACCTACAGTGAGGAGCGTGCGAAACAGGAGGTCTGAGCACTCGTACATACATTTACTGTTATTGCTTATAGTCCAGACACGCCCTCCAAACAAGCAGACACTGCTGTGCAGTTTTCACATCACACGTGTGTGAGGATTGTCTTGTACTGTACATATACAAGCAGGAGAGCGCTCTCTGAAGACCTTTGTGTAACCTGCCTTGAGGGAAAGGGAGGAGAGAGCATTTATCATCACACTTGGTTGATAGTTCTGTTTGTAATTTACAGTGTTGTGAATGTAATGCCACGCCTGAAAGGTTTACTCACCCGTTTCCTCCACATTCTGTGTCGCAAGGTTTTCCAACTAGAAGGTATCCCCTCACTGGTGACCCTGCTGCGGAGCCCCAACCCTGCAGTGAACCAGGCTGCTGCTGGGGCTCTGAGGAACCTGGTGTTTAAGCACCAGAACAACAAGCTGGAGGTTCAACACTGTGGTGGTATAGCTAAGGCCCTGCAGCTGCTGAAGGAGACCGATTCTACTGAGACTCAGAAACAAATCACAGGTAGAACATTATATAAGACAGGTCATGAATATTAGGTGAAAGTGGGACATGGTGGAGTTTTAATCCTGGGTGAAAACATAAACATTTTACATTTTACCCACATTTACCTGTTCATCAATCAAGTCCTATATACTTGCAAAAGAGAAAAATAAAATGAAGAAAAAAGAAAATAATAAAGAGAAGGAGGTTGTTAAAATAAGCAATATTATTAGTTTTCAAAAAAGAGAATTGGCCATGTGGAAGGAATAAATCAAGTAGTAATAGTAGTGATACATTAAATACAGTCAGACAATATCACAGGAGGCTTAAGAGAACATTCAAAAATGGGGGTTGAAGTAAACCACTTATGTAAAGGTTAAAAAAAAACAAGCACTAATATTCTTCCCTATTGTACCATATCCATAATCATGTGCCGTAACCATTGTGAGCAGTATTTCATACAGTTATCAAAGAAAAAGTAATTTCATATTAGTTCTTCAACCATCCATTTCTTAGTCCACAAGATGTTTTTAGGAATATAATGGATGAAATGACTCAAAAATGTCCAGTAGGATTTTTTTTTCAATTGCTCGTACTTTAATTCTTCTTGCAATGTGTAGGCCTGCTGTGGAACCTGTCCTCCAGCGATGAGCTGAAGGAGGAACTCTCAATGACAGCGCTGCCCGCTCTGACTGAGAATGTGGTGGTGCCATTCAACGGCTGGTCAGACAACAGCACCAACAATAACATACACCCTGATGTCTTCTACAACGCCACAGGGTGTCTGAGGTGAGAACATTTCATTAGGATCAGTTGTGCCAGTCTGTACCTTATATGGGTGATTATCAAGGCCCACAATCTATACTGAAAATCCCCAATACATTGGAAAAGTATTCAACAACTATTTGCATAATCAATTAATAATTTTAAACATTCTTCTCCCGTGTGAGGTTTTGCTTCTTTTCTCTGTTTTACACTACTGTAGATTTAATATCTTCATGGTTTTAAAACAAGACAAAACAAGACATTTGAAGACATCACCAGGGACACTGAAGGACGTTTCAATAGTTTTACAGATGAAATGATTAATGATGAATCAAATAATTGGAAGATTAATCAATAATGAAAGTGTGGTAAAAAAGGAAGATTATGAAAAAGGCATTGGTACCTCTCAGTACAGTGAGCAGCTCGTTTGTCTGATGTCTGCCTCCTTTAAAAGTCTTAATTTCTGTCCTATACACTTCCACATGCATGCAATACACAAATAATATTAATGTGTACTAAATTAAAGGTACAATTGCAACTACTAAATACTGGCAATATAAAATCATGCTTTTTTCCACACACACACGTTGCCTGATCAAGTTTGCTTACAGGGTGTGACAGTGCAAGTTACCTGTCGAGGCACATGCAGTCCTGTGTCTCATATTGTGTTCTAGTCATGCTAGTGTTCCCATGCAAACTTAAATGACAACCGGATGATGTTTATAGGAACCTGAGCTGCTCCAAAGAGAGGGAGAGGAATGCAATGAGAGACTGCAGTGGCCTCATCGACTCCCTCATGAGTTACATCCAGTCCTGTGTGGCAGAGGAAAACCCTGATGACAAGGTACACCTCTGAGTCCAGTAACTGAGTTAATTTTCTGTTGTTGTCTATTTTACTTCCTCCACTATCATCTATACCACCTTCATCATCATCATCATTATCATTAAAACTAGTAATTGAGTCAGTAAGTCTTTGTGTACAGGAAATTTAATGACCTTGTACTTAACAACATTGTGACAGGTATTTTTCACTCCTTTTAGATATTTTAAAGAACTATTCATCTGTTAATAGAGAAAACAATCACTGGTTGCACAGAGAGGAGTTGGCATTAATTGCAGTGTTCATAGAGACACTTGAAGTTTAAACATCATTATTGAATTGTTTTTTTGTTTATTAGGCCACACACTGGGTTCCTGGCTTGTTGTTTTTGTCCACATTGTCCCTCTATCAATGACTTGTGGATGTGTGAGAACAGCTGTGGTTGGATTCATGCATGCTGACTATATACTAGTTTACTCATAGTTCCTGTAGTACATATCTCATGTGTCTCAAACAGAATGTCTTAAGTCAAGATGCTGAAGCACATGTACACACACATACAGTACAAATACACATACATACATACCCACTTGAATGCACAGTGACATGCTGCCACATCCATAAACTCACTATACATGGATAAGCAGGTAAATACTGCAGGCGGAGGCAGCATATGTACGTAGTTAGTGTGCTTAGATGTGTAACACCTCATTTGTGGAAGTTTTGGGTGTGGATCTGCACTTAATCCCATGTCTGGGCTGGTGCTGTTTACAGAGGCTTCTTTTAATGACGTAGTAGAGTATGACTGGTGAGGTATGGCTTCATGTTGTCTTTGTGGGAGACAGAGAGAGAATGTATTTTGTTTCATTTTTCTCAGCTCTGTTAAGGCGAGACGTTAGCTTCTTGTAGTGAACTCCAGCTGGAATCCCTGTTGCAATGGAAGAGGACAGTTGCTGCCCTGAGCTTGTTGATGCTAAAATGGTTTTAGTAACATTTGTTGTATACGTGAAGCTTTCATCCTTTTATTGTTATTCACTGGGATTTTGATTAAGGATCATTTACCCCAATCACTGAACCTTAATTAAATTCATTTATTTTCCTGTTAAATAAACACACTAGCTGACCTCGTTGGCTGTTTGCCTAATAGATTAGATCTATGAAAGGGAAATTCCAGTATGTGTTAACTTGGGTTTTATTCTAAATTACTTTTGTCCATTGGTGTGATAAGATTTTACTGTCTCTATTGTAGAGATTTGGGACACACAAGGTTTGTATTTTTTTGTCTTGTCCATCACAACAATGGTAGACAATGAGAAGTGAGTTGTGTGTCATTTTATTTTTTCAAATGACAAACAAGCAAGAGCCATCTTTGTATTTGCAAATATCTCTCTTTGAACACAGTAGCAAATGTGCATAAATGTGGCAGGTAAGTCAGAAACTAAATCTTCTGTGCTGTGGAGTTATTGGTGAAAATGCTGATGCGAAGGTTAACAGAGTAGTTAATGACTGCTCCCGTCATCTCCTCTAGTCTGTGGAGAACTGTGCATGCATCCTCCACAACTTGACCTACAAGTTGGAGTCGGAGGCCCCTGAGTGCTTCAGCAACTACAACCTTCAGACAGAGGGCGAGTCTGGAGGTAGGAAAAGCCCCACTGTTGGATGCTTCAGCCCCAGGAGCAGCAAGGCTCAAAAGCAGGTGGGCATCAACCAGCAAACCTCCATCTGTGCCTGCTGGTTAAAAACTAGACAGGCCCTTTAATCCAAGCCCCACTTCCATTCTCCTGTCTTCCTCTATCCTCAGTTTTCATTTGATGTGAATCGGGCAGTGCTAGACGACAGTACCCCATCAGGTCAAAAGTGGTTGTGCCATCCCAAAGCTATGCAGACCTACCTGTCTCTGCTGGGCTCGTCCCAGAAGGACGCCACCCTGGAGGCCTGCTGTGGTGCCCTGCAGAATCTCACTGCCGGCAGAGGACTGGTGAGTGCCAAAATGGACATTCAGGATTATTTCAGATTGATTTAGGAGAGGAGAAAACAGAGACAGAGAGGTGGTAGGATAAATGACACAGCAGTGCTATTCACAAGATGAACGAACTGGTTTTGTGAGAAAAAGGGTGGAGGTTTGTCTCCATGGATTTAGAGGTAATTAAAGAAAAAAAGGGAAAGTGGGAGGCATGCATTTTCAGCTAATTACAATGTCAGCTGGAATGGATTTCACAATGCAGATATGGGATAAATATGGACATCTACAGCTAATGTCTTTTCCTCCCTCTGTCCCACTGTGTTTTGCTGTTCTTTTGTTTCAGGGGTCCTCAGTCATGAGCCAGATTCTGGTTCAGAAGTTGGGTGCTCTGATGCACATGCCCCCTCTCTTAAAGTCACCGAACTCTGGCCTGCAGAAGACTGCCATGTCCCTGCTGAATAACTTGTCTCGGACCAGCAGTGTGCAGACCTCCATGGGTAAGAAGAAGCATGAGATGTTGATAATGCCTGCCAGTTCTGTTGCAGGTGCATGAGTGTAGTTTTTGTCAACATGTACCTGACTTGCGATTTCCTTCTCTATAGCAAAGCAGATTCTGCCTGAGCTCACCAGCCTCATCTCCTCTGGCCCCAGGGAAATGGGAAAAAGCGATGACGCTATAGCGGCAGCTTGTAACACAGTACAGACCCTGATGATGGCGGACACTGAGGTCAGCAAGAAGGTCATTAGTAATGAACTGGTGACATCGCTGGCTGACCTCAGTGAGAATGGGTGAGTTCTTAGTTTTTCATCTCTGTGGGGGAGATTTGATTTTCAAATTTCAAATTTTTGACAAACTTAAATGCATTTCCCTGACTTATGGGAAACATTTGGGAACTGCCTCTAGTTTTGAAATGATCTATAAATAAACTTGCTTTGTCTCACTTGTCTCTGGTGGTATTTTTCCACACATAGTTTTGGGTTTTATCTGCCCATGTTTTGAGATCTCTCTGAGATTTTTCTCTCACAGCACGCAGCACTAACAAAAATAAACTCTTAATTACCAGCAGGGGCACCTCTTTGCAGAAACAATCTTCTTGTTACTCTGAATAAAGTCCCTGTCAATAGTTACAAGTGAATCTTTAAATATATATCTTTTCACTGCTGTGAACATTATAAACAAAATTACATTCACCTCCACTATGCGGAAATCTCAGAGACCCATCTCAAAACAGGATGAATAAAACCAAAACTATCTTTGTGGAAAGAGACCGCAGAAGATGTAAACAGCTTTTAAAAAAAGAAAAACAAATTCTGCATTCATCCCTTTTTACAGTGAACATAAATCAAACATTCTGATCTATCATCAGCACTGCAGCAACTACTGCAGTTTATTGTCAAAAGGTTGTTTTAACACAAACACAATCTCTCAATTCACTTCAGTGTTCAGTATCTAAAATAGCAGTAGTGCAGGTGATATCGTAAATGTTTTTCTTCTCAATTCTTTCTTGTTTGTGCACGGTTTGCCTTATTTTTTTCTATCTCTTCTTGTTTTCTTTTGGTCTTATCTTGTGCTGCTAACTTGTGCCCTTTCTTGGGTCTCTTTCTTTCCCATACTTTATAGAGAAGGTCTTGACCTCCTCCAGTTGGAAAGTGCCTTGAGATAACTTCTGTTGTGATTTGGCGCTATATAAATAAATGATTTGATTTGCTTCCTAATGTCCACTGTCCTTCTGTCCTAGGTCTTTCCCCAAAGGCAGCAAAGCAGCCGCACTGCTGCTCTACAACTTATGGAATGACAAGAATTTGCAAGGTGCTGCGAAAAAGGTAAATTAGACAGAGGTGTAATGCAAAACTTTGGTTGATCCATGAGTTCAATTCTGTGATGCAGACACTCCACAAACCTAACCAGGTTAAAGCCTAGCACATGCTAGTGGGAGGGCCCAGCTGAAATGGGTGGGTGTTTGTTATTACTCCTCTGGCTCACACAGTTACTTTCCCTTCCCTCCTGCCACACCCAAGAGTTCAGTGAATACAGGCACAGTCACACTGGAATCCCAGCAGACTGGTTTTCAGTTCTTGCTATCTATTATGGGAGGAGTAATATGTGGAAATTTGAAGAGAGATTAAGAAGAGGTCAAGACAGTGAGAGTCAGAGGTGGGAAGCGTGGAGGATAGACAAAATATATGAAACATTTCCTTGAAATGAATGAATGAGGAAGTGTGCTTATCATATGAGCAGCAGCAATAGCAATGCTTATAAATGTTATCAATTAAGAAGCAGAGCTGGCAGCAGAGGGAAAACACTGTTTCACACTGCCATAATTCACCCAAGGCTCCTCTAAGCTGCTGACGCAGTGCTTTTCCCCTTACAGTCATTGCGAGAGTGCGTTCATTGTATGTGTATGTTTGCGTGTGCTTGTATCTGTGTGATGCCTTTCACTGATTCCTTTTTAACTTGTTGCTCCACAGCTGGGTTTGGCCAAGTCACTTTTTGTCAATGAACACATCAAGTCAATGCAAATTTTCGATTGAGTGTGATGGACAAATGGCACCACGCAGCCTTAGAGGTAGGATATGTTTCAGGACGCTTGTAGCTGCATGTTTTCAGGAAGGCTCGGTGGGGCCGCTGTGAGCAGAATATGTATCAAAAGGATTAAAACGTTTTCTTTTGTCTTTTCTCTCTTCCTCTTTTCCTCCATATGCTCAGGTGTGTACTTGCAGATGGAAACCAACATGTCTAGACACTGCTGTGGCCACACCCTTGTACCAAGGAGAGTAAAATGCTTCATATACTGGCCTTCCTGAAAGATCCTATCAATTATGAGTCAATCATACCGATTATTGTATATACTATAAAAAAAAAAGAAAGCTTTTAATTTCATGAGTAATCCTGCGGTGTTGTATGTATTTAATTTGAAAATGTTTCTGTGTATATAAATGGGTGAGTGTGTTTGTGGTAGGTTAAGTGTGCATATGCTTAAACCTAGTTCTTTTACCCTGTGATCCACAATACACTAGACAATGTTATCAGTAGTGAAATGTTACTTAAAACATGCAGTCATTATTCAGATCAAATGTGTCTGTCTACAGTGGCTACACAATAAAATATCTTATTGTGGCCTTGAGGGGTGACTAACTGACAAGTAAAGTAATAAGAAAATATATGAAAAGGTAAAAAGACCAAAAAAAAAGTGTGCATCAGTGATGCTGTTGCTTTCAGATGAAATCATATCGTACACCCAAAGAGTGTGCTCTGTAGGTATTAAAAAAAAAAAAAAAAAAAAAAACATTTAAAAATCTGTTTTCTTGGTTCATAATGGGCTTCTTTTTAACTGTTTGCTTTTTTTAGTAGGTTGAATTTGGTTCAATATGTTGAATGTGCCGACAGTATGTAAAAGAATGAGCAACAGCTCAATTCAAGAAAGCTATAGCGCTTGGATTTGCAAGGTTTCCACACCAAAAAGTGCTGCATTTCTAATGTTTAATACAGTTTATTGGATTTTTTTGTGACTTCATTCTGCTGTCTGTTTCATTGAAAGTGAGATGGTGACTAGTAGTTAAATGGTTTGACACTTTGGGAAACACAGCACTAATTTGTTTACTTGCCTGGAGTTAGATGAGAACAACACTCTCAGTAAATATGAAACTACAGCCAGCAGCTGGTTAGCTTAGCTTAGTTTAGTGCAAAGACTGGAAACGGGGGAACAGCTAGCCTGGCTCTGTCCAAAGGCAACAAAATCTACCTACCAGCAACTGCAAAGCTCACTAACATGATATGTTTGTTTAATCCCTGCATAAACCAAAGTGTCAAAACAACACTTTTATTTTACAAGGGTTATAGGGCTGGGAAAAACCTTTTTTTTTACACTTTGTTTTTTCTGTGGCTTAAACAAACATTGTCCTTGGTCAGAGTCAGGCTAGCTGTTTTCCCACTTTTCCAGTCTTTTTACTTAGCTAAGCTTATGTTTATGGTAGCTTTCGATACAACATTTGGTATCGAGGCAAGACCTCAAATAAACTTATTTCCCAAACTGTTTCTTTATAGTGTAGTACTAAGTGCCTTGTTCTATTACATTTGTCATTAAGTTACCTTTTGATATTCACACATTCTGTTATGTATTGGGTTTTTTTCACTTGTTTCATATTGTTTTCTTGCATAAACTAAGGAATTGGAGACAGAGGGGATTGGAATATGATCCACACTGTGTAACAGCAGGTGCCCATTCAGTATGATCAGCTATGTATAGAAATTTGGAGCAATATACACCAAGAGTCAGCCCATGGAAAACCCTGGTTAGTCAAATTTGAAATTGTTCGACAGCTGACATACCCACACAGTCAGTGTTAGCTGCTGCTGCACACCGAGACTCTTTTAAGTGGCTTTTGATCTAATCCAACAGAACACCAAGGAGCTAATAAAGGTGCTTTGCCACCTTCTCAGATCTTTATGATATTTGTGTGCTGCCTCAGTTGAGAGGGACACATCCGATAGACTCGCAGTACAGAGTACTTGTACATTGCAGGGTTTCTGCTATCATAGCCAACTTCAGTCTTGTTTACTGAAATCAGTTTTTGAAATGTAGATACTTTTTTTAAAAAAAACCAGCATTGCCAATTATTAAAGCATCCTTCAAAGAGATTAGATAGTTGACAACTATGGGGATTTCCCAAGGTCCCACAGTATGCTCTTTTCGTGCTTGAGACGTACAGTCATACAGAGGTTCATTTGCGGCGGGAAAGACTGATGTCAGTATTCCTCTGAGTTTATATTTGGAGAAATGTATGTGACATATAATTAGGAGCATTCCCTGTCACTCAGTCTGTATGTAGAATAAATAACATATGCATGTAAGTGGTGGTCTTTTCTTGAGCAACCAACCAAAGTAATTCAATGTGCAAGCAGAAATGACATACTCTGTGCATATTTGACATTTAATAAGTACGAGCCATGTTGGAAGATACTGGAATCTGTGCTCATCCTTCTTGAACTAATTAGCAGGGTTTTTGCGGGTTTTGTTTGTGCATGCCGTTCTCTGACTAAGAGAGCGGCTATGAAAACAAAATGAGAAGCCTTGTGGCTCCATTTTCTAAATTGTGTTTGAGGGTCTGACTGAAGCAGGTTTGATGAGGTTTAAATCCCAAAGGCTTATGATTTCGAATGTGTTTTTAACATTGCATTGTCTTCACACAAATGTACATTAATTGTTAGTTTCAATTATTCACAATATGCTGAAAATGCTGTGTTCTGCATGATTTTTCCCGTTTTTATCCCGTTATTCTTTGTCAAAGTTGACTGGCTTCCTGGCTTGTTCTTCAGTGAGAGAATCATTAGCTTTTTGTTTTTTCTTTCACCCTTCACATCCATTTGTTTATCATTAACACCACTCTGCCAAATCAGTCTGTTCTGTGTAAGTTTTATTGCCAGCACTGTTTGACAGGTGATGAAAAGTAGCGAGACAAATGGCAGATAAAGTTTACTGGCTCACTTATCACTGTCTCTTCGGTCTGTTGACAAATAATAAACCACAACGCAAGAACAAGGAAATCCCCAGTGCCTCATACTGTTCTAGGATATTCTAGAAATATTTTGTATTTAATTTAGATTCATTTAGGATATTTTAGATTTACGTCTCCCTCCCCTGAGTGGTAGAATACTGAAGAGTGATACAGAGCATCACAGAGACATAGCAACTGCACCCTACAACCAAGTTTGTGGGCGTGTTTACTGTGTGTTTTAATTAACTGAGATATGTATGTACGTTTGGGGAAAATCTCACCTCACATTCATGAATCATATTATCACTAAATGGAATGCTGGTTTCATTACAAGTTGTAACTTTTCCAGCATACTTGCTGCCACATCCGATCCACACGAACAACTTAACTGGTATTTCAATTCGCATATGCGTGTCTGATCAAAACCAAGAATGCTTGCGAATAAATTTAATCTGAGGTGAGTTCTGATACAAAAGAAGTTGGAACACAATTGGTAAAAGAACTTATTATTTCCTTACAAGGATTTTCCCACCTTGATTATGGGAAATGATTCATTCTCTTTCAGATCTGTGTCTTTGCGTATGTGCGTGTGTGTATATGTGCGTGTGGGTGTGTGCTGGGAGGAGGTCTGGGCGTTAGCCCAAGGAGCATCATGTCAGTCACAGTCGTGTTAGAGCCTGTTTTGAGCAGGAAGATGTCTCTTCCTGTCATGGCTTTAGGCTTTCTGCATTCATGTCTTTATTGTACGTTATGTTACTCTCTGTGCATTTTTGATTGTCAGTAAACGAACATGTGCACCCACACTAAAAGGTCTGAAAGAGCAAGAAGCCAGTGATTAAACTGGGATGGTTTTATTTACACTATTAAACACAGAATATCTAATTGAAATGATGGGGAAAAAAAGAGTGAGACAGAGCTGGATGACTGGTTATAATTTGTACTGCAAGTGGTGGTTTAGAGAAACAGGTGGGACTGGGATGTGTCTTGACGTGGTGGCTGCAGGACAGGGCTGATAGTGACACTGTTCACTCAGCACGTCAGCATCTATTTCCTTAGGCCTCTCTTGGTCCTCTTAGACCTGTTGAAAGCAAAGAAGGGTCACATGAAGCAGACACCTGGCCTAACTTGTTTGTCCACAAAAAGCAATGAGAAAGCTGACATTTTCAGGTTGCAGAATCCTCTATAATGTATCCCAAAAATAACAAGGCAAACAGCACACGGCGTGAGACACACTCAGCCATTCGAGAGCTCTTTAAGTGTGTAACAGGTGTGACAGCTGACCTGCCCGTCTGGCTGCCACACCCAGCCATGCAGCCAGCTCGCCCAGTTGAAGTAACAGAGCCTTGGGGGCTCATGAGAGAGGAGAGGAGAGCAGGGCCGTGACAGGGAGGGGACGGGGCGGGGTGCTTGTTTGGCTTCAAAATGCCATTTAATTAAAGATGAGCGCTCAAAGGCCGGCTACAGATTACCAGTCACAACAAATGCATAAAAGCACCTGGTCATCTCTCAACACAACCATTTACATGAAAAAGAACTCACACAGTTGCATGCTGTCATCGGTTATAATTTCTTTTCAGCTCTATTACATGTTTTCTGTATTCTTAGAACTTAAATTACAAGACATAATTACTGTTTTTTTTTCCCAACTGGCCATGCAAGTTTACTTAAACCTTTGTATAACAGGCCTATGCATGAACACTGAGGAGCATTTGTGCAAAATTTGGCAGCCTGACTAATATTCACAAAGCATTAACCAGCCTAACCAGCCTGGTTCAATAGCCTAACTTAAACTCTTAGAGAGACTCTCTCTCTGACAATTCTCACACATAAAGTTGCTAGGAGTCCTCCTTTTCTGAAGCCATTTCACTCGACAGGTGGAGAAAGTGGTCTTGTTAGCTAGGCTAAACAACTAAGTAAATGCAGCTGATTTATGCTGCACAGGAACAAAGTCTTGATAGCAACACCCTGGGTAGAGCTCTAATTCACCTCCTGCTCGACAGTTAAAATTCCTGTCAAGGGTCCCACATTGTGAGCAGGTGTCCATGTGGGTGGTGGATCTATGTATGGCATTAGAAAGAGGAAAAAAACATTTGATTCAAAGTTCCTTCTCACGTTTTCTGGTGATCGCTGACACGATTCCTCAGCACATTAATCTGGAACAAAGAAAACATGCAAATGTTACTCTAATGAGGTCTGTTAGATCCTGCGTCTTACTCCATGTGTACCTTTCCTCACACACACCTCATATTTCTGACTGGTGAACTGGTACTGCAGTTCAAACTTCTCTGCCTCCAGCTGGTACATCCACTCCCACAGCTCCTGAGCCTTGTCCCTGAGAGATGGAGAAAAATTTGATTTTTCGGTTGTTGTTGTATGTGTAGGGATTATTTTCATCTCCTAGTGTGTAAATTTCCCTTTGGGATAAATAAAGTGTTGCCTTGTCGTCACACAAAGAATGTCCCTTACAAATATGTTTTTTGTGTGACATGATATTTCTCCACCTACTTGAGCTTTTCCTGGCTCAAGTTCTCAATATCCAGAAATTTGCGTCTTTCACTCAGGATCTTCTTCTTCTTCTCTCGCTCAGTCTGCCTCTTACCACTCCGTTTCTCTGTCTGTGGGAAAGTGAAATACTTTGTGCCTCCGGTCTACATCCCACACATTTTACCACTTTAACTTCTTTGAAACAGCCACAATTGCTCACCAGCTTCTGCATGTACCCTCCAAAGTGGAGGCTGGTCAGGGTTTTCTTCTTCTTTGCATCATCCTCTGCTCTCCTCTTGGCCTCCTCCTCCTCCTTACGGGCTCTCTCCTCCTAGGAAACCATGGATTGAAAGAGAGGAAAAGAGCAGAAGTGAAATGTAGGCATCTGTGTAGATTATATTACAGCAGCTGGAACAGGACTCTACCTCGAGACGCTTCTGTCGCTCTTTCTCTCTCTCGCTGCGGATTCTTTGCTGCTCTGCTCGCTCCGAACGCCGCTTCTCCTGCACAACAAGTTACCCCATTCTAACAGGTCTTGAAACAGAGCTTAAACTTGATGTGTGTGTCAACAGGCTTAGATTAGCCATGGTATATGGCACTTACAATCCTCTCCTTGAGATGAATGAGCTCCTCTTCTTCCTTCTTTCTGCTCTCAAAGTGAACCTCAATCAAAGTCTGAAGCTCCATTAGGTCCTTCTCCATCCTTTTGCGATGTATATCCTACAGAGACAGGGATTTGATATCTATGTTTCATCGCTTTCCACTTTACAAAAAGACAGGATACACATATTTGTTATTTGTCTCTTTGAAACAATAGGAACTCTAGAACATGCTAATTATTGTATCCCAGCCTGACATCCGGTGATGTTTAAAATTGCATGATATACACAGAAACTAAGCACAGTAAATACTGTAAGTAAACAGGCAGTCCTCTGATCTGATCTCTCTCACTCACATCAAAATCCACCTTCTCTCCATCTGGGATCTTAGGAGGGATGAGGTTTGGCATGATGAATGGCCTGGATTTTTTTTGTTTTGTTTTTGTTTTTGTTTTAAAAAGAAAGAAAAAAAACAGAGAGGTGAGTTATAGGATAGAGTAAGATTAAAAAGCAATACAAAAATCATTAGTCAATGTCACTGTACAATTAGCAGGTTCAACGTACCAACAAAAAGTCTATTCATTCATGTCCTTGCCTGTACATATTACACATGATCACAGGCAGCTTCTATATTGTTTTTATTGTCTATATGATGTTTGACATAAGGGTTGGGTCTAAATTTGTCCTATAGCGTGAGAATTTTGTGCTGGTGTGATGTGAGATTATTTGAGCTTAGATTTCAGTTTAAAAGTTAGAAGAGAACACTGATACCACCCACATACATGTACAGTAAATATGAAGACAATTATCACTGGATTTCTTTGATACTGATGCAACCTCAAAAAAGAAATGATTCTCAGACAAGTTCTGAAGTTATAGGGAGAGTTTACTCACTTGAATTTTGGTTTGGCTTCCTCCTCTGTGGAGAAAGAAAAAAAAAATAGAAAGAGAAGACAGAAATAAGCTTGTCCAGACCACACACACAGACACACACAGATCTCATAATAATCCTACAAGGAAATGCCAGCAAGTTATGACAATGGGTTTAGTGTACATGCTTATAATGGCTGAAAACATGGTTCAGGTGAAAAATGATCTGCGTTTGGTTTTGGATTTATAACGTGTTGGCATTCATTTTGATGCAGGTTAGAATAATAGTGTTACCTTCTCCATCTTCTGCTTCCCCTTCTCCATCTGAAACCAAAACAAAATGCTTGAGAGGTTTTTATGTGTTTGTAACTTTGTCACATGAGTGTGCACTGTGAGCCAGTAAGTTTTACTGCTGACAGACAAAATACTATGCTAGAGTGCACGAGAAGAATAAAAAGAACAAAACAAAGCTTGTCTGTCTAGGGTGTGTCAAAAGTGAAGTGTTGCATATTTTGCTGATCATAAATAGCACGCTGGAGTGGTGAGAGATGATATCTACAGACATGTCTCGATAATAAGTATTAAGCAGCAAAGAATGGCATCTGTGACCTCTGAATGGTACTCCACAAAAACTTCAGCACTGGTCTCTGCAATAGCAGCAGGATTCCAGGTGATGTTTTCTTGTTTGAACAAGGGGAGGCTTTGGCTAACAGCTGTGTGAGGCTGTACTTAGACACAGTGCTGCTTTGAGCCAAATGCTGATGTCAGTATGCTAACATGCACACAGTGACAATGTTAACATGTTTAGCAGGTGTGAGTGTTAGCAGACCAACATCAACAACACTTACACTTAAGACCTTAAGACTAAACACCTGCACTTGCACATTACAGCCGGGTTGATGAGAATATCATTAGTTTTGCAGGTATGAATTTCTGATATATTGAGATTCTGTGGAGCTAAAGGAAAAGTCAAGGGATCTCCAAAGTCAGTAAGGTACATCGTCTGGGGACCTGGTTAAGAAGTTTAATGGAAATCCCTCTGGTAGTTATTATTTTTCAATCGGGACCAATGTGGTGGACTGACTGAGATTGCCATTCCTTGAACCTCACTAGAGGATGGGCTACAAACTGAACTGGCAGTAGAAACGCTGCCTTCACGAACCATTCTGGCGTGACAAAAAGCCACTTTCTCCTGCCCTTTGTGCGTGACACATCAGGCGAGAGTTCACGTGTGCTTCGTAGGGTGTTTGCTGATTGAAAGCATAGATGAGAATGAATCTGACTAACATTCCCTGCAGTTTCATGTGACTGACAACAAAAGAGAGAGAGACACCTAAACATTGCTGATTAAGTATGACAGCAAATACCAAATTCTGACTAATGAGCAAGAGTGTTGGGACTGGGAGCAATAGGAGGCTTAAAGATTATCTGACCCAGAGGCTGCGTCTGGTGTGACTAAGACAGAGACAGTGAGACAATTGCACTGCACACTATCACATACCAAAGTGAAGTGTGACTGAGATAGCCTATCATTTCTTGTCCGTCTGTCTCATAGTTACTGACAGAATAAATTAATCATCATCACCCTGTTGTCAACACATAACACAACATTTTGAAATTGTTTTTGCTGAGTAAATACTGGCACAGCAATCCAAAAAAAAAAACATGGCAACAGTGTTTTCCACAATAAAACCCCTCACCTTGTTGTTCACCTTGCTCCTCCTCTGCGGCAGCTGTGTCTTCTTCCTGCACACCTTCTGGGAGAGAAGGAAGTTGTACAGCAAACAGGGCCGTTTTAGTGACAGTCACAGGGTGTGATATTGACTCATCGCTATACTCAGACGATCCCTCTTCCTTGTCAGTCACCTGTCATTTTACACAAGTTCGGTGTGAAAGGAATGAGATAACAGAACACCGTGGAAAACCTTTCAGAGAGATACGAGTTCAGAATGAGCTACCCTCCTCTGGCATTTAAAGCAAACAACACTCAGGAGACGGTGCAGTGGTGTGTATTTGTGCATGTGTGTGTAATTATGATGACACTCAACTCTCTCAACCCTGTTTTGAGGTCCTCAAACTACGGAATTTAAAAACAAAATTGTACCCACAAGCTCATGAGCAGTTCAGTCAATATTTGGGGGGAGAGAGAGAGAGAGAGAGAGAGAGAGAGAGAGCAAAGCAGCAGTCCCAAATATATGATCCAAACATGTGACACTTTCAGAAATATCTCCATTACTGACAGCAAAACAGACTGACTTTGAGATCTTACAATGCTAATCCAGAAAAGTCTCATCAGTGATAGTTGTATCTATGGAGGACGGAAACTGACTTGATTAAATTTAATTAGCATATTAAATTTATCTCTTCATTTCTGTACACTTGCATGTGAGCATTTTCCATTTCTACATTTATCCTTTTGTTTGTGTCTGTAATTTTGTGACCGTATGTTAATGAGAAAGGTGGCACTAACCTCTCTCTGTGTGTAGCTGTATTATTTCTTCCTGGTTTACACAGCTGACTGATCCTGCTTTAAGTTAAAGTTATACTTTCCACATCTGCGAGTACATGATGGTCCGTTTGGGTCCATGTGATGAAAATTTCATCATCAGAGCCTGTATGCAATTGGCTCTGATCTGCAAGTGAGTATGACTTAGGCCTTAGAATGAATTTAGCACCACCCACCACAGACACAGAAATACATAATAAATCTTTGAAGAAAGGCATGCATATAGAAACAAATTAAAAAATCCATAAGTAGATACATAAATGTATGTAGAAATGCGTAAAGAAGAAATATATAGAATAGAAAAACAATTCTGTCTGAATTCATTTATTCTTTGTTTAGTTATTCCAGCATTTATTTATATTTTTATTTATTTTTGTGTATTTATTGCTTGCCAAACGTTAAGTGGATATTTTCAGCTCATGTATTATTTCTCATTAATATTTGTAGGGATATTAGAACCCAGAACAGTCTGCTAGAACATTTCATTTAATTCTTCAAATCAAATTTTTCTACCATAATTTTTATGACCAGTTCTTGTGCACTTGAATCATCACACTTAATTGTTTCTGATTGTATGGGAAAAATGTCACCAAAATCAGCCGGACAATGACTGTCTATGGAGTATCTCCAAAATAATATTTTCAGCCCAAAGCTCAAGCAGTACCTTCTTCTGCCTCTTCCTCCTCCTGCTCCTCCACCTCCTCCTCTACCTCCTGCTCCTCTGCTGAGCAAAGCACAGGTCTGGTTAGTATAGCCAACCAGCCAGCAAAGCAGCCAGCAACATTCAGACACACACAAAGAAACAAATAAATCTTTCAAAGCTTGGTGAGATGAAGCAAGACTAATCTAAACATAAACATTCAAGAATGTCAGCCATAGCTTTTGTAGTTTAACCACAAGCAGCCTGACTGTCGGGACAAACTGCGCCTACCACTCCACCTGTTGCTCTGGTAAACGCAGTTTGGTGTCACTGTACCATGACCAAACCCCATTCTTAGATGACACAGCGCTTCATTTATATGTCAGTGCTAAAGCTGTGCTGCAAAGTTAACAGGTTCCATACCTTCAGCAGCCTCCTCTTCTGAATCAGGCAGCCAGGGAGATACACATGGAAGGATATTAACAAATGCAATTCCAAAATGAGAAATGTGGGTTATGTGGGTTATAGTAACTTATGTTATGCACACACACAGCTATTTTTATTGTAATGCCACTAATGCTACAGCTAATAACAAACAAAAGAACAGGAAGAGAGAAATCACCCTCAGGACCCTGAACAAATAACTTTTGCATCCTGTAGATTTTCCAAGAAAAATTTAGCTACTGCAATGTTTGACTCAACAAGGAAGTGCTTTGGTACAAATACACTTTGTGTTGCTTTGTGATAAGCCTCAGACGTTAGGAGCAGATACCCTTCAAATATGTAGTGCTATACGTTAAACATTTATCTTGTAGATACGACAGGGCTTAATTGTCCATACCCACAGGTATTGAAAATGCATGCTGAGTTGACGGGAGATATGACAACCATGCCATTACTTTCATACAGTTAATACAGTATGTAGTATATTATAGTATCAAGTTGCTATTTTAAACACTGGATTACTGGATTACATAAAAAAAACATTGGTCTCAGCAACATGCCTTTATTTTTAAAAGTAGATCACATCTTTCAGCAGGCTAAAGTGGCTGGCAGGAATGATACTGAATATGGTGAGTCACGAATCGAGTTCTTACCTTCCACTTCCCTGTGAAATTCAAACACATATATGCATTATTATTCTGATCCAAGCCTCAGATACAGAGTAATCCATCATCACCTTGCAGTTACAATAGATCTAAACAAACTACGTGCCTCTATGTGCACAGTTGAATAACAAGGTATTCAGTATGTTTATGTTTCTCTTTTGTGTGATACATGAAGATGAAAATGAGCTTCGACCTACTCCTCATACTCCTCCACCACTTCCTCGTTGTCCGACATGGCAGTGAACGTTCAGGTGTGCTGCAGTGGATCTGAACATTAGACAGACCCAGTGAATTCTCCTAAAAATCATGTTCCCCTTCACACTCTCACCACTTCTTTATAACCACATTTTACAGCGCACGCTCTATCTTCTTTCACACGCAATCGGTGACACTTACCTAGAGGTCAGATGGACTGATGGAGAAAGAGACCGACTCAATGTGCAGCAGACGAGAGGTCCTCACTTTCTCTAACAGGAACGTGAGGTGGGTCTCAGAGGGCAAAGGGACTGACTGTGTGGTGGGGAAGAGGCTTTAGGACCCTTTGTTGTGTTATTAATAAACTTTTTAGATAGCATGTACTCTCCTTTATCACCATTCCCAAAAAAGGCTGCTGGGCGCAGTGCCTAAACGATCCAGATAAGTCCACAGTTGCTCACAGACAATGATTCACACTCATATACACACACACACACACACACACAAACTGAGGCACCCAACCATGTATGGCATCCTGCCACTGACAAAACACAGGCATACAACTCTTATCTGCATTTTCCCTCCTCTGAGATAAGTCATGTACAGATGCTTTTTATGACTACACACTGTCTCTGTATTGTGTGAGTGAGCAAATAAAAAAAAAATATGGCAGACATATGTAGGAAAACATTTTATTCCTTAGACAGGCAGCATCTTGCCCACAAGGACGCACAGAATAAACAAAAATTATATTTTGGCAGATCAGACAAAAACATATAATTAAAACTCCAGAGTTCCCACTACTGTTATTCAATAAACACGAGCTTTAAGACCTTCACCTGTTTAAAGTGCTTGAGAAAAATTACACAAAATTAAAGCAAACAGCTGAAGAGTTTTAAAACAAATATGTCACTGCCGTTTCTCTTTTCTATCACTTTCCTTATACTCTGCATAGTTTGCTTTTTTACTCTTTTCCCTTACTCCACTGAACGTCCTTCCTATCAAGCCTCCTAATTTTTAAAAGCAGATTCCTCCTTTTCAGTCCTTTAAAGCTACAACCCAGCTCACTGATTTCTCTGATTCTCCCATCTGTTCCTCCTGTGTGCTTTGGCAGTGACAAAAAAAACAAAAAACAAAAAACAAAAAAACAACATATATAAAGCCTGAAGAAGCAATCAATCAGTCATGGCATTCATTAATCCTCCAGTTCTCTTCACCTCCTCCTGCCATCTTCTTCATCCTGCAAATTACAGCAGAGAAAGGCAAGAAATTATTATTCAAGAAGTACTTTTTGATTCCATATTTAAATATAAAGTTATGTCAAAGTTTCTGGCAGTTTTAGATCTGCTTTATTTAAATGGTGTTATACACAACAGTTTTTGTAGTAATGTCCAGACAATGAGGTCTTACTGCATGTTACTACATGCAGTGTGGCACAGTAATCCCACCTGTCGGACATGTTTCACTTACAGATTTTTCCGGGGCTGGATTTGGAGACACTGTCCTCCCCTCTGTTCTCAAACAAGCTCCTCTTACTGGTGATGTTCACATGTCTCAAGTCCTATTAATCAAAAATAGAAAAAAGATGAAACTTATTTCTAAAAGGCAATTACCCCCTGACACAGCAGTAAAAACGGCAGAAAGGAGAGAAAATATAGACTCTGTATAACAAGATGTGCTTGTATCTTATGCCTTGCATTAATTTCTCTGTAAGGTTTTTGCTCAGATATAACAGAAACTATACCTTACTGTTACTGTTATTTCTTGGAAACTTATCTGAACTTATGAAATAACTTCTTAACCAAAACTTCCCAAAGTTAAGCCAACTGGATTTTCTATTAAACGCTGAGCTTAAGTCTCTAATCACCACAAGTCAAACATCCCCCATGATAACAGAACAGAAAAAGGATAGAGAATGCCTGTAAAATGACTGTAAAACGTAAAACTAATCAAAAGTAAGCAGCACAAACAAAAAAGGATAAAAGCCGTCCTGCTCAGGACACTGAGGCACATGTAACTGAAAGAGCACTACTGCCCTCTAGCAGCCACTACACTTGTCTAACTTTTTACATGACGCAGTTTCAGTAGATATGCTGCAATGCAAATAGCCTGATTATCAGGTGACTGTACAGTAGGACTGTGTGAAGGCCCAGTTTGGTTGGTCTTGTTGAGCCAGCGGTTAATCCGGTCCGACATTCCTGTTGCGAAGCTCCTAAATTCCTGGTAACACCAGAGATGTGAAATAATCAGAACCCATTCATGTTAATAGTATCATTGCATAGCTGTAACTTTACCTGTTACACAAGTTTAACTATTTTATAGCTATTAATAATGTGGTGTGTGTGTACAACAGTTTATTACTACTCTTGTAAACCATTTCAATAAGTGTTCCTTACCCAAAATCCCCTGTAGTTATTATTATCATTATGTTTGTTTGTTTCATTTTTTATTTTATATTGTGTATTTATTAATCTTTGTTTTATTTACAGTCTGTATTTTTTTTAATTGTATGCCTACTGTGTCTTTGCAGTCATTGCTAAAAATCAAAGTGCAAACGTGTGTCTAATACGGAGCATAAAGTGGATTGTGAGCAATGAGTTTACCTGTCGGGAAACTCCGGGGCTGGTGGGGGCTGCTTGCTGCTGCTCCTTCTCAAAGAGCCCTCTCTTCCTGGACACCTCGTCCAGCAGGAACAGGGTCCTCTGGGTCACGTCTGGAGATTTCATCATTTCTGACTTCTACACACAGAGTCCAGACAATACACCATGAATAATACTGACAGTTGGTGTAGACTAGAGTAAGAAGATAGTTACTTTTACTGCATTGGAAAGCTTAGTTATGATGTTTTGTGGGCTGAGAGTCTGACCTGTGCAGCCTGAGCCAGTCTCTCCATCTTCTCCTGGATGGCCCTGGACGAAATCCTCTGCCTAGAGCTGGAAAAAACAGAAAACACACACATATGCACTCGTCCAGTTGTATTCACTCACTTTTTAACTGAAATTAAACTTGATTAAAATCAACTCACTTTCTTGTGAAAGATGACGGTTTGTCTTCATCTTCATTTTGGTCCTGGTCCTAAACCATGGATATTTAATATTAGATACACTATAAATCATCTATGTGCAACATTACAACAAATGACATACATTTTCTTTTCAAAATCCTTGTCAACATATGTCATCTTTTTACTCAACCGATATTGAAGGAACATCTTCCTGTTTAAGGTGCAGATGTAATGAATTACAGTAAATCTCACTAAGAAATTGAATATAAGCCTAAAATCTACCACAGTGATCATTTTATCATTTATAAATGTTCACTTATCTTTTTTAAATAATTGCAAAAACAGGTTATTATTGTTATTATTTTATCATTATATATCTTTATGTTTAGAGCAGGTGCTATTATTACTATTATTACACTTACTGTGTTGGATTCAAACTTCTTGGTGGCCATCCTCACACTCGCACTAAAACAGAATGAAACCGTTTGCATTTAAACTAAAGGGAGACGGACACAAGGTGACTCAAAGTAAAATCAGGGATGTTTGCTTACCTCCTCTGCAGTGGTGTGCTCTCCTCTTCTTTCTTCCTCATCATCTGTGGAGGACCAAGTGGAGGACCAAGAGTAAGACAAGTGTGTGTGTGTTAGCAGACCTTACTGTCTTGCAAACGCCAGAAGCTAATGGTCAGCTCAATCATCAGCCTCCCTCTTGTGATGTGTTAGGGTGTTAACAAAGCAACCAGTCACCGGTCGCAGCTGGTAAATATTGCTTCAGAAATTAGCATAAGCCCAAAGCTTGAGAGGCACAAGCAAATCATCCTGAACTGATAGTCTGACACATGACACAAGATTAAATCATGTTTTAATAGTCAAATAGGCAAAAGTTAATGTTGGCATGTCCTTGGGACGACATGTGCATGCATGTTTGTGTGCGTGGGTTAGGTTGATGTGTTTACCCTGAAAGATACAGTCCTGGAACTCTGTCTGATGAAGGCAGGTTTGGTCGTCTGCTCAAAGTTGCCGTTGGAGGAAGAGCCATTCTCGCTGGTCTGAGGTAAAGTAAAATAACTTCAACTTCACTGCTGCAGAGGATCAAACTTGACTATTCCCAGGCAGAGGAAGGTTCCAACTATGGAGCCAGTACTAGTTTGTTAACATTGGCACAAGGACTGTGACTTTCACTCATCTAACACTGGATGGTGCTGTTGTTTTATTGAATGAATAAGCAGCTGCGTCAGCACTTTGCAAGCACTTTGACAAGCAAAACATGGAGCACAGATAGTTATGTTGTAAATGATGTCATCTGACAGGGTATCGTTAAACTACCTCCTGTGTGTGTCCGTTCTGAACAGGGCTTTGAGCTCCTCTGGGAGAGGGACTCTGACAGGGCGAGGGCCAGTGTTCTCGAGGTGACAAGGGGGCAGTCGGAGAGCAAGGGCTCATGGGAGTTGAGCGCCCGCTGAAAGAGGGACTCTTGTCGAGCGAGATGGACACAGAACTGCAACAGCAGAAACAAAAGTGAACTGAAAGGTCAGTTGAAGATGTGCATGAGAAAGCAGCCAGTGATCCAGGACAAACTCACAGTCAAGCTGCCGAGCATTAAAGTCTTTACTGTACCCTGTTCACCAGGCTCCTTCTGATATATTGTTTTGTACGATCTGTCTCTACTCCTCTAGGGCTATAACAGTTCAACATGCCAAAACACTGTTGAACAGATGATGACATTTTGATCCCTTAGAATAACAGGCTGGCAACATCATCAAACTGACAAATAGCAAAGTGATATAAAACAGGCTCATGAAACCAGCCCTCTTTTCTGTCAGGTTCACAGAGGTTTAAAGAAATTCAAGCACCACTAAAGTCAGGCAAGGAGGAGCCGGACTCACAGCAGGACGTCATAATGCTTCCAAACAATAAAAAGATTCTACAGAGAGCCAGAGATGCCTGGCTGCCTCACTGTCCCATTATCCCAGATGAGATCTTGCCAGCTGATCATGATAAGACAGAGGTCTGTGTATGTGCATTAAACACTGTAGCCTATATACTGTATTAATAATGAGGTATATGTTAAACTATATTTAGCATTTAGAAATTTGACATCTAAATCTAAATATATAAGTCTCTAAATCTAAATAAACCTCTGTCTCTTAAAAACTGGTTTGTAGGTACATATGATTGCCTTAGTGCAGTTTATTATTTAAACAATGAACTAAGTATTTTACAATACAATAGAAAGTTCTGCTTGTTAACCTGACAAACTTGCGAGCCGGGTTGGATGGTGGCCTGGGATCAGGGTCTTTCCTCTGCGACTCGCCATTTTCATGCTAACAAAGAGACAAAGAGCAGAAACAATCAACATGAGCGCACAGTGTACAAGCTTTTGTACAGAGCCACCTGAGACACACCTTGCATTACGTAACGTTGCACTGTTATGGCCCCATTTGCAGTAACACTGAATTAGAGCTGCCTGCAAGTGTAATAAAAGATAAAAGTTCAAATTATGACCTTAAACACACCTTATCAATGTTTTATAGAAGATTTGCATGCTCTCTTGATTCACAGGAAGAGTGCAAGTCCGGAGATGAATATACAAACAGTATTTCCCTCTATTTCTTTGAACTGTATTATTATCTTAAATTATATAGTGTGTCTACTCAAAGAAAATATACCAAAGCTAGCATCTATGACGTGTCTGTTTATGTGTGAGCATCATGTACTCTCTCCTTATGTCTTTGTTCACTTAAATAATGTCAGTAATGTGCACTGAATATTTCCATCTTCACAGAAAAACAAGAGTAGGGGCAGACGTTGGTGAGTTGTTTTTGTTTTAGAATCTAGAAAAAGATTAACACGACTCTCAGTCTGTGTGGGGTAACAGTTAACCGTGGTTAACCACACTGCAGGGTGACACCGTTTGTAGCGCTGTGTTATGACTCAGTGAGGCATTCATCGCTGGAATTTTGAGTGAGGGTTTGTTGACTGTTTGTCTACCTGTCTTTACAGAGGATTTGTCTCTACATATCATTTAGGAATAGCAATGTCGGCCGGTCCACCACTTTGGTCCAGACTGAAATATCTCAACAACTATTGGATGGATTGCCATGAAATTTTGCACAGACATTCAAGGTGCCAAGAGGGTGAATCCAAATGACTTTGGTGATTTCCTGACCCTCTATCACCACCAGCAGGAAAAGTTGTCACTTAAACATCTCACTGAAACATCTCAAAATCTACTACAGAAATTTGCACAAAATACTGCACAGCCACCATCAGGTCAAAAGGTCAGCTTGTCCAATACTTTGGTTTATAAATGCATGCTTGCGAAACTAACAGTCCCATCAGCCTCAGTTTTACTTTGTGATTTGTTGCACTTGTTGTCATATGATAACTCCACTAGGTTTACAAGTCAAATGGCAAATTGGTTCACTAAATATCTCTTTTGCTCTGCTTAAAGGTAGTGAGTGACTCCAGTCTTACTTTTCTGCTTGTGATGTTAGTGCTGGTGCTGGTGCTGGTGCTGGAGCTGGAGCTGGAGCTGGAGCTGCTGCTGCTGCTGCTGGGTCTGTAAGAGACTGTTTTCTGGGGAGGTTGTGGTTTGGATGTGGTTTTCACAGAGGAAACCACACTGCCCTGCTCCTCATCCAAGTCCCCCAGTAACTCAACCCTGGCACCCCCTCCTCCTCCTCTGCTAGCCTCTGCTTCATCCTCGTCTTCCTCTTTCTGTCGTCTCAGTGTCTCCACATGTCTCATCCTCCGCTTTTCGTCACGGACTCGCAACATCTCCACGAAGTCCAGTTGCATTTGCTCCACACTGGAAAAAAATGCATGCATGTGAACGACTGATGTATATGATGGATAGTCTCTGGAGAGAGGTGAGAGGACCTGTCTGTCCTGTGTCTGATCAGGTTTCTCTAATGAAAGGCTCTATAGTTCCTTTCTCTCTTTGAAGACTGCTTCTGCTCCAGGCACTCAGCTGGAGCTGTATTTGACAGCCTTTCATACTTTCTATGCACGATATCAGGTTTTTGATTTGTGTTTGAAAAGTATACAGATGACACACTCCCATGGGCCAAAAGTGTAAGAATCCTCTCTCTTTGCTTCTAAAATCCAACCAGTGAAAGCTGTACCATGAAAGAAGATGAATTCTTACATAGCAACCTCCCTGTGGCTTTCTTACATGGCAAAAACAAACAAGAAAAAGAAAGCTGGGGAGAATAAAAGAAAGAAAGAGAGATAGCAGCAAAAATAGCAGTAGGTAAAGAAACAGAGAGAGGAGGAGCAGAGCACACACTTATGGCTAACAAACATGATCAGAAAGTCTACAGATCAAACTCTGGCAAGTATGAATCAATAAATGCTATTTTACTAAATCATGAGAATAACCTGCTGAGGCCTTGGGACGTCTCACTTGTGGAGTCTGTCCCAAAGGGGCTGTCGCTGGTGGTCATGTCTCTAGGTGCATCTGGATCAGCGGTGCTGCTTGAGCTCTTCACCCTCCTCCTCTTCTCCCTCTCCACCTCCTCCTCGTCCTCCATTGTCCACTGGCGTGCCAGGCTGAGGGCAGAGTCATAATGACCACAGGGAACATAATAATCGGCAAATGTGAACACAAAACAGAAAATGAAACAGAGGCAGAGACGAGGCCTGACAAGAATGGAGCTACACAATGCAATCAGTCAGACAATCAATCTGCTTTTATGAAGTCTACAGAAATGAATTCACTGAACAGCTTGTTTTGGTAGTTGAAAAGCAGAGATTACAGTTATAATAACCGTTACACAAAACCTGTTGTACTTGTTCATCAAGTGTTTTATTAGCAAAGTCACAGTTGGCGTCTTGTCTGAGTAACTTTAAATCAACAGTTCAGTTTAGTACTATGCGTCATGTGTGTAGAAAACACAGCATTTATTAGCCTGTTTATTACTATTTATTAGCCTGGCAGTGCGGCAAAGGGTTGATGTTATTCAGGGGCACAACTATTTCTTGACTTTAACTGTGACTTTATAGCTTATTATTCAAGCATCACAGCAAAGGAAGCGCCTGTAATAATATTAGTAATGACATCAAAGGAAATAGAGAGTAGCACAATGTTAGAGATGTTAGAGGTTAATGTAGGCTCATTAGGCTGCTGACTACAGATATTGCAAAGTCCCTAAATTAATATTACAAAATCCTTCTTATTCAATATTGGCTGCTTGACTCTTATAGTGAAGTCAGCTCAGTGAATAAAGTTAAACGCCATGACATCTACTGCCAAAAAGCCACAGCTGCAGAAGGTGTCATACTCTCTTTAGAAAAATCAAAGTGCCAGCAATTACCTTACCTGGACAAAGCCGACCAGTTTTTCCGACTGATGGACATATTGGACCAAACAAGATAAAATAAATAACGTTTCCAGGTGCACTTCACTCACAGACAGGAAAAAGTCGACTGACTGGGACTCTGAGGGCGGCAGTCAAATAACAGTCAGTGCGACACAAAGCAGTCCACCTTTACCCTGGCGGTGTCACATGACCACAAAGGTAAGCTACCCACCTGTGAGAGAGAGAGAGAGAGAGAGAGAGAGAGAGAGAGAGCGCTTTTCCTTGTATGGTGTAAGTGTGACAGTTGTGATAGCTGTGACAGTCACTCCTGCAAAGCCTGTTTTTATGACCTGATATTGTAGCAGGTACAAGAACAACAAAATAGAATCAGATATTTGCAGCTAATATACACAAAACAAGATGACAAAAACATCAGTTAAAATGAGTTTTTAAAAAAAAAACAAAGTTCAGTTGAATTTGATTGATCAATGGCAAACAGGAAAGTATGTAACAATGTTTTAATGCATGTCCAGCTGGGTTTTGTTGAGTTGTTGCATTGGGCAGTGAGTCTCTTTGTAGTGTGAGTCAGACTGTTTGCTTTGCTATGTGAGGCCACACCTTTTCGCTAGAGCCCAGTGTATAGGACTCTGACCCAGAATCAGACTCAGTCCATCCACACACACACACACACACACACACCTTCGACTTAACCTGGCTTTATACTGCACCTGTACCTGCGCTCACCAGGAGGGCACAAAAAACAGGTGGAACTACTATTGTGATAACTGATAAAGTGGAGCACTTGATTTTTCCTTCTTTTGTGCATGTGTAAACATGCGCCTGCTCCACTCATATTTGGAGAAGACTGGCTTATAGCAGGTACCATTAAGATGCTATCTTATGGAACCAATTTGCTTGTCACTCCCCGGCCAAAGAAGCAATGCAGACATCGGTGCTGTTTCATTTCAAGCACTGAAGACTGAATGTCGTGTGCATTTGTGTCAATGTGTGTCCTTACTGTCCCTTGAAAACTAAAATTAGCCTTACATTTTCAGGGAAGACCTGACCACATAAATGGAAGTGAAACAGACCCCCCTCCCCCCACGCACACACACACACACACACACACACACCCCTCCCTCCCCCATTCATGAGGGGAAATGGCTCTTCAGGTTCTTTGCATTCACATGGGATAAGGCGATAAGGATTAAAGTCCCATTACGGAAACACTTTACAGAGCGTGCTTTATGAGCATGCAAAACAGACTGCAGCAAAAAGGGACTGTTTTACAGCTGTGGACAGCTGGCAGGCATAAGAATATGTGTGCAACATGTAAGCTCTTTCCAGAACTGCTTCTATATGACAGGTACATTTCTTTTTGTTAATACATTCCTTCTACAGTTCTCTGATATAAAACAATCCACAACCATACGTTGTATGTGGTGCTGTGAACAAGAACAATGCTAGCATTTTTTTAGTTGTTGTGATGTTTACCATGTTCACCATCTTCGTTTAGCAGGTTAGCCTGCTAACATATACAAATTAAGACTGAATACAAAGTAGAGCTGAGACTGATGGCGGCGTTGTTAGTTTTGCAGGTAATTGGTTATGAACTTAAGTTTTAGACAAATTAAAATTTCACCTGTTGGTGGCACTAGATGAAAAAAAATCAAAACAATTCATCCAATAGTTGTTGAAATATTTTAGACTCAGCAAACAGACCAACATTGCCATCCCCAGAGCAATGCTGCCGGCATGGCCCAAACAGCCAAGTGCAGCCATGAATTCTTGAAGCTGTGACAGAGCAAATCTCTGTTGACCCCAGACTGGAGAGGTAAAAATCCTGTTTGATTTAGTGCTCAAATTTCACAGACAGCGAAATTACTCTGGCAAATACTTGGGCCACATATTTATGTTTCTTCAGACCCACTATATGTCTGGGTCTTCGGCCCAAGTCCAGCCTGTGTAAAGCATAATTGTCAGATGGTCCTTCCAAATCTGGTCCATGTGTCTGAGTAGGAGCAAAAAGCTTTCAAGATTATCTGTGTGTGTGTGTGTGTGTGTGTGTGTGTGTGTGTGTGTGTGTGTGTGTGCCAGAATTTTGCTATATCAGCTTAACCTGTAAAGTATAACATTGATATCTGTGCTGTACCTCTAACACATGTAGCTTGCACTACTACAAGGCGAAGACAGCTGTAAGAGAAGACAGTTACCTTAAAGTATCAAAGCTTCCCAAAATTTTTTTTCTTATTCCACTGTAGTCGTTGTTCATTGAGCACACATTTGCACAGAAAAAAAAACACAAGGAAATTAGACTTGATTGTTTTATTGTTGTGTCAGCTTTCGTGTAAATACAGCTGATGCACATCATCTTTTTTACAGTTCATAAAACCGCAACCCATGCTTATAGTTAATCCCGATGCAAGAATATGAAATATGCAATTTCATTTGGCCAGATCATTGGCTATAATATCATTAGGCCTGATGAATAAGTCACCATACCATCCACATTTGGTTATTAGAGATACAAGTTGCACATTTTGACATTTCTGTGCAAACAAAAGGAGCTACATAACTGGGGTTCATGCACAAGATCAGTTATGTGAACAATATAAATAACTGTATTTGGCCAATGTCTATATCTATGTAAGTATATTGATTTTTAACACCTTATCAATGAACAGCAAACAGAAGAGGAGAAAACCTTTCGTGAGTGTGGCAACATCTTCTCACCTCCATAGCAGGAGCATACTCAGTGATGACAGCACGAGACAGAAAATGCAGAAGCTGCAAAAAACTGTAACAAAAACTGTAAACAAAACCAATTCAGGTACAGCAGGAGTGATGGTGCTCACATGACACCAGCCCGCCTTCTGTGTTCACTGGGCAGGACCCTTAGCAGCATCGAACATCTTCTTCCTTCCCTCCATCCCTGACATGGCCTCCACATTTTTCCTCCAGTCACTGTCTTCTACTGGCCTCTTCTACAGATAGATACAGTAGATAGATGGATGGAAGGAGGGATGATATCAAAGATTGAGAACAGTCTTTGTTGTTTTTTTAGAGCAAGTTCAGATGTTCTTGTTGTATCTAAGCCTTTGAGACTCATGCTGCCAACTGGGAATTCCCATGTAAGAATACTGTACCTGTGAAATTAGTTCACAGCTCCTGGGTGCAAAGACACACACATCTATGCAAGCACATGCACAGACACACACACACACACACACACACACACACACGCACACGCACACACACACACACACACACACACACACACACACTGACCAGTGAGCACAACCGGTCACAAAAGCTACTCTTCTGTGTACAATGGGATCATTGTTTTGTGTACTCTCTCTCACATACACACACACACACACACGGTCACCGCCCTGCATTAGCCTGCTGCTCGATATCTCAAACACACCTTTAACACACACAAATGCACATTTCAGGTGCTCCGTGGTGCTTTCAGTGATGATGTCATGTGTATATTTGAAACTTCACAGCTACCTTGCACGCTTGCCCTTAGGAAGGTACACAGCTTGCTTGGTGTGTGTGTGTGTGTGTGTGTGTGTGTGTGTGTTTTGTACATCAATACAAACCTTCTCTGTGTCCTCTTTCTTGACGGACTTGAGGTTGGCTCGGAGGTCCATGGAGACTTTGTGCTTGGAGCCCAGCAGCGAACGGAGGATGGCGTCAGCAGACACACGAACACGCCGAAGATTAGGCCTCTTGAATTTCCCCCTGAGATCCAACACCTTGATGTTCAGATCTTTAATCTGGGCCAGGGACAAAGAGTTTCTCACTGTGACAGTTCTAAAACATCCTAAAAGTAGGGCTTTATAAAATGTCACATTAATTAAGATGTTAACATGCCGAGTTCTATCCAGACCACAGGGAAATGGGCTGGGAAAATATCACATACCCACCTCACGTGTATTGAGCATAACTTTGGCCTCAATGTCATATCGCTCCTCATCCACCACATCTATTTTGGCATGGAGCTCCCTGCAGAGATCCTATACATGTGCATGCATAAGACACACCCACAACAAAGTGATAAATATTGTACACGTTATGAGAATGATTTAGCTGATTTCCAGAGCATTGTTAAATTCATGCATTTAGGGAAGTATATTCCTTAAAGCAATCAATATGAATGAGCTGTAATGACTTGGATTCCTTTAACTGAATTGGGAAAAATATTTAGAGATTTATTGATTTTTAATAGAGTAGGCAAGGGCGAGAGTAATGAGTCAGAGTTCTTGAAAATATACCTATTGAAAAAAGATATCTTCTGCTTGGATTCCCTGCAGTTTAATGGGAGATGCAGCTTCTTTAGCAGCTTTAACTGGTTTTGAATTCCTGGGAAGTGAGTGGAGAGAAGAATGAGAGAATTCTGGGAGCTTGAGGATATTACCTGTAGCTGTCCAAGGCTCAGACTGTTGGTGTTTAGAGGGGGAGCTCTCTCTGCCAGATACTTGTGTTTTTCCTCCTCTTTAACAAGGATCTCCTGCTCCAATTCCTCCTTGGCCTTTGCCACCATCAGACTCTGCACAAATATGAATCAACATGTAATATGATAATGCATTACATGATGCTTTTCTCTCGAGAATATTCTTTCAGGTACAAGGTGAAACACCGGGGGCTCATAGTACGTACTCTGGATATTCAGGGTTACTGAATATCAGGGGAATCATAACAGATGCAAAGAACATGACCTCTGCTGCTCTCCTGTGGTTAAACATATGTATTACAAAAAATGTCAAAGCTGACTTACCTTGAGCATCAGCTTCCTTGAAGCTGAGATCTTTGGTTTCCTCTGGATGGAGAGCACAATTGAGGACATTGCCAACACAGTTAAAATGTTAGTCGCTCACTTGCAGTTTAACAGTATATTACCTGAATATTTTTGGCAATAAGAGAGTGTTCTGTAATGGTCAATGATAAACTGGACTTACCTCTGGCCTGTTAAAGAAAGAAAGACCAAAGTTTAGAGACAATGCCTTAACAGTCAAAAGTGTTTGTAAGTGTGTCTATGTGTGTGAATGAGTAAATGGTCTATAATAAGAACACAAAGCCTGGTCACTCACACATGTTCAGGCATCCTGCTGATTAGATCTCACTGGAGGAGAGACAGAAGAGATTAGAAACACACACACACATAATGAACAGTTGTCAGTGTTTGCTCATCAGCTTTTTTTGAGGCCAGATCATCTTTCTGCTCTTCGGTACGAGCGCTCTCTCAGAATATGGAGTCAGTTTCAATATATGAAACCTGGCCAGTCGTAGAAAACACTTCAAACTGACTTCTACCCTCTTGCTGCTTAACACTGTCTTGACACTTGATTTCTTTATAAAATAAAACAAAATAAACATTTTTTTTTCTCTATAACACTGCAGGACTTTCCAAAACCACTGGAAATTTATTGTACAAGTACTTAGAAAGTACTTAGTAAGTAGAAAAATTATTGTTTTGTTTCACAGAGGGTACTTCTGGAGTTGGTTGGGAGGTATGTGGAGAGATTGTAGAGTAGTTCAACTAATTTGAAAAAAATATTACAATTATATATTACAGTTTGAATGAAAAGAAATATATCTTCACTATGATTACTCTTTGAGTCAGCTGTAACAGTGAACACCATGTGTTGAGAGTACAGGAAAACTAGTTGGCAAGCAGGCAGAAAGAGTGAAACAACTAAAAATATGGATGAACAGTTCGAATACTTTGCTAAAAGCTGTGGATAAATGGGTGAAACAGATAGCTTAAACTTAATGGTTAAAAATGATATATTATAAGTAATTGTGCAGATTGATCGATAGCTGATGATTGAAATACAAAGCAAAGAGTAATGGATAAACATTTGTAAATAGTTAGTTAAGTGTATTAAATAAATCAATACCAAGTTTAAGGTAATGGGTAAACAATTTTAGTAGTTACCTTAAAGTAACACATAAGTGGTTGAAATCCATCCACTAAATAGTTGAAATTGTTTGACAAAAGTAAGGATGAATGGTGGTGGAGTGATGGTAGAGATGGTAGAGTTGTCTCACAAAAAGTGAAAAAAAAGGTTGGTATGGTGTACTGATCTAAGTTTCCCTAAATGCAGCTGTTATGTCTGGTTTTAAGGTTATTGAGGTTTTGAGATCTCTGCTGCTGTGATTTGTATCCACCCCAGTATAATAATAATGGAGTTTTGTTTGTGGTGCGTCAAAAATGTACATTAGAGAAACTCAGTACCACAATATAACAAATTCGTAGACCTCACTGACTGTGGAAAGAAGTTTCACTTGAGTAAAATTGTCTACCAACTGCAAAAATCATGAAAAGTGTGACATATTTAACTGGACATAAGATGAAGCTGTATTTCAACTCATTTAATTTGTCAATTTATCCCTGTAGTTATTTTACCCCTCCTCTCCCTCAGTCTCATGACCTTCTGCCCTTTATCAAATCATCAAGCAATTAACAGCACTCTGTCTCACCTTATCTCACCCTTTCTCTGTTTATACCCCTCTGCCATTTATACTAGCAGGTTTGAGTTGTGAATGATGTGACCTAAGATCTCCTTGTATAACGTGGTTACTTGCTGCCCAAGCGGATTAGGAAAATTCCAGACTGATAGCCATCCCTCATCCATCTCCCTCGTCTCTCATCCCCATCTTTCTCCTCAGGATTATCTCAGGGAGAGGAATTTAGAGTGGCCTGTCTCCCCAAATAGACCAGGGGACATCTGATAGACAGCTGTGGAGGGTGATTGTGCTGTGGGGGTGCCCAGCCTGGATTAGGGATTTACCACCAGTAACCCATGGATGCTTATGAGCCTCTGTGGTGCAGCCAACTTGGCAATGCAAAAATCAGCCAAAGGTGCTTTGGAAAGTTCACGCCTGCCTTGAATTTGAGCTGCTTTGGCTACAGATTTAAACCAACTAGTTCATATTATTTCAGTTGATCGACAATGTTCTGGTTAATGCAGTTATGGTTTAGGTACAGTTACAGCCCCAAAGGTGAAATCATGCTGCTAATATAACTACATTAAAAGAACTTTATAGCTCTGTACATTTCTATTCATGTCCTTGTTTACTGGATTGAAATTATATACTGTACACTGGCCCCCATCAATCACATGGAATCTGCAGCTCTGCCAGATCTGTTTGAAGGCGACTACATTTCCACTACATAAACCATTAGATCCAGAAGTGTTTGAACTTTTGATTAAAGTCAAATTTTCAACTTTTAAAGTCAAATTCGATTTAAGTCATTTTTTCAACAATTAAATGGTTGTACCAGACAAAACTATTCAAACTGTCATCCATGCACAGAAGGAAGAGCACCCCACCTGAAAAACGTTATAAACCACACCATGAAGGGACCTTACCAGTGTCAGAAGCAGGAGAGAGAGATGTGACAGCGGCAGAGGCAGGATGGACAGATCAGAGATGAGGTCAATGTTTTGGTGTCCCTCTATTTAACTGCACCCCTGATTGTCTCTCTCTCTCTTTCTCTTTTGTTAGTGGAGGCTATTATTAGTCAGGCCCATCTCACTTACTCTCTCATCTTGCTCTGTCCAGTCATCTCTCACAGATTCATTATAAACCAGAGGCCAGCAGTTACAGCCTGAAGCTTTGACCTTGCACAACACAGGAGGATGAAGGCAACTCATGATGAGCTACAGACTGGAGTTTGTATGTTTGTTCCGTTCAAAGATTGCCTGAGAGGGGAATGTTATACTGAATTTTTATCCACACGTAGCTTAAGGGATGGCAACTTTTGGTCCAGACTGAAGCATTTAACCAACTATTAGATGTATCGCAGTGGCATTTTTACAGACATGCATGGTCCCCAGAAGATGAATCATACTGACTTTAGTGATCCCCTGACTTTCCTTCAGAACCAGCAGCAGGTCAAGTTTTGAGCTAACCAGTAAAATATCAATCAACATTTAATCAATGGATGGCCACTAAATTTGTAAGGGCATTTATCCCAAAAATTAGTTCAAAGGACATTGGTGATCACTTGACTTTTCCTCTAGCTCCATCCTAAGATCAACAATGTACCTTTGTTTACAACCAAATACCTGCGAAACCAATGGCATTCCTACCAACCTCTACTTTGTGTTAATTGCCAATTAGCAAATATTGACATGCTAACACGCTAAACTGAGATTGGTTAACATGGCGCACAGTACCTGCTAAACATCAGCATGTTAACATTATCATTTGAGCGTTTTAGCATGCTGACAGTAGCATCTAGCTCAAAGCATTGCTGTGGCTAAGCTTGCAGATCTGGTAGCATGGCTGTAGATTCCTGTTTACCCACACCTAAATCTCACAGGGCTGATCAAAATGCAAGACATGCCTGTCTTGCAAGGAGGCCCTTGGGAAAATTTTGTAACTGCAAAATCTTGTATTAAGCCTCCCAGACAAACCCTCTTGACAGACAAAATGAAACTTAAGGACACCATCTGTAAGCCAAAAGAAAATGAAGGCGTGCCCCAACCACCAATTTCCAAACACTGGATTGGAACCACGTATTACTTCCAAATAAAATAAATATGCAACACTAAATCAAAGTTGTTTAAGTTTTCCTCATCTAAAAGTGAAATTTATAAATTAAATGTTAGAATTAAGCTGCAATTTATATGGCCAAAAAAGCTGATTAGACTTTAACATCTGCACATGAGCAGCATTGACATTCCACCTCGAAGGCTCAGTCCAAGACAGTCATGTCCTTCATTGGGGTATAGCATTGTACCATAATGTAAAAAAATATACAGATATGTCATTATTGTTATGTGTACACCTGTAACTACCTATTTTTGTAATTTTGTAATTTTATCTCTGCTACACTATTACAGGAGTGTTATGGTTTTATGATGCGGTGTATTTTCAACAACAAAAATAACTGGAGCATTTTCATGACTTTTCTGTATATAATAAGTACTGGTGAAATTTACCATAGTGTTGTAGTATTGAGGTAGTGAATAAATTACCATGATGACATTTTTATGATGTTATCACAGTAACTGTAATTCTTTTTTAGTATTTATATTTCCTGTATTTATTTCACTTCTCCTGGGTCTGATTGTAATTTCATTAATTTTGTCTGCCAAGATTTTTTTGGCATTACCCTCTTATACCCTCTAGATTGTAGATATATTACAATACTTATAATTACAACGAGAATGTTGTGAGAATATTGCACATACAAAGTTAACATGGTTCAACAAATTCCAGGAACCTTCCAGAGGAGAAACTATGAAACATTTCCCAGTGATATGGTATTTCAAGTTTATGAATGTATGATGATGTAATGTATATGACAGCAGGATGAAAAATACACTCGCGAAAATAAACACATACGCAAGACAACTGTGATGTTGGCTCAGTTAGCTTTAATCATGAATCAAATAGAAGCTTGCATGAAGGCTTGCCAAAAACTTAAATGTGCAAACCACTGAGAAGTCTCTCTCACATACACAGCCAACTGTGCACGAAGAAGTTCTCTCCACTTACAGTAACAGAAGAGAGACAGACCTCTAGTGGTTAAACACTCACGTAACAGAAAGCAGCTCAGTTTGCTCCTGAGAGGAAATATGTCACTTTGTCAACTTTTTGAAGAATAATCTGGGGTCAGAAAAAAGTTTGCACGTATGTTTTTCCCTTTCTCAAAGCACTGATAAACTAATCAGGTGGCTGTCCTATTTGCAATAACACGATTGTCAAAATAAGGCAAACAGTCTTGTTCTGACAAACACTCATGCAACTCTAGATTGCCCCGTGTTCTAGTATTTGGTTTATGAAATGGTCGGTTTATGCAGGTGTGTGTTTATCTGCTGAGAAAACCAGATACCCTGGAGAGAGGTTGTGATGTTTAGACAGGGCATTTCACTAAGTAGTGTGAGCACACAGACTCTGAAGGACTGTATTTTTAGGACGCACGCACACACACACACACACACACACACACACATTCCTCCATAGATCTTCTTCACATACTGTATTCTGTGTATTTACTACAGCCTGCACAGACACACTTTTTAGTACAATGATCCATCACTGGGTGCCTCTGCTCCTTGCAGCACTCCTGGTCCCTTGCTGACTCATGCGGTGTGGCTGGCTTTGGGGCTTTCCACAGCAACGAGAGAAGTTGCTACACAATCAGCCCTTTATCCCTGACCTGCACTCCACAACCACACACAGCTCATACACAGACTGCTATATTCTTGACGCACACATACACACACATACACACACACACAAATCAAGCTTGAATGCACAACATATGCTGTTACTCGCTCACGAATGTCTGCTGATGCAGGGACCTTGCTGAATTTCATGCTGGGTGTGCACATAAACTCCTGTAGGTGAATATGTGTGGGTGGATGTTGGTATGCCTCTGGCTCACTGAGATTCTCATTAGTCCTCCACACTGCTCAGAACAAAAGGTGTCCTGGCCACAGTGCATGTGTCTGTGTATCTGGGGTGTGTGTATTTTCCAGAGGCTATAACAGCAAGGTTACACCACAACTGGAAACAAGCTTAGTAATTAATGGTCTGAACCTAAAATAAACTGCAACTGCCTGTTTTGCACTAAGAGACATTATATGCTCGAGAGAAGTGAGGCTTCGTACAGAAGTAGGAACTCAAGTGAAAAATATCAGTACTCTGTGATTCCTGAAAAGATTTATTTTATTATTTTAAGCATGTAATACTGTACATGGTTTCAGCAAATATATAGAATATAATAATATGAGCAAAATACGTATTCTTCATGTTCAGCTTAAAAAAAAAACATGCAGATGTATTCAGTCTATAACAAAAGTTTTCAAAGCCGGTCAAATGGCAATGAGTTTCCATCAAAAGTAAGACTGAAGAAACAAAATGACTCCTGATTCAGCAATGTTGGAAAGTGGTGGGAAAACATGCCAAAAATAGAAGACATTTTTAAAACATCAAGGCACAGGTGTAAACAGTGTCCCGGCTCCAGTTTTTGTCCAAAGGAATCTTTTCCTTATGCCACGATGTCCATTCTGTCAGGCAATGACAGAAAAAAAACATATCCATGCTTACAGTATTTCAGGTTCCTATGCTTTGTGTGACAGTGTGAATAAGCTCATAGGAATACAAGAGTGTCTGCAGCAATTGTTCTCAGTCCATTAATCCATATTCACTGTTGGCTCTTCTGTACATCCCATCATGCTGTGCACCGCAGTATCAGGCCCATGGATCTGATGTCTTCCACCCTTCACCGCTCTGATTGGTTCACTCCCAGGAAAATAGAAAGGCCTGAGATAGAGAAGACAGATTTTTAATATTCAGTTGTTACTTTATATATTGGACACTGATGGCAGCTGATGGTGTCACTACAAAGTGCATTTGTAGTGAGTTATAGCACACTGTTACCACGGCTACTAAGTTAATTTGGGCACTTGACTTCTGCAGCTCTCTTAAGGAAGCATCGCTGTAGATTCCTGAACTGTGAGCTCATAGTTCAGACTTACACACTCAGTTCATGAACATTTGAGATATCACTAACCAGTTTCTGTTTCAGCTCATAATACTGTTGTCATAAGATGACGACCTAAATATTGAAAAGCTGAAAAGATATATGGGGCACTTAGCTCTGTTCACACCATGTGCTCAATCGTCTTCATGTCAGTTAAATACATAAGCGATTGCTCTCTGTGTGTGTGTGAGTGTGTGTGTGTGCGCGCGCGTGTTTAAATATACTTGGCTGTCTAGTGAGGGAGAGGCAGGCAGATGTTATTTTGGAGGCTCACATTGCATCGTAATTATGTCCTCAAGTGAGAGTGGGTTTGTGTCCTGAGAAGACTGTGGTGCACTCAAGGCGGTTGATGACTATGGTCAGGAAACATTGACGTGACTTTGACTCAACAGTGGAATATCTAATCACTGAAGCGCAACTTGTAAATAACCTTTAACATGATTGAAACTTGAGGCTTGAGCACTTCTCAGCCACGTGCCCCCTTATCCCCAAGAGTGTGGATGTTTTCATTCCATCCAATCACTGCACCAGCTTGTTTCAGCTATTAGCACCCCTTTTACCACAGAGGGGGAGATTACCACTGCTGCACTATTTGGAGTGTTTGAGTCTTTGAGGGATGACAACCTCTAGCAGGAAGGAGGGGAAATTTACCTTCACACTTGAGGGTTTTAAGTGATGCTTTGAGGTGTGTTTGACTGTCAGTGTCAGAAACACAAAGTTAGTACTGAGAGTGAACCTGAGATATTCCAGTGACTGGAGGGTGAGGTGTTCCACTCAGTCCCCCAAGCCCCCAAACTAATAACATTTAACACTAAATACAGTATTATATAAACATCTTTTCAAATCGAGCCTATATTTTTTTTTAATGAAAAACCCAGTCCATTTCACCTTTCACCTTCCCTTACCTCAGAGCTCCACATCCTCCCCTGTGCTGCCCAGGTGTGCTGTGGACAGGTGGCGGTTCCTCCCTGTCTGAATGGCCTGCAGGTTTTTATAGCGCACCAGTGCCAGAGCAATCTCCGCGTTCCACGCCGTGCCGTCCTGCGGACACCGAAAGTCAATTTCCTTCCCCGTAGCCATGACCACGGTGAAGTACACCAGCCCCCGCTTGTACTCCACACAGTCCACCGTCACCATGCGCTCAAAGCGGAGCTCCTTGGTTTTGGAGCTCCACGCCGAGCCCGGAGCATCACCGCCGCCGCCGCCGCCGCCTTTGCAGTTGTGCAGGCGCAGCCCTTCCTCGGTGAGCACGCAGCGCTTCTTCTTCCACAGCTGGAGGAGCCCGCTGCTTCGCTTCTCCAGCCGCCCGTCTCTCATCACCTTGACCGGGAGCGACATGGCCGCGCCGGGCCACGGTCCTCACACAGAGCTCAAACTTAGAGAGTCTTCAGGCAGTGGTGCGCCTCAGGATGGATCAATTAAATACACATCTTGTGTGCCATCGGTGCTATGTGTCCCTCAGGAATAATAATAAAAAAACAAACAAACAAAACATAGGTAGTTTGAGCTATAGCATTGGTAATGACAGCCTACACAGTAACTGTCAGAGTATAGTCTGTGTGAATAAATCCAATCTGTGCGCACTGACAGCTTGGTAGGCTGGTCTGCATGGATATGTTTGAACATGCCCGGCTCCTCTGTGGACCTTCTCCCCTTCAACTAGAACACACCGCCTCCTCCCGGTGACGACAGAAGGACGCACGGTCTGTTTATGAAATTCCCTGCTTGTGTGTGTGTGTGTGTGTGTGTGTGTGTGTGTGCGCATTTGACTGTACGTCTGGGTTTTAAAGCACTCTGTGTTGTGTTTATGTGTTAACTGATATACAGGTAAGTGGGTTTAACCACCTCCCACTTACGTCTAGGGGCACCTGCTCAGAAAAAGCTGCCACACACACACGCACACACACACACACACACACACACATCTTCCAGTATAAATAAACAAAAAGAAATGAGTTAGTGAAATCGCTTTTAGCTCCAAAGAGTGTTTATGTGTTTATGACAAGCTGCTTTCTCCTGTCTCTGAGCGCTGGAATGTGAGTGGGAGGCTAAGGGTGAGTAAGAAGTCAAATGTTGTAATGTTTGTGTGTGAGAGAGACAAAGTGCAAGGAAGACGTGTTTTTGCTGAGCAGATAGAAGGATGATTAATCAGTCAGTTAACCACTTAAACCACTTAATTGGGTATCAGCAAGGAAGTGCTGGGGGCCGGCATTTCCAGTTATATAGAAGCATTTACATATCCTGAAACAGTGGTGGGCGTGTCTCTAACTGCTCCTGCCAACCCTAACCCTAACTGGAAATAACAATGGTAAAAGTAAAATTAAGTGGAAAAGATGGCCACATTTTCATAACGCACTTGAATTCATCTAAGGTTTCATTTCCCTGTACTGTATGAGGGAAAGGTTAATGATGGCAGTTAAATTCTCCTTTTCATTCCTCACATCCTTCATGGTGACATGGCTCTAATGTGACAGATGAGCTCTGCGGGTGCAGTGAAGTGGTAATTCCCCCCCCCCCCACTCTTACAAGATGCTGGACTTACCTCATGTGGTCCCAGCGACATGATGTGTCACTGTGATATTATGTGAGGAATGGAATGAACATGTGACATTTCTTGAAACCGAAACGCACGACATCAACCTCCAGAGATACACATACAGTTTCACTCGTGTTCTCATGTACGTTTGCACCAATCGAGAAAACAGCTGGCACCAAAATCATTATTTTTTTTTCCATTTTATTTATTATCATGCTGTTTGGAAAGCATAACATGTAAACAAGCGACATTGTGTTACATCGACTGAAGTGAATCCTGTGATACTGAGATTTCGTTTGGAGAAAGGAAAACTGCCCTCACGATAAGAATATGATAAATTTCAGTCAGAGCAGGTAGTGCAAATCACCAATGCAGCTTTATAGATAGGTACTACAGTATTAAGGGTGATGGGTGGGTATGGGTTAAGATATACTGTAATAGCAAAAGTAATCCCCTTTAACCTGTATGCGACTGTGTTTTTTTTTGTTTTTTTTTTCTACTGTGCGCCTTATAATGCAGCTTTTTAATCAGGCGTGTGTCGGTCAGGTGCATGCTAACCGGCTGCAGTCTGCCCCCTGCAGGAAGAAGACTGCACTGCAGAGCCCTGGACACTAGCGGGCTCTACTGCGTATGCGCCAGCGCCCCGGCGCCCAGTCCGTATCCAAATCCCTTGGGGCCGAAGTTTTTGCCGTAGCACCCTGGAAGGCAGAGAGGTAATGTCAGAAAACGCCACGCTTCATATATCGACATATCATCACACCCTAGCCCCATTTAATTAGCCCCCATTTGGCTATGGTGGCAAATGATGCTGAAGTTAGTTCAGTTTGTTGAAAACACAAAAGTCCAGTCTAGATCGACGGATTTAGGAAAAAGGTTTCACTAATCTGTTTTTTTTTTTGTTTGTTTCCTTTCACAAGTAAAATGAGGATTAACCCGAGATTGAAACGTAGTCTGACAACAATAGGCAAGAAACGGAGAATCTGTCGCTCAGTATCAACATTTTAATTTCCCTGAACTGTCAAGTCTGATGTTACAGAAGCTAACTTCAACTCCGTCCTCAGAAGGAGAACTGAAAAATTACTTTTTGGTTATTTTGCGTCTCTGTGAAGTCGTTTTGCAGGTCTTTGTAGTCGTTTGGCGTCTCTTTGTGTGACATGACCTCAGTGCTGTAAAGTAAATGTAAGGTAATATTTGTTTGTTGTGCCAAGCCAAAATGATCAGTATGTTCTCAATTTAAAATACCCCAAAACTGTAGGGACGCAGTATAATAAGCTTTTAAGCCATATTTAGATTTTTTTTTTTTTTTGTTATTGTACTGAGGATATTTTTCTGTGTTAGTGGGCCCTCTGCTGTATTGTTGCATTTATTACAACTCAGTCCCCCACTCACAGGCCACAACCAAAACATAGCAGTTCGTTTTCTTGCCAAAATCCGTGTTAGGCCTGGATATTTTGGTGTTGCGTCCAGTCTTGCTCTTTTAGTAGTCACAATAGTGATGTTAGTTTTTAATGATACATCACCTATATCATATCTCTTATCATATCTCTTTTAGACTAACTCTGCCTGAGTGGATCAGCATGGGTCACCCCCCTGGCTTCACCACTCTGGACCAGCATTGAAAGCAGTCAGTATATATAGTAAAGCTACTGAAGGATGTAAAGTACCTCACAGCAGATTATGGGCTGCAACTCTTGACCATAACTTCAGAGTAAACTTGAACATGGTTTCATATGTATGTTATTATGTTTCCATTAAGAGACCAAAGTCAGAAAACAAACCCAGTAAAACTACAAAACCTTTTAATCTGCAGTGTTGAACTTGCAGTTGCACAACAGTACAAGTCAACAACTTGACAGACATTAACCATGACAGTAGTCTGATTAGAACGGGTCAAATGTGTGCTGAAGAATGCTTGGTCAGTACCAGATACACAGTGTCTCTGTACTTGCATAGCAATACTATGATTTCATTTGAAGTCATTCTTAAATGAAAGGGGGAAGATGGTGAAGTTTTACCTTTGCAGTAGATTTCACCATCCTTATCAGCTAGTGTGGTTGACTCAAGGCTCTTCCCACAGGTAGCGCAGGTGAAACATCCAATCTTGTGCCATGACTGCAAACAAATAGAAGATCCATTTTAAAACAGGCTTGTTTATGCATGCTTGTGCGTGCATGAATGTGTTAGTTCTTACACTCCCAGCTCCGATCACTTTCTCTGCAGCGTAGACAGCCTTGCCACAGCGAGGGCACTTGTCTGAGCCTCCAAACCTCTGAGCCAGCTTGGATGGGTTTGAGTTGGTGGTAGGGCGATGAGCAGCGGGTCTGATTGAGAGAAAGAGAGAGAGCAAAAATGTGGATATAGGGCCTTAAAAGACACCAAGAAGTGTGTGTGTGTGTGTGTGTGTGTGTGTGTGTGTGTGTGTGTGTGTGTGTGTGTGTGTGTGTTACTCACTCTTCATGTGTTATACCCAGAGACTCTCCCTTGTCCATGCTCAAGGTCCCTGCACCCTGGCCATAACCGTAGCCTTTTGGCCCGTACTTCTTGCCGTAGCATGCCTTGCAGTAGATTTCATCCATATGAACAGCAACAGTTGTGCTGTCCAAGTTCTTCCCACACACCACTACACAGTCAGACACATGCACACACGCACAAACACACATCCTTGTTTTGCATATTTGTGGACATGTTTTTGAGCGCATTCATGTTTTTAAATAAGCTCCTAACTGTTTCCTTTTATGGAACAGCTCTGCCAAAGAAACATGTTCTCATCTAAATTCCATCACAGGAATGTTCGATTACGACGCAGAAACACAAATAACTCCACTCAGAACTCCATGAACCTACATGTTTTTTTTTAGTTGAGGCAAGGAGATGCTTTGCTTGTTTTTTTTTTTTTGGTATGGTATTTATTTCCTATATTTATATAGTTACATTATAATCTTCTTTAAATCACAGGGGATGTGTGTACGTTTTTAAGATGCAGAATAAGAAAACTTAAGTACACTCACACTGTAAGTGTAGGTGAATTATCATTTTTCTGGTGTGCCCTGACATAGAGAATAGCAGCTCAACTATAACGGCGCTTGTTAGAATCTTCTTCAGCAAATGTCAAATTTCACCCTCTAAGAATCAAAGAGACTCACTAATTTACACCAATGTTCAAAATGAATAGAGAAAAATACACCAGGATGCAATGCAGCCATGCTTCCACTATATAAGTATTGTAATGTGAAATTCAACAACACTGTCTTGGATTTTTTTCTATTTAAGCAGCCATGCATGATACCATATAACCACATTTTCTCCTGCTGTTGCTCTCTCCATCTATGTATACATTTTTCTTTAAGAATATGAACAACAGTCCAAATTAGATTAGTATTACTTGTGACCGTCATGACAAGTGACAAAAGTTCAGTGGTTTCCACTCTGACAATCACAGGAAGCAGCAAAGAGTTTACTCACTGCACAGGAAGCAGGACCTGTGGAAGCTCCGCCCATCACAGAGTACCTCCTCTGCAAAGTAAACTATCTTCTGACAGCGGCCACACTTGTTTCCTCCTCCTAATGGCATCCTTGAATGATATATGCAACACGAACACAGAAATACACACACACACTGTGATTAGTCTGATGTGTAGAAGACTTTTCAACCTTTTATTTTGTCCAGAAGCTGTCAATAAGGAAAAGCACCTGAACAAAGAGAAATATGAGAAATATGAATTATTTATCAGTGTCTCAGTGAGGGATAGCTGATGGTGATTTTGATCGTGAAGTAAGTAAAAACTGGGGAGAAAAAATCTAAAACTATACTTATAGTCTAATTTTTCCTCCAGGGCATAAAATTCAAAGGTTATTTCACTGTCTTGGTTTAAAGGTCTTCAATTTACATGTGGAACTAGGCTTTAAACAGGAAAACAAATGGTTCAACAAACTAATAAATTCCTTTACGTGGCCGTCAACACATTTAGTTTTTAGAGTTTTTGTTGTAAGAAATCCATTTAAACGTCCATATTTGGTGGCCTGTAATTTTGGCTTTGTCAAGCTGGGCCCGGAGACTGTAATTTCACTCCTGCCAGTTCTCTGTGGCTTCTGTAAAAGGGCCAGCAAGCCAGAGGCAGGGTAAAAAAAAAAGATGAATTCCCTTTTGAAAGTTGATGAAAGTTGCTCTCTCTTAAAAACTTAAGACAGCCAGTGAGGAAATAATGTGAAAATGCCACTTTCTGAGGAGTCTTAAAGTTGCTGTGATGTGGGAGAACCTGGCATGGTGCCTGTTACTACCCAGCGTGTTTCCCAGCATGACCCTCCCAGTCCATTCTCATGTATCCACATTCCTGACCGTGTAAACCCTCCCACCTCACTGCCCCTGACTCACACTGTCTACTCCCTGCCTGTCTCATTCTGCTTCACTTCAGACTGGACCTCTCAATCTGGATTGTATGTTTGTTTTATTAGGCAGGAAATATATTGAGGGAGAAGCTGCAACTCTACCTGGGTCAGCTTCTTTTTTCAGTGGTCAGAGGGTGGAGCTGAGCTCTCGGTGAATAAGTTAGGTAATTTCCTATCACCCTTGGACACGCTTCCTGTTTTTTATGTTTTTGTTTTAGCAAGTTCATTATATCATCCAGTGACTCACCCAGAGAAACCTGGCGATACCAAACTGTCCCTCTATCTTCAAAAATAAATAGAACACCCCAAAATTAAACGTAACATCTTTGCTGCTGACACAAGAATGGTACTAAATGTGAATATGAGCTCATGGCATGATATTAAATCATAGCTCAGAGTGAAGTAGGACTGGGTGGAGCGCTGGAGCTGGGTGTCTGGCTGCCGCCGCTGCACCGTGCCTTTTTGTCATTGTAAGCACTAACTGGGTTGTTCAGAGGCCAGACAGTGAAATCTTAAAAGAGATATGGGAATAATTGACTGCAAATAAGAAGTATTGCAAATTACTCAGAATATTTAGGCAAGGCAAGGCAAGGCAAATTTTTTTGTATAGCACATTATCATACACAGAGGTCATTCAGTGTGCTTAACAGAAAATAAAAGATGCACAGCAATAGAGATAAAAATCATGATAATTAGCATAATTTATTGTGATTTAACTGGGATTGTAGGTGAACTTGTATGTATGTATGTATGACATATGAATTATTTCTACTGTACAAAAAGAGCTTAACATATTGATTTTTTTTTTTTTTTTTTAATTGAAGTGCTGCTATCCAGGCAGGCAAATTAATGAAAATCAAATACAAAATGGTGCAATAATCTTGTTGTTTTTGCTTGATCATTTAGTCTTTGGCTTTGTTCTTTTTGCAGTCAAGTCTGAACTGAGTAACGTTCAGCCACAAAGCAGAAGAAATACATGATTTGAAACATGGGGTAAAGTGAAAGGCCTCCTCTGGAGAGAATTCATAATTACAGCCATACAGACACCAATGGGCATTTCCAGGATTATTTTATGTAAAAGCTCCAAGTTTATATATTCTGCAGTCCTGGAAACAAGACTGAGTGCCAATAAAAGCCGAAATGTTAGGAATGTTTTTGTACCAAGGGGAAAAATATCATTTTAGAGCTTTCCAGTGGCCCAGCTAGGAAAACATGACATAAAGTGGTGAGTCAGAAGTGTCAAATAACGTTCTAACTCTTTTGTGTCATTTTTTAGCAATTTTGGAGACAAGACAATGAGCAGAAGAAGAAGATAGAAGCTTGGACAGGAGTGTCATGACCTGAAAAATGACTCCAACTCCAAGCTCCCAGCTCCAGGACAAAGTGCGTATAGCAGAAGGTGAGAAGAAATGATGAAGAATATGACGAAGCATGATATCTCAGAAATGAAAGGGGGAAGTTAGTCAATATGCATTTAGATTTGTATCGGTAAGGGCTGCCCCTGACTTGTCATCACTAATCATCTGTCAGGATTGACAGGATATGCAGAATTGACGTGACTGGCAGGACAGATAGCTGTCAGTCTGATCACATAGGTATAGGGAGGTGAAAGTGAGTACTCTCACTTGACAGACTGAAAGGGTATTAGAGCACGTGGGGCACTTTTTTGAGAAAGATGAGGGTTATGATTGCTGATCTAATAATCCAGGTATTTATTCAGTTATTTGCATAGAAGTTTTGAGGATAAATTGTGGTACATTTCAATAGCCATGCAAGTTAAGGCATGCAGGGATACAGGGGGTTGAACAGGAATGCTCAGCGCAGCGATAGAGAGCATAAAAAATCGTCCCAAATCAGGAAGTCCGCTCATGAAATAGATGTGACTGCATGTGACATTTGTGTAATTTAGGCTTAGATTAATATCAGTAAGGCTTGTATCCTCTTTCAGTTTCTACACCTTGTTGCCTAAAGCAGAGAGCATAAAGATCTTTGTGTGTTATATTAGGTCTTCAGCCTTCCTCATTGTGTTACTGTTTAACTGCATGCTTTCTAAGCCAAACTAGCATGTGATTCCTCTTTAAACTTTAACACGTCATAGCTCTTCAAACAAAGAAGACTTTTCTAGGCTGACTTGCACTAGAGCTTAAGGATAAATAAATTTGCATTGTGGCAGAGTTTTTCCCATCATGCATCGGCAGAAAGATTAGGAAATTAGATACAGTAAGAAGCAAACAGAAAGCAGGAATCTGAAGCAGTCGGTAATATATTGACCTTAACTTACCTGCAGTTAATGGGTGCTGTCAGTCAGTGATGATAGACAGGTTGAAGTTTGACTCCTTGATCCGAGTAGCGTTACTACGGCCACCAGAATGTGTTCAGGAAACCAGCTGTCCGGAGTTAGGTGGAGGAGTTGCACTTTTAGCCTGCAATGACTTTGCCCTGATTAGTGATACAAACAGGCTGAGACAGACTGCTGCTATGTGCCCCTCCACTCTTCCACTGTTCCAGATGTGGTGAAGGGGAGGCGCCTCTGTTGTTGCTGTTCCAGTCTGCAAACTTACTGTGTGTTGAGGAACAGGGGAGTTTCTGACTGACTGGCCAAGTGAGAGAGAGAGAGAGAGAGAGAGAGAGAGAGAGAGGGGTGTGAATGGGGAGGGTGCTTAAATTGAAAAGCTGTGTATTGTCTTGCAAAGTATTTTACTGCAAAGAATTAGAATTAGGATATACATATGCTGAGAAGGTATGAAGTAGCACAAAGACATACAGTTTTTTACTTTAACATTTTCTCCTTGGTTGCAGGCTGTACTTAATATGAAATCATGCATAAGGCCTGACTTGAGCTGTAAGAGACATTTACAGGACAATCAAGAGGTCCACTTTGCTGAGGCAGCTTTAAAGTATTTGAGTTCTCTGATTTTGTCTGAAAGCATCCTGTCGATTCTGAAATTACTTGGTGAGGGTTAACATGCCTGCACTGTGTCCTATCTAAACCTGAAATAAAGACGATTCACAGAAATATAGGGAAAATATCTCCCCTCTAGATTAAGCAGTAAATTGAGTATTATCCTGAATGGTCCTCTGATTATCCTTGATGTTGTCAGATTTTGTTTAACTATGGGTATTTTTCTTTCTTTTATTCCACGTTTAATCTGATAAGATAAATTTTCCGCTCTACCTCTGTCTAGAGGTTAACCTTTAACATTTAATCAGTTTGAAGAGTAAAATGGAAAATCAGCTGTTTTCCCTCTTACATAGTAAATAGGATGCCGTGTCAAAGTAATTCCAGCCTTTGTACTTTATCACCACAACCTTAAATGACCTTTAGAGACCAGCTGTTAAAGGCCACTCAGATATGCTTAATGAATGAGAAGACATTAAAAGAAATTGATTGAGGAGCTGCTTGCTAATGCAGTAAGAGAAAGCAGGGTGGATGAAGAGCATTCAGCTCTACAATAATTGATATCTGCTACCATCATGTGGTCATTGTGGGTACTGGACATCAGTAAAAGAGCTAGATGGCCACCGTACAAACCATTAATACACTTATTCGTATGTGCTTTAAGATATTTCATGTATATCGTTAATATCAGTGACATGCAGGAAGGATGATAATGACGCTCTGCATGTTTGTCTGTTGTTTGTTGGGCATTTTTAAATTTCAAATACAAGAGTAAGAAGGTTATAAAGTGGAAATAATTTCTGCAATGAAATCTATTTATTATTTTATTTTTTTAATATTTGCTTTTTCCTTCTTATCCAGTGTGAGGATTTACTGTTTTGAAGGAACTGGGCATGTAAACATTTTTTGAGTAAGTCATCAGCAGAATCGATAATGAATATAATTATTAGTTGCATTGGTAGTCAGGCTACTCATTGTGGTTGTCAGTTCTTGGAAATACAACCATTAATTCATGACCACATACTTCACCAGCATGAAGCTATAGCCAATACAACAACTGTTTAATTAGGAGGGTAGTATTGTAATTTCCATATGAATAAATGGAACTTTTGAACCTCTGAACTAAAAATTAAGAGTTGCAAGAAGAAATGTAAAATGTGCTATGGAAGCAAATGTGTTTAGAAAAAGACAAGTAATAAAAGAACTGCTGTAACTGGCTGATATGCATGTACACAAATCTTGATCTAGTGCTTTGTATACTGTATAATGCCTCTGCAGCCTCAGCTTCTCAAAACATTTTGAGGCGGTGGAAAGTGTGGCCTCTACTGCTTCCACCCTCATCTCTGTGGCTGGCACCTCCCACCCTATCCAGAACTTTACGAGACTCTTTAGCTCAGCTGGAGACGCTGTGTTAAAATAGCAGCTGGTTAGACAACACAGAATCTGCTGAACAGACCTCATGCTACAGTCTCCACAAAGATATCACTGTAAAAATAGTCATACTGAAGGTTTTCAGTAAATGTTTTTAAGTAGCCAGACACTCGACATACGTCCGTGATGTCTGACTCATCGTCATTTTCTACTTTGTATCTCTCAAAGATGACAGTTACAGATGAAGGCCATATGATGCAGTGCAAGATCACATGTAACTCCAACTGTATTCAAAACAATCTATGATCTTCTTAGAATGTAATAGTGGTGCAGTAGATACAGTGGCAATGAGTGGGAATTAATGTGAACTCCTTAACAGTTATTGTTTATGAATAATCTTTTGTTTTTGTTTAACTTACATTTCAAGTAAAGACAAACCAAGAGATCATAAATCTGGTGCTGTGGAGTTATAAAGAGGACAGTTTATCAGACCTCTGTAGCCTGCTCCTCACCTCTGACTCAAGGCTACATTAGCTGCATTAACATACCAGAATCACTGACTGAACCGTCAGCAAGTTGCATTGTGGGTAGTGTAGGATAGGCTACTCAGAGTAAACTAGACTGTATCACTGGTTGTGCTACATCAGTTTTGATTATTTTTTTAGGTCCATCATGAGCCCAACACTATTATAGGAGTGCAATGCTAAGTCACTGGAGTACTGTTTTAATAGTAAAGATACACTCCCTGTTTTATTTATGATATGGTGTAAGTTTTGGAATTTAAGGGGCAATACTGGTCACTGTAATAAATCAGTGAGTGTAGTGAGTAACATTTTGGCGCTCCTTATTTCCTTTCCCCAAAATAAATGTAGTGTTTTTTGTAGGAACTATAGTGAAGTAAACTTCAACCCTATCTGCATAAAGGCCTGCATGTAGCATTAGACCCGTGTTAGCTGTGCCTTGGCTTCAGTACCTGAGGGGTGACTTGTGCCTCTGACTCCCTGGGAAACAGGATTGGGATTACATCTTTTCTGTGAAGGAGGAGTGGCCACAGTCCTGTGTCTTTTCAGATTGATTTGATGCCATATTTGCTAGATAACCTGCAATACAGGACACACAGTGTAATGTCTGGCCTGCTGTGGTGGTGTTATTGTCAAGCAGTTCATATGAAACCGAAGGGGTTAGGTGGTCAGACTCACCTTTGAAGAGTTTGATGATGGCAGCAGAGTATAGTCAGTATAAGATGAAATACCTTACCTGATGTCTATGTGCAGTTTTATAGGAATAACCATAATCATACATTTCAGGTAAATTGTCTGTCTTTCATCTGTTTTTTCAATTATTTTAATGATTAAATCATCAAGATTTAGATTTTTCAAAATTGGAAAAGGTTTTCTTGTTTATTAGACCAGATCTTGGTCTTGCTCCTTCTTGTCTTGTCTGATGTCCACACTCTGATTTCCACCTCAGATTTTAACCTATCTGGGCATGACCTTTAACTTGCAAATTTTGCTGTTCTGTCTACAGTATTTTGCCTTTGACTTTCACTTTTTTGTTAATGGATGATTTTTTCCTAACTAAACCTTGGATGGAATAAATCAACATATTGTTCACTTCACAGTTATAAAATATTTAAAATCAATTATTTCAAATTTCTTTTTTTTCTTCTTTTTTGACTTTATTTCCATCCATATACATATAAAAACACATACAAAAAAATAAGCAAAAACAAAAAAACACACACCAATATTGGCCAAAAAGGTGTAAGCTGAAGCTACAGCTTATTGCACCTACCCTCTCTACATAAATCGGCAGCCCTCTAACTACAGATCAGTGTGTAGTCACAGAAAACAAGAAGAAAACAAGAAGAAGCAAAATGAAAAGTATTTTTTTCACCACCATGTTTTACCAAAAAAGAAAAGAGAATTTTAAAATAAACTTTCACTCCTACAGTTATGCAGTGTTGATAATCATATCTCTGTTTTATATCTAATTTTCATCATGTTTACATTACACACATTCTTAATTCATTGTCACATCTCATCCACAGGCTTTCAATTTAAAGAAGCTTCTTTTTCTCAGTGAAATGTATTGTTAAATTATGTAATGTAGGCAATAGATTAATGTTCATTAAGATTAAATTTGTGTGCATTGGGATATAGTATGATAATGAATGTATGTTTCCAAAAATATCTAGCTCAGAATCATGGTTTGAAATAATGTCAGCAGGGGGCGGTATTTACACGTTCATGTCTTATCAGCTATTGCTGATGTGAAGAAATATTCAGTAAAAAATAACTGGAGACCAATGAAAAGGGTGTGGTCATAGTAAAGTTCTTATTCTTCAAAAAAAGACAGTTTGCACAATTTGCTAGTGTTAGTTCAAGAGAGAGATCAGCTAAAAAAATACATGTATAACCAAAAAAATCACATGGAAAAAGAAAGAAGAGGTAATTGTCAGATGGGGGTAGCAGTGATGCTTACCTGTGAAGATGGGTGACTGTCACATCTCTGTCAGTGCTGTTATTGGGACTGGGTGGGAATTTCAACTGCCTGTGATCTAAGCTGGTTTAACATGTCAGCACAGCTATTGTAAAAGCAGAAAGAGTCTAGAGGTTTACACTACGGCAGCTGTGTTTATCAAAGGGCAGATTTTGAAGATGCCAGTCAACTGTCAACTGATGACAAATTAGAAATCAACATTAAGATATAAACGAGCCTATTCCTCCAAGATTTCTATCATCCTTTTTTTTTTTTTTACTTTATACACAATTAAAGACTATGCTAAACCAAAATTATTGGCCAGATGTTTGTCTGTGTTTGATGAAGACTTGATTTATCTGGGGACCTGCAGGCAAAATGCAAAATGGATGAATGGAATCTTTAATAACTGTTCACAAAGTATCGGCCATACTAAATGTGCTATTTTTACTGTTTCACCACAATCCAAAAAAGCAGTAGGAATAAAAGCAGCAGGAAGAGGAAAAATATCACAGGCCCGCTTCTCAGAATAGGCAACATACTGTAGCTTGTCTGCTGATGCCAACACATTCAACAAACTTTTAAGGCACATGTAAACATCAAAATGCACACATACACAACTAGTTACAGAATATCAACCATAAACATCCTTTTTTAAGTTTATAACATCCATTTATTTGGTGTCTGTACATGACACAATGTAATTATTCACCAAAGAATTCGACAGTTTGACTCCACACACTGAAATACACATCTGTTGTAATGTAACCTGTGCAAACTGAGTTTTAGAATAAAACTTCCTCCACTGAACATCATCAGCTGACCTTAACACAAACAGGCTTTGTAATAATACTGTATTGTAATTAAAAACAGGAGATAGATCAACGTTTAGTTCCTGGCTGGTGAAATGATTAGTGCCCTGTGTAAGTCATCTGTCAAGACCTTTTTCAGAGCAGACTTTGGATATTTTGACAGCAAAACTGTCTGCTGTGAAAAAAGTTCTATTAATGACATGAGATTTAAGAAGGAGATGTCATGTTAGGCTGGCATTGGGGCTGAATGGATGGATTTAAAATATCAATAAAAAAAGACATTTAAAAAAATAAATGATGAATTTCCTGCATATACTCCTGTATGTAACAGTAGTTCATAATTTTACTGTCTGGTTTTTCTTCGTCTCAAACTGGTATTCTGTAGTGGGGCAGTCTGCTGCCAACAGTTGTTAACAGGGCAGTCACATGAGGCACAGTCATACTCACTATATATATATAGAGGGGGACAAACTCGGGATGCTGATATACTTTGGATGGAGAACTATGGTAATTAGATACAAACTTTCACAGGGAACTGGTGACTTCCTCTAAGCTGAATCAGTACAGTACTTGTCCTGTGTGTGTGTGTGTGTGTGTGTGTGTTTGGGCGAAAGAGAGAGAGAGCGTTTGAGTGTGTGTGTGTTTTTTTTGTTTTTTGTTTTTTGTTGTTTTGTTGTTTTATTTTACGCATTTCATTGAAGCTACACATCTGAGACCCCATGTTCCAGACAGTCAACATGTTAGAGTAACCCACCCCCACCCCCTCATCCCTCCAGATGCCCCTTGGGGTGACAGTGATACAAGTGTCCCATTGTGACAACAGCGTCTGTCAGGGTCTGTCTCTCATGGGGGGGTGGACATGCCTTGGGGGACATCAGAAGATTAGTTATGACATTAACCCCCTCCCCTCAACGCACACACACACACACGCACACACACACACACACACAAACACACACACACACACTCTCTCATTGCAGACACTTGCATGCTCCTACCCATAATCCTTCTGTTACAAGTCACTTCCCGTTTCATGAGCCACCGAGTCAAAGCAACAGATCATTTGGGTGTGTTTTGTGCTTGTGGCCAACCTCAGAGTGTTTGCTGTTGATCAGTTTCACACATATAAATCCAATAGTTTGGGATTTATTGGAGCCGGAGAAAACAGAGGAGGGGCCTCAGCATTAATGTGAGTATTTGGGGGTGAGCACTTAAGTGTTTGTGGGCTGCAGCGTGAATGGCAGACTGTACTGTATGTGCATACATGTGGGGGAAAGAAGGGGGGGGGGGTGTATGTATACAGTGTGCATGTGTCCTGCATGTGTGGGGGAGGTGCTGTGCTTTTTGGGCAGCACACTGTGTTCTAATAGCATTTGTCAGTTTATAATGATACTGCTGTTAAACTGGGCACATTATCCATTATTTATGTATTTCTCCAGCAGAGACTTGCAGACAAAGTCAAGGGTTGGCGCAGCCAGTCAATGCCTGATCAATATGTGATCAGCCAGAGAGCTACGAGCTGTAATTCACTGCAAGATCAAGGCTGCAAAGACCCTGTTCAGTCCAATGATTGACGAAATACACACACAGTAAGAGAACAACACATCATGATTCTCAAAATAACATTTCGAACAATACTTAGAGCTGCTGAATATACATTGTGAAAATGGGGTAATACAGAGACATTGATCCTGTTTGTGTATCACAATCTTCATTAAATATTCAGGACTGTCCCTTATGTCAGTGTGTCAAACTTTAAGCCAGCTCAGCAGAAATATGAGAAGAGAGAAGAGACATAGAATTGGAGACGCAGAGGAAAACACAGAAGTGGCTGCGGAGAAAGAGATTGATAAGCAAAAGAAAAGAGAAAAAACACAAAATAACCAGATTTCTTTCTGTTAAACTTAGATAACCTTAAATAACCTGCCAATAGCTAAAGTGAATGAAGTCCAGTTGTAAAATTGCTAATAAAAACATATTTGGGGCCAGTTAAGTGTTTTTTACACCTCCATTTCATTGCATTTAAACAACATTTCCTTCTGTTTGTAAACTGTGGACTGGCTGCAAGTGATGAGAATTTTATGATCTGTTGCTGATGAAGACAGACAGGCAATCTGGACAAGCAAGGAGATGTTCAAGGTCAGATCTGGGGACGTGTATTGTTTCTCTCTGTTCGCCAGCTGGGGAAAGACGTCAAGAGGCTTTACTCTGCACATGTTGATTTCTCCATCACTGCCTCCTGTTTCCAGCCTCTCTCTCTGCTCTTTTGTGTCTCCCTCATTTCCCTTTCTCACCCCGTCCCTTCCCTTTTCATTAGAGGTATGGGACAAATTAGAGGAGTGATGGATGGGCTGCTCCTCCTTCAGGGGGCTTGCTCATGCAGGCATGTGCACCGACTACAGACACAGATACAGACATCTGATGTATGTGTGTGGGTGATTGTGTGTTGTCAGAGGAGCTATCATTAGAATACTGTTTTTTTTTTTCGTGTGTCTTTTTTCATCCTGCTTTCTCTGACCACCAATTAGACCTCGAAAGCCGGATGATGGGTTTGGGCTTTTCACATTTGTGGCCACATCTGCTTAATTACCATGTATTACTCACACTATACAGGCAGCCGTGCACGTGTACACACACACAGACACACAAACCGCACTCATCCAGCTAATGGGCCTGCCTGTCTCTGCCTTGGCTGAGCTTATATTTCACCTCAGAGAGGGAGGGAGCACAGCCAACAGGTCCATTACTGAGAGAGAGAGAGAGAGAGAGAGAGAGAGAGAGAGAGAGACTGTGACTGTGATGAAGGGAGGCAAAAAAGAAAGAGAGGGGCGGGGATATGGCTGCAGGCGTACTGCGGCAGCAGCAGAGCGGCATGACGTGATAGAGGAGAGGAATGACAGACAGGGACACACACAGAAATACACATGCTCGCAGCTCAGGGGCCTGACAGGCAGAAGTAGACGGAAGCAAAGGCAGGGACTCAGCTGGACGCACTCAGCAGCATACAGATTGGAGACAAACTCACTTGATGCTTTGTATCCTGATGCTTGCAGAGGGTGAGTGTAGCCTTGTGTTTATTTTGCTTAAGTTAGTATTAAATGTTTCTGTTTTCAGTCATGTGTTAATTTGACTGTGATTGTGTATTTCCTGCTGTTTGTGTGAACCTCGTCTTCTCTCATCTGTGCAAATCCAACTATGATTCTGTGAGCAGATAAATACAAACACTGTATCTTGATCTCTGAACACGTTCACAGCGGTCTCGCAATCAGCAGCACCGTAACAGAGGGATGGCAGATGAGTGAAAGAGAGAGGCAAACAGAGAGAAAGGCAGAGCTTAAGTGGGATGAAAAGAGGTGGAGAGGGGATGAGAGAGGTGGGGGTGTCCTATTAACCAGGGGTGACATGATGTGATCGGCCTGAGTCAGCGTTATAGGGGCTGTATGACTCAGTGCAGCATGCATAACATACATACTGTAGTGTGTGTACATCTGAGGTGGATGTGTGGAGAGGATCAGCAGCAGTGGAACAGAACGGAGGGAAACTGTTTGTGCACACATGGTTATGTTTATATTGCTGGTAGTCTGGTTATGCTCTGTCCTGTTTAGTTTGCGGGTGCTTGTGTTTGTACCACTATACTAGCTTCTATAATGAGTACATCTGGAGTGTGAGTGTGTGTGTGTGACGTGCATCTTTCTCCCAGTTTGTGAGTGATTCACACTCCTTCGGAAGAAATCTTGAGACTCCTCATCTGATGACTTCTCCGTGTGGTTGGATTGTGCTGCACTGAAAACCTTGTGACACCAGTTTTGGTCATTTTTGTGTTTTGAATTCAGTCCAACTGGTAATCCTCAGTAAATGAAACACTTACAAAGCCCATTGTCTGACATGAAAAATACATTGTGAGGAGATTGATGGCAAAACTTAGAAAAAAAAGAAAGTGTTTTTGTGCAGTTGAAATATAGAGATACGTGTTTTTTATGACTTAAAAGCTATGTTGTGTCAGGATGGTCATTGTGGGTCACTGTATGCCAAGTAAATTTCCATTTGGGTCACTGACTCATCATAAAAAAAAACAACAGTCCTCATTGTTCCAACAGACACTTTGTCTGTGTGTCTGTGTATGTGTGTGTGTGCGTGTGTGAAATTATAATTTTTTTGCCAAAAGATGAGAACATTGATTTCATCAAAGAAAGTCACTTTAAAATGAGTCACTTTGTTATAGGGAGCCCTGATTGGATGAAAATGTCGTTACTGTTTGTTACAGCTTCCTGTCTTGGTGAATGGTGAGGCGGCGCGGACCAATGAGAGGGCAGCGGTAAGGATGCAACCGTGATCCAGGAAAAAACAGCCCATTGTTCCTGGGACATCGGAGAAGTGTGACCTCCATCCTGCCGGCTCTGCCCGCTCGGCCTAACGGCACACTGAAAGACTCGGTACCCCAGTGACAGGTAAGACACATGTGGGACAGCAGCTCTGACACATGACATTTCTTCATAAGCTGTTCATGAGCTTCACATGTTGTTATTTTTATTCTGTGGTGACTTCTAAGGAAACTCTGCCTTTCCAAGAATCCTGACAGCACCAGTGTGTGTCACTGGCACACTTGTAAGATGATTTATGACACCTGCATTATTGCTGTTGTGTTTGTTGTTGTCATTATAGAAGTAATTACATTCATTTATTGTCGACTTCACAGATTGGGCGACACACACACACACACACTCACAAACACAGGCACTGCTAATGCCCTTCAGTTCACTAACAGAAATCTGTGCTACCGCCTCATTTATTGATTTTGTGATGAGTCAGAGAGTGTTCGTCACAAGGCTCACCCTTGTATGTGAGCCTTTTGTGTGTGTGTGTGTGTGAGAGAGAGAGAGAGAGATGGGATGTTTCTTTGATCAGACCAAACTCAGTTCAGGCTTTGTGTGTCATGGGACAGGGAAGCTAAAATGGTGTAATGTGGTTATGAAGTTAAAAGCTGCCCCGCTATCTTCTTTTCACCCTCCACCCAGAAAGTACATACCTAAAATTGCTGCCTTTCGTGTCTCATCTAGTGCAACTCCTGGATATTTGGAGATATTTGGAGGCAGAAAATTACACAGAATAGAGGAGAAGTGAAGAAATCAGGGTCCCTGCTGGTGCAGTTGCCTGCCATATCCAGCAGATGTCAGTACCACCCTTGCATAATGACGGGGGACTAGTCAAACACTCACCCCAGTCATTACAGTCTCCTTCAGCAAAAAATTTAAATTGTCATTATTTTTTTGTTACCATCTTTGTGTTGGTAGCTTTTGTCTGATTTAGTTAGCGTACTGTTGGGTATTTTGTTTAGTTTCATTCTTTCTACTTTTAGTGGCCTGATTTCATTTAATCTTCAAGTCAAGTTTTAGCTTGAATTTTTTTTTGCCTTGATGTAAAGCACTTTGAATTGCTATTTTGAAATGGTTTTATACACACATTCTGTGTGATGAACATTGTCTGTATCTGTGAATGTCACAGACACACTAATGCATGTCACAAACTGGTAATTTGTTTGATTCCTTTACAGCAATATTGATAACTGATTAATGGTTTGTCTCAGTTATCACACAAATATGCCAGGAAATCTCGTTTCAGCCTTTAACAATGCTGCTTTTCTCTGAGTTGAATACATCAGCTGATTCGAATTGTCTGTCAGTCAAAACAAGCAATTTGAAAACGTCACCTTTGCTTTTGTAAAATTGTGAGAGGTTTTATGGACTTTTTGATTAATCATTTAATCAAAAAAGGGGAAAAAATGACAGTTGATCAAGGAAGGCCCGAGGAAGCAGGCCTAACTACTAACCGACTAACCCTAAAGCATACCTCACCTGTATGCTAACAATCTTTTTTCTTTCATATTTGTTTATTTTTAGACAACTCCACAGATTACTACACTTTCTTAACTAAGTTCTATAACCAGATGAGCCATTAGACCTACAGTAAACATCGGCGAGCCAACAATCTGACCATTGTAGAAGCACTTATGTAACAGAAAGATACAGAGGGATCTTGTCTTTGAAGCCTATATGGAGTCTGAGCACATGACACAGAGAACATACTCTATATGTGTGACAGGCTTGTGCTGTAAAACATCGTCTTATCTGTGAGGAAATCAGACCAGAAATTGATTTGCCAGATTTTCACCCTCTTACAGCCGCTGGGTTCAGTCAGCAGAAATGTCTCATTGTGTCTTTTTTTTTACCTCTGGCTTCTTGCTCTTTCTGTGTATTTATCAACACAGAAATCCCCAACACCAGCTGAGCCTCTGTACATTCTTACGTGGGCTGCAGTAGTACCAGTATGACCCCTGTGTGTCCCCAGGGAATAGCCAATTTCCATACATATAGATACATACCCAGACTGCACCTGTGCTCCTGGAAACCTTAGCAGGAATTTTATCAGACAGAAATTCTGATGCTCATTACTGACTCGACCTCCCAAGAGAAAGAGTGAGAGAAAAGGAGACAGAGAGAAACAGACACAGGGGGGGTTACGGGAATGAGGGGGAGGAGGAATTTAGAAAGAGAAATGAGGGGAAAGGAGGATGGATGATCACATCTGTCTCTGTTTACCTATTGCTGCATCGGCGCTGCTGTACACTGCTGCGCATTAGCATTGAGTCAACTATGACAGAGCACTGTGTCACTATGTCTGATATAATAAGTAGGTGAGAGGAAGGTCTCTCTACAGAGACACTATCCTTTCCTTTATAAGCAGCTAAAAGGTTATTTTGGGGAATGTTTTGAGTTTTTGAGCTTCTGCAGTCAACCTCCCTCCACTGCAGGGATTCTGAAAAAGACAGACCTTTTGCTCAGACTGCTGGGAAAATGTGTGTGTGTTTGTGTGATCCACATTACACTGTGTGCAATACCATGATTAGATGTGCTGTGAAATAATCCAACATGTTCTCCTCGTGACTTTGACGGCTTAATTTGACACATCTCTGCTTTGCTAAAGACAGTTTCCCAAGAAGTCTTCTGGCAGCAAAATTTCCGCTATTTAAGAGAGGGCAAGACGGGCTAAGCATTAAATCTGTGTATTTGTGAGTGTGTGTATAATTATATTGAAATCTGTTTGCGCTGCACTCTTCCAAAGCAAGTGTGCTGTACAGTAGGTAGAAAGTAGAAATAGATGTTCACTGCAGTTTGTGTAAAACAGAGGGACACAAAAAATATCAAATGTCTTTTGTAGCTCTTGGGAGGTCTGAGTGGGACAACGAAGGAGGTAACAGATGCTGTGAATATGTGGAATCAAAGCAAGTCAGGTGAGGACAGACCTATTCCTCCACCGAAGGTGTTAAAAGCAGTCGAGAGCAGTATGTGTGTGTGTGTGTGGGGAGTGCTGAGTTCATTATGTGGAGTAAATCAGTTATTTGAGAACCTTACACTATAAAATGTTATAGTGAGCATGTGTCTGTATCTGAAGCTGTTCTTGTATTTCGAGCTCCTAGCAGGCAAATCTGATTGCGCAGTTCAACTCGTGGTTTACCATGACTCAGTTTGTCATATGTGCTTGATTCACATGCTCACATGCCATGGATGCCTACTGAGCTCTGTGTTAAAAACCTGATTAGATTAATCTCCAATGGAACTTAAGTATGTAATTAACCTCTAAATGGATAACCAAACTTATTTAGGGGGGGGGGCTTTGGTGACTGATAGTTTCATATTGTTGCTGTGGGTGTGTCTTGAAAGTAGAGCCACCCACTATGTCTAACGTTTTGATTCACCATAGGTGTCTCTCTCTCCTTGTGTTTCTACATTTAGGTCAGATATGAGTGGGGGAGTCAATGTGAAGTCGGCCCCCCATGGGCCTCCCTCTTCAGGAATCCCCCTCCCGCGTAGCCTGTTGCCCTCCTCACCCAAAACAGACCCCCGACGCCGGGCAAGCGACCTCCCCAGGCCCTCAGTACAGACCCCTAAACACACACCCACACATACTCCCACACACACACCCACACACTCTCCCTTACTTTGCCCAAGGAGCTCCAACATCCCCGGGCCTTCCTCCAGGGACCTGCTGAGAGATGCTAGCCTGAAAAGTCAACTGTTCCAGCGGACAGGAGCTCTACCTGCTCCCCAGGTGTCTCGCTCTGCTTACAGCAGCCCACTGACCCAGCGCCGAGTACCACTGCCACACTCCAAAGACACACTGGATTTGGGAAAACCTGCCCTGACTCACAACCCAACACATGATGGCAATCGCAACAAGACCACCTTCACCAATAAGAACCAAGCCTTGGGAGCCAGCAACCTGCGTCAGCCGCACCACTTCAGGAGAGGGGACAACTCCAACTTGGTGACAACGAGTGAGGTCACGCCAGAAAGAGAAGAAGAGCATCCAGAAAACCAGCCGGCCCAGTCCACCATGTCAAACAACAGTAATCTTCGCCCCTCTCTCGCTCAAACGAGCTGCGAGCATATCATCAGAGGTCGTAGCGGCTCCATGAGCCAGTCAGATGAAGAGATGGGGACTCCTGAGGACAGCAGTCTGGCCTCCTCTCCTTGTCCTTTGCCGCTGCCACCCATCACATTCACGCTGCCAGTAATATCCAAGATGGCTGCTGATACACAGGATCAAAACCCAGAGAAGGAGGCCTCGTTCATAGAGACTCACACACCCAGAGTCAACATGGCTACTGTGGCTCCCTTCAGCTACAGGTGAGTGGCCTGCACTCACACACACACACACACACACACACACACACACACACACACACAGTTGAGTTTATGAAGACTTCCATCATGAGCCCTCCTTCACTGACCCCCTTGTAAAACTATTCTCCTGTCATCATCATATGATCATTCTCTTCGCGTAGATATTCACGATGTCCCTCTCTACTGACACACACACACACACACACACACACACACACAGATCCCCACTCTGGATACTAAAGACGAGCCCCAGAGGTCTGTTTGACCATTTTAGTCTAATTCCTTTGTATCTCTTCCAGTCATACATTTGTGTGCATGCATACACACACTTGGTGTTTTCTGGAGCAGAGCTGATTGTTAAAGTGTCCTCTTGACAGCCTCTGGGCTCACTCAATATACTGTTGTCCTCTCTCATACACATGTAGTCTCTCCTGATGAGGGATAAAAACAAGAAAAGAGAGAATCCTTATTTTGTAAGTTAAAAAGGTAGAGTCACTGTCTCTGTTGCGTGTTGTTGAGTGGTGTGTGTGGTATTAGTGAAATGAATCAATCTATGATGAATAGATCAGTCAAAGCTGAAAATCATTTTCATTGAATGCTTGGTGTACAATGCTTTTTTATAAGATAAAGTTCAAGACAAGAACTTAAATTCATATGCTTTTTACCCTCATAATGATGGAATTATTTACGGTTCTTTATGGATCATCAGTGATTTTGCTTTTATGGAAATTACACATCTGGAAAAGTCCATGTCCTTCTGCCTTCATACACAGGAGCTTGTGTGTTTGATTGTAATCAGCGATATTGAAGTGATTTGCATGTACAGTAACAGATGCGTAATGGCTTTGTTCATGATGTTTTGGCAGGCTGCAGGTGCAGGAGGGTGATCTTTCCATGGATGAACTGAGCGACTGCTCATCTGGATCCATAGAAGTCTGCTGTGATGACCTAATGCCAGGTTTGATGCACACATTTTTGCAGAAATTACAATAAGCAACATTTTCTCTTTCTCTCTGTCTCCATCACTGAACAAATCTTGGAAGTCTAGTTTTGTCTACCTGGTTAGCATCAGGGCGCCGAGAGGCCAAGAGCTCTTTTGGCAGGTATAGATGACTACTTCATGGCAGCCAGACTCAGACACATTTACTACGACAGAGTCATAAATGGCGTGAGACAGGACATGCCAGGAGCCAGCCTTTGGGTCTCATTGTGGAACCTGAATAGACTCAGTGAACACTAAGGGACAACCATTCTCTGTCTGTCACGCTGCTACTCATCATTCCTCAGGAGCCATGTCTGAGGTTAGGTGGTGTAATTTTGTGTGTGTGTGTGTGTGTGTGTGTGTGTGTGTGTGTGTGTGTGACTGCAGTGGTTCCCTGATGACGAGATGGAAAAGAGAGATGGGCTCAGGATGTTAAGATGAAGGAAGATGACAGGGGTGATGTGGGTCAGTAATGGGATGAAATGGGGCACTTCTCAACTCGCTGCCAGGCAGTATTAAATGTATGTTGATTTCAGCTTCGTCCAAGAGCTGTTGAGGAGTTTGAACTCTTCCTCCCCTCACACTGTCTCTCCACCCCTCTCTTGCACTTCTTCCTCTCCAGCATCATTGACCTAAAAAGCCACAACCCCCGTCCTCATCCTTTTGAGTAACGGTTTGCTCAGTACCCGCAGCCATTGTCATGCATCACCATGGTCAGTCTGAGTCTAGAGATGTGGACATGCCTCAGAGATATGACTTTATCAGTGGTTTAGTGAATCATTCTTTTAGATGTGGTGTCAGTTGGACAGGAGAGGACTGACTGCCTAGCTTTGGGAATTGCAGTCCAGAGTTTGTGTGTTTTACACTTTAATGGCCAAAATCTCTTCTAGGTTATACACACCTGACAGAATATGTGCAGTGTAGTCAGGAGTGTTATTTGTTTTTCTCTGTTTGGCTGTAATTTGTCACATTGAATTGAAATTAAACTATGACAATAAGTTTGTACTTATAGGGGTTTTAGAGGTTTTCCCATCCATGTTCGGTGAACACTGTAGGAATCACAGCCCTTTTTATATATAGTCCCAATTTTAGGGACAATGTAGCAGCACATTGACTTAAACACAAACTAAGTCAAAGGATAACACGCCAGCCTCTGTTTTTTGTCATAATCTAAATCTAAAATCACAAAGGCTAGTCCACAGAATTCAATTTTTTTAAGGTCCTGAACCAGAAACAATATGATCCCACTGCTATCACACTGCACAAGAAGTAATCAAATAACACTCCTACTCTGTTTCTATTATTAGTGTGAAATTAAAATGACATTGTAATCCAGTTACAAATATATTACACTTTACCATGGTGTTTTCAGCTGCTTTTGACTTTATTATTTGTTTTCTTGAAGTGTCTGAGGAAGTGTGGCCAAAGAAAAGAATCACCTTTTCCGCCCAAACACCTTTAACATCAGGGAGTCAGGTTCAACAGAAATTTTTATTATTTATGAAATTATATGTCAGTTCAAATTCATTCAAGGTTCACTCACAAAATTTGCCCTGGCTACAGCATACAACGAACTTTACTGTACATAGAACAGACATATCATATGCCAGACATATATTATTGTTAATTTGATTAATTATTAATTGTTTGACCATACAGTATATGATGTCACAGTTTAGCCTTGACTTTTAAGTTCTATCCTCTGTTGATCTGCCCTGTCTGTATAAAATTACCAGAATAGTAGAGTGTGCAAATAAAACCTTGTAGCAGCTTTTTGGAGGTTTCGACCAGCTGGTTGTGGAAAGGGGGATGGGAACTGGTGGTGGACCAGCCCCAGTCTTTAAAGGCCTTTGGCTGTCTTGGGACTATGGTTGTGGCCTTGTAATTGCTCCCTAGCAGGCGTTAGAAACAGAACTAAAATGTTTTAGACTCCTCTGAAGCTGCACTTACATGGAGGGTGGGCTGACACCGTAATAACTGTAATTTAGGGAGTGGAGGAAGGAGGTGGAAGCAAGGGAGGAAAGCAAAGTTTGGAGAGGAGGAAGAGAGAAAGAGTGAGAGGGGTCAGAGATGAAAAGAGAAGGCCGATGAGGTCAGTGGGTTGAAGGATTTTGTTTTCTGTAAGGAGGAGAGAGAACAAACATCAAGGACTCTGCTTGAACACACAAGGCCATATCATGATGTGATTTTGTAATGGTTGTCCATAGTGACTATGGTAAAAGAGTATATTTCCCTAAACTGAATCTTTTCCATATGCTTTCATTCAGCTAGATTGAATCAGCAGTAACATAATCAGCTCTTACATTTTCTATCCGAGACACTAATGAAGACCTGAACATTTAAAATGACTGTAGCACCATGTGCTCTTTCAATTACACCACAGACCTCCTGACCCTGTCGCTCTCTGGAGAGGAGTATTTGAGCGTGCGGTTGTGTCCGAGCATGTGTGTGTATGTGTGCTGATGTATGCGTGTGTGACAGTACACAGATGGTGTTTGAAAGATAAATGTGATGTGGACTGTGTATCATTTTTCATCTCCCACTGAGGGTATGGCCTGATACTCCCTATGGACACTCTCAAAGTCTGTCAGCTGTCTCTCTCTCTCTCTCTCTCGCTCTCTCTCTCTCTCACACACACACACATACACACACTGTATAGATACCTTCAATCATGGAGGATTGACTTACATCTGGTTTGAAATCTCTGTTCACAAGGATATGAAACACTGCACAGCATCCCACACCTACCCCAACCCATCATATGACCTTGACATTTACAGATAGAAAACAAAACAAATTGTACTTTCCAGGTTTGAGTTAGACCTCTTATTTTGAAATAAATCAGGCATTTGTTCCTTTAATGCAGTCACACAGTCTGGAGCAGAGATTTCACAGAGAGTGTTTCTCTAAAAGCGAGATAGAAAAATGTTAGCGGCTATGTGCCATCTTCCACTGTATTTTACTGAACTGTACAATGGTCCTAGTAATTTATTCTTTTATAATATACACTCAGTTAGCTGGTACACTAAACTAAAACTAGTGCAGTCTAATACAATAGTCCTGCAATAAATCCTCTCTCATGAAGGTTGTAATGTTGAAACTGTTTCAGAGAAGAGTTGATTCAACTTCATGATCATTTTTGAGTTTGCAGTTTGTGGTGCTGTTGAATTGTATTGTGTTATGCTGGCAGGTGTTTCTCATATTTTATACACCCCGTTTGTATCAGTGAGGGTAGGCTAAATAATAGCTGTTTTCTGGGGCTGCCAGAGAAAGGCGCCTTGAAGCAGCTGTGAGCTGCACTTTAATGGAAATGGGACAGTTAACCAGTCATTAATCTGCAAAACCAACCAGTTAATGCTCATCCTACAAGTCTTTTCTACTGCTAAACTGAAAAATACTGTCTGAAAAGTTCTCACAAAGCATAAATTTCACCTTTTTGTTCGTTGTTGACATTTGTTTTCAAGTATGTCCCGGGCTCACTGTAGCTCCTTGGAGTGAAAAGAAAAAACAGCTCCTAAAACTGCAGTTCTCACCAGTCATCAAGGGCAAGGAAGACACCACCCTCGAAAACAGACTCGGACAAGCCTCAAAAGCAGGATTTATGCGTCTCTGGAATTGTTTTCAAACGATATTTTTTTACTTTTACAAGACAAATGTCTTTCAGGATGAGGATCAACTGGTCGGTTTTCCAAATGTACGTCTGGTTAACCGCCCCACCTATGTTAAAAAGCAGCGCACAGCCGCTCCATTAAGCTTTTCTCTGGGAGCTTCCAGAACTGTCTCTCACGCAGTGGATGAGACAGTCTCAAACAGGACTAGATAACAGAAACACCACCTTAAATAATGCTATACAGTTCAACAGCACCACAAAATACTTCCTCCAAAATGATAATACAGTTCAATCAGGACGTCTCCACAACAGTTTCAACAAAAACTGAACATTATAACGTCCATGGAGGTGTGTTGTTCTATTTATGTGTCCATGCAGCCCGGTGCATATCTTATTTTTGTGTCTTACCTTTCATAAAATATCAACATATACACTATAAAACACTGCAAATAGAAATACAGTATATGTTTTTGTTATCATCTTGCAGGCCAACTTTGAGGAACCCTTACAAAGAGCTACATTTTGAAACACCTTTATGCCATTCACTTTCAGGCAGAGAAAAGGCAAATCTTTAATAATGTATGTATGAAATCATCTTGCAATTTATAAATTTCATGGTAACCATCTCTTTAATGCCCCTGGACAGTTTAGTGAATAGCATTTTGATAACCCCAGGCTACATCTACTCTTAGACAGTGCATAATCCTCTTTGGCCAATCTAATCTAAGAGAGACATATGCCGATTTGGCGTTGGACAGTGATGAGTGGTTTAGTAGCTTTGGGAAAATGATCAGACATAAGCGTGGAGTAGATTATGTCCTCGCTCATCACCATGAGTGGGGCAGTAATCACTATTTAGGGTTTAATGTCATGCCCTACTCTATATTTGATCCTAACTTTGACCTGTCAAGAGTTCTTTAGTCAAGCTCCAGCACAGATGAAGTGGAGGCAGAGGTTTTTTTTTATGTTAGGTAGTGAATTTTAATGGGGAAAGCATCACATGAATGTCAGAAAGAGAGTGTCTAAAATGTACCCATGAATGCACATAAGGCACACATGCGTATACACATCTGAAGCTCCTTATTCTCCCATTCGTCTCACACACACAGCCATCCAGCCCTTGTGTGGCAATGCACTAAGACAGAGCTGCCACCTCCTGCCAGCTACCCACCCCACCCCCACCCCCGCTCACCCGGGAAATTTCCCTGCAACCTAGGAGGCACACGGTAATGGCTGCATTAGACACAACGAGAGATGAAGGAGGAGAGAAGGGAGAGAGAAGGCTGAATTGAGGAATGGGTGAATGAGTGCACACACAAGATCCTTTTTGACCTCTGGGGTGACTCCCAACCCAGGGAGTCGAGTTATCGAGTCAGTCATGTGTGTAACCTCTCGGTGTCTCTGTGGAACCACACACAGACACCCACTCACATAGGAATGGAGTCGCAAAGACATCTATCTGTCAAATGAATAACCCATCAACAATTAAGCACCCACCCACATGCCAGAATATGAGTGTATACATTTAGGATGCAAATTCCTGAGGTTTTTTCTCAATATATATTTCAATATTTGTCATATTTAACTTAATATTTTATTTATCCACTACTGTATATCTTTCTTTAGCAACAGCAGTTTTTTTTTTTCTGTTTTTTTTTTCCCAACCAACAGAAGCATAAGTGCGCAAGCAAACACACTCTCACATGGTGATGATATCCAATGCTGCTGTATGCACACCACGCTGTAACCAAGCAACCAGCCTCTGCAGCACAGCATTTTGGGATACCCCTGGGATGTGTGCTGAGAATGTCAACACTGACGCGACTGCGGGGGAGCGTCTACAAGGAGTGATTCCTTTAAAAAAACACACACACAAGCACATAAATTCTTTATTTTTTTTCACTTAACTTTAAGATTCTCCAGTTTGTGCTTGATGTTTTTTTTCACCTCTCAGCTGTGTGTGATTCATGATTCACCCCGGGAGAGAATGGTGTTTTTGTTGGATTAACATTTGTGCCTTGTGGATTCAGGAGTTGGAATGACTGATCACACTCACACTATTGTCATGGATAATCTTTAAGTGGCTGAGTTGCCCAAATGCCTAAGCCAGTGACTCATGCTGTGCATCATCAGCGCTGACTAAGACCACCAGAAAGGTGTCATTGTGGAAAAACTCTCAGACTAGGAAGCCACATACTGTATGTATCAGATTTGGATCTCAGTATTTTGTGTGTAAACAGGACATTAATAGCTATGTCATTGTGTTGGTGCATTACCAGCATGAGTGCGACTGTAAGCCTTCCCTTGTGTATGTGTGTGTCATGGTCTGGTATTCTTCAGTGTGTCCTGTGGACCCCATGCATTAGCATGTTAGCGGACATAAGCAAACGTAGCAGGAGTGGCGAGGCAGTGACAGGATATCCCCTCTCTGTCTTACTGGCTTCCTCTGCTCCTCTGGCACACATACAGAGATCCTTCCTCACCCCATCCTCTTCCTCCTCCTCCTCCTCTCACTTTCCTTTCGTTGCCTTGTTTTCTGCGTTTATAATTTCACATTCTTACATTCCTTCTACTTTGTCCTCACCCAGTAGCATCCAGTAGGCCTCTTTCATGGTGTCTGTTATCCTGACACGCTCCCTCTTTCTTCGTCTTCTATTCTCAATCACACTCTTCTCTCGTCATTTTCTTCTCACTTCTCTGCCCCGTTCACGCTTGTCTCATCTTTAGAGCAACTTTTTTTTTTCTTGTACTTACAAACAAAAAGGCAAAACAAGAGGAACCAAGAGGGAGTGAGTGACAACAGGGAGTGGGTGAAAGTGAGAACGCATGCCATCTGCTTAGTCAAATGGGAACCGTTCCTCTTAAAGTTTAAAGCGCTCTGATACAATTAGTTACATCCAGTGCAGCAGCGCTTTCCTCTTCTCTCACAGTACTTTTCCTTTCATAGCTGGAGACCTTGTGTAACCTTGTAAACATGCGTATAATGCACCACAAAGTGTCTGTGTGTGTGTGTCCTCCTGGCTGCATGGCCGCTCTGTAAAAAATACAGGGGCGAATCTGTTCCAAACTGTTTAGAGATGCAAGGGCAAATATACTCATGCAAAGCACCTCTTTCTGCCTGTCAGTCTGTCCCTCTCTCTTTCTAATTCACTCTCTGATTTCAATCTATCCATTCATCCCTATATCTCTGTCTACCTGTCTCCCTTACCTTTACTAAGCTTTGCTTAAAAGTGTCTTTATGTGTGTCTGGAACTGTTTGCCCATCATCGTAGCAAATTTCCCAAGGCTCCAGCCACTGTGGTTAGGCCACAAAGTTTTTCACACACATACACACACGCACACAAACACACACACTTCTGTTTGTGTATGTGTCTGTGTGTGTGCGTGAATGTGTAGGCTAATACTGAGCAGTGGCACTCATCACACTCTGAAACTGCCAGCTTCTCTGATGTCAGGCCAGATTGCTCAGGTCAGTCAGACACCCTGCACAGACGGCATGCTGTGTGTGTCTGAGTGTGTGTGTGTGTGTGTGTATGTGTATGTGTATGTGGAGTTAGAGAGAGACTAAGCAGAAAGAGAGGGAGAGAATATATGTTTACATCAGCCATATATTAAAGTGATTAGACTGTGGAGCCAGAGAGACGAGTAGTGGAACAAACAAGTAGCTGTGTGCTGCCAACACACACGTTACCTGTGTGTCCATGTGCTTTCAAGAGCACTGATGCGTATCTTTGCCCCTCGTGCATCTGTGCTCCACACAGACCTGCCTTGTGCGCGGTCACTCTCATTTGACCAACCTTAATCCCTCATCAGGGAGGTATAAGAGCTGACGTACAGCACCTATTAGCCTTAAATTACATCCCTTAGCCCCCTACTGGCCTGCTACCAGCCCCCAGAGCCCCCATAACTGTCACCATGCAGCTCTGGCCTCAGAGTGGCATAAGCAGCTCAACATTGGCCCTTTATTAAAGCTAGCTGCTTCTAATTAATGGCTTTAGCCTTTACACAATAAAACAGCTAATGTTATGTCTGTGTTTTTGTCTGCTTCTCAGCTCCTGTATGGAACACACTCATTCAAGGCCAGATGGATGTTAAGTTGTTGGCAAGTGCACTGTGCGCGTACCTTAATGATTGTCGTTGTCATTTTTAAGTCCAATTGGCGCCAGTTTGGTTGCTGTTGAAAAATGAGCCGTTTTTAAAGTACCTCTCTAAAACTGAGTGTGGAATGTGAGCAAACAGGACATTGCCTGTTTTCCCTCTGGTTTAGAGTCAACCGATTTATGCAAATGGAACAGAAAATGGGCGTTAGCCCAACAGGCTGTTTGTCTGAACTACTAACGGTTTGAGGCCTGATAACATCATAGCTGTAGGCTTTGCTGCATGCATATGTGAGAAAGTGAGGTGCACTAATGGTGCATATGCACTACTAAAGTTAAACAACAAGACCTGTATGCAGACAGGATGCATTAATACACAAAAACAAATTGTACTGCAAACAGTTGTATTGATTGTTAATGAGTTATTATGGACTTAAAATTCATTTTATGCCCTGTCATCATGATTACCTCTAATGGAAATGAAGGCAGATGAGAAATGACGGCATCATTCTATTTCTCTGTCTCTGTTTATGTCCCTCTGTTATCGGATCTCCACCCAGCCCTTTGTGTTAAGAGGAATTACAGGAATAGATTCTGTAGGTATTTGAAGCAACGTAGGCGGGTCGAGCAAGAGTGATGATGGCGGTAAAACAAGGGAATAATAAAGAGGACGGGGTGGATGAGGATGGAGAGGAATCTGAGCTACTTCTGTGTCTTGTGTTCTTCGTCATCTCATCTTGAGCGATGAGATGACGTAGCTGAACGTGCCAGAGCTAAGCGAGATCCCTGGATGCGAGCTGTGGCTTCTCTGGGTCTGCCTCATCAATGTGACACACTCGCAGAGACAGACCCACGCACACGCACACACACACTCGCACACTTGCAGGGGAGGATTGACAAAAATATAGACACACACTCATTCACACTCCCACACATACACATGGGCGCTTGTTTTAAACAACTGAAGTATCATTATGGTTGTGCTGATGGATGGATTGTGATAGAGATAATGATGAATCCATACCCTGCAAACTTAATGGAAGGAAATGAGAAAAGGGCAATGGAGATGAAAAAGAGGTAATGTGAGGCAGGTGGGGGGTTGTGTGATGATCATTTGAGGTCTGTTGGCTACTAATTGAAGCATAATTAGTGACTGACCCATCCCATTGTGTGTTAGGGATTGGTAAATGTGTGTCCTGCTCTCCCCTCCCATGCTGATCCTGCAGTCACGGCTGGTTTTCAGATAATTTGAATCAGCTTAATCATGGGTGGGCCTCTTGTGATTAGGACTCATAAGAAATTCTGAATGTGAATGGATGAATAGAGCAGCTAATGTGATTATGAAAGATTGGATGTGCATGTCTGAGTGTGCAGGGGGTCTTTTTTCTGGCTGCAATATTTGGCATCCAGGATAATTTGAGTCCCCCGCAGCTGATCTTAAAATAAACTTTCTTTCTTTCTTTCTTTCTTTCTTTCTTTCTTTCTTTCTTTCCTTCTAAAAGAAAGAAAGGAGATAAGAACAAAGGGATTAACTGGCAAAGTGGACAAGAAGAGAAGAGTGACTTAGTGAGAGAACTCTTTAAAAGGATGTGAGGAAAAAAGAGAGCTGTTGTTGCAACACAGGAACAGGGAAGAGTTGAGTTTATACAAGATGCTGGTAATTTATCGCCAAGCCCTTATGCTCGCGCTCACTGGTGTGCAGCATAACACAGCATCTGCGGAGTGTGTTTGAGAGAGAGAAAGCGACGGAGAGAGAGAGAGAGAGAAAGAGAGAGAGAGAGAGAGAGAGAGAGAAAAGGAGAGAGGGAGACGATTGGCGGGTGAGTCAGCCAGTGGGAGGAGAGAGAGTGAGAGACAACAAGAAAGAAGGAGGGAAGGAAAGAGGAGGAAGAAGGAGAGGGAGGGTGAATGAGCCAGCGGGGGTAGAGTGAGCAAACCAGCGAGTGATAGAGAGGTAGAGGGAGGAGAGAGAGAGAGAGAGAGAGAGAGAGAGGAGGAGGAGGGGGGATGTTGCTGCTGCTGCTGCTGCGACTCTTTCTCCTGTCAGTCGGCTGCTGCTTGCCTGGCAAGCAGGAGGGAATACAGAGCAAGCGAGAAGCAGAGGGGGAGACTGAGGAAGAGGCTGCTCAATGCTGTATTTTATTCTAGCAGCGCTATTGTCATATGTGTGACACAGGGAGCCGCATACGCGCCGTGAGGGAGTGGATTTAGACGCTAGACACAGATCTTCAGATCCATGGATTACCAGCAGTGAGTAAGGGTGACTGCTACTGCCACTCTACTAACCCACTCATCATTTTCAACAGAGGGGTGAACCCACAGTCTCACACAGCGGGGAGTCTGGCTCAGTCTGGACCCAGTGGAGACAGAGAGGCAAAGAGGGAGAACAAACCAGACGGCCCTGGGGTTTTTACACCTTTCTTTCTCCCCTTTCTCCCTCCATTTCTTTCAGTCTGCTAGTCTGTATTTCAGAGTGTGTCACTGATGCTGTTGCTTGGCTCTCTGCAGGGGGGATGCTGGAGGCTAATGTGGCTAACATTAGCATGACGGCTAAGCCCAGAGAGTTGGACCTCAGGTCTGCTGCTGTCTCCTGCCAGGACACTTCGGCCCAGGCCATGGCCTCTAGGAAACCCCCGCCCAAACCCTCTGCTCTGCCCCAGGGACCTTCACGTCCCTCCGGGTCAGAGCTCAAGGTCTACCGGCCCACCTCTGGATCTATCCCAATCCCAGTCCCTAATCCGTCTGGTCTCCGCAAGCAGCGATCACTTAGCAACTTGTCTGTGCTCACCGATGCTGAGAAGAAGCTGCACCTGTACCAATGTCCGCGGTGGAATGATGATACAAGCCGGCCTGGCGCTGGCCCCAACAAAGCAGGCCAGACTAAAACAGGGCAGGCTGGGGGTGGGAGACCACCACTCTCCCGGACCCTTTCAAAGTCAGAACAGTCTCTTTTCCAAGGAAAGACAAAACCTCTCTGCTCCCCGGGTGTGACTTCCAATGCAGGAAAACCAAGTCGAATCCCTGCCCCTGGTAAACCACGGGGACCTTATGCTGAGGTCAAGCCCATCAGCAAGGCCTCTGAGGCGGGCCAGAGTGCAGACACAGACCCTGCTGGCCACCCAACCAAAGCCAACTCCAATGGAGCTGGGAGTCCTGGGACTAATGGCAAAAAACCAGGGGAGAAGGGGAAATCTGCAGCTCTGTCAACAGAGGAAAAGAAAGAGAGGAAAGGGGTAGAGGGGGAAGACAATAAGGGCTTTCTGAAGGTGGACCCAGAGTTAGTGGTGACAGTTCTTGGAGACCTGGAGCAGTTGCTCTTCAGCCAAGTGCTTGGTGAGTCCACCATTTCTATCCCTATTTTGCATGTCAACATACTGGTTCAAGCATGAGACCTAATATACATCACTCAGGACGGAATACAATTATGTCACCAAGTTCGCTTTCTTATTGGTTCAGTGGACATTAAATAACATAAACATCCTCTCCTCTCTTCTCGTCTGTTCTCCACACCCAAACTGTTCCCTCCAGCTCTGGCTCTAGCCTCAGCATCAACAGTGAATTTTAAATGAGTTCAGTCTCTATTGCAGCAGAGCATAATGTCAGTGTGTTTTTCTAAGTGCTTTTTACCACATGATGGTGAGAGCGCTCACTCTGTACCAGCCACATGTGCTTCGTTCATGTGTGTAAAATTGATTTAGGTTGCATGTATTTTTGCTCAGATATCTGTGTGTGTATATGTACCAGCACTGTGTGCTCCCATGAAGCAGCTGAAGTAAGCATTTCCAGAGGGCTGACATTGTTTTGTTGTTGATTCATTAGGTAGCGCTGGAGTGTTTTGTCCTAGTCTCATCTGACCCACTGCCACAGTGAGCTAGATATAGATTAACCTACCAAACACCTCCCTCTTATTTTCTCATTATAACATCATAAATCTATCAGTTTCTCTTTCATACACACATCTACATCCACAACTATGTCAGAAAGAGTCTATGTATGCAGTAATTGAGAGACTGAACTGCATGTTTCATATCAGTACTGCAGTCTTAGCTCCTCCTGGCTCACACCAAAATCAGCCATTCGTTAATAAAGGCCGTGTGAGTGTGACTAGTGGGGTGTGTGTTTTCAGTCGGTAAATAAAACGGCTGCATATTGAGCCAGGCTCTGGGTCACAGTGGGCCACATATTTAGCCTCGCACCGCTCCCTCACCCCAGCCCCCCTCCCCACCTCACCCTTTCCCTCCCTCCTCCCCTCTGTTTCCATTGATCTCTAGGCCACTGACAGATGGTCACTATCCACGCTCCCCACCTCCCTCTGTTACCGGGGGCAACGTGCGGGAGGAGAGAGGGGAATCTGAGGGGGTGGTGGCATGGGCAGGTAGTTCACGTGCTACAGTGCACACACATGCCTCCATCAAGACACAGTGTCACACACATGGAGGTTGGAGGTGTGTGTGTGTAGGTGGGGAGGGGAGGGGGGGGGGGTGTCTACCAGGACACTGTGTATCCAAAGTTTTTGGTATTGGGGGGGGGGTGGAGGGGACTAATAGGTCAAACCACGGTCTGAATCTGTACCTATCATCCATTATTCATCTCATACACACAATCTGTGGGTCTGTATTTTTCTCTCTCTCTATCTATTGCTCATTCTCTTTCTATCCCTCCCTCTCAGCGGGAGCAGATAGCATCAGAGAGCAAGGGAGGTGGCGAGAGAGTAGTGTAGCAGGTCATTTATATCCGGCTTGATAAAAAGGAAATCATTTTCTGTCTATCATCATCCCCCTCTCTCTGTCTTAGTCCTCTCAGGTCATTTCCTCTTTCTCTCTTCACCAGCTTGCCTCCTGCAACTCAGCCCCAGATCACAGCTTGTGTGACCTTGCTTTGAGTGTGTGCATGCACTGTACATGATATGTGAGTGTGTGTGTGTGTGTGGCATGTATCTACGCGTGACCTTGTTCCAGTCCTCATTGTGATGTTGCTGGCCACACCTACGTCAGGCAGCCAGGTGGGGTGGAGGGAAAAACAGACAGAAAGAAAGTAGAGGGTGTAAGAATTGAAGTAAATGGAAAGTGAAAGGGCAGAACTTTCACAGAGGGAGATTAATAAGGGTGGGTGATCTTCTCAAAAAAATATTTTTGACACACAATCAAGTTACCACCGCAGACACCCCTTTTTATCATTTGTTTTTAATGATTCGGGACCTCATGAGATACAGATGAGTGGGGTTGTACCAACCTGAGTGAAACACTCTCTGCATGTTCCTTCAGATGCGCTTTCAGAAATATGTGTCTCTACTGACATTGAGTCCTTTTTTCAAATATGTCACGCATGAAAGAGACCCTATGATAGAGGCACGTGCATTAATTTGGCCAATCACCACAGCCATCTAGTAGGTGGTCATTCTGTTGGCTTGTGAACGCAGTGTGTTGATTTGCTTTATCAGGATATAAAAATTGTCAGATTCCACCCCTATGAGAGAGACAGACAGAGAGACAGAGCGAGAGAGATACAGAGAGACAACAGAAACAAAAACTGGAGTAAAATAAAGGCAACAGCCAGTATCCCAAATTTCTATCTGGTATCTCTGGTGACCAAATGTAACTTTGGGTCATTACAATTTACCAGAACCTGTCCGAGGTTTATCATAGAAACCACAGCGGGTGTGTTGGTTAATTGTGTGTGTACACTCATGCGTTGTGTATGTGTGTGTTTATGTGTGTGGGTGGATGTGTGTGTTAGGGAAAGGTTAATTGTAACTTGCCCTGTAGCTTGCGGCTGTGGGCTCATCCTTTATCATATCTGCTTCTCCATTTCCGATGGGACGCGCAGCTAATTGGTTTCTGCTCCGCATGCTCTGTCATAGGAAGATAGATTATGGATGTTCAATGGATCATTCCCAGTGATCCACTCCTCCCTTTCCCATACATAGTCCCACCTTACCCTCATCTACGTCCTACATACATGAAAACAATGTGAGCCCATACTGTATGGTATTATATATCATGATGAATTGACTTTAACTCACTCATAGCCTGTTGGAAGCTAAATGTTAGCTGTTAGCTACAGGGAGTAGAATGTGTGCCTGTGTCTTGTGCATGTCTTGTTGCATGACAGCTAGCAGCATGTGCTGTGACACTGTCCTGTTTAGGCTACAGTGGAGGGCAAAGATAATGGAGAACGCCAAGGAGGTCTAGTTAGGATGTATAACCCAACAACATAAAGAAAAGGAAAAAAAAACAATCTTGGATACTTTAAGGTTAGGCCTACATGTTTATCTTGTGAGGCGATTTAGGATTAGTGTTAGTATTATCTGTTTTTCTTTAATCGGACGTACATGTTTAACCACTGAGCGATGAAGAGCTTTTTGCTAATTCGATTTAGAGAATTACTTGACTTGTGTGTCCACAGGCAGTAGCTCTGGACATCTAGCAGTAATTCCCTTAAATGCAGCATGTATTATAAGATATATTTCGTTAGCAGCTTTAGCAACCAAGAAGAATAGAATAATGGAGTCTGAACCTGTATGGCACCTTGTAAAGTGTCTACTGCATGGGCTGTGAAGGTAATCTAAAGCACTGAACCTCAGATGTCCCCCACTAATGACACCTTCCGGTCCCATTCAGCACCCATAATGAGGTGTGTGGGAGAGGGTAAGCTCCCTAAAGGAATAGCCTTTCCCAGCATGGGGCATGGTTTAGAGAAGATCCAGTCTAAAGACACCAGCAAGCATCCAGATTAGGCCTTGCATAAAGATAATGAGAAGATTCAGCCTCCATTCCACTAATCACAGATCTATCACCCTGGAAAAGGCCAGCCACCAAGACTAAAACGAATTACAGATTAAAGCCAAAAGGACATCTGTTTGGATGGAGATTTGGGTATTTAGGAGAATTTTACTTTATGAAGGATCGGATAGAGAATATAGATTTAGTTTAGAAGATTGGAGATGTTGTGTGGGTTTTGGTGTTGAGCTGAACTCATTGTGGAAATTGGGGGACTGTGCCGCATGTGAGGATGATGAAGGCTCAGCTGAAAAGAACCAAAAAGCAACTCGGTGACACATGAATGCTCATGAAGGCAGCCTTGACTGCCAGCGTGCTTGTTATTTTAGTGTGACATTGTATTGTGTGTGTGGGCACGTTTGTGTGGCTGATGGTTACTCCTGCATCCTCGTCAGCTGTCTGTGGAACAATACACCCTACAGAGGAATCGACAAAGCCTTAAAAAGAAGACGCGCACGAACAGGCAAACACGGGCGCAGACACAAGCCTGTTCAAGAGAACTTAACAGCGCTGCAGGAAATAACAACAAAGCAGTGCAGCTTTAAAGCTCACACATGCTCACACACGCAAATTCAGCGCGTGTCACATTCAGTCACTGATACCCACTCCTATCTACACTCCCGTGTATTCATCCTCTTGGCCGTGGCAGCGTATTTTTCATACTCCGACCCTGCATTGTGATCACAGCGCCGAGGCTCTAATGTGATGCGGGTGCGGACAGAGCGCCTGCTTCTACCCCGAGCTTTGCTGACTGAAGGATTCAGGGCAGTCGTCCTCCCATCGAGGAGGTGGAGACAAGCCGAATAAACACAAACGCCCAAGGAAAAGCGAGGGATAAAAGCATCCTTCCAGTTCTCTCTCTCCCTCTCTCTCCCTCTTTCTCCCTGTCTTCCTCTTCTTCTCTTTCAGCTCTGATGTGAGTTGACGGGTAACAGTGTTCTGTCACCAGTCAGACAGCAGAGAGGATATTTCTGGTACGAGTTGTTTAAGGAGGAGGACAGAGGACATCTTTTTACTCTGACAGAAATTTTGTGACCCTGAGTTTTCAAAGATAGGAAGAGTGTTCACACATATGGGTGCATGTATGATTATGCATTTTTCTCTATGGGTGTTTGTGTTTGTGTGAGTGAGTGTGTGTGTGAGTGTGTGTGTGTGTGTGTGTGTGTGTGTGTGTGTGTGTGTGTGTGTGTGTGTGTGTGTGTTTACGGTGCTTTGTGGTCAGTCTCTAAGGACTTAATGCAGGAGCCATTGCATTAGTGCTGTCTGCTTCCTGCCATCTTCCACCTAAATCATATTACTACTCTCTGTGTTTTTGTCCCATCAGCTCTTACACAACACACACACACGTTGCTTATCACTAAAAAAACAAGCGAGTTATTATGTGATTATACCATTGATAGTATAGTCTGTTTATTTTCCAGCCATCACTGTGACACTGGCAGGGCTGTATATTTTTTAATTTCTTTGATGTTTGTATTGATGTTTGAAAGATTTAAGTGTTTATTGATGTCTCTGGAGCACTCACACTTACACTTTACGTACAACGAGTGTCACGGGAAAATTACCACTAAATTGCTACAGGATGAGACAGCCAAGCAAGTACTTAGCTCTGATATGATGATGAGCTAGAGAATATGGATTAAGAAAGGATATGATACTAGTCATAAATGTTGTAGCCAGGCCGGAAAATACTATCCAAACCTTCCTTCACGTATAGAACATTTCATTTAAGAGACTGCAAGTGTTTCAGTCCCACTTCTGTTCAGTTTCTCTCTTTAGTTTATATATTTACTTAACAATCTTACCTGGTGATAACAGAAACATGGTGTATGCATAGATAACTAATAAAACTGTAATATGATATGATTTACTTACTTACTTAATTTCATGTCCGTGTGTGAGAGGGGGGTAGGTTAGACAGATGGAGAGTTATGCAGGCTGCCTTGTGATAAGGAATACTTAGTATTCATCTATTTCTGGTCTATTTGTGTTTTCCTCTTATTAAATGTCTCAAATAAAAGTGTTTATTGTTCCTGATGCAGCTGTCTTCATGTTCTAGAAGTTGCATAATGTAAGGAAACATTATCAGTCACGCACTTACACACATATACATATGACTGAGTCTTATGACAGTATCTTGGTTAGCCCACACTGGAGATAATACCGATGCAGTGTCAGTGGTGTAGGCTGAAGCTAAAGGAGCAAACAGACGTTACCTGGGAACAGCTTTTCATAACACCTCCTCTGATCCCATTTGTTGAACTATAAATATACAATGGCCATCACCTATTTAATGGTGACATCTTTTTTTGAGTGTGTGTGTGTGTGTGTGTGTGTGTGTGTGTGAGAATGAATATTGAGGCAGCTATTCTTTCATTTCCTGGTTTTATTAGGCTTGATGAAAATATTGAACAAATGATGTACCTTAATATGTCAGGATATCAGATTGTTTTATCTATGAACAGCTGTTTAATTAAGTTTCCAGAAAATGTAGAATACAAAGTTTTTTAAATGTCAGATTTCTCTGGCTTTCTTCCGGTTCCAGCTTCTCGAATTTATAAATATTTATTTTCACTCAGGAGGTTATGTTTGCACCTGTGTCTGTCTATCTGTCGGCAGGATTACACAAAAAGTTTTTAAACCAATTTGCACCGAACTTGGTGGAGGGATGGGGTATGAGCGGGGGAGGAACCTATATTCTGTGGTCTCTGAGTGACCTTCTAGTCTTAGTCTTTTATGATTGTAAAGTGAATATGTGTGGGGCTTGCACTATTGGTCAGACAAAACAATTGAAGCTGTCACCTTTGGAAATTTGTGATTTTTCACCATCTTATGATATAAGAATAAGAAGAAAATAATTAACATACATTATGCATCTCATGAAATACTCTCTTCACAGTCAGACTTCCAAAATCATGTGAAAAAAAGACATCTGTTTCAAACCTATGCGACTGTTTAATTCTGTCCATGTGCTTCACTGTGCTGCATTTTCAAACATTTCAGTGAAGACTCTTGCTTACTCGCTGTCATCAGTCCTTCTGTCTCAACCACAGCGGGCAGACTGTCTGACATGTGAGAGTGGAGCTGCAGCTGGGTTTAAGCAGATCATAAAACACAGTTCCACAGGAAACAAGTCTCTTGAACGAAAATAAACCCAAACATTGCTACACATTATGGTCTGCCTTGGCTCACCACTGGCTTTATTTAGTATGTGTGTAAGTATGTGGCTGCGTGCTTGCATGAATATATGTGTGACATGTTCAGTATTTAGATTTATTCAGATTTGGATTCAAGCTGAAAGTTCCCAAGTGTACACAGGAAGCACAAGAGATACACAAACACACACACACACGCATGCACGTGCACACACACACACACACACACAAAAAAAGACAGACTTTTTGGACAACCTCATCTGCATACTATATGTCCGTTTATATCTGGTGTGTGTGTTTTAGCTTGTGCCTTCCTTCATCTCTCTACTCTTAAAGACACACATCTAATCTCATCCAGTGCTGCTTGGCACAGAGGAATACACACACATGCACACACTCCTCTTTGTGGTTGGAAGTCTAATCAGGAGGGCTAGAGGTGAGATGTTCTTTTGATGTTTCCTCGATGAGGTCTTGACCTCCTTCGCTGAGAAAGTAAACTTCTTTCAAGTCACTTAGAGCTTCCTCATCTCCCCCTCTAAGCGGATAGCGCTCTGACCCCTAAGCAGATAGTGATGTGGTTAAGGAGATATGGCGTATGTTTGTGTTTGGGACAATGTTCAGAGAGCCAGGTTTTGTGAGGGAGGGAGATCGGGGCTGAGAGGATAAGAAAGTGAAGATAGAAGATTTTAATGATGCCCCAAATTGTGCAGGATCCATTTGTAATGTTACTAATGCCTGCATCTGTGTTTCTAAGGAAGTCAGTGTGTTGGTCATCCTTTCTGTCTCCGTTATGGAATCTACTCTTGCACAAGGATTTTCCACTTTTTAATGGATTTCAGCACTGTCAGCACCCCCAAAATGCTACTGACTATCTCTCAATTGCTTCTCTTTGTGGCACATGTACATTAACACACTAATCTGTCGGGACTGATGCATCATTTCTGTATTGTTGCTGTATCATTTGAACCAACAACTGCTCAAATTTGTTGTACACAGATGCAATATTGTTCTCGGATATGCTCATCAACCATTCGTGTCACACATCAGATACCATCTTCAAGCGCTCTAATATCCTGTTTCAACATCCCGGTGAAGCAGATGAACTGTGTTGTGTGTGTTTGTGTGTGTGTGCACAAGTGGGTGGATGCACATTTGGGTGCATTAGCGTGTGTTTGTCCGCATTGTCCAGATGTGCAGGAACGGCTGTATGTTGTAATGCTTCCTGTTTTGCAAACTGTCTGACTGAGGTCAGCAGAGGGCTCAGCAAAAACTGAAAGAGCGAAGACAAGGAATGAGAGTGTTGGTCACGTCAGACAAAATAAGAAGTAATGGACCATCTTGGCAGCACAGCAGATTCATATACACATTGTGACTGGTGTATATCTGGGTTATAATATGCTCTAAACTTGTATGTAGCCTAAAGAAATATGTTCAAAAAGCTGAAACAATAACAACAACCACACAGGTTTTACTAGCATCCTGTTTGTGTGATTGTTTACATCACTTGTCAGGAATGCTGTAATGATTGCTTTTGCAACAGACAAACAGCCACCTCGGAAGTGTTTGACTATTTTAAAGACTTTACATGCATCGCTTGAGGTACGGACATTTTACAGTGTAGTACCAGTGATGCTCAACCACACCCATCTATCATGTGATAAGTGCACTGTAGCCTGAGGGGGGTTATAGTGACACTAACATATGTGCACATACATGGAAAGGACAGGGACAAATGAACTCCGGAGGGAAGGAAAGAAAGAATAGAAACAGGAGCCATTACTCAAACCTTCATTCTTATTCCGCAAAACGGAGGCTCTTGTCAGTGAACGCGCACCTTCATGTGAGGGAAGATGCATGAACACACATTTACAGTCACAATACAGAACCACACTGTCAAAGAAGGATGTGATATTACTACACAAACACATACACAGACACACACACACATATACACACACACAATGGCAGACTACTCCTGCAAGGACAGAGCCATTAAGTGTTTCTTTGGGGAGTTTGTTTCTTTCTAATGGAGAGGAGAGTCAAGTGAGCCAAGAGAGGAAGCCAAGTGGACAGCACTTTCTCTTATTTTTTCACTCACTCTGTCTGCCAGCCATCAAATGTCAACAAAATGCATAACTTCCTTTTCTTCTAAAAGATAAGGCTGGCGATATTTGATATTTTTCTTATTATCAAAAAAAGAAATCCCATTAAAAGACCAAAACCAGAAATGCATTTATCCCACCAGCAAGTACAGTTTTTTCTTGCATATCCAAAGCCTGATATAGCTTATTCCTCTCCTATTGTTGTCCTAAAACTATTAAAAGCACACAAATGAGTCACACTGTTGCACTGGGTGGCACACTTCGTCATTATGAATCAGCATAGGTACTGTAGATTATTTTGAGTCAGTTCAACATGCACTGTAGAAGGTTTTTATTAATCTGAAGGTGAGACTAACACCCAAACATACCATTTACTCCTGTTTGAGTAACATTTTCTGAAGAATGTACAGATGTGTTAGTATATGTGTTAGTATATTTCTTAGCCTTTTTAAAAATATTTTTTATGCATTTTAAGGGATTTGCATCTTCACTATGAAGTGGGAAAGTATCTAGAGCCAGACTAATGCAATGGTGGTCGTAGTCTTTTCATGTGATCTCCTTGCAATAGGAAAAACATTTAAAATGTGTTTTTGTTAGGCTGCAAAAAGCTATCACATTGATCGATTCTGAGTAATATTAAAAGTTTCTATGTCCTGCATTTGACCATCATTCTTGAGCGCTGTGTGAACTTTTACCTAATCTTTTGCTGTCCTGAGGATTCAAACACAAGCTGCTTAACTTTGCTGCTAATTCAAAGACCAGCAATTCTGTTTAATGGCCTTGTGACTAGACCAAACCCCGCGTTAAGAGAAAAAAGGCCTTTGTCCATTTATGCAGTATATTACCATTTGTGATTTTGTTGTGGTGTAGTAGGCAGAATATGTCAAACTGAAATACCCTCTTGCTTTCATCCTTCACACCCACTTTACACAACTTTCCATTTCTTCAACCTCTTTGAAGTCTCTCCCTCTGTCAGCTTGTTTTGTCTGTTTTGACTGACTTAGGATGCAGAGGTTGTCCTGCACAGGCAGGACATGCATGCACTTACAATAAAACTCTCACTCTAACTTGCTGACTCTCATTTCAAGAGTCTGAGTGGGCCATTATGAAAGGCTCCTCAGCTGGTTTCACAGTCTCTTCAGAGCTGGAGTGTATGTTCACAAGTGCATCGAGAAAGAGGCAGGTGGGGCTTCCGACCCAACACACACCTGCATGTGCACACAAGCACTTTTACAGACACATACTCAGTTCAAAGCAGATGAATGTAATTCATCTGTATCCCCAGAGAGCTGCCAGGGCTGACAGGGATATTTGCATCCTTGATTCCTTCAGCACCACCGCTACACCCCCTCCCTATGCCAGCTGGGACAACCAGGGCCATGGCAGAGGCGGGACAGGAAGTCTTTTACAGACGTGTACTCACACACACGCACAGGCACATGCACAATCTCGCAGACCGTATCTAATCAATTTGATGCCAATGTTAAACAAAGCTCTCGTTTAGGGTAATTAAAAACGCCCAATTAAAGCCTGCATGTGTCTGAGTGTGTGTCTGACTTTGTCTGCATGTTGCATGGTTTCTTTGTTCCTGCTCTACCTTTGTACAATTAGGTTACCAAAACTGAACATTTTAAAGCTTAAAAGTGTCTCTTTACAGCTTGAATTTCCACACAGGGCACAAGTACCTTTCATATGAGCACCTTCTGCAGAGCAAAGTTCTATTTTTGTATATGTATTTTTTGTTACGAAACATTTGCAGCATGTGACTGTGTGTGTCTGTGTATGTCAGTGTGAGCAGCAGAAGGTCGGATCATAGTAACTTCATCATCTCTCCACTGAGCTCCCTGTCCCCAGGGCTGACTAATCAATTGTCTGTGTGGCCATTCTCTTTTGGAGAAATCAATCGAGCTTCATAAATCTGGGCTGGTGTAAGCGTTTTTCACTGTTTGTGTGTAAGTGTGTGCATCTGAAGAGACCCATCCTGCATATACATATGTGTGTATGTGAAGACGGCTTTTAGTCTGCAGCTGTTGTTGAGATTGACACTTCTGGCAGCTCATGATTTGCCGTCCTCGCCCATTAGAATGGTCTCTCCCCCTTCACCTCCTCACTAGCCAGCTGGACTGATTCATAGGAGGGGTGGTTGTGAATGGGGTGGGTGTTTGTGTGTGTGTATCTGTGTGAGTGTGTGTGTGTTGTCAGGGTCATATGTGCTGGTTTTTTGCGGGATACAGAATATATTTTTCTGAAGGCTCAGTATTTGTCGGTTTTTAGTTTATCAAAAGGGGAATTTATTTTGAATCTGTAACAAGATTTGAAGGTCTTCAACAATGCTAGCAGCTCAGTGAGGCTGCACAGCTAAATGCTAATACCAGTATGCTGACATACTCACATTAACATGCAGATACAAAACAGGTCTAATGTTTACCATGTTCATCATCTTAGTTTAGCATTCTAACATCGCTAGCACTAAACAAAAAGAGGCTACAACTGAGGCTGGTGGGAATGTCATTAATTTTGCAGGTATTTGGTCATAAGTATAGGTAAACTTCAAAATGATCAACCCAATATATAGAATAATTGGCAGACAAGAATAACTAAAAGTACACTTACATTTATATTTTTTCCCTACCCTGTCCTTTGTTTGTAGTAAATCTTTTGCTGTGCTCATTTGGGAGGCAGCTGGCAGAGTTCTAATGGTCTATTGAACTGAACCTCAAGGGTGAATAGACTCTCCCATACCTTACCACCATAACTCTTTTATCACCACCCCCCCATCACACATAAATACACACCAGAGAGTAGGAGAAAGAGCAAGGGTCAAGGTCATGTGAGGCAGTTTAGATGTGCTGATTAGCACACTTTCTAAATGTGTTTATTTGTATCTTGGCTCTCAGTGTGAGATCTGAGTCATGGCTCTAACCCCTTACTGTGTATGATCTTCCAGCCTAGGTAAATTCTCTGTTAGTAGCAACAAAATTAGGATAGTTTGACGTATTTATAAATTAAAACAGTAAATTGAAACTTTCTTTAGTATTCGGACGTTCCTGAGCATGGATACTATGTCTACGGTATATCACTTAGTGGTTAAATGTTTTTGGTGTTGTGGTAGCTCAAGTGCTTCAAGACGATTTAGAAAATCTCATTGTCTTTTATTGCATCCAGTTGTCCAATCCCCCGAGGGAGCAGTTTGAAGACACACACACACACACACACATACACATACACACATATAAAACAGCAGTGTGGCCAATAGCCCAGCATTAAGCTACGTAGCCAAATCTGAGCAGATTATAGCATATTAGGAAGGGGTGAGACAAATGCCAGTGTGTCCCCTGGTGGGTTTATGTGACAAAGGTTTTAGGTCTATGCTGCCACGGAGCAGTTGAGGGGCAAAAGGGGCAGAGTTCAGTAAGCGGGCACCAGGGCATTGTGACTGAGGGTGGTTGGAAAGGAGGGAAAGAGGCATCCAGACAGACAGAGAAGTGATGTGACCTGTATGGTTTTACAGGACTCCTCTGTTGCTTTGCCAGTCTGACTGCCATCATATTTAATTAATTTTGCTCCAGTGCCATCTGGAAAAAACAACAGTGCTCACACTGACGTTATTACTCTGTCATGTCTTTTTTTGTGAGGTTCTCTAGTTTCACCATTTTTCTCCCCTGTTGTAGATTTGTTTCTGGCTTTGTTTCGATGATTACATATAATCCTACATTTTGGCCACTGGCTGCTTTTGGGACCGAACATTATATTATTACCATAATATTATATGATTATCAGTCTGCATGATTAGTTTTGAGCATTTAGGAAACACCCTTATCATCATTTATTAATTTGCAATTGGTCATTTTTAATAGTGTATTTATTATTTTACCTGTCTATTTGTATATATAGTCAATATATGTAAATGTAGGAACAGTAGGGCATTGTGTTTTGCTATCCTCTAATTATGTAACATGGCACTTCATCTAAAAATATACTTTCTGTGTGTGTGTGTGTGTGTGTGTGTGTGTGTGTGTGTGTGTGTGTCTGTACCCCTGCAGACCCAGAGTCCCAGAGGAAGAGAACCGTGCAAAATGTTCTGGACCTTCGACAGAACCTGGAGGAAACCATGACCAGCCTAAGAGGGGTGCAGCTCAGCCACAGGTCAGCCACATATATAACCATACACACAAGCTCACAGACAACCACACACACATACACAAACAAGTCTGCATCAATTGAAACAAAAAGCCAAGAAAAGGCAAACAAAACTAAAAATCCAGAAATAGTTAGTAAAAAAAAAAAAACAAGCAGCAGTTGAGATGGGCAGATTCTTATTGACACTGCTAACTGTGTGTTGGGGTGTAGTGGTTAACTGCCTGTTTGTCTGTCTCAGATCAATATCAGTATTCCTGATGGACCAGTAGCCGTTAGCCTCTCATTTTCTGCCTGCTCTACTCTCCCTCTGCGTTGGTTAATACGGGACTGAAGCAGGATTAGCTCAAAGCTGACTTCAAAGCCGACCCTGCCAATGCACACTCACGACTCACATTGATGCACACAACAAGACATGCAATACTGCTCTGATTAATTGTATGTGAGCATGTGTGTGCTCTCCCATCCTGTGCTTCCTGTCTGTCATTGACTGATTTTGGTTGTGTCTAGTACGTCTTAAGGTTTTGTCCTTGAGAGCTTCCCTTCCGTCTGCCTGTCCATGCATCTCCTGCCATGTATCCTCTCCCTGTCCCTCAGTGGGAGCTCCCTCCATGAAGAGCAAATCAGCAGATGGTCCCCTGCTGAAATCCATTTCCTTTGCCATTCATACTTTTATCGTACTGTAATAACCTTGAATCACTTCCCGCTGTCCCAGAGGACGTATCTGCTTTGAGGCCTACAGCCTGTCCGCGGAAGTTTCCTGTGCAAACAAGATGTCATATTTCCTGTGAAAAACGGGTGTTTAGACTGGGAAATTTGCATGAATTAAACAAATGGACCGACGAGCAAGCAAACTGTTTTGTCTACACATATTTTCCCTGATATACTCTGCATGTGTAACAAGCAGATAGCCTGTGAAAATCCATTCTATCAAGATGGGTCGCATCCTCACTTTCATCCTCACTCCTGCCTGTTTTATGTTAGCGGTTAAGCATTGCATTTGAAAATGTCTCTATTGACAGTTTTTGTGAAGATGATTCTGTATCCTGAAGACAAGATTAATGTTAATTTAGATGGCAAATGCACGTACTGTCACACAGCTAGAGAGTCAGCAACTTTTAATATGCTAATTCTCATCATTCTCAGCCCAGGCACAAAGCAGTGACGTACTGTGCTGCTTTAGCACGGGGGATGCATGTGATTCTGTTGTTACTGAGTCACATGGAAGTGATGGAGCATAAAACATAAAACATAAAATATGAAAATATGGAGAATGAAAATTAATGAAAATAAACACATGCAGACATATTACTTATGCATGTATACAAAGCACACACACACACAGTCACCTAGATACCAACTAATCCCAGATTCCCTCTTAAAATCAGTATAACGCTTTTTCAGTTTGGCCCCTTTGAGAGAAGAGGATGCAGGATGGGGAGGAGGATAGATGATTGGATGATGGAAGCAGATCCTAAGCTTTTCTGGGGAAAAAATAGGAAATTAAAGACCAACATTCACTTCCTGTCTGTTAAAAGTGTGCACATCCCTTTCAGCTCTGAGGGGAAGCTCACTGTTTTGAAAATATTTTAATCCTAAAACGTGTCCTCTTTTTTATTTCATAGCTGTGTGGAGGGCACCGTGTGCTATGACAGTGATGAAGCTGCTGCCTTCTCCGTTTCCAGTCTTTCGAACCGCTCCTCTCCATTGTCTTGGCGTCAGGGTCAAGCCAGCCCCCGTCTACAGGCTGGTGACGCTCCTTCCACAGGTAACGCCCAGACAGACATTCCCCTCCGGATCAGCCACACCTCCCGTATCCACCTCATTGAAGCCCTGGACGACTCAGATCCGTCCTTGCTGAAGGTGGATTACCTCAGTGACAGCGACCTCGGCGGGAAGAGCCCAAATGAGGATGATGAAGATGATGATGACATTGACGATCTGGGGAATGGGTAAGTTACGTTGTTTTTATTTGGAAATGATTTGTTTTCACCCTTGCTTCATTCACATCAGCAGCAATAGAAACATTTCCTGACGACATGACGCTGTAGTCAACATGCTTGTAAGGTGAATCCTGCCACCTGCCAACTGTTACAACCCCACAGCTGCAGTCAGGCTTACAGTTAGTGATTTACCAGCACAACAAACCCTTGATCAGCCCCTCTGTAATGCATCACAAGCCCCCCTCATAGTGTCTGCTTTAACACTGGCAGCTGTAGCCCCCCTGATGCAGCTGGCTCTGCCATAGTCAGAAAACAGCCCTCTGGCAGAGTCCGGGAATGATGTCACCATCGTCCAGCCCCCTCGCAGAGATCACCCTGTCATATTCAGCTGCGAGCCCGCCGGCTCTGCCAGCAGGCCTCCATGTGGAGGACCCCTCGCAGCGTTGGCTCACCAGAGCCCCCTGGCAGGGCTAGGAGGCAGATGTCTTTGAAAATGGGTAACTCATTCTGTCTAGCCAATATGGGATCAGTCAGTGCTGTCAAGGTCAGAATGAGTTTTGTTTTAAAGTAGCCATGGTTTCCTTGGATCAAAAGATTTAATGTTGAGATCACATCAGAAAACAAAACAAGCCTCAGAAGTGTTTGTTGGCATGTTTGCTGTGTTGTGTAGCAGTTGTTACCCCGGTGGTGTGTGTCTTTGAAACTGTTCTCGCTTTTATGATTGGTGCATGTGCTAATGTATCCTTTCCCACATCACACATATGCACCTTTCCATTCAGTTCACACATCACAGCTGGCTGCCTCCAGCTGTGTGACTGAGCAGTTTCCAACCAGTGTGTCATGGTCTGTAACCCTCATTCATTATCTGCTGCATAATGGGCGACAGTGGAAGAATCTGAAATCATTTTAATGTGAATGGGATTGTGTTTTGGTGTCTGTCTGGGTGTTATTGATGACAATAACATGACAACCCAAAAAAGATTGTGTAGTGTGAGAGATCCTGCTGGTAGCTGTTGTTAGTGTTTAAATTGTTATTTATCTCCCTGAGTCTTAGTCACTCTGTCTCAGTCATGTGGTAATGTGTTGTAAGAAGACAACACATTACCTTTCTGACTACCTTCAGGAAGAATGATATGTTTCTCATCAATACAGAAATACATTAAAGTAAGTTTAGAGGGTCTATCGAAGAATGAGTTGAGTCTGAGTTGTGTTCCCTGGACTTTATTCGTTTGTTTTGGAAAACTTGCAGCTCTTGTCCCAATATGAGAAAGTATGACAAAACAACAATTGCACACCCAGCATCGCGTTTCACTGAACAGCCCTAAGCACAGTGAAGAAAAACACATTATCTCATCGCAAAGTATGATTCTAGTTCTTTGTGTGTGTGTGTGTGTGTGTGTGTGTGTGTGTGTGTGTGTGTGTGTGTGTGTGTGAGAGAGAGAGAGAGAGAGAGAGAGAGAGAGTATGTGTGTGTGCAAGCTGAAGAAGTTGGCCAACCAAACTAAAAAAAAAAAAAAAAAAAAATCCCATTGCTTGACATCTCCATGGTGACCACAAAAATGCCCCCCCCCCAAGTCACCAGGAAATCAATTGCAACACAGTTTGGGTCCCTGTAGCTTTACAGTGTATCTGGTCATGGCCTTCAATTACTGGTTATACAGGTTTATTGTTCTTTGTGTGAGGAGTTAAACCAAAAAGCAACATTTGTTGGCTGCTTTACGGAAAAAGGTTGAGAAAGAGAGATGAGAGAGAAAGAGATGACAGCAAAACAGTCTCACAAGCTTGTAAACAGACAAAAGATGGGAAGTGCAGCTGTTTGGATCTGATCTTTATCCTTTAGATCCAATTGTCACTGAATTAATTGTTGAGTTATGAGATGAGATGAGATAAGATAAGATTAACTTTATTAATCAAATTGGGGAAATACTTTAAAGCTGCACTAGGCCCAGGTTTGTACTAGGTGTGGAATAATGTAAACATGCGTATAATCTAACATTATCCAAAACAGTTTCTTGTCATTCATTGGCTTATATATATATGCTGATACTAATATAGCTGCAATGAGCTTATACTGTATATTACTCCAGCCTGGCCAATTTGTCCATTAGGCCCAATTTTCATTTTATTTTTTCCTATAATTTTTTTGAATTGTTTGGTCTATAAAATGACACAAAAATCTGGACTAAGCTCCCAGGTGACATCTCCAAGTTGTTTGTTTTATCCTATCAACTCTCAAAAACCCACAAATAATCGGTAGCATAAAAAAACAAACAACAAAAAAACAGAAAAAAACAGCAACATATGAGAAGCTGAAACCAGCAAAACAGACATTTCATTGTGATAAATCTTAGACTATTGACCTGTTATCAAGATTAAATCTCTGCTGATCGACCAAACTCTTAATAGACTTTTCATTTTTCCATTTGAATCATTATGGACATTTTGAGTCTGTAGTTTGTGGTGTGGTGCCTTCTACAGCTTCAGACTAATAAATCTTTACCACTGGAGGGCAGGCTGGTGCTGCTGTTTCCCCTTTTCTTCCTGTTCTCTCCACCCTGTCAACTTGAAGTGACCCCATGCTGGATTACTCTCGCTTATCTCATAATTTATTACACTTCCTCATCCATTATACATGGAGGCACTACCCCTGTCATACAGAGGTCACACTACACTACCAGATGAGCATATATAATACATAGGATTTCCCCACATACATTATGCATCACAAATGCACACATGTTCTTTGTTTGGGTTCTGTTGCCCTCATCTCTTTGTTGTGTAACACTAAAAAGGAAAAAAACAACAATAAAAATCAAACTTATATGGATGAGCAGGATTTGACTCATCATGGGTGACTCGCTGTGACTCACCTGAGTGATATTGTATAGACATGAATCACATTCACACAACAATAAGTTTACAGTGACTGTACCATGACCTGTCTGACACACAAACCTTATACACTGACATATACACACACATGTGCACTGAGTCAGGACCTCTTATGTCAGTTATCCATTTCCTGTGCTTCTCCAGCCCGGGCCTCTGCCTGTCTGAAGAGCTCCACTTACATCTGGAACCAGAGCACTCCCAGTAACCCCACACACACACACACACACACACACACACACACACACACACACACACACACCCACCCTCCCCAAACTCTCACTCACACTCACGTCACTCTCACCAGGGAACAGCAGGAAGGGGGACCATGAGGTGCTTATTCCACTTGTGTGAACTTAAACAGTAATGAGATTTAGTCCAGTGTAGGCAGTGCATTTACAAATCTGTAGCTCTACAAGTCCCTGTTAATTCATAGTTTTTCATGGTGAATTTATTGTACAATTCAGTCTCACCTTTTTCCTCAAGCAGCAAGCAACTGTTTTGAGCAGACAGTATCTGATGTTGCTACCTGCCCAGCACCGAACAACAGGCAAACAAAGTCAGCAAAACACAATTGGAAAGGAAATCGAGTCTGGCAAGCTTAAGACCCAGATGTTTATCTCAGGAGTCGGGGGAGGTCAAACCAGCATACTAGGTCAGACACATGGGACTCTCCTGGGATGATGATGTTGCTTCATGTCTGCTGCATGTGTAAAGTTGGAAATATGCTTCTGTGGAAACATAAATGCCTTTGTGCATAGTGTGAACCTGCAAATCAAGCAAGCTGATTTGTTGATCCGACATCCTGTTGAAAGTTGTCTCTAGTTTTTCTAGTCCTACCACAAAATGATCCTGTAGCAGAGAATGGGAAAATTGATCTTCGAGGCATTTGTTGTATTGTAGCGCTGCCTGTCTTGTCATTGTCCCGTCCTTTTACGTTTATAAATCCAAATTCTTTCATGGTTATTTCGTGGATGTTGTGATGTCTTTACACTTGGTTTTCACTGATTTCTTTTTCGTTTTCTTTACATTGAATTTTATATACATATAGTGTAAAAGAAACACACATGCAAATGTTTCAGAATGGCACTAATGTTGCTTTAGTAGGCAGTTGTTTGTCAAGATCATAGCTCTAGCAGCTTTATTAGGTGATAATGTCAGGGCTGCCTGTTACCTCAGTTACAAAAAAGTGATGCCTAAAGCTTTGAATAATAGTTAACTAATCTTTATTCCTTAACAACATCCATTTGTAGCCATGGATTTCGGCTTTATTATCACATCTATATTACAGCCCCTGCATTCCTCCCATACCCAAAAGGTTCAACACCTGTGATTGACACAAACACTATATTCACATTTCCATAACACAGACAAGCAGGAAATCCGCTGTCTAGAGAAGAGCTAACACCACACAGCACAGTAGGGTAAATGCTACGCTTTGTCAACAGCCTTTTTCTTTTGAGATCAACACTTTGTAGTCTTTCTTGCACTGTTGAGTGTGTGAAAATACATCGGGAGGCAAGATACTGTGCTCAGAAAGGGAGAGTTAGCTCTGTGTGTGTATATATATAATTATATTACAAACCTGGATGAACCATGGAGTCTATATACAATCAGTGTCTGAGCCTCATCTGGGTTTGATAGATAGCATTGATTGCCATTGTTGTTGTTCGAGTAGTGGTAATGGGCTCAACATGCACATACACACGTGTCAGTGATTGGTTGAGCATGTGGCTTGTGGCTTGTTTTCTGCCCCGCTGGGTGCAGACGCTTTTGTTTCTGGATGGAAGAGCGACCTCCCATTAGTAAACGCACACGTCTCCATGGTTACGCTGTGAGACAAGCTGCTTCACTGCACTAAACGTCTGAATTATGAAAATATTTTTTTGGAGCAGGACACACACACACACACACACACACACACACACACACACACATACATAGACACACTAAGCTTGTTGAAGCTTTTCAGAGGACTGGTTTAACTGCTTTCTAGAAAAGCAGAAGTAAGCTTGTTGTTCTTAGTGTCAGTCCAGTGCAGTGGAAGGAACTGAAAGAGGAACTTTTTAATAGAGAAGTAACATGTTTTGTACACAAATGTTGCCAGGAATAAGCTTTGATGTCACTTTTTCCGCATGCCTGCCCCAAAATATTCAAACACTGGAGCTAGACCTGCCATTGCTCCTAAACCTTATCTCCAGTGTGTCAGGGCAATGAATGAAGACCGTGTGTTTGTGTGTGTGTGTGTGTGTGTGTGTGTGTGTGTGTGTGTGTGTGTGTTTGTGTGTGTCTGTGTGTCTGTGTGTCTGTGTGCAGTTTGGGTATAGACAGGAGTTTTAGTTTGTCTAGGTCAAACTCGTCCTGCTATACTCTGACCCCATCTACTGGCCAAAAAGTATAACCACACACACACACACACACACACACACACACACACACTCTCTCTCTCTCTCTCTCTCTCTCTCTCTCACACATACACACACACACACACAAAGAACCTAATGCAGCCTGACAGATCTGATTAATGAATTCCTCCTTCCACATCTGGATCTGATTTACGTTACAGGTGATGGATCCACTCACTTACTTAGTCACTCACTTTCTCTTTCTCTCTGTCTCTCTCTCACTCACACACACACACACAACCTCCTCTGGATGTGATCCTCAGTGGACACACCCAGGGCTTTCCTCTTGCTGAGAGCCAGATCTTAACAAATGTGACTCATACTGCAGTCCAGTTACAGACCCCCTCCCAAAAAAAATCAGCACAGCACTTTTTTCCTATCTAGACACAGTCACGCTATTTTTGTGAGGTGTAGGTAACAAAGAAGCACATACATTTCATATAATTGCAACATACAGCTGATTAAATGCTTTTGCCTGTATTTACATTTGTTGTTTGCCATGTTTACATCTCGAATGACTTGAGGAAATGAAAAATGTATCTAAAACAGTGGTGAAAGAGAGAAATAGATGAGTTGTTAATTTCTTTTCGAAACATAGGACTATCTGATGTAAATATCAGGTCAAGCATGTTTCATGGGTTTGCCAATTGATTTTTATACCATATTGAAATGAATGGAAACCAGTAGCTGCCTGAAATGTAAGAACAAAGTGGTAAACTACTGAAAAATATAATATGATTTATAGTTAAGCAGCTAAAATGAGCAAAAACACGCGTTTAACCTTTTCAGTCCATTTATCAGCCTCTGTAAGTCGCTCATTAACTTTAAATATGGATGTTTTGCACTTTGTCTTTTTCAGAACACCCACAACTGTTTCAATATGAAAACTTCTTTGATGTGAATAGTTGTATTTAAGATTTATGATGAGTTATATATACAGTATATAACAAAACTGAGTTCACCCCTGGTCAGTAAAATGTCAAGTCATTATAAATCCTGTACATTTAATACAACTTTATTTGTTTTTAGCCAAGGCACAAGAAGAATGAAGCCAATTAATTTGGAAAACAGAAATGTTTGACCAATTAAACTATAAAAGTGTCTCTATTAAAGAGCCAACTCCAGCTGCTGTTTGCTGAAGTTGTTTTGCTGCTTGACCTTCCACTATGAAATACTCATAAGGAGTTATGTTGGATTCAAGTCAGGGGACATACAAGGCCAGGTCACAGTTTTCACTTATTTCTCCTTTAAAAACTCTTGATTTTTGGGATCATTGTCATATTGGAAAACTCCTCTCCTGCCAAGCTTCAGGAGACTGGGAGTCATCTTTTCATTCAGTATTTGGGTTTACGAACTTCACTGTGCCATCTATAAATGTCACCTCCCACCTCTGGGCTTCACAGTCGGCACTATGCAGTCACTGTTGCTGTCTTTGCCAGGTCCACACCAAACATGCTGGACCTAAACAAAATGGTCTAAACAAATTTATTTTGGTTTCATCCGACCAAAGAATGTGCTGCCAATATTTATCTGGCTTCTTTTCATGTTCTTTGGCAAAGTTTAGTCTTGATGTTCTGAGCAAGTTTTCTGCTTGGGCGCCACCCATACCACAGCACTTACCTGTTTTTCAATACAAGGTTGTGCAAATAGTGAATTGTGTACCATCATTTTTTGAGGACGGCATCTGTGACCTCTGGTATTGGTAGTATGGCTCTTTCTATAGGTTCTAACCACTACTGCAACTGTGTTTCAGCTTATGTTTTACCGGACCTTCCATTTTTAGTTGCACACAGTTGTCTGGTTTCAGTCTGGGAGTAATAATGCATTAGACACAACCCAGGCCCAAATTGAGAAAGCTGTACATGAACTATTCAGGTTTGCCCAGTAAAAAGTGTTACAAAATGCATTTTGTCATAATTCTGAAGTTGTTAAATATTAGACCAGTATAATCCAATCTAGATACTCAAATCAAACCATGCCACTGACCTTTGTAACGTCATGAGGTCAGAATTGAATTCCTAGAATGAGAGTTATTCACAAAAGCATCATAACCAATAAATAATAAAAGCAATTACTCAGTGAACTCCTCACAGCCTCTTTGTCCATTAATTAAAATTGGACACAACCAAACATTGATTCTCAAATTTCTGCTTTAAGATGTCTCCCTCACTCATCGTGTCTTTCTCTTTGTCTGAGTGGCGCTGTGTGTCAGAGACGATTCACATGAAAAGTTGATGAGAGGCAGATTGAGGTGGGGTTCAGGAGGGCGATGGGCCGTGTGTTACTCTTGTCATCCACTACCTCCTCTTGTCTGGGCCTCTCTGGTGCCTCTCTGGTTCTGTGCAGCGCTCCTTTGGCTCTGTCTGCTCAGTGTGGCGTGTAATCAATTACTTTTCCTGTCATTATGGAGGGAACTTGTCTGAAGGGAGGAGTGTGCTCTTTCTTTGTTTCAGCACGTGTGGGCAAAACACTAGAGAGAACACCCATGGAGAACGCGCACACACACACACACACAGACACACACACACACACAGACAGCATTCTAAATTAATCAGAGCTATTCACCATGGTCACATGAGTATATATGAATATAAGTCATGTGGATATTACTGTGTCATTCTGTATTGTACTCTGAATGCAGTTACACACACACACACACACACACACACACACACACACATATATATATATATATATACATACATACATACATACATACATACATACATACATACATATATATATATATATATATTACTATATTGTTTGTCTGTCTGGCTATTCTTCTCATGGATGATGTAACTGGCTCGAGCTGTAACAGCAGGACGCCGCTGACAAACAATAATGACATTAATCTGTTTGTCCGCTAAATTGGCACAGACACACACCCACACCGCACATGCACTCATATACACATATCTAGGCATACACACACAAACACACAAACACATTAAAAGATTTAACAAAGAGTAACATATGGGGCTGTGGAGGGATTTGTAGTCCTAGAAACCCCCTGACACCTTCTATTGCAGCAAGAACAACGTCCCTCTGTACCTTTTTTATACTCTTGTGTTTGCTGAGGCTGTTTGAGCCACATGGTTTCATTATTAACCTTCTTAATGCACTACATTACACTGTGTAGTTTACTGTAAGACCAAACAAACAAGGGACAAACCGCAACTGAATGAGACTTTCTCGTAACTGTTCATCCGCAGTGATTTCCACTGTTGCTTAAGAAAATATTTACTTTACTTTTTCTACTACTTCTTTTTGCCACTCTTTTTTTTTTCTTTCCATGTCTCTGTCTGTCCTCACACACACACACATCCACACTTTGATGTAGAATTACACACATACACTGGTGTTAATGTGCAAGTAGACTGCAGTCAGTTGTTGCAGGAATGCTTGACTTCTCCTCCTGTCGGTCTCCCTGGATATGTTTAGTTTGACTGTGGGCCATATCATTATTGTGAAACATACTGATGTTGAGCAACAAACACGTGTTCTCGATGGGAGCTTGGGAACTATACTTAAATCCCACACACAGATTTTCCCACATTCTGATTTGGAAGGAAAGAAAAATTTGGGAAAGTTAAGAAATTTAATTTTTCTCTGCTTCCTTGCCATCTTTTTCTTCCACAGCATCTATCCCCTATTCCCAACATGACTATGCTCTCTCTCTCTTGAAGGCCGTGTCATTCAGCTTCCTCTCTCCCACCCTCCACCCAACCAAACGCCAAAACCACTGTCACGGCTACTGTTGCCTAGACGCCCCCCCCATGCTGAGGACTGGTAAATCCCTATGGAGACGCTATGGAATAATCCCCGCTAATTCCTGGCTTCCTCTTATGGCAGGTTTGGAAAAGAATAAGAGAACTCAGGGACTTGGTCAGCAGTCTGCAAGGACAAGGGGCCATAGATTGGGGGTTTATGATGGCCATGGTGTGTGTGTCTGCATGTGCAGGACCCCCACATAGTTCAGAGGGATGTGTTACCATGTCAACAATACGAGCGTGCAAGGGAAATAAACGGAGTACGTGAGTGTGTGTGAGTGGAGCTTCCTAACTTACAGAGGTCAAAGGTCACAACTTTTACCCTATGACCAGTTTTATCCCATCTCCTTTAGGGGAAGAGATGGATCCTGCTCTTCCTGAAGTTGTTTTTCATTTTCTTTATTTTCCTTTCTCATTATATAATAACGCTCAACCTACAGAAGAGATGAAAAGGGGGAAATGACCTGAAAACAACAACTGATGGTTAACATGATGCTAAACCAACAAGCATAGATATCAACAATATAGACTGACATCATTCAGTCAACAAACCTTTGCTTTTGAGACTTAAGAGGAAGGCTTATCCAGCCAGACAAATCATTTTGGTTTAATTTGTCCAGGTTTTAAGACATCTACCTCTGAGATTTTTTCCTCTGCAATCCAGTGGAAGTGAATCTAATTTGGTTTGTGGTGATCACAGCATTAAAAAGTTAAATAATTAAATAATTTATCAGCAACATGTCTTATCAGATCAAGTGTCCTTGTTACTCTGAATAATCCACAGGCTTCACTATGAAGAATTTTCATTGGCATTACTTCCTACAGGAGAAAAAGTCTCAATGAAATGAACTAGCTTTGATATCTTAAATCTTACTAGCTTTCTTTTTAGCTCTTTATACAAATCCTAGAGCGATGCTGCAGTAAAATGTAAGTAATTAAGCTTACAGGTCAACAACTATCAACTAGATGGAGGTAGATTTTGTACAGACTGATGGTCTATTGGCTGGATTGTCATGAAATAGCTGCCTGTGGACTTTCCTTTGAGTTTTCATCTTTTGCCAGCATCAGGGCAAAACTTTAATTTGTCCATTACTTTAGTTAATGACCAAATATGTTCCTATCAGCCTCTGCTGTACTTTGTGGTGTGTGGTTAGTGCAGATGTTATGCTATCACACTAAAGTGCATGGAAATGGTAAACGTTATACCTGGTAGACATTAGTATGTTAGCATTGTCATTATGGGCATGTTAGTACATGTACAGCCTTACAGAGGCGCTTGTATGGCTGTTGACTTTTCTTTTTACTACTATACAAGGTTTGTTGGTAGTGTCTTTGGTGAATTATCAAGAGTGAAGGCAACACTGTTTCAGGAAAGATTATTCAGTTTTGTTCATGGTTTAAAAAAGTGTGATTTTTCAGTATATTGGGGCGACAGCAGAAATTTCATAGATGGATACTTGAAAACCTGGGCAAATCTAACTGAATAACATATGCAGTGTATGTAATTTGCAGTATATAATACACTATCTGCCTGGCTAGATACCAGGGGAAATCATTTTTGTGTAAAACATTGTTTTCAGTGTTAAATGAGAACTTTCTCTGTTATTAAGAAAGAAGAGTTTGAGGAAATGATCAGGTTCAATCCTCAGAAGATTGGTTCCCACAGTAAAAAACAGTCTCCTCCTCCACCACACACACACACACACACACACACACACACACACACACACACACACACACACACACACACACACACACACACACACACACACACACACTCACCCACCCACACACCCAAACCTTGCTCTCACTCGTTCATACCCTCCCTCTACATCTATACAGCCTTTAAAGTACATTCTTAGTTCCTCTCTAGGGGGTAAATGAAACTGCATGGTTAAGGACAAGCTTTTTAGGAGCTTTGGACAGAAGCTGTCTCAAATCTACGCCGCACACACACACTCACAAACACACACACATACAATATGCACACTCGCGCTGAGCCTTGGGAGTTTAACAGTGGGGTGTGACAGGGGTTTGTAATGCGCATAAGACTTAACCTTGCTTCCCTCCCATTGACTCCCACCGTGTTATTCTCTGGAGCTGTTTGGACATTAGTCACACACTTTTCTTTTTGCCCTCCTGCCATCATTCTCCCTTCCTGTTCTCCTCATTACACCATCTCTTAATCTCAACCTTTCCTGTGTGCTCCAGTGCTCCCAACAGTGAACATATCCTCATTATTTTCCCAGGACACGCGGGCTGAACTGGTTGCAGCAACCTGTTTAGCCACATTTTAACTCTCTAGTATGCTGGCGGTTTTTTGTTTTGTTTTGTTTTTTTTGTCCTTTCTTCTGTGTCTCGTGAAAGAGAAAGCATATTTGAAGTCAGCTTTTTTTGAGCAGTTCCACTTCATATTGTCCTCAGCAAACAAAACCTGAAGAATAGCTTCCTCTCCAAGCAGGAGCCTAATTAGATGCTTTTGGTGGTCCAGGCATGGAGGGTCCCTCAATTAACCATGAGAGCAACTTCTCAGACTGGGACATACAGGCTTTGATGTTCAACCTTGAGTGTGTCACTGTGAGGTCATGTTTTCAGCATTTGGGTTTTTAAAACCTTGGTCTGTTGTTAGTGAGGTAATAGACTGAGCACGCAGGCTCGTATACAAACTATGGCTTGACTCTTCCTCTGAGGGAGGAGGGAATCTGCCAGGAAATCAGATAGTGTGTGTGTGCAGACAGATTCCTTTTACATATCCATACATCTGAGTACACATTTCATGATTAAGATACAGGTACATCACTCATCACACATATTTACCGTTGTGGTATGAACACAGTAACTAATCATTCAGCTTCTACTGAGGAAATGAAAAAAAAATCCTATTTCATGTACAAAATACATACTGTGTATACATGCTGGATCTTGAAAACCCTTTGAAGAAGCACTCAAAGTACTTCTCTGTAATATTAAATATTCATTACTAAATGCACACCAATTAAGGTTAAAAAATCCATTTCTACAGGTATTATTTATTTAGTTTAGTTTTAGTTTAACAGTTAAAAACTGCTTCATCACAACTGTGTGAGGCTGGTTCGGTCAGATTTGATTGACCGTGCTGGCAACATTAGCAAGCTGCTGATCATAGGACAGTCTCAAGACGGCGTCCATTAGTAGATCTAGTAAAAATTAAAGTTGTTCCATTTCGGATTCTAGATTTTGGAAATGCCTCCAATGCTGCCTGAAATACTGGATCAGGAAACGGAGAGTACTTGAGTCTCTGGGTTTCCTGGAAATTAATTCTTCTTCACCATTTTAAAATAGGAAGTTGCACCGTGATGCCACTGGCAAGTGCTGTTGTAGGGCAGAAGTAAATAAGTAATAAGTAAAGCCATTCAATGCATTATTGGGGATTATTACATTTTTTGTGCGTTTTGAGTGTTCCTGTTTTAACCAGCATAGCTTTTCTAACCTTTACGACACTGGTCAAGTGATGCTACTCAGCCAATCATTGCGACTTGATTCAATGAGTGAGATTTACACAAAGTGAGATGTGTGAGACATGTATGTATCATGTATTTGTTCATGTTTCACAAAGGTTTTAACGTTAGCTATGCCACACAACAATCACAGCAATCACATCACATCCAAACAGGGGTAGTCGTATACAGCTGTTTTTTTTTTTTTATGCATCAATATTGGATTGGATACTCGGTATTGGCTGATTTGCAAATTCAGGTATTGGAATCAGTGTTGGTAAGGAAAAAATTACATCAGAACATCTCTTGTAAAAATTATTTATTTTAGTTATTTTAATTTCATTTCATTTTTATCTTTCAGTCTCAACATTGATCTCACTGCCAACATGGACAAGAAATTATTAAAATGGTAGTAAGAAGACTCACATTAGGAAAATTAATGCTAGAGATACATAGTTACATACTTTAAATTATTCTCAGTATTTAAAGAAGCTGATAACACTCAAGAAAACTCCAGTTATGTGATTGAGGAAGAGAGTGAGGAAACCAAGTGTTGTGGTGTGAATGTTTTTGTTCCAGGATGACAGTTACATTGAGGGAAGTGAAATTTAATTAAGAAACTGAGAAATATCTGTGATAATGAAGAGGAGTATTCCAGTCTGTGTCAGTGTGTGTGTGGGGGGGGGGTGTTTTATGTCTGTTTATATACAGTATGTGGCTTAGCAATAGTTGCATGTGTATATCTGTCTGTGTGTGTGTGTGTGTGTGTGTTCCTGGTCTGATAAAGGGGATGAGCTTTCCCAGGTCTCTTGTCTCTTTCATCAGCAGAGAAGTGACAGGTTCCCAGGGTCAAATGGATGACCCTGTCTGTATACTGTCATTATACAGTTACATCACCACCTAATTATACTGGCCCACCGCATCAACACACACACATACACGGATGTTGAAAACAAGCACTGTGGCCTTAGATACTGGGTGAAAAGGAGGCTATGAAAGAGTCGCTCTTTGATGGGGAGAAGCAAATAAACAGAGAGGCACAGACAGAGGGAGCATGTCTGGACATGAGTCAGTGGTCAAAGTAAAAGCTGGCCAGACTGATGCAGAGCGCTGTCCAGCTACCCTTTCCAGAAACTCGGATGAGAGGAAAGGAAAAGGCTCAAATTGACTTGAGGAGGATTTCAAGTGTGTGTGTGTGTGTGTGTGTGCGAGTGTTTGTGTGCTCATAGAAACAGTTTTCCTTTCTCTTCATTAGTAACGCTGGGCAACAACGATGGCAGCGTCTCCCCACACCTGCAGTTCAGCATGCCAATGTGCCAATCAGACCCCCCCCCCCCCTCACACACACACACACTCTGTGTGCCCACCTGGCCCTGCATGGTACGGGTGAGCAGTAGCCTGAAGAATGCTGCCTTTGTTCCCTCTGCACTTAAAAAGAGTGTGTTAATGATCTCTTTTTTCCCCTCTCTGTGGGTGTGTTTTCTCCAATCTCTCTATTTCTATCTCTTGTCTTTCTTTTCTTCACCAATCACACCATTTTCTTTCGCCAGTCTTTACTGAAAAGACAGTGTTAATTATCTCAATCTCCCCCTCCTCCGACTGTCTGTCTCTCTCTTTCTCACCCTGAATTCATTTATTGAACCGACCCAGCAGACAGGCACATCTATTCACTAGGGTCCACTCAGTGCTTAAAGTGTTTAAACACCACTGGATGTTGTGAGGGGGCAGAGCTCGGGGGGGAGTGGATACATGATACCCACTCTTTTCCTCTGCAAGTCTCCAATAGCCAATACGCACTCTGTTACAATAGAAACACTAGAGTCATTTACCCTCCCTGCTTCATTACATCCTGATTGAGGCTTCTTTATGCAGGCGACAGTTTGGCTGATAGCTGGCATTTCTTCTTGACATTGCAAAAAGATATTCAAGTGTAATAAATCAATGTGTAAGAAATGTACACTTAATGTACTTAAATTTAAGGTACTTTGCTCCAGTAAATTCCACTGTATTCTTATTCTTGTCTACACTTGACAGATTTGACATACAAAACATATGACCAGGCTGTAAATTTTGATGCATTGTTACAGAATAAACCAAGCAAGAGTATCAAGTAGTTGAAATGAACTCCACCTTCACTACTGCTGTATTTAAAATGAAAATGCAAGACCCATTATTAATAATTTACTGATTTCACAATAAGTCACTGAGTCTGCAGCTCAGGCAATTTTGCAGCTCTTTTCCAGAAGTTATGGACCTTGAAACATCCATTTGAGCATCATTCTAATTAATTAAAGAGCTAAAAAGGCAAAGCAAGTTTTGCAACATAAGGATTTACTCAGGCAAAAAGAATTTTCACCTGGCAACCCAGATACAGATAGTTTTGTGATCTATAAGGAATTAATAAATTATTCATTAACTATTAGTAAGGCCATTATTATTATAAACCCCTTACTAATAAGAAAGTAGTGCAAAGTGCAAAGAGTTTGTTAGCAAAACTCTGTTGTGGAAAGAAAGAAAGAAAGAAGGAAAGAAAGAAAACAGCGATTTAGAATAATAAATACAGCGAAATAATAAAATTAGGTAAAGGCTATATCGGTGACATAACAAGTGCCTAGTAGCGCAGTGTAGTGGAACACTTTTATTTTTTTAAGTGGCTAAAGGAGTAAATAAAACGAATGCTTTATCTCCCACGGATCAGTATTAAAATAAAAGAAATGCCCGTTTTGAACGTAGCGTTGACTCGGTGTCAGAGGCTTGAGTGAGTGGTGTCGGCGGGGTGTGTCTTGTGAGTTGATTAGAGATTTGAGAGCGCGAAAATGTCTGTGACATGTCGCCTGAGAGAATGTGATGACTGCGTGGGTATCCTGCGGCTGAAGGCGCGTTAAAGCCTCGGAGCGCTTCTTTTTTTTTTTGGGGGGGGGGGGGGGGGAAGGCACAGCTGGTCGCGATCAGTGAGACGGGGTCTGGAGGAGGAGGAATTTGGGGTGTTGCCTTTCTGTCCATGCCTCCCTCCCTCCCTCCCTCCGTAAGCCGTGTGTGTGTTTGTGTGTGTGTGTGAGAGAGAGAGAGAGAGAGAGAGAGAGAGAGAGAGTGGAGGCACTGCGGGAGCGGGTCAGTCAGTTAACGCTGCTGACTCGTACAGGCGGTTCCCCGGCTGTCAGCGGCGGAAAGCACCGGGCAGAGTCTCTCTCTCTCTCTCTCTCTCTCTCCCTCCCTCACTCGCCTCGGAGCCGCAGCGGCGGGGATGAGCTCCTCCACCCGGGGATGAGCTCCTCCACCCGGGGACGAAGCTCCGTGAGAAGCTGGACGGTTGTAGAATGAGCGGGCGCGTGCTGACCGGCAAAATGCCGCAGCTCGCGGCTCCGCAGCGCGCGGGGAGGACGATGCACTTCCTGTCAAGGTAAAATAATAATAATAATAATAATAATAATAATAATAATAATAATGACGAGACCGGAGCCACGCGTGTGACCGGCCGAGAGAGAGCGCATGAGTTCGCGCCCCGGTGACACTGCTGTCTGGTTGCGGGATCTGCGGGACGGGCGGGGAGGCGAGGCGGTGTGACAGCGGGGAACGGGTTGTAGAAGCCGGTGCGTAAAAAAAAAAAAAAAAAGCAGCAGCAGCAGCAGCGTGTCTCATTGATTAAAAAAAAAAACTCCCGACAGCTGCACGGTGGCACGGCTCATTGTTAGCCCGTTCTAGGAGACTGTGTGTCAGTCTGCACGCCGACTGAAGGATGGGCTGTCGGTGAGCGAGTAGACGGAGCTATGGTCTGCAGCATATAGGCGCATATAGACCTCAATGCGCAAAGGCATGTGTTGAGTCAGCGCTGTGTTTTATGAGGGACGGCAACTGAAAAGGCAGGAAGGTTCCGGTTCCTTGATGGGAATCTGTATCAGAGGCGACGCACTGGTGTAAACCGTCTGATGGGGATAGCGTCAGTGTGTCAGTGGATGTGAATGCAGCGGTGTGGATGTGTGTTTCAGGATCTTACGTGCTGCTGGCGCGTCCATTGTCTTAAGCGCAGTGCGATGACAACTGGTTGCTGGTGTTTGGTGGCTCAGTCAGCAGAGACAGGTATGCGCGTGTGTAAGTGGGTGGGTGGGTGTGTTCGTATTGATTGATCCGCTGCGGGACCGGACCCGCATTCTCCTGAACGGCTGACCTACATTCTCAACGACGCCTTCTCACGGTATAGCTGCAGTGATTGGGTGAAAACCAGCAAGCCTCCTCCAGATCATCTTCATGCCCACGCCATGAGCATTATCTAACTGTGGGCCTGTGTCTTACTGTGTGGGCAAATGTAGGTCAATTGATACGTGTGGGCTGTTGATGGTGACTGAGGAAATGTAGCAGCATGAAAAGACGCGTGTTTGTTAAAACAGTGAACGCAGATAAAGAAAATCTATTGAGAATTATTGTTAGGATCAACCCTAGAGCCAATTTGCTCTACAGATGCATTAAGACAACGTGGACAGACAGAGACATGCTCTTAGGGTATTGATTCAGAGTGTGTGTGTGTGTGTGCACATTTGTGTGTGAAGGGGTCTGTGGGGGTAGTGTGGGTCAGCTTTGCTCTTTTTGGTAGACTGACCCCTATAGGATCCATCGACCCTTTATGTAAACCCATTAGACCAGAGTGGCCCAATATCAGAGCATTAGATACACACACACACACACACACACACACACACACACACACACACACACACACACACACTATAGAAACACCTCTCACCATCTAACTCACTAACACACAGTTTTGAGTCCCACAGGAGCAACTAGGGTGTTTTTATCTGTGCGTTTGAGTTGGGCATGTGTGCTTAAACAGACTGGCTGTCAAAAGACTGATAAATGGTCAGATACGTAAAATCTGACAGGCGTGCGCACACACAAACACACACCGAACACACACAGTTCACTCACTCATCAAGCTATATGACTGAAGCCAGAGGTGAGTCCTTGCACAGGCAAGCCAGCATGTGGGTGTCAACGTTTGTATTTAATCAAACATAAAACATGCATCACTAGCTAACCAGTTCCCGCCAACACAAAGATTTGATCAACTCTGTTAGTCATATTGAAAGCAATCCAACATCAACTTAATGTCTGCCCCTGTGTTTGTGTGCTTGCGTGTGCGATTTGTCATCTGAACACTATACAAATAGCCCACTCAGCATGACCCACCCCTATCTAGATTCCCCCCTGGTTCACACAACACAACCTCATCCAAACAGCAGATTTGCGAGCTGGTGACATCACTCATTAAAGCGAGTCGCACTCAGATCCTCTCAGTTTGTTTTAATTAAATAAAAATGGCAACTCAGTCACTGTGATTCAGGCCAGACCCATGTCATAGCTGATGTCATTTAACGATGCATGGGAAATGTTGGTCATTGGTATATCAGCAGCTCTGATTGGTTGGAGGCTGTAATGGTCTCTGGCCATCAGATGATTCATTAGAGAAGCTGCATACTGTAATTAAAGCTGAAATCTGTACTGTCTTTATTGAATAAATCATGATGATATCCATCTGTAGGGTGGAGTGGAGTTCACCGTGCTATTGAGAAATCCTGATCAGGTTTGACAGGTAGCACCTGTCTGCTGACAGTTCAACTCCTTTCTGACTTTGACATTTTGTTAAATTAAATACTGGGCATTTATGTTACCTGGTCTTAACATAAGGTAACAATTTTTCCGCATCCCAGCAACAATAAGGTGAGACACATTCGCAAATGCAACACAATCCTCATCACCCACATAAACAAAGTTCGTCTATTGTGCGAGAGTTAAGGGCTCAAAGACAGATTAGGTTGTTTTGGAAACGGACTTTGCTGACTCAGAGGGTCAACGGCCTGTTGATAATGTTACGCCTAAATGAATCATGATTTATGTACTTTTCTCAGAACACAAACATGTCCACACAAGTGCAGATTAATGTGATAACAGCCAGACCAGTATGACTATTATTTCTATCTGATATTTTCAATAAAGCTTTATTTTCAGCATCCACACTGTCAGCATTTTTAGATTTATTTACAAATGGCTTAATTTTCTGTGGACTAAAGACCCAGAGTCAGTGTGGATGGAAGGCAAAAATGGAGAAAAGCACATGGCTAAAGTGAATTCATGCCGCCACTGACTCTTGATGCTTTGTAATTAAGTGAACAAGTTTGCTTGCCCTGCCTGCAAGGTCATTAGGGAGACCCGAGAGCAAAACAACACATGCTTGTAACCTGTGCTTGTAAGACACATGTACATACACTGTTTTATTGTACACACAGGAGCCTGTGTTCACAAACAGAGCTCATATTTTCACGAGGTGGTGCCTCCTGTGGTTTAGTTAGTTTCTCTGTTACATCAAAGCCAGAGAGGGACCTACAGCCAGACAACATTACACCTTAACAGGCTTGCTAGGGACTACAGAGAAAGCTATGAGCCTCCCCTCAATGACCATAGAGAATAATAACTTCTGGATGTCATTTTCACCCGGTAGTGAAGCAGTTTTCTAGGGAATTGAGAATGAGTAGAAAACAAGACAGTGTCTTGCATTGAAACGTTCAGGGCTTCCTTTGAGTTAAATGGAAATTGAGACAACTCCTCCAGTTTGTGTTGGCGCAATGAATGTGAGTCTGTGGATTCCGGTTTTAATGGAACCTCTGGTTCTGTCATTTTATTTTTGTGTGTGTCTGTGCACTCATGCATTGGTATGCATATGTGCGTCTGCATATGTTGGAGGATTAGGGAGTGGGTCCCCAGAATACACTCGCTGGAATGTGAAGTGTGTGTTTTGAGCAGCCCGGGGGCAAGGAATGTCTCCCAAATTCACTGTAACAACTTTAAGTGGCATGACCAGAGTGTGCATGTGTTATGAGTGACAGCAGGTGATGGGTGTGCGCTCTTGTGGGGTATGCCCCAAGGCCTTTCCGTCCCCACGCACAACTTATTTTAACGTATGAAAACACACAAAAATACACACAGCGCCCGGTCTGTCCCGTCCACTCACAGCATGGGAGTAATGTGTGTATTTTAATAGGTGTCTGCTTTATCGCAGCCAGGAGAAGTGAAAGAGAATCTCTGCTGCAGTCAATGAGCCTTTCATTCTTTTCTGTTTAGGTGGTGTTTGGACAACCTTTGGCAGGTGCATAGTGGTGTTCTCCTCAGATGTGTAGCCTATTTGTGAAGCTTGATTCAATTTAAACAATCACATTTGATTCACATGTTCTCACTTTGTGCTTGCTCTATCTTTTTCTGTCTTTTTTTTTCTTTCTCAACATGTCTATTCATTTCCTACCTCAAAACGGATTAAAGAGAAGCTGCTTGGCCTCTTAAGAACCACCAGCCCACTGATCCAGTCCAGTCTGCACATGTCACATCTCACAGTAATGTGGAAGCAGACTCCTGTCTTCTGTACTAATCTGGGAGATTAACACATAATCAAGTGGGTTGGAATTAGTTGATGAGCTGTTGTCATCAGAAAACATGGAGATGACCATAGACTTGCGTGCAGATCAGGGAAAAATAATCTGGCCTTCCTACATTGCAGCGTCTTTGTTTGGTGACAGGACGCCTTCTGTAATTTTATTAACGGGTCCATTGGTCCTGACTGAGGCATTTGGTAGCCAAGTTGAGCCACTGCCTTTTTTGGCCCTTGAACTACAGCCCATATCAGGCTGACATCATAGTTCCTCCATCTGTTACATGTGTATGAGTGTGTGTATGACTGTTTGTTGTCAGTGGATATTTCCCGTTTTGGTACATTTGATTGTGTTTAAAACATAGACTGCATCCTCATTTCTGCAAATTGATACCAAACTATAAGATTTCTCAGTTGATAGCAGTAATTCATCTTGTCTATACAAGATTTTTCCTTCCCAGGACCTAACAGGTTAGCTGTATCACATTTCACCAATTTTGTTGTCAGTATTGTCTGTGTTTGTTTTGATGTATTTCTAGCAGGATATTACTGTTCTCAGCTCTGCATCCCGGACAGCTGTCTATTGCTTGGGGTTTATGTTGCTCCAGGGTTTGTTACTTTACTGTATTCTTTTGATCAAAAAGGCAACTGTCAGAGGAACTGTTTGTGTATGTGTTTGTTCTTTTTCACATGACTGCTGGACCATCTTTTGCACAGCTGCTTCAAGTTAACAACAACCTGAAAGTAGCGTGCTTCATTCAAAAGTGGAACCTCCCTCTCTTTCTCTCTTCCTCCCTTTCCTTCCCTTTTCGTCCTCTCGCTGGTCCCCCTCTTTTCAAACCAAAACATCCCCTGTGCGCAGTTAATTCGCACAGCCGTTAAGTCAGCTGACATGTCTGGAGGGAGGCCAGGGGTAATTCTACCCCAGGATCCAACCCCTGTCCTGGGCCTCTGCGTGGTGGGGTTCCCCTTGTGAGCTCGTCCCCGGTTCTTAGCCGTTGAGTTGGGGCTGGGAAGTGCTCCACACTGCACCCCAGGCTGAACTACTTATCAAGGTGATTTAAAAGGTCATTCCACCTTGTCCCAGGAGTGCTGTCCCTCTTCTGCTTCCTGCTCTCTCATAGAGAAGAGAGGGACTTCGGAGGTCAACGGTTACTGGGTCATAGTAGAGCTCTGCTGGTCAAAGCCTAACACGCAGATATTTTAATGTTCTTTTGTGAAATCTAACACTCTTTGACCCAATTCGTCATGCTCTCTACTTTAAGAATATAAGGACACTGTGTGGAGAATTTTCTCCAGTTCTTATTCAACAGTTAATGCTTTGTGTTACCTATATATTCAGAAGGCATTGTTTGTATTGTGACGACATTCAAAGACCTGGGGCAGCCTTGTTTAGACTTGGGGCCAGTAACCTTTAAACTTTAACCCTGTTAGAGCTGAGTCAGAGGAAGACAAATGCAAAGAAAATGGAGAAGACAAAGAAGAATGTGTGACTGGTTTCTCTCAAGGAATCCCCTGTACACCTCTCTCTACTGTTTTCCTTTTTGGGGCTTACAGTATGAGAAGATCAAGATGACCCAGTAGGCGTGAGCATGATCAACAGTCACACAATTTTTGCTTCCAAGAGTATTTCACCACTCCAAGTTCCTTATATGCAGGTTGGAGCCTTTCACCATTCTTACCGTCCTGCTTCATTTCAAGGGGATGAAATAGTTCAGAGCCAAGTTGAATCTGGGCCGCGATGTGTTGAACTCTGAACAAACTTCATCCATCCACCCAGGGGAGGTCAGGAGGAGAGAGGAGATTCAGAGATAAATTTGCAGTCTGAGGAGGATTTTGCCAGAGGAACTTCTCCTCTTCTCAATCTGTACAGTTTTCCCTCTCTATCTATCTCCACCTCCCCCACGTTCAGATAAAGGGAAAGAAAAAGAATTTTACTGACCAGAGTCCTGGTGCGTTCAAGTGCTTTAACTTTCCATCTAGAAAGCCCCAAGCATTTGTAGAATGTGTCCCCATCCTTGAGGAGAACTTGGAAGAATGGTGTATCACAGTATTCTTCCACACACCTAAGAGCCAGTAATATGCAGCCTGGCTGGCTTTGTGTAACCCTCATTGGAGCAGTGACATGAGCAAAGCAGCCATTCCCACCAGCCACTAACATCACACACTCGCTAATTCAAGATTCACTATAGGGGACTATGGCAATTCAGTGCATTAAGTGTGTGTGTGTGTGTGTGTGTGTGTGTGTGTGTGTGTGTTTCCGTGTCCGTGTCCTAAACCCCCAGGCCACTGTTGTCAGGGTTATGCCTGTCAAAGACACAACAGGGTTTCTCCTCTCTGTGATGGCCATTTAGGGATGTGACCTCCTACTGTATTTCTCTCCATGGACTCACAGTCAGACACATACACACACACACACACACATACACACACACACACAGCACCTCTAGCTGAGGCCCCTGGCCTGCTCTGATCCTGGTGGCAGATGGAATTAACAGTAATTATGAGCTCATTAACTCCAGCCTGTTCTGTAATCCCCTGTAATGCCCAAATACTGCTGTGTGTGGTGTGTGTGAGTGTGTGTGGTGTGTATATGTGCATGTGTGTTCACAAAAGACTGTCCAAGCAGCCATCACACATTGTTCCATTTTGCATCATGGAAAGAGGACAGAGAGGAAATAATAAATAACATGGAAGAGGAAATTAATTTCTGTGTTGAGTGTGCACCCAAAGGCAGGCTGCCTGCACAATCTAGTTTTTAATTGTGTCTTGGCAATAATTTACTGTAAGTGTTTAACAATACAACTCAGCAGAGAGCATGTATTGGGTAGCTAATTAAAAGCCATTTTAATGACAGATTTGTAGCTAATTATTCTTCAAGTGCCCCATGACAACAATATTCTGCCATTAAAATGTGGTAGAATCAGTTATTTATCAGCATCAGTGTGGTGTGTACTGTATAGCAGTTTTTCTGTGATAAGAACATACCATGACTCCAGAGAGCAGCAGATGGCTGCTACTTTATGGAAATAAGCAGCTAAAGCTACATTTGTAATCAATCTGTCTGCATCGTAACTACAATAACAGATAGGTAATGTAAAGCATGATCACCATAGCTACAGTATGTCTGCAGTGGTCTCTTCGTGTTATGTCTGTACCGGCCTTATATGTCAGAATTTGAGGCTTTCAAGATATAATATGAGGTGGGCCTCCACAGGGGATTCTTACATAGCCCTATATATGGTGTCGCAGTGATGGATAAGAACACAGCTGCTGAAACAATGAGTGCGAGCTAGAGCATGTTTTAAATGCTCATCCCACATTTCTACTTTCCATTTGAATGGGAAATGATGATTTTACTGGGATAATCTGCTCTGCTTTTAATTCATCAAGGTGATTCACAGATCTGTGTGTGTGAGTCAGTGTGTGTGTGTGTGTGTGTGTGTTTGTTTCCTGGTGTTAAGCTGCTGAAGTGGTCCAGGGACCCACAGAGTTAGCCATCTGTGCTCACCAACCACACTCGCACTCTGCTTTGATTTTAACAAGTAAATGAACAACTGCATGTGTTTGATGGGAGCTCATGCTCATTGTCGTCATGGTTTTTATCACAAAATTTCTCACCCCTGAATCTACTATATTATATACTGTGCGCAACTGTGTTGAGAGGAAACACTGATAATGGGTGTGGCCGTCAGCTGGTCATGCTGCTCTCCCCTGCAAATGAGTCATTTTGTGCTGTGAGAGTGTGGACGTGTGTTTACACCAATGTAAACAGTGTGTGAAATCACTGTTGATTTTACATCCTGTTTGTCCTGACTGAAACCTGAAGAGGATTTTAAAGCGGAGTTCCTGTTGAAAAGCTAATTTTCTTTTTTTGGTTTATCTGTTTCCTTTAGGATTTTGTCCGTTAAACTTTATAAATATGATAAATGACATTATTCATGCATGCATACATCTGCTATAAGGTGGAATATAGCATTTTGGTGGCAGGATGATAAATGAGTCTGTCTTAGCCACAGTATTTTTTTTCTCTGTGTGTGTGTGTGTGTGTGTGTGTGTGTGTGTGTGTGTGTGTGTGTGTGTGTGTGTGTGTGTGTGTGTGTGTGTGTAGGCAGATGTGTCCTTTACCCACATGTTAAAGGCCAAGTCTCCTGCTTCCTCTTCAAGTTGATCTCAAGTGTGCAGACACATACACAAGCACAGACAATGCATCTCACCCAATTGTCATCTCTTGCACCACTTACAGTCTCACATATTTAGTCTTTAGAGAATCTAATGACTTCAGCAGCCTTTTCATATGTGCCCCCTCTGGTTTCTGAGCTGGCTGCCCAGTGCCAGTCTGGCAATGCCCTACTTTCCATTTGCCTGAAAAGGCATCACTACAACCAGGAACCCGTCTGATTTAGCCATTTTGGGTTCTGCCATGTGACACTGTGGATTTTAATAGGAATGGAAAGTTCCTGTCCACTGTAGGACTGCAGAAACACTTTCCATGAATTTACACATATGAGAGAGACGGTGTCCAAATATCACCCTGGATAGGGCCATGAGGTAACAAAAGTTAAGCTTGAATTTGTATTATATAATTCACATAACTGAGAAACTTTCTATCCTGCTCCTGCATCAATTTTTCCATCCACCTGTTTTTATGCACATTTCCACCTGAGTGAAACTGAGTGAAAAAGCTAGAAATTTGAAAAAAAGTTGAACTATAGCGAAATAGTTTTCATACTTTTCAAAGGTGGACAAGTTTCCGTTGATAAAAGCAATATGGAAAAAAGTGTAATGAAAACAGGGTTGACAAATTAATCATGACACACATGAAGCACGTGACTTAAACATCCACTAAAGGTTCTCCTCCTTTCTTTTACTTATTTTTATTAAGTTCAGATGAAACATGGCTAAAGTTTGCTTTTTAAAAAGACTTTTTGTCTCCTCTCTTCCATTAGTCAGCAGGTTTAATACTAATTTCCAGTCATCTGCTGATTGGCCAGATAGTTCACTTCACATTCATAATCATTTCAAAGTGGCACATGATTACAACAAGATTGATAATGAGATTGTGCTCCTCCTTGCTATTGATCTTTTTTTTCACAGAAGGTTTTGCATAAGTGCTCTAACATTCTCTATAATGTGCATTGAATAATGATGAGGTAATTACTTTTATCAATCCTCTGAGTGCATGACAGTAACCACCATCACTGCTGTCTTCTGACATTGCAGCAAAGTCAAAAATCATGGGGTTAGAATTCAGCATAGGAGAGCTTCTGCGTCACATTCCTCTAAATGGCCTTCATGCAGTTTTAACAAATGTTTGTTTAGATGGAACAGCTTATCGACCAATACTGTTAAGTCTGCTCCCTTGGGCTGGCAGGACTCCAACTCCCAGCAAGCACTGCTCTAGAAAACCACAGGCAAAGCTGCTTTGTCTCTATAGTGGCTTTTTCCTCCTTCTGGATCAGCTGTATTTCTCTCAATGTCTTCCTCCCATCCCTCGAGAGGAGAAGAGAGGAGAGGAGAGGAGAGTACAGAGTGCAGAGCTCTCATAATGAGCAGCAAAAAAAGACCATTCACGTTGAGATCAAAACAATTGGCTCTATAGTCTGAAGAGCGGAGGAACGTAGAAGCTTGTTAATAAAAGCCGACTATTTAGTTCAGCAGCAGATATTCAACAATTCGCTTGATAGCTTGTGAGGCGCAGTGTTTGTGTGGGTGTGCCCGTCCACTCAGCAGGCTACGAGGAACAAAGAAATCATGTCTCAGTAAAAGGAGGATGTGGTGTATATTGTCCACCATGACCTTTAATTATCTAGTAAATGAAAGAGAAACATTTAAACCATTTAAAATATTCTTCAGCTTGCAGCCGGAGAGATGATGAAATCTCACTTTACTCTGGACTGACCACTGAATGCCTCACTGTGGCTTTTCTTTTCGAGGTGCAGTTATAATGTCATGGCTGAGGATAGAGTAGGAAACCACTTGTGTGCAGCTGGCTCGCGGTGACAGGATACACAGTGTGTCCATGTGGCATACTCTCTGCTCTGCTGGATGCTGCGTTTTGCACATGGTGCACTGAAAAAAAAAATCATCGGTCAGGAGGAGGTGAAAAATGAGTTTAATCAAGTGCATTTCAGCTTAATTGACATTTATTGCGGCCTAAATCGAATCACCATTGATATTCATTTTGCTCATAAAATTACCGTGATAGGATACCATTTTTCAGTGTCTTGATCCTTTCCCTCCAGCTGTGTTCTTGAACTTGAGCTCAGGTGTAAAATCACAAAGGGACAATGAAACTTAACATCCCTTACGAGGCCATGCAGACCTAGTTCATGACCATGGTTTACACCCTATATTTTCATGACATCATACATTCATGTAATTTTTATAAAACCATAGTTTCATCCATTACATTTTGAATGTTGTTGGTGAGAGATTCATCTTTTTCCGGATGTGTTACAGTGCTGTGGCAGACTGGCTGTATCTTGCTTTTTAGAAGAAGCTGTACTGTAGGTCAGGCTAATTAAAATGAATATAAATGTGACAGGGATGTGGGTTGACTAAAATGGTGCTTGCCGTGAGACACTAGCTAATCTGCGAAAGGGGTGATGTAGATGAATTAGGTGCTAATATTATCCCTCAGTCTCTGCAGCTGCTGTCGAAGAATGAAAAAGGATGAGGCGGAGCGGGGAGAGATTATAGCAGGAGAGTTCAGCAGCTGCTCTTAAAGGAAGGAAGGATGGAGCGGATTGAGGGAGAGGAGGCAAGTTGGTGGAAGTAAAGAAGAAGAGATGAGAGACAATCCTCTTCAGAGAGTGCATTGTGTCGTGAGAAGTTGAGGAGTGTCCATGTGTCATCAGCAGCACTTCTCTTTCCACTACAGCTCTCTCTTTTCCATGCTTGTCAATTCAGTACTTTCTTTTCTCCCCACATACCACTTCACCCTCTTCTCTTGAGTATCATCATGTTTCATCGCCCTCATTTAAAGCTCAGTCTTCCTTTTATCTCACCCAGTAGGGTTGATGGAGGACTGTAGAAGAGTTGGATGACAGTGGATCTGGTGCAGCCGGATTTTGGTCGGCGCCGATTGAGGGTGTCAGGTTTTGGCAGGGAATTGAGAAAATTCTTTTCAGCCAGAAACCTTTGGACTGACTTGGACAGACGGGGTTTCAAGACCTTCAACTGATATCTTTTAAAGTCTTTTGGGATTTCCTGCTCACAGAACTGAGAAGTGTAGGTCACTGAAGCCAACTGAACATAATTTTGGCCGATCAAAGCTGAAGGCTTTCTAACTTACTGCCAAGACAGTTGTACTGAAATTCACACACATACACACAGATAAATTGTAACACTAACTTATGACGCCTTATGTTCTTCTTGGCGCCCACTTTGTCTCAACTCTCATTTACTTTTTGAGTCTCTGAGGCACCTTTTGGGATCATTGAAGCAGCTTTTAATGGAACATCTCTTTTTGTCCTGATGGATGTAACATTTTTATTAAAAGAAACTCATTTCATTTTTCATAAGAGTCTGAAAACACAATACAGAATTTCTTCTTACTGATTCATATACTTGATTTTTCTTTTTTCATATCTACTCTGAGATTATTTTACTGATAAAGTCCTCTGTTTTAAATTTTACTCATCTATTTGGCTGGTGATGTCTGGTGATCCCTGAACTCGTCTCTTTTCTTATGGGTTATTGTTTTCACATCTCTTGCTGAGTGACAACCGAGCCCTGCAGAGACTGTCTTTGTACTGTTTCTTAACACGTCTGAATTATTCATCAGAGAGGGCATTATCATTCACAAAAGCTCTGGTGGACACGCAGATAGCTCTGAATAACAGCATACAAAGAGACAGGTATTGCTCCAGAGCGGTAAACCACAGCTGTGTCCCCCCAGAGGAGGTTTATCTCCCAGCGATGGGTTTGTTCAATGGAAAATAAATGACATATGCAGACAAATTTGGTACAAATAAATCACCTTTCTGTGAGTCCAAAGTTTACTGGCATTCTTGTTCTGGTCTGATATAAAACAGGAATCCAAGATCAGCTTTTTATGGAAAAAACTACATCCTTCTTGGAAAGTTGTTAAATCTCTAATTGAGTCTTCAAACTGCAGATTTTGTTTTAAAACAAGTCGTGAAATCATCTGCCAGTTGATAAGATGATTCAACACATTTTCAGTGCAAAGACTAAGTTTGTCCAATGAGTTTTTAAAAATTTCATAAACCTGGGATGTCAGATGTATTTTTTATGTAATAAAAATCTTAAACATACATTTGATATAAAAACACCAACCTAATCATCAAAGGAATTGTAGAATAGAATTGTTTTTTATAGCAACCTTTGATATTCTGCCATGTCTCAAGAATAAAAAACATTACTATTGAAAGTGAAAAAGCACAAGTATACCATCCCACTTTTTTGTACTTGTTTGAAGAAGTTCAAATATCTTAGTGTTTCACATACAGACAGAAAGTGTATCTTGGCTCTCTTGGTTGGGCCTGACCCAATCTTAAATTTGCCCTTAATCTTAGTCTGGCATATAGACAAGGGAGCAGGACAGCCTCTTCAAACATAACATCACGTCTACTCTTTTTTGTGTCTAAGATATCCGCAGACTAGACAGGGAGGGCTTTCCCTTTCGCCCCTCTCCCCCGGATCCCCGCCGTTAAGTCCCTCAGGGTACAGTGTGACCCATAGAGGCACCCAACCGGAAGGCCCTCTCCTCTCCATCCTCAGCTGTGCCACAGTATAGATGACCTCATTAGGCAAACCCCACCCTCTTAAATTGCTTGACAGTATAGTATGATATCAGTCTAACCTATTGACCCTAATGACTGAAAAACCCAACCCCCTAACTTCCTAAACATGACCTATTTATTGTGTACAAGCCCATGTGCAACAACATACCCAAGTACCTCACACATGTGCCCCACTTCTCCCCCACTTTATCATCCCTGTAAGTCGTTGTGTTGAGCTGGATGGCAGATTTGTTCCAATTATTTCTTGAGGCTTATATGACTTGATCTTTCACATTAATGTAGATATAGTGTTTGATTCTGGTGAACTTCTGAAGGAAACCAATTTCTGTTTTCACTTGAAATCATACAGGCCAAAGAGAAATGTATCAATAAAGAAGCAAAATAATGCAATGGACACATAAGGCCATTATGTTTTATTGTTATAAAATAAAAGGCACACCTCACCTTTTCTCAGCTAAAAGAACTGATCCACAGATGAATGCTACAAATTTAGCCGCATTCTCCGAGGTTTGCTGAAAGGTGTCCTCCAAAAATAACAATAATAACTTAATTTGTTGCAGTTTTCAAAAAATGAAATAAAGTACAATTAAATTGGCGAAGGGTAGGACATGGAGGATTTAAAAATGATAAAATACATGAAAACAAATGTAATTAAAAGCCAGATTAAACAACTGTGTTTCAAGATTCTTATTAAAAGCAATGAGTGTATCAATAATCTTGAGACTGAGGTGACTTTGGGGGCTTAAGTGTGATCCTCAAATTTTGGACCAAAATGTTGGGGTGGTTAGTGAATTATCAGGCAAAGATTTACAGTTAGTGATTTGACTGGAACACATCTTGTGGCCACATTGCCACGGTGAACAGGGGTGTGGCCACTGAGACTTTTAAGGAATGAATCATTCAAAAGTAGAGAAGATTGCTTGAGGGAAAAAGTGGTATAAAAAGTCAAGTACAACACTGTTTCATAACATGTTTCCAGGAGAGCACTAAACATCATAGATCACTACACAACATCAATGGTGTAATTTTGATTTAAGTAGGGCATCTATTGATGTTTATGTTTTAGATATGCAAAGGTAACTACTGCAGAAGCTTCCCAACCCGTTTAAGTCAGGATTTTCAGAACAAATACTCTTGGGGAAAAGACAAACAAAGCAGGTGTGTGTTAAGCAGACGTACTTCATAGACTTGGCACAGACTCCCCTCCTGCATGAACTCGTGGGCGCATGCATCGATGTATATGTTCTTTAGAGCTATTTTTGTGTGTGTGTGTGGGTTGAGATGATGTTGAGAGGGCTCCGAATTTCACTTTGCCAACTTCTAGCAGTGTGAAAGTTTGGTATATAGAGCAGACAGCTTTCTAAATGAGGTCTATGTATGAATATTTAATCAAAATACATGGATCCAAGTAAGCCAGTCGCTGATGTAACTGAACTGGTGGAGCTTGGTGTACTGAACAAACTTGAACAGATATCTGAGACAGATTGCATTGTTTTCCAAGATATTCTTGGGTATGTGAGTAGAGATTAGCAATTATTAACTTCTGTATGCTCTTGGAGTTGGTAGGTCTTGATCTTGATCATGGACTCTTAAATAAAGATGGATGCTTAAGGGCATTGAGACTCAGGTTGACCAATTGAAGGAGACTTTCAACCACTGACCACATTTGTGCACCAAAAACAGGGCTGTCAAAATTATACTTCTGATCATTAATGGTAGTGTATTTGTTTGGTAGGGCATTGCATCAGTCGGGATACTTCAATAATGTTTTAACTGAATGATTAACACTATATAGTAAAATGGGTATTGCTACGATGTATTTTCATACATGAACTGCCAGTTGGTTGGGCATATGCAGAAGCGAACTATTTCAACCATTTATTCATTACTTTGAGATTACAATTTTAACTGTTTATCCATTACTTTTAGCTAACTTTTAAAACTATTTATCCATTACTTTAAGCTAACTACTTTAAGTGCTCCTCCATTAGCTAAATATTTGAACTGCATATTCAGCAGTATGTAGAAGTGCACCCTGAGGTGAGGAATTAAGATAGCCTTTATGAGTCCCACAGTGGGGAAATTTGCAAGGTAACGTGAATATTATGTCTGACATATCTTCTTTGTCATTGTTTCTTTTAGTTGGGATGAAAGCAGTTCTATCAGCAGTGGTCTAAGTGATGGCTCAGACAACCTGAGCTCTGAAGAGTTCAACACGAGTCCTACTCTCAACTCCCTTCCCACCACTCCAATTGGCTCCCGCAGAAACTCAGCCATAGTGGTAAGTAAGGCACAAGTAGGCATAAACACAACATACACACACACAGCCATCTCTGCAGATGGATCATCGGTGTGTGTGTTGGATACAGTAGTATTAATTAAGCTTTCAATCCAGTGAAGTATTGATTAGGTTCTGAATGACGTGTCGTACACTCTGGCAGTGCACTAAGGACACACACACACATGCAAAAACACACAGCAGGCAGCAGGACACTGGCATCAGAGACAATGCCTGATTAAGTATTCTATGCACACCTATAATATTTATCACATCTGCAGGGATCAGCATTTGCCGCAACAGACACACTGCATGGCGGACAGCTGCATTATTCCACAAAGCTCTGCTGAGGGGTGTTTTTAATTTTTAATTCTTATCAGGCTAATTTTGGAGGTTTTGTAGAAAAACAGTCTGAAATGATCAGCTAGTGTAACCATAGACCTAAAGTTGCAAATCAATAATCTATTCTGATCCATTAAAAAAACAGGAAAAAAAACATTAAATATCCCTAAAATCTTATACGTATGCCATCTGATTGAGCTAATTCAGAGAATGTAGTTTTGGTATATTTAAGTAGTATTATTAGCCTGACTGACTGGATTTAGAAACAAGTGTCCTGAGTGATTATGTTTGTTCTCACAATAGACTGAAGTGCACTTTGTGGTCTTAAAAAATCTGCTGTGGGAATGGGAGGATTTAGGACTCATGACCTCAGTGCATCTAAAATCCTGTCTGCAGCTTTGCTTGAGTGTCTTAAAAGATCCATCTGTAGCTGTAGTTGGTTCCATACTGTGTGTGTGTGTGTGTGTGTGTGTGTGTGTGTGTGTGTGTGTGTGTGTGTGTGTGTGTGTGTGTGTGTTTTTCCCAGAGTGTCTGATTTAGGTCACACCTCCACAATGTGCTTTATGTGACTGATGTAGTGGGATTTTAGAGGGAGAGAGACAGTGAGAGGCGGAGGGAGTTATAGAGAGAGAGAGAGGGGAAATCAGAGTAACCATAGCAACCAAAGTGCAGGGATGCTGAGAGTCTTTGTCTTCTCCCATATATACTAAAGGACAGGTCTCAAATGTGGCCATCTGCACACACACACACACACACACACACACACACACACACACACACACAGAGCCATCTGCAGTCCCACATCCAGGCCAGCGAGCTGGAAGAACCGGGGCACCTCCCTCCACGCCTAGTTGCAGGAGTCATAGCAACCATTACCCCCCTATGGCATCATTACCATGGCAACCAACCATCACATCATCATGCACCCGATATCGTGTAATACACATGGCTCCCCATTCTCTCACCATTCTCAGCTGATTTTTTTTTTTTATCGGTTTCTCTTTGTCTTTGTGTCCTGAAGCCATTTCTTTGTCTCTGTGTTCTCCCCTGTATTACTCACTTCCTTTTTTGCTTCTGTTGGTTTTAATTTCCTCAAAAGGCAACTCTGACATAACATCCACTCCTCTCCCACATACTGTATGATATTCTCAACAGGGATATGAGTTTAAATGAGAGAAGGGTAATGAGCAAAGGGGGCACAAAGAAGACAATGTGTAAGAGAGGGAAAGAGAGAATAGAAGCCAGAAAGTGGTGTATGTAGGTGGTACAAAAACCTGGATTTTCTCATTTCAATATGGAGGTGGATCAACTACTCAAATTAATACACCTTGTTTTCCCAGTAGCTTTGTGTGTATGCGTGTGTCTGCCTATCTGTCCCACTGTCTGTCTGTTTGTGTTGTTATCCATGTTTTGTCATGGCTATTTGGCCAGATGTGTATCTCATCCCCAACTCTGTTTCAATAATCAGGGAATGTGTGTGAGGAAATGGCAATGTTTTATCAACAAGGTCTGGTCAGACAGGACACACACACACATACACACTCACACATACCTCCTCCTCATGTGATGTGAACCTGCCCATGGGGTCTATTGGTTTTAATAAAAAAGGAATTCAGCATATGAGTCTTCATGAGAACCGCTGGGTGAAATGTCCTGAACTGGCACACACACACACACACACACACACACACACACACACACACACATGTCCAGCTTCACATTCACACACCTCCTGATGCATTGTGTAACTGTCTGTCCTCTACAGGGGGGAGTATAATCTGCCTCTGTGAAGACTAGTGATATCCGTCCTTGTGTAGTCTTCCATTAACACTCACACACACTTACACAGGTATTGTTTATTACGTGTATTCACCACATACACACACAGAGGACCTTGACTCAGTAATGGCCTCATTTTCACATTTCCTTTAGTTTAACATTTGGTCTTCCTTATTGGATTATTTTTAGGCTGTGTTGTCTGTTTTCTCTGTGTGTGAATCTTTGTGTCTGATATAATTTTTGTGTGATAGTGTGGTGTTTGTGTGTGCATTACATATGTGTGTATTTGTTGGGTAGTTTCTTCCCCTGCTGTCTCTGTCCACTTCTCTTTTGAAGTGTTCAAACAGAGCATACAATAGGATTTAGACTGGGAGGAAGCGGCATCAGTGACTGAGTTTTTAGGTTGACTGGGTCAAACATGTTTTTCTTCTCAGACAGCATCAAGACGAGTTCACTCACCTCATCAAATTTTCAAACTGTGACCCATGATGAACACTTGAGCACAGACTTTAAGGGATACACAGTGTTTTTGCATAAACACGTGCACAAAAACCTCAGCTGAACAGGTGCTGAACACAAAGGTCCATGTAAAAGGTCCCCTTCAGTTTCAAACAGTATGTCTAACAATATGTCTGACTAATAAAGCCAGTCACCAGTCTTATGAGAACACTCTGATTCCACAGTGTGGAAGAGTGATCCCATTTTACTAACGTCACTATAAAAGCCATATGAGCCTATTTTCTCTCTCGCTGTCTCATTCTTAATGAGCCATGGTCCCATGGTGCTTATGCTCAGTTTTGTTCTAGTCTACTTTTAAAGCTGTCAGGATATACTACACAGAACCTACCAGAGAAAAAAAAAATATTGTCTCCATCTTCTTTAAGTCAAATCTGACACACTCACTTCCTAAACATTTGCTCTACACAGTGTCTCTAAGCATATGTCTGTCATTCTCTCTCTAGATGCGCACAGATGCAGAGAAGAGATCTCTGGTGGAGAGCGGTCTATCCTGGGACTCTGATGATACCAAACCCAGCCGCAAGAGCCAGGGCAGCAGCATTTACGATACAGGAAGTCTCAAGTCTGAATCAGCCAATAAATGGAAAAGGACAAGGCCGCAAGGGGAGGGGCTGGAAGGGGGGAAGGGCGAACTAAAGAAACCTCAAACCTTGGGTCAAGGAAATGCATTGAAGAAAGGAAGAAACCCACCTGTGGGAGTCACATCCCCGATCACCCACACCTCTCAGAGTGGGCTGAAAGTAGCAGGTAAGTGGAGAAACACACACACACACAGTGTGGTGTAATATATATAGCTACAGTTGAAATTGTTTCATAACCTGAGCAGACTGACACATTTCTCTGGCTGTCCTTTAATATTCCCGTCTTTCTAGCAGTCCCACACCCACACACAGTCACAGACACACACACTGTCTTTGTCCCACACATTCATCCACAGCTGCAGCCCACCCTCTGGGCCTTTAGAAAGTGGTGCCATGTATCAAACGCCCATCACTACCCACTCCCTTCCTGCCAGCCAACCACACACACACACACACACACACACACACACACACACACACACACACACACACACACACACACACACACACTGACCAACAGTATTTTTTTTCTTCCTATTGGGCCAGCCTTTCCTATCCAAGCTTTATTTTTGTGTCGGACAGAGAGAATTTATAGTACTAAGATAAAGGCCTTGTACCCAAAACAACTGGACCAGAGACAGTGTGTATGTTTGTAATAGTGTGTGTGTGTGTGTAGACAGGTCTGAGATTGTGCCAGCCTTAAAGAGTGTCACCCTTCACACACTCTCACACACATAGAGCACAATAGTGACGATTGTGCAGCTGCCTTTTAAGCTAACCATCTGTGTGTTGTTTACGTAAGCACACACACACACATATAGACAACCAGAACAACAGGATATTAGTTGTTCTGTTGTGTGCCAGTCTAGATAGGCGGTGTCTGTGTAAATAGTTCTCTTTCTGTGGGACTGTCCTGTGTTTGCATTGCCAGCTGTTGAAATGACAGATATGCCAAACAAGTGTGTTGAACCAGCCTGTGATCTATGAGCTAGGCTGTTATTGTTACTGATATCAACAGTATGAATCTGCTATGAAGGCTACTCAGTCCACCACCAAGTTTCAGACTCTAATTAATCAGAAGATGAGGTCAAGTGAAAACAGACTGGAAATGGTTCTTGTGAATGTGGAGGAACTCATGAATTTAACCAAAGAGGGGTAGACATCCTTCGATAGTTAGAGAGTCTTTATTGCTCATGCTTCAGTTCAGTTCATTACTGAGGTTTGGCAGGGTGGTGTGTAGCATTTCCAAGAACAGACAAGCACTGTGTCACATTTCCATATTATGTGGAATTAAGTGTTCAGACGCCTTCAATTTTTTTCACATTTTGTTATGCTAAAATCACAAAAAAAAAAAAAATCCCTCAATCTGCTCCATAATGATAAAGCAATGATATTGCAATTTTTGCTATTTAAAAAAAAATGTATAAATCTCATTGCCATAAGTCTTCACACCCTTTGCCATGACACTTGAAATTTAGCTCAAGTGCCTCCCATTTCTCTTGATCATTTTTGAGATGTTTCAACACCTTGATTGGAGTCCACCTGTGGTAAATACACCTGACTGGATTTGGCAAGACACACAACTGTCTATAAAAGGTCTCACAGCTGACAAAAAGAAAAAACCAAGCCACAGCAAGAGGTCGAGGGAAGTGCATATAGAGCTCAGAAATAGGATTGTGTCAAGGCACGGATCAGGGGAAGGATACAAAAAAAAAATCCTGCTGAATTGAAGGTTCCCAAAAGCCCAGTGGCCTCCATAATTCTTAAATGGAAGAAGTGTTGAACCGGGACCCAGAGCTGCTCGCCCATCCAAACTGAGATATCATGGGAGAAGGGCCTTGGAAAGAGAGGTGACCAAGCACCTGTGTGGAGATGGGAGAAACTTCCAGAGCGACAACCAATTCTAAGGGTCATGTCTGGAGGAAACTAGACATGAGTCTTGTTTCCCACAGTCTGAGAGTCCTTTAGGACAGTAATGATGATTTGTTTCAGCTCAAGTTTTATTTTGTACGAACAGAAAATGATTCAATAGGCCTTTACAGGAATAGGTACATTGTCTTCATTCAAACATTTTAACACTTTGCCTCAAACTCTTTAACTTATTAAATGTAAAATTAACTTAATTTTATATGTTATGTATTTTATTTACTTAATATCTTAAATTTACCACTGCTACCTCTCTTTAGCCCATACATATACATGTCTGTCCTGTAAGAGCAAACTCTCTTGCTCCTCAATCATCAACGGAGGGTGTTGTGTGTTGGTCAGATTGTAAAGCTCTCTGAGACAAGTATAAAATTGAAATTGGCCGGTCTTGACTACTGCCAGTTAAACTTAACAAGGAGAAATTAAAATGTTTTTCCAAAGAATTAATAATTTATTTGTTATTTTGGTGGGGCCCTTAAACCACCGTCCACTATTTGTGTGTTAATTTTTTCCAGCTGTGCGCATCGCCTCTATTTCCCCCGTGCATTGCATGGGACAATAGTGTCCATTAACAGTAAAGTCAGACATTCAAATGCTTTAGTATAATGCATAATGATTTAGTTTACAGATTTTTGTCACTTTAGCATGAACGCACTGCATACCTGCTAGAATTAGCATACAAACAACAAATGTTTACAACCCTCCCATGTACATACAAATCAACACTGATACTGTTTCTCAACAACCACACATGTTGAGGGTATGATGGTTGATGTGAGACGATGTCAGCAGAATCGTGATGTCTAGAAATGAGACGGCTTTTGTTTCTACAGTATATCTGTGTGTACAGTATTAATCGTCATTCCATATTTTTCTCTTTCCACTGCTCTCATCTCTCCCACAGTCCCCTTAAATAGAAGACAACTTAGGGGAGGAGAATTGAAGTGAGCAATTTTCCTTTAACAGATAGCAGTGATAGACATTTTATGCAAAGGATTTGTCTATCTGCCACTATGTCTAAATTTCATCGGCGTGTTCAGATCTCCACCTCCTCAGACATGCAGGCCTCTTGCGTCGAGACATGTGGTGATTCACAGTCTCTTCTACACACGCCACTGTGTCAAACTGTGAGCTCCACTGTCTCCACAGCCGGTTACAGTAAATCATGCTTCATATATGTCAAAGTTATAACAAACCTGGGTTCTGTCAGTGTGTGTCACTGCCAACAGTGTGCGTTTCTGCAGCCTAATGTTGTTGGAATGGGCAACATTGCGGTTATACGATGGATTGAGTTTATGACTTGACATGTAAACCCAATTTTCACATTTACAAAAGAACTCCAAGCGTAATGCGTTGTCAGTGTCACATTCCTATATGATCTGATCACTGAGAACTGTGAGTGTGTGTGGTATATATGTCTGCTCCTTTGTGTGTGTGTGTGTGTGTTTTTTTTGCGGGTTTATAAATACCCTTAAGTGACTCCAGATGTCCCCAGGCAGCACGCCGGTGGGTCTCATTCAACAGCAGTTCTTTGACTCAGTTAATGCCTTATATATAAACCTCCCTTAACAACTCCCATTAGATACAAATTAAGAGCGTGGGTAGTGTGGACTTGTACTTGTGTGGGTGGTACATACAGTGCACATGTGTCTAATAGACTGTTTTTTCTCATAATAACTTCCAAACAAGTCCAATTAATTTGCCAACAGGGAAATGTACGTAAGTGTACAAAATCACCCCTGTTCCACCAAGTTATCTTTCACTCCACCCTCTTTCCCCAAAGAGTCTTCAAGAGATGGAGAAACTCAGCTACACTGGGTGTTTCTGCAGTTTCGTGCCCACAGACACGCTTCATGAACGTGAACACCAGTTTTCCACAGCCATGTTGCACATGTTAATCTCAGCACTCCACAGCTGTGACACACAGACGTGCTCTTACTGGAAAGCCAGAGAAAACTATTTTTGTTCATTGGGATGGAAAAGAGGAGTAACTGCATGATAACAGTGTGTGTGAGGGTGAAGCTGGCTGTGAGTCTGGTCCACACACTGTCTGTCTGCTCAGAGAGGGATATACTCTTATCAGCTGACAGTCAGACACTGTAGGTGTTCAGATAAGATATCATATCCTAATATGGCTTGGTTAGTCTCTCTCACCACAAGAGGCTGTTCAGGCATTAGTCAGTTCATGCTACTCTAGTGATTTTTTTCCTCCTCTACTCCTCTAGGTACAGTAAAGTCAGATGGGAAGCCCATGGATAAGTCCCGGTTAGCAGTGAAGACTTCAGGTCTTCAGCGCTCCTCATCTGATGCTGGTAAAGACCACCGGAATGGCACTAGTGGTGGTGAACAACGTAAACCTCCATCCGGCCTGGTCAGGCCTTCAACAGGTGGAAGCTTTGGCTTCAAGAAACCCACCACAGCTACCACTAATGGGACAAACAATGCCAGTACGTCCACTGTGATGAGTACAGGTGGCAGTGCCATACCCAGCGGCTCTGCAACTGTGGGAAAGATTCCCAAAACATCGGGTATTCCTGTCAAACCAGGGGCTGGTGGTGGTGGAGGACGTAAGACAAGTCTAGATGTTTCAAGCAGCGACCAGAGTGGTTTTCTGTCCCCAAATGCCAGGACGTCTCTCCAGTACCGCTCTCTGCCTCGTCCTGCCAAGACAAGCACCCTGACTCTAACCCGGCCAAGCTCAGCTCGCCCCGTAAGCACCACCATGGACACAGGCTCTGGACTGATCAAACCCTCCACTACAGCGCCCCAGGGCTCGAGGCTTAAAGAACCCGCCTCAGGGCTCAATTCTGGAACAGGGCTGAGTAAGGCAGGGGGTCGGGGGATCCCTGGTCCCAGTCCTGTCAATCAAACAGACAGAGAGAAAGAGAAAGAGCGAGCCAAAGCCAAAGCTGTAGTATCTGACTCTGACTGCGGCAGTGGGTCTCTGAAGGGCAGTCCTGCTCAGACACCCTCAGAGAACGGAGGGAAGCTACAGGGGCTGAGACCTCCCAGCAGTGGCAAAGGCATAGATCTGCCCTCACCCAACACACACAGGTACCAAAGTTCATATACTATTATACTACTATTATACATTATAAAATATACATGCAGTAATTTATCAACCGATGCAAACACTTGAACATACAAAACGATTTATGAATATGCATTTGCTTCAACATTGTCTTGTATTATCTTTAGATTATCTGGGGTGCGCAGCCTAGCAAAGCCTCCATCAATGGCCCAGCTTGACAAGCTGAACTCCAACAGCCTGGAGGTGGGGGTACAGGACTCCCTACCTCCAAAGATTCCTCCCTACTCTAAGCTCCAGGACCTGGCTAGCTCAGCAGGCAGCTCCACTAGCTCCTGCCTGACCCCCAGCCCTGCCCCATTACTCAATGTGAACTCTTCAGCCTGCTTCTCAAGCTCTGGGATAGGGTTGGGGCCCAGGCAGGTCTCTTCACTCGGGGTCGAAGGTAATGGAGGGAGCACCTCTCCCCTGCTCTACCCTCGTCTGTCTGGGCTGCATCGGAGCATGGAGTCTTTGCCGCTCCAGATGAGTCTGGCTCCAGAGCCCCAGGACAGAGAAAAGGATAGGGAGAGGGAGAGTTTGGTGAGAGGATACACGACCCTAGAGTCCAGAGACAAAGAGAGACAGGAAGGCAGAGGCCCTCCTGTCAGCTGGAGCTCCGGAAGTAAAGTCTCGCTGACTCTCACAGACAGGTGAGTTCAATTCTGCTGAAATGTTATCTTTAACCATGCACATATTTAAAACACTATCAGAAAGCTGATGTTCTTTTTTTTTCATCTGTATTTCATTACTACTGCCATGTAGCTCCATCTACTGGCTAGCTGAGTAACTACACCAGCATCATTCATTGCTCAGTGGTGGTATCAGTGGTCAGGGAGAGGTTTTGATATCTTATACACTTTTTTCTTTGCTACAATCACACATTCTCCTCATATTATTGAGTGGGCCTGTGAAAAGGTGATTTATTTGGCATTTAATGACAAAATAATACTGAAAAAGGTATGGAGTTTTTTGACAGCAGTGGTATTTATGAAGAGGAAGAAATAACACTCGACTACACCTACAAAACGGAGATAAATTGGTAGAGATGGTCTTATATCACAACATATATTTAAGAATATTATTTTCAAGGTGCGTGGATGTGTGTGTGATTTAATCTGAAAACCAGACAAACTGTGCAATATGAGATGTTAATTATTTCCCAAATTCTACAGACATAACTACTTTATGATACAAATCATAAAATGGAAAAAATCATAATAACATTATGAACTCAAACAACAAGTAAAGGCAACCACTTGGATGCATATACTGAGGGTTCGCCAGGCTGTTATTACTACAGGCCTATTATCAGTGTTGTACCAGGCCCACTGACTGAAGTCGTAATTACTGGCTGACACCAGCTGTCTGCCAGTCTTACTGTGCCTCTTTGTGCCTGCTGCCTGTTCTTGAGAGTTTAATAACTCCCTGCACCAGTGGTTAAATAATGACATTGTTTAATCTCCACAGTTCTCAGAGAGACAGAAACACTCTGCCAAAGAAAGGTTTAAGGTAAGTTGACAGACACACACAAACACACACACACACACACACTCGCATGCACGTACAGCTACACGCTTCATACACCAGATTGTCAGGCAGTGATTGTTTGACGCCATTTGGGCACAGTCTTCTAATTATACACATACTGAGATCCCATTGATAAGATCTGTTCTGAATGACAGACTGTCTTAATCCTGCCTGCAGGGCTATTAGACATCATTCCTTTCACTTGTATTCCAAAACCCTGCCTTAATCCCCTCAAAATTGTATCTCATTTGTGTCATACTGGCAGTGTTTTGTGAGTCTTTCCACTCTGATTTTGGTGCTGTATATGTAATGCAGAATTTCACTGGACATCTATGCAGAGTAATGCAGAGTTTATGCAGTGTAGAGCCATGCAAAGGTCTTAGGTGGGAATGAACGTTAAATTACTATTATTTTTGTATCTTTATACTGTATAATAATATTAACCTCATATTGAGATATCATTGTTCACATTAGGGCTGCAGCTAATGATTATTTTCATTATTAGTCACACTACAAATTATTTCCTCGTTTAATCATTTGAAATAAGTACCAGAGAAGAGTGAAAAATGGCCATTATAAGTTCCCAGAGTCCAAGGTGACATCTTCGGAGTTCATGCTTTGTCTGACCAACCGTTCAAAACCCAAAGGTATTCAGTTTACTATCATATAAAAATGATGAAAGCAGTAAAGAGTCACATGCTGGAACAAGCAAATGTTTGGTATTTTTGCTTGAAAAAGGGCTAAAACTGATTAGATTGATTATCAAAATAGTTAAAGATTAAATATCTGCCGATTGTAATCGATAATCAACTAATTGCTGCGGATGTAGTTCACAGTAATAGTTCTAAACATATAAATAGTTAGTTTTTACATATTTAAACTTTTTTCCAGATTTTTTTATGTTAAGGCTTTGGTGCATATGACTTTTCTGTGTTCTCTCTCCAATAGCCTTAAACATGTTGTTGCCAAATGTACATTGTACATGAATTTTAATGTATAACAACAAGTGCATAATGTGTGACAGTTTCTTTATTTGCCATCGGTACACAAACTCTTACCACAACATAACTTACTTTGTCCCCTGTCTGCGTAGTTTCAGCGGTGCTTCCCAGGTTGAGGAGGAAGGGAAGGAGAAAGGAGAGAGGAGACACTCCCATACTATTCTCAGTATGACCGATTCGCTTACTCTCCCACTGCTGTCCTCACCCACCTCCCTGCCCCGCACCTCTAAGACCAGCATTGGTGTGTATATAATCTTATATAAGCATAGACGCACTCTAATATATACTGACTAGAACAGTGCTACACTAATTATGCATAGGTCTAATTTCATGTATAACATTGGTTTCTTACTAGTACCCAGCCCTGTCGGTGGACCTCCAAGAATGACTCGATCCAACAGCATCCCGACACATGATGCCTCTATGGAGCTATATGGAGCATCTCCGCTGGGCAGCACATTGTCACTTGCTGAGCGTCCCCGAAGCATGGGAATGGTTCGCTCTGGATCCTTCAGGGACAAGGAACCTGATGAAGGTGAGTCGACTTATTTTGACATCTGTTATATAATGTGCTGTTAGGTGTTGTTGTGTTTCTAAGGCAGCTTCTTATTGGTTTATTTTGTTGCTCTTAACTTTCCATTTTCAGTTCACGGGTCTGTACTCTCTCTGGCATCCAACGCCTCATCAAGCTACTCCTCGGTGAGTGTGGGCGGCATTCAGACTCAGGTAGATACAGTTCAGTATGTGGTGTTGTGTGTATTTATGTATGACTGCGTATAGATGTTTGTGCATACAGTGATGGGTTGTTCTCGTCTCACACTTTGAACAGTACATACTAAAAACCAGAGTTTCTCCCTTGGAAACCTCTCCTCTCCTCTCCTCTCCTCTCCTCTCCTCTCCCCTCCTTTCCTCTCATCTCCCTCTATGCCTTATCTAACATCTTGACTTTTATTCCCCCTGCTTCCAAAGGCTGAGGAAAGGATTCAGGGAGAGGTAAGTTTTCTTTCCTGTGCTTTCTTCTTCTCTGTCTCATCAATTTCTTTCCTTTCATCCATCACTCTCATCCCTGTTGTCTGCAGGAGAACAAGTCTGTCATTCATTTCATGAACACCATCCCCTGTAGTCACTCATGTAATGCCAGCCATTGTCAGCTTTAATACCCTTGGTTATTTTATAATACAACATTCTCTTGTTCTTCCTCACAGCAAATCCGCAAGCTGAGGAGAGAGCTGGAGTCATCCCAGGAGAAGGTGTCTAACCTGACTACACAGCTGACAGCAAACGTATGTACTGTTTGTCTGCTAACCTCATTAACATGACACCGCCCACTTGAACAAAGTGCCGGAATGACATATTTTGACGACATAGTTTTCTTGTAATGTGTGCAGGGAGTATTCTTAAATAAATAAATACATTTTATTCCCAAGTGCATTTCAACTCTTAAATACAATTTTCCATTGTGTGCACATGTCTATGACAATGAAAATACAGGAAAATACCAAACTTACCACCACTGGCAACTCATTTCAGCTTTGCTTTTTTTTTTTTATTAAAAAACTGAACAAAACAAAAGACAGCCTGGGACTGTCAACCGCATGAGAAAAGCAAGAATGTCTGAAAACAGCAAATTCAACTAGTGCTTAGATAAGAAAAAAATGATCTGATAAGAAAGAGGAAAAACATGGCTCCATCCAACCAGACACTAATCTGTTTAAGTGACATTTTCATGTCATCATTTAAGCTACAAAATGCAGCCTTTTACCTCGAGGCAACTGAAGAATTAGTACTAGCCCCTCCCTCTGATTTTACACCCCAGTACTTGTCACTCATCTTGATGAACTGTCCACCTCGATCACATGGGCCCTGAGGCTGAGGTAACTGATACTCATACAGACACCATCAGCGTTGAACAAGGGATAGCAGGCAAACAAGGATCAATGTCAGGGTGGCTTCAGCTTTGTTTTTTTTTACCACTGCCTTCATTCACTTTTTTCCACAATTAGAAGAATTTTAGCTGATCATTTTTTGTATCTGTCACTCTGTCACAGGGTCACAGAGTGATAGTTTATTTTAATGTAAAACGAAACATGAATTACATAGTACATTAAACCTCTTTCAGATTAGGTTAGTGTACCATTATTGCACCTGTGGTTATGCTCATATTTCTTTTTTGCTTTTTTTGCCAGTCAATGGGTTCAGACCTCAATCCTTTGCCTTTCATCCAAACCTCCTGTTGCCCTTCATCTCACACAAGTCAAGGAATTTACCCTTCATATAAAATAGCAAAGAGCCACACAGAGAGAGATTTCATATTCAAGCTGTGGTATGTCAGTCATAGATCATTTCTGTGCAGTCTCAGCACATTTCTTATCTGTGCGGGGCCTGAATAATGCTAACCTCCTCCTGAACCTCTCCCCAAGCCACTTAGCTTAGCCACACACAGATACACACACAGGTGCCTCGCCCTTTCTCTCCACTCTAAAAGGTTGTTTCTGAATGACCACCCTGTCAGCATTTTCATTAGTCCAACTGCATGAATACAGCACAGGCATTATGCTGTACAAGTCAATCAAGTGTGTGTGTGTGTGTGTGTGTGTGTGTGTGTGTGTGTGTGTGTGTGTGTGTGTGTGTGTGCGTGCGTGCGTGTGTGCGTGTGTGGGTGTGGGTGCGTGTGCGCATGTTTGACCATATTATGCAAGGGGAGTGAATAGGCAAAACATGTACGGATCACAATATAATGTGTATTGCTATGGTCTATAAAGGAGAATGGAAAGTCATTTTCTTTTCCTCCTCTGAGCTCAAGTGGATGTGTGTGTGAGAGAGATTAGGGAGGAGGAGAATTTTCCACAGGAGACATGCTTTTCAGCCTATGTGTCTTATTCAGCTTTTTAACAACTTGTATACAAGGAATAAAAGTCAACACAAATGTAAAATCTGTTCCGCAAAGGGTGTAAAGCTCTAGTTAGTCTCCCTGTGCTTTCTGTTGTTCTTTCAGAAATCAGTAATGATAAAAATTATTGGTAGATTTATATCCTGCTAGTTTCCAGTTATAGACAATATACATAGATATAGGTTTTTGGGGAAAATTTTAATGTCTGCTCATGTTTTTGCACTTAATTTATGTTTCTTCTTTTCCAAACAGGCAAATCTGGTGGCTGCCTTTGAGCAAAGCTTGGCACTGATGACAACTCGGCTTCAGAGTCTGTCAATAAGCCATGAGCAGAAGGTAACAAAACCCATCACACACACACACACTTACAAACCTGAATTCCAGCTGCATTCCACCATTGTGTCCGTCTTATGAGCTAAGAGGAGGCAGCGTTTGTGCAAACATGGAGAGAGGTGACTTTGATCACAGCCTGCAGTGAGGAGCTAAATGTAGGTGAGAGGCCGAGGCTGCAGTTACATAGGGAGGGTTCATGTGAGAAGAGGACAGCGGATCAATGGGGAAAAAAACCTTCACTTTAGGCTGAACAATAAGCTCAAAGTGCAAAACATTTGCACGTGCACTCACAGCAAACATCACATTCCTGCGTTCTTCTGCCTTTGTATCAGTTTCGGTGCGAATAAACTGATCACTGCCTGAGGCAGTGTTCAGTGTGTATTTGTGTGAGTGTGTGTGTAGAAGTGAGGAGTCTCTCTCCGTGCTTCATGCTTTGCTGCTCCCACTGAAAGCCCCGTCTAGACCGCTCCAGAAAGTCTTTGTTGTTCGTGCCAGCGCGCTGACCTGTGCAGCTCAGCCTGGAGCACAGGCTCTTTAACCTTGAGGAGATGGGCCCAGTGGCTCCATTTATAGTGGAGTGGGATCGACTTTAGCGCACAATAAGCGGCACAGAGAGGCTTTGCTGTTCTGGACCCTTTGTCCTTTTGAACTGTTAACATCATGAGGGAGCTCAAGCCCACCAGGTGTATGACCTCATACTGTGGGTTTGAGTTGCAGTGATTTACTAAAACATCAGGCAGTACTACTCCTCCCTAAAAAAAGTATTGTATATATCAGTATTTTTTTTTAATATTAACATTTAGAACTACCATTTACAGTGAAATGCTACATTATGCGATTATTTACAAAATGTAAATTTTTTTTATTTACAAAATGTAAATAATGTGCAAAAATATTAAGGATTTTGAATATATTTAAATGTGAAAAAGTTTGACCATGATTGAAAACGCAGATGATGAAACTTTTAAACTAGTTTGCTTCTCTAAAATCTAAATTCAGTTACACGGCTCTGAGTTTTGCAACAAATACAAACTGATCCATCCCAGCCCAGCTCTCTGACGTTTATTAATTTAATGTTTGTGCAGGACTCAGAGCTGGTGGAGCTGCGGGAGACCATCGAAGCTCTGAAGTCCAGGAATGAAGAGGCCCAGGCTGTCATACATGGAGCTTTAAACAATCCAGATAACATGAAAGGTTTGGACATTTACCAGCTGATGCTGTTTACTTCTGTCTCTCTGCACATCTACCAGTGTTTTGATGTTGATTTTTCTTGTTTCCCAGATATGCAAATTCGACGTCAGAACTCATGTGAGAGCATCTCAAGTCTTAACAGCCTGACCAGCATGTCGAGTGTCGGCAGCTTGAAAGACCAAGATGCCAAGAAGAAGAAGAAGAAGAGCTGGGTAAGAATGAATGCACTCTGCGCGAGATGCAGTGTTTACTCTCATGGCCTGGTGTTTGTCTGTGTTCAGTCTGTTCTCCTTCATGATAATGACAAAGCAGCATGGAATATAAAGTATGACCAGTCTTTCCCTCCTCTGTGTTGTGTTATTCTGCTGTTTTAGGTCTTTGAGGTGAGTGCAGTCATTGTGTCCCTATAAAGCCTCAATAAGTTTATGTCATGCAGCATGATGGGCCATCTAAAACTGCAACACAATATTCAAGTACCCTCCATCTCTGCTGATTCACTGCCTACGCTACTGATTGGCTGCCCGTTCTGTGAATATTTAATATGAATGAATGGCTGTAATTCAGTTAGAGTGGCAATCAGTAGACATGATGTTCCACTAAAAGTGGTTTTCAGTTCTCAGTTATGTTTTTCTACATTTACGCCATGCTTAATTGTGTATTGTATCCTTCTGTAAAAAATATGTGCAGGCAGTATTGTGACCAACATCCAGCTTTACCATGTAACCCTTTCTCACCCAGCAGCTGGGTTTTAATGACTGTATATAAAGATGGATGACACGTCTCCACTTCCTCCCGCTGTACTGAAATGAGGCCAAAATATCTCAGATACATGCACTGCCATCTTGCGTTGGTGACGTAGTCTTGGCTGGTGGGTCCACAGTATCATCCGACCCATTTGCAAGTCAATCACAGCTGTCAATCATGATGTTACACTCGTATTTTATAGCATCAAATAATAAAAATTAAAACCAAACATATCACTTGAACATATATCAGCGTGATTAGAACCATGACCCATTTACTTACATGGAGGGGGCCGGGTCTATGACCTTTACTGCATTCAGCCACTAGGGGGCAATCAAGACGTTTTGGCTTCACTATTGGGAACCTGTCATATCGCCCATCTTTATAAACAGTCGTTTTGGATACTAAATCTGCAAAAGCATATACTGACTGTAACTTTGGCCTGTTTGCAGGAAATATTGAAAGCTTAAAGGAATAGTTTGTCATTTTGGTAAATGTGATTATTCATTTTCTTGCTGAAAGTTGATATCACTCTGATGTTCGTCCATTAGATATTGAGTTACCACCAGGAGACAGTTAGCTTAGCTTAGCATAACCACTGGAAACAGGAAAAAGATGTCGTCGTTCTCGTCGAAGCAAACTAAATCTGCATCTCTGAAGCTCATTAATTAACATGTCTTTTTTGTTTAATTCACACAAAAATCTGATTGTGTTTGCAGTAAAAGACAAACTATTCCTGTATGTTTAGCATGTGTCAAATTAACAATTCTAACACATCCTTTTTTTATCCTCTTGGTAACAAATACAGTTAACCACTGAATATTAGTTCAATAGTCTTTCTGTCTCTCCCTCCTACTCCCTGCCCCTCTGTTTCCATGTAGCTGAGGAGCTCCTTCAACAAGGCATTTAGCATTAAGAAAGGCTCAAAAACCTACTCAGACATAGAGGAAATCGCCACCCCGGACTCGTCAGCTCCCAATTCCCCAAAGATGCCTCATGAGGGGGGAGAAGAAGGGGACAATCAGCCTTTATCCCTCAAAACCTCAGCTTCTGCCACCTCCTCTGTGTAAGTACCTAAACCCCTTACACCAGCTGTCAGCTCAGCAGTAAGAAAGCCAGTATAGTCTGCATGGGTGTCCTAATGTGTGCATCCTGTCCCCTCCAGGATCATGGAGACTACAGAAGAGGGGGACAATGAGGAAACAGCTGTATCAGATCTACGGTCAGAACTCTGGGAGAAAGAAAGGGCACTGACAGACATCCGACTGGAGGCCTTAAACTCCGCTCATCAGCTGGAGCAGCTCAGAGAAGCCATGAACAACATGCAGGTTTGCTTTGCCTTTATGTCAGTAAGCTATATATTCAAAGTGCATTTGTGTATTAATGTTACTAAAGTTTTCACTGGCCCATGTTCTCAGTCAACGGTGGAGAATTTGAAGGCGGAGAATGACCATTTGAAAACAGGAAGTCAGCTTCACCTCCCAGGCTCTGGTCCCACCTCCTCCACCTCCCAGCCTTCAGGCCTGGCCTCTCTCTTGGGGCCTTCGCTGAGGCAGCCGATGAGCATGTCCCTCACCAAGTCTTTCAGCCTCAGTCTGAATGACTGTAAAGATCCAGGTAAGAGATGAACAGAATCCTCTCCAATATAATGACATGTATGAAAAAAGTTAGTTTTCATTCGTCCCTTGTTTACCCCTCTCTTTCAGACGTGTCTCCAGTTGACATGCTGAGTGTATCTTCGCAGCGGGATGACATGTGTGCACAAGTACTGGTCCGCATTGGAGATCAAGCTGAGGTAAACACTGAACACCTTTAGCTACAATATTCAGTAAAGTCATTGGCTTTAAATTGAACTGCTTAGAAACTTTGCACTCTTTCTTTCCCCCACTGTATCTCTGTAGGACAGTAAACAGCAGCAGGAGTTTTACTTTGGCTCAGTGCTGGTCAATGCAAGGACTGACTGGGCCTGTCTCGACTCTCTTATAGCTAAGACCTTCGAAGTAAGTCAGTAATCATCCTCTTTCATTGTGTAGACATTCTTGGTTCTGACAACGAGTAGCTGTGATTTGATAGATCAAAAGTCACCCACTTTAACTTTGGTCATTTTATGTCTCCCTTTTCTTTTGTTCAGGACTACCTAACTCAAGTGGACCCGACAGCCAGCTTGGGTCTGTCCTGTGATTCACTGCATACATACCAGCTGACCCAGGGAGGCCTGAGAGTGATAGGAGGGGACAAACCTCAGGCATCACCTTATCGTTGTCTCAGCAGTGGTTCAGCTCGAATATTCGTCACCTTGAAAGGTTAGCAAGCGTCCTCACCTGATAATAGTAACTGCACTTGTAGTTTGGCTTAAAATTGTGTCTAATTGGCAAATATTGTCAAACACCTTGGTTTGGTTTATTTATGAGCTTCTTAAGCAGCCACTTGTTTCCGTTAATATCGCTATGCAATAAATATCAACTTTGAGATGTCATGTTACTGTTGAAATTTGGTTATCCTTTCCTGGTAATGCAGGTGCATGGAGGTGTGATTTAAGATGATCTGACATCCTGAAGAGTCAGCTGTTGAAACAGATTATATATGAACCACGTTATGAGAAAATCAAACACAGAAGATAAACAAGAAGAAAACACAGACATTGTGAAAATAGATTTAGTCATGTCTAAAATGTTTTCTCTTTGGCAACCTTTTCTTCAAAATGCTCCCTGCTCACCACTGCATTGCCTTGTGATGTAAACTCAAGTTTGACTTTCTTGTTAAAGTATTCAATAAATTCTCTTGCCTCTCCCTCCCTCCCCCTCCTATGTCTGCCTCTCTCTCTAGGTCTTAGAGAAAAATGCGTTGACTCACTGGTGTTTGAGACTCTGATTCCTAAGCCCATGATGCTGCACTACATCAGCCTGCTGCTGAAGCACAGACGTCTGGTTCTGTCTGGGCCCAGTGGGACAGGAAAGACCTACCTAGCTCAGCGTCTGGCCCACTACCTCCTGCAGCGCAGCTGGACAGACTCGTCTGAGGCCGACCATGAGTCCTGTCTCCTGGGTCGCAGCGCTGCTGTCACCTTCAACATGCACCGCCAGTCACAGAAGGTAACACATGACATGAATTTTTTACCAGCCGGTTATTTTGAAGTCTCTTTATTCATAGTGAGTTCTGAATATTGATTTATAGATACTGAAAATTATATATTCACTTTTCTTTGCTGTCACAGGATTTGCAGTTGTATCTGTCCAACCTAGCGAATCAGATTGACAGAGAGAGTGGAGGAGAGATGCCACTGGTGGTTATCATAGATGACATTAGTGATTCAGCAGCCATCACTGAGCTTGTTAATGGAGCACTTACCTGCAAGTATCACAAATGGTAAGCCAGTTCAAGCAGTTATAGTATTTCACCAAAGAGTTCAAATAAGATTTGGTTCAGAAAAAAATACATAATTTCCTCTGTTGATGTTTCAGTCCATACATCATTGGAACAACTAATCAGCCAGTGAAGATGACATCTAACCATGGACTGCACCTTAGCTTCAGGTGAGCACAAAGCCAGAAAATGTTTACGATGCCTCCTCTGACTTTGAAACATTATTAAATAGAAAAATGAAGCTAACAAAAAGTTTGTGTATATGGTCACAGGATGGTGATGTTCTCCAACAATGTGGAACCAGCAAATGGGTTCCTGCTGAGGTACTTGCACCGTAAGGCTGTGGAGGCCTACCAGGAGGAGGAGAAGGACTCCACATGCCACCAAGCTCTCCTCCATGTACTCGACTGGGTCCCTCAGCTCTGGTACCACCTCCACACGTTTTTGGAGAAACACAGCACTTCAGACTTCCTTATAGGTGAGATGCAGTGGACGCAGGGTCAGTTAAGGTAGAAAACAGCGAAAAGGAGGGTTGGTTGGATCTGTAACATCGAGAAATAACTCAGGAAAGTAGTTAAAAGAAATTTCTGCCTCCCCCAGGTCCCTGCTTCTTCCTGTCATGCCCAGTATCAGTGGGAGAGTTCAGGCAGTGGTTTATTGATCTGTGGAACCACTCCATCATACCGTACCTCCAAGAGGGAGCCAAAGATGGCATCAAGGTGAACACGGACACAGACACCCCGCAAAGTGCAACATTAATGGTAACAACAAGAAGTCAACTCCGTCACTCTTCACATGTTGTTTTACATACATTTCTATCCGTTCCCTCAGGTCCACGGACAGAAGTCAGTATGGGAGGATCCAGTGGAGTGGGTGAGAGGCACCCTCCCATGGCCCAATGCACAGCAAGACCAGTCCAGACTCTTTCACCTACCTCCCCCCAGCATAGGTGCACCCAGTGAGGAGAAGAAGCCCCCCAAAGATACACCTCCACCCAGCACACTCGAGTCAGACCCACTGGTGAGTTTCTCTTGAGGTGGGGGACAAGTTAAGAGCAGATGTCAGTTTATCAGTCCATCAAGAGAAGATTCATTGAGAAATAATTTTGATAATAGATTAAGAGGATTATAGGCACCAAACAGTCAAATTGTGTTCTTATTTACTAAAAGACTGCACCATAGTTTTGCACAGGGCAAATGAAAGGAGAACAGGCACCACTGAAAATTGTATGTCTGGGCTCATGCAGTCTATATTTTAAGGTGTTCCCTTTTAGTGGGGAAAAAAATACTGATAGAGGGAACTGAAATAATAGAAATAGCAGCTGTTAACTGTAGACTGACGCCTGCAGCACAGGAAATGAATCTTCAGCATTTTTTTATTCGACACACACACACCTAAAGGATGACCGACTATAGCCAGATAGAAACAGTGAAAAAGACAAAAACACAAATTAAAATTGTCTCCTACGGTGGCTTATGTATGTTCCTCCTGAGCTTTACTGGCTCACAGCAACTCCAGAGCGGTGTGAAATAAATGAAGCAGAAAGTAATGACTTAAGTTATGTTTTAAAAAGTTTCCCAATAAATGTCCCACATTGATTTGTCATATGTCAGTCAATCACAGAGCTGATGACATTGGGCTAGTTGACTGGTATCTTCTCACATACAGCCTTTTGTTGTGAGATTAATACAAGCTTGCAGTTCAACGAATGTCTGCTCTTGACCCAGTATTAAGAGTTCCCCTACTGATGGGCAGTTTTCACTGTTTTCTGATGTTTCATAAGTGAAAAGATTATCTCAATAATCATAGGAACATTTGACATGTAAACTTAAGTGTGCACTAGTGAGATGGATTTCAAGAAATATTTCATCTATGCCAAGCCAAATCTAACCCTGGAAAACAAAACATGTTAACCGGCAGCTTGCCTCTCTCTCTTCCAGATGGCCATGCTGCTGAAGCTCCAGGAGTCGGCCAACTACATAGAGTCTCCAGAGCGGGACGGCAGTCTGGATCCCACTCTGCAGCCTACGCTCTGAGGATAACATACGACTGTCAGTCAAGTTATGGAACTATGGACTCTTTATTATGGCTGACACAGCGAGTGCAGTCCCAATGAGACTTTAAAGACTCAATAATGAACTTTACTGTGTGCTCAGTGAGCAGTTACAAAGCTAAATGTAAAGGATCTAGAGAGAGACAGTGACTATGGACGAGGGGTTTGCTCTGCCCTGCTATCAAAACATTGGAAAGACAATTAAACTGCTTTCATAGGAAGCTGTGATGATCATGTCAGGGAAAGATATTGATTTATCTCGTCTCTGCCCCCAGTTAGTCCCAGATGGGTTGTTGTTGGATCTGCAAGTGCATGGTTATCAGAATAGTATGATGCAAAATATTACCTATAATCCTATTGATCAAGACCCATTTGTTTCCTTTCTTTTCTTTGTGTTTGACTTCCGAAACTTTCACTACAACTATTGGTGCTTACTGGTTTTCTTAGGAAGCACATGCTTCATTTCAGAAAGAAATTCACCTCAGAAGTAAAAGAGTCTGATTTCCCCAAAAGTAGGACCATCACTTGACAACAGCCAAAAAAATGCACTTTATTTTCTACATGTGGTAATTGGATTTAAGGTGGCTGTGTCAGTGACTGTGCATCAAATTGGGGACTCAGTTTGGCCAAATCATCAGCAGTTCATTTGTAATTCCTCTAGATGGCAGCATCCAGTAACTCCTGCCTCAGTGCCCTCCTGGTGTGCTTTTCGTCTTATCAAAGGTGCTCGGTGAAATATAACACACACTCAATAACACAACTACAGAAATGGCCTTGAATGTCTTTTCCTTTTTGGTTTAGCCATAGAGTCATTCATGGATCAAGTATCAGACCTGTGAAGGTGTAGGAGTAACATGCATGGGTGAATGATGAATTGAAAAATGAATCAGTTTGTGCAGAAATTGTCATCGTCAGTTGACTCAGTAGCCAGTGGTTTACTCCAGTAATATACTGATCCTAACCACAGACATTGACCCTATTCTCAACATACTGTATTGTAAACACACAGAGAAAAATCAAAAACTGCTTCTTTATCTAATCTGCCAAAACAGCCTACCATTTCTGGCTATGCTTGCTTCTATCCTGTACTTAGATATCAGTTTTAAAACACAAACTTATCTTGTGATAGCTGAGGATACAGCTTTGAAAATCTTGATTTTCTAGGTTTTTATACTGAATCATCTTCACTGACCATCTGCATACAGTAATTATCGCCTAGTATATATATATATACACCAAACATGTCGTTATCAGCAGCAGCAGCAGACAGCATAAAGGCGTACTTCCGTCATCACTGTTTCATTTCTCATTCATGATACCACAGGAGGAAGAGAAGAACATGAGTAAAAAAAAGCTGCCATCAAGTGATAAGAATATGTATAAAAACCATTTCCTTCCTCATTTGCATTTGCTCTTTATATCTTTGAAGTTTTCCAATTTGTAGAGATCAGTTTCCTCCCCACACACTGTTCTAAGATTTACAGTCGGACTAAGGGCTGCGGGTAAGAATTCATTCTTTTGCACATAATATATGTTAGAAAGTACTAGATTTCAGCGAGTATTTATTGCTCACATCTTGACTGTTGTTGCGATGAAGGAGTTCAGCAAAAAAAAAGAAATGTAAAAGGAGGATAGTGGGTGGGTAGTAGATACACTTAAACCTCTCAGCTCTGTGCCCCTTGACCCTGAAGTACCTCAGACTGCCATATTCTGTCCAGATGTTCCTCTATTTTCCAAGCAGCCAAGTGCTGGTGGGAAGTAGAAACATGATGCCTAAGTCTATCTGTGCCTGAAACACAATTTGGCCTAAAGCTGCTTTTGAGCTGCTTTAATCCACCACACGGAGGCCTCAGTTCAGAGGAAACATCTTCACTTCCTCTCACCTACTCTGATGTCACTTTAATGTCGTCACCTTGATGCCCGCATTTGGGTGGAGAGTGGGTTATTGATTTGGACCTATTGCTGGTAGTTAAGGTGTGTGTCAATTAACTCTGCAGTAGATGAGACTGTGTATCATGACTGGCCTGTTTGTGTGTGATTTGACACCATTTTCAACTTCCAAGTGTGAAAGACTAGACATCTTTGAGACTGTTGCCTGTGAGTGGGAAGCAGCGTAAGAACAGATATTAGCCTGGAGATGTAATGTCGATGCATGTATCCCTGGTGTGCTCCCAAAGTTTTGCTTCATTGGACCTACCACACTTAAACCTTATCACGGGAGGGATTTTTAATAACTGGATATCTTCCTTTTTTTTGGATTGTTTTTAAGGGCAGACATTTGTTTTTTGTTTTTCTTATGCAAATATTTGTAAAGGTTTATTTCTCTTTTGTACATGACATCACTATTGTAAACACTGTAAATAGTCAGTGCATCTGCGACAACAATCACTAAAAAAAAAAAATGTAGAGGTCTAAGAGAAGGCATGGCTCCTGTATGCAGAAAAATGGCGTTCTCAGTGGTTTTATTGTCTTCCTCCAGCAGGAAGGAGCACTTGGCTTAAAAGGGGACCTAATAATGGTTGTATGGCATGTCTCTATAACCACATCAAATCCCATATGTCTAACATTGAGCTATGGACATAATAAAGTCATGCCATTCTTCACATCACTGCCTGTCCCGGTTGTCTGCTGTCATTATGTTATGCCACTGGAGGACGCTAACGTCACCGTCTGACCTTTGCTTCTGACCATGTATGAGGCTCTGTGATGATTTTGATAGCATGTGGTTCTCTTTGTTAAGGCAAAATAGGATTTAGCACATTTTAAATCTTAATTAAAGATTGAATTGCTTCCAAAAGTGAAAAAGAAATGTGATAAGGGTCACAACGAGCCAGGATATTCCTGTCTGTGTAGGTTAGGGCTTCTAACGGGGATAAGGATGTGACTGAAGAAGGGAGGGGGGCATCAAAGTCAGGGAATGGGTGGAGTTGAGCACAACCCCACCATCCGTCACCCTATATATATTACCTAAGACCATCCTGGCTCCTTCATCCAGAGGACTCGCCGTCTGTCAGAGCGATGCCAAGCAAACCTGCGCCCATCAAGAAGTCCCCAGCCAAGAAGGCTGTAGAGAAGGCACCTGAGCCCTCCCCCGCCCCGGAGCCTGAACCCGCCCCGGCAGAGGCTCCACCTGCGGAGCCTGCACCTGTGGAAGCTGCTCCCCCCGAGGCGGCTGCTCCCGCAGAGGCACCGGCCGAGGATGCGGCTCCGCCTGCCGAGGGAGAGGCAGCCCCCGCCGCCCCAGCTGAGGACACCCCCGCTGTGGAAGAAAGTGCCCCAGGTGCTGTACCATGGACCTAAAGTCAACTTTACTCCTCTTTACACAGACTGGAGTGGAGGATAACTTTACTCGTCTCAGATAGATTGGGCTAGTAACAAGCATGGAGCAATAAATCAGTGAGAGACTGTTGCTTTTTTTTTTTTAAGTGACTAGAATTTGGGAGCAGAGAAGTGACTCTCTCCAGGTCAGTATGTACAATTAGCGAAAACGAATGCAGTCTAGTCCTGCGGTAAATCCTCCCTTCATCATTAAGGCGGGGGATGTACTGCAATTTTATAACCTCCATGAAAGTGTCACAGACATGCAATTGTATTATTTTATTCAAAATAACAGAAACGGTTCCCTGTATGATACAATACAGTCTAACAGCACCACAAATTACAGCCTCCAGAATGACCATAAAGTGGAATCAACACCTCTCTAAAACAGCTTCAAGAAAAACTGAACATTATACAACATGAAGGGAGGGTTTATTGCAGGACCTGTATAAGGCTGCATTAGTTTTAGCTCATTGTACCTAATAAACTGCCAAGTGAGAGATTATGCGCATTATCAGAGATAAATATTTGTAACAATTGTCCCTACTCAATTTTACTGGAAACTGATAAAACAGGGGAGTGTGGCTGACCAGTGTTTAACACACTCTGACTTTTGTCAAAAAAAAATCTCTAATTCTAAATCAAGCTTTTTGACCTTTTGAAGCTCTTCCCTCAACTGTTCTGATCTTTATATTCTCAGATGTCTTGCATCCTAAGGTTTAGTATAGTGAGGCATGATAACAGCACAGAGCTACACCTCTGGTCTATGACGCTGGTTATCAGTGGTTGTGCTGTTGGTGTCCCAGGGGCAGTGTTGCCAGATTGGACTGACAGAAAGTAGCTGAATCAGAATCAACAACCCACCCAACAGTAGCTCATTTTTTACTTTTATCTAGGAAACAGCAAACATTAGACAAACTCAAGATCATAGTTACAATAATGATACATTAACAGTATTAGTAATATGATAAATAAAAGTCTTTGTGATAATGTAATGAATGGATGAATAAATTGAAATAATATTTGGTTTTGATAAACACAAGTTATCAGTCATTGTGTTAGTCTGAACTCAGTGCCCTGTCAATCTCAGTTATATTACTTGGATCAGAGGAGGGGTAGATTTATTGGAATACAACCTAACCTTTTATTGGTGGAAACTGCCCAAACTGTGTAAAAAGTATCCCAAAATGATCAGAACCTGCCCGAAACAGTTTTTACACACCCAAATAAATAAAAATACAGTCTGGCAACACTGTTCAGGGCCTCTGGAGACTGAAAATTGCAGTTCATAGCAGTCGCCATATTTTATTTACAGTAACTTCGACTGGATGAATAGACCAACTGCTGCAATTATATTAATCAGGATGTCTCCTTTGTTAGCTGTATGCATGCTTTGATTTATTAATGACTTCTATGATGGTTAAATTGCTGGACCCACCAGTGATATCTACATTACCACCAGGTAGTAGTGACATCAGAGGTGAATGAGTGACTCTGTCCCTCATTTGTACCCATTTCCTGTGAATGTCACTCACCAGACCTTGGTGGTAAAGTACGTAAATGGTGGCTGTAGTATTTTTATTTCTTTGCCTGCTAACTTTGACATGCAACCCCCTAACCTCTGCTGATGTCACTGCCACCGAGGGAGAAGCTGATACGACAACTCCCGCTGAGGGTAAACACACACCACAGGCATTCCACGCAAACAAGCTGTAATGCCTGATGCTTGTTTGTGTGTGTGTGTGTTTGGTTGTGTCCCATTGTGCACTACACATGCTGTGTGTGTTTCTTGCTTATGATTTGTTGTATATTGGTACTTGTGTCTGTAGATTTAATCATGTGAAAGATTTCCTCTTTGAGCTCTGAGTCTGTTCAACCATCCAATGAGGGTTTGGTTCTCAGTGTGGCTATGTAATGGTCTTCCTCTGTGTGCGGATCTCTAACAGTGTCTTCAAAATGTGTTAAGGAATTGTAGTTGGGTCATAAATCTACCTGCTCTTGTCACTGTGGATACAAAAGATTTTTTCCACACTACTCCGTCTCGCTGCATGCCTCACTGGAATATATCTTGATGAAATTAGGTTGAAACTGATTCATTTTCTGCATGAGTAATGTCATAATGTAAGTCATTAATTTGTTTCCCTAATGGCATTTTAACGCGAGCTGCTGCTCCTGCTGCAGATGCTGCCACAGATAGTGAATATAAACCACCACACAGACAACAGCATTACCACTCAGCCATAAAATACACTGCAAACACTGATAACTTTATTTAATATATCATAAATCAAATACCACCCACCATGCCTCTCCCCAGCTGTGAGGCCAGCTGGATTCTTAACAAACTTTTAATTTCCTGTTATCTTTTCCAGTGGAAACCCCACAGTGATTGGCATATTGTAGCACATCGGAATTTAGAAATGAATGCTCATTATTTTGAAAAGTTACAGCTTTAACAATGGAAAAGATGCCCTGGGTATTTATCAGGTCCTCGTCGCTGGCGTGTGTTTCTAAAATAACATTAACTCCTGCTTGTTTAATGCTAGCTGCTCCAGCAGAAGCTGCCGTAGTTGAGGAGCCACCCAAAGCCCCCACGCCCCCGCCTCCTGCAGGTAACGCCAACATTTATGCTTTGCTGTTAGCTTGGTACTGCTTTGAAGACCTGGTTAAGGTCAATGTGAGATGTTATGACAGGGAGAGATTGAAAAGTCTTTTCCAAAATGAGGTGGCCACCATCTGAAGTGTGTGGCAACTACTACTTCCAGTTGCTTAATAGATCAAAGGAAAACTAGTGAGAGTTTATAAACCAATATAATGTAACTGAACGGCCTGGTTGATAGAATGATAACTTCAGGTTAGGGCTGCAGCTAACGATTATTTTCAGAAAATAGTGGAAAATACCCATTATTTTTTTCCACAACCCAAAGTTATGCTTTAGATGTCTTGTTTTATCTGACCAACAGCCCAAAACCCAAAGTTATTCAGCTTACTGTCATGTTTGACAAAAGAAAAGCATTTAATTCTCACTTTTGAGAAGCTGAAAACAGCAAATATTTGACGTTTTTTATTTAAAATAGACTAAAACCCCTATAGTTTTAAATTAACCCTTATGGTTAATCATTTCAGTCGGTTTTCAAGCAAAAATGCCAAAAGAATTCTCTTGTTCCAGCATCTATGACCATTAACTGAACATCCATCGGGTGTTGGACATTTGGTTGGATAAAACAAATTTGTAAATGTTACCCTGGTTGGAAATTGTGATGGATATTTTCCACAATTTTTAATATGATTTATCACATTAATTGACAATGATCGTTGCAGCCCTGTAAGCAACCATGATGTAGAATAGAAAGTTTGTGTGTAATTAGTTGGCCGCTTCAACCATTATCTAATCTGCTGTATTTGAACCTCCCTCAGTCCCCACCAGTGCTCCTCTGGACGTATCTGTGGATGATGTGAACGACTCCAGCCTCACCATTAAATGGAAGACACCGGACACCGTTGGTGACTCTGGCCTGGATGGATACATCATCGAGTACTGCAAAGATGGAAGTAAGTCTGTGTATGTGTGCGTACAATATGTATGTGAGGCTTCAAGGCCTGCACCTGTCCTCAGGGTGTCAGAGGGCAGATAGACTCATAGCTGGGTCCAGGCCGTATACGGAAGGCAGCATTTCACCGGCTGTCACTGTATCTCCTGACACCACTTTTAGAACCACTCGTTTGCTCAGATGACAGCATGCCTTCTGAGGTTTCATCATGTTGGCCAAAGGGTACTTCTTATGGGCAGGTTGTTTGTAAACTTGTGTCGACAGGCGATAAACCACTTAACATGCCCCATTAAGGGATGTTTTACGCTTTGATAAATGAAAACATTTTACGGGATATATGGGGAAAGAAATAAATAATCCTGACTGTTATATTTGTCTTCATGCACAACCGAAGTGAAACCTGTAGTAAAAGCTACTAACACTAACCATGGGTTTCCCTGCAGCAACAGACTGGGTCGTTGGTAACGAGGAGCTGACCCCAGCAAACCGCTACAGCATCAAAAATCTGACAGCCGGTGACCTGCTGCATGTTCGCGTGGTGGCTGTAAACCCCGGTGGCCGCAGTGAACCTGGCACACTTGCTCAGCCTGTACCGATCCGTGAGATTGCTGGTGAGTGACAACCAGTGTCATTTCTCAAACTTCTCAAACACACCAGTGTCTGTTTAAAAGGAAATTCCACTCCATGAAAAAATGCAGAGAAGAACAGATAAACCCCCAGACTTCACTTTTAAGTTTGTCCTTTTCAAAGCTGACACTTTCTGAGATGCAAATATTCTTGAGATTCACACAAAGTTTTCCAAACCTTTCTAACTATACAATATGATATTATTATTATTATTATTATTATTATTTAAAAAGGAGCAGCACTAGTGTCCAAAAGTGTGAAAAATGTCCAAAAAGTCTGTCTACAGATTTCCCTTCAGTTGATATTTGAGGCTTTCACTGGTGTAAAGACTTGTAAGATTGTATGTCTCCAACCTCTTTATCAGGAGCTCTCTGATAGTTGTAACTTATGACCTATCCTTAAAATACTCATGTTGCAACCAGGGGGGCAGAGGTGGTGTTACCCACCGGGGCCTCAGATGGACTGCACAGATGCATTCCCATAAATCTCACAGGTGCTGACATGTGCTTTCATTAGCTGTAAATCATGCTTTCACTTGTGTGTACGCACTTCTTCAGCAGTCGCTGCAGGTTTGGCATCACAAATAAGAAGGTCAAGTACACAAATTTTCTACTTCCATTTTAAATGAATAGCCACAGTTGATGGACTTTTGTTTCTTGGTGGTGAGATAAAACTAAAAGAGAATCATGATCAAGTTTATTCATTTAGCTCATAACAAAATCAGCAATTAAACCTTTCTTTACAAAAATCCAACCTAAAACAATGTAAAGCTATGAACTGAGTAAACATGAAAGCATTTTGACCAAATGAGGGAAAAATGACAAATGAAATACAAATCTACATCTACATATATGTTTATATATTAATATACATGTCAATATAGAGAAGAGGATGTTGCTGTCTTTGTTTTGGCACTGTAGGTTTGACAAAAGTCTGAACCATCAACTTAAATACTCAAATACTGGATCCAGGCCAAGGTAAAAACTCACGATTGCTCAAAACTATCCATAATATGATGTGTTCTTAGTGTTCACATTTTCACATCAGCTAAATCTTCTGCTATGATAGCTAATGACATTTCCACCAGCGCCAGCTTTACTGTGTTTAGTGCTAATTAGCAAATGTTAGCATGCTGAACCAAGATGGTTAACATGTTAAACATTATATCTGCTAAACATCAGCATATTAGCACTATCATTGTGAGCATGGGGACATTAGCATTTAGCTCAAAGCACAGCTATGTCTAAGTGTAGCCCTCACAACGCTGCTAGCATGAGTCTTTCTCTTGTGAACGCCTCAGTGTCTCATATTTTTTTGGCATATCTGCAATCCAGTGCCGGTGCCAAAATGATACTTTTTACAATACCTTTCCTAAACCTGCCTAACTTAACTACACCTAACCTAAAAAACCCTTTTGAAAAGAAGTCTTCTTCTCAAGTTAAATGTTGTCCAGACACAAGCAGTTGTACTCTGCTTATATAAAGTCTAAAATGGGCAAAATTATAATTTAAATCAGGAGTTATCTTATCAAACAATGAAAGTAAACAACACAACAAATCAGATCACAACAAATCACAAATGTCAGCTTTCAGCTCCACTAAGTACTCAGGTTTATTAGCCAGCTCTAATACGTCAATACGTCTCTTTTTTCCCATGAGGGTGGGTGCCTTGTTTTTGCATATTATGACTCTTTTGTTGATGCAACCTAATTTATTCCCTAATGTAACTGTCACACCTAGAGGGTTTACTGAAGTCTCACTGTCAGCCTCCTCTTCCTTTGTTTAAACCAAGAGCGGTTTCGTGACTGCAGTTGTGATTTTCCACCGGCACTCACACTGAGATACTGACGTAGTCTAGACCTGAGGTGACATACCCCAGTTATCCACTTTCAGAAGTGCAGCTTGCTGCCTCTGAGCACATTTCCTGGTGTGGGCTCAAACCCCTGCGAACAAACAGGAAACTTAAGTGGAAAAATGCGATCATGCAACCAGAACTGCTGGTCAACTGAGGTGAGCGTAACATGAGCCTAATTGATTGATTCTGGGTGGCTTGTTCGGGGGTAAATTCAGCTGTGTCAGTCGCCCGCTGTCTGGACTAGACACCCATCTGCATGAACAAGGTTCTGATAAAGACATGCTGTCCTACATATGCTGAAAGCCCCCAACAAAGACACTTTATCCAGAGACAAAGAGAGATTATAGATTCTTTGCAGGAGGGCTTGCTGGCTGCTGGATGCTGAAATGCCTGCAGAACTTGTGGGCATTGCTGGGAAGTGTGCTTCTTAGTGGGGATTAAAGTTTGAGCCAAATCTGGAGGCAGACTTGATCTTCATGTGGAATGATAGTTCCAGGAGCCGAATCCCAGCCTGTGCAGCGGTGTTAAGGTGACAAATGTTAGGACGGGGTGGATGAGATATTTCTGGGCAAGAAACCAAGTGAGATGGGGAGCAACAGAGGGAGAAACTGTGACAGTGTGATAGGTAGAAAAAGATGGACGGGAGGTTGATGGGCAATGCGATAAGAGGACATTTGAAGCGGATGAGGAGAAACAGAGGCTGCTGCAGGGTAAGAGAGGTGATGGAGGGCAGCAGCCTGGTGGTTTTATGTATCCCGTAAGCTCAGAGAGCTTTTCAGACATTTGCTGCTCATGCAGAAACATGCAAGGGATGCTGTTGCTGATACTTAGCACCCGGCCTGAAAGAAACCATTCTGCATAGTGACTGGTCTTAGAAAGTCCCCTCCACGATACAGTTTCAGCAATATTATTTTAGCTATTTTAACTAAAGCACACCAGCAGTTGTCATAATTGATTTGGGTGTCAGCAGTTTTCAGACTGTACCTCACTGTCTCTAGATGTGATGTTGGGCCACTCCACTCAGCTGAGAGTGACGACATCTTCCTGCTGCTTCTTTTTGCATGACATGAGGGAACACGTGTCGGGGTTCTCGTCACCAAAGCTATTTTAGGAGCTGCTGGATGAGGGGTCTTCCTCTTTTGCTTCTCTCTGCCTAGATACTGTACTTTTCCTCACACACACGCAGACACAGACAGATTTTTTGTCCAGCTAGATTTCCTGTGTCACTTTTTATTGATGCCCAATCATACTCATCAATAATAGTGAGCCATGAATTTATTTTGACTTTTAACAGCCATGTGATGTTGTTTTGTGACTGAATTTCAGATGTTGGGTTTATCTCAGAAAGTGCAAATAGTCTGATCAGATGAAATTTGAATCAGATAAAAAAATTGTTTTGTTTTGTTTTGTTTTGTTTTGTTTTGTTTTGTTTTGTTTTGTTTTGTTTTGTTTTGTTTTGTTTTGTTTTGTTTTGTTTTGTTTTGTTTTGTTTTGTTTTGTTTTGTTTTGTTTTGTTTTGTTTTGTTTTGTTTTGTTTTGTTTTGTACAACTGTCTTCAATTCTGTTCTTTATACGTATGTCTTTGTGCAGGAATAATAACGTGTTACTACTAAGAACATTTAATTTTATCAAACCAATCATTGAAGCTCTAAGTCAGATATGATAATCTTCCCTTCTAAAAGACTGAACCATCTGATACCATCAACTTTGCTGTCTCAATATTAAAAATGTATTTTATTTTAGTGATAACTCTAGTCCTTCAGCCATGAAGCTTTGCCTTGCTGCAGTGGGCCTATTTAAGTCTTGGTGACCTGTCATTTTGAACCTACATGAACCCGCTGGGAAGTGTTCTTCACACAATTTGAACTCTGTACACTGATAGCTTGTAATGCTAGCTAGTGCTGTCAAGTGGATGATCGGTTCAGTTGCCCAGGTTATGTCATCAAATCAAAATGTACCAACAGTTGCAACAGATCAGTCAATCAGAATAGAGAGGCAGAAGATGAACATGCTTGACTTCAGTTCTTATTTTTCAGACCGCCCCAAGATCCGCATGCCCCGCACTCTCAGATCCCGTCACGTCAGGCAGGTTGGAGAGCAGGTCAACCTGGTCATCCCCTTTCTTGTAAGCCAGCACAAACACACATTTCATACTGAATACTCCATAAGTAACTTATAAAGATGGCACAGAAAACTTTACAATTTTTACACTTTACCATTCATCTTCTCATGTCTCGTCTTTCTCCTCAGGGGAAGCCCAAACCTGTGGTGTCCTGGCTTAAAGATGGTCAGCCTTTGGATGCAAAGAGGGTCAACATCAGAAACACTGACAAGGACAGCATCTTGTTTATCCGCACAGCTGAGAGGGAGGACTCTGGTGTTTATGAGATGTCTGTTAAAGTGGAGAGCTTTGAAGACAAAGCCACCATCACCATTCAGATTGTAGGTGAGTTGCACATGGCATGACAACATAAACAAGCTTCCACATATGCACTCTTGGAAACAGGTATGCGTGCAACATGTGTAAATGTCTGACTTGTCTCAGACCTCCTTGATGAATCTGCTTAGCTCTCTGTGCAGCTGACTTGTTAGTTTTAAGACTTGTGACTTCCTCCAACAGAAATTCAAAGCACTAGACAACATACATCACACCTCTAATAACGATGCCCTTTGACCCTGTGTTTGAGCCTGCTGTCAGCTGCTGCTGCTGTTAAATGTGTAGCCGCACATTAGAGACATTGCCACACAAATACATAAGTCATTTTAGAACTAATGTGGTTGGGAGCAGACACCTGTCTTGCTCTGGTTATAAGTTGAGTCTTTCATGTTATAGTTGACAGTGATGTGTCTCCTCAGAGCTGCCCGGTCCTCCTGCCAGTGTGAAGCTGGTGGACACCTGGGGTTTCAATGCTGCTCTTGAATGGACTCCTCCCAAGGATAATGGCAACACAGATATCACTGGATACACCATTCAGAAAGCCGACAGAAAGACCGGGGTATGGCAGATGTTCACGTACAAATGCACCTTCTTATACCAAACCCATCATGACTGTGTGAATATATAAGCTGGATTTAAACTAAAGACACTAGATGTTAATGGGAGTCCAGAGTAAATTTTTATTCATAGTTTAGGTTCTGATTGCCGCAACACTAGATGGATGTCACTTATGTTTTATTTAATTTCTCTATATATTTACTTTCCCATGTAAATTTCTATGTTATATACTTATTTGTTATTTGTCTATTTATTATTCCCCTTGCATTTCTTCCCCTATTTATTTCCCCCCAAACTTATTTATATCTGTTTTTTGGGTTTTTTTGGCGTTTATTCCTCTGCCTACTTTAACGATAAGGGCGCCCTATCTAATAAATGCAGTTAATTTGCTGTAATGAAGGTGAAGGGTAGCCCTAAGCCCACGGTTCACACACATACACGATCCAGACATTTACCTTGTCTGTTTATACCTCGTCTTGTTTTCAGATAGATGGACGTGGATGCTGATTGCTAACTGAATACAGTTTTCCGTATTTACATATTACAGCCTATTTAGGTGTATGCAGTATTTAAATAAAATCACCTCATCCCCATCCCTTTTCTTTCACACATACAAAATGGATAACATGATCAGAGGGTTTGGATTAGACTGCAATGTTTCTTCTCTCTGTGTTTCTACTTGACAGTCTTATCAAAATGATAGCAGGTTTTTAAAGTTGGGACTTAAAGTGATCAGACAAAGATGTAAGAGGGTACCGCTGCCGGGTGTCAATGAAAATATTAAACAAAACAACCACACAAACCCATGATAAAGCTCAAGACATGTCTTTCTTTTATACATGGTGTTGTAGGGAGAACTAACCAAAAAAGGATCCTAATCATTACAAACTCATATAGATGTGGGGACTCCTTAGCAGATGTGTGAAGTGGATGGACAGAAAGAAAGAGAAGAAATGTGGGAGTGATGGATTAAAGAGAAGAGAAGGAGCCAGGGTACAGGGTGCAAAGAGAAAGTGAAAACTGTTGGAGACAGTGAAAAGAAAAACAAGAGACAGGATCAAGATAACGGATTGGGTAGAGGTAGATCACTGTACTGTAAAAATGAAAGTCTAACTGAAGATATCAGTTTATTGATCAGCTGATCGATAGCTCACTGGCAATAAGCAGTGCGGTATCATTTCCTGTGCTGAGCCGTCTGCTGCGTCTCCACCTGCAGGAATGGTTCACAGTGCTGGAGCACTACCACAGGCTAACCGCTACCGTCTCAGACCTCATCATGGGCAACTCGTACACCTTCAGGGTGTTTGCTGAGAACAAAGTGGGCATCAGTGAGACGAGCGCTGTCACCAAGGAGGTAGCCACCATCCAGAAGACAGGTGACCTTCTTGATATATACAGTGCTTTAATTCTCCTGGGGTCAGTTTGTTTATATGAGCAAGAGTTTTAGTGGCAGGGCTGCAGTACAAGTGTGTACTTTACACTTTAATGAGCTGCAGTAAGTCTGTGAGAGTTGTGTGTGTGTGTGTTTAAAGAGAAGACCCGAGGAGTGGGAATGGCTTTGGCACTGCTTTAATCATAAGTGGGTAGCTGTCTTGGCCAGTGTTCAGCTGCCACGGAAATAGATTTTAAGAGGCTCCGACAACGTTAAGACAGCTGAGAGAACAAATGTTGCTCTTGTGTGTGTGTGTGTGTGTGTGTTCTTGGACGTGTTTATACTTACCTGTGCTTGCCTCCCTGCAAGACATGTTATTTGGTCATGTAGGTCGGTACACTTAATCTCTGAAAGGGGCTAAAAATATTTTTCTAGCTGGTAGTACTTGGTCTTGGTATTGATCATAGAAAAATGGTGCCAAGTAACAATACAACACAATATTCAATTGATTATATTCAATTTGCCATTTTTCCCATGATTCCCTGTCTATTTGAGGCTACCATGTAACCCCATGAAAAATTGACTCTTTTCCTTCAAATGAAAACAGAATGTCTATGTAGGACGTGCTGCAAATTACTCCTGCAAGTTTATTGCTTGCCAAGCTGCATATGGGTCATCAGCTTATGGAAATATGAACTGTAAGCATATGGTTTCACTAGTACTTAATCCTCCTGTTCTTAGTTAAGCAGTCCTACACAACACATGAACACATGTTCAACTCCAGGCAGAAACTACAGGGATAGGAAGCATATTTTTTGCAGCAGTATCGTATTGCAGCAATGCAATAGTACACAGAAGAGTTAGACACAGATGCGTACAATACATACATAAGATACAAGAATTATACAGATATCATCTTTTAAAAACTTGAAAGCAAGACTATGACTTTTGAAAAAAGAAATAACATATTTGTTTTATTTATTTAAAGTTGAATTCATAGGCAATGATACACACGAGTGTTCACTTCAGTACACTAAGGAGTTTTGCTGATACTGTCTTTGTTTGTCTGGTACGACCAGTAGCTTATAGCTTTATTCCATTTGCATTACAGTTACAAGCTAAAAGCTAAACAATATAGTTGCATTCAGCAGTACTGTCACTTGTAGCAGCTATTCAGCAAAAGTGACACAATCATCAGCCCCAAGATCTTTACCTTGTTTCATGTGTTCACAGGTATTGTCTACAAGCCTCCCGAGTACCCAGAGCACGACTTCAGCGAGGCACCAAAGTTCACCACACCCCTCAGTGACCACGCTGCCACTGTGGGATACACCACCAAGCTGCTGTGTTCTGTTCGTGGGTCCCCCAAGGTCAGACACACACTTATATATGTCTATTTGCCGATACAGTTTGAATAGAGGCCCATGGATCAGTACTCTGTTTCTTGCTGGGTAAAAAAATCTTAAAAAGCACTGACTTCAATTTACCCACCTAAGGCTTCATATTATCTAATTTAAAGACATTTTAAAGAACAAACATTTGATTGAGAAAATAATTAGCAGATTATGCCATTATGAAAATAACAGCTAATTGAATCCCAACTCCATCATTCATGGTGTACCTTATCGGTGTATCTTGTGCGGGATCACTGTGGTGTTTCTGTTAAGCGTCATGATAGCTAAGGCCAGCTGTTGAGTGTTTAGTATTTTTACACCTGATTGAATGTTTGAAGCACATGCTCACAGCAAGGGGAGTCTTTGGGAAACATCTGGTGATTATATGGAGAAATGAAGAATATGTCCTGTCGAGATTTTAGGTATCTCTCATATTTATATGAAGCTTGAGTCCTGTTGTCCTGATTAGACATCAGTTATTCTAAATTTAAACCATTTGTCTTTACTAGAGAGAGTGCTTCAAATGAGGTATTAATATCACTGCCATAAAGATCCACTGTATAAATGGGGCAGGGCTTGCACTGGTATGTCTGTGAAATTTTAGTATGTCTCTTTCTGTTCTTGGCGGCCACTGCTCCGTTTAAACATATCTTTACAGTTGTCTGGATGACGCAGATGGCTTAGGTGGCCAGCCATGGTGAACATGCATTTGATTATGCGTCCTAGCTGTCCTTGGCTTGTCACCTAGTACAGCAGTGGTTGGACAGTGTGCACACTCCAGTGTGGTTGAGACGAATCAAACAGGAACTGGTGTTTGCTCGGCCTACACTCAACATGTCTGAGGACTACGAAAAGAGGGACTGATGGGTAATGGATGGGCATGGGCTAGTCGGCAGTTGTTTCAAAAACAGCTGAGAAGGTCCATGATTTTTTTAATATTGCATGTGTCTTTATGCTTGAGAGTAGAGTTGTTTTCGGCTCATCACAGACTTATGACATGTGTCAGAGTGGATGCCTGTGTTTGAGAATAAAGACTCAGCTGTTGATTCATGCACTGGGCCTGAAATTAGGGTCTATACCCAGACCCACCATGTCTAAATGAATCATGCTGTGTTTCCCCCCCGTGGACCAGCAGGCTTGGATTCTACAATTAGAGCAACCGAGTCATAGAAGCTGTGTGAAAACATATCCACACATCATCTGCAGGGGACCATGGAAAGAGAGGCATTCAATACTGTTAATGTGTACCTAACCCATGTGTGACCCTGTTCATATGAAACTGCTGTCACAGGTTAATCCTTCAATGTCACCAATCAGAGACTGCCCACCTAATCATGCAAGCTCTCTCTCTTTATAATTATTGTGAATTAGACTACTTCACACATATGTGGGCTGCAAGTGTGTTACAGCATGTTTATTGAGACACCTTCTCTTCCCTGGCTCAGACTCCAGAGCCCATTGACAACTGCTGAGGAGATCCAGCAGGAAGGCATGTAGTGTGATAAGTTGTTCAGCTGCGTCTGATAAAGAGCTGTCACATATAGAGGCAGAGAGCACATTGGGAAAGATAAGGAGTAAAGACAAAGAAGAGACAGTGATAAGAGGTATTGCTTACTGTCCTCTCACGGCTGAGTGAAACAGGGGGTACTATTTTTGCCACCTGTCCAGACTGCAGCTCTGTTATCAGTGTGACTGATTATCCCAGTAACATCCTCACAAGTGGATGTCCAAACACAACATGATGGGACAGGGGAAGATAAAATAATAAGAGCAGCAGAGACAAGTGGGAGGACTTTACTTTACTTTTTCTTTGTTTATCTCAATGTCAGTAAGACAAAACTTACCACTAATGAAGTAGGCCCAGAAATGAGAGGTCCATTGCCAGTAGATGATGCATTTTAACTTTAAAAGGCAATACAAGCTAAACTGAGTTGCAGTGCAATTTAAAATAAAAAAAGGGGTGGGGAGATCATCCTCTGGGCACAAATGAATGTCTATACAAAATGTCCTGGTGCTGTATCCAATAGTTGTTGAGTCACACTGCCAGCATGTTTAGAAATTTTCACACATCAAAATTCTCCCCTTTTTCCCTACTGGCTTTTCTTTTGAATCATCTAGCATCTGTAGACTGATTCCTGATTTCTTCTGGTGTACCGATCCAAACTATGATCTCATGTGATCATATGAAACCTACGGGTCTCTGCAGATGACTACACTAGTAGCCTTAACATGTGTTCGAGGTGTTGGTTTACAACAGCATCATCAACATCAGCAGCAGCAGCATCTCCTCCGCTGCCAAAGGATCAAATATACATGACTTGGTCGACAGCCTAGGAGGAAAACATGTCCCTCACCGTTGTCATGCTCTACCTCCTCCAGCAGCAGGTGTAATGATGACTGAGAGGACACAATGGATGGCATTAATTTTCACTTTACATTGTTTGCCCAGCTTAGTTTAACTTTTTTGTCCAGTTGCAGATGTAAAACTATAAGAACATCAATGTCAAAGACATTTGATTGAACCATCATGAATTTTTTAATTATGTTTTTGTATGTCAGTTCCAATAATAATAACCTGTGGATCTCAAAAATCAATGAACAGCTGTTACCTCACCACAGAATAACCTATATACTCATACAAATATTTGGCCTTCTAAACTATGCCAGTTCCCCAACTACTTAAAATAGAAGAAACATCTACTTTGAAAACTTGTCCTTAGCAGAACTAAATATGTTTTAGACATTAGAGAGGAAGGATTGAAAATGCAGATCTGAGATGCATCAGCTGAGGTGTAATTCAATAACCAGAATCATCTTGCAAGAAGTTGGACCATTAGGAAATCCATGCAAGGAGGTTGTCACTGAAACCCAGAGCAGTACATATCTGGGGTCAGGAAAAGGTTTACGTTATTCCCGTTCTCCCCAACTGTCACGCTCAGCACAGACTGTCTGAACTCCCTGGAAGACTCAAATTGACAACAAACTCAATGTCCAGTCTACTCAGGTGTTATGTGTTTGTATAAAAACACATGTAAAACTGTCAACCAAAAAGAAACCAGTCTCTAATAAATCCTGAGTGGGGAGGGAAGTAAGCACAGTGATTAATTTGGACGTCTAATGCAATACGGGACAGACTGAAAGTGGGCATGGTAAATAGATACCAATTCAGAAACAGAAGCTCATATACAGTAAAAAGAAGTGTATGTTTTTGGTGAAACACAGATCTAAAATTCTAAAATCCTCTCTTAAATTAAATTAAAAATTGTATTTAATGCCCATCCATCAAGTAGATGATGAGATATTTCACTGTATAAGTAAAAATTGCTGCTGATGGCACTAGTGATAAGTCAGAAGGGTCTCCAGGGTCAACAGCATTCTCTGGCCACCATGAATGTCTGTACAGAGTTTCATGGCAGTCCATCCAGGAGTTTTTGAGATGTTTAAGTCTGGACCAAAGTGGTGGGCCAACTGACATTGCCATCCATGGAGCAGTACCACCACCCTGACTTAAAATCAGCACATTTGACGCTACATTTTTGAAACAGAGGAAACTTTGGATTTTTGGAACTATAATAAAACAGGGAATGTGTCTATGAGATGCAGTCGTGTTAATGACTCTTTCCTCTCCTCTCAGCCAAAGATTGAGTGGCTGAAAAATCAGATGATCATTGGTGACGACCCCAAGTTTCGTCAGATCTCCAACCAAGGCATTTGCTCCCTTGAGATTCGTAAGCCCTGCAGCTTCGACGGTGGTGTGTACACCTGCAGAGCCAAGAACGCCCAGGGAGAAGCCACTGTCTCCTGCAAGCTGGAGGTCAAACGTAGGTATCTCTTGATTGTTGTAATATACCTGTACATAAATCAATTTAAAAAGATAATTAACCTAATTTAATTATATTTCTCCCCTAACAGAGGTTTATGTTGCAGAGGCTGACAAAGAGAAGGGCAAATAAACTACTATCTAAATGTCCACAGGTAAGGAACAAAGACAAAGAAATACCTGTTCCTGTGCAAGAGTGATTATAATATTCAGTAGAAACATGTTACTTGTGGGTGCATATTTCTTCATTATATATCTTCATTTCCTCAAAATTATTCTTAAATCACATGCTGCGACCATCAGTATGACAACAAACAGCTCATAACTGCGTTCATATATAAACCTAATGTATGACATAATGATGCAGTTCAATGTGGTGGCCTGATAATGTTCTCATGTGTGCTGACCTGCCATGAACTGCAGGGTTCTTAAACCCATAGCATCAAATTAAAACCAGTAACAGCTCTGTACATGTTGCATATTTCAAGCTCTGCTTTTGGATGTGGTAATGTGGCAAAGATTAATGTCAGTCAAATAGAAATTCCAAATTCCATGTTTTTACAGCTTTCATGTTTCTATTTATACCCTCACTATAAGGCAGCCACATTCATGTTTTGGTATTGGCACTTTCATTTAAGCTTTTTAAATGCTTGAGAGGTGTAGCCTTTCAGTGAGTGCCAGGAGGCTTTGCTCACAGTGTCATTTCTACTGCTGACAAGAGAAGCCGCATTTAATTATTGTTAAAAAAAAAAAAGCATGAGGGGGGAGAAGAGCAAGAGATTAGAGCAGAGAAGAATGAGGAGAGAGATGATCAATTGAACATGTTGGTAAAGACATGCACAGGATAGTTGGAGATTGTTAACGAGTTAGAGTGAAGGATAATGGTTTATTAACTGTAAAGGTCATACCACTGGTTCTTTTTGCAGTACAGTGAAACACTATCACTTTCCATGCCTGCTATACATTGCAAACATGTGGGCGAGGAGCCAATTACATTAAATATTTTTTAGATGGCAAGCGCCTGCTGTTCCCGAGCATTAATTGCTCTTAACTAGAGCCTGTTTGGACCTAGACACCATTAAAATGCAGATAAATTAACTTGAATGAATTAATTATTAGGGTGCTGTGAGTGAGCAGGCTGTGAAGTAAGGAAAATGTTCAAAATCTTGCAATTACTCTGGATCCAATTAGGCAGAGCCACGAGCAGGGAAATGGTCTTCCTTTTCATTCTGTCACTTCCACACACATATTGTTCTAAAAACATGACCAAGTCATCATGTGTCTCCAGGCAGAATCTTTCTGTTCTGACTAGATATTTCTAAAATCACGAACTTGAAAAATGAAAGTTATTGTTGTTGTTTACCTGGACATTTCAGAAATCAGACCACTTCAAAAAAGTGGAGAATAATCAGATTTTTAAATGATAAGGCTACCTAAACAAATGAAAAGGCAAAAAACAACCTCACGTTTGTCTGTCACTCAAAATTGTCCGACTTAATCATTCATCCGTGGCTTTCTACCTCAAAGACATTTATTCTTACAAAAGTAGGATGTAAATCTTTAACAGGTCATCAGCATGTATTTTAAGTAAATAATGCACTTGTTGGGGACTATTTCCAGCTCCCGATTCGGTGCACTAATACAGCAGCAGGACAGAGGATGTGGGATTGACTCACAACAAACTACATTATTGCCCTTGTCTATGTTAATGACGAAACATGTCAGTGCCACAGAGTTATGAAAAGGTTTTAAACAATAATGGTGTTTTGTGGCACAGAGCAATTGGCTAGACAGGCAATATTTTTTTAGGACAAATTCATTGTTTTGTTTGAGTCTTTTCGTGGGATGTGTAGATTAAAAAAGGACTTAAATTTTGACTCCCATTTTAAAGTGCATCATAATACAGACCTGCTGATACCACACACCCAGATGTTGTCTACATCTAGCATCATCATCATTTCATCGACATCATTTGCAGTTCACACCCAGCATCAGAATTCATCTCAGAATGACCACTTGTGATCAAATGTTGCACACATTTGTTATTTTCATTGAAAGAAAATGGCCACTGTCAAAGAGGAAACTCTTTACGTTTTGCACTCAGGTATACACTCAGATGAAGATGGCAGTGTAATTTTGGTACTTAACCTTGCACATAGAGCTTCAATTCCCTGTCTCGCTTGTTTGACAGAAGCAAATAAACTGGATGCAGTTGCTGTGGTACATGCGCAGTACAAAGTTGACCTTCAGTACAGTCAGGGACATGTGTAATTACACTATACTGTCACATGCCTCCCTGACCACCCCCGAGTGTGGCTCGAGTGATCAGATCTTAATGCATCCTGGATGTATTTGGATGCGTTCACACCTGTATTTACAGCTGTCCACTTGTGATCAGATTACCAAAGGAGCAATTTCATGTCAAGTGCAAACTGCGTCCTATAGATGATGTGATCATGCTTGCAAGTCAGTACAGGGTGTCAGGATGCGGTCCCATAAGGCACAGCCATACATGGGAGGGCCCCTTCAAGGGGAAAACGAGGGATTAGACAGGGAGCGCCTTTGGGTGGGGGCTAGGGGTGATGTCAGCATGGCACTCCACAGCTTCTAAAAATGACTCCAGATGATCTGACACACAGCCAAACTCTTCACATTACCATGAGTCAACAGGCCGAGTCGGGTGCTGTGAGAAGAAGGGAGAATGGGCTAAGGGGACAAAAAAACAAGCCATTTAATCCTAGTTGGAAAATACGCAGTGGATCTCAAACACGTACACAACGTCAAGCAAATCCACAGCCTCGCACACGCAGTTTCTCCCAGGACATTCCTGGCTGAAGTGATTATTAACACCTTGTGACCCCATTTAACCCTCTTCTTGCTTTAATTATCTTTCCACCAGTGCCTTTTAAGGACCAGCAGAAGTTCAGGTCTTATGTTTTAAGGTGAGTTTATGTGTGGGTGTGTATTTGTGTCTTTGTGTACGTGTGTGTTAGCCTACATATAATAAATCCCTCTAACCTTCTCTGTTGCGTCTCTCTTATCTTGTCCAGAGTGTTTGAGGAGGTGAAAGAAGTCATGGTTGGCTGTGCAGCAGTGTGTACATAATGACGAAAGGGACAGAACATACCATCATCTCCATATCTAGTTCTACAGACACATGCCGACTCACCCACTCCCTCCAGTATGCAGGAGGGACCCACACAACCCCACCCGTCCCAGTCTGCCGAATGTTGCATGTTATTTGAGTTGGTGACATGGATGTAATGTTATATTTACAGTGTATTTTTCTGCCTGTGTCCTTTTGCTGTTTGTTCTAGTATATACATGTACTGCTCAATAAAACAGTGAATCCTTAGACATGCTATTGTAATGACTGTATGGATGTTTAATAAAAATGTATTTTATTATAAATTATGTGCATTTCTACACAAATTTCAAAATGCTGTGATGGTTGCAGTAAAATGCTACACATTGTTTTAGGCTAGATAAAAACTTCCCCTTAAAGGGAGCAAACAAACAGAGCACTGCAGTGGTTTTCAAAAGGTTTACAGTGATCTCGTCAGCAGGACGATGACTATACTGTATTTACTGGGTTTAACTGATGAATTGAGACTGAGGCCCACCCACCAGTGCAACAGTGGTAACAGGTACGAAGCCTGAAACAGTAAAAGAATAAGATGCTATCTAAAAGTTAAGGTGTAAAGATGAGTTTTAAGTTTAGATTTGAAGACCTCAGTTTGGCTACAGTGTCAAAAAGAAATTGAGGGTTGTGTTTGTTGTTACTGATTAAGTTAGAGGAATGCTGCTCTAACAGTGGAGAGAGCACACTTATATTTCAATATACACTTGTGCCACTAGAAGTACAGCGCTTCTGTTTTTGATTTGCACTCCATTCTCCTGCTTCAGAGCACATTTCCTCAATAAACCAGGATGCAGACCTCTTTGACCATCTAGTTTTGGTGGTGAGAGGAGCACCTGAAGCCAAGAGACTCGACAGAGCTGTGTTTAATACACTGGTACAATTTTTAGCTGAGTCTGTTTCTACAGTGAAAGGAGCCAGGACAAGAGCTGCTGAAGTTAATTTACCAATGAGTGGTAACAACATTTCAACTAACTGTATGAGTGCAAGATAGAGTTGTTTCAAATTTGAAAAGAAAGTGAACAGAGATAACAGAGGTGATGGGAGAGACAGTCAGACTATAGAAGCCTCTATCCCACAGGATAGAATCAAGTCAAGCGTTAACAGCACTGAGTAGGTTCACTCACAAACTGGGTGAAACCTAAAGTGTTAATAATTGCTAAAAATTCTCTACTTAAAGGGTCACAAGCTTTATTCTAGTGAATATTACAGTCACCAATAATTAGAATCTGGTTAATTTATGCAACAAGTTTTGAGATAAATTGTCCAAATTCTGCTCAGAGTTGTGAATAAGGGCCAGGTGGTCTGTCGAGTACCACAAGGTGGAATGGTCGTAGTCTTTTGTCATGGAAAGGGAAATTTATAACTAATGGAGATGGTTTCAAGACATATTGTATTTTTAGTGAGAAATTTAGACGGCCTGGGCACATGACGATGTGGGGGCTTGTGATTCTGTTTGGAGGAAACATATGCTTTGTGGGACACTTCACTGTCACCAGTGGTGGGAATGGTGACAAGTGCATGGTGATTTGCATTTGTAGAAAACATACTGATACTCCAAAACCCCACTTTCTATAACCCTAGCAGGGACTCTAATCACCTAGACCTGCTGAGCACTAGATCCCTAATGTCAAACCTGATTTAAACACCTGTCTATATTTCTACATAAAATAGTAGAACCTACTCCAGTAGGATGAAGACCAAAGAAGGCCACAAAAAAATCAAATCCCTGCTCACTACAAAGCCAGAGGTTCAAAAAAGTAAACCTGCTGTACATCCTGTCATCACCCTGCACAGGTAAGGGACCAGAAACAATTAATCAAAACCGACTCATGTTTCTGGCAAACTCAAATGTCCTGGCCAGGTTAGCTTTTGTGATCTTGGACTATTTTATCCTCATGTCATTGATGTCGACACAGAAAACTACAGATGGGTGACAGACTGAAGGAAAAAACTGAAATGAGTGGAGAGACAGGATGACAATGCTGCCATCTATAGGCCATGGTGTGTTATTGGATGGTTTTATGAGTATGAACATGATGTGAGTAATATGCTATGGCCATTGCAGTCGCTACATCTCAACTCAATTGAATACCTATTGTTGAATTTGGACTGACTTGTTAAGACACTGCTCTCCACCACCACCATCAAAACATGAGGGAAGGATGTTCCATCCCTCCAATAGAGTTCAGAGACTTGTACAATCAATGCCAAAGAGCATTGAAGCTGTTCTGGCGAGAAATGATGGACAAACACCTTGCTTGACACTTTGTGTTTTTCCATCAATTTGTCACCCATCTGTATGTTGCTCTAACTAGTGCTCGTGGTGCTGTTGGGAGAGGTTTGCCCTCAGGGTTTTCTGCCAGACAGCCTTGCTGCTACAGGACTTCCCTTTTCGCACTGCCAACAGAAACTATGTTATCGTATATACGTCTAGTGTTATTGATTTATTCAGTAACACTAGACAGAGTAGTTTGTCAACAGTATAGGTACTCTCATATTTATCCTTCTCAACAAAATAAATTTGCAGAAAAAAGCTAATTTGCAGGCTCAGGGTCTGAGCTGTGATAAGATAATACATTTTATGTGTTATACTGATACCTTATAGTGAGTATGATGAGACAAAACCACTGGCAGATAGCTTCAGCACTTAATTTCCCCTGAAGCAATCACTCTGAATAGTAAAGAGAAAATGTCTAACATTATGTATAAACATTTATGAAAATATATACTGTATACGTATGTGTAGGTTTCAGGGGAAATTGTGACTAAACTGCTTTCCGTTTTAATGTCTAGAGAGTAGCATTTAGCTGAAGACAAAGGATGTGGCTGTGTTGTTTGTGGTTAATATGATGGTCACACAAAAAAAGTCTGCAGCTTCCGCCCAGCTTTTCAAATCATGTCACACCTACATTTTTAAAAAAAGATCTACTGTGAAATTGCACTAAGACACTGTAAAAGTGTCAGTATATACTTTTAGTGAGAGCTTTGGTTTTAGTTCTGCTTACTTTAAATACTGTCAGGAATCAGTGTCATTACTCAAATAAAGGTTAGTGTCATCGTAAAATGTAACTAAGTAGTTTAAAATTTAAAATAATCATGGCATACTATAACTTTTACTGTAAATTGAAAAGCAAAAATCCCTTTCTAAAGGACACACTCAACCTCTCACCACTCAACCTATACACACAGAATAAACAATTAACACAATATTTGTTTGGTAAACAACACAATAGCAGGCTTATGAACACATTAACATTCTTGCAAGTTGTTTCAATTCCCTAAACCCTCTGTCACTTTTCAGCAGAAATCAGCAGTTCAAATTCATTTTGAGAACACAGTGTGGTTACGTTTCCTGTTGCTTCAACAAAAAAAAGCAGATGTCATAGAGACAGGAAAGCTGCTGTTCTGAGGTGAGTTCAGAAATGAATGTGTCACATACGCCCATCCAGTCTGCAGTGTATGTCTGCTGCTGAACTTCACCACACAGCAGATGCGTGACTCAACTCAGCAACATAGCATCTATATGTGAAGCTCAATGGAAAATGTGTCTTATCAAAGTCTTCGCTGTCATATGTAAGTTTTCATGCAATTGCATGAATTTTTGTGATTTATCAAAGTATTTCAAGAATATCTTCATGTACATTCAAATATGATTTCCACTGAAAATTCATGATTATTTGGTTTGACAGATTTCACTGCTATTTGTGCTGCTGCGGATCCTGAAGATGGTAAGACACGTTTGACATGCTGACAAAACATTAAGGCTAAGTCTGCAGTTTTTAATCATGAAAAACGTTTAGTCTGTAAGCAGTTGGACAAAAACATCTATCACTTCTGCAATGAATAAATAATTATTCTGTTTCCAAGTTCGTTTATGTGATTGTATATGGAAATATTGAACCTGTATTTATGTATTAAATGTTTTAGTAGTCTGTGCTAAGTCAGAATAAGACCAAAATAATGATTAGGAAGTAGAGCATGGGTTATGTAAACATGAGGAACATGAAGTACTTGTCATGAGTCTGACAGTTCCTACAATTAGGACTCCTACTAATGCAAGTTCGTATTTCAGTATTCTGTTGTGCAAACATTATGTTTTGTACATAGTTATGTTTTCTAAACTGTATTGTTAATGGAATGTAACTGCTCATGTGTCATCCAGTATATGTGATGGATAAAATAAAACCTGATAATATATTGTATAGCCCAATAATTATTTTCATTATTGATTTATAGGCATTTTTTTTCCCAATAAAATGATTGCCCAATTTGTCTATAAAATAGCAGAAAATAGAAAAGGTCCTGTCGTCTCAAGGAGCTACTAAAATTTTATTTAGCAGTCCAAAACCTGGTGTAGTTTGCCATCATGTATGACCAAGAAAAGTAACAAATCTTCACATCTGAGAAGCAGGAACCAGTGAATATTTGGCGTTTTAGCATGAAAAATTGATGTATTATTAATGTTGTAGCTGTTTAAACCTCCACTTGACATTTAGATAAAGCACAAATGTTGGCTGCTTTGATCTAAAGTTTATTCCTCAAACCTGTCCTTCTTTTCCACCAGCCACTATCATGTCCATCACCAGTTTTCCACCCACTGCTGTGCCAGGAATGATGGAAGCTGCAACTGTTTATGGTGAGATTATAACCTTTGTTTGTTTTTTGTTGCACATAAATGACTGTGAAGCTTCCTTCAATGTTATGAATTAAATTTATGACTTCCTGACATTAATCAGTTGGGTTTTCATACAGGTGATGTTAAGGTGCATATAGGTGATATGAGAAAATTGACCCAAAATCAATGTGTACATCACAGTATTCCACCTATTTTGGCCCAAAGATGAGAAATGACAAATGGCACCTGTGAAATCGCAATTACTCTCTGTACTGATTTGTATCAAGATGAAATCACCAAAGTTTGACTCTCTGCCTTTCAGGAGAAACCTGTTGCAATGTGCAAAATAAAACTGTAATAAATCCTTCTGTATATATCATATTATTAATATATCATTTGTATTTTATTGTGGAAGTTTGATGTGGAAAAACTTTGTAAGAATGTGTTCATGAATAATTTTAACTGTAGTCTGTAATTGTATTTATTTTAATCTCATTTAGAGCCACATTCCTAACTGCACTTAACACAACAAAAAACAAGACAAGAGTAACTAAAGTTACATTTTAACACTAAACTTCCCAATGCCAGTGGGCCTACATGTTATTTTCTAATTATATGAACACAATCAATAATATTTTTTATAAACTTCCAGAGCCTCCCACACCATCTCTGCAGCAACTTTCATCCTGGTTGGATGTGTTTACCTCTGAGAAAGTGGAGTTCAGTTGTACCATCAGTGGGAGCTCTGACTGGAACATCGTCTGGTACAGAAATGAAGTTGAGCTACAAGATGCAGATGTGTCCATTTCTGCCGAAAGATCAGTCCTTACAATCACTGCAACAAAACAAATGGAGGGAAGTTATACCTGTGAAGGTCAACACAAAACAAAGAGCATTACCACTCCAAGAAGCAACCCTCTTGAAGTTAAAGTTTATGGTAGGTTTCATTATGTTCCATCACCCATACTTTTTCTGAGTGTCTAGACAGAATATAATACAGAATAATTGAAATGTCACCCTTTTCTTTATTTTTTTCTGATCAGCAAACAACCCCAAGCCGTCTGTGAGCCGAGAACCAGACTTTGACAAGATGTTTCCTGGAGAGTCAGTCACCTTCAAATGCGTGGTCAATAAGTCCTCTGGATGGGAATATCTGTGGTACCATAATGGAAGTGAAATTCAAGGATCTAATACTGATACATACATCATAAATTCTATAGATCATTCTAAAAGTGGACAGTACCACTGCAAAGCCAAGAGAGGCAAAGACCCATTCTACACAGAGGAGAGTAAAACATCTCTGCAGGTCTCTGGTAAGCATACCATTGTACTGTATCACCAGCTAGGTCAAAATACACTACAACCATACGACCATTTCATTCATCTGGATGAGCCTTTTGGATACATGTATAGTACTTAAATATGAAAAGCTGACAATCTGAATAGCTAATAATGCACTTCACATTTTTGTGTTATTTTTCTTATCCTTTTCTAATGCAATGAGTGATTTTAATTAGGTTTTATCCTCAAGATTTCTTTGTGGTGCATATTTTCAGACCCACCTACACCATCCCTGAAGCTGCTGTCTTTCCGGTTGGATGTGTTCAAAGATGAGACAGTGACCTTTAGCTGTAATGTTGATGACCCTAACTGGACGTACACCTGGTACAAAAATGAACAGAAGCTGGACAGAAGAGATGAGGATGAAAATATTACTATCACTTCAGTCACTCAAACCGATCAAGGAGACTATGCCTGCAAAGCACACCTTAAATTCAGGCCTGTCAGCTCTGGATTCAGCAACAGAATGAATGTCATAGTTTATGGTGAGATTTCATACCTCTGTATAGCACAAGCCTACATTAACTTTACATGAATTCAGCTTTCTTAAAGCAGCTATAATCCATATTTTTATAATAACAATGACTTCAATGAAATGTCAAAACAGTGTGAAAGTAGTCACTTATGGTGATGAACCCGTAGAGAATTATTGCCCAAATTTGTAGCTCCCTTCGGCTAAATAGAATTTTAAAGTGAGTTGTAGTTCATTGTTAAGCTGTTTGGCCCTCAGCTTTGCCATGCTGGTTCACTTTCACCCCACTCATAGTGCTCTCAGCCACAGCAAAAAATTCTTTAATACCTACTGCACACTACCTGCCAAAGGGCAAACAGACAAAGGTCAGCTTACTTAGAAACTAGCTAGTGAATATATTAGAGCCTCGAGAGATGGCAGAGACCAAAAACAGAACTATGAGGGAAGTTACATTGGACTGGAAGTTTGGGTACAGAGCTAGCAAAGGTAACAAAATCTTGCATAAACCATACTAACGAACACATTGCATCGTGTTTGTTTAATCTGTGCAAAAACCTAACTGTGAGAATGTCAGCTTTAGGCAGAGCCAGGCTAGTTGTTTCTTACTTTTATCAGTTTTTTTGCTAAGCTAAGCTAACCAACCGTTGGCTGTACTGTTACATACATACATACATACAGATATCAGAATGGTATCTCCTCAGGTCTCACCAAGAGAGTGACTTAGCATATTCCCAAAACTTTTCTTTTACAAGTACAGTTATTACATCTTAATTGTAATATTTCATTAACTTAATTTAGGTGGTCATACTGATATACACTTAGTGGCCCCTTTGTGAGGTCTATTTCAATCCAATACAGCGGCTCTCTTGTAAATTCTACCTTTATGAAGTTTATAATGTTTTACAGTGTTTTTCCAAATGTATATTTATTGCTGAGAGCAAATTTAAAGGTGGTCTTGTACAGCACTATGTCATATTGGGAGGTGTTTCTGGTTTTTTTGCATACACAAGGGTGACAGGATATTACACCTCTGAATATAAAGCAGTGTGGTACAACAACGCTAACTATGACCTTCATCATAAATGTGGACTTTATGGCAGAACAGTCGTATTGGATTGTGTGATTGTATGTATATGACTGCATCACAAGCTTTGAGGTGCAGTGTAGCAGTAATTTCGTGTGAACTGTCTCTTTGTTTTAGAAAACACACCAGTGCCAACAATGAGCAGGGGCCCTGATTTTAACCCAATGTATGTTGGAGAAACAGTGAACTTCATCTGCAATGTTGATGTGTCCTCTGGCTGGAACTATCAGTGGTACAAAGATGGAAATGACCTCTCACTACCTGCCACCAGCAAAACCATCAGCATCCCTCTAAGTCTTTCTCATGGGGGAAAATACTCATGCAAGGCCACCAGAAGTGAAAAAACATCAACAGACCACAGTGCAGAAATATCACTAGATGTTCACAGTAAGTAAAAACAGCAAGTTGTATTATTTAAAACATAGCGTTAAAGAAAAGCTCAAATTGTTTGTTGTAAATGTGCAATATGCTAATCATATATGTAAATGAAGTTGTCATTTACCGTTGTCTTGCTGTTGTCACGCCTTAAAAAACCTCAAGCTGCTTTGAATTCAGTAAAACAGCATTTTGAGAGCATCTAGCTTCCGTTATTTTTATGCCTATTCTGTTGAAACAGGATGTTGTGGTGTGGTATAATGCAGGGAGGGATCGCTCAGAAGTATGCAGTATGTCTATGTACCACTGGAATATCAGTTAGAGAAAGGATGTTTTGTGCAATCTATGAGCTCAGTCCATAGTTTCAAATTTTTTTTTTTTTTTTTTTACAACTGTTAAAAAACTGGTCTCTGCTTCCTTTATGTTAATACAATACTTGATTTAGGCAGTTGTTTCTTCTCTAAATCACGTGAATAATGGGCCATTGTGTTTTGATTTGACATCCTCGTCATCGCACCCCAGATGCTTAGGTTGACAAGGCCGTTGTACGCTCTTTGTGCTCTCAAAAAGAACATGGTGGTTACTTTATGTTCGAAATTAATCAGACAAAGCACCTTTATGTATTTTGTCTCCTTAGCTGGTTTCTTACTTTAAACATTTTTTCCAGCATTACATCTCAGTGAATTAGTTGCTTTTCTTTGTCTTATTGAAAGTAAACTTAATATTTAAAAAAAAGCCATTTTAGAAAATTATAGACCACACGGTTACCGAATTCTTCAAGAAAATAACCTGAAGATTACTTGATAGAAAGTTGGTTGCAGCTGCAAAGATGATATCTCTAAGGATATGCAAAGTGGCTAATGTGTCTTGTGTGTTTTTAGAAATTCCAGTTCCATCTTTAAAGAACATAACCCAGTGGTTGGATGTGTTCCCCACTGAGAGCGTGACGTTGAGCTGCGGCATGGATGAAGGCTCTGGCTGGAAATATACATGGTACAAAGATGCAGAGGAAGTCCAGCTTGATACTACTGTCTCTTTTAACTTGAATGGAGCAACTTTTTCCATCATTTCTGCTTCAGTGAAACATGCTGGACAATATAACTGTAAGGGACACCTCCAGGATAGGTCTGTCCACAGCACCTCTAGCTCTGCACTTACTCTCACAGTGTATGGTGAGTTTTCTTTTAAATTTGAACAAAAATAAAAATACTTAATTTTGGGGGAATCTATAATAGGGAATGTTTTCTTTATTTTAGGTACAATTAAAACATTTTTTTCAAGATTAGGCCAAGGGGTTGGGGTGGGATAAATACCTGTTAAAGACACCTCTGATAACTTGTAATTTTACACACTCAGATAAGAAACCCAGTGTCGTACTGACACAGGATCCAAAGTACAAGGTGATGTTCCCTGGGGAATCCGTTTCCTTCAGCTGTCACATTAATGTCTCCTCCGGATGGGAGTTCCTGTGGTACAAAGATGTGGATGAACTTGGTGTATCTGAAAACATGTATTTGGTCAACTCCATTGGGACAGCAAATAGGGGATCATATAAGTGCAAAGCAAAAAGAGGCAGGAATAAAGCCTTCATCTCTGATTCTAGTGAGGTTATACATCTTGAAGTTGAAGGTAAGTTTCTGTTGACTTCCCCCAAAATATTTTTTGTACTATGGAGGCATTGAGTTTTCAGCTGTGTTTCTGCAGTGCATCTTTAGTCAGTTATGATGCTGTTATCTGACTGGTCAGATATTTGATGAACAGTTAATGACCACTGGTATGACAGAATACACACATACATTTCTTCTGCTTTGTGTCTTTAGAGAAAAAGCCGAAGCCCCTGGTGACTCAAGATCCAAATGTTGACATGGTCTATGCTGGAGAGTCAGTGTCCTTCAAATGTGAAGTTGCAATCTCATCTGGTTGGAAGTATAAGTGGAAGAAAAATGGAAGAGCATTTTTTTACAGCAGTAGCCTTACAATCAGTAATGCCAGTTTATCACATAGTGGGACTTATGAGTGCATGGCCAAAAGAGACAAATCAGATTACCATTCAGAGCAGAGTGATAAACTGGTCTTACGAGTATCTGGTGAGCCAAAGAAAGTAATACTTTGTATTAATGTGTGATGTGTGTTTAGATGAATAATGCTGTCTTCATCTGTGTTTATGGTTTTCATGCTATGATAAAAATCTTATAAAATCTATAATCAAGATAAATTCAAGGATATTTTGTAGAATAATACAAGTGGCTAACGTGTCTGTGTTTTTTTTAGAAATTCCTGTTCCATCTTTGAAGAACATGACCCAGTGGTTGGATGTGTTCCCCTCTGAGAGTGTGAAGTTTTGGTGTGGGATGAATGGCAGCTCTGACTGGAAATATACATGGTACAAAGATGAACAGGAGGTCCAGCCTGATGATACTGTGTCTTTTGACACAGATAAAACTACTCTTTCCATCAGTTCTGCTTCAGCCTCACACCGTGGACAGTACAGCTGTTTAGGAAAGCTTAAGAGCAGGTCTGTCACCAGCACTGTCAGCTCTGGACTAGCACTCAGTGTCTATGGTGAGATTTTATTCTACTTCTTTTTTTTGTTGTTGTTGCCACAATTCTTTAGAATAACATTTTTTAATTCATTGTTTAATATTGACTTGTCACACCGTAGGAGGCCAGTGGGGAGTATATTAAGTGAAAACAATCATTTCAAAGCAGCAGTTTGACAGTTTTGGTAAATTATTTGCTTTCTTGCTAAGTACAAGAGCAATACCACTTTTATATCTGTCATGTTCAATATAAAGCTACAACCAATAGACGGTTGGCTTAATGACTTGGAGCACTGGGGAAACAGCTAGCCTGGCCCCATCCAAAGGTTTAAAAAAATTCACCTATCTTCAGGAAGCACATTGAGCACATAGCCCCTTGCAAAACCACACATTGTTTTTTATTATTTTCTTTTAAGATTAAACAAACAAGATTGTGTTGGGTGTTAATTAGTGAGCATTAAGGGAGCTGGTAGACAGATTGTGTTACCTTTGGACAGAGCCAGGCTAGCTGTTTTCTCCTGCCTCCAGTCTTTATGCTAAGCTAACCCAGCCATCAGACAAGAGAGTGTTGGTATCAATCTTCTCATCTGTCTCTCACAAGGAAGTGAATAAGTGTTTTTTTCCAAAATGTCTTTAAGTAAACTGGGGGGGGGGGAAATGTTTTTTTGAGACATTTAAATACTGTTGTACTATTAGCATTGGCATGATTATCACTCCTCAGATACAAAACCCAGAGTCACACTGATGAAGAATCCCAACTACGATGTGATGCACACTGAAGATTCAGTCTCCTTCAGCTGTCACATTAATGTCTCTTCTGGATGGGAGTACCTGTGGTACAAAGATGGCACTCTGATTGATCCACTAGCATCTGGAAACAATCATAACATCAGTTCTGTTATGACGGCAAACACTGGATCATATAAATGCCAAGTTAAAAGAGGTACACTTTTCCAGTCAGACCAGAGTGAAGCTGTAAGGCTCAATATCGAAGGTGGGTTTTGTTTTCTTCCTCTTTGATTTTTTTGTATGTACGCCAGTGTTAAATGTGTTTATCACAGTTCGTGTTTACTGCAGAGCGCCCACAGGCTCACATAATCCTGTTAACTGGCTGGTCAGAAGTCTTTTCCACTGACAGCTTGGTGCTCAAATGTGAGGTTCAGGAAAGCACGGACATGTGGAACTACACATGGTAATACTCCTCAAAAATACTCTTTAATACTATAGAGGAAATATTTCTAAATGCATTCATATATGTACCATGTGGATTCTCGCCTTTATGAAAATTCAACATCAATGCAGAGAATTCAACATGTAAAATTTAAACAGGTTCCAAAATGGAAACCCAATTGAGCAGCCGCCTTCTGAGAGACACATAGTCACACCCCAGAGTGACCCAGAGCAGAGCCTGTACACCTGCTATGGCAGTCGTACTGGGAGACCATCTTATTCAAAACTCAGCATTTCTTACAAGACCAAGAACCTTCGTGAGTACAAGTGAAGCCTGGAAGTTATGAGTTTTTATTCTACAAATATTCTCTCTCTCATTCTCTCTTTTTTCATTTTAATCTGCAGTTTTGAAGAGGAGGGTGCTTCTGTCCATCTCTGGCTGTCTCTTCTTTGGCCTCATTGCTGTCTTCCTCGGATGCATTATCCTCAGAGTATTCCGCAAACCAGGTGTTACTTTAGTTTGGTACATTATTAAAGCAGCTAAAATCAATAATGTTTTAATAACAATGTATCAAATGACAATGTAAAAACAATGTGACAATGTGGTCGCTTGGAGAGACGAAACTAAAGATAATTATCACCCAAATCTTTATGGGTTTATAGTGTGTTTCAGCACATCCTGACATCTTGACTTCTTCATGATAAATATTTCAACATAAAATAATGAAGAAAAGCCACAACGAGTTAACCTTTTCCTATGTTTTCTCATCACGTAGCTGATGATGAAGACAAGCCGGAAGAGGAAAATCTGTTTCTCACCATGGCTCAGATGAAGGAGCGTACTGGTATGCTAACACCACCTCCCTGTGGTTTTTGGTCACTCTCTCCGCATATACTGCAGATACTGCCCCACCAATGATTCGTTACTGAGCTATTTTTGAATTTGCTATTTGTGAAACTCCCCACAAACATTTTCAAGTTGGCCTTTAGCTGTTGGTGCTCTTGTGTTCAAGTTCCTTCCTCCCTCGTGCAGATGCACCCTGTCCACTGGTTGATTACATCACCGATGAAGCACTGAATGCACCACCTAAAGGTAAATGACCCAGGCGTGCATAAAACAGATAATTTAGAATTTATTATTTCTAATTGGGCTGCAACTAATGCTTATTCTCATTCTTGATTAATGTGCTGATTGTTTTTTCAATCATTCTATTATTTGTTTAGTATATAAAATAGACAGAAAACTAGTGAAAAGTCCATCCCAGTTTTCCAGAACTAAAGGTGATGCAGATCACAAAAGACCAATAAAACCAGAAAATAATGACATAACTGTGTATTTTTGGCTTAGTGTCCAATTATCATAATAGTTGACCATTCATTTTCTGTCAATGATTGATTGATAACAAGGTGTTTCAATTCAATTTCTGAAGGTTCCCTGTGCTCATTGCTCACTGACAGTTTCTGCTTTTATCGTTTGGTTTTCTTAAAACAATCTGAACTGCAGAAGGGGATGAAAATGGCATGATTTCCAGTGAAACAACACCACTACCCATAACCACAAAGGAGGACCAAGGTAATATTACAAATGCATTTTTCTAATGAAACATTTTCTCTGTGATGATGGGTACAACACCCATCAGCCAGTTTCTCTGTAGCTGACATATAATGTATTACTGAGCCATCCTTTCACATCTTGCTGTTTGTGTCTTTCCAGCTGAGGTGGCTGAGAGCCATGATACAGAAGAAAACAACGGTGGGCTGGTTTCCTTCAAACAATGAGTTATAACTTTATGCCTGTAAAGTTGTCACTCATTGAAGGAGACTTACTACAGCCCTGTGAAGCTTTAAGGGTCATTGCACACCAAAAAATAAAATCTTTGAATGAATTAAAACTGGAGAGACAGTTTAGCTGTTATGCAATGCTTGGGCAAGACCACATCTAAGGATCAGCTTGTCTGGCTCAGCTCTACATAGTCAGACTCTCAGCCTCAGTTTTGCTTTCACCTAAACATTAACGGTCTGAGGTTCAATTTTTAAGTATTATTTTAAGTACACCTGGGGATCAATGGGGTTGCATAAATGATGAGTTTAAAAGGTCAGTTGTTCTAGTGGCATCTTTTTAGAGACTTCGAGTCGAGTAAATTCATTAGGATCTATCCTCTCGGGACAGTGTTGGCAATCAATTGTCATGGGAATTCATCAAATAGTTGACAAGATATTACACCTTGAATCAATGGATAGAATATAACTGTATACGTTTGTTCTTCATACATTACCTTACTTTGTAATTGTACATCTTTGTTATTGATATAATTGTATTGATGATGTCAAATGCACTGTTTAACTGTGAAACATTATTTATGTAATAAGCATCTATCAAATACATTGTTAGCTTCCAGTTTTTGCATGAACTGTACATAATGTGATGTTTTCCAGGATAATTTATCAGTTCTCCAGTTCTCCACTATCAGTAGTGTTTCAGTTCTTAGAACAAACACCAGATGTCAGTAGATATAACTTGGGCTTATCCAAACCTTATTTAATGTTATGTTTCAACAACAGTTATGGCTTTGTTCTTCTAAGCGACCAGTTGGATACTGCATGATGTATTTATCTAGAAATTCAAGCATTTTGTGTCTCCCTGTGAAATTATCAAAATAAAAAATACAAAATGTTGCCATGAGTGTTCAATAAAACATATGTTCAACCGGTGATGATTTCACAAGTAGGCTGATCTGTGGTTCAGTCAAGTGGGGAGATCTTGTTTGCCTGTAACAAGACAGGACAAAAGACACAAGGAAAACAGAGTAAATATCCAGCCAAACCTTTAAAACAAAAGCTATTTATTGACAGAAAATGCACGTAGACTCACTGCAAACAACACACTTACTGACTCACATCTACTTAAGGATATCAGCTAGTTTCTCCACATAGTACTCATAGTTCTCCTGACAGTCCTCCCAGGGTGTAAAGCTCTGGTCCTCCTTCTCAACATACGTCTCCCAAACATGCAGGAAATCCGATGGCTTCATCATCCGCAGTTTGCAGCCGGCACTCGCCAGAGCCCGGAGCCCTTCTGCTATCTCCGGCTGCTCCCACTCAAAGAGACGGGAGCAGAATATACAGAGACGGAGCTTTTTGCGCTGCTGGAGGATGCTGGCCAGCTTGGCTGCACAGGCCACACAGGGACTGGATGATACATACCATGTGATATCATGCTCCTGGGAAGAGTTAGGGAGCACCTGGAAAGGAAAGAGTGGGGATTTACTGAGGTATTAAGGAGAAAAATCATATAAGAAAACGGCAACTGTTGCAAACTAATAGAAGTCAGATCTCCAATGGGGTTTAACAGTGAGAGCAGCTGAGCGTGAGCATTCATTACCTGTTGAAAGAAGGCCTCTTCAGCATGAGCTGTGGCATGTTCATCCTCCATATAACCTTTCAGAGGCTCTGTGCTGCCTCCTGCTGTATCCACCCTGAAGCACAGTAGGGTTTTGTTCCTCCCTGATGAGTACTCCACGTTCCTGAACTGAAACTTGAAGTAAAAAGGGCTCATCTGTTCCCTGGTGGGCAGTGAAAGTGAGAGTTTTCTTAAATCTATTATAAAGTAGTCTGTTTCCTTTTCAGAGAATATGAAAGCTAGGGTCTCATAAAACACTTTAACAGCACTCACTGTCATCGTCATTGGCTTTTTTTTTTTAGTGCATGAAGGTTAGATTACCAGGACTAAGTGAAAAAATAATCAGCATTATGCATCTGTCAACAATACTTTCAAAGTAATTTGTCACCTTTTATTGTGGTAACTGGAAGCGCCTTTCCATCTGAAAAGGCGTTCACTTCTTCACCTGACACTGTGAGCATTAGTCACTCATTTTATGATGAACTTTTCAACAAACTACGACGGTTAGACGATGGTAAAAACAAAAAAAAGTGATCATGGTAAGCCCTCAGTAAAGACGATGGTAACACAGGGAATAAAATATTAAGGCCACCACTGAGTAAACTTTCTATAAATATTACTGGATTTCAAATCATCCCATTATCTCTGGATGTGCCGGGCCCTTCATGATTCAGCCACTCTACCAAACACATACTCCTCCTGCCTTTCTTTTAGTAAGCAATTGTTATATTTTACATTAATAGCCAGATGGATTACAGAAATAGATCTCTGATAGCTTTGATATCAAACAGCTAATACTCAAAGGTAAAGGAATGGGGAACAGATGCTAGGCAGAGTGATACAGGACGGGCCGGCATCTGTGTCGGCTCTGTGACTCATTCCTATTCTTACCGCTGTGTTAGTAAGGATGGCAGGTGCAAGTTATTCGTATCCTTCCCCACTGAAAGCAAGTATAGAACAAACATTGGGAAAAATATGACCCAAAGAAAAACAGAATACAAAGAAAAAATATTTAATCTACGAAGAACATAACCCAAAAGTGGATGTGTTAAGAGAGCAAAATAGGTTTGTAAGTAGGACATGCTGACTAATAACTCATGTGGAGCATATATTAAATCTTACCCACCCTGTGACAATCTCAAATGGTGGCAGCTCTATGGGCTGAAACTCTCCATTTTCTTCACTGTTCCCCACCTCCGTTCCTGTTGCCCCTCCACTTTCCCCATTCCTCTTCTCTTCCTCCGTTTTAGGCTGCTCAGGGGTCTTCTCTGGCTTCTTCACAACTTTGTCAGGCTTTTTCACATTTTTTTCCTTCCCCTTTTCCTTGTCTTTGTCCTTCTCATCATTTGTTTTGGTTTCCACCTTCTTCTCTTTCTTCTTAACACTGAGCCGGCTGTTTCTGTCAGCCATGATTTTGTGTAAGTGGGTGACAGTGTTAGATAAAGAGAGAGAGGGAGGGAGAGAAGGGTGGGGGTGGGGGTGGGTGGGGGGGTAGTGTAAGTGGAGTGATAACCCTAGTGGTTTTACAGAAATAGATCCTATTGTGTGCTGTGGCTGGAGTCATAACATGTGCATGTCTGGCCAGGGCAGGGGTAAGTGCCTCTGTTAACTCACTCCCCCTCTTTCCATGCCCTGGCTATTAAAAGGCCAAACACAAGATTGAGTGCCAATGTGCTGCATCATGAAAGTAGGCCAGGACAGGACTTACATTTCTTCCAACCAAACTTTATGCCAAATTAACACAGCAAAATGCCATATTTATGTATAAATGTACTCCCTCAAACACAGCGTGTGGCAGCCTTTTAATCCATCAGGCTTTAAGTGTCAACGGGCCAGCAACAGGCAGGTTATTAATAACGATGCTTGGTTATGTGTGTCTGTGTGTATGGGGTAACCAGGGCTCTGTTGATACTGAACACCACTTTTGTTTGTGCCAGCTCTCATGTCCTGCTGCCCATTAGCCCTTAGCAAAACACCAAGGCCAGCTAAAGGGCACCCCATATAGGGAAAGACTGTTAGGTGGGCAGTACAAACAAATACAAACACATAAAGTGTAGGAAGAATATTTGTCTCTGGAGTGCAGTGTGGCCTAGTGTGCACGTGCCCGTGAGCAATCAATCTGTGAAATCACCCTGCATCAATATGGCCCTCTGCTGAGGCCATTGTGTGGGGGAGGGGAAAATTGGTTTCGTAAGAGAGTGTGTATTTCTGTGTCTATGTGTGTCTATATACGGACAGAAAATGGCTTTCTGCACTGCAGATGTAATAACTTGAGGCATAAGGGAAAGGGTGGGAGGGAGGGGGCAGTTCAATTACAATTTCCTCCACTCCCTCGGCCTCACTCCATGCCAAGTAATTCATTTCAGAGGCAATTACCAACAGGACCACAGCCCAGCCTGCTTGTCTAACTCGAATGGATGAGCTGTCACAGCCGGTGTGTGTGTGTGTGTGTGTGTTTGTGTGTTGGGGTGGGGGGCAGGGATGCTTCAAGCTGCTCCGCATATACTCACAAACAACACATCTGTGGGGATGAGCAAAAACACTTCTTAAAGATAACCGCACTGACACATCCACACAGAATATCTGGCAACACATCTAAATCCACAGAGATATCCCGGGGTGCTAATCATTAAGATCACAGAAATCTTTGATAATTTTGATCTATGAGGGAAATCTCATTGTATCTCACACAGATTAACACACTTCCTCTGAAGTGGTTTTCAACAACAACAAAAACAGCAACACTAGGATGAAACTGTGTGCAGTTGGTTAAAAAGAGACATAATCCTGGTGACAGCCCTTATCATTGCATCATTGCAATTCCTTCACAGCCACTCACCTTTAGGCTGATTGATGCTAATGTCTTGTTGTTCCTTATTCATCACAAAACCATCATCAATGCATGTAAATACTTTGTAGCATTAGAGAACAAGGCTACAGCAGCCACACATATTTTTCTGCCATTTATTTCTATGTCCTTTGGCAATAAGGTTTTGTGGGCCTAGTTGGCTGTGAGGATAAGGGCCGTGTAGATTGTGACTGCTGTCTGCCTGCTGACTCAAATCTAAGTGTAATGGAATTACTTGCAATTTCCCTGCCTCCCCGCTGGTCCAGCCCAGAGTAACAGAGTCCCTGAATAAAGGCGAACACACACTGCAACATTCACAGTTTCTGTGATGTCGTGCAAAGTGGTTTCAAAAAATATTTCAGTGAGGTCAGGCAAAGCAAAAGTCTCTGTTATGCCATATGCACTCATTCTCTGCTAGCCTTGTGGGGCAGAGGCAGGGTCAAACTCATTTCAATTCCTCAAAGTTCAGAAGTAGAATTGGACATGAAATTGAAAAAGGAAAAAAAGTGCTGATAATGAAAATGAAATGAAATTGACCTCCACTCTGACAGAGCACACGTAGAGTTATAAAGGACTGACTGAGGAAATATAAATGAATTAGGGTCAAAGAATGAGATATACGAAGTAGATTTCAGCTTTTCTACTCTGGCAAAAAAGATGGTGTGTGATGTACACATGCACTCGCATCTGCAAACTGCACACACCTCTAGGTTAGGAAGTGTATCTCATTTATTATGATGTCCCAATGATGAGGCATACATACAGAAAGAGAAAAAAAAAAGGGAGATGACATATTGGTTACCTGCTGATACGTTCCTTCAAAAACAACATCAAATGAATTAGTCGCAACCTCTAGGGTTATTGTATATCAGTGAAAATAAATCATATGCTACAGTATGCAATAACTGACCATTTGGTTATTGTTGGTATATCAGTGTTGACTGGTACAGACACAAGCTGTCTTTTGGGTTGGGATGATAGAGAGTGGGGATGGGGGGGTGGGTGGGCTTGTGGTTTTCTGGAGACCCTGATCAGGCAAAATAACGTCAAAGTAAACACATAAGTATTCATCTAGTCCCGTCAGTCCACAGCGTGTGGTATGATAGTCTGTATGCAGGCTACATGGTAAACAGACAGCAATTCATACCTACTGTACTCTGGAAAACCCTTCTAAACTGTGCCTCGACTCAATGCTAGCTCACTTTCCTTCCTTTTTCCTTACTGCAGGTACACAGCTATCAGTTGCTGTTTAGTTAAAAGAAATGTTTGACCCTTAGCTCTAAGTCCATAATAATCTGTAGTTGGCTTTGAGGTAGATGAGCGTCTCCAGGTTCTTTGGTAAGATGCGGCCTCTCTCTGGCCGCAGGCAGCGCTCGGCAGTAGTGAAAATACTCCCCACCACAGTGCCACAAGCAGGTATGGTAAACGCCCTCTTAGCCACCTGGGCAAGTAGAGGAAAGTCAATTGCTTTACGCCGCCAGAAATGCAAAGCCTCCTCATCTGTGGGTTCCTCTCGTAGATACACAGTTAACTCCTGCTCTAGGCTCTTGGCCTGTGTTGTGGGTCTCTGCTTGATGAAAGAGAACAGCTTGCAGGGCCGAGAAAGTGAGGAGACCGGCGATGGAGCCGGAGCAGGAGGAGTCTTGGATTGAGGGTGTAGGTCTGTGTTGGGGTTTCTGGGGCTGGAGGCTGTGGAATGTTTGGATAACTCCTCTATGAGAACTTGTCTGTGCCAGTCAGGGTTGCTGCTCCATGTAAGCTTGAACTGGGGGTCCAGAGCAGTGGCAGTGATGTAGAGGGGGTCCTCCAAGATAGGGGCCAGCCAACGCTCTACAGCCTGGCTGAGGGCCACGAGGAGAGAGGGGCAGTGAGGGGTTGATGTTTCAGAGAGATGCTTACGAAGGCCCAGAACACATGGCAGCCCCAGGCTGATGGACACATGTCTGTGTGTCTGTATGTCTGCCTGTCTGTCCCCATGCACCATGTCCCAGGCCTCAGTGAAGGGCTCCAAAGTGTCAGTGAGCTCCCTCAGGAGGGCTCTCTCAGAGGCACCCAGCGCCAACTCCCCTGGACCACTCACCTCCTCCAGGAACTCTACTGAGTCCAACAGCCGTCGAAGCACCTGCATCAAAAATGAAACAAACGAGTAAATATTTTGAAGTAATAATTTTTTAAACCATGGAAACACACTCTTGATGAAGGCTACAATTTCTGAGTCTCATAATATAAGTCTTAATGATACAACCACATATGAAACTCACTCTATGAAACGATGTTATGATGGTCACATAATGGTAACAATTTACCCCTATGTAGCATTTATAAGCGGCATATAAAAAAACAATAAAAGGTTCATAAAGCACTATAATGTAGTTGGAAGAACATAGTGATGAATTTGTTACATTAACTCTTCCTGTGAAACTTCACTAACTAATGCAACTGGTGATTGACAATATTGCAATATAACATTGTAATCATACAAAATATCCTCATAAAATTGTTGACATACATCAATAAACATTTCAAAATGCTCTTATATCTGTTTACAATTACTTCATAACATGTTATAAATAATTTATTATCTGTATTAGAGTTGTCCTGATGTACCGTTACTGCCAATAACAGTGACATTTAAAAACATATGACATATGATAATATCATGAGGGCAGATGTTAGGCCTTGTGGATATTTTTGTTTATCAGTTCATTAGGTGTAATTGTTCTTCTTGTGTGCTTTAGTCGAGTTATGGTTACAGACTCTCTCTCCACCTCCCTATACTTGTATTTCAGTCTAATTAATTTGCCCAAAAATAGAAAAAACACACAATAAATAAAACTATAGATGAATTTCACTGATTTTCTATAGTTATCACAATAATATTGTTATCATGAATTCTTTTGGCCACAATGATCTTGTACTGAAAGTCTGATATCATGACCTCCCTAGTCTGTATACTACTTATGTGTAATGACTGGTAATATTACATACCTTAAGCTGAGCAGCCCAGTCTCTTACTGCTGGAGGGGTATTTCGTGGTCCCCCCATTGTCAGCCCAGTACCATCAAACACCTGGCTGAGTTTCTCAGGTGGGACAGCAGAGGTAATGTAGTTGTAGAAACAGGCTGCCTTGGCCAGTGTGGAAGAAAGCTGTGGACAGGAGCGTAACCCCTCTCTAACACACTGTTCAAGAGAGCGAGAGAAACAGTCCACCCGACAAACACCTAGACCCTGCTCCCATGAGTCCTCCCATTCACCTTCATCTCCCCCATCACCATGGCCATTACTGATGCCTTCTTCCACATCATTACCATTGCCCACCTCTTCTTCATCATTGTCCTCTTGCAGATTTGCGAGAGGAGAAATCAGAAAACCCGGAAGACAACATGGCTTTATGGTTGTTGTTGCCAGAAAAGGGTCTGCAACAACACGAAATGCTCTCCCCGACACCCCATGAGAGTGACATACTTCATCAAAATCTGACAGCACACGATTCCCGGAGCTGCTACCAGTCAGGGGAAGGCACGCCAGCAGAGCTGAACGCATTTGCCAGTCAGATGTAAGAAAATGGCAGGTGACACCAAGGTATCTACGGAGAGAGACAGAAGACTCAGCAGTGAGAGACTCAAACCAAGTTGGAATTGTGTTGTTTTTGGCTGATTTACGTCCTTACCCTGATGTGGCTCCAGAAAAGCCCCTCCAGAGATCCAGGCTGAGACTGAGCGCGTGTGCTGAGGCCAGGGCTTGACGGGTAGTCAGCTGGACTTGGTAGGCATAGGCTGGGAGGAGCTGGCTGTGGATGTAGTGCTGAGGCTCTGGAGTGTAACGTGGCTCCAAGAGCTGCAGCAGCTCTTTGAAGCCTTGATTTTCCACTATGGACACTGGCTGCAGATCACGCACAATCATCTTAGCTATAGCCTCAGAGATCAAAACCTAAGGTGACAAAACCCAGTGTAAAATACCCTTATTTGATGGCAGTCGATGTCATTGCAATGCCACACTGAATATCGTAACACTTGTTATAGGATTACATAAATAGTAGGACAAATTATTTGCATCTCAATTGGTGATGGACTATAATGCACACCTGACGTGGGTCATGTCTGTCAAACTTGGTCACCCCTCCTCCTGAACCTCCTCCTACTCCTCCCTCCACAGTTCCCATTCCTCCAACACCTCCTCCTCCTCCTCCTCCTCCCTGTCCAGTAGTGATGGGAAGAGTGTAGCGGGTATTCCCTCCTCCATTGCTGGTGAAACTGTGCAGGGAACCAGAGGAGTAACCCTCTCTCTTCATATCCTTCCTTTTCACAAAGTCATCATACATAGCCTGGTGCTTCCGCTGAATGGGAGAGAGATGGAGAGGGACACCACAATGTTATTGGTTGACAGGCAGAACACTTAAATCAGTGTTTAGATGTATACATCTCTTAACCATACTGTCTTGCCTAAATATCAGTAGGCTAAAAAAGGCTGTCATTACAGTCAGGTCTGTGCAGCTGGCACTGTGTATGCATTAAAAAGATGCTGTGGGGCCAGCTGGTCAGCTGATGTTGATAGAAATATGGTAAGACTGAGAATAAGTGTTGAGGATTTGCACAATACATTTTATTTTGAAATCATTACCTTGAGATGTGTTACGAAGTTGGACGTGACGCTCCGTTTCGCCTGGATTCTCGTACCACAAGCCTTGCAGTTGGACTCGATTTTGCCATTTTCACCTTCAAACACAATATTAAAGTAATCCAGAATAGACACCTTCGAAACTGACGCCATTGGAGCCAACAATTCCTCTGCTCCAGAGTAAAATCAACTTGCGATCAAGGGCAATCTGAGTCTGAGGTATCAATCTCACCTCGGCTCTGATCATGAGCGCAGGCCAGCGTGTTTACTTCCCAACCCCTGATCACACATCAACAAATGTTGCTGCCAGTTGCGCAGACAAAAGAAAATTGAATTTGAGGCAGGAGTTAGCGTCGCTCGCTCGTCCGAAATCGGCCACAATCGGGCTACGGGGGCTGCTGCGGATGTCTGGAAACATCAATAATCTAACAGTCAGGGTACATCCGTTGCTTCTGCGCTCCCATCCGTCGATCGGACGCAAGTGGAGGGGAGGCAGAGCAGTGTGTTTCATGGAGGCATGTAGACAGTGTTATAATTGGACCAGGAAGCACACACAAGAAACGGGAGTTTCGTATCCCATTTCGACAGTTCCCGGTAATGCTCGGCTGTCCCCAGCCAAGATGCTTGAATCTAAGGGTGGTGGCGCTCGGTCAGATGTTTTTAATTTACTCATGTCGTTATGATAACAGGAGGCAGTTTTCCTCTGATATTGTAGCATATCCAATAAGATCCGACAGTAAGGTCAGATATCTTTATTTCGAATGTCATGAAAAAAAAGCCCTAAGAAAAGTAAGTCTTAATAATAAATAAAAAGTCTTCATGAGAGACCATATGGTACCACTGTCTAAAAATGAATCCTTTATAGAGAGTTAAGAAGTTTTAAGTAATTGCTTTATTAATGGTTAATAAATATTTTTCAGGTCTAACAGTCATAAACCATTAACAAGAACGTTTGAGTTGCCCGGATGTGAAAAATACCCTCACTGATTCGTCAATTTAATAATAATACTAATAATAATAAAACATTTTCTTAATTCAATACTTACAAAAATCAGTGCTACAAAGGGCTGTACACAAACCAGACCACAAAAACATAGAATACAAGGCACTGACACATACCAGTGAACAGAGCAAACACAAAAAACTGAAAGCAGCATACACAACACATACAAAGACATCAAACATATTTTAAAGTAGGCTACAACATTTGAAAACAGTTCAGAGGCTACTGAATATGTATTATCCGTTTACCCTCTGGAAAAGGGCTGCAGAGGATCTGGACCAAAATCTATTTATTCACAACTTATTTAGCATTACAACTGCATATTTACCAAATAGGGAAAAAGGATGAACACCGAACAAAGGCATTTTTCAAAACCGGGCAAACTACAATTCTTATTGGCTTATAGGCTAACTGATCTATAAACCATCAGTAAATGATCCATTAATAATTTATTATTCATAATATGAATATTCATAATTAATGAAGGCCCTAGTTTCAAATCATAAACCCGTTGCTGCCTCATCAGAAAGTGGTGCTGATCATTGATTGAAAAAGTTCAAACAGGTTCTATATTTATGAATATATTAAGGTCTGCAACACAGACTTAATTAATCCTGAAAAATTCTCAAAGACAGTGTTCTCAAACCAGCAGTACATTTATCATACAAAACAGCACAAAAGAGCATCTAATACCAATTACTACTTTTGTCATTTTCATGTAGAAATCCCCCTGTTAAAGTTCACTGGGCCCTAAAAAATATTATCTTCTGACTCCATCAGCTCTCTGTGGCCAAGGCTCTCTTCAGATCATCTCTCCAGCTTTGACTCTTTGTCTTTACTTATTCTGCCACCTTGTCCAACTGAGCTGCTGAGGTTTTCTTCTGGAGACCACGTTTGTCTTTCATGCTGTTCCTCAGCTCCTGTCTGGTGTTCAAAACTGCAGTCTGAAGGGTTGCAATCTCAGCAGAGAGCTCTATAACTGGAATATGACAGAAATGAAAGAGAAAACATGAAGGACACGGAAAAAGATGAGACTGATAGTTCATTCAAAACATCTTGCACATGCATGACAATACCACTGTCACTAATACAATTACATATTATTCTTATATACCTAATTAGGCCATGTTGCATGTAGGTTAAGTTTTTTGTACACTCATATTAGTTGCTCACAAATGATGTGTGTGTTCTTAATCAAACATAAAACTGCATATGTAACATTTAGACATTGAATGACCTAGTCTTCGTTGACTGTCGACAGCAGCAAGACAGTATTATCTTCTACACCGGTATCTAAGTTCATTTATCTACAAATACACATAAATATCTATCGATATGGGCTCAGTATACTGTCCATGCACTAGAACCCAATGTGGCCCATTACACAGCAGCTAAAGAAAACACATGCAAATAAACAAATAAAAATCAAATTAAGGAAACATCTTAACCAATGTGCTAACATGCAGTAGGTAGCATAACAAAGCACGCTGCCAATATAGAAAACACAGCCAATTGCAGAGAGGAGCTGCAAACTGACACTGACAACACAAACAAACACAGGCAAAACACCAATATAGAAACCCTGAAGTTGCACAGACCAAAACTGAACTGAGATGCAATACAAAAGAGTTTACAGGACACCCTAAAAACCAATGAACATACTCAGACATGCGAATGTCTATGTTAGCCTGGCTAACATGCGCTTTGTTCACTATGTGCAGCTGTATCACACACAAAATCCTTAATTATGTGTATTTTGTCAGTGTATTTGAATTTTGGAACTAGTAAAGACAAACAAAATATCTGCAAAAATATATGAACACCGCAATCAGAATGTTAAAACTGAAATAAATCATGGGCTCATTTTCCAACAACACTGACAGGGAGTCATTTTGTTTTGGTTGTGTCCTCTGTATTTGTAGGGGTTTTGCTGATTGTGTGTTTTCAAATGAGGGAGTAGGTTTCTCAATTTGCCCGTGTGTTATTTCTTTGCAGCGTTTCTCCTCTTAATTCAGTACATGTGCTGTTATGTAGGTGTAGATATTTTCTTCATGTGCTTGTGTTTCGTCTATTTGCATGTGTTGTTTTGCTTTTGAGAAAGAAAACGATATCTATCCTTGGCTATATCTACATGTAACATATCAGATCAAAATGATGACCTACAGTAACTATAGCTGCATCCTGATGTAATCACGTGCTATTGCCTTTCTTATGGTCTCACCTTAAACCCAAACTGTAATAAAGTATACACTTGTTTGACATGTAACGTGATACCTTGCTTGAATGATGACTGCGATTGTTTAAGAGACTGTGGCACCAAAATCCCAAACCATTTCAGTGGATCTTGCTGAGGATTCTGGTCACTTTGTTTGACTGGAGTCACTTCAGGAGCTTTGTCACTGTTTGCTTTATCAATTGCTTCATTTTCTGTTGTATCCTTTTTGGGTTTGTTTCTTCTTCTGACACCTGTGAAATTAAATAATATAATGAATCTGAAAAAATAACAGCGGACGTAAACAACATCCATTTTAGCATCACACAGACTATGGTAGACTCACCTTCTTCTTGAGGTCCAATATCCTCTATGGACCTTGCATCTTTTCCAGACTCTTTACTTTGTGGAACTCTTTCTGTGCAGAACTCCACCTCACCACTGTCCAGTTTCCTATAGCACACAAATTCCTGTCTTACAAAGCTGACAGTGCACACTGATTTATGTTGAAGCATTAATTTCCACATGTCTAATTTCTCACCTGGCATGAACACAGACTAGTGGCTCAATCTCACTTGCATACTGAAGTGCAGAGACTTGTTTGTTCCCCATGGAATATCGTGCCTTGGACATGGTAAACCATCCCTGTTGGGAACACAATGGCAGCTTTACATTACACATAGGTGACAAAGTGGGTGAAGAGGATTAATTGACTAATCATTGCAGCTGTGGTGCATACATTTGAAAAATAACTTACACAAAACTGAAGTTTGCTGTGATATACTTCATTATTTTCATCATCTACAAATCTGTTAATTATTTTCTCGATTAATCTGTGAATAATCTTGTATTTGAAATAATAGAAAATACTGAAAAATGTAATTCTGCCCAAACAAACATATTGAAATAACTTGTTTTGTCTGACCAACAGCACAATACCCAAAGATACTGTCATAGAATATAAAAACGGCAGATCCTCAAATTTGAGAAGCTGGAACCAGTGAATTTTAACAAACATTCAATTAGTGACCAAAATGGATCAACAAATTGATTAATCAACAAACACTTTCTGCACTATTTCAAAAGGATTGCATCTTAATTTACGTTTTCATTTTTGTGCAGATGTTACACATTTATAAACACACAAGTATGGAAAGATATATATTTCTGCACGCTAATGGAAATAACAGGTCAAGTCTGGTTGCTTTTCTGTGATACCTGTTCTATGAGAGAGTTGAGAGTAGCTCGTTTCTCCTCCAGTATTTCCAATTGTTCCATTAAACGTAGCAGCTTTTCGTCCAGTAACAGAGAACATTCCTCCAGCTCTGGTACTCCCATGTCACCTTTTTCTACTAGATTAAATCCTTTTTCATACAGTCTTTACCACCGTCGTTTTTACTATGAATCAGCCCTCGAAGGTTAGAATAAATTACACTTCCGAATTGCTGCTTCCGTTTAGCACCATGTGACACATGTCACATGATTTAGATCACATGCACACGCAGTACCCTCTGCAGTAAAATCATAGACTGTATATAAAAAACAAAGAGTAAAACAAAGACATGTTAAGATCATGCTATCAGTATTGCAACTTTGAAAGTATAATATTACATAATTTGAGGTAATTTATGAGTAATTTCGTGGCAGCCAATACTATTAAAGCCGGCTGTATATTTAGTCATAACCTACACGATGAACTGGGCTCCCTGCATGCTTACTGTCATTACTGTTATTTTTAGCTCTCGCTTGTAATGATATTGCAAAACTGTGCTCTCTAGTATCCCTGTCTTTATAAAAAATAGATATTTAAAAATGAAATCCAAAATAGTCAAAACGGTAAGTTCCCATACCGGGAGTCGAACCCGGGCCGCCTGGGTGAAAACCAGGAATCCTAACCGCTAGACCATATGGGACCACAATACATGTGATTGTTATTTATCTTCTTGAATTCAAACCTTACCAAGGCACTCACTCTCGATTCGGTCCTCATGGCATTGTTCAACTCTAAAATTTTGTAGAATTATAAAGTAGCAGAAAATGGAAATACACGTCAGAAGTAAGTACACTACTTCAGCTGATGTACCTACTTACATTTCACAATTCACCCTGAAGGAAACTTCAGTTTAACTTTCATGCGAAGGCTGTCTTCAGCTAATGTTAAGATACACGGTACAACCCACAATGTGCAATTGGTGAAACAAGGACTGTGCAACAACAACGTTACAGTGAAACATGCTGTTTTACCTGTATTTTATATCTATAGCTAGAGACGTTTAACGATACGTTAGTGTTACACGGACCTTAACGTTAACAACAATGGCGAAGTTTTGGAAACGACGGTGAAGCTGTTCTTCACATAAAAAATATAACCGTTACCATTAGTTTATCCTACAGAAGTTAGTTCACCAACGAAGCAGCGTAACTGATTTGCTGTTGAAGACGTCCAGAGCTGTAGCTGAAAATATCGGCAAACTGGCGGTAAATTGTTTTCACCGAGTCAGACAAACGATTTTTTTTTTTTCCTCCTCACTTCAGACTGTTTCATAAAGGCCTCTGTGCCCGTTTGGAGCATGACTCCCAGTAGCTCGCCGTGATCGTATAGTGGTTAGTACTCTGCGTTGTGGCCGCAGCAACCCCGGTTCGAATCCGGGTCACGGCAGGGATAAATCCCTGACACGGCTTGGGAGGAAATCTTTTTTTATATTTATTCTCACATACTACGTCGAAAATATTGCGACCGTCTGCCGTAAAATACAGTAAATGATAGGAAATGTATTCAGTCTCACCAGCTGCCATAGGCATTTCGCCGATTACAATTTGCTTTCATGATCTTTGAGCAATTTCTCTGTTACATCATGCCCTTTGTTAATATGATTTAACTCTGTCTATCAATCCATCTATCTATCTATTATATTTTATATTAATTCACAAATGTAGCGCAGTAAAAAGTACAGTATTTGCCTATGAAATGTAGCGTAGTACAAAAGGAAAACATAAAGTAGGAATGGAAATATTCAAAGTACAAAGTACCACAAAATTACATAAAAAATAACACAACGTGTGTAAACGTATAGTCACTTTTCACCACTAGAAATATCTTGAAAAATCGTTATTCTTTAAATGCAATATCGTTGCATAAAGTGCAGTAATCCACCCTTTAACCACTGTTGAAATAATTTAGGGCTTCGTCCATGAACCGAGGTGACAGTCTTTCGGAGTAAGAGGTGCACTTTCATTGGTGGTTGCCAACGACAACGTCAATGTTCCGAGATGAAGAGCCAATGAACGAGCCGCCAGATCGCATGTGCCGCTAGGTCTATGCATACCATATTCTGATTGGGCTTTGTAATCACAAGTAACCGCCCCCTCCTCTAGTGAGTTCCGGGTTTGACTTCATCTGCATTAGTATGGCATATAGTTAAGACAGTAACGGGCTATTGCATATCCAAGATATATATTTATATATTAATACAATTTATTTGAGGTTAAACTCTGCACTACAGGACAAGCATTTTGATAGCATCACCGGTAAGGACACATTGATTATTGCTTTTGTCTGTTGTTGAGTTCTTGCTTAAAACCTTATCTGTAATAACTGTTATGAATTTATACATTTGTGATGAATTACTAACAAGTAATAGTCTCTGTGTAAGTCATCTTTAATATCACATTAAGCCTATCATGGATGTTTTTGATATATTTATTTCAACAGATCATGGACGCCTCTTCAACAGCTGGGGTTCTTCATCCCTACTGGCCAAGGGACCTTTTGATTCCCGCCTATGTTGCCAATGACAGATCTATGTCAGAGATCCTGGTGTTTCTGTTTTCTGTGTCTGGGGCGTTTCTGCTTGTGACCTGGCTAATCACTGGCCAGAAAGGGGCCACTGGCAGGCTGGGGACCTGGAGGCGTCTGGCTGTGTGCTGGTTTGCTGTCTGTGGTTTCATCCATGGTGTCATTGAAGGCTGGTTCTCACTGTATTATGATATTATTCCAGGAGACCAGAGCTTCCTGTCACAGCTATGTGAGTTTACAAACAAAACACATTTTAAAATAAAGTGCATAAGCATTAAATCGTAAGTTGCATGTTGGAAGGGATTTTTTTTGTTTAACACAGTATGTTTTATATTTTTCTCTCACAGGGAAAGAGTACTCCAAAGGAGACAGTCGATACGTAATGTGAGTTCCCTTTTGCACAGAATTATGTTAAACTTTTGCATAAAAAGAAGAAACAATGCTTTAAGTAATTGCACCATGCATATTTCTGTTCTCTTTAGAGCTGATAACTTTACTGTCTGTATGGAGACCGTGACTGCTTGGTTATGGGGACCATTCAGCTTTTGGGCTGTGTTTGCCTTCTTAACAAACAAGCCCTACAGATTTGTACTGCAGCTCATCATTTCATTAGGTAAGAAGGTGATACAACACTTAAACTGTAGGATGCCTAGGTTCTTAATGCATCTGTAGACTAACAGATAACCTGAATGTCAGAGTCCAAGTTGTCCTATTTCCACTACCATTTCTTGACAATTATTACCTTTAAAATGTATATTACTGTTAGCAGAACTACAATCCTTTGGGAAAAGTAGGCCTACCTCTCACAAGTTATCAGAATCCAGTGACTGTCTATAATATCTATATGTTGGGCCTTAACACACAATTTGATTCCAGGTCAGCTGTACGGAGTCGTGCTTTACTTCTTCACAGAGCATAGAGATGGATACGCACACAGTGAGTTGGGACATCCAGTCTACTTCTGGTTCTACTTTGTGTTCATGAATGTGTTGTGGATCGTCATACCACTGGTGCTAATTGTGGATGCATGGAGACAGATGTCAACAGCCCAGACACAAATAGATAACACAAAGTCACTCAAGTCAAAGAGGAAGTGAGTGGCAACAGGCAAAAGGTACTGTGGGATTGTGGGACACTACCAAGGGAAAGAAGACCGGGACGAGCATACACTTTGTATTGATGAAGAAATGTTTACTTTGTTGGAGTTGGACGTGCCTCATTTAAAGTTTGTCATGCTGTACCTGTACCTGTGAATTTTAAATTTGATACTAAAAACTGTTGGCAAACAATAGAATTTCATTTTAAAGTGCAAGGTGTTCTTTGTGCGTATGATAATGAAGCTTTGAATTTTGTTCTGGATTGGTGAAGAAAGAAAAACAAAATAAATCTTATTTTTCTCAACACCATCACCATTGTATTTATATTTTGCACAACTCCATGAATAAACTGAAAACTGTCTTAGGTGATATTAATTACCTCTTAACACAGAACCAATATTCTTTTTTCTTTTTTTTTTTGCTAACATAAGGCTGTCAAGATTCACTTTAGTGGGTAATCATTCAAGTGTTTAATCCAAATCAGATAGATTCATCACAACTGGTTATGTTCCTTTACACCATTTACTACCATTGAGATATTTAATGTACCAAGCTAAACATGAACATTTTCCTTTGAATGCATTGACTTTTCAAATAATCCGTTACACCAGTGTAACACATGTCCTTTAAAACCCTGTCATAATATGTAAATGCTAAGGCAAAATGCACATACAATTGGTATGATACACAATTAATTATTATACACAACAGAAATACATAGAAAGTGTGGCTTACATTGTATTTAAGCCATACATTATGAAAACGTTACATTAATACGTTTGAGACATGAGATCCCTACCTCGTCGAGTTCTCCTTCAAGTTCGGGCATAACCATATACAGTATGTGAACATTCAAGAAATAACGGTATTATGCTAACATCAGCCGCCGAAATAGCTCAGTTGGGAGAGCGTTAGACTGAAGATCTAAAGGTCCCTGGTTCGATCCCGGGTTTCGGCATTTTGATTGAACACGGCAGAGGGTACACTTAGACCACCGTGCAGAGAGTCAAGCCTGACACCATGCGGCCGAATATAACACATTCACCATTTGAATTTTATCGGGCCTCAATCCATGTTACACTTAAAATACTACCAGTCACAGAGATTATAGGCTATTCTTCATTCAGTTCCTCCACTTAAGTAAAATATAGCCAACTCCATTACAAGTAAAATAATTGTGTTTAAAATCTTTTGTGAGTAACTGTAAGCATAATCAGGAAAATGCATTTAAAGCAATAAGTGAAAGTAAATATTGCCAGAAAGACAGCGGCAGCATTTTACTGTTGTAATTGCAGAGGTGGAACAAAACCTAACTGTTGTATGTAAGACTGCAACTAAAGATAGCAGAAAATAATGAGAAATGTTTATAACAATCACTCAAGGTCCAAATGATGCATTCACGCTCCTTGTCTAATGAAAGTTATTCAAATAATTACAAGACAAAAGCAGCAAACCCTCAACATTTGAAAAGCTGGAACCATCTGACGATTGATTTATTAATCATAAATCATCTAACAGTTTGAATTTGTTAAGTGCCTAGTAATTAAAGTATAAAGTGGCATGAAAAGACAATACTCAAGTAAAGTACAGGTGCCTCAAATTTGGCACTGCACTAAATAAGCTTTGCTACATTACCACAATACCAGATGAGGACATTATTTCTGCAAAATAAATTACTGAAACATGGTTTTTACTTTGAAGTTACATTCAGGGAATTCACACACAAGCAGCAAAAAGCTGGGAGAAAAATTTGCATTTACAGATTCAGGGCTTTACATTTGTGCTGAGGCAGAGGCTACAGTTGCACTTCCAGTTAATGGTGTATTATGAGAAAACACATACCGTTCTGCTGATAATATCTGATGACAAACTGATAATATTTAATCTTCAGCTGAACATTTTGCTGAGTCTCAGTCCCAATTGTACGTTTGTCTCTTTCTCTCTACTTGCTATGTCCTTAAGTGCCTTCAAAGCAGCAGGTGATTCTGGCTGTAGTTCCAGCAGTTTTCTAAACGCCTGTTTGGCCTCCTCCAGCTCATTCATCTTCTGGCAGGCCTGGCCCAGCCGGTACCAGGCTTTGGCCCCACCTGGTTCCAGCTCAGTGGCTTTAGTTGCACTGGCCTTAGCCCGCTCTGGTTGGTTCAGTTTGAGCTGGCACAAAGACATGTTTGAGTGGAGCTCTGCTTTGATGGTTTTGAATTCATTAGCTGAAGGAGGGTGGTGTGCTTCATCACCGTTCTCTCTGTCCATGTCTCTCTGCTCCTCTGCTCCTTGTTCTTGTCCTTTTTTCTCCAGTTCTCTGACATGGCCGTAGAGAGTGATAAGGAGTTTGAGGGCTCGGCTGTAGCTGTCTGCAGCTCCCCACACATCCCCACTCCTGAATCTCCCTCCACCCCTCTCCTTGTGTGACTTCACCCACTCCCATTTTTCACCAGGAGATATCTCCCAGGATTCCCTGCCTGGTGTGAAAGCTTGGAGTTCAACTGTGGCACATATAGGTAGGTGTTCCTCTTCAGATTGTGGAACAGAGACATTTGGTACATTTCCAGCTGGAGAAAGTAGTATCTGTGTAGTAAAACAAATGATTAGACCTCTTGCATACTTAAATTTTTATATACTAAGAAAAATAATGTAACGCATAATGCCACAGTTTGTGCATTTAGCCTTTTAGCTTTAGTCAAGAGCAATTAGAACAGAAAGCAGCAATAGATAGAAAGTGATATTACTTGTATAGTTTGCAGGAGAAACAACTGTCACCCAGTGAGCCTTTTGTCAGTGAGCATGGGCAAAACAGTTCCTAATCAGGATTTGTAAAATGCTGCTTTTCTGCTGGGATCACCTTTCTCTTTAACACTCTCTCAACTTAGGCTTCTTTTCAGACACCCACTATGTTACTTTTGCTCTTCTCTGTCAAACTATCAACTTAAAACAAGCATTTTTTCCTGCTATAGAGACTGAACAGTCTTGAACGCCACTGGACAGTTTTGACAGAAAAGCATAACAGCATACTGAAAATATTTAGTCCATAAAACTGGGAAAAGGTTATAAATCAAGCTACATACAGTATACAGTCTCAAAGTACTTTAAATACCTTTTGTGTCACACCTCAGCAAAATATTTGCATTACAATTTTAATTGTCATGTGTTAAGGGGATCTGATAGCATCATCTGGTATGACCATGTCATAAAAAGGACTATTTTAAGCCCATCCATCTTTATAGTTTATATAGTATACCTAAAGCAATATGTTGAATGTACATAAATGTATATAAATGTTACCACAAGTTGATTAAGAAAGAGAGAAGTATGTAGAGAAGAAATAAAATGTTAAGGGGGCTCTAAGGTTGGGCAATCAGGCTAAAAATCTATTTCAGGATATTGATGAGAAAGCTTTATATCATGATATTGCAAAAATCACATACTCTTCAAATATGCAAAACAAAAATCCTAATGAATGGTTTTGTCAGTTTTTACTTACAATAACAATATAATCACTAAAAGTTGAGTTTGGGCAGCCCTTAGGGAAATAACACTAAGTAATTTCTCTGTACTCTCTTCACTCTTACCTCACACTTCTCTCCTGCTCTCATTCCCTCCAAACATGCTTCTGTGATATCGCACTGACCCTCTCCCAGCCTCAGCGTAGTCCAGTCACCCAGTGGGACCTGCAGCACAGAGTCCTGACACCTTGGGAAGGCTGTTTCCACTGCTTCTGTGACTTCTGCGATTGCCAGATTCTCACTTCCCTTATCAGATACTGAACTCTCCGTTTCATCCATGTCAGCTTTGAGCCGCACACGGACTCGACACAGTGACCCCAGCCTTGGACAGTAACCAGCTGAACATGTTAGAAAAGACAGAGACATTATGTGAGATAAATCACTAGATACTAAACATGTTTCTATTCTCAAAATATGGACTGAGAATGGATCATTTATATTGAGGAATGAAGTAATGTTAGGAGAACAACATACATGTAACATATCCAGATTCAGACACAGTTTGTTTACTCTCCTTGCGCGTCTGCTTTTTCTGGACTTTCCAGAGGCCTCTGGGACACACTGACACCCAGGAGGTGACATCAACACCGTCATGATCACCATGACCACGCAGTGTTTCCAGAAGGTGAACTGGATCCATCACTGGGTTCACAGAAACGTTAAAAAATTAATAATCATATCCTGAGTTTAGACATCCATCTTAATGCACATGACAGTAGACACAGGAAAATGACATGTGTAAGTAATGACTAAACATTATAGCTGCAAACAAGTCTGTGTATCCTGAGGCACCACACAACCCTGTTCTGTGTTTTGAACTAAGTTAAATGAAAGGCTGTAATCTCCTATGGGATAGTCACAGCTAAAATCTCAATGTCAGACTCTGGGAAAAAAAGCTGAGGGGCCTCCAGTGAAACAGTGGCCTGTAGAAATGCATTACCTTACACCTGAAAAAAAAAAAAAAAGATGTGCTTTGAAACAGAAATGCAATATATCCTACCTTCAGAAAGTTGGTTATGTTCAGTTTTTGTTTAAAAGTTTTAAATAGGGGGTATGAGTTTATCCATCCAATTTATACCAATGAAGTTAGGCTAAGTAACAGACACCTCTCTGTATAACATAATACAGTTCAACTGCACCACTGACTACATCCTAAACTCTCTGCAACAATTTCAACAAAAACTTAACTTTTCAAATGTCAAAATTTTGACGCTTTGTTTAACACAATACACTGACTATACTTTTAAGGGTAAACTTTCAGTTGAATAAAACGAGCAATTTGAAAACATCTCTTTGGGATGTGGGAAAGTACAACATGTATTTTTCTTTCATTTTATATGAATCAGTTAATCGTGGAAAATGCTCGACAGATTAATCGATTATGGAGAGGTCGATGTGTAGTTGCAGCACTAGTTACACTACACTACACTACTAGTTGTAGTTAACTATGTACATTTCCAAGCGAACCACTTATTATTTTCTATGACTGTTTCGCTCTGACAGAGAAAGTTAGCAACAGTGAGCAATGAGGCAGGGCTCCTCTGCGTTTACCGCTATCATTGAAACAACAGATGTGTTATATAAAGATTTATTTTAATGAGCACATGGATGTACCTCAGATCAGCCTGACAAACCGCCGTTTACCAACAAAACACAGTAGCGCCGGATAGCATTACACAGCTATCGAGCAAAGTCAAAGCTCCTGAAATTAAATATTATGCATAACTGCCACTTGAAATCTAAAAGCATCGCTCTTACCTCATACACAAGTATAACGTGAATTATTATTTATCCCATCAATAAGGAAATAGTTAACTGAGAGGCGATCAGAGAATAGAGCAAACAGTGGATACTTTTTGCCTCCTCCTTCTTCTTCTGCTGCTGCTGACGATGGTTCTTCTTCTTCTTCGTCTTCTTTTTCTTCGTTGTAAGCCAGTTCAGAGGTGCATTACCGACACCTACTGTACCGGAGTGTAAACTCACATCATTTTAAACTAGTTGTTAATTATTTACGTCATTTATTTTCTTGTCAACGTTACAGGAAGAAGTAAAATGCACATGCTACACTGTTTGTATGTTATTTTAAAAAAATATATATATAATGTGTTCTGTGCTCTTCTCTTCAAAAGTTCAGTTTATACTTAAAGTTACTCTGTTATATTAAGTATAAGGGGAAAAGTTAGAGTATAATTACATACGCATTTAATGAAATTCATCTTCTTGTTAATGTAACAGGGTTAATTCAGCATGTGATTCCACTTGTTGTACTGCCGTGATCTTATCTTTAAGTATGTATTTATTGGCTCAAGGACTCCCTCTCCTGGAGGCAGTAGATTTATGCCACTGGCAGCTAGGAGGCATTGCCAGTTTGTGAGAGTTGTGCCCAAGTGTGCTGTGTGAGAGCCACCTGTAACAAGCCAGCCGCCACTGACCAGTACATAGTCTGTTCCAGGCACACAAAGATAGCAAGCCTCCTGCTCCTCATTCTGCACATACAACACAGAGTCGAGGGGATGCCTGAGCCTGCCAGTTACAACGACCTGCGGCTGAGCGCAGTTACGCTAAAGACAGGCTGTTGTGTTACCACAGTGATGCTTTGGTAAGGAAGAAATAGAAGAAAAATAACATTCAAATCAAAATCTATTTACAGACATTTATGACAGTTGTGAAATGGGATATAAACCAGTAATAAAATTGTGGCAGTGATCTGCAGGAAAAGTGATTGAAAATTCCTATGCCACTAATAGAAAAACTCTTGGCTTCAACAAAGCATTTGTAAGCTGTTTGCCTGTTCAGAAAAATGTCTACTCAACACATGCCAAAAAAAGATTTAATCTTTATATGGTATCCTAATGCAAGCCAGTGTAGCAGTTGTGTGGTTTTGTATGAGTGTGTATATGTGTGCATGTATGAGTCTGTGGGTGTGGTGGCTCAGGATTTGTAAAATTATGTTGATAATTGAGCAAATGTACATGTTGTACCCTCAACATATTAAATATAAATTAAAAAAAGGTTTGGTTGTTTTACTTTGACCCTGATAAATATTGTGCTTCAAGCTGTAGCTTAGGTCTGTCAAGTGAAATCTAATAAAAAATTTACATTATTTCATCTTTTATGTTACAACACAGGATTTACAAAACTTGGTAGAACTTTAGACACAAACACACACAAACACACACAAACACACACAAACACACACACACACACACACACAGACACACAAGCAGTTTACATCTCTGTCTGTGTATTGACCTTTGACTTGCACCACTCATGTTTAAGTCCTGTGTGTTAATCTGTCCTGTCAGTATGAGTTAGGGCTCTATCTTTTGAACACTAGAAGCCATTAGGGCCAACAGAGAAATACCACAGCCTACGTGTGTGTGTGTGAGAGAGAGAGAAACAGAGAGGAAGAAGGTCGCCTTAGATGCAATCTATCCTCTTACATGGGGCCTGTATAACCCTTGATGAGGATGAGATGAGGCAATAAAGTTGCTACACTAGATTGCACCACTGGATAAGGAGAGCCATACAGTTTTAGTTTTAGGAATACTGAGGTGAACCCCAGTGAAGCTTTCACATGTGTCCAGGAGTTCATGAAAAGGTTCATGCTCCAGTTAAAGTCACTAACACTAGAATTTTCCTGTTATTTAGTGAGAACAGAACAGTGTGTGAATTTTCCAATTTACAATAAAAATAATCTGTCTGGACTAAATCAGAACTTCTGTACCACTTTCTGATAAGGCATCATAGATTATGAGGATTTCCCATAATCTGGCAACCCAAAAGTGATAAGTAATCTGTTAAAGTATTAGAAAATCATGTTTTAATAAATCTATTAATCAATAGTAAATGAACCCTTTATAAATGGTGCCCTATCATAAAACGTCTTAATCATCTATAGTTGGGGTCAAATAATCAAATAAAAAGTTCAAGGCCTTCTCTGTCCCGATCGCCATTTTTCATTATTCATCTTACATCAAGGACAGGCTCTTTACAGAGACATTACTAAGAACAACTGCTACAGTGACCAGCAATGTGAAATGTGAAGAGATACAAACATATCACTTACCAGCATGAATTAAAAGGTGCAGAAACACAGTGATAACAGAACTCATGAAATAAATACCCATAGGAAAGACTGAACCGGCACTAAACCTCATCCAAAAATGACTCTATGAGGAGACAGTGATTGTGTGATGGGAAGGTGACTAAATAAAAGGAAAATTATATCATTTCAAGCCTGGATTTAAACACAAACCTTTTGTGGCTCAGACAATATGAAGTAAAGGTTTATGTCAAAAAGTTTAGATGTTTGGTTCATTTTCCAGTAGGGGTCTCTCTCTTCCCAGCAATGTGACATAACTTGGATAGGCTCAGCACTGCCCGCATTGACAGGGTAGTCAATCTCACTGGCTGGGTGATATTGACTACAGCTTTGCAACATGTCTGTCATAATTCCTACAGCAAACAGTTCCTCCAAAATGTACCATTCACACATGCACTCAGCTAGAAGTCAAATATGGACAAAGAAAAGGAATTTTTTTTTTATTTAGAGAGATTAAGTAAGAATACAAGGCTGGTCCTCAACTGTGTTTTATTGCTCTAGAATAAATTAACTTCTAATGATGAAATATTGTTTAGCACCTGATATTTCAATATTTTTAGCTAAAACACAAGCAAGGGTAAATTCAAATTATTTGTGTATATTAAAAACGTTGAGAATATAATAATAATAATCTAATTTTTTACTTGCAATGTCTGTGTTTTTCTCTTTTTTTGGCCAAATATTTGTTGTTTTCTAGTTGCCCTTAGGTAATACAACCCACAGTTCTCAAAAATATTCTGCTGTGTTTTCCACTGTAAGAGAACACAACACTGACCATTTTCAGCTGAGTGCTTTTCTCTCCTGCTAATGAGGTTATAGTGTTCCAACAAAGACCCAAATCTTTGCTTGTAAGGTGTTTTTGGGACCTGTTAATTGTGAAGCTTTTACATTATAATGACATTCTTAGCGATTTGCAAGGATATACAGAGCTGTATTCTGAAGACAAATCTAACTGTAAGACAAGATGGTAAGTTTCAAAGGATTTAAAGGCTGAGACTGTGTCAGCAGACTGAATACTGACTGGAAGGCTGTTCCAAAGCCAAGGAGCCAGTGCAGCAAAGGCTGAATCACCCTTCGACTTGAACGAGGTGACTGGGGTGATGTGAGAAGTGCGTTTGGCCTTTGTTGAGAGCCTGGCTGCAAAGATGTGCACAGTCTAAAGCTGAGCTACAGCTTGAGCATTAAGGCAGGTACACAAAGGAGTGCAATAATCCAGGTGTGAAGATATAAAAGTGAGAATTATTTTTCTGCTATTGTGAAAAGACAACATAGCCTGGATCTTGGAAATACTCCTGAGTTGGTAAAAACAAGACTGGATACATTTTTTTGTGTTGTCCAAAGTTTAGGTTACTGTCAAAAATAGCATCGAAATAGCAGGACCAGTGAGTATCCAGTAGATCTGGAGTAAGGTAATTGGGCAGTGGCTGAATTTGTTAACAAAGGGGCTCAGGGCCACAGATAAAAAACCTCTTTTTTTTGCCACTGCAAATATGTTTGTGACATCAATTTTCTCACATTAGCTAAGCTACTCCATTGTGTGGCCAGCTTGTTAAACTCTCATACTAAGATGTGACAAATAGTGCAACCTAATTGCACAATATTCAGTGAGAACAGAACTGGTCCAATAATCGATCCTTGAGGTACATCACATGCTGTCTGTGCAGCTGAAAAAGTGAATGACTCAAGTGAAACATACATCTTCTTTTTGGCAGGTAGGATGAGAAGCAATTCAGGGTTGTTCAAGGAATACCTGCCCACTCCTTTAGTCTATTAATTAGCTGTACTAGTATTAATGTATCAACACTATGCACTGGGTGAAACCTGGGCTCCTGTGTATGTCTGTGTGTAATGACAGTACTGCAGTGACACAAGATTGAGAACATTTGTTTCTCTTTGTTTCAACTGTTCTGAGAGCAAGTGATTCTATTTGTTTACAAATGAAGGGCAATTTTACATACTTACTACTACTGACAGTGTGGGACTGGCCTTACTCTTTCATACATATTTGGATAAAGTTTAAAGTGATTTGACTGAAAACAATAATGCAATGCACGACCGTATCGAGGTGAGTGAGAGGTGTGTCATTCTTTCTGACGAACGCACAAACTGGTTTCCTGAGTTGACAGTGTCAGATGAGAAATGCATCAACACAATGACAAAACATCTTTAGTAGTGAACCATGTGTTGGACACAGTGGCAGTTGGTACAAACACAATGAGAAATTCTAATGTCTGCGGCGAAATGCTGAAATGCATTAAGAGTTGTGAGAATGACGTTTCAGATGTGTGAACTGCATCAAAGCAAGAATCTGTAATCAACTAATTGTAGTGCATTTCTATTTAATTGTCAACCACCTTACTTGAGAATAATTTCAAACGCTACCCACGCTGTCCCACCATCTCTTTCAATAAGTCTCTGTCTTTCCCTCTTTCTCACACACAAACCAGAACCTTAGCTTCTTTAATCCTTCTCCATGTGTTACCCATATCATCTCTTTCTCCCCTGCTTCTTCTATCTACCCTCTCCTTCAACCCCCTCACCTTCCTCTTGGCTCCCACCGACTTCCCAGCTGGCCTCTTGTGAAATATCCCAGTGGGTAAATTCAGAAGCATGTATCCCAGGGCTCGTGGACCGCTCTATGTTCGCCAGAAGGGCGTTGCAACCTGCCAGTAGTTGGGTCCAGGGAACAGCTGCAACCTCAGCAGCCAGGGCTTAACACTGCTAGGAGGGTTGGTACGACCTCTACTAGCCTCTCTGAGGGGTTCAACATGCGTCATTCTGGGAAAAGGTGGAGTATGACAGGTGAACAAAGAAGAGAAGTGTGCCAGATGGAAGAAGAGAAGATAAAAGGGAAAATCAGAACAGATGAAACTGTGTTTTCTAGATAGATAGATAGATAGATAGATAGATAGATAGATAGATAGATAGATAGATAGATAGATAGATAGATAGATAGATAGATGGGAATGTGGGTGGAGATTCTTCCCACGAGGATAAAGATGGAACGACCACCAGCAGGATCACACAGCGTAACTAACCGAGAATGTCAATCACACCACAGAGAATATCAACACAATTTACTGGCTGAGAGAGCGAAAGAGAAAGAAGGTGGTAAACTGAGAGAATTCGCTTTTTATCTATGATATGGTCCCTCTCTTCTTAATAGAAATAGACAGCGGGATAAATCGAAGACAAAGTTATTCTCCCTACCAAAAACTCTAAACACTGAGCTTGTCTAACATGTGTGTTTGTTTTTTCCTTATGAAAGCGGCGGCCAGCTCGCCTGTAATCCCTCTATCACACATTCCCTAACACTCTTAGACACTAACACACACATATACACACACACACACAACCTCCACGACCCTGACCAGGCCAGAGGCTAACTCATAAACAGATCGGGCCACACCACAGAGTGTTTATCCCTCACAGTGAGAGGGACCGCTGCACATAATGTTGTCCGTGCATGTCCTGATGAGCGCGTCGAGCACTTTAACTGTAGCTAGTTTTACTCCCTCGAGGCTGTTTGTTGTTTATAGTGAGAGACACTGACAACAGGCTCCGACTTCCCTGTGTAAACGCAGTGTGTAGGGAGAAGCTTTATTCTAAGTGGTTCCCACACTCAGCATTAATACATTAGACAAACTGGATAAACTAAAGGATCACCATACTTCATTAAGACCCCTGCACTGGACTGAGTTCAAAATTTGATGTCAAATTTCAGCCGATGAAACTCAAACCAAACCTTCAAACAACAGCATTACAATCTTGCCGAAAACTCGTAACCACAGGCTTCTGAAATATTCCACCACTTCCTATTTCATGCTGCGGTCTTTGGATAAATGTCACACTGTACCAATGTGCTACCAGTCCAAGTCCAAGGAGTTTGATTTACTGTTTCTAGGTCAAGTGGGGATCAATGCTGATCCTGAGGCTGCTTAGAGGCACTGAAACGATAGGGTCAAGAGAGACAGATCTAAGTAGAGTAAGAGCTATCACCCTACCACTTGCGACACCAACATATATGGCATTTTGTTTCTTTAACTGTCATATGAGTATTGCTTATAGACCGATCAATAAAAAAACAAAGCCTGTCTTGGTGCACGACCTTGTAATTCAGACTGATTGCCAGCAGCATTGCACAAGAAGTGAAATATGACTTTTCTCTTCTATTAGCATCTGCCAGGTCAGGGCCATTCATCTACATTATAATGTCATGATGAGATTGCTCCAAGTGCAAGGGAAAAAAACAGAATCCCAGTTCAACTCCCAGGGTAACAAGACATCATAGTATTGCATCCTTATGTGGCAGATGCAGTGTTACATGCACATAAGCTGCACATCTAAGTTATGTTTTTCTGAAAATGTTAAGTCTCATAACTGTCAAATGTGCATTAATTACCATTAAAAACTATATGATTGATGCATGTTTTTTCCTAGGACAGGGTGGGAACATCTATGACACATCAATGCTCAAGCTACGGAGCATCATCACTGGCTCTTACCTCCATCATGACTTTCTAGATGAACAACACTTTCGATATCACCACGGCAGCCGGTCCAAACCCTGCAGCCACTGCAACCAATTACACCACACATCACCCCAGCACACATCTTTCCTCTCAGTGGCCATCAGACTGCGTAACATCTTTCTCATTACTGGACACTGACAAGGATTATTGTTAGAGCTGTAACTATTAGTCTATCAATCACTTAGCCGACTGACAGAAAATTAAGCAACAATAGTACTTTGACAATGTATTAATCAATTTTCAAGCAAAAACAAACACAAAATAAAAGTCAAGCATCCCGATGGTTCAAGCTTCTCAAATGTGAAGATTTGCTTGTTTTTTTCGTCTTACTTCAGCCTTTGGTTGTGGACTGAAGAAGGTGAATTTATTTGAAAATGTCATCTTGGGAATAATAATAATTTTCTGATATTTAACAACCAAATGATTAATCAAGAAAATACTCAGTACATTAATGGATAACGACAGTCAGTTGCAGCCCTCATTATCATCACACACTGTTGATATATGTCAAACTACATCTACTGTTGTTAACGGCTTTTCAAGCCTCTCGCACATGAAGCCCTACCTTGACAGCAAGGACCGTGAGCTGCCGTCAGCTTTCCAATTTGTCGAATTCACCTGCTTGCTCTTCATCAACTAAACCCCCCCTTTTAGGAAGTTCGTCCCACTGGGGAATTAATCTGTTTTGTCATTTTCTTTTATGGTTATACATGCAGTAAAAAAGTAATATTGTGACATAGATGCTCTACACTGTACAGTTTTTTTATTGTTTGTAATTTTTTAAGATAGAGACTAATGCCCTACGCTTTTATTATCATGTGTGCTTTACATTTCCATGTATGTCTACATATGTGCTGTGTATGTGGTAGCCTATATTACTCCTTGCGCACAAAAAATGTCACTGGGAAGAAAAAGATTTTATCTTATCTCATCTCTCTTACCTGCTGTTTTCCATCACAAATTGTATGATTGTAAGAACAGTCAAGCCTTAAATTTTTGTAACGCAAAACATAAATTGTACGCACCCTAAATCTTAAATGCAAGATTAGAATTGGTACAGAAAAAATTGTGGTCTGTGCTTATGTCTGAGTGCTTCTATGTGTTGAGTCAGAGCAAACAGGTATCACAATCAAAGTGTCAGTGGTTTAATTTCCGATGCTGTGTTTGAGACACACAAACCAGACTCCCTCGCCTGTGGTTCTTTAGTGAAATGATTCAATATGCTCCCACCCACAGTCACGCAAACATGCACACACAAAGTGTGCCACTATTTTGCCATTAGTGAACACATTTAAAACATAGCATGCTTATATGTGTGTGCCCACAAGCAAAATGGGGAATCTGGCATTAAGTAGGGGTACATTTGTTTTATCTGGAGCATAAACAGGCTCCTTAACTCCATTATGTTGTTTCTCTGGGGGCCAGTTATACAGTCGGACCTGAGCAGCCTGAGTAGGAACCCACTGAGGGGAGGAGATGGCTATCAGGAGCCAGAGGGCAGATGGGGGGACCATTTTTATCGATGCACATGGTGTAATGGGGTCTTCCTGTGAGGGAGCCCGAGGAGTTTCTTTTGACAGAGCTTTCATGTGTTCCTTTGCTGTTGTGTGTGTTGTGTGATCGGAAAAAGTCACTGTGGGCCATTAGGGCTCTGCACGCATGCATACTAGCACACATCTGGATATGCTTCTCCTCAAACAGTCATACCTACATACAGTCTGGCAGCCCATGAGACCTTTTAATACTATCTAAGGACTTATACATAAAGCCAGCTAGGCATCTCAGCTAGTATATACCACTACCACTGCCACACACACACACACACACAGACACACACCTGCTCACATCATGTCCCAATGCTTGCACGCTATTACAATTTCCTGTAGATGATAAATTTATGTGCTCATTGATGTCAGATTATTTGCAGAGGATTCTTGGGGGATATTAAGCAAGTCGCCCTTGTAAAGCTAATATATTATCAGCTGTCATCAGAGTAATCAACTGAAGCATCTATCCATCTCTGATGATGCAGCCTACAGTATGAGTGGGTTTGATGTTGAAGTTTGGTTGACATATCCATAAAGATTTTACAGCTGTGTTTAGGTGAGACCTCGACTGTGAGGCCTGGAGTGTTAAGTCAGTGATGTATCAGCTGCTCACATCTACCACTGCAGATGTAGGGAACACCCACTTGCATCTCTCCCTTAAAAAGTGAGTGAATGCATTGTGGGTTGAGAGAGAGCAGGAGAGGCAGAGCTAGAGAGAAAGAGCGAGAGATAGCCTAAGTTGGCCTTTGAAAAGAAACACATGTCAGGATTCAGAAATCACCTGGCCAGCAGTGATTTATACAGGAGCTAGGTCTGGATCAGGGTCGGAGGTTTGCGGAGGGGGTGAGAGGCTCTAATTCAGACCAGCCGCCAGTCAAAGTAACAGTTAGCAGCTCCACGGTCTGTTAGCTGGTCGACCGGGGCATGTCCTGTCATGTGTGTCTGTCAGTTATACTTGGTGGTTTCATGCAGTGCTCTCAACAAGCTGTCTGTGGTGGGACAAACCCAGTCAATCAGACAGGGGCTGTACTGGTCCTCTACTTGGAGGGTGGTGGTACTGGCCAATGGCTTGAGGAAACAGCATACCAGCACTGGAATGTCTTGGAAATAGTAACCCAGCATTTATAGTACAGATACTGGCATTTATTATATAATGGATACTAACTACAAATGTTCTACACAATATGATGGACGAACTATTGAGCAAAGCCTAGAAAATGAAACACATAGAGTTTTATGTGTTTATTATAATGTGTTTTTATCATTATTTATTCATGTACACAGATTTTTTAAAAAAACTGAATGCATGTATTCCAGAGTTTACCTCGGCCACTCAATATGTGTGGCCTTTCTTTTAATCAATGATCACTGGAGGTCACCTATAATTGTATCCCTGTGGTGTCGTACATGGTGAATGATGTGGATCCTAGAATCACAAACTTTCTTGCACTGTTGGTAAGAATGCACGGTGCTACTGGTGATTGGAAGTTAATGGGCTCGCCTTTCTTTGTTGACACTTGTCTTGTCTGCAGCCTATCAGATATCCTCTTCATGAGATGCAGCTCCAATTTGTTTTGAGCAATGCCCTGCAGTTAGTTGTGTCTATGTGGAACCTTACTGAGGCTGATCTTGATGTTGTCCTTCTACATCTTCCTCTGACCTCTATGAGTCTCCTGGCTTTCTTGTTGGTGGGAGGACAGGATCCGTTTAGGAGGGCATGGGTCAGGCATCCTTACTACTGTACATGGGCAGTCCATCTGAGTTGGTGTTGGTGTCTTGGTTCCTCTCACACACTGATGTTTGTGCATTTGTTTGTTTTCCAGAGACATCTCTGGTGATAGTACAGGGCTCTGATGTGTCCACCATGGGTGGTCCAGGTCTCTCCATACAGATGAGCAAATGTAAATGAGCAGTTAGCTTCTCGCTTATATATTGCACACTCCTCTCCTCATCAGCTGTGCCAGTTGTGGACGTCCATATCTCCAAGTTTTCAAAACTGGTGTTGTCAGTGCGTTACTGGTGGGGAAGTGGTGCCATCCGGTGGCGGCTGAAGGATAACTTGTGTCTTCCTGATGTTTAGGGCCAGTCCCAGGAGCCCATAAATGCTTGGGAAATAGATCAAGAATGCTTAAGATGAGAAAAATTGGTTTTCCTACTCCCAAAGCAACTTAAACAATCACATTAGTACAACCTTCACTGGGTGATTTTTATACCTGATGGTGCAGTTTCACCATAAAATTTTGAGGAAGTAATCCTTAAATATTGAATCATAAGTATCAGGATCTCCCCTGCAAGTACCCTTTCAGTTCGAGTACATACACTGGCCTGACCAGTCCTGTAACCTAGGGAAATATATAGGAAAGTGTGAGGAGAGGGCAAAGGCAGAAAAGGGCAGCCCACCCATTGCAGTCCAACATGCGGAGGGCAGATGTACAGGCAGGCGTACAGGACTCCTTTCAAAGTACAAAAGGTTTATCTAAATAAGACCCAGCTGATGTTGCTGTTTTCTCCTCAGACCCAGCCCTCTCACTCTCTGGTCCTCCATCTCTCACTCATCTTTGTAGGCCTCTTTTGCTAATCCTCTCGCACTGTTTGACCTATGACTTGGTGCCTATACTTTTTCACGTCTCTCCCTCCTCTTTTGTTCTGCTCAGAGCGGGTGTATGTGTGGCAGATCTCAGGGGAGCAGGTAATGTATAAATCTATAGCAGTTCTGACATCTCACAGTCTCTGGTTCCCATTTGGTCTGATGCCCTGCAATCAGTCACTTCTCTTCTCTCTTCTTTCCCTTTCTTTCCTGTTCATTGTTCTCATTCTGGAGACTTTTACAAAACCTTGTGAAGTTCTTTGCGCTTTTGCCACAAAAAAATTAATATCATATGCTTCAAACACACCCACGTCCAAATCAGTGATATCTACTCTGATCATCTCTCCTTTGTATTTTATTTTGCCTTGTAAGCAGCAGTGTTAAATTGACATATAGTTTTAATGAAAACATGAGCAGACTCGGTGAGGATTGTTGCTGACAGCTCGCAGCAGCAGCACTTCAGGGGGGGGGACGAGTTCCCGCTCTGTTCTTTCATCTCCAGTCATATCAGCTTGATCAGTGAAATGGCTTAATGTGGACATGTGTTTCCCCCTGCTAACAGTCTGCTACAGGGCACAAATGCACACATACACACATAGTGAGGAAGAGAGCGTCTGTTTCAAATCCCACAGAGAGCAGGCCGATAAGGTAGTCTGTGGGATTTACAAGACCTTTAATTTGTCGCTCATGCAACGCCATGTAAACACATTGTAGCCCTTCGTAGCGCTCTCCTCATGCTCAACCCAACTACATGATGATAGCATAACATGAAGACAAAGACTCAATTTGAGTAATTCACTGGTAATTTAGGTAGTTATGCTACAAGAATCACTTCTTGAATCAGATGTTCCAAACTGAAACCAGGCAGTCTACAAATAACTCCCCATCAGTTCACTTTCAGACATACAATGAGCCTAAAATAAAGAAATACTGGGAAATAAATTACTTTGTTTCTAAAAAATTAGATGAAAGGATTGATACCACTCTTATTTGCATCTCTTAAATGTGAAGCTGGAGCCAGGAGACAGTTATTTTAGCATAGCACAAAAACTGGAAACAGCTAGCCCTTTCTTGACTTTCAGCCAAGAAATACTCCGGTGCAACTTATTTGTACACTTAGACTTTTGTAAATTAAACAAAGGAGATATAATATTAATAAACTTCAGTGATGCTGTTAGGTGGATTTTGTTTTTATCTTCGGATAGAGCACTGCTGGCTTTAGATCTGCAAATATTAGTTGATTAGGTGATTATTCAATCAACAAAAAATTAATCTGCAACTTTTTTGATAACTGATTAAACTTTTAGTTCCATCCTCTTCAATGTGATGATTTCTCTTGTATTATAGGGAGATGAATATATTTGTGCTTTGGACTGTTGCACTGTTGTTGGACTGAAACCAACTGACTTCCACTGATCTATGACATTTTACTGACAAAACAATTACTCAATTAACAGAGGAAATTATCAGCAGACTAATCGATAATGGAAAATAACTGTTTGTTGCAGGCTAACCAGCTGCTGGCTTCTTATACTGAACATACAAACATGAGTTGTATATTTCCCAAAATATCTAACTATCATTTTTAACAAAAACCTATTTCTTTCCTTGTTGCCATTTTTCAATCATCATCAATAAAAAATAAGTTCTTAGAATAAATAATGTGCATAATAAGATACCACAATGACTCAATAAAGCTGTTTTTGTTTCAGTCTGAACCAGAATCACAACGATCATCCAGCAGCACATGGTGTTTGTGGGTGAAATGTGTTGAGGAAAGAGATGCATCCTTATCAGGTACAATTAGAGAGATGGAGCTGGATGACCAAGTGTGATTTGAGACAATAGTGGGGGATTAAGTGAAGGTGCAAGATGTTGTCCGAGTGAGAGTGCTCAGTATAGGAGAATGAAGAGACAGAAGACCACAAAAGAAGACCTTGGAGTTGGATTAGGAGCACATGGTGAGACGTCTAGAAATTGCAACGTCTACGTGTGAGGATCAGGGTTAGTACGACCAGTCAGCCCTACATCAGAGGACTCTAAGGGGAGGGTGGGCAGCCTTACATATCTGCAGCAGAAATGACAGGTATAGCCATTCATAATGAGCTTATTCCAAAATGTGAGCAAGCCAGATATAAAAGAAACAAGCATTCCTGAATCCATGTCCATGGTGAATAGTGCATCTAATCAAGCGCTGTCTTAAGTAGAAATTTGAGGCACTTTTACTTTATGTGAGTATTTCCATTTTATGTTCCTTTATACATCAATGTCATAAAATCTGCTGCGTTATTATACATCAAACCAGTGGTTCTGAACCCTTTAGACTCATGACCTTTTACAAAAATGCAGTGTTTACTTGGGGTGCCTTGGCACACATTTCACATGTCTGAGTTGTTAGTAGTTCCATCAAAAGATTTTCCTCTCTAAACTCCTCAGATGGTTTCACTTGAATAACTGTTCCAGACCTGATGAGATAAAATCATCCAATATTTCACAACAAAGCAAAGATTATTAAAGAGTCAAAAAGAAATCTAAACGGACCTGTGTACCAGAACTCTTCCCTACCCTTTAGACCTCTGACAACCTGCTGGATTTATCGTGTGACCCTTAAAGTGATAGTTTGGGTTATTTGACGTGGGGTTGCACGAGGTTCTTGTCTATAGTCAGTGTATTCCCCGCAGTAGATTTGAATCAGCATGCTGCCAGTTAAAAGCAGCAGCTGGGAGCACAGCACAGAAGCTGAGTGATGTGCTGCTGTGGATGGGGTCAGCAGAAAAACTTATTCAGTATTAACAATCTAATAATGTCATATATGACCATGTATCAGTCACATGTGCCATTGTTCCATGTTATTCACATTTGATACTTAAAAAAGATCTTAGTGACACTTAAGTACTTTCACTTAAGTAGGAGTTTAAAAGTTGGACTTTTGCTTGCTATTCACTATTTTTACATTGTTGTATTGCTACATTTTCTAATGTACAGGATCTAAATACTTCCACCACTGCCTTCAGTACATCCCAACAAGGAGAAAAACGACCTCACCATCTACTGAAACCTGGCAGCAACAAGCCAGGAGATGCTTCCAGGGCCTTGAAGTAGTCCAGAGGCTGATCTAAGCCTCGGTGTATCTCACTGTGTGTTAGATCTCCAGAGACGATGAGAGGGCCCGTCCATCACAGTCAGAGATAGCAGAGTTGAGCTGACATAAGAGCAACATTTCACTCTGACAGTCCAGGCCAAGTGCCAGCCAGCTGCCAAAGATATGCCAGCTTTTACTGGACTGCTCCAGCCAGCCACAACACAACTATTGTTAAAATATGGCGTGAAAGCTGGTGTTCTTCACCAAGAAAATGTTTTTCATTCTGATGCCAACGGTCTCTCACAGTTTTTTGACATCAGCCTGGCAGATACAAAGGCTTATATATGGAGCTGGTTAACTGGTGTCACCAGTTCACAGAGGTCAGAGTCTGCAGCTCAAACATTATAGAGAAAATACACACACTTCCCTTTAAAGTGTACACATCTGAGTGCAATCTCTATCTTGTCGAAGTATTGAACCAACATGTTTGCATACTGGTGATATTGCTCTGACATTATATGCTATTATCAATAATACAGAAGTTATTGAAGTACTTTCCATCCCACCCAAGCTGAAATCAAGACAGCTTTTTTGTCCAGGATTTACCATGGCAGGAAATTGAAAGCCAGAGACATGCAGGGCCTCAGAGTCTTTCAGACATGCCTGCTGGGCTTGGAGGAACACACAGGATGAGCTGGCTTTGACCTCAGTGACATTTAGACACAACCAGAACACCAGAAAATTGTAGAAATGACATTAAACTTGAGTCTGTAATGGGGCGAAAAGATGTGATAGCCTTAATCATCAATTTACTTGCTTCTGACACACACCTGATTCCTAAAAGATTTTTCCTAACTATGTTATCAACCGCTGCGCTCGACATACACCAATTACAGACCGATTACACACTCAGACACCAGGGCACATATTTCTGGAGCGTGGCAATGATTTCTCTATCACCAGTAACAGTGATTATGACTGTTTGATCACTGAGTCACCATTTTAGAGAAGCATCGCACAGCCATGTGTCACTGAGTGTACACAGATTTGTTTGGACGTCTGGGATGTAGCAGTAGGCTGGTCTGAGTTCACTTGCTTGTCCATGAGTGTCTGTTTATGCTGCATAAACTATCTCTTACATCCTGTTGATGAACTCATCATAGCATCCTTGTTTGGTGCAGTAGCATGACTTTACCTCATTTCATTTTGTGTCTTGGACTTGGGACTCAACATATAGTACAGCAAAGAGTAGGTCACTGAGGGAAATACATAGCTTTCCACATAAAACAACCATTTTTAATCTAGTCCGTTAATCATTTTCAGAATTTTATGAATTCTGGTTCATATATGATAATAAAAAGCATCAAATCCTCACAATTTAGAATCTGGAAATAGACAGAATTTTTTTTTGCTTTGCTAGCAGCATGGCAATGTGAGGCTGTTGGTGGGTTGTCGGTCCATCGCTATGGTTCAGATTCAAATATGTCAACAACTATTTGATGGATTGCCATGAATGTTTGTACAGACATTTATGCTCCTCAGAGGATGAATCCTAAAGACTGGGGATTCCCTCACTTTTCCTCTGGTGTCACCATCTGGTCAAAATTTCAATTTTTCCAACACTTTGGTTTATGGCCAAATATCTTGAAAATATATATAACATTCCCATAAATTTCGGCTTATACCACAGGCTCTTGGTGCTGCTAACATTTCCTGCTTAATTTTCTGCCTGTCTGTCCACTAACTCTCTCAGTATATTGAATGATTATTTCAGCATTAGTGTAATTATTAAGACTGTAACAATCAAAGTAAATTTTCATAATACATACAGTATATACTTATGTGAATTGAAAAATAATAATATGCAGGTAATAAAATAACATAATAAATAAAATAAAATGACATTGTCCTCTTTCGGGCTTATATTCACATTTGCATTAAAATATTTGGGGATTGTTATTATCCAAATACAGCATGTTACTGGAGACAGAGTTATGAGTTAGAAGTACCTTTTTTTTTAAGCTCTTATTATTATTGACCCCCCACTCAGATGTACTAGCAGACGCTTGGCAGACAAGTATCCACAGGGTTTTAAGGGTTTAATAATTGTGTAGAGGCTGTATATGGGTTGTTGCTACTGTTTGTGCCAGAAATACTAGTCCCTGTCTGAGCCCCTTGATGTCTGCTGAGTTCACTAGGGTTGGTACTGGAGAGACTGGGACTGGTGGGGGTGACCACCATGCTGGAGTCCTACCTCCCAGTCTGTGTGTATGTGTGTGTGTGTGTGTGTGTGTGTGTCTGTAGTACAGAATGCCTGGGACTAAAACGCATTTGATTTTTATACGCTTGTGGCTAACAGGAGCCAGATGTAGCTGCCTCCAGGGAGCTTACCAGTGAAACAGTCATTTTTTTTTTTTTCACTCTCTTTAATGAGATGTGTGCATACATGCTTGTATGTGTATGTACATTTGAGTAAAAACAGCCAATAAGCAAAAACTGTATTTGCATTATTTCTTTATCGGGTAATTGAAGTAGTATGACTCCGCTGGCTTGTTTAGCAGCGCCAAAGACGGGATGTGTCCTGCATGTTCAGATGACAGAGCGAGAGAGTGAGGAGATCCATGATTTCATCACATAGAGATAAATGAGAAACAATAGATCAGAGTGTCAGAGCTCTGAGGACTCACTGTTCTCTGGATCCTTAACCTGGCCCTGACACACAAGAAGATTCATGATGCCTGAGTGAGAGGTGAAGAAATGAGCACACACCCACACACAAAATGTAGTTAGATGGTCAAAAATCCTTCTGAAGAACAATCCTGGCATCGCGACTGCAGGGCATTCATCAGCTCATTAATGATAGTCATTCACTAATAATGACAAATGGGATACTGAAAATTATTCCACCACATTTCTCAGGCTGAATGGTTTTCTTCTGAATATATACATAGGTGAGTATTGAAAAAGAGAGCACAAAGCAAAAGAGAAGCGATTTAAAGAGAATGGAGAGTGTTAATTGAAAGCGAATGTGTCTGTGCTGGCTGCTGGTCAGAGATGGGCCCAGGTCCCAGTTGGCTTCCACTTCAAAGGCCCTACCCGCCTGTCTTGAGCGCACCTGCAGCCGGTTAAACCCTGCTCTCATCACTCAGGGAGCGGAGGAACCTCTCCTACAACTTTGAGCCCTCACCACACAGCCTTTAGCCAAAGGGCCATAATGGCCCACACTCAAGAATTCAACCTAACATACCAGGTAGCCCATACAACTTTCACTGCAGAACTGAATGTCAATCACACAGTGTGAGTGATCACACACCATCCACAGCAGGGTTCCTGTAGCCTCAACCACAGGGTCTATGCCACCTCCATCACAGGTCACACAGGACTCATATAACCATCACAATGTGGTCTAGACTGAGGGTTTCATGGGCCTCCACACATATACAAATTGGTCACAGAAAGAAGCATTTTTGTTATTTTCTTGTATTATGTTTAATTACTAATTTGTAGAAAAATAACATCAGTATTTATAGAAACTTTTGAGGGGAAACTTATCGGTAAAAAAATAATTAATCTATATAGGCACATATGAGAGTTAAATAGAGTCATCTCTTGTATCTAGACATATCCATATTATGTCTGAAACTGATTTTGTTTTCACCTGGAATAAACATTTGGCTGACAATTAACATCAGTGACTGTGTTTGCTTCCCTCTAGATATTCAAACATAATCATCACTTTTATAATACTTCCAGCAGCTCAAAACATTCACAATAATTTGGATCCAATAAGGTGGATCACTCAAAATTATATACTGTAATATACAGTAATGTGCAAAAGCTTGGGGGCACTTTAGATCTACAGATTCCTATCCATCACACAGTGTCATCAGGGAGGCATCAGATCAGTCCCAAATTCATTCTGCAGCATTAGAATGACCCCAAACACAGAGCCACAGTCATATCGTCAGAAACAAGAAGAACAAGGAGTCCTGTAGCAGATGGTTTGGCCCCCACAGAGAACTGATCTCAACATCATCAAGTCAGTCTGGGATTATATAAAGAGACAGAAGCAATTGAGAGCCTAAGTTCTCCAAAATGCTTGGAACAATCTACCTGCCAAGTACCTTAAAAAAAAACTCTGCACAAGTGTACTGATGAGAAAAAGTGCTGTTTTAAAAGAGATATTTCAAAGATTTGCTATCGCTATGTAGCCACTGTTATCACTTTAGACTACAGCTGTTACTGGTTCTTACCAGTCTCTTTACTTATCAGTTTTGGTCAATTGTGTGACTTTTGATGAAGTGTTTTGTGATCAAGTTTTAGCGTCCTCCATGGTTTATATATGAAAAACAGCTGATCCATCCAGCATATTATAACATCATGATGACTGAAGCTCTTGGCAAGACTGTTCAGAAAATACTGTAACTGTTAATGCAAACATTGTTGCAGCAACAAAACTTAAAAATAGCTCCTTTAAAGACAAATGGTCAAACCAAATATTGATTTGATTTCGTTTTTTTCTGTTTACTGCACTTTGTATTGGAATAAATGTTAAGTACAAACAATTCATGGCATCATTTTTAAAGCATCCTCACTTGGGGTTTGGATTCTCACTGTATCCTTGATGCAGTCATATCTGTTTTATCTTTATAACATTAACTGAGATGGATTTCAATGTATCAATCTGGCTGATGAGGACCTGACAGAGCAAACTGTTCTTCCTCTTACCCAGGATCTACTGGAACTACCTCAAGGACCTCTGTTCATGCAGCAAACACTGCTCTCCACTCAGCCTCCCTCAATACACCAAAAAGGAGAGAAATACGAAAGTATGGTAGGGTTAAGCAGACTAAACAAACACCAAAGAGGCTTAGGACCTAATCCAGACCGCAGACCCTTGTATGTGCAACATACAGTAATAATTTAAGCACAAACATGATGCACATACAGACACAACCACTATCAGCACTTGAGTCCTATTCCTTAAGCCTTGATATGATAGCCAGCGTACATTAGTCAACTGTAACTGACCACACAATCAAATGGTAGACTGGCTATGTGAATAGTTTCATCATGTTGACAATATTATAAGCAAGCTCTCATTTCTGGCAGGCACTGTGGATGCAGCACAAGTTGTCCAAGTTTAATAGGCTGGCTTTGTAATGTTTCTTTGCAAATAAAAATATGGAAAAGTCGAAGAAGTGAAAGATGAATGAAAGCATGTTTTGCTGCCTTTTCAACTTTACTAGATAATGACAGCTAGGTTGAAAAAAATAACTTAATTCACTGTACTGCCCAAGAGCTACTGGCAACTTTTAAGGTGGCTTTTTGTTTTATTGTGAATCAATCAATAAAATCTAAATATGACAACTTTGACCATTCAATACGCTTTTATTGGCTCTCTTGCAGGACATATGCTCTAGTGATGATTGGACAATTAAGCACTTAAAAAAATGTACATTAAGTTCAACTGGATTATGCAAAATGTGAATATTCTCGCTTAAAGGAAAGAAAATTGGGTGAAATAAGCCCTGTCCCACATGACACGCTCACAGGCACAACCTGGCTAGTTAAAACATAATGGATTTTTTGATGGTCTACCGGCCCTCCAGGATTTTTCCCAGTATGTCTAAAAATCTATCTAACTTAATGTTAGCTAGTTGAATATATATAAATATAAATATTCTCTCTCATTTTCTTCCCTGCTGTAAGTTCAATATTTGCTCTGTTTTTGGTCTTTGAGGGAAATATCTGGCTCTTTGGCAGCTAAATACTACACTGTGTTCATTGCTGTTAACTTTGTTGGTGGGAAGGTGTTCGGTGGGTTTATCATCCCTTTTTTGCTGGCTGCTGTTGCTGACTGCTTCCGTTGGGAATAAGCTTGATGACAACAGAAAGCAAAACTAAACCATAACAGTAAAATTGTGGGCCATAAAACCAAAACAATTAGCTTAGAAGATGCTATGATGTTGCGTAAAGATGCAGGGAACTGCAGAGTCTGAGTCTCATCTATCAAGCGACATCTCAATTATTAATACTAAAATATTGATAAGAGCAGCATTAATGTTGCAAAACTAAAGGAATTTAGATAATTTTCAGCACTTTTTCATTCAACTATCTTGACTTTGACACAGAGAAATATGGACTTGCAAATTATGTTCTCTAGGTGGGAGGTTTTGACTTGATGGCATTGTGAAAACAGTTTGCTGACAGGCTGTAATGACACGCTGACAAAAATAATACATTTCTGCTTTCATTTGCATATGCACACACTCAGACATATTTGTGCACACACACAATCCTCAGCCCATGTCTTAATCCTAAAACAGATGGTTAACTTTATGGATATGAGCTTTTTGACCCCAGAATAGAGGCTGAAATGAACTTTCTCACTCAGCTCTGGAAGAAGAAAAAAAATGATGGAAAACACAAGCTCACAACCATAGACATGGTTGCTGTTCTACGTTTATGATTTCAGTCTGGGTTTACAGGTTGACTTTTTATCCTGTGTAAAAAGTAGAGAGACAGAAAAGAAGCATTCACTGTTTCAGGGTTCAATTCACTGATTCACTGTTCACTATGCTACCTCAGCCAGCCACCATGTGACCAGCTGCCCATGACCTGCAGTGTACGTCACGCAGACAGTTCCCTACTAAAACAGGAAACTACTCAGCACAAACTCAGTTCCACTCAGAGGGAGCAAGGAGTCACTGTGCTGTAAAAATGACCAGCATCCATAAAGGTAAATTTCAATGTGGATTATTTTAAAACACTTTCACTCTGTAAAATTTAAATGTTTTCACTGGAAATTGGAATGAAAGTAGTCGGCTTAAAGTTTATCCCAGTCTAATATATACTTTGTATGCCTGATTATTTTTGTTTGTGTGACTGTTTGTCTGTGTGCATCATTGTCCCAGTCTATCTACTGCCAGTGGGGCATGCCTGTTTTTGACTAACAAGTGTCTGAGATCTGTTAGACGTCAAAGAGGCCATGCTGTCCCAGATATTCCTTTGATGTCATCTGAATCACCTGCTCTACACTCATAGTCTGAGTGTGTGTCTGTGAGTGTGCATGTGTGTGTTTGTGTGTGTGCATGCTCCGAATTTGTCCAGGATGACGCCATCCTCCTGCAACTTAGTAAACAGTCTATTAAAGAGTTATCACCATTACATCTACGCTTCACTTCACAGGAGCTATAAAATCTATTAATGACAGGGTATCCTGGGGATAAAGAAAGAAAGGGTCACAAGTATGCAGAGCTTAGCCCTATAGAGGCCAATCGTGATGTAACATAAGGGTACATAGTTTAGCAGCAGTTATAGATGTGTGTCTGGGCATTTTTTTGCATCTGTGCAAGCACAAACTTTCTCTCAATGTACATGCCTTCCGTTACACCCTTTGCACCAGGGGAAAGTGGCTGACAACAGGCTGCGACACCTTCTGTGAGAGCTAGCCAAACGTTTTAGAGGCTTGTGGAGTTCCAGTCTCGCTGTGTTTGTTCAAGGTAGTCCATCTCTGTCGGCAGATCTAAATTTACAAGACAATAAATTATCACAGATCTGGTTCTCTGGCTTGCACTCATGCACACGCACAATGTGGCTTGGCTGTCCCTGAAGGACGGTGTATTTTTAGGGTCTGTGATGTATTCTGACCTTTCATTAGCTTTATGGATAATGCTACTGGATTTTCAGCTGATTATTATCTAAACAGCCACTCGGGCCTGGTCCTTTTATCTACGACTACTTAACATGCAGAAATTATTACAGTATTAAATCCATCTCCAACAAGTCATCCTGCAGGAATTAAAACATTTAGAATAGAGACTGTCCTCATCAGAAAAACGACAGCATTAGTCATCGCGTGCACACACTTAAAACAATGTGTTTATATTTTCTTCACAAGTGACCTCTTGTGGCCATGCAATTAATGACAGTTGTCCACCAAGCCAAGCGTTTTAGGAAGCATTGAAAAACTATGCTTTATGCTGAAAACCCATTTGTTTTGGAAATCAGTGACAAGAAGACCACCATCCCAAGAAGATCTACAGCACCAGTCATTTCAGCTAGTGCAGCCAAATGACATATGTTTACGCTCAAGTGACAACGCACTCCAGTGGCCGTAGTAATTATGATGGAAGCGAAAAAATCAAGTGTGGTGATGTAATTATAGAGCACATGTAGGTTGAGGTGAATGGGTGGGTCGACAAAACATTGGAGTCAACAATATTTTAAATCACAGTCATTCTCTGACATTAACTACGTTTTTATTGTTATAGCCATGAAACAAAGTTTTCTGTTGCTTAACTTGGACTTTTTTGGACTTGTTGCGATCAAGTTATTGTCTTGTTTAGGCTGAGGCACTTTTTATTAGGATGAGATGTTGGGAAATGGTGGCTATAGTAAGACGCCACATCTTTCCCTAATTCACTTCAGTTCACCTCTTTTTTTGTCTTCGAACCTCCCCTCCCTCCAGCTGTCCCTTGTTCCTGCCCAGTGTTTAGTTTGCCCCCTTTGTGTCCCATACGTATTGGAGCTCTGTCCAGGCCTGACGACAGGCTGTCCTCCCTGCTCCAGCCTGCCAGAGGATGGGAATACATGCTGAGCTCATCCCTGGACTGCCTGGCTGGTGACAGGCCACAGCATAATCCCCACAAGGGACACATTACTGGGCCATTAGTCCAACTCTTCCACCTAGAGTGCATGCCTCTGGCTTGCCCTCGGTTCATTCAACCCATTCCCTTTTCAAACCACAACTTTCCTCTGAGAAATAATCCTGAGTGATTATAATGTATCAACACAGAAATCAATTGGATTAGTCCAAAACCCCTGCCTCTGTAAATCTCACATTTATCCCTCCTTCACCCCCAGTGCAGCATTTAAACATAGCAACTCCTGTCAGTAATTTTCCTCTGAGGAGATGGTTGCCAGATTGGACCCCGTACATCAGGGCAAACTTTTCCTCCAACTGACAAGAAGGCACTTGACTCTGTTATTGTTTATGAAGAGAAAGCTGGGGTCAAGTTCACAGGCTGGGAGAGAGAAAGAGAGAGAGAGAAAGTCTGTTCCAGCTCTGGCCCCATGAGAGAGAGCATAACTCAGCCGTGTTTGTGCTTCCCTAATTCCTTTTGATTTAGCAGAAAATTGTGAGCTGAGCTGCAGCGCACAAATATTCACCAGAGCTTAGCGTCTTTGCCTCACCTCGCGGCCTCTCACAAACCTGTGCCCACTCCACCCCGCGTGATTGTGCATGTCTCTGAAAAGTGTATGCATGTGTGTGTCTCACTCTGACAGCAGCCTGCCTGCCGAGCTCTAAGCAGAAATACAAATGTCTCTAAAAGGAGCTTAGCTTTAACAGCAGCTTTGGCATAAACACTAGAACTGTTTTCTCAAGCTTTTGATGAAATAGCAGTTTGCAACAGCTATAGCTAATTCTAATAGTTTCAATTCCGACAGGGATTTTGCTGATTTGTTTACTTGTTTGTTAGTATTACTGGGTCAGCTGAATCAACTGTGGTATTTTCAATCCAATATCACAAACTCCCCAGAGGAGTTCAAGTCTACGCTGATAAAAAGCATATGAATTGGTGTCTGTAAACAAGTCACAAAGTGGTTTATGAGTCTTTGGATACTCAAAAGTAGTTTTTAATCTGTCAGAAGCCGTTCAAGGACAAACAGAAACATCAGATTTGATGACAAATGTCAACACGCTACCAAACCTGAAGACAACCTGAAGACACAACAAGCATGGGAACAAAGGTAAGGACGGTCGTTCTCCAGGGACAATGTAAAGTGTGTATATATGTGTGTGTGTGTGTATGCGTGTGTGTGCATGCTGTATTCCAGTGCTGTCTCAGCACTCTCTCTCTTACACATGTGGTTCATATTTAAGCCATAGTGCTGTTCCACTAGATGATTTGGCTCTGTTCTCCCAGTCCCACATTCCCAGCTTTTTTCTCTGACTTCTGCTAAGCTTTAGGTGGTGCATGACTGCAGACATGACACAAATTTGATAATAATAATAACTTAAATGATGCCACAGGTTTACTTGCTTTACTTTTTTTATAGGCTACCTTCATCGGGGGACAGGACAGATTATTTAATGTTACGATATATGTGTGTGCCGGATTTAGTGAAAAGGTCATTTTTTATCCACAGTCCCTGGGCAGGTTGATGTTACCCAAGGAATAAATATTTAAAAGGTGTGCGTGAGTGTGACGAAGAACATGAGGGGCAGAAGTGGTGCAATCATATAAATACCCAGTCAACATGGTAGTTAATTATAATTATTAATATGTGATAGACTAGCTTTACTAGATAGATTTAGATAAAACTATATCTGTGAATATCATATCTACTCTTATATGAACTTCTACAACTACTGCCATTAACAATTGCATTCCCACCATATTTGTCCATGCAGCTCTCTCTCTCTCTCTCTCTCTCTCTCTACGTATACATGTTTGCATTCTGCTGCATTTCACATTAGAAAAAAGTGGACCATAATAAGAAAAGAAAATGGATTCGAAATGGTCTTTCGAAAAATGCCTTTAAAATAAGAAAAACAGATTTTTCTTATGATTAAATTTTCCAGTTTTCCTGAGTTGTAAAATGAAGGCGCCAACATTAATTCTAATAAGCTGAATTCTGTTAGTAGTTATAGATGAACCCCTCATATTAGAACCCCCCCCCCCCCCCCCCCCCCCCCCCCATCATCACCCCTCATCCCAACACCAACACTTGCACGTCTCTCCATCCATCCCTCTTTAATATCTCCTTCCTAGTCAAACTCTGTAACCCCTACGTCTGCCCAATGGGCGAGAGGAGCTATCAGCAGCGAGCCCTCCCTCCTCCCTCATCTCTCTCTCTCTCTCTCTCTCTCAGCTCTGACTCTTGCGCGCTGATAAAGGAGAGGTCCTGTGCGAGCATCCGACCCAGCGCAGAGTCACGCAGCCGACAGAACCGCAGCCAGTCACGCATCAACCCAACCTCTGGCTCCATCTTTCATTCGGACCTTTTTTTTTTTCTGCCTCTGAACTGAGCACAAATCGAGGATATGTGTTCGGGGAGCTGACTGGAGAAGTGAAAGAGCCGACACTTGTTGCTCGCCTCATCAGGTAAACCTCCTGTCGGCGAGTCCGGTGCGCACATGGCGCTGAAAACGCGCTCCTGACAGCCGCGCATGGAGCCACACGCTGGATAAGGAGGCCTACCTAACCTGCTGAATGGGTGCTTCACATCCAACTTTATTCAAGTTTGGCATTTTCTTCTGAAATCTGATTTTTTTTTTTTTTTGCGGGGGGGTAGGACTGGTTGGTGGTTAAAAAAAAAAAAAAAAGTGCAGAGCCATGCTGGGTTTAAACAGGATTCTCAGCCTCCGGGCAGCGCGAATTCGGAGCTGTGGTTCGGCGGGAGTGAGACTCTCATCCCGGTCTTCTTCATGCCAAAACCCCGGTGCCAGTTCGAGGATTTACTGTGCGTGTCTGTTGTTGCTGCTGCTGGTGACGCCTCGGGTGGACTCTTCATGGTGGTGAGTGTGCATCCATCACACCTACAGGCCTGCCCGCCTGTCAACAAGATTTACAGAAGCTGAATTTGTACAGTTTCTTTTGGAAGTAAATGTATGTAAAGAATATTCATTATTATTGTTATTATTATTATTTATAATAACTAAAATGAAATTAAGACTAAGTGTGACTGGATGGTAAGAAAACGCTACACGATTTCAACATTCATTGATGTTAATCATTTGAAACGGAGCTGGGACTGCTGCCTAGCTTTGAGTTTAAAAAAAAAAAAAAAAAAGAAAACACCAAAAAAACTTTGACGGCTCAAACTGCCAACGAATTTAACTTATGATGACTATTTTAATAACCCTTTTCCAATGGCAAAAGCAAAACCCGCTCCAATTAATTCGGAGCAGCTATTTTCCAACAGCAGACACACAAGGCCATTATGAGGGTTGAGGGTTTGTATCAGTTAATTTATTATAGGCCTCTACTGTAGCATAGCCGACAGTGCTGTTCTCATCAATGTTGCCGTGCAATGTTGCCGGCAACATCTTAAACTTTATTATTCTCCTGCTTATTTTTTTTTTTTTTCTGCAAATACTTTAAATGCATGGGGTTTCATAGGCTATAATTTGTCATGAATGAGTGCACTGCCTTGTAATTTTTATGGGGTAATGACTGCAAAGAAAAACTCTTAATGTGTTTTTCTGTCATCATTTAATTTAACTCCAATTGAATTGCTCCTGAAAAAAAGAGAGAGAGAGAGAGAGCCGAGAAACACGATGGGGCATTAACAGTGAGAATTACCTAAATTATGAGTTTGTGAATCAGATTCAAGCTTCTTTAGGATTTTGTTTCTAAGACGCATTTTCTCCGTGTCAGTTTGTTGGCCTGCCATATTGAGCAATAATAATAGAGCGATAAATGTAATTTATGTCGGCGCTGTTGGCTGAACGCGTGTTCAGCTCAGCTGGAGCCTGCATTAGACAAGGCAGAGCAGTCATTAATTCACCAGGTACCACACACACACAATCACACACACACACACACACAATCACACACACACACAAATTACTTCACTAAAATACCCCAAAACCAGCCATCTAGAGCATAGGTGAGGGGTGAAAAAATATCTCATTGCCTGCGTAATAACATACGTGAAAATGTCCATGTGTGTGAGTGTGTTTATAGGAGAAGTGTCTGTGTGTGGGCGGGTATGGGGGTGATGGAATGCCTAATAGTTTGTGTAGATTAAAAACAGTTATAGGGAGTAGTGGGAAGAGTGTGTGTGAAGGCTTTGGCTGGGCATTATTGGCTTTGAGGGGGATTAGGTGAAGAAGATACACTGTTAACTGTTTATCACATTTCTGTGGGGGTACAGTAAGAGATGAAATGGACAGATCTGGAGCTTTCATACCCCAGGAGGGTCACAAAAAATGATTGTGGCAAGTTCAAGCCACTTGAGAAAGGAGAAAAATATAAGTACATTATGATCATAATGCATACAGTTTGTAATTGTGATAAATCTTACTGTGAAATAATGACCAATACAACCTTCAACTACTCCTGAAAGGCAATAAATCTGTGAGTAATGCTAATGTTCATCATCTTGCATGTGTATGTACAAGACTTATGTTTGTGGCCAAGTTCTCATTCATCCTTCATCCTTCATCATAAGTCACTGAACCTTGATTTTGATGACCATTAAGTCACTTAATCTGTGCATCCTTGGCTAATTTGGCAGGAAACCTAAAACTATATAGCGAAACGATTTCTTACTGACAATGCTACAGAAAATGATCAGATTATTAATATCATTTTTCTCCTTATATGATCCAGGTGGGCTTGAAAAGATGACAGGGCAGGAAGAGAAAAATGTAATATATATACTGTGGAAGTTGTGGTTACATCATTAGAAGTCCGTCAAAGCCTTCAGTGTCCCTACTTGTCTTTTTCCTATGATCCACAGTATAGTCGCTGGGCTTTACAGCATGTTATTTTAGACCTATGGATAGTGATTTACTATCCTATAAAATCCACAAGTGCTCCTGACTTTCAGAGAGAAAGAGAGAGAGAAAATTAAGCGTGAATTGCTGCTCTGCCTCTTTCCTTTGATGAGCACTCTGTTCTTATTCCTCCTCTCTAATCGCACTCTGGGGAGGAGAGAGCCTCCAGTCTCAATCCTATCGCCCGCCCTCATAAAACACGACCACACAGCTACACGCTCCCCTGACCTCCCCTCGCTGACCTGCCAAAGCCATGCAGCCACCAAGTTGCAAGAGGTCTCATGCACACACACACTCTCGCACACACAGGCACGTCACGATTAGGTTCAGAGTTTATTTTGGGCAAGCAGCATTTATCGTGATAGGACACTGTAAAAATCTGTTTTATTAGGACACGGAGGAAGGTTGGAAGAAGCACACAGGAGAACTGTGGGTAAGATGACAGCGATCAGGCAGAAGACAGAGAGGAGTAAAGTGAGTAAATGGGGTCTTAGTTTGACAGAGTTATTGGAGGCCCCAGACTTCTTGCTCTGATTTGTGACGACATGATTTCAACTATCCTATTGGGAAACATTTAAACACACATACACACGCAGGTCTTGTGGGGAGAGGTTAAGTGCTTATTTATTTGGAGAGCGGAGTAAATGGTTTCCACTCCCCTCCTACTCGCAAACCTTAAACTGTTAAGTGTAGTGAACTCTGACTCATAAAGGACTGTTACTGCAGCTCTCCTTCATGCCACTCACCACCTTTGAGTATGTGTCCACATGTGTATACACCTACCTTATGAGGACACCTCTAAGTGCTCATGTATTGCAATATACTATCAATCACTGCAGTACATTGTATTCCAGTCCAGTCCAGATAAAAAACCATTTTGTGTTTTGTTTTGGTTTTTTTTTCGCATCCTCAGGTACATTGGTGCGCTGGGGGCCCGTGTGATCTGTGACAACATCCCAGGCTTGGTGAACAAGCAGCGGCAGCTCTGCCAGCGCCACCCTGACATCATGCAGGCCATCGGTGAGGGCACCAAGGAGTGGATCAGAGAATGCCAACACCAGTTCAGACACCATCGCTGGAACTGCAGCACGCTGGACCGCGACCACACTGTGTTTGGACGTGTCCTGCTACGGAGTAAGTCCATGTGTGTGTCTATGTGTATGTCTGTCTGATTGCTGATTGTGTGGCCAAAGAGTGTGGATGCTGAGCCCCATCTGCTACCGCCCTACTCGTCTTCACTTTTACTGCCTTATCTCTCCCTTCTCTGCTCTGTCCTTCTGCACTCATTCTGTTCTTTCTGCGATCTTTCCTTCTCATTCTCACATATGCTGCTGCTCCATGTTTATAGTCACTAATGGACTGTTGTAATGCCTTACGCCTCGTCAATAAACACACAGGCTTTGAGACCTGGGCTTGCCGTCATTTTGTTTTTCCACTCCTGCCAGACCTCAGATGCGTGTTAACATACATACATTCCTTGTCTTTGTAGTTGGTGCATGTATAGTTCCTCCTTATGAAGGTTGCTATGATTGCATACAATCTGAATCATGCCCATTTATTTAATAACACAGGGACAGAGGCTCTTTAGTGAAAATGCTGCACAACTAAGCTACACTGCATTAGGGTCTTGACGTCAGGTGGTAATTTTGCATGGAAGATTAAATGTTAAGTTACTAATCATGCCTTTATTTGTAGTGATCTGTAGTAGCCAGTGTAGATTATTACTGCTGCATTTTGAATGCAGTATTGTACCTGTGGCATGCAGTGCAACATGTACAGACAAGCACTTTATGATACATCTTTAGCTCTTGGATTATGCTTTCTCTACTTTGTTGCACTGAGCGAGGATTACTTGGAAATGCTTTACTAACAGGCGTTCACTGTAGCGTATCTCGATGCAGCTTGCACAATATAAGATGGTTGTCTCTACAAGCCTAATATCTGACAGCACTGACTCTCTTTGGCTTGTTATTGTCCCTCTTCCAGCCATCCTAAGCATGTGTGGGGGCTAACGATGCATGGAAAAAAGTAGCAGATATGGAGATACAGGCTGTGTGTGCGTGTGTGTGTGTGCGTGCGTGTGTGTGTGTGGTGGAGAGGAATAAACAGTAATGTAGATGTAAATATTTAGAGAGATATTCTCACTGTCAGACAAACAGCGCAGGTTTGAACGATGACCAGCAATGCCCTCCTCCATCCTCCTCCACATACGCCCCCTCAGCACCCACTGCCCCCTTCTCCTCACCCCACGGATGAAACGGGACATTCCAGTGAATAGAGAACACTCAGGTTGGATCACACAAACTCTTCTGGCCCAGGACTGGTTCAGATAGATCTGAAGAGTGAGCGTGTACCTTATTTTCAGATATAAATGTATAAGTGCCCCACCTCACAATCAGCAATATGTCAAAAAGCTTTGTAATATTCTTTTGAAGCACTGGTACATAGTATTCATGAATATTTCTCCCTCTACTTCACATTTGCTTTACTGATATAGTTAGAGCATCTAAATACTCACAACTTCAGGTGATCAAACAAAAACAAACATCTGTGTGAGGATGGTTAGAAACAGTTCAATAGACCTGAGAAACAAATGCACTATGCACCTTTTGTGAACACGCAACTATGAGCTAAGCTGATATAACCATAAGCTTAAGTCCAACACTCTGTTTACACGGGCTGTGTGGTAAAAGCAGCAGTGCAGCGGCTTCTGTCGTCCATCAGTGTCCATGGATGGTTTGAAGCTAGGATGCCTTCAGCCACAGTGGTGCTATGTTGCCACCCACATTTTGGCAACGCTCAGAGACAAAGGCGCTTCAGGTCACAGTTACACATAAGAAGCACAGGTCTGCACAGACAGCTGTACAGATTAAAATAAAAGCATATCTGTTCCATCAGATGTGAGACAGATGACTGAAAAGCGCAGCTGAAGGGCATTCTGTGTGGACAGTGGTTAAAGGCAGATCAGCAATACCCTGGAGACTGCAAAGTTAATTATATGACAGTGAGGGTCAGAATAAGCAACATACTGGCAATTTCGATGTTCTCAGACTTAACAGCATTGTAAATGCCCAAAGCTGGTGGTGCTACAGCAAAGGACTTGGTGGTCATTTAAAAAGTGGTGGATCCTCTTGGGAGCTAAATTAAAATCTGCCCATTGCAGAATGGGATACTGTGTATGCAGAGTTGACATTTCAGCCTGAGGATGAGTCCAAAGTTCATCATGTGGAGATCATAATTGTGCTTAGTGCATTTCATGGCAAGTAAGTGCAAGATTAGAGTAAGTTATGTGTTTAAGATTAGGTTTAGATGTTTCTTGTGATACAAAATTTGGCTTTCAGATGTCAGATATTAATTTGGCTGGAGGAAAGGTCGCACAAGCACTAAAAACATCATCCTCTGGGAACCATGAATTTCCACAGCAAATTTCGTAGAAATTAAGCCATTACTTGTCAATGATCAAAACATTGTTTCCAGATGGTCTGTCAGGGAGGAGCCTGAGTGACCAGAATCATTAGGGGACATTAAAGCTTCAACGATGTCCATGGCTGATGGCTGTTCAAATATCTGTCTCTGGATGCAAGTGTTTGACTGACAGACCACCTGCCTAACATGACATGAACGTTGACAATAAAGTAGTCCTTTTTAACTTTGATTACAGAGGCACCCAGTGAAAACCACTTATGTCTGTTTGGCTGACCATGTGACCTAAGAGTTCTCATGCCTCTTGCTGCCATGTTTCTTTTTGGGGCAGTCATTCCCACAAAAACCAACTGTGGAAAAGCAACTGTGACCAAACACTGTGTCTAATTCTGTATGTGTCTTTGGCCACACAATAGATGAGTCATATTCAAAGGGAATAAAGAAACCAGGACAGAACAGATGAGCACAGCAATGGTAGATAATGCTGTCATGACATCACCCTGGTTCTGATTAATGGTGTATCACTGTGTCTGTCTTTAAACAATTTATGTGAGCAGAGGAGAGCCCCGCAGCTAGAATTATTTCCATGATAATATTTAAACAGAGCTGTCCTATACTCCACATCAGGCCTGATATGTGCCCGTCAGCTGCGCCTTCATGTCCTGATGGCTCACATCCAGGCCTGGTCATGGCATTACACTGTATGTATCTGTGTATACATGTTAACATGTGACTTTAGGTCTCTGACAATCTAACGTATTACATGATATGTTTGACCTCGCTGTTTCTTTTTCCTTTGTGCCTTCTGTGTGTGTCTCTCTCAGGCAGTCGTGAAGCAGCTTTCGTCTATGCCATCTCCTCAGCAGGAGTGGTATACGCGCTTACCCGCGCCTGCAGCCAGGGGGAACTGAAGACATGCAACTGCGACCCACACAAGCGTGGGCGCGCTAGTGATGAGAGGGGAGAGTTTGACTGGGGCGGCTGCAGCGATAATATCAACTATGGGATAAAGTTTGCCAAAGCCTTCATAGATGCCAAAGAGAGGACTGTCCGAGATGCACGGGCACTCATGAACCTACACAACAACCGCTGTGGCAGAACAGTAAGTGTGTGATTACATCTGAGTCAATTCACCCAAATATAAAACTACATAATATATATTAAACCTTACATCTAGTGGTATACCTGGCTATGCAGATTTTTTGTTTTATTTGCCCAAGCTTTGATATATCTGCAATTTGGACACACTTTACAGCTGGTATTGAAGGTATACATATACCTTCTATATGTAAGAAGGTGAAGCAATTTATATTTATAAATGTTTTTTTCCCAGCTTTTTTATTGCCAATGTGTGAACGGATTGGAACATAACTTGAACAATGAGACATTCCCCAACTTTCCCAGTTAATAACAGCATGTGGACTGATTTCTATGTGGACTTTCTGGGAAAATCCTAACCATGTGAGGTCTATGCTCATTTCCTGGCACCTTGCCTCAAAGCCTCCCCTTTCACTACCCTCCAGCATCAACAGTGTACAACACTAGCAAAGGTTAGGTTAGAAATGTCACCAAATGACTGGCTCCTAACACAACACAGACAACACAAACTCAACATAAGCACAAAAACCAAAATAAAGTTTTATCTAGTGAAGCCTATCTGGTGGAATGTGACTGAAGTTAGGGGAAAACTAGGGTCAACATTAGCTAATAATGATATTACGTTTTATATATGTTACTATAACGTATTTATAACGTTACTATAGTCTAACATAGCCAGACCTCATAGCCAGTGTCCACACTTTTTTTTGAGTTGAGAGTCAAATATAATCCAAAATATAGTTTATAGTCAAACTATGAACAGTGTAAGTTAAGTTACCTCATCTATCAACATGATGCCTTTAATCATGTTCAGTCTCGTGTAGTCAGACTGGCCATACAGATTACCAGGACAAATCCTGGTGGGCTGCAGCATCAGTGGGTCAATGGACTGTCAGTGTCCCTGTCAGTCTCTTTACTGGCCCTCTCTGCCTTTCATTCAGGGTGCACATGAGAGCATGCTGTCTGTCTGCTGTAGCAGACAAGTCCAGGTCATAACGCCACCACTGGTGGTTATGCCTTTCATGCATTCACCCTGACATCATCACCGGTCTCTCATCTGCAGCCCCAGTTAATCCCACTTTAAAACTTATTGGCAGCGACAGAAGGGTCGATCACTCCTTCTACTTCTGCTGGTAATCCTTAAATTGATACTATCCAAGCACCATACGTACTCGTGCCTACCTACGATGTGTGAGCTTGCATCTGAGCAGCAGGAATGGTTTTCTGAATGTTTAGTATAGAAACTTTAACTTGGAATCGCCATCTGCCAAGATTTTATGGGAAATGATCATGTGGCTTTACATTCACACATGGTATTAATAAGCGTTCTTCTGATCTTGATTCCACATATATGCAAATCAGATAGGTGGAACAGTTTAGGTGACCAACATGTTGGAGGGATTTTTTTTCCTAACAGCACAGCCAAACTGCACAGGCTGCATTCCCCCCTGCTGGGATCCAGTCTCAATGCAAGCCAGAGCATCTCCAGATGAAGTCTGGCCAATATGACAGGATTGCCAATTGCTATGCATTCTGGGTGAATTTCAGGGTTGTTTGAACATGGAATCATCTGTACAGCTTCAAAATGATCAGCACAGAAGGGAAGACAGGCCCTGTCTTGTAGCCCAGCAGTTCCTAAAATGCACTGCGCTCTTGTTAAATGACTGTAAAACACAAATGTCTTGAAATGTTAACTCTTCACTCAAGTGAGGCAGTGGAGGCACTATGAAATAACAGAAATGTACTCACATGCTGAGGCAGAAAGTAGGCAGGGCAGAGTTGTAAGTACAAACTAACGGGTGCTTGCATTGTTAGCGGGCTAACAAGAAGTTGAAAATTTAGCTTCATGATTTTGTTTGTCAGAGTTTCACCTGATTGAATTTGGCGCAAAGCAAATTATGTGGGGTCAGTCTCGTCCCCGAGGTGCAAAATCCACTGTGACTGTGGCTACAGCTTAAGTTAGTGATAGCTATTTGGGCTGTGTTCAAATTTGTTTGAACTACATTTTTTTGAAGAAGTGACAGTCTTAGTGTGTTTACATCTTGCGTTGAAATGCGTTTTCTTCATACAGATAAGATATTTAGATATAGATCACGTTAATACAAAGTGTAAATGGGGTTTGAGATTTCTGCTGCCACCCTAATGAAATGAATTTCATCTGAGGTGAAATATTTTATCTAAAACTGCTAAAGCTCTTTCCACACATAGCATCCTCATATTTCTGGATAATTCACAGGCCTCAAAGTCACTGGGGACTCATTTATTGATAGAAAGTAGTTGAAATAAAACTGTTCAGAGATCTGTGGATTATCCAGATTGAATTATGAATGTAGTTTTGCATGGCTTTGAGCACACCAAACAAAAATCCACCTACCTCCACTGTATTACAGAGAAAAGGATAAATATAACAGGTGGGAAAATAAAATCAAAAACTATCTGCAAGACTAGATACCACTACAGGAAGTGAAAAAAAATGTTTTCATCCACTTTAGTTAAAAACAACCCTTTAAGAAACTTTCCTGCCTACTGCTGCATTTTTAGAGCAGGTAAAAGCAAATTTCACGATGGCTTTAACAATATACACATAATCCCCATTTCTCTCTATGTACTTAGGCAGTGAAGCGATTCATGAAGCTGGAGTGTAAATGTCACGGAGTGAGTGGCTCTTGCACGCTGCGGACATGTTGGATGGCCATGTCAGACTTCAGGAAGACCGGTGACTACTTGAGGAGGAAATACAACGGGGCCATTGAGGTGACAATGAATCAGGATGGGACAGGCTTCGCTGTAGCGAACAAAGCCTTCAGGAAGGCCACCAAGAACGACCTGGTCTACTTTGAGAACTCTCCGGATTATTGCCTGCAAGACAAAGCAGCAGGTAAGACAGCAAAGAGAGAGAGAGAGAGAGAGAGAGAGAGAGAGAGAGGGGAGGAAGAAGATAGACTGGACTGAAAGACGCAGAGAGGCAGTTTCTCATGGATGTTGATGGATTGCCCCGACTGTGTTATGTGTATGTTGTGTGTATGTTCATGCATGAATAGTGTGTTTGTGTGTGTGAATGTCAGTGTGTGTGTGTAATGGTAGACAGATAACACAGCAGGCCTCCCGTGTGATGTCTGTGGAAGCTAATATCCTTGTGCCCTGGGGACATGGTCGCTCTGTGACCACCTGACCTCTGTCAGTTGCTGTCAACACACAAACACACACACACACACACACACACATATACACACACACATGGTCAGAGGGTGTGTTGATCAACTTTTGATGCACCTCATCACATATGACTGTTCATGATTGGCTGATGGATGAAAAAACTGTAGGACAAACTTTTGGGATATTTGACATCAACACCTCCATCATTCAGGAGCTCTGTCCACTTCTCCCTCTTCCTCGCTCCCTTTGTCTGACTCTCCCTTCGTCCCTTCATCCATCCTCCCCCTCTTTCTCACCTTCCCAGAGGAATCCACAGCCTAGGGACACAAGCAGCTAATTTTAAAAAAATCACTTCTTTCTGTCTGTCACAGCCTCTCTCACTCTCTGTCTGTCTGAACTAAGCGTAGCTGGAGGGCAGAGTGGGCCTCAGAGTGTGAGAGCCTGTCTGTCTGTCACGCTCCACTGTCCATTTAACACACACACACACACACACACACACACACACACACACACACACACACACACACACACACACACACACACACACACACACACACACACAGAGTGGCTTCAAAGAGAGCAGTGGCTTGGGAAAGGCAGTGTAACTATAGGCCACTCTACCAACACTGCATAGTTGTGTGTGTGGGTCTGTTGTTCTACGGGCAGCTTGTTGTGATAGGTAGCCTTTCAAACAGGGAGCTTCTCACACCAAACACCAGCACTAATCTCTGTGGGGATGACATTCACATAAGACACGGACAATATGCAATTGCATTAGGTAATAGCCAGACTGCTAAACATAATGATACATTCAGTGCTGGTAGATAATGTACTTCTAAAGATCACAAAATGAACCAAATAGAGCTAATAAGCCACATTCACATCATATCTTTTAAATAGAAATTAGCTGAGATTATTGAGAGAAGTGCAAAAGTGACAACAAACTGCTAGAATCATGGCTGCAAAATAACCACTACTGGCAGTTACATCTAAATAAAAATCCAATATTGCTACTAAAAGCTAGCTAATTTTAAAGGGTCAATACACAGCTTGTTTGTATCTGGTTTCATTTATCAACAAAGTGATCCATGTAAGTAACACAGCAAAAGTAGTTCAATTAAGCTATTTAAATGATGTTAGAGCATGAGAGAGTGCATGGATTTTAAGAGGGATAAGACACTGACATGTAATAAGTGTACTGTAATGCTAACAAATGAATTGTTGTTTAACTTTGTTAAAATCATGAAGGGTTTAAATGCTAATAGCAAGTGCTGCAGTAGATGCTCATTGATCATGTTAATCAAGTAATCATTGAGTTTTGCCTTCCATAGAAATGATCGCCCAGTTGCTTTTCTTTCAGGAGAAGTGAAGCATTAAAGACCAGTTAAGAGAAACTAGGTTTAGTTAACTTTTAGCCTTTAGTAGTTAACGCTTTTGTACTCTGTGCAGGTTCCCTGGGCACGGCTGGGAGGGTCTGCAATAAGACATCACGTGGCACAGACGGCTGCGAGGTCATGTGCTGTGGACGGGGCTACGACACCACGCGAGTAAAGCAAATCACAAAGTGCGAGTGCAAATTCAAGTGGTGCTGTGCCGTGGAGTGTAAGGACTGTGAGGAGGCCGTGGACATACACACATGCAAGGCCCCAAAACGAGCCGAATGGTTGGACCAGACCTGAGGACACGCCGTTTCCGCCCCCTGTAATGCAACCCCACCCCTTTCCCCTTTGCAGGACATCCTGTGGAACATGGCATTCTGGGAAAGTTTGTCTGAAAGTGCTCTGCGTCTTCCGCCCTCCCCTGCCCCCACCTCAGTTCATCATTGCATGGCTTTTCTACCTGTCTCTGTGAAAGCACTAGAATCCAGTACCCATCAATATGAATTAATACAGATTACCCCTGTTTGTGAATGGCCCTATGACTGACCTGCTGGGATCAGATGAGGAACAGTGAAACCAGTAAACACTTTGGGGTTCGAGTGGATTGGGCTTTTATCAAAGATTCAGTCCAGACGGCCTTTTTTCTAGTGTGTGGTTCTGAGTTAAAAATGGTTTGCTGCTTTCATGATGCTTTAAAGACACATTTTTACATTAACTGAGCCTTCAAACGTATCCAGTATTATTACAACAACATCATATACTCACATAATTTTCTTTCTTTTTCTGGGGAAATACACTTTTATCTACCAAAAAGAATACTTGGTTGGACTTTGGGAAGTAGCTTGACAAGTGCACTTTGAGAAGTGGACATCTAAGCACAAGTTTGGCTTTGCGTGGCCAAACTGAAGTCCAGGCAAAGGACTACCAGAGGACATGGAGATGGACACCAGATAAATAAATGGACAGATGCATCATTAGAACTTTGAATGCAACTGTAAAAAAAAAAACAAACAAAAGAAAGCTGTTTGAAAGTGATTTATTTAAATTGTAAAGTGTTGTTTCATTTCTCATCTGCGGATGAGACTGCACTACATTGGCTGACACGAGGAGAGAGAAGAGCACTCCCATGATTGTGATTATACAGCGTACTTTAGTTTTCAGTGTGTTAGATGACAAAATTGCCGCCGAGAAGACGAAGTAGAAGAATAAAGCCTGGATGGTCATTCAGTCACACATAACCACAACATCAGACAGATTTCACTTCTCTGCTCTCCAGCTTGCTTGTATAACATTGTGTATATTGCCTTATCTAAACAGATGTTCATATGAAATATATGGTGCATTAGTATGAGACTGGAATCTTTGTTTTTTGTTCAGACAGAAAAACGTAGAGGTTAAAAGCAAGGAAGAGACTAGATAGCACCAACAGAGCAGAACTAATCAGTGTGACCGAGTAATTTCTGCTGCACTGCTGTCATAACCTCCCATGTCATTCCCACAAAGATACACACACACACATCTCCTCACCAGCATGAGTTGAGAGACACTGGGGCAGTAATAATACAATCTATGTCTGTAACAAAGGCTGATTCTGTGTGGATTGGGGTGGGGTGTGTTATATCAGTCAAGGGGGGGAAGTGTTTGATTAAAGGCCCAACCTAAACCCCAACCCCTGCTGGCCTCATCCCACCCCTCACTATGTGGAATTCCAGGTGGGTCCCAGGCTAATGACTAGATGGCCGTAATTACCCGGGGCTGTTGATAGCTGGTGATTGGACATGGTCGTGCCACAGAGGATCTAGTGTGGGCTCCTGCTGGGACCACATTTAATCAAAGGCTTCTTGGCCGGCTTATCAAAGGGAATACTTTCCAGCAATCTTCTCTGCCTCAGCCCTCTCTGCTTCCCAGAGTCTCAGTCCAGTCCAGTCTCTGTTATATTAGAGCCCCGAGACTCCTGATAACGTAAATTCAAAAGGACAGCGCACATCAGAATAAGACTAACACAAAAGTAGAGGGTAAACACAATGCAGTAAGGAGACTCAACCTCAGATACAGCAGCTGAGATGAAAAAGGAAAAATACTCTCCTGAGTTTCCTCAGTCAGTACGGGTTCAATCCTGTAATACTGCTTTATAATCAAATATTTTAATGGACCAACATTAGGCCACTCATGATTCACTTTTTAGTTAACCAACCACATCTGCCCAAAAAGAGCCCTCAACATCCTACGACTGCTCTTTTAATAGCCACAGGAGGCCCATGTTGTTAGATAAGATAAGCTTTATTGACCCTCAGGGTAATATTATCAAGTCATTCCAGTCATTGAGACTATTCTAGTGCCAGCGTCCTGTGGCAGAGTCTATCTGTGTCCTGGATGCCAGGCTGAGAGCATTCCTGTTGCAGAGTATCACAGGCAGACCATCAGTCTTCACAGCTGGCAGGCAGCACTGAGGGCGAGGAAGAGGAGAGGCAGACAGCACTGAGGGCGAGGAAGAGGAGAGGCAGACAGCACTGACTGAGGGCACAGAAACGGCAGCAAGTAACACAAGAGGTTTAAAGGATACCTCTGAGCTATCATGACTTGGACCTTGTTTTTATAGGTTTAGCCAGCTGCTCTATTGGTTATGATAACATTGTACTCATCAAATTGTTAAGATCTGGGATTGTGGTAGCATCACTAAAAGAAGTCATACAGGCGAAACACAAGCAGTCAGACAACTCTCCAGGTTTTTAACCAAACTCAAGATTAGCCAAATATGGAAGAGAAAACAGACCAAAATACTGTAAACATCCATCACATTTTATAGATCAACTCTGTGGTTCATCTTTGACCTGCTGAGTGTAGTTCACAGTCATCCTGCCTTTTACCAAAATGTAGCAACATCTACCCCTTTTTCAGATCTAAGAAAAGAACTGGGTAAACCGTTCATAACCATAACCAATAGAAACGATGACCACAACTAAACCAAAGTAAAACCCAAAACTGTGGCAAAACAAAATTGTCCCTTAATTCCACAGCAAGGCCAAGTAATCTGACTGGGACCAAAATACAGACACAAGTAATTCAGATCAAACTGTGGTCCAGCTGAATTTTAAATATTTTCTGCTGAAAGGTAAAGGTTGCCCAGTTGTATAATACTGATTCTGTAAAAACCGGCAAATGGACACACCCATTTCTGCCACACACACAGGAAACACGGCCCCAATCATTTTTTCAACATCAGTTATTCCTTTTATGCATCTTTTCATACTTGTTCTGTATTCTCTCTCTCTCTCCCATGTCTCAGTACTGACAGTTATGTAGATTTATCAACCTTATGTCCAGGCTGTAATGCATGTCAGTCTGGTTGCCAAATGACAACAACCCTGAGAATAGAGGATGAACTTCACTCCACTTACATACACACACATGCATGCGGGTACACAAACACACAAAAAAAAAACATTGTCTAGGTAGACAGGACAGGACCCACCACCTTGACTGTGGGAGAGTTGACTCCAACATCTAGCTCTAAAATCCAGCTTCTACCTAGAGACAGAAAAAAAGGAGGTGTGAGACAGTGAGAAGGAAGACAACGAGTCAAACGGATAGATGAAGGGGAGCGAGAAATGTATAGGGTTACATTGAGACCTGGCAGGCATGTTTATCAACAGATCTTAATCTGAGCAGAAAGAACTGCGTTCCCCACAATTCATCATCATTACACGCCCCACCTGCCACATCTCCCTGACTGCCTTCCCTCCGCCTCCCTCCTGCACCATGCTTCTGATGGAGCTTCGGACACCCCACCAACAGTTCCCCAGTAACGTTCACTTTGGGGTGGTCTGGGTGTCAGCCATGCGATCTGTTTTGCACACATATTCACATGTACATACCTGCAGGCTGGGATAGAACCCCCTCAGTATGTTAGGGAGCCTTTCTACTCTGTCACTCATTGTTCGTGACCAGAGTGTGCATGCAAACATACAAGAGAGCGTGTGTGTGTGCGTGTGTGTGTGTGTGTGTGTAGTGGGGTGAGTTTAAACCTCAGGGCCAGTAAAACTTGGGTCATTTTCTTCCCAGAGGTTGGAAGGGGAGTCTCGTGAGGTCAGGGCTCATAAAGTTCAGGTGTATCAACAGAGGACCTTCAGCACTATGAACTGACCCGTCTCCTCTTGACACCTTCTAACCATGAACAACTTGCTCATGTGGCTAAGCTCCTCTCTGGCTCGCCAGCAAAGAGATGAACTCAGAAGAACACCTGCTCTGCCAGATTAAAACCTGGCCTACAGTGTAGCTGCTGACAGTGTCAACTCTTCCATTCATCTTTCATCCTTTCGCTCTGCCTCTGTCTGACGGCGTGGGTGTCAGCCACTAGGTATTAGGTGATGCAGCTTTGTTGGGAACAGGTTTGGATTGGGAGGCTGTGGGGGAGCAGTGGGTGGTGCAGATTTATTAGGGAGCTCAGACTAATATTTACATGACCTGTCAGGACCCGAGGGGTGTAGAGACAGAAAGGGAGAGAAAGTGCGGGTATGAATGCAGCGTCTGCATTGAGGGGGAAAAGGAGATTATGACACAAAACACTTATCTGCTGGAACCTACAACAAAAAAATACTCATCACCACCGCCAACCCTTTGCCCCCAGTCTCTCCACCTTCACTAACTGCCCCCTTTGCTCTGTCATTTCCTACAATGGTTCACAGCAACACAGTTTGATAATCGACATAGTTCAAATCCTGTAATATCACAGCAGCACATGCAATTGTCTTTTCTCAGAATATTGGCCCAACTTGTAATGGGTTTCCAAATCAATTCGTTGATCTGGCAAGTCGCTGATTACAAGAATAAAGCTGGAGCAATTCCTCTCCATTGGTGGAACAGTATTTCAGCACCCACTCACCTTTGCATGTAAAACATTTCTGATGCTTCTATAATTGCTCCAACTACTGACACATACAAACGCATGCAGGTTGACCTCAATGAATTTTCCGTGAGCAGAAAGCCTGTGTGACCCGACACAGCTCCAATTTGTCATCCATAATTTATCCTTGATATAACTCACTCACTTGCGAGGGCAGGAGTCAAGCTCAGTGTTGGCTGGCTGAGCATTCAGCAGGTTCGGCTCACAGACAGCCACCATGAGGGTTAAAGGACAAGGAGACCTGGTGCTGAGCCTGAGTCGGACATTTAGAGTCGGTGAATTCTTCGCCGTACAAGGTGTGGGCTGCAGTGTGACGAGGTTTGTATATGCGTGTGACAGTGTGAGTGTGTTTATCTCCCTCCCTGTGTGGGAATTTACAGACACACCTCACAAGGCACAAACAACAGTGACCTGGAAAAATAGTCGAAATTCCACCAACATACCAGGGAATCTAGGGGTTTGGGTTGACAATACACACTGACACACACATACACAGGCAATGAGAGAAAGAGGTGTGGGAAACAGGGGAGATACAGGGTCAGGGTCAAACTGTGTAGGCCTCACAGACATAGATACCAGTGAGTGATACCAGCTGACACACACTGATGCTAACACTAACAGTGATACCATGGCTACCTGAGTGACATTGATAGATAGCGCTGAGCCGTCCCAGCGTGCACACACAATCAAACCAAACACTCAGCTCATCCCTATGACTTTTAATCAGGGATGAGGATTACTGGGGGAAAAACATTCTTATTTCAGTGTACCAGATGCAATTTTAAAGTCTAAACTCTGGACAAAAATAACATCAAATGGGTGAAAGGTGAATGCATCTACTAGAGCATCTACCTGGACTCAAACATGTTCACAACTGTGTGTTTATTGTTGCTTTGAGTGGTGTAGATGTGTTTACCACACCACTGGAGCCTACATCCCGCTCCCAGTCTCCAAGACTCCTCACCTTTAAAAACACAAACCACTAAAGATACACATAAATTCACTTGTACAACGAATCCCTAACTCAGACCACACAAACAAACACTCTCCATGTGGAATGTGAGAAACCGTCTTGCTTGTGTTTTGAGGCGCTCATCGTCTGGAACTTACATGTATATTCTCGCTGGCACTTAGATTGGCCCAAAGACATAATTATAGAAAATTTGGGATTATATGTAACTTCATATGTGTCTTTTTCGCAATCAGCCTGCTGATACCTGCAGCAAAGTACAGCAGTAACAAGTCTAGACACTTCCCCTGGCTGGGCTTCACCAACTACCAGCACTGAGACAGCTGATCGAGAGCAAGGACACAGTACAGTAGCTTCAGTCGCTCAGTAAACAGTGGTAAACAGAGCAAGCGCTCGGCATGAAATGGAGGAATACCGCTCACAAAACATTTACACAGAGCTGCCACGGGAACAATATCATTTCAGTTTTACAATAAAGTGCTGGTGTAACAAAAACAACAGAAGGAAACTCATCTGTCCCTCTCCCCGGTCAGCGGGACTTGTTTATGCCCGGGCCTCCCACTTTGTGTAAGGAGATAATTCAATCAAGTATAATAGAGCTTTCACACAGGCTTAACCCAGCGTTAATACTAATACTACATGAGCCAAATATGGAGACTGACCCCATATATCTAGTATTTTATTCTAATCAACGTCAATAAAATGAGATGTTCTGCTGAGGCTGTTAATGCCTGGATTTTGTTATCACAGATTTGAGCTTTCATTATGAAACCTGAGGTAAATTTAAGCCAGCTGCTATATGCAACATACATATTATGAAAGGTAGACAAACAAACTTGATGTTTTTCTATCTTAGAATTTACCATTTAAATGTTTTAATATGAAATTGTATTGACTGTAGTGTAACAGGCTATAAAGATCCTATAAAAGGATAGAACAGGACACACTTCTGAAAATAAGCACTAATATTCTCAATAAAAATAAACACTCATGTAAGACGTAGCAGTATCAACCATCTGTCTAATTACAGACACAAGAGAAACACTTCAGGCACAGGTGTGACAATGTTTCAAGGAAATGTGCTATTTTAATCATACCCACTGTCTGCCATAAAAGCTAGGACACACCACACCTTGTTTTGTGTCCCCACCCTCCTACTGACAGTGTTCACCTCAGACTGGAGAGCTGCTCCTCTCATTAAGTCAGTGTGGGGGCACGTAGCAGCACCAACTCCCCTGTGCTTTCCTGTGCCATGTAGAGTCTAGGTCACACAAGCGAACATCAATGTCCACACATAAATAGTGTAAAAACACAAATCGCTCTTATACATTGCATGGTCTCACAAAACTCCTTGTGCAGGGAAGAGCATGTTTAGAGTTACTTACTGACACGCACCACTATTCAAATACATATAGCATATACAAGCACTAAAACTAGCTCATGAAATTCTATTTCTATAGGCTCTCCGTTATGGATGCCTTAATAAAAAGGTATAGAGGAGTAAAAGAAAGGGTGGAAAATATAGAAAATACCTGGGACATGGTTTTCATCCTGGCTACTCAGTAATGATACATGTCAAAAAGTACATGACTTAAAGAGCCTATGTGTGAGTTTCCTCTCATACATAGGCCTTGTCAAGAGCTTCAGCCATTGTTGCATTTACAACACAAGAGGTTATAATCCGCCCCCTGAGCTACTTGGAGCTCCTTACACTACTTGGAGAACTGGATGCTACAGTGACTTGCTATCAGAAAGTGACAAGATGGTCGGGCGGGGCCAGGCCAACTGAGTAGCATGCTAACTTCAGTGTTATAAAGAAATGATAGGAATAGAAGCAAAACAAGAGTCAACACTGGCATTACTCACCTAGAGCTGCTGGAGACAGCTCTAGGTGAGTAAAGGAATGAAGTTAGATGCTGAACTCAAAACATTTGTTCTAGACTGGTAAATGAACAGCTGTTAATGCCAACGTTGGCTAGGTGGCAATAGCAAAAACTTACCTATAGCTCCTTTAAAGGCATATTTGTACTTGTGTGCATGAGTGTGTAAAGATTTTACTCTCACAAGTCACAGTACTACAAGGATGCTCACATCTTCATTATTGGCTTGGAGCTCCATCTCTATCAAGTGTTTGAACTGGGATAGTTTAGGGGAGAGTAAACAACAGTCTAATGTGTTTATCAGACACTAGAGCACACACCAACAGCTGTTTACCTCACGGAGACCCAAGTCACATACAACAACAACAGCACGAGGAACATGTAATCTGATGGAGTTATATGATGTAAGGGAAGGTAATGCTGAACAGGGTTTGTGTCTTGGATTGGTTCGGGGATCTAAGAATATGGCCACCCTGCATGTACCTATCCTGCTGCTGCAAAGTACTCTCTAACCCTCCCTTCCTTAGTTTAAATGAAGGAAGGGAGGGTGAGGGAGACAGAGACAGAGACAAAGAGAGAGAGCTGTTTATGCTTGAAAAGCCTCCTACTCCTGGTAAACAAATCAATAAACATGATTCCACTTCACAACAATACACCACGCCTGACAAAACTACAAACAGCTATACACGCAGGAAAAGCTATAGAAACAATTAAGTCTCATAAATATACATCTAAGGATACTTTACACACAAAACACACACAGACACAAATGTCATCACCAGGACTGTCCATCACAGTCATGGCCTCCAACCCTGAAATACAACATGGGAAACCAGTTCCACAGTCACTTAAAAAAATGATAAATGTTATTTGGTATTTTATCTCTTTAAAAAGTGAGGTTAAGAAAGAAACTATTTTCTAGAACCAATGTAAAATATAAACAAGAAAGTCATTGCAGGGATTATACTTTACATAGAATATAACTGAAAGCAGCTATGCGTGGGGTCCTTGCCCAAACACAAATAAATGAAATGCTGCAATTTGCCCATTTGTCCTAAAAGAGAAACAGAAAGATGCATCACTAAATGTGGTCTGACGCACTTTGTATGCTACACTGGATGGCTCTAGCATTAAGTATTTAGGTTTGTACATCTTCACTGTCAACATTGTTTGTGTGTGTTGGCCAAATGTTTATGTGTATCAAAATTCTCTGGAATACAACATTAATTTGTACTTTATGCACCCTTGTGTCCACATTTCTTTCATTCACCAGCACAAAATCTGAAAACAATAAAAAATACAAGATTTTAAAGCTTTGACATTTAGGCTTATTTGCTTTCTTCTCGATACTTAGATGAGAAGATCAATATCACTCTCATCTCTATAATGTAAATGTGAAGCTACCACAAGCAGTTACCTAAGCTTAGCATACAGACTGAGAACAGAGGAGAACAGCTGGCCTCGGTCTGCAAAAAAGGTAACAAAGTCTGCCGACCAGCACCTCTAAAGCTCACTATTTAAAATGACAGTGTGGTTTTACAGGGGGTTATATGACGGACGCTTTCTTGGCTGCGTGCAGTATCTTCCTGATGTCTCAGCAGGTGGCCTGGCCATGTCATGGCGACAAGAAGATCCTCCGTAAAACGCATGTCAGTTTTTATACAGATTAAATAAACCCGATTAAAAAACCTGATGAGTTATTTAATCTTGTTTGTTTAATCTGATGTACTAGTTTTACTGTCTGTATATAGCAGCTATGTGTGTGCATTGTGGAGCTGGACAGTTGCAATGTTTCAAATATGTATTTTTGTTTGGCCCATGGACAAGGACCTCACACATTGCTGCTTGCGAATATATTTTTTAATATAGTTTTCATCTGTATGTAATTTAAAGAAAATTGTATATAAATTGTTAATAGTTTTGTGTGTGCGTGCTTATTGGAGCTGGACCGCATTTTGTTGGTGATCAGTGTATTTAGTGTTGTCCTAATCGTGTATGTAATATGTTTATGCAAGTTTTTTGGTTTTTTTTCCGCCAAAACATTTCTACTTTTCACACCACCTGAGCCGCAGTCACAGTATTTCAATTCACCCCCTGGCAACAACAGCAGTGCATCTTGAGATACAGGTAGCCCTCGCTGGGAGTCACTGAGAAAGAAAATGTGCAGATTTTTGCATACATGCTATCTATATGAAATGTGTACAAAGTTTGACGGCAAATATTCAGAATATATGCCTCATTTTTCCGCTAATATGTCTTTACACTCCTCTTATAAATAGCAGGATCTTTAGCCAAGAGATCAACATATCTTTGGCCATCATCACCATCGCCATCAACTGTCCAGTGGTCACACACATGATCATTACCTTGAGCATCATGCAGCACTCTGCCAACTGCAAGGAGGACTTTGTGATTGAGGGGGTTGGAGAGTGGGACTAAGTCCAGAGGAGAGAGGCCTCTCTGGTGTGAGGAGGGTGGGATGAGTGTGGCACTCAGTCTTGTCTGGGTCCAGGACAGTGAGATGTGAGAAGGGATGGTAGGAGATAAATCCACTTCACCAAACTCAATGGGACACTTCAGTACAGACGCAGCTCTCACCCTGAGCACTGTCTGTCTGCCTGTCATAACAGAGAGGGATAGGGAAACAGAGACTTTGATAACAGGAAGTTGGATAAGGATTCTTAATTTGATTACAGCTACATCCATCTGTAAAACAATGCCCCAGTTACTTTTTCATTGTCATTTCATCCTACAAGGCATCCTACAAGGGTAATTTTACCGATGAGGAGGCCAGTTCATCAATGTATGTGTGTGTGAGAATATATGTTTGTGTGTGTGTGTGCACAGGCTGCAAGCACAGTGACAGAGACAGATTGGGTGTCTGAGAGGGACAGATAGCCTTACAGCCAACCTCCACTCACTCATCGAGTGAGATAAAAAGCAACATTCACACACAGACACACACTCCTCCACTGGCATCCGACCATTCGTGTTGAAAAATAACTCAACCCTTAACATGAACAAATAGGTGTGGATAAGGCCTGTGTTGGGTTCTGCTGAAAAACTGCCGATTCATCACAAATTTCAAACAAATAGATTAGAAGAAGACTGTTGTGATATTCAAATGGACTTATAGGATTTGTCCGTGTATACACTCCGCCGTGCTGTGTGAGATTCAGGAGGGTATGTGAGTACGAGAGTGTGTGATGGTGCCAAAAACAGTGACAGGCCATTCTTCTACAAACAGGTTTTCAACAGACTGTTATCTCTCTTCTGCTCTCTCCTCATCCATTCCCTTGTTTCTTCCTCTCTTCTCCTGGACGAACTGCCCTTTCCATCACAAATATACTCGCTACATGCAGCCTTTTTGTCAGAAAGGCAATGTTGCAACAGCACAGACCCTTTCACCAGATACGCAGAACATCAGCAGAAAACTGGACACAGTTAAGGTGAGCGCCTGTCACAAAGCAGTGTTGTGGGTTTGTGTTTGAGGGTGCGTGGGAGGGGTGGTCCTGTGTTTCCGGGTGACCTCAGTGGCCCAGGCTGCCTGTCTATTAGAGCAGGGGCTATTAGACCATCAGAAAGTGGGAGCATCCCCTCTCGCCATGGTGATAAGATCAAGGCATTCCGACGGCCAGAGCGGTCATTACCCTGCTCTCTAGCCCATAATGTCCCTCCATTAAAACACCCTGTTGCCATGGAAATGCAGCTGCGGCCGTTTAAGTCATTTCTTGGCCCTGCTGTCTCTCTGGGTCATTGACACACACACACACACACACACACACACACAATACATCGACATGTTGTCTGATAAACAGTTACACATGCACACTGCTATCAGGGGCACTCACTCACTCTCAGACACACACATGCAGGAAATATCTGACTCTGCTGTCTGGGTCCGACTCTGGCTCATGTGGGGTCACGGCCGCCAGAACAGCGAGATGATCACTGAGTCACTGTCGGCGCAGAGATGACAGATGGTACAGTAAGACAATCTGGACGGCTGAGTCATCATGCGGTCTGACAGAATTCAGCTTCAAACACAAACATAAATAGGCAGACAGATAGGAGGCTGACATAAACACACACACAAACAGACACATGCACAACACTAACACTGATCAGGATAAACAAACACCTCAGGTTGTTCTGAAGATTTTGTGTCAAACAAATCCGACCCCATGTCCTTTTAATCCTCAACTTGGCCACTTCCAAACTTTCTTCAGAATAATCATCGGACACCTCCTACGCTCAGATACACACACAGAAACTAACCCTTTCTAATCACGAAACTCACAGCCAGCATTACGACTTACCAAACCCTCTAGTGCTTCTCCTGGGAAACTACTGAGCATTTCATACAACACAGTTTTACCTAGTTTAGTCCCTGTTTGTTGCCCTTTTTTGTTACCATTTGCATGCATCTATTTGCAGATTTCTGCACAGTAAGTTTGATTGTACTTTGTGCAATGACAATGAAGAAATCTTGGACCTTGAAAAACTTAAATATGATCTAAAATTATAACGTAGGGCTGCAACTAACATTATCAATAAATTTGATTATTTTTTTCAATTCATCAGTCAATGATTTTACCACTGACAGCAGTACAACAGTTATATCAGTACCTGAAGATCTCTTTATAAACAGGCAACATTTCACAAATATAATAAATGTATCACACAAAAAATAATTTGAATACTAATATATTATAAAAAACATGCAACTCCGCAGTGAAAAAAAGATACCTCACAACAAAATGGCAAAACAGATAATACAGACTACTATAATGTCCAGCTTGTTAAAATTGTAGACTTATTAATTTTTATCAGAAATAAGAAAAGGACAGCCAAGACAGCCATCAGTGTCTGCTCAAACATACTGAGCAAAAATTAGTCTGTGTTGCCCCCTAGTGGACACAGTTCAAATGTTTAAAAAAAAAAAGAAAGACCCATTCACCATCCTAGCTCTCTCTGCTCAGGAGCAAATTAGAGAGAGTTCAGATAAGTGTAAATGCTGCTGTCTCCTGTCCTTTCGTATGTATTTTTGTATGTATTCTTATTTCCCCATGGTGCTAAGACAATGTAATTTTCAGCGGTGGTAATGACAAGTGCAAGATTTTTTACAGTATTTTACATAGAACTATTTCTACGCTGTACTTAACACATTTTTTCCCCTGAAATTGATATACATGCACAGTCAAAAACATGTGATCCGGTGGTGGAAGGAATACTTTACCTTTTCTTAAATAAAGTATCAATACCTAATTTATCTTGTGTCCCTTTATAAGGGCCTGATTCTGACCACATATAATTATTTATCAGTCACATCAGTCACAGGATACCTTTACTTTTGACTTAATTTCGCTGAAAACAATTCAGCAGAAAAATTATCTGCAACTATTTTTGATAACTAAACAATCATGTTCTTTTCAAGCAAAAATGGTAAAAAAAAATTTAGGAGTTCCAGCTTCTAAAATATGAATATTATCTGGCTTTCTGGTGGTCTTGATCTATGCTAGTGGACAAGACTCACTGCCTTTGGGTTTTGGACTGGCTGTCGATCAAAACATTTTAAGACATCACCTTGAACTATAAAATTATATACTGGAAATGATAAGAGGCATTTGCCATATTGTTCTCTTATATTTTCTAATAAGAGAACAAGGATTAATCGATTAAAAAAAAAAGATTAAAAAAAAAAGTTAATTACTGTCGTGTTGTGATACAGTATTTTTACATTGTTGCACTGTTATATTCAGCTGAGTGAAAAAAAACCTTCCACCGCCTTGGTATGAATCATGGATGTATTATAAGACTTATAATACATATGAATGGTATGAACGCGCAGCCTATGCTCCAAGCTGCTTCCCTAAAAGTGCGTTGACCTGCGGTAACTAGGATACGCTCATACCGGAAATCTGTTTCTCTTCAAATCAAAACTAAACTTTAAAGTCATTTAGTTTCTCATGCCGCTAACCCCCTGCTGTCCGCAAATCAAGTAAGTTTCTATGTATCTAAGCTTAATGGCTAAGTTACCATATATGTAAGCAAAGTTGTAGCCTATGAATAATATGATGGTTGGCTAGGAATGTTTCGGGGGGTTAGTTAGTAAAGTTTGCATGTTAGAAATTAACAAATATTAACCAAAGGTTACACATATAGCCTTACACTTACCGCTACACCCGGGTATTAAGTGTTCTTACAGTTACTGAGGTTATTAAAGACAGTTTCTTGCTGCCTCATCCGTGCCATGTTCAAATGCTGCCATACTTAAGCTAGCTAACTAGAGCTTTCACTGCCACCTAGCGGAAAAACGTGGCAACAACTAGTTGGCTAACCACCTGATTTCAGAAAAATGTGTACATTGATTGTTGTTAATGAGGTATCACTGTATTTCTGTCAGCCATATCCATAATGATATTAATACCAGATATTAAGTTTAGCATTAGGCCTATATTTACAGTACTGTGCAAAGGTTTGAGGCCCTAAAATTAAAATGGGGATGTCCAATCCAGTTTTTGTTCATCAATTAACTTGATATAATGTGCAGTAAAAGGCAATGCAGGAATCAGATAATTATTTGATGTGACCACCAACTGTCTTTAAAACAACACCAGTTCTCCTCGGTGCACTTGTGCAGTTTTTGAAGGTACCCTACTTGGCAGGTAGGTTGTTCCGAGCACCTCGGAGAACCTGCCAAAGAGATACCATGACTAGCAGTAATTCTATAAATCTTATGGCATTAAATTGACAATGTATTATAAAATAACAATGAATGAATGTGTGTGTAGCTGTTACCTATTCAATATTAGGTTTCATAATTTTCTGTTACTTGCTCTGGGGTTAAGTGTACTGACAGAAGGGTCAGGTATGCTGTTATGGGAAAAAAATTCTTAAGAGGAGTGACTGCTTGATGCTTGCAGGAGTTAATTTGCATCAAATACAAATCTATCAAAAGTCAGAACCTTCTAATGACTGATGAAATGCTAAAGACAGCACGCAGGACTAATGGATTTTGCTATAACAACAACAACTATGATTTTACCACAACTACGTGATACTTGCTTTATTGTGTATTCAGGCAGAGCTAGTGTACTCCTACTGTAGACAATGTGTTCATGATAATTACTGGTTCTTTCTTTTAGTTCCATCAGGACCAAATGATGATGATTCCTGCAGCATGGTCTCTCCAGAAGACAGGAACAGGAACATCTGCTAACATGAATGAGCCACAGAGCACATTTAACTTTGAAGCACAGATGGCTCTGGAGGCCCGCCAAAAGATTCAAGCCCGACTGAAAGTGGCAACATTATTTCAGCAATACAGGTAAGAAAGCCTCTAATTTCTCTCTAAAGCTCAGACGGACTGAAAGGTATCACCAAATAATCTTTTACTTAACAAATTTGAAGTGGTCACGGGCAGACCATCACAGCACTGGAACATGATTGTTATGTGGTTGGTTTTATCCTAGCTCTATCCTAAGCTGTTCTGTTTATGACCCTCAATGAAGGATAGCATTGATTTTCAAAAAACCATATCAATAATAAAATAATTACATTTTTAGTTCTGCGTAACCAAGTAAATATGTCATACATATCAATGATTGAATTCAGCTAGACAAGTTTTTTCTTTAGAATTCCTCCCTTTATGAATATATATTTACTGTTTTTTATAAAGCAGATATGAGTTCTTTTCCACATAAACTAATAATTAAAAAAAAAAATGTGTTCAAATTCACACAGTGTCTAATAAAAACTTTGTAATTTCTCTAAGTAACTGCTTACAACCTGGGATTTTTATAACAGTTAAGACAAATACTGCAAAGCCCACAAACCTAACCAGCCTAACCAACCTTTGCATGATGTGGTTAAGGGCTGTGAAGACAGGTGCCACCCTGAATGTTTGCTTTTGCAGCCTTCATTGTGCATGTGCTCCTCCTATGTGCCAGCTGACCTTTATCAGTATAAGATAAGATACCGATTTTACCTCAACAGCTTGTATTTCTTTAGCTCAGCTTGGTTTAGTACCCAAGGCAAGAGAGATAGTGTCAGTACACCCTAAATTCACTGTAATCAAAGCAAAACATGAACACAAGTACCTGTTTTTCAGTCCACTTTTTTATTATTTCAATACATTTTAATATTTTAAAACTAGGTTTTTGTGTTGTGTGTTGTTGTCCAACAACACAGGGCTCGGCTAACTCCCACTCAACATGATGTCACTGTAACCTCAGACCCTGCGTCAGTGGAAGAGAAGATCTGCCTCATTGTGCAAGAAAACACGGTGAGACAGACTATGAGGTATAAGTAATCTAGGAACTAAACTAAATTAGGAACCTGTGAAGTTATTAATAATACTAATATCTACATCATTTTAAACATTTACATTAAGTATTAGTACAAGCAGATAGTTCAGATTAATTTCATTTTTGTTTCTTAACATTTAGGTTTCACCATAACAAACACAATATCTGACTGACTTAATGCCATTACTTATTGTATTGTATCCAGGTAAATTTCACAAAGCAGAGTTTTCTAAAGAGTCTAAAAACATGCATCATCGTCATTGTTGGAAGTAAGAGGGCTTTTTGTTTGTGTGTCAACATGTGTTTGCCCATGGCTCCCACTGATAATACTAACAGCTCATATGTAACATGTTTCCTGCCTTACAGAGAATTGTGCCACTTACTGTGAAGAACTCCAGTGCCCGTACGCTTTATTTAACTCTTTGGGTTTCTGATCTTGTGAAAAAAATTTTCACTGTCAGTGACCGTTATGGATACTTTAACAAGACTATCAAGCAACACACCCTTGGACCAGGTATGAAGAAGACAGACGCACTCATATACCACACAAGCAGAAGGGTTTATAACGTTGTCAGTGATTAATGGATACTGGTACCAGTGACAAATGAAAAACCCATATCACGCACACCAGTCATAACTCTGGATACACAATGAGAAAGAACACAAACAGCATGGGTAGTGACTTTGCATAGTCATTGTCACGAGCATTTAGTGAAACCAAAACAAGGGCTTGACCAATGTGTATACATCAAAATAGATTTTTAAAAAACAAACAAAAAAAACAGGCAAACAAAAAGGGAATTCAATTACTGTTATATAATGAGATACAAAAACTATGAGTCATAGTAGAAACATGAGGATTCATTGACTAGTCATAGTGAAGTACTTCTTGCCATTTGGAGTAAGCATCATTATATCCAGTTGAGACACGTTACTCTTTTGCAAATTCCTCCAGGTGTTCATATGTTAAGTTAGGCTTTGCACTTATGTAGCAAACATTTGATGCTGGTTGCTGAATTCAATATGCAAGGCAAAAGTTATGACTGTTATTGTGATTTCAGGTGGTGTTTAATGTATATGTATATTGTTTAATAATGACAAAAGTAGAGTTTTCAAAAAATCTGCTATTCGCAAAATAAAATTACTGCAATATATAACTAATTTCTTCATCTTTTTTGTCCCACACTGTTTCTAGGAGAGGCATATAAGATCAGGGTCCATTTCTCCGCTGAACATGCAGGCTTCTATGAACAGTTACTGGTCTTTAAGTTTAAAACAGACCCGCAGTCCTCAGATATATTTGAGATTATGCGCCTCTTAGAAGTCATACATCGGACATCTTTTAATGAAGAGCTCCTCCCCACAGCCACAAACTCACTGTATACCAGCCAAACTGTGAAGCACGCGCCTACTGACGGGTATAACACATTAATACCATGTTATGTTATTTATGTTAGTGTGTTGAATATGCTATATACCAATGTTTATGAAATCATCCAGTCAATATCGCCTTTTTTTTTTTGGAGTCTGTCAATGCCTTCTCTCATGGCCTTTGTCAGATACTTTAGAAATAACTGTCACATTTATGAGTCTTCTATTTTATTAGTGTCCTTTGCTTTTTTTTTCTTTTGTTTTTTCACTCCAGTGTTGAATTGGTGTGGCTTAAGTCTGAAGTTCCTTTGAAGAAATATGCGATGGCTGACGATATCAAATACCTCAGTAAATCAGACATGTATGTATTTTCAACTGCACACACTTTCAGTGAAACGGCTATGTTAATGTGTACAAGATTTCATTTTTTCTCAGTCTGTTAAGGTAAACCAATTCAAGTTTTGATTCAGACTTGTGGCACATTGTGCATATTCATTAACAACCAAACAAATGTCAGGACAATACATTACATAAAACCTTCAAGTAAAGAAAAATAATCACTCAAAAATGATCACCTTTAAACTAGTCTCATTCCACTGTGAGTAAGAAGAGGTTAACTTCTCAAGCTAAATAGACAGGCAATCCTGTCCAATCCTTTTATGTCACTGGGGTCTCTTTAGGGACCTGGAGAAGGAAACTCTGAACTGGATGAACTACGCCCAAAGGTTCCATTTGCTACTGCATCTTGAGGAGCTCCAGCTGAAGACAGATATCGAAAAATACAAGCAGAAGGATGTGCACATGTTCAGACACAAACACAATCCAGACCTTCTCGTTTTACAGGTGATGCGTCTCACACACAGTAAAACCTAAAAACTTACAACTGTTGCTGCCCTGGCTGCAACTCTCACCTCCACAACTCAGAAGGAAACAGTAAGCTACACATAAATGTTTTGTGTCATCAGATTGCAGAAGTGGCTAGCAACTCACCATTGAAGCTGTCTGGGAACCAGGTGTTGGTGACTCCTTTAGAGCAACTGGGAGTTTTGGGAAAAAAAGTTTACAAAGGCTGGGTCCAGCATGTGGAAACGAAGTGGGTCTACCTGCAATTCAGTGATGAGTAAGAGCAAGATTAAGTTATTTTTAGCACATTTTAATTTTCAGTTATATAAAACACAGTAAGATGAAACCTAAGCAGTAAGAAATCCAACATAAAAGAAGTGGGCATAGAAAGTTTTCCACAGTCATTTATCTGAAAACCTTATCTACCACTATTGCTCTAGTCTGAGTTAACAGTTGAAGTTTAAAGCTTGACTGAAATAAATTTGCACTTTTTCTCTGGGTTTTTGACCCTGTGACCCTGGGAAATGTCAGAAAAAGGAAGATACCAGCAACACTTGTGTCTCTTCAAAGGCATCATAGGAAGGAAGGGGACTATTGCTAATAATGTGTAAACATGCCATTAAATGGGTTAGGGTACTTGGTTTTGAATGTTGTTTGAAGTTTTCACCAATTATATTTGTTAATTTGTTCAGTCCTTTTCACCACACATATTGACTACACATGATTTTGAATGCAGGTTCCTGAGTCAGTTCAAGGACAGCATGAGGTTCAATGTTACCTTCGTGATCAACCGTACGCCCCTGTGTGTGCAGCACAGAGCAGCTGCCCTGGTGTACAAGCACAAACTGAGGGAGGTGCTGTTCCCCACTGGACAACTTTCTTCCCACCATTCACAGCTACACAGGTCAGACTACCTCAAGGTCATGAATCCAGGGGAATCATTCAAAACATATAGAGATACAGACATGGTCATACTTACATCTTCTACATCTTCTGTACATCTATGTGCCTTTTATCTCATCTGTACCTAAAATTATTTTTTCCCTGTACATGTAAATACACCTGCATGTAAACATTGACTCTGTCAACTGTGACTCAGCTCTGATATTAATTCTCTGCACCTATGTCTCACTGTCATTAGGCTGTTAGCGCTGAAGAACAACCCGGAGCAGTGCAAGGCTATTCAACACATTGTAGCTGGTACTGCAAAACCTGCCCCTTACCTGTTATTTGGTCCACCTGGCACAGGTACTGCACATGCATGCATGTGTGTGTGTGAATTAACTGTGATGTTTAAATATAATTTATTTTATTTACATTTACACTTAGAATAGTGTATTTTTACATGTATTTGTCAGGCAAAACTGAGACTTTGGTGGAAGCCATCAAGCAGTTAATAAAAACCCAGCCCTCATGCACCATCCTGGCCTGCGCTCCCTCCAACAGTGCAACTGATCACCTCTGCGAGAAGATCCTGGAGGGAACGATAGACAACCACAAGTTGTATCGCTTGTATGCCCTCCACTACCCTGTGGGAAAAATTCCCCAAAATTTAAAGGTCTGCACTCTTCTTGTTTTGACCCAGTACCTCAAAAATTAACAGAGATAGAAATTTGCACAAATACAACAAAACAGAGTATTTGTTAAGAAGTCACATTTACAGTTTCTGTCTAGGGCTGTTTAAGACCATGTGATTGTGAATGTAGTATTATATGTCTAGTTTAGTGCGATCAATCTTCCTTTTTGTTTTCATTTCATGTCTATATGTACTGTACTATGTAATGTATTATATTATACATATATGTGTGTGTGTCTGTGTGTGCATGGTTGTTTTCTGTAGTTATGGTGCAACCTGGATCGGCTCACAAACAAGCTTATGATTCCTCCCAAAGTGAAGCTGATGAAGTATAAAATCATGGTCACCACCCTACTAACTGCTGGAAGGTACAGTGGCTAATGCAGTGCAGTGCAATACTATTTGCATTTGAATGTCCATAATATTAATAAACTCACAGAAAAATTTGTTTTTCACTTGGTATAACTCTCTTTGACATGTCACAGCAGGAGAAGAGCAGATGTGATTAATAACATTAAAATCCCAATTATGTGTGCCAGTTGCAGTTATTGTGGTAATGTGCATGCTGACATACATACATACATAGAGTAGCTTTGATTCAACAAATGACAAAGACAGTTTTTCTCTCAGCTAACACATGCAGATACTGAGCTATAGCCAACATGGATAATGAACATAATAATTTTATCATTATGTTGAGTGTACTTTTTATCTGTTAAATGTTTTCTGAATTACATCTTCAGCTACACTAAAATAGAACTGTCAAGTTAATGCAACCTTCTTTGTGTCTGTGAAGTAGTATTTTTTTAATGTGAACATGTGATTCCCTATTTACAGTCACACAGTTACTGTATAGACATTAATGTCTAGGCGATTCACAGCACTTCCAGTGTCCTCTAATATGAAAACTGAGAATCTCGATTTGTGCAGTTGTTATCAAAGTGCTTCTGTTTTTACATTACACTCATGCAATCCAATAAATAAGTACAAGTTGGAGTTTATACCCTGTGCTGTACGCTAAATAAAAATATCTTACTCGTATCGAAACCTGCCACAATGGTGGAAAATCTCTCTCTCTCTCTCTCTTCAGGCTAGTGACAGGAGGGATTCCTCCAGGTCATTACACTTACATCTTTGTGGATGAGGCAGGTCAGGCTGCAGAAACAGAGTGTATCATCCCCATAGCAGGTGACAATCTAGTGTATAAAGTGTGCTCTTAATGTTTGATACTCAGAGTTTTTGTCTTCTATGCCTTGTTATTTGTTATTGCCCCATAGGTTTACTAAAACCAGAGACATGCCAGTTAGTGCTGGCTGGAGATCCTAAACAGTTAGGCCCCATCATCACATCCAGAATGGCAAAGAGACATGGCATGGGTGAGCACTGTGTTTTAAGGTGTATACACTATGGAAACTCTAATAGGGCGTGTGAAATTTCTGAACCATAGATAACAGTTTCTAGTTTCAATGATACATCAAGTTCTTGGTAAATCAAAGGTTTATTTAATGCAAAATCTGAAAATATTAATGAAAATATAAGTGAAAGAATTGTTGAGCCAATAACTCATCAGATGTTCATAATGACATATGTAAGAGACTTTGAAGGTTTTTACTTTGTGTAGGCGTGTCCTTGTTGGAGCGTCTGATGAGGGACATCAGCCTGTATAAGTCACATGAGGTACACGGCTTCAACAACCGCTTTGTCACCAAGTTACTGAGGAACTATAGGTGTGGTATTTTTGATACCTAACTTTGTTGCTTTGTTGTCTCACAGTGTCACTTTTAAGTTTACTTCTTTTCCTCCTCATTCTCTCAGGTCTCATCCCGAAATTCTCAAAATTCCCAATGAGCTCTTTTATAAAGGAGAACTTCAGCCATATGCTCAAAAAGAGAAATGTTGTTCATACTGCCAATGGGAACACCTGCCCAAGAAAGTAATATAGATGGCCACACACACATATACACAATCACACACACACACACACAATCAAATACACAGGCATATGCAATTCTCTCTCTCTGCCCTATTCTCATCTCTCTCTCTGTCTCAGGATTTCCCTTTGATCTTCCATGGAGTGGCAGGTATTAATGAACGTGATGCCAATAGTCCCTCTGTTTACAACCTAGCAGAGGTGGAGGTGTTGAAGGAATACTTGAAATCCATCCTAGACCATCTTCACAAAAAGGGTGTGACTAAAATTCAATCAGGAGAAATTGGCATCATTTCCCCGTACAGAAAACAAGTGAGTATATAATTACAGTAATCCATGGATATACTAATAGACCTGGATATTTTTTCGTTTAGATTGACATTATTAAAAATATATATAAATCCAGTGACAGGACACCTTAAATGGCATGGACGGTCAATTATTTTTTTGCATTAGAAAACATTTTGGTTTGTATTTGTAAGACTTTTTCAAAACCTAGAAAAACAGGGATCAGGTGGGATCAGGGAACCAGATACTAAAGAGACACTCCTGCCATACATGCTGGGTGAGCAACTTTAACAATATTGAATGGGTATCATCTTCATCAATACAATACAATATTGCTTAAGTGATTGTTACTTAAGAGTCTGATGGTTTTTCAAACACTGTAATGATGAATGCCTCATGTAATAAAAGTACTTCTGTTCACATTGTCCCGTGTTTTTGTCCTGACAGGTGGAGAAAATCCAGTATGCCCTTCAGATGGACAAAGATCTCAGGAAGGAAAACTTGGAAAACATTCCAGTATGAAGATATCCTGGCTGTTTGGGAACATGTTTGAGAGAGATTTTGGAACTGTACTTAACAAACTTTGCATTTATGTTTTCATAGGTTGGTTCAGTGGAGCAGTTTCAGGGAAAAGAGTTCAATGTGATTCTGGTGTCTACAGCACGCAGCAATCCCAAACTGACTGCGCACAAGGAACGGTTCACTTTAGGCTTTGTTTCTAACGAGAAGGTGATAAACATTACACGAGCCCAATAACTCAGTAGCAATATATTTGTGTGGATAGCAACAATAAATCAGATACTACTTATTATAAGCTCCTTATTGCAAACACTTGCAACTTTCCTGTCTCTTTCTCACTGCAGCTGTAATAAAGGCAAAAGATGCCCAAAAAGTAACTTAAAAAACTGAGGGGAAATTTAATTCTCTGCATGGTGGCACCAGTAGATCAATTCACAAACAAACATTAATATATACACACTAATTCAGATTGTCTCCTCAGAGGTTCAACGTGGCAATGACCCGTGCCCAAGCTCTACTGATTGTGGTGGGAGACCCGAGAGCCTTGAAAACTGACAATATCTGGAATAAGTAAGTCTATAAGTGCTCATCAGTCTAATACTCTTTCAGTGGTGAAGACTGGGTTGCACAAATACATAGCTAACGGCGGACCTCTTTTTTTAAGGTTTATCTATTACTGCTTGAGAAAAGGGGCTTACCGTGGCATTACAGTCTCTGAAGAGGAAGATGCTCTGACTAAGATACACTGATAGACCCTTTGGTAAAAAGCATAGTCACATACTCACACAGTTGACACTGCATGTCTTTTTATTGTCTGGAAATTGCCTTGTAGACTAAGTGTGGATTCTCTTTCCTCCTCTTCTGTCCACCTTTGTACTACACCTCACAGCAAGGAGTGACATCAGCTGGATCCCTGTTGTCAGAACCCACAAACCTAGCTCACTGATCTTGTGCTATTTAACATCAAAAAGAGTGAAAAATAAAGAGCTGGATGAGAAACAACTAAGTGTGCACTCACAACTGTCTTTTCCACTCAGACACAAGACCGAACTGCCTATTTAAAAGCTTATGATGTATTATACAAACAAACATTACAGATAGAATTAATCATATGTTTTCTGTAACACAATGTTTAGTTTAGAAAAATGCTTCACTAATTTAGATATAACTATATGATAATGCTTCGAATAAGTATAACAATAATAATAATTAAAATAATAACGCACACTACAGTTATAACAGAGGACATGTAACTTATTACAATATACAAGTTAAAATGTGTATATTCTAATGTTGCAAAACGAGTCACTGAAAGGAAAACGTGAAGTTAATATTGCTGACTTGTTCACTGACTGACTCATCCTTTTTGTTTTTATAGCTCTGTTATGATCCGATGTGTCTACAGTTTCGTTTTGCTCATTTGGCTTCACAGTTTCAACTCTTAACTTTCGTTTCTCTTGCCTGACCGGCTGTGAGGGTGTATCCGCTTTAAATCTCCAGGCTCAGTCTAAGTGTCAGCTGTACAGCTCCGCATCATGAGAGGCAGAGAGACACCGCCCATGTGGACTGCCCAGGGATATAAAAGCGATTAGCATTCTGAGACGCAGATATCAGAGTCGCACTGATGAGCGGTTTATATCCGTTTTCAGGTGAATAGACTGAGCGCTTCCGTGTTTGATTAACTGCATTAACTGCGATCATACCTTTTTTTTTTTATTTTTTTTTTTTTATCATGGTTAATGTGAAGTTAACTTCACGCAGCCAAATTGGGCTCGACTTCTTTGAGTTTTTGAAGGAGAGTGATCGGACATTCATCACAGACAGACTTCAACTAAGAGACATTTATAACACAGAGTTCAGGAGTAGGTGAGTTCTTCCTCATCATGTTGATGATTTGTCTGTATGTATGAATGTTTGATCAATTTTAGCGAAATTACATGTTTTTGCCTTTATTTCAGGAATGCGGGGACCAAAGACCCAAACTTTGGTTCAGTCCTCTATGCCCTGAAAGTGAGCGGCAAAATAACGAGACGAGGAGACACCATTCGCTTTAAGTCCACGGTATGCACTTCTACCTGTAATATATTTTAAGCAGGTGTATGAGTGAAAGGCTGAATCCTTTGATGAAGATAATGAAGACGATGCTTGTCTGATGAAGAATCGGACATGAGAGACAATAGTTCACAGTTGACGCACTTTACAAACGGGCCTGAGTCAATGTTCTTCTTCACATGCATTCAGAAGATATTGACAATAACCAAAGCCTGTGTGAAGCTCATATACTCTCATCAATATGCCCTGACACATGAGAGGGTATAATAACGAGGTACATACCATTAAATGTATTAGGAGGACACAAGGAATACGCTCTGCTTCTCACGACAAGCAAGTAATCTACTTTTCTACATCTGTACCCAGACTTGCTGGCCCCCAAACCATAACAAATCAAATTTATGTAATAACATAGTTCAACACAAAAATTCACAACGTCAGTCAGATTTTTTTTTGTTTTAATATAATGAGAACCACATTTACAGACTTTGCAATGTGATGATGCAGAGTTAGTTTGAAATCTTTGGCTTTCATTGTTTTATCATGATCTGTGCCACTGGCACATTTTATTTTCCCTTATAGATCTCATGTATTTTCACAGTTTGGCTGTATATTATAATATTTTTGCCATAGTGGCACAGTAGTTGCAATATGCAATATTTTAATTCAATTTAAAATCACTTGTTTTTAAGTTAAATGACCTGTTTTGAATCAAATGAAACCAATAAATGATGTAGGCTGGATGCAGAACTGACATTTACAATAATACTATCAACACATTGATAATGAATACCAGTTTAATGGCTTTAAGTTCTGAGGTCAAAGTCTATCACACATGTGACCTCACTATAAATAGTGGATATGGTCAGGAGCTTGTTGGTCATCAGATGCAGCAGTGACGCCACTGGACACCATAGGGCAGTGCTACAGTGTAAAGTACAAAATACAAATCTATTTTTTTATAGTGGTTCCAAAATGATCTTATTCTGGTGGATTGGTTATTTAACAGGGACGGCACATTGTTTACTTATGAGAAGTTTGTATTACAATACAATATCACTGTAACAAGTGGGGATTATTCAAAGGTTTTAGTGCAATTCCTTCAGGCACATGTATGCTATTTAGACAACAACCAGGGGGTAATCATCAGTTTTTAACCTTCTCTCCTTCAGTGCACTCTCTTCACATCCCAATGGTAACAATAAATCTATAAGATGTCTTTCAAAATGATACTGTCTGTATGTAATCTCATACTAGAATGGTTTTATGGATAATTTGGCATGGAAAAAGGCCGGGCTCTTACCAGTGGTGAAAAATAAGAACATTTACTCAAGCACTTTACCTAAGAAGAATAAGGTAGAAGGTGGTTTTATTTTATTTAAGGGTATCCATTACACATATTTACCAGCTATAGTTACTATAGTTTAAGATTTTACTTACTAGAAAATGTATGATAAAATTTTAAAAAATACAGTGAATTGTTAAGTGGTTCCAACATTTTTTGTTCAAAATCAGTGTCTAGTTGGCATCCTTTGACACGTCACGACAAGTCTGTTAGTTGTTTTCAGTTTCATCAAGAGATATTTCGCCTCTAACTTTTCAGTTGTTTTCATTTCAATACATTTTTATGGCCCCAATGAGATAAAATTATCCAATGTTTCTACAAAAAAGCAAAAATTAATGAAAAGTCGAGAAAAAGAATAGAAATTTGTGAATCAGAAGTTAGTTTTTTCACCTTTTCTCTCTCATTAGTCATATGATACATATATAGTGCAAACCAGATACACCTCAACCACCTGCAACAGTAAAATTCAGCTTACGCATTGTATTAACAATCTGATAAATATTTGATAATATATCAATAAATATCCAATATATATTTGATAATATATCAATCACAGGGATCATTTTACTGCCTCATTTTTTATTATATAAAATAGTAGTTGTATTTTTACATTGATGTATTGTATTTTGAGCTAGTTAACCAGTGATGGAAGAAGTTTCAGAAGAAATTTCAGGAGACCCAGATGTCTTAAGCATTAGGATTTATTGAGGTTTGGCCAAGGAGAATAGGCCTCCTAATTCTGCATCTTATCCTCCCTGCAGCTCTTATTTAATCCCATATAACCTTATGCAAAACTTACTAAATGTCTAAATAAGGATATTATTCATTGCACCTATTCATACATGTGTGAAGATTCTCTTAGGTACCACATCCTAAACAATAAATCGAGGTCACCTAAGTCACACTGTATATTTTCATGCAGTTCTTTTCTAAAGGAAGACAATCTTTCTCATGGGTGAGGGGCCCTTGTGTTTTGACTGTTCACTCCCTCGACTGGAGGCAGGCTTGGTTTGTGATATCTTTACGACTTTGGTTGTGATAACATTGGTCATTGGGGCCTGTTTGACTCTATCTGTGTCTTCATGGCTTTCCTTGAGACAGACAACTAGCTGTTGCTTTTAGGCCCTGCTTGTAAGTGACCTGTGGAAACGCTACATAATACTGCATAAAGAAAGAAAAATTCCTTCACAATCAGTGTCTGATAACTAATAAAATTAAGGAAATTTCTTTCAACCACCTGCAACAGTAAAATTCAGCTTACGCATTGTTGCATCAGTATTAACAATCGGATAAATATTTGATAATATATCAATAAATATCCAATATATATTTGATAATATATCAATCACAGGGATCATTTTACTGCCTCATTTTTTATTATATAAAATAGTAGTAGTATTCTTACATTGATGTATTGTATTATTGTATTATATTGTATTTTGAGCTAGTTAACCAGTGGTGGAAGAAGTTTCAGAAGAAATTTCAGGAGACCCAGATGTCTTAAGATGTCTAATTAGGATTTATTGAGGTTTGGCCAAGGAGAATAGGGATGAGCAATGCAAGTTAACACTGTGTACTGCCTCCTAATTCTGAATCTTATCCTCCCTGCAGCTCTTATTTAATCCCATATAACCTTATGCAAAACTTACTAAATGTCTAAATAAGGATATTATTCATTGCACCTATCCATACATGTGTGAAAATTCTCTTAGGCACCACATCCTAAACAATAAATCAAGGTCACCTAATTCACACTGTATATTTTCATGCAGTTCTTTTCTAAAGGAAGGCAATCTTTCTCTTGGGGGAAGGGCCCTTGTGTTTTGACTGTTCACTCCCTCGACTGGAGGCAGGCTTGGTTTGTGATATCTTTACGACCTTGGTTGTGATAACATTGGTCATTGGGGCCTGTTTGACTCTGTGTCTTCATGGCTTTCCTTGAGACAGACAACTAGCTGTTGCTTTTAGGCCCTGCTTGTAAGTGACCTGTGGAAACGCTATATAATACTACATAAAGAAAGAAAAATTCCTTCACAATCAGTGTCTGATAACTAATAAAATTAAGAAAATTTCTTTCAAGCTTATTCAAAGATTTAACATAGCTTAAATATCCTTTTGTAAGACTTTTGTATTTTTGTAAATAGCCATGTTGATGAAATTTTAACATTAATATGGAAACATGCACTGTTCGGTGTGCTGGAAGATAACACATGATAGAATTCTCATCTGTATATTGCTTATCTTTTAATTTTATTGGCTAAATTTAATATTCAGAAAAGCAAATTTACAGGTAAAAAGCTAAATGTAATCGCAAAGGAAGTCAAACAGTACACTTTTTCTGCAAATCCAAATTTTGTAAAAACTAAAAATATCTGTTTTTTGTTGAAAATCTTAATATGAATTGTAACTCCTCCTAGTTTAAAATAGCAAACTGTATCGTGTGCACTTATTTATGGTCATTTTGTGGTACAAATAATTGGTACTTCCATATAGAAAGTAAAGCTCTCAGTTACTAGACGGTAATAATAGCAATATTTCCACCCCCTCTCCAGAGTGTCATCACTCTTTAAACAAATTATCTGTCCTGTCATCAACTTTTATATATGCTTAAGATGTGTCCAGTGTCCAACATAAAGGAGATTTCAAGTTGTTACTGACTTAAACTTTGCTTCATCATTCAAAGGAGAAAAAATGTTCACAGTTTTTTTTTTTTTGTGTGTGTGTGTGTGTGTGTGTGTGTGTGTTTTGAAATGTTTAAAATTATTCAAACTCGGTCAGAATTAAATGCAGATGTTCTAAAAGATGTTATCGAGTAGAAAAAACAAACCAGATTTAGTGTTTTAAACAAACAACAGCAATGTGTCATACCGAAAGCAAGGGTTGTGACTCATGGCCCAACCACCAGCATCTGGGTGGTGCCATTTTCTCATGTCTTAAGACAAACTACTGCTGCTACTATATTTATATGCATTTACAAGGTTATTAGACAAATAGATGGGTGCAGATTAAGTACTTTTATAAACAGGTGAGGACACCATTACACATGTGCTCACCCTCCACTACTGCCTAAGAAAAATCATTAGAGGAAAGGAATTTTTCATCCCAGGATAAAATTGATATGAAGTGATACTCTGCACAGGTCAGAGCTCTTTATGTGGACCAGTGGCACACACCCAGGAGCCGTCAGCCACAGGCCGTGCACAATGGTACAGCCAGTCCCGGGCCAGTGCAGACCTTTACCTCCCCAGATGAAGCAGAGACGGGAGTCCGAGCCCGGAGGAAACTGGCCAGTTCTCTGATGGACAAACTGAAGACACACAGGTAACAGGACCAAATAATGAGATTTCCTCTTTTGATTATCATGCTCCCCAAAAGCCTTTTCTGTTTGTTCTGTTTTTTGATATTTTTAAAACAATGTTTTTCTACTGTTTTCTTCTACACTGCAGTCTTCTCAAGTCAAACATATTTAATCATTCTTTTAAATAATAAAAGAGAAAACCGGTGTTTTAGTTCATAGACAGTGTCATAAAAATTACTGGAATGTATGTGTAAAGTTGCTGAATCACTGTTAAATCATCTGGTGTGTAACATCTAAGGGGCATTGCAACCTTTGATGTTAGTAATGATTCAGACTGTATATTGTGAAGGTTATAGGACTTTGTTGAGTCTTAGATGTCTGAGATGTGTTTGTTGGAAACTGTTTTTTAGTGGAATTTGTAATTCAGAGAGAGATAAAATAATTAAGAACAACCATCTGCACCCCTCATTGTTACCGTGTCCTCTTTGCAGTTTTAGTAGAATGAAGTGGGGGGTGGGGGAAGGGATGGTTACACAGATTGTATGCTGTGTCTGGTACATGGAGTATTATCCTGGTATCAGAATAAATATATCAATTTAAGACAGTGGAGACTGCCCAGAGACTGTTTCTTTATGCATCAGACAATAAGTAAAGGTAATTTAAAAAGTGACACTCAGCAAACAACTGTCTTCTTTGGAGTCAAGCCTCGCAACAACAGGCTTAATTTTCTTGTGTGCTGTGGCAAAAAGCAGACGGGACAGGAAGTAGTGTGGGTAGGGTTGTAAGTATAAACTGCAGGAATCAGCATAGCTTGTAGACTCACAATAGCAGTCCACAAAGCTGTGAATTATACAGTTTGTTATCACTTAACTGTTATTTCCCTGTAGCGTGTCACTAGCCTTGCACTCACTACAGCTCTCCTTCACTGCTGCCTGTATTATTTTTTCATGCACTTATAAAACACTTGAAAGAACACACTTGAATCTTGGTTCTGATTTAATAGTGATCTTCAAATTCACACACCACTTGCCTGTAATATATAATCTTTGCTATTTTTGCACCCGCAGGGCTCACTTCATTTCTGACAAACATGGTATCACCATCACCTCTGACCATCAGTTTGAGGATGGGAAACTTTGCTTGTGCGTGGAAAACACATTTGAGGTATTTGTGTTGTAAAATTTTAGTGTTATTTCTATTGTTAGTCATTGTACAAATGTGTAGCTACATTACATAGATCTGTTTTTCTTCTTTTTTAAACAGTATATGATAAATCTGAATGTGACAAACACTGGAACAGAACCTGTGTATTTCACCTACTACACCCCACTGCACTGGCTCAAACACTTAACTCTGATGGATGAGCACAAAGTGACCAAAACAAACCCCCTGACACTCAAACCGGGTAACACAAAAGTATATTCATGATGCCATATTTTCCTGCACTGAGAGATGGGCACAATAAACCACAATGAATAACCCACATAAAATATTCTTGTCTGTTATGTTCTGATCTCAGGTGACAGATATGAAATCAAGGTTGACTTCCGCTGCAGTTTGGTTGGTTTCTATCCAGCTACGCTGGCCTTTGAATTCAAACCAGACCTGCAGCCCTCCACCACTGCTTTCCACATTGTGCGCTTTATTGAGACTCAGTGTATAACTTCCTTGGGACGGGAGCTGGCACCTATAGCACCCTACAAACCTCAGTCTCTCCCTGCCTGGACACCTGAAGTTAATTACAAAATTGTGGATGGGCAGCGACCTGATGGGTAACACTGTTCACTCAATACACTGTTAAATATACAGCAAATGTTAAATATACAGCAAATATAAAAAGTGAAATACTGTATGACTCATAGTGATATATCCTACTTTTTGCATTTTGTCTTACTAGGCTGTCAGTGATGCAGCTACAAAATGTGGTTCAGCTAAAAAACTATCCAATACCACAGTATATGAACCAGCTCATAAAGTTACTGAAGCAGTCTACTTTCTCCACTGATAAAAGGTAAATTCAGTTGTTTTTTTGGTCATTTCCAGTTGTGATTTTATTTGGTTTGTGACAAATATCTGGCCATGCAATGTCCACTTGTATTGACAACAGCATTATTTAAGTGCTTATTGTTATGTAGACACAACGTGATATTTAACATTTAACCTAAAACACAATGTTTTCCCTAACCTTACCCAGTGTGCTGTTGTTGATTGTGGTAATACATGTGAGTAATATATATAAACAAAATTTCCAGGAGACAGGGTTGTTCTGAATGTGAACACATAGTGTAAAGACACATGAATGATATAATTCGAGACAGCTTCTGTTCTACAGTATATATACTGCCGAGTAATTTGTCTCTTTTGCTTTGGTCCGTTTATAAGGACCTTGTTGGAAAATCCCTTGAGCTGGGAGAACTACACTGAGAAGCTGCAGCTGCTGCTGTATCTGGAGGAGCTTCAGATGGAGGTAGACATCAAGAGATACAACATCCCCAACAAGGAAAGACAATACGCCATCATGTCCAGAGACCCAGTAAACAAGAAACTTCTTGTTCTGGAGGTAAATATGTCATGCACTCAGTCACTTCCCCAAATAATCAGTCTCTCCCTAACTTGTTCAACTCATACTTTCACTTTCAGAGTCACTAGATCACATTTAGCTTTTCTAGTTCATTTTAACCAAGTGGCAACCTCTGGGGCTGATAAATGGAGTCAACATGGAAGTTCCAAAAATTGCAGTTCCTCTAATGGCCACTGGAACCTGGCTCTAAAAGCGTGTCAGTGCCCAACTTTACGGCAGAAATAAACATGTTTGTGTGTGTGTGTGTGTGTGTGTGTATGTATATATATATATATGTATATATATGTGTGTATATATATATATATATATATATATATATATATATATATATATATATATACATTCCTGAGACCGAACTCTGATGGGGTATGATTAAAAAAAGGCCATTAGATTAACACAATGGGACAACATATTCACCTGTACATTCACTGGCATACAGATAATAATAATAAATAAATAAATTCCTTCTTCTTGCTCACCTGCCAGGTACCTGGTGTGTCTGAGAACCGCCCGTCTGTGTTACGAGGAGATCAGCTGCTGGCATATCCCACAGGAGAAACAGGGGTGAAGTACCGCGGCTACGTCCACAGTGTGCAGCTGGACAGTGTCAAACTGGGCTTTGGCTCAGAGTAAGATCAAGACAATACTGTAACATACAATAATTAAAACATATTGAATTTTTGACTAATATTTTTTTAAATAATAATTTGTGATTCAGATGGTTTGTCTTTTAATTTATTTGCAGATTGCTGGATCGCTTTGTAGACAACATGAAGTTCAGCATTGAGTTCACTGTCAACCGCCTGACTCTGCGTGTTCAGCACAGAGCAGCAGAACTGGCAGCTAGAAATGGACTGGGGGAAGTGCTGTTCCCTGCTGCACCTACCAACTCCTGTCAACTAACTGAGCCTCCCAACCTCAGGTTAGGCAAGTTAGTATATAACCTGCGTGCATATCTATTCGTGGTGCATTTTTAGCTGGCTATTTGCAGCACATATGTCTGTAGTATCCCTCTACATGAATCCATGAATAATGTAAGACAATGATTTATCTGCACATATGACCAGACTTCTCAACAAGGGCTGGAATTATGTTTGCTCTGAAGATACATGCAAAGGTCTCTAGAGGACTCGGCAGAGTCAATGGTCAGATATCCTGAATATCAAAAACACCTCATGTGAACCTGATCACAAAGCAAGTTGATTGGTTGATTCTATTCATGTAGGAAGATGGATTTAAAATGAAAAAGGAAGAACATCTAAAGGTTACACTTAAAATCAATTTTACATGCCATACTACTCCATCCATTCATCCATCTTCTATACTGCTTATCCGTACAGGAATGCAGGGACCACCATGTTAAATATAGCAAATAAAATGAGGCCTATGGGCTGTTATGCACTGTAGTTAACCTATTTTTCCTAGTGTGAAGCAAATTGTTCCATTTTGTAAATGTCTATTGTATTTCCATCCACGCATTTACATTTGAGCTCTCCTGTGATAATCATTTACTGGTGTTGAGTTTACTGTCTTTTCTCATTTCAAGTAAACTCGCGTGTTCGTTTGATGTTAATGAAGTTAATGCAGGAGACGAATTCCGAATTCTTTTCACTAATTTATTAAACAAGCTTTCACAAAATTAAAAGAGGATCGTTACAGAGCTCCGGGTCCAAACTATCTCTCCCTGACAACAACATGCAGCTGTGCCAGTTCACAAAGTCTGACACACTAACTTCCTCCTAACCCGGTCTTTTTATTATTGTTACACAAAGAAAGCAAGGAATGTAGGTTGAACTCTTCTTCATTGGCTGTTGCCCGACTGGCCTTCGCCCAGGCGCCTCCTTCATGGTTATCTGACTCCATTTGACCTCCTTCACTCCTGCCTGGCAACAGCTGATTTTTATGTGTGTGGAACAGAGAAGAGAAGACAGAGACAGACACAACCCTCCCCTCTCCTCAGGGCTGTCTCCCCTCTATCAGTTAACTGTGCCCTTGCCTACTTCTATCCTCATCTTCTACCTATGCAGTCTATTCATGGCATGTCCACCCCGCATCTGAAGAACAACCCCTCCACACATCCTTGGCTTCACTATCTGTAACATCCTGCTCCCTTTTGAGACTTCAGCAACTCCCCAACCTATAGTTATCAAAAGCAAGCATCATAACCTTGCAATCCTCACACACACGCAATGCTATTGCACAATGCTAAAAATATTCTTCACTGGTTAGAGTGTTTTTACCAGTCACAAGCAGTAAATTCATTAACATTTATCTTTTCTTTTTAACCATTCTTCTGTGACACGTTGATAGGCTGTTTGACTCACATTTGGAGAGAAACAAAGAGCAGTATCAAGCAATAAAGCACATTGTAGCTGGCTCATCCAAACCTGCCCCTTACCTGGTGTTTGGCCCACCTGGAACAGGTACAGAAACTATCAGTATACTCTTCCTTCTTAAAATTGTGCTGTTTAAGCCATTTAGTTTTGACTTGTTAACATAACAACTGTTTACAAAGCCAGAAATTTATTGCACTTGACTTTATTCTGTTTGTTCTTTGTCTGTTCAGGCAAGACTGTGACTCTGGTTGAGGCCATCAAACAGATAGAGAAGACCCAGGCCTCCTGCCACATCCTGGCCTGCGCTCCTTCCAACAGCGCAGCTGATCTGCTCTGCAACAGAATTCTGGACCACGTGGATGAGCATAAAGTGTACCGCATGTACGCTAGCAGCCGAGACCCAAAATGTGTCCCTGAACAGCTAAAGGTCAGTGCCAGGTGCTCTTGTACTGCACGTGATTCTGATTGACTGATGCTTCACTTTTGTTTGTGTCAGATGAAAAGCATTTCTTTTATCCTTTTATTTTCTTGCTGTAGCACTGCTGCACTTCTGTGCTTTACTTTGTGGTACTTTCACAGGCATGCTCTAACCTGGTAGGAGAGTGTTATGTTTTTCCTCCAAAAGAGACGCTGATGGAGTATAGGATCATGGTCACCACCCTGTTAACGGCTGGAAGGTAGTGAATGACTCTCATTGAAGTTTGCTCACCATAACACTAAAAGTTGCATTTCATTGTTGCACACTACAGTATTTACTAATCAAATACTAACAGTCAACTGCACACGTGAATTTGTGAGAGTAAGTTTGCTACTATTTACCATGTCTCTGATCTCTTCAGGCTGGTCTCAGGAGGCATTCCTCCAGGACATTTCACTCACGTGTTTGTGGACGAGGCAGGGCATGCTGTGGAGACTGAATGTTTAGTCCCATTGGCAGGTAAAGAGAGCAAAGACCACTGTGTTTTTATGCCTCCATGCCTGTGAAAGCCATGGCTGGAGGCATAATGTTTTTGCAGTGTCCGTACATTTGTCCCATTCTCATAAACACAAATTCTCAGAGATGCCTTGAGGGAATTTCATTTCACTTGACACAAACATCCACACGGATTCAGGGATGAACATATTAGAATTTGGTGGACAAAGGTCAAAGGACAAGGTCCCTGTGACCTCAAAAAAGTATGTTTTTTGACCATAACTATAATAGGGTAAAGTGATGAAGTGATGACATTTTATGTCAACTGTCAACTTCACTGTGACATCATAATGTACTGTAAAAACACTTCTGGCCATTATTCAACACTGTAACCATATTCCTTAACTGCGAGGTGGTAATTAAATTTTTTTTTTTTTTGGTTGAATAAAAATAAATAAAAATTAAAAATAAAATAATAATAATTAGAAATGAATTCACTTTAATCTAATTTAATTTACTTTTTTATTTGAGTAAATCTTATTTATTTAAATTAACTGTCTCAAAAGATTTAATTCAGTGAAATTAATTTTGATCAATTTAATTTTTATCAACATAATTTAATTGAGTAAATATAATTCAATAAATTTCACCTAATAAGTAAAATTAATACAATGAAATTTGATTTGATCAATTTAATGGCACTCAGTTTAATTGAGCAAATTTAATTTGATTAACTAACTTTAATTGTATTGAGTACATTCAAAATACAAAATCTAATTGTTTGAATAATTCAACTCAATGTAGAATGAGACATACAAATGCAAGCTGGTAATTCTAGCTTGAAATTGTACTGAAGCTTTATGTGTTGTTTGATTTTTGTTATCTGTGCTACAAAGGGCTGCTCCATCCAGAAACTGGTCAAGTTGTTTTGGCTGGAGATCCTAAGCAGCTTGGACCCATCCTCAGATCCCCTTTTGCGCTGAAATATGGCATGGGTTAGTACAGGCACACTCACACAGATTGTTTAGTTTGGATAAATGAGTATACATAGTTCTGCAACTCAGTTTTTGTTTGCACACATTTGATATGTTTCTGGAGTTAAAAAGGGTCTGCTGTCTGCAGGAGTTTCCCTCTTGGAGCGTTTGATGAATGATTTCCCTCTGTACCGCAAAGACGAGGGCGTGTTCAACAATCGCTTTGTCACCAAACTGCTGCGCAACTACAGGTATCATAGAAGAGATGGTTATAGGTCACTGCTTGCAGGGATTTCCAGAATGCATTTTCAAATCTATTTTCATTTCTCTTGGTCCTTTTCAGGTCCCATCCTGCCATTCTGAAGATTCCCAACGAGCTCTTCTATGATGGAGAGCTGCTGTGTCACGCAGATGAAATTTTACGCAACTCCTACTGCAGATGGGAACATCTTCCCAAGATGGTAATGATTCACAGCATGCTGCACAATGCATGTGCAAACAGAAACTGATCACATAGAAATCAAAACAATGAAAAGTGACAACCAAATAGTCTTTACTATAGCTTCATTATTAAAATACAATGTAGCCATTTTATATTAATTCTAGAGCTAAAACAGTTGGTGGATTAATCAATTAGCTGATCAACACAAAATTAATTGCCAAATATTTTGACAATCTATTAATCAGTTGTTCTTTTAAGCAAAAATGCCAAAACATTTGCTGGTTACAGCAACTCCAAATGGAATATCTTCTCTGTCTTATAGCATTGTTGATTGAATATTTTTGGGTTTTCAGCAATTGGTCGGACAAAATTTGAAGCACTTTGAAGACAACGCATTTCCGAGAAATTCTGACAGACATTTTCCCCCATTTTTTGACACATCATAGACTAAATAATTAGTGTAGAGATATAAGACTAAATAAAAATGAAGATAATTGTCAGAAGCAGCCCTAGTTCATTAATACCTTTACCTTTAAGATTCAGTATATTAATACTAACATTTTAGTGCAGTTTTCTCCATTTTGATGGAGGATTTTCATTGAAGGACAATACCTGTAACATCTTGATTAATTTAATGATTTTGTCTGGTGAATAACTCTGGTGAAAGACAAAATTAACAATTTCTGACTATGAAATACTGTTCACTATGAATGAGACCAAAAAGTCTGATTTATTTCCATTCCAAAAATTGATTTGTTAGATTAGACAGTTCTACAAAACAGAAAAGAAAATGCACACTTGCCAGTGCTTCAACACACTTCAAGACCCAGTATCATTATAAATCACGAATACCCTTACAGCACTTGCTGTATTACTTTTGATTTAACGTTTTGATCTTTGGTGAATGTTTTTTTTTTTTTAATTCTACCTTGAAGTTTACTCCACTTTACAAACAACACAGAAGTTTTCAAAAATAATGTCTCTAAAGAATACAGCATAAGAATGCAAAAATAATTTCCTTTAAATTATTTCTCATGTATTTTTCAGGGCTTCCCATTGATCTTCCATGGGGTCACCGGTATTGATGAGCGTGAGGCCAGCAGTCCTTCATTCTTCAACATAGCAGAGGTGGAGGTGCTGATGGACTATGTGAGGAAACTGCTGCAGTCACAGGGAAAGAAGGGCCTGGCCACTATCTCACCCAAAGACATAGGCATCATCGCCCCCTACAGGAAACAGGTCAGAATGAATTCAATTCAACACACTTCAGTCTGAGGTCTAATGAACACACATTGAAGTGGAAAAATGTAATTATATGTAGATTGAAAGATGTTTTTTTCTGGGTGTCCTATAGGTGCAGAAAATCCGTAAGGCCTTAGAAAAAGTTGGGAAAGACTTCAAATTTAAGGACATAAATGCGCTTAAGGTAACAAAATATTTCACACTAAAACAATGTGAAACACACAATAGAGGCTTTGTCTGAAGTTTATGTGCATATCTGTGATAGGTTGGTTCGGTGGAAGAGTTCCAAGGTCAGGAGAGGAGAGTCATCCTGGTGTCTACAGTTCGGAGCAGCCCCAATTACGCAGAAATAGACAAACAGTTCAACCTGGGCTTTGTCAAGAATGAGAAGGTATCTGCTATAAACACATGCACATACTCTGCATAGGTACATGCAGAACATTATTCTGACACATTCTTTGCTTCTCCAGAGATTCAATGTGGCTGTGACTCGAGCCAAAGCCCTGCTGATTGTGGTGGGAAACCCCAGAGTGCTGAACAAAGATACTACCTGGGCCCAGTACGTGTCACATGGTCACTTCTGCTTTCTGCTGTCACAGCACACATATCGATAAAATTTCATATTAAATCCAAGAGAGCAGTCCCAGGTAACTTTGTCACGGTTCTCTTCTCTCTGCTTGCCTGCAGCTTCATCAAGTACTGCAGCGATGAAGGAGGCTACACTGGCTTTGTTCGTGCAGAGGAAGACGAGGATGTGGTGATGAGACTCGCTGCTCTCTGCATTAGTATTGAGGCTCAAGGTGACACACAGATCTTTATTTCCATTACTATCCCCCTCAGATGGAACGTTTTGAATTGATGTAAAAATCTTCCATCTTTCTTTCTGTGACTCTTTTCCCGTCAGTGGAGACTGCTGAGAGTGCTGTTCAGCAGATCATGGACCCCGAGTGGAGGAATGACCTGTGAACAAACGGAGAGCCCAAACGCCCAGAAACCTGAAATGAAAGCTATGTGACACAGCCAGCATTCACATGGAAAAAATAACATACCAAAATATATATAAAATATAACCAGGTGGTGTTTTATGACTGTTTGCCTGTTGGCTACTCCAGTGGGGTGCACTAACACCACTTTCATTTGAAACAGCTGTACAAGCTGCTATTATCAAAAAAAAAAAAAAAATCATGGTCTGTCTCAGGATTAGTTTTTTAATTGGTAGTTTTTAACATTCCTCAATCATCACTGCTTTTTTACAGTCATGTAGTTTTATGACGATTTGTCGATTCACTGAAGCAACTGCACATCATTGTCAATCCATATACAATGCATTCAGAAAATGTTCAGACCTCTTTAATTTTTCACATTTTGTTATGTTGCAGCCTTATGCTAAAATAAAATATTTTTTCCTTCATCAATCTACACTCAATACCCGATAATGACCAAACTTTTGACTGGTACTATAGGTATTCAGATCCTTTGCTATGAAGCTTGAAATTTAGCTCAGGTGCCTCCCATTTCTCTTGATCATCTTTGAGATATTTCTACAATGGATGGTGAGACATGAATACATTTTTTAATCACAATTTTTAAGTACAGTAATTTTTATTCATTTAAACCAGATTAAAAATGTGTATGCTTATTTTGTATTTGCCATTTTCTGAATTAAAAAATAAAAGTGCATTTGTTGTCAAAACTGCTCTTTTATCAGGTCATTCAAACCAAACTATAAAAAGTTCAGATGATTTAGCTTTTTTGTCTTTAGTTTTCAGTGGAAGTTGGGTTTTGGTTCTGTTAAATGGAAAAAGAAAAATTAAGAAATCACACTTGGATTTTAATATCAAATGGAGATGAATATTAACCAATTCCTGCCTGGAACATAAGAATGCAAATGTAAGATGCTGCAATATACTTTGGAAATATCAGTTATTTTACATTTTGCTGGTGGAAATGTTGGACAAAAGTATCAAAATATCAATTAAAAAGTGTTAAAAGGATTTGTGATACTTTTAGGACTGCAAAACAAAACCAAACCTGTTAAGATTGCATAGTATTTCAAAAATACTTTATTAACACGTTTGTCTCATCCAAACATTCAACACATCCCACTCCTGTTAGTATAGCATCATCACCATCAACATTTTCTCTTGAATTATGTTTGACATTCACATAGAGGCACTGTCCAGGAATTAGCCTGAGCCTGCAACATTCTGATCTCTATGGATCTGAATGCAGTGAATTAAAGGAAGATCACCATTGATGTAGCTTATGATGGTGGTAAGCTCAATGTAGGGACCATCTCATACACTTGTGTGTACAGTGTGTTAAGGGCTTTTGTCTGGGCAGGACTAGATATGGAATATACAGTACGGCACAGCACAAAGTCCTGTTGAACTGTCTCGAATAGGTTCACTTTAACTGCATCAGAGGGCTGCTTTTAAGGAGATGAGGTGGTTTCATGACTGTCACTTAATGGAGAAAACTACTGTACTTTAAATAGTACTTCTGGTCACTAACAAAGCTGGCACTCAGGCTTTCATCCCAATTCTATTGCAATTTCTTGTTCAAATTCCTTGATCATAGGATTGGTGTAAAACATGTCAAACTTTGATTTAACATTTCAGCTTTGAACCCAAAGATACTGTGGTTGTCCACACACACACACACACACACACACACACACACACACACACAGTGTCTATAAGGTTGACCATGAACTTTTCAATGATCTTAAAGAGCCACACAAGACACCCACTTAGATATCCTTGTTTGTTCAATCACATTTTTAGGAATGTCCCTGTACTGTCAAATAAAGGGCTGTTATACACAAGCTAAACCCCAATTTCAGAATGTCAAGAGTTACTGATCTGGTGAGCCAAACAGGTGAGGAGATAGCACATTGGTAATGATGCTGTCTGAGCTGTCAATCAAGTTGTCAGTTGGGTATTTTATTAAAACTTTTATACACAGAATAGACCTATAATCTGTCTTTATATTAATATGGCTGTGTACAGTGTGCACTTGTCCTTGGTTAATCCAGTATACAGTGATACATCACAACTGTATGCTGAATCTGAAACAGACCACTGTTTCCAGTGCCAGTTTAAGCTACAGGCCAAGGTGCAGTGTAACACCTCTGTGCACAAATAGTCACTGCTGCTTCAGTTTATGTAGGTTTCAGTAAATTAATGCAGTGTAAACAGGCTCTAAATTTATTCCTTTGTCAGAAACAGGGGAAAACTCTGCTGACACAGTACTTGGTGAAATAGGACTTTCAGGGTGTAAAATTAATGGTGGTATGACAAATAGATGAAGAGATCATGACTGAAGCTGATGTATAAAAGGAGATGGAGTGGTACATGCAGGTTCAAGAGAAGCTTGGGTTCCATACTATCCATAAAGCAAATCTAAAACTGTCTACAACTTGAGCTGAGAGAGAGGGAGTCAGTGAGCATGTGAGCTACAAGACGCTTCTCTGTAAACAATCATAACACAGAGGCAGACGCATGATATATTTGTAAAGTATATGCACGTATAAATACAAACATAAATTCATACATACAGGAGGAGGGGGGCAGGTCCTTCACAAAAAATAGCCCAGTGTGGTGGTGGTGGAAAACAAAACAGCATACAAACAAAATCTGACAGTGTGTGAGTAGCAGAGGAAATAGAGTTCTAAAAACAAACAAAAAAAGGCTGATGTGTTTTGCTTTTAAACAGGTGTGTCAGTCTTTCATATTTGCCTGTGGCACATCTGCATCTGTGAAGTAAGTATAGTCCACGGAAGCCATTGATTTAAGGTTTCTCTAACTTTGCTCTGTGTGTTGCGGGGGGGGGGGTCCTCCCTCAGGTGCTGATTGGCCAAAAAACTCCACCTCTTCACAGTAGCTGGCAGGCACCCCTCCTCTTCCGCTTGCGGACCTGCAGGGCTGCTCGGGTGGCCATCTCAAACACCTCCCGCACGCCATCCTTGGTCTTAGCAGAGCACTCCAGGTAGCCAAAGGCACTGATGCGGTTGGCCATGTCTCTTCCCTCCTCAGACTTAACTGGCTCCTGGAGGTTAAATGGGCAGACAGTGGGTTTAAATTTGAGTTTTCCAACATTTAGCTGAGACACTCATCAGTTTTGGGATAATTTGTTACTGGTAAGAAGAAACAAACACGCACCTGCTTCATCTTGGCCAGCTCCCTGCGTGTGTGTTCATCATTCCTAAGATCCTTCTTGTTGCCCACAAGGATGATTGGGACGTTGGGACAAAAGTGTTTCACTTCAGGTGTCCATTTCTCTGGAATATTCTCTACAAGAATGAAAAAATAATAATAGTATATGAAAAAAAAAAAAAAACCCAAGAAGTCATTGCACTGTAAATTCCTTCCTTACAAGGACACAGTTGGGAGAGCTGTGTCATTTCCCTTACTGCTTTACAGACATAAACATCAAAAGGTCACCGACCCCTGGCTGATACATGGTCCGACTCTGCTTGCCAAAATAAGCGGCTTGCTCTGGGAGGAGATGTCATGTTGTGGTAGTGTAGGCATACCATCTGTGGCATTGCCCATAACAAAACACTGCGGGAGAAAACCCTGGGGGTTAAGTTTTGTCCAACTAGACATATTTATTCATCAGTTTCATTTGGTTTTTGAGGGCCAAGAACGCTCAGATCTAAGCCTGATATATATGCAAGATATTCAGTGTAAACCTCCAGAAAATTCCAGCATAATCTCAAGCCCTGTACAGTTACAGCAACTATGTTGCATTCTGGAAACCTGCTCCATCTTGTTCTTCCTGAGTGTGGAAACATCTGCATTAAAAACACTCCTCTCATCTCTATTAAGGATGACTTAATATCCAACTGAAGAGTCACTCTACAGTTGGTTAATCTTGATGACTGTGTGCTGTACAAGTTGTTCAATCAGCTTCCATTGATTTAAAAATTTACTTTTTACTGTATATAAGCTAATTAATTCAAATGCTGTAGCTGGATAACAGTCATGTACGATGTGAAATTACTTTGTTTTAATTACTTGAATTACTAAACCAGAACACAAAAGCATACATGCAGGTAACTAATGTTTGTCTGGATGGCAGCAGCTGGGTTAATTGCAATACTAATCATTTAATCATACACATGGGGAAACACAGTTAAAATTTTTTTACCATGTGGATCATTACTTTTATGAAGTCCCTGAAAAAAACAAACAAACAAAAAAAATAGTAGCAGAAATTGAGAGGCTTATTATGGATTATACTGCACTGAAAGATCTGCTCTCCTTGTGGTGGGAAATGTGGGCATTTAACAGAGCATATGGTAAAATTAAAGCTGCCCTGTACAAAAATAAAGTATTGAAGACTTTTCAGTACAAATAGGTTTCTACACTCAGAGGAAACTCTGATTTCTGATCAGTGCTGTGTGCACATTCTGCATGTTGTGGATTGAATCCATCCATGAGCCTCATCTAACTCTACTTATTAAATGTTGGAAACAAGTTCAGTTCTCTCTAAACTGTGAGGAAACATAACTAGTTGCCATGCCTCACTGAGGTACCACTACAAGGTAAAATACAAAGATTTTCTTTTTTTTTAATCATCAATATTTCAATTAGGTTTACACACTTCTTTCTGAATTAAGTCTCTTCAACACAGGCTCACTAAAACATTGCTATGTGCTATCACCAGTCAATCAACATCTCATTAAGTATCTGGATTTTGCTTCTTCCAAAGAAAAAATGGGGCACAGCAATGAGCTACAATGTTACAGTCTCACTAAGTTGGTAAGTAAGTGTGTCCAGCCTTACCTAAACTGTCAGGGCTGTCTATGGAGAAGCACATGAGGATAACATCTGTGTCGGGGTAGGAGAGAGGCCTCAGTCTGTCGTAGTCTTCCTGACCTGCTGTATCCCACAATGCCAACTCCACCTGAGAGAGAGGAAAACAAGTGATGCAAGTGATGTCTAGCATTGAGCGTAAAATTCAGTTACATTATTAAAATGAGGCATTATGTTCACACTTCACTGACAGCAGGAGGAAGAGGGAGAAAGACATCAGAAACACAAAAACACAATATGGACAATAAGAAAAGATGCAAATTAACTGGAAACAGAAAAGAAAGGATTTTAAACAATTATTTCCTCTGCTATCAAGCCCACAATCCAACTCCCCAGAAGTAGACATGGCTCCCACGGGCTTCTCTTAGGTTGTTAATCAAAGTTTTAGCAGTCCCACAGTGCCTGACCTGATCTAGATAAAATAAATACCCAACAAAAAAAAAATTTTGCAACAGCCCAGTAAGAGCTGTAGCACATGCTACAATGCAACCACAAAGCACCATAGATCAATGTCTTATGTACAGTAGCCTATAAGTGTCATTTCATGCATATATCATGTGGCTTTTTTTTACTATAAAACTCCATACAAATTGACAGTGGTCTCTTAGCTTTAACAGTTATCTTGACTTGTTTTATCCTGATGCATCCTGCTGATTAAATTATGCAGTACCCTTACCACCATTACAATCATGGCTGGAAAACTGTGCCTGCTATTGCTGAGAATTGGGGGAAAAAAGTCTTTAGCGTGCCCCAGAGGACAACTACAGTGTGTTAGCAGTTCATCTGGGCTTTTCTGACATTTTACTACTCATGTTTTGCCAAGTCCTGCGTCTTGGCTGTCAAGCTATTTAACTTAGCAAGACTGGCTGGCCACAGCATCTTCTGATTTATAACACATTGAGGGCGTTTTCTACAGTGTATGAGACAGTGAGCTGAGCTGTACCACATCTTCTGACTGGGAAAGCAAGCAACACCATGCCTATACAAACTTCAGTGTCCATTTCTGCCGCTTTTGAGTTCTTTCACCACTAGGTGTCTCACTGGAGGCACCCTCTTCTGTAGTTTACCACTATGCTGTCTGTGTGAACTTTTCAGCCCTCTGTTCTTTGTCTTTGGAGCTACAACTGAGTATAATCATAGACTAATAAGGAGTCAGCTGTAACTTGAACAATGACACTGACTTGTTATGAAAAATTTCACCTCACCAAATGTAGTTTTTTTTAAAATAAGTATACCATACAGAATACAGTCAATTTTGAATATCCAACCTAAGTCCAGCCCATTGATACCAGATTTTGCAGCTCAGGAAACAGGAACAGGAAATGGGACATTAGTCATTATGTATGAGGAGGGGGGTTCCAACCCTGTACAGGATCCTTTTCCTGTTATTGGCTGGAGGTCTGCAGCTTTATCACAATGAAAAGACCCACAGATTTTCTAACAATGCGCACTTATCCCCATCAGTCTTGACAGCACGTGGTTCTCAAACACCAGAGCCAACAGGGTCACATTTTTAGCACTACAGCAGCAGTTTTATTGTGTCACATAAATCTGCCTGCTCTGAGGAATATGATCTAATTATCAGTGGTGGTGGAAGAACTCAGATCTTTTACTGAAGTAAAAGTACAACAATGTAAAAATACTGCAATACAAGTAAAAGTCCAAGTCAAAATAGTAAATATAAAGAAGTATTATCAGCAAAATTTGGTTGAACTATCAAAATTTAAGTGCATGTTCCCACAGTAAAATATCCTGTGAGTGATAGAGCCAGGCAGGTCTCTTCCAAAAGGTCGCAAGAAAAATCTAAAGGATTGTAAAATGCATAATGATTGAGTAAAGAACAAAAAACAATGTTCTGTACTGTATAATGCAGTATTGGAGTAAACGTACTTAGTTACTTTACACCGCTGCTAATTACTTCACAGTCATCACACCAAAACAAGTGAGCAGAACATTAAAATTATGAAGTACCTGTTTGCCATCAACTTCGATGTCAGCAATGTAGTTCTCAAACACAGTGGGGACGTAGACTTCTGGGAACTGGTCCTTACTGAAGACGATGAGCAGACAGGTTTTCCCACATGCACCATCCCCAACTATTACCAACTTCTTCCTGATGGCTGCCATCTACAAACAGAATACACTTTGATTAGTCTATATGTTAAAGCTGGAGATACATGAGAGTGAACAGTCAGTAAACTGGTGAGAATCAAGTCTTTTCTAGCAGAGTAGGGAGGTGAAAAAATGCAACCAGAAATAGAGTGAAAACAAGGGGAAAAAAAGGAGATGATCCAATTCTGTTTTAGAGCCGCACCCTATCCCTTTCCTGGGCTGTGTCCTGTGTGTGAGGTGAAAAACAGAGTCGAGCTGAGGGCTCTGCACTGGTCTGGAAAAGCAGTGGGAGGTGAAGAGAAAAGGAGGAGAGCACAGTGCTCAACATGCTGCTGCACATGCAAGGCCTCAGTCACACAATCTCATTAAAAACAATCCGTAAGGTGTCACTTCCACACCCATGTGGCAATGTGATTTACAGCTCTTACTGGGTTTGTCTGACTCCTCTCTATTGCGCACATTTGTTCTTTCTTTTGGCTTGTAATCCTGAAAGGTGTGTATATGTGAGTGAAACGTGGCTTGCCAGAGAGATATGGCCCCACACACAAACACACGCGGATCAATAGCCATCTCCCACAAGCTGACAATAATGGAGAGAAGGCAGTAGGTGATGAGACAATGCCCTGGCCGCCTGCCATCAGCATCAGCCTCCACAGATCTCAGACTACCAGGACCAACACAGGCCTTTTATCCCCAAAGATCTAAACATCTTCCATCACACACACAGTGTCCAAACCAATGCTGAAGAATGATGCAGAAATACAGCCTTATTATTTAAAGTGGCTGAAATCAGTATTTTTATATTAATAAAGTACTTGCACATAAAGGTGTCGCTTGTAGTGATGAACCCACAACGAATCATCACAGGACTCTGCAGCTCCCCACAGCTTGATAGAGTTATTTCAGCTCATTGTTTTGGTTTTTGGGCTCACAACTTCACTGTTTTGTTTCACTCTCATCTCTCACATATTATTTTCTGCAGCAGCAGGAAGGTTTTTTTTTTAGCAAAAATGCTCAGAAAAGCCACAGTATACTACCTGCTCAGCAGCACCAAACAGCTGATAAAGTCAGCAACTATCTGGTGAATATAGTCGAGCATTTAGCTGCTGCAACAGTCTGATATTTCTCTCAGGAGTTGGTGGAGACCAAAAATAGGGCTAAAAAAAGTGAATATTGGACTGGTATTAACTAATGGGACACAAACCCTAGTGCAAATGAACACTATGTGTAAACAGGCAACTGTCCACTATATAAACTTTAAGGTGATAATATGTCAGTGGCAAAAAAGCCAGTTATTGCAGGGTTAAGGAGCCATTAAGTAATATGACATTTCCTGTTGAGTAATATGCAGACATGACCTAAGACAGAAACAAATCTGAGCTTATATAAAAACACTTGTTGAGTACAGATCAACAAATCAACCATTAAACACTCACAAAAGTATTGGTAACTGTGATATCAATGACAGTATTTTTGTGTTATGGCATGATAAACAGAACTGTGCTGCATTTATGTGTTTAAACAATTGTTTCCTCAGAAATGGTCTGTGGGTGGGCTAAAAAGGCCCAGTTGGTACAAAATCTTCATAGAAACTAAATACAATTCAATTCTCATAAGCTGCATGGTGACTTTTCTATTGTGACCAAAACAAATTATTCTATTTAGGAAGAGCCTGAAGGATCGATTACATGGTATTTTCTGCAGAGTTGTTAAAAACAACAATGAGCTCTAAAGATAAGTTAGAAGACCCAGGTGTTCATGTATGTTAAAGAATGAAATGTGCATCTCTACACAAGCCTTCATTTGATAATCTCGGTTTGTGTGGGCCTCAGTGATTTACCTTCACTCACTGTAACAACAGCTACCATTTTCCCCACAACAATAAAAAGACAATTGTTCAGTTTGCTTTTTTTCTCCCACACATTAAATCAGGCCAGTGTGTTGTCAGTTCGTCTCTGGAGAGAGCCACCTGTTCTCTGTGATAGCAGGCTGCTGCTACTCCATACATCATACTGTCACTGCCAGAGGGAACACACACACACACACACACACACACACACACACACACACACACACACACACACACACACACACACACACACACACACACACACACACACACACACACACGTGCGTATGTGCACGTGCACACACACATACTTACTACTATGCAGCCCCAGAAAGCTTAAGAAAATGGGGCTAGCTCTGCAGATCTTGTACTGTGATGAAATAATGCAGCTTACTGACGACAGTCTCTCTCACAGCATGCTGCCCGCTGTGACAATGGCAGCACATGCCGCTTAGTGGGGATAATGTCCCCTTTTCCTTTGTATTAATGTGCCTGCATGTATGCGTGTGTGTGTGTGCATACTGTGCCAGTACAAGGACGAGAACAGGGAGTCCAAGGACTTCTTCCTAAATAAGACAGCATGTGATGTGTTCTGCTGACCTTAAAATGTGGCATGAAACTATTTACTTAAACACTGATTAGATATTCTGACAATATGTGGTGTATGTAGCTTATAACTATTGATACCATCCACATTTCTAGTAAAGTTGCAATGTCATATCAAAGTTTAACCACTGCATCATTTATACATTAAACAAAAGTCATATTTTGCTAACTTTTCTACAGTGACCAAGCTCTGTTTTCCTTGAACAACGGGATACCCTCAAATCTTTGTGGAGTCAGCCAGATAGGACAAGTAGTCAGCGAAGATATTTAAGGCGCTAACACAAGTAGAGTTGAAATTTATAAATTTTGATAATGTAAGTGTAAATTGAATATCTTTGGATTTTAAACTGTTGGTTGGACAAAACAAGACATAAAAAGGAAATCATAATCCGTAGTTTTCACTATTTTCTGACAAAAAAAATAATCAGTAATGAAAATAATTAGTTTTACTGCTAAAGAGAAGGAAGTGAGGAAACAAGGCAACAAGGAAACAGCTTAACTGAAAAAAATGAATATCACTATATGGCACTTAAAGCAAACCTATGGCTATGACTTCCTCCAAAACATGCAAATTGATTCGATTTAAATAGTAGGTGGTAATAAAAGTTGCGTACTATACACGCAATTTTAAATAAATTGACCAATGATAGTGGATTGCACAAATTAACATTCTGGTCATTACATCAGTTAGACAAAAGCCTTGATAGGACTAGGAAACTACTACTTTGTATGAGTTGTTGACCGACCATGTTAAAAAGCAAGTGTTTATAAATGTTCCAAACAGCCACACTCAAGGGCAGAGTGAAAAGCCGGCCATTATAGAGAGGAACAAGACACAATAATCATATGGAGATAAGGGCACATATTTTCAGACAGACTCTCCAGGTTGTTGACATGAAAAGTGACAGAAATAGTTAAGTCAAGAAACCAAGAGAGCTCAAACCCCGATTTGTCTTTCACCTCTGCACTGCTGGTCAATCATGGCGTGACGTAGAGGTGAATATCAGATCATCGGTTTTGGAAAGTTACAGAATTTGTCAGGTACAGCCCCCTCAATTCCGATGTCGGGAAGGGGTGGGGGGAGGGGATTTCCGAAGCAGTTTGATCATCAGACGAGCACGTCTGAAGAAGTTTGCCATCCCCTCTAGATTCATTCTAGCATTCAGGTGTAAGAAAAATGCACCAGGCAGCATAGAAGTGAGTAGCTGACTATTTCACTGGCAGCTGTAGACGAATGAAACCATTTGTGTCAGGGTGTACTATACATTTACTCATTCGGCAGACGCTTAGATCCAAGGCATCACTAAAGCAGCAGGAAACCATCTAGTAATATTTCTTAGGCACTTATTTTTACCCACTACTATTCATTTGTATTCGTATACTGCACAGTACTCAACACTTCCTGTAGGTGGCTCACAGTCAAAGCATTTCAGCAAAGAGAACAGGGCCAAGACTTTCCTTATACAAAGTTGCAAGAAGTCCTAAGTTGTAATAACTGGCAGGCAGCTTTTGTTAGTTTTAACCAGACGTTATCCATTCAGTCTCTTTGTTTTCCTGATGTTGTTAGGTGATGATCTCGGGGCACTTGTGTTTTGTGGATTTTCCCATGTCATTCATGTTTTTGTCCTCCTTAAAGTGACTTCCTGGTAGGACATAAATGGTAGTGACTGAGCGACAAGAGAAAATGAACAACAGGAAAGACAACTGGAATTCACCCATATTTGTCATTTTCCCCTTACTCCACTTCCTTGAGTTTCTCCCCTCAGATCAGTTCAAATAAGCTTTATTAGCACAGGGAGGAGTCGAACACAATCAGTCTCCTCTCCTCTTTTTCTTCAAGTCAGACAGCTCGAGACTCAGTGTGGGATATCCCTGTTTGCTCTCACAAGAATGTCTGCTAAAGCACAGCTAGACAGTGTGTGAGGATTCATCAGGGCGGACACACACTTAACAGGGCTGAGGTTTTACTATTCTATGTGAATATTATGGATATAAAGTTAATACTACTGAGGACACTTTAATCGATGGTCTTATAAATAATACCATAAGTTCATTAATTGCAAATTAATAATAATATAATCTTACAGTATCTGCTTTCAATGTTTTGCCATTTGCTGGTGGTATTGTGGTATATGGTGGTTGCTGTGGTATTGTGACAATCAGCATTGTGTTATATTCAACAATCAATAATTAAGTGTGCCCTGGATTTTATGTTGTGGTAAGTAGGCTCCTGTCTGTGTTGGAGATAAATAACATTAAGAGAATAAACTGTGAAAAACGCTCATAAATAATTGAAATGAAGATGGCTAACTGTATGTGATATTGAAATTCTTCCAGCAATGTCACCACAACAGTCACATGGAAATACAGCTTCATAGATCTTAGTGTTACAAAGAACAAAGGAGAACCAAAAACATATTTAAGTCATATACTGACTAATGAGCCACAGTGTACACCCACACAGGCACAAACCTCAAAGAAACAGGTCATGTAACTGAGCAGGACGCTGCATGTTAGCACGTGTCTCTGGATGAATGATCCTTTCTTGCGTAATGTTTGTCCCTGTGTGGTAGCAAAGGACAAAGTTCTCATTCCTAGCACATGCAGCACAGATGCTGATCTCTCGCTGGCAGGGTTTGAGTCACACCTTCAGTAGTAACATATTAGCCAGTTGTGTTCATTAGACGTGGTAGGGGGTAATGAAAGCACTAAACCACACAGTGACTTCCAGGAGATAAGATAGAGACAGAAACTTTCTTTTGTTGAAGCATCAACCTGATTCCAGTCATATGGATCAGCAAACTCAAGCTAACTACACCATCCCTGCACTTAGTGACCCATTTGTTTATAAGTATGTACAAACCATAAAACTTCTATTATTAAACGTCACGCAGGCTTGCACCAGCCCACTTCAAGCAGAATAATCAAAGTACATTGCTGGGCACTTGTGTGTTTTTACCTCAGTAACAGAACCACAATAATAACATGCTCTAAAAAAAGATCCAACTTATCAGAAGTAGCTCAAAGTGAAATTACTACTTTACGATATTAGACTTATCTACTTATCTTATTTTTAGGCCCAATGCATTTCCAATCTTTTCTTGGTTTATTCTGAGTGTGCTGGCCGTTAAAAACACCCACTGCACTTGGTTAAAACAGTGGAACTGCACCGTGTTGTGAATGAGTGAAGCCAATGTGGAGCTGCTGTTTATTTTTCATAAACAGACAGCTGTTTCAATTAATGACATGTGCAGGAGTGAGCAATGCAGTCACCTCTGATTTGAAACAGTTTTAAAAAGCACTTTGCTTCTGTTTCAGTGACATATTGATTTGAACCACACCTCTTAAATGCTGCTGATGCTTACAGCTGCATTGTACTTCAGTATTTTGTTCAGTGTGAGAAGCTATCCAACCTTCCTGCCACAAACAATTACAGGTCCTATAATACAGAATATTACAGGACAATATAGAATATTACAGGAAATCACTTTTTGACCTAATTGTTACATTGGTCATAACATCGCAATGCTCATCACCTGGCTTAAACAAAAATAGTGGGCTCCAGCTTAAAATGCAGGTTCATCCAGCAAAAATTTAAAACTCTCTGACATTTTGCCAGATCACAACATGTCCTCTTATAAGAAGTCACCACTGTGACGAGTCAAATTAACCGTTGTAGGTTACTTTGTAACGTGCACAGCATATTTATACTGTTTACAACAAAAGGTGAAATAGTTGCCACTTGAACTTTCACTTGAACTTTCATGAGTTAAATTCCTTTGTCAGAGTATTACAGATCAGAATTTATTTGTCAAAATTATTCTGCAGCAATTTTGCTAATCAATTAATCACTGGGGGGATTTTTAAAGCAAACACAATGTCCATCGTTTTACTTCAGTTTCACTAATATAAGGATTTTCTGTTTTATATTATTGTGACCTGAATATCTTTGGGGTATAAAATATTGGTTGGACAAATCAAGCCGTAAAAAGAAGTCACATTGAGCTCATGCTACATAGTCTGATTAAATGTTTAATCATAATGATAGGCAGATTCATTGAAACTAAGAATAAACATTAGTTGCAGCATCAGAGTATTATAAACCACTGTGCAGTCTTTTGGCATCAGATAAGACTTCAAACTCATGGATTTGTTAATTAGACTTCCTGGATTGTATTTAATGTCTCATGTCACAGAATTGGAAAGCTGAAGACTGCAACTGTGTAAGCCTGGGATGAGGACCTCAGACTGCAACAACCTGAAAGACCACCAGCAAGACTCCTTCAGAGAGAACTTAAGGTGTCCTTTTCATCAAAGATGCTTCCTCATTAAGTCTGAGAGAGCAGCAAAGAAGATGGGAAGAAAATGTCCTAATATGGGTGTGAAAGAAGAGTCAAAACTTGCAGTGCAAGTGGTGCTTCTGCACTATACTGAATAAAGAATCCTGATACATGGGTAGAGTTTTGTTAAATTTAGCCTAAGATTAACATGGAAAAAAGGACATGAGCAGCCAGGATACCTCCCATCAAATATAAACTAGCTGTGCAGTCATGGGTGACGTATGAACAAGAAGGTGTCATAGACAAATACTGTCTGAGTGTTAGCAGTAGAGGTATTGACACACTGATTGGTCAAAGCAGAAAAGTGCATTCCACATGGTGATTAACAACAGGTCACTGAATGCTCACACACAACACTGTCTGACTGTGTAAAAATGTGGGAGGACATAAGCTATGAGGAATGTCTCACCCATGTTCAACCCCCCTAACTCTTTTCCACTTAACACACATCTCTTCCCCCACCAGAGTCTCTCTCTCCCCCTTCCTCCTGCTTGAAATGCTGATGACAGGATTATACACAAAGTCTGTTCTACCATAAAGATGTGTAAACATGTTTATAATTTAAGCTTATATACACGTTTAGCTGACTGATCCCTAATGCCCAATGCAGTTCTGTTGATGAGCTACGGTATTTCCAAGCATTATGATTATTTTAGTTACAGACCTCCAATTCAAATGTTAGCAGGTTAAAACATATTTTGGAGAGGCAAGTCAGTCAAATTCAGAAACCGCACTGGTACGAGGCAAAACAGTTTCAGCTAATGCTGTAATGGCTGGAGCAGCTTAGGGTTACAAAAAGGTTTGCTTTGCATCTACTTAGCTACATTTTTCAGATGCTCCACCCGTGTTAAGTGTTGCTGTTGGTTGAAAACTGCAGATCAGCTTCAATGTTTTTTTCATGCTGACAAGAGGAGAAGCTATCTAAATCCTGTCCAAACCTTCCTGTCACCACAGATCCACACTGACAATAGAAAAATGTTCAATGTCCTTTAGAGCTCAAACAACTAATCGTTCAACAGAAAATTACTTAGATCTGGGGAACTGTAATAGGCTTTTTTATCTACAGAATAATCAGCAGGTTAAAAAATACTGGAAATAATTGTTAGTTGGAGCCCTAGAAACCATGAAAAGAAAGTCTACTCCTACAACACTGTCAGACTTAAAGTGGACAGTTTAAAAAGAAAGTAGGCCTATGAAAATCTGTAGCACAACCAGAGGCCCCACTAAGACCTGTTATTAACATCTGTCCCGGGTGATCCGATCACAAGTGGACAGCTCTAAGTACATCAGTTCACAGTTCACAGTTGTGATCAGATCTCACTTCTCTAATTACAAATAAACACCTAGGCGGTATTGTTATTAGCCAATCTGACTGATCTGTTGTCAATGTATTTGTGAGAAAAAGCGAGAGGGGCACGGAGGGGTCGAGCAGATCAATGTGCTATGCACAGGATTATAATGAACAGTAATACATTTTCGGTTTATTATGAAACTGTGGCAGGACTAATTATTAGACTGTGGCAGAGGACGTCATTTGAATAGAAGGTCCTTCAGTGTGGCCAGGACGCATTTGTATTCACACTGCTAAAAGAATGCGGCCACATGTGGCCCAGACCACCTCTTGATGTGGTCTGAGTGATCGGTTCTCATATGCGTTCTCGATGCTACTTGTATGAATTTACACCTGTACTTGAGTAATACTGTACTAGAGCTGTCCACTTTGTGATCAGATCACCTAAGATGTTTTTAACACCAGGCCTGGACAGGAGCATCTTTTGTTATTCCCTACATTCTACATCCTTCGTTGTCACAAATCTGGCACCTACAACCAGCAACACGGTAGTGTCAGACATTTGGTTGTTATGCTAGTAGCAGCTAATGTAGCCTTGAGTAGAGATGAGGAGCTGGCTACAGCGGTCTGGAAAGCTTACTTCTTTCTCACACCACAAGATTTTTTTCATTTTCAAACTTGTAGTCTTGCACCTAAAATGACACTGTCTCAAGTGATATGACTTTACGCAATTTATCAGATTTCACACAGGTCCCACTGGCGCCACAAAGATTTTCCAAAACTCTTTCCACAGACGCAGCAGTACTCCCAAACACCTGGATGTGTAAAATCGGAGGAGTTCCCCTTGAGTAAACCATTTAGGGAGGTGCAGGCTGTACTTAATGCAGAGTCATTTAGTTGACAAACATACTTAAGCTATTTTATTCATTTTAATGTACACCTACTTAAGGTTTAGTGTGCCCTATAGAGTAGTATAGTGCAGGGAAAGACAAAACATACTGGATCAAACACTGGTTGGAGCTGGAAGCACAAAAAAACCTGATCGGGATGTACCTAGAAAAGTGCTGTTTTCTGTCATGTAATTTCTTCTCTTTACAAAACATAACAACCTATTGCCTCAGGTTTGAACAAAGAAGTTGAAGCCAAGCTCAAATTTTCAAGGTTGAATCAAACTTGAGACCAGAATTGGCTGCTGAGGATCCAGGCCAGGGAAGCGGCTAAAGTCAGAGAACCTAGCTGGAGCCCAAAATAGGACAGAGCCATTGAGACTCCCCCAGCCCAATTTATCACAGTGCATACAGCTCAACTCAGAGAGAGGGAGAGAGAGGACGAAAGAGAGAAATATCACAGAGAATTATCCCTTCATCCGCCCCTGAGCTTCCGCTCGCAGTACAAACAGACAGAAAAGTCGGGCAGATGGAGGGAAGGAAGGAAAGAGAGGCGTGGTGGTCAAAACTAGAACATGAGCATGCCGTAGCACAAGCAACACATATGAGGAAACTTAAAAATCTCTAAGTGTAGTAAGTAAGTCTTTGATTAATATTACATGAGTGCGAAATAAATAAATGGATGAATTAGTCATGGGGGGGACTTGGGAACTGAGCAAATCAGGATTTGGTTAGAAATCATGAATGTATTTCTGCTTTCCAAGTCATTTGGCAAAGTCTGCTGTTACTTTATAAAGTGCTTATAGGTGGAAAACACACCACCTTAGCTGGACATGGTGAAGCACCTCACTTGATTGTACTCGCTTACTCTGTTTGCTCCCTCTCTTCTACCCATCCTCATACACGCTCTTGTTCTAACTTTGTTCTCATCATCCCTTCCTTCACTCTCTCCCCCTCTCTCTCTCTCGTGTTGCAGTGTGACGTCACCATCAGGGAGCTAATGTTGCGTATCCTTAGGGTGCTGCATTCCTCTTTACCAACTCACATACGCAGCACAAATGAAAGCCAACGCTGACACACACATGTACGCAGCCTGGATGGCGTCACCAGTCCCAACACTGTTCCTCTCAATGGTCCCATCCATCTGTGCCTCACAGCTATGTAAAGTCTTTGGACATTTAGATAAGGGTTCAGCAGCATTTCATCAAAAATCTTTTTAAGTATACCTGTTATTTCAGGCCTTCACTTTCAGCTGAAATTATCAGACAATTAATTGATTAGTTGATCGACAGAAAAATAAGCAACAACTACTTTCATAATCAATTAATCTGGTCAATCATTTTTCAAGCAAAAGTAGTGAAACAATGCCAATGTTCTCTGATTCCAGGCACTCAAATGAGAGAATTTCCAGCTTTTCTATGTTATATCTCTAGGGCAGCGACAATTATTTTCCTTATCAATTAATCAAGTAATTGCTTCATCTATAAAACCAAGCTAACATCTTAAAGTGTAGCGTTGTCTGATTAACAGTCTAAAATCCCTAATCAGCTCTGTGAAGTTGTGATGAACATTTCTGGGCAATTTGTCGACATTTCATAGACTAAATTGTTAATTGAGAAAATTATTGGCTGATTAATCTAATTATATATAATATATATTGATGAGAATGATTTCAAAAGTAAAAAGAATTGCTAAAATTACTACATTACAATGTCTAATGACCCTTTGTTGGCTGAGAAGGCAGAAACTATAGTTTATAGTGGCAGACTAATGAATGTTTACAATCTGTGCCTACAATCTGAAAATGAGATGAGCAGCACCATATATAAAATGTTCATTCAATGTATATCTGACATTAGAATTATCAATCGACCAGATTAAAATGTTGATATATGTATTTAAGAATGCAACTAACTTTTCATAGTTAATTAATCTTCTGCTTATTTTATACAATAATCAAATAAATGTTTTCTCTATAAAATGTCTTGGGGTTTTAACAAAAAAAATAAAATAAAAAAAATGTGGACAGTTACAATTACAGTTTCCTCAAATGAAAGGTGACTTCTTAAAATAACTTTGTTTACCAGAAATACCAGAGTCTGAAAAAAAAGTTCAGTTTACTATCACTATCATTTCTGTCGATCAAGTAATCGATTAATCTTGCAGCTCTACGTGAATTTTAAATAAACTTGAGGTGATCAGCTACATCATATCTCCAGAGAAAAATCGACACTGTCTTGATCCCTGTTGAACTGCAAAAAACCACACAGTCCACTTGCGTTTGTGCAGTAGTGTTATAGAGTAATATATTACTAAAGAAAGATGAGAGATAAAAGGTTTGATAAAAGACTCATTATTGTAAAAGTTTAACAAGTGTATTACCAAAAGGGACCTGGATCCAAAATGGAACCGGCTACCACCCCTAGAGGCTCTACAGCCAATGTAACTCAGAGGATTTGTTTAGCTCTCTAAATTGTCCTTTTAGGGACTTCCTGAGACTGCAAGCACTGAGATCCAAACAGGAAACTCTCCCTGAGATTATTTTTATTCCCCAGAGGATTTTCTTGCTTACATGCTGCCTGTGCGTGATACACCCCACAGTCTACAGACACAGTTTTCCACATAGACATGTTTATCGGTCACCGTCAAATGGAAACAGAAACAGCTAAGAGCCTAAACGCAGCCTTTTCCTGTGTTCCCTGTGTAAAAGAAACTGCAGTCATATTAGTTTTCAGCATGACACTGGCCTCCTTGGAAATAATCGCTGATGGAAAGACTAATCTGAGACAGGATACTGTGGAGCATTGTGTTTGAACACCTTGGCCGATAAGTTCCTATAGCTGAACAATGCACAAACCAGCAGCTTGCCATATAGCATGACAATGAGCTGGAAAGATGGAAAAACTATTGAACCATCCCCCTTCTGTCCAAGTAGGACCTCCTAAACATTTGCTTGTAGGTTTGTCTGTGTACTTCCTATGTTCGCCATCTCTGAATCTTGGGCAGGCACGTACAGCAGGCGAAAAGTAAAAACACGCAGAGTAGGTCAGTGGTAGAGAGCATGTCAAGAGGAACAAAATGAGGCACAACATCAGGGGGAAATGGCCTCTGGCAACCTTGGTATATACAGGGGCTTCTGATCCATAATATTTTTCCATGAAGGCTTTTGTACTGAGCTATTCAGCTTCTGAGGTGACCTCAATACAGCAAGAAGAAAAGAATAGAGCTTATATGTTAGAGATGGAAGATACACTGTCATAATATCAATAGTGTAAATAGGAGACACCATGTCTTCTCATTTTAAAGTTTTTGTTGTTTAAGTTACTGGTAGTTGTCACAATATATCTATTTTTTTAAAGCTATCTTAAGTGAATACTCACATGTCCATATATTCATTGGTATAAATGTCCTTGTCCTTGCTGGCTGCAAAGAGATTCCTTCTTAAAGCAACTTTCAAAATTACTCTTTTGTGCCCTTCACACTAAAAGAAAGACTACAGCTTTCAATGTACAGGTACAGGTGTGTTCTATTAGGATTGAGCTGAAAAAATGTGAACCTAATGTGAACTTTTCTCCATTCTATATCATTGCAAACTGAACATATTTAGGTTTTGGACAATTGGATGGATAAAATAAAACATATGAAGGCATTTTGCACTATTTTCTAACATCAAAATATTGATAGAGAATATAACTGTCTGATTAATCAACACTGAAAATACCACTAATCCTGAGTTACAGCCATGCTGTGGATGCTTTGACCTCGCTGGTCATCATATTCACATTGCATTTTTTTTTCCTGCTTATTTTATTGTGTTTAATTACTCCTACAATACTGTCCCATTACTGGCAGAGGTATTAGGTTTGAAATACTTTTAATTTCAACATTTCTCATTTATACACATCATGCTCAGGAAACCTAGCAAACATTTTTAGTCTATGTTTTGAAAAGAGATATTCAACTTCATCATTTTGCTAATTACATTTTTGCTTTTGCTTTTCTGTATATCAATATAGACAACCACCTATGAACAGTATTTATATGTGCAAATGATACTACTATTATTATTTTTACAACCTTAATGCAACCCACTTTCCTATGAGTGGCTCTGGATTACATCACTGGGTACAGTGATTGTCAGAACCGCACTGTGATGACAACAGCAGACAGGACTTTTATTTTAATACAGTCTGGATTGGGGATTTCCACAACATTTCCTTCCACTGCACTGGCACTGATTTGTGTTGAGAGTACCACTGGGTAACACCGTCGCTTCTGTCCACCACCTGCAAACAGCTTGGTCAGCACTCAGCTGTTCAGCAATAATGACATCATAGTTTCTCCTGTAGTAGCCACACAAACAAAAACATATTCTCCTGCAAGCGTGCGCACACAGACAGACAAACCAGGAGGATGTGGGATAATATGTTATGCTATCTTCTCCTATGTATGTATGTATGTATGTATGTGTGTGTGTGTGTGTCTGTCTGTCCTGCCACATCCTATGTGAGAGTGTGTGTGTGTGTGTGTGTGTGTGTGTGTGTGTGTGTGTGTGTGTGTGTGTGTGTGTGTGTGTGTGTGACAGTGTACAAACGCAGATGGGAGTAGTTCAGTCGAGGCATGACATAGTTTTGCAGGTTTCACGTTGATTCACTGTGCATTTTTGTTTTGGAGGAACATGCCAAGACAAGGGAACACGGCGCTCTGAGATATGAGGGTCTGTGCCTCAGTAGCCGAGCTGCACAACAAGGGTGTGGTGGCTCGGAGAGAGGAATTTCCTCGGGACAAACAAATGTGTGAACAGTTATTTAGCACAGACAAGGAGAAAAGACTCCCTGACCGCACAACCAAATGAAGAAGGTCCCTCATTAGTTAGCCTAGAATTTGTTTTCACGTTTTTGCTTTCCAATAATTCCTATTCAGGGGGGAAAACATACGATACTACAGATTCCCCTTGACTCGCCAAACAGGTTTCGAAAAAGAGAAAGAGAGAGAATCAACTTTTTAACAACCGGTGAAGGTCGCCTCCGCCTTTCTTCACAGCTGAAGTCCATTTCATCTAATTACATAATGAAGTAGGCTACACTGAGGGTAGACACAAGGGCTGGGTCTGTGTGGCAGGAATGCCGATGTGATCCATATCTTCAGCTGGATATGGCAGGAGAGAACAAACAGGTGTGTCCCCCAGTCTGTGCCACTTTTCCTTCAAATCTCTATCCAACAAACCTCGAAAAAGTCGAGCCATTCCGCCGGAAAACTTCTAAACAAGTAACAGGTTTCAAGCCGCCGAGCTGCTGCTGCTGTCTCGGCTCACTGCCGTGTCAGCTGACAGCGGTGGTCGTTCAACTACTTTTCCTTCCAACCTCCAACTCGCTTCATCGACTCCAGGTGTTTGAAAGAACTAATAAAAGCTGAATCGGTTCTCTCACCTTTCCCAGACTGCGCTTTCAGACACCGAGGACCTCCGTGTTTCCTTCTCCCTTGAAGCAGCTGTGGCCGGAGTGAGCGGCCGAGAAGCCAAACCGATGCTCACAAGACCCTCCCAGACTGCTGCATTCACGGTCGCTCGGAAAAGTCAACGTTCCCATTTCCCGATCCGTCTGTTCGGGAGAATTGTAGTAGTGGGGCCGCAACTATCACTTTCATTATCGAGTGTTCGATCGATTAATCCTTTCTTCCACAAAATATCAAGCATTACTTGTTTTAATTGCTTGTGTTAAAGGACCAACAGTTCCAAAACCAGAGACAGTCAATTTCATATTATGTCTGCAGGGGCATAGTAGTGACTTCTGGCCCAACATATGACTAGATCCTCCAAAGAATCTGGCTTCTATTGACCAAGGAGAAACAGAGAAAATCAGGCCCAATATTCATTATTATCAGAATAGTTTGCTATCTGGAGAGGGTAACAGTGGTAGCCTACTAAGTCCCCAGAACCCCAACATGGGAGGGATTTTCAAAAATCCTGTAATTAAAAGTATGTTTTTATCTGCAATTTTGAAATTTTACAGTAGCAGTAAAAGTTAACTTGGAACTAGTGACCAATACTACTGTTGGCTGAATACTCTTATATAAGCAGTGTTGGGGAAGCTACTTTGAAAGCATAGCTTTGCAGGCTGCCAATTACTTTACACTGGAAGAAATTGAACCACAGCAAAGTAGTCCACGGGAGAAATCTAGTTTAGTTAACAAAAGTCACATTGGAAAAAGTAGTTCAAACTACTTTTAAAAAAAATTATGACATTTCCATATTACACAAGATTATAACAAAACAACAAAACTACTTGAATCACTATTTAGGTGAAATTAACTTAACTACCAGCAAGCTACTGCAACTTCTAGTTTAATTACTATTAATTACTTTAATTAGTAGATATTCTACAATATCATAAAGTTTGAAGATGCCTTTAATTAACATTTCTCAAGTAATTACTTCTTAAATATGATCGGTTAATTGAAGTGTTTTGATCAGTTTAACCATTGTGTTCACAAACTTTACTGATATAAATAAACCTTTAGCAGCATCAGAAAAGTTTACACTCATTCAGCATTTCTCCCTCCTAGACACCAGTTTGATTGTGAGAGCAGCTTCTAAACCTGTGTTTTCAGTAACTGGGGTTAGCCTCTTTTTTTTGTTATATATATAATGAAAACTATGATTAAAATAATATTCTGTAATGTTCTAAAACCTCAAAGTGAAAGCTTCACACTTCAGGACCAGTATGTTGGGAAAAGAGCCTGAAATATGCTTCAATAAGGATTATGGTAGAGGTTTTATGTTAACCATTTGGTCACTGGATTCCCCATGAAGGAGGATTTTTCTGCATTCAGGTTATGTCCTGCTTTCAGTCTTAAAACTGAATTCAGTTTCCTCAAAAACAGGCATTAATATGTAAAGTCTTATATTTACCAAAGACTCAATTTGTTATACGAAAGTGTCCGATTGCACCTGAATGCAACACGATGTCTTTGCCGTTTGCATTTCCAGCGCCTGCACGGAATTGGCTCAATTTGATTCAACCGTTACAGCGTCCCCGCCCCTTCACGGTTAGAAAATAATGACATCATTTATATAAAGAGGTGGTCTGTCATTTAAATGGTCAGCATTAATTAGGTCTTCCGTTATTTCACAAGTAATGTTTCAGTGTTATTCAGAGTATTGTTAATGCTGAGGAGAGCACTCTGAACGCAACTATTATTATTATCATTATTATGATTATCATTATTATGATGATGATTATTATTAGTAGTAGTAGTAGTAATAGTGGTAGTATTTTGTAACTGTGTAATGAAATGGACTTTGACCCAAGTGCCTTTCTCCCACAGTGCAACAGGAAATCACACAACAGGGATTTGAACTTTTTAACATGCCATTCTCTCAGTGAGGTCATAAGTTCATTCACCCTAGAAGGCAGAAACTGTACAAAAACACACAGCCGTTCCATGGTCAGGAGAACATTTCATGCTCAACAGTAAACATATTATTAAGCACTCAAGATCATATCAAAACACAGTCCTTTCATAGTCAAGCTGGGAAGTTTTATTGTACTCAAAGAAAAACACCTAGCGGGCAAAATTATTGTGTGTTGATTTTGTTGCTCATGGGGAAAAAGTGTCAACAAAGACTTAGTTGTTAAAAGGTTGAAGCCACAAGCTTCCACAACAAAACTGAATGTATTTGACTTCTCTGCATCCTGGCTCCTTGACAGTAATTTGGACAGTTCTCAGCAGTTTCCATGGTAATACCCACATACTGTAGTTTCAGAAAAAACAGTGTGCAGTGACACCCTCCAGTCCCTTACAAAAGTGATGCTATTTCTGCAAGCTGTCTGGGAGGGGGGGCTGCTGGCTAATGTGCACTGACTGGAGAAAGATGAGTGTTTGAAGTGGGGCCACACTTCAGAGAGAAAATAACCTTGCATATGGATTTACAACATCCTGCCATTCTCTCTCTGTCCCTGTATAAACTGCTGCTTTGACACTATATGCTATGTGTTGCATCAGCCAATTCCGTAAACTTAAGTGGTTGTTCGGATAAGGATTGTTTGGAAACATAAATACTGCTGGGAACTTCAAATATTTACTTGAAGCTGTGCAAACGGAGAATCTTGAGTATAAATATGACAAACTTTTGAGTTTCTCAGGTATTTCAGTCTTAAAGTCCAGTCACACCATTATTCATGGGAAATCAGTTCATTTCAGTGGAACTGCAGCTATAAGTTGATTTGCCTGTGGTGGCGAGGTAGGTTTGCATGGTGCTTTTGTGTAGGGTTACATTTTGACATGTACATTTATACTGTCACCAACAGTTAATCATCTTTACAGTGTGGGCCTTTGAGGGGGAGGAAGAGTCCAATATACACAGAAAGCTACCAAAAACCAGTGAATGTTTGACATTTTTACCTGCAAATGACTGAGTTAATCAATTATCAAAATAGTTGGTGATTCATTTTCTGTCTGATCAATCAACTAATCGTTGCAGCTATAATAATGTCAGCAGTGTTGCACCATCCAATATAAAATACCCTGCTCTGCTGGAGAATAAACTGCCCAACAAAAGAGACATGGCATGGTTTGTAGAGCTAAGGTAATCAAAGCATCTTCATTTACAAATTTCTGGCACCACATACTTCATGAGGTGTGACTGAATTTCAATGTGCTGCTTTCTGAATCTAGAGAAACTCTGTTTATGTCATGAGACCAACAGAAAGAAAAAGAGAATAATTAATGTGTTATTTTCACAAATGTGCAAAACACGGTAATATTAACAAGGCTATAAAAACCTGCTTCACCAAACTCTGCCAGCAGTATCTGCAGGCTGTCAGGGGAAGAGTACAGAGTATGTGTTGCAGAGGCTGTACTTACTGCTGAACAGAAGTATGGAGATTAACAGTATTTCCAACATTTAGCACCATTGCCGACACAGAGCCTGACTAAATTTCACTATAGAAGTTAAGTGGTAATAGTGAGGAGCCTACCTTCACAGTCCAGGAGCCCCGAATGGAAGAGAAGTACACCTGCTGGATACACAACACAAAGACACTGTTACTAAATTAGGTTTTGTTTAAAAAAAACATAATCTGAAATAGGCACCACTAATAAGCTATCAAGAGACAGTTATCTCAAATCCTTCAATAAAAACAAGCCCTGAAATGAGCTTCCTCTGCTGTGTGCAGTCTCACCAGCACGTACGTAAGTCTCTGGGCTCAGTGCTACACTGAACAGTCTCAGCACAGTACAGCGAGTTTGTACAATAAGCCTCGAGGGGACAACTTGTCAACACCCACACTGCACAGTAACTTAGACAGTATAAAGCAAGTTGGTGGTTTTCATGGTGTTGATGAAATATAGTATGAGTGCCAGGCAGGAAATGAACCCATAGAGTGAGCAGTTAGTGGTGGTGGGGGGCAGCTATTGTGTGATTTAAAGCGGGACACTGGAAGCAACACACAACAAGCCACAAAATACAATCAACAATGGTCAACAAGAAAGCTGGAACTGAAAATGCAGCCAAAGAGACAGGCTGAATGAACTCGTCCATGAACCCCCAGCCCCCCAGCTACCGTTCAATGGTGCAAGTATGAAAGGTTAAAAATGTGGAGATGAATCAATCCAAATTTGCAATATTCACTGAAAATTTAAACATCACAGAATAAAAAAAAAAAAACCAAATATATTTGCATGAATTGCTAAGGAGGAACATTAAATTGTGCAAATGAAATGCGAAACTGTACACAGATATTTGACATATTGTTAACAAGCCCGGAGCACTGTGGCATGTCATTGTTGCGTGAACAGTCAAAGACGAATGGTACTGCTGGGTTTAAAGGTATGCAGATTTAATCTAAAACCACAACAGATTAGGGTAATAACAAAGAGGAGAACACTGTTTCCTCTTACTTTGCTGTGAGTTTGTTGTCAAAAACTAAATTAGGGAGCATACAGTATGACAGATCATGCTGCCATTTCCTCACAGTGTCCAGTGGGGTATATAAAACTTTAGAAAGGATAAGCTCCTGCTCAACAAACAACCAAGAAAACTCAGCACATTGAATCTACAGTAAGTCTTAGGTTTAAAGGTTAAAGGTTTGAAACAAACATTGAAACAAAAACAGATTACCACAACTCCAAGTGTCATGAAAGTAAATTCAAAAACTTAACTTTTGCAATTTTAATTTAAAATACAATATCAAAGTATAACTTTAGGAGGACTGGAAATGCAACAAAAATTGAACTTACAGTGACCTACGCATTTTATTGATTTATGAAAGCTTATGTAAGTCAGTATTGTCGTCATACAGAACATTCACCCTGAGGACATAACATCAAAATATCAATAAAATCTCTGTGAGGCCCAGACAGGCATTTCTCATCTTTTTCCCACGCTGGTCATTATGGCTCAGTGGACACAGAAAACAAGAGAAACAAGCTCATGGCTGCAGTGAACTACTGAGTCACTCATCGTGTCCTCAGAGAAGTTTACTCATGAGAGAAGAGTGGGTCCCCATGTCCTCATGTCACCCTACAGATGAAATATGAGGACACAGAGACACCTAGTGGTGTGACACACTCAATACAGCCTACATGTATATCACAGTTTATCATCAGAGATAGAACAAAATCCGCCTCATTAACCTCAGTTTGATGCTGCTCTCATTGTTTTGTTTGCAGTCATTGGTCAATGGTCCACTTAAAAGAAAGCGACATCTGGACTCTTATATAATATATTTAAATGAAAATATTTTAAAAGAAAAGGTCTCACACAGTTCTTTACAGATGCAACATTTTGACCATGGATCTTTATCAAGCACCATATTCCCAAGTGAATATTTTCAGTTTTTTCAGTCTTTTAGTAGTACGCTGGCAGTTAACTGAATATCTTTGGGTTTTGGACTGTTAATCAAAACAGAGCTTCTATAGATCAAGCAATTTATCTGTTAATCAAGAAAGTAATCCATAGATTAACCAATAGTGAAATCAATCAGTGGTAGGCCAGTTCAACAAGAAAAGTTAAAGGCATAAAAAAAAGCGTATAGGGCAGCCAGATCAGACAATAGTCAGTCTGTCCTATAACCACACTAAAAAACTGGGCATGGGCATTACAATCAACTGCTATTAAGTAAATATTAAGTACATAGTCTAATATTCCACAAAATAGCAAGTTAATCTTTAAAAACGTTACTCAAGTAAATAGTTGAATATTGCAAGACACGTGACCAATATTTAAAAGCATTTTTGAAATAAAAAAGTGGAAAATAGTGCAAACAATTGTTTAAGGAAAGATTAAGTAAACAACCTTAAAAAAAATTGTTTTTTTTCTTTCTTTCTTTCTCTGTACTGTGGCGTCAGTACAGAGATACGTTGTTTCACTTTGTGAATTAGATGCCTGACACCTGTTCTTTCACCACCATCTACCAGGTGTGTTGTAGAGAACTCTTTGTATAGCGAATACTTGACTGTATCTACCTGTAAGAATGTAAACTAAGCAGCTGCTTTATTTAGCAGATAATTTTTTAATTTTTATGCCATAAACATACTTCAAACTTTGATAAAAGTCAGTGCATGCAGGTTTGACCACTAGAGGGCCCTAAAATCACACCAATGGTGTCATTTAGCATCACTCCTCTGTATGATTGTCTTTCTTTGTGATAGCATAATAATTCATATTCTTGATAGAAGGTGTTTTATGAGGACTAATTTTACCTGCCTGCTTTCCCTGCCTACTGTTCATGCTCATTCACTCCTATAGAGGATACGTTTAGGATTTTTAAACTAGGCCAAAACCAAATAAAAAGAATCATATTTCTCCACAAGATGACATTTATAACCACCGACCTCGTCTGCCTCCTCCTACTCTTGCTTGGAGCTTATTTTTCTTCAAAACAGTGCTATTAGTAGCAGGGAATGTGGGCTCACTGGTTCCCTCCTCTCCGAAGTGTCTTTTATCTTGGCTCCCTCTGGTGTCTTTTTCCTCAGTAAGATGGAGTCAGTTGAGTAAAAGACACTATTGGGACCAGAGAAAGAGTGAGTGAAAATTCCCCTGCTGCCTCTCATATAAAATGCTCCCAAATCGCAGCCAATGGCCAGCATGGATTATCATTAATCGTGTGTAGGTGTCACCATCAGGTGATGGTAGGTGAAAATGAGGAGGTCGGAGGAAAGAAGTGAGAGGAAACAGGGAAGCAGGTGGGAAGGGAGGAGTGAGGGAGGGGTGAGATGGGTGAATGAATGCACTGTAGTTGCACTGGCAGCGTATACAAATGGACTGAATTGCTTTCGGTGTCCGTGCTTTGCACAGTGATGCCTCTGTGGGGTTACAGACACACATCTGTATGGATGGGATGTTATCTCACTATCAGGCAATTTAAACCTGTATGAATGTGAATCCAGGCTGGCAGACTTTTTGTTTAGCAGACCATGTTCACAAGGAGTTTGAAAACAATTGCCTCCTTCTTGTAAGGCTTGACAGGGATGAACGAGCCATGTAAACGTAAAAACCAGGAAATGAGGTGACAGTAAAAGTTTTATCCCATTTCACATGGGCCAGATATCCAGCTGTGCTGCTCAAATATGCAAAGCTAAAGGCGTGCATCCGTGCTTGTGTTTGTGTCAGGCCCTCTAATCCAGCTTATGTACACTGAGCCACAGTGTAACAGGGTGCTGGATGCAGGGATGGGTTAAGGACACAGTATCTGCTAAGACTTTTCAATGCAAGTGGAAGAACAGTCTCTAAGCCATACGAAACTGTATTCTCTCTCTCTCTTTCTCTCTCTCTCTCTTGCTCTCTCTCTCTCTGGCTCTATGCTCTTCCTCTCCTAACTGTGCCATAGTGCAGTATAAACCTAACAAATGCATTTGCAGAAAACTTTTCTCTCCAGCCCCCAAATAGAGCCTTTTCTGTCTGATCCCATCCTGATAAGAACGAAAGCTGTTTACGAGATTTAGAGAAGCAAAGAGACAGACTAAGGCTGTGAGAGGGAAAGACAGAAAAAACCGAGAGTGAGAGAGGATTAAAAAAGAAAGACAGAAGGAGTGAGAGATATTCCTGTCCCTGAACCGGTAGCGTGGAACAACATAATCCCAGATTTTTATGGGCGTTGTTTTTCCTGAAAAGCTTTTGGATTATGAGTTGCTGTTGTATTATAACGCCTGTATCTCATTGTGCTCAGGCGATTATAGACATGACCCAATGGCCCTGCTGCTCAGATGAATTGATGAGGCTGAAAGGGCAAGACACAAGGCAAGAGACGAAGAATGAGAGAAGACAAAAAAAAACAAAACATTTTTCCACTGTCTTTCTCTTTCTCTTTTATACAGGGACTTTATTAGTCCACAGTAAATGTAAAAGTCATATTGCAATAAAAAGAAATAGCTTTTATTTGCACTGTTAAGGTCAAAATGTCTGGTACACCTGTTCCATCATCTTCACCTTCACCACTGAATATTTTAAAAAGCCATGGGAAAAAAAGTCTTGTTACACCCTCTCTCATTGCACAGAGTGAGCTTTCCAGCTGGTGTGCATATCATGCTCCATGTATGGGATAACTGACTCCCATCCACACATAGATATCTGATAAGTTCAAGGATCATCACCGTGGATCCTCTTCTTGTTCCAGAGCAGCCTGTGCGAAAACCAGAGTTGTTTTATTTCTGTAGAGGACAGAGTGTCCCTGCAGAGCTGTCCCTGTTGCAGTCCTCTTGTGCCACTGTAAGTGAAAAGCCTGACAAGTAGGAAGGTGGTGCTAGGAAGTGACATTTTGAGAAGAGAGGAGAACAGAACATCAAGTAGCGACACAATTCTCTTCATTTACTCCTTCGAGATACAATGAGTGGCACATTTGCTGTGTTTATCAAAGTCAACCTGATGTGTGGAAGCTGCTGTCCTGAATGTCTTCAGGGCTTCATGTACGAGCATTAAACCACTGAGTGTATATCTGAAATGAGGATTTGCAGAGTAGAGTATGATCACATATTCCTTTGACATTACTATAGATCCTAGAGGATGATAATGAAGCTAATTACATTATCATAAATATCATCACATGCATGATATATTTTTCACTCTAGAGGACGTTATAGCATTTAAAGGACTAACTCCAGGGCCACAGCAGAGACACAGAGATCCAAGGTGTCATTAAAGCTCCACTAATCAATATTGTTCGCGAACAATGTATCAAATGACTATGTGTAATGTGTAATATGAGAGGTGTTGCTCGTAATGACAAACTCACAGAGAATTCCCCTCAGCTCTTTAATTGTCTCTCAACTCACTGCTTTGTAAAATTTGCAACTTTGCTGTTTCGGTTCACATTCACCGCTGTCATCAGCCAGCTGTTTTGAGTAAAACAGCCCTATAATCTCATTCTATAGGCTACTACCTGTCCAACATCCAACAGCAAACAGACAAAGATAAAGACTCATTTCAAGGGGTTGCTGCTCCTTTTCCAATGATTGTGCATGGGATTATTTTTGGGCTAGTGTGCACCTCGTGGTGAAGGTGGGTGCTGCAACACCCCGTTCAGCCACTATGCCAACATCACTTCCTAGCCCAGTGCTGTTCCAGTTGGCTCCAAAGAAACATGACTCCAAATGAATGTTAATATTACTCCATGCCTGCTGAATGTGTACATAAACAGCTAACACTGCTACAACAACTTTATACAGTCAACACTTACAACATGCTGATTTTGTGGTTACAGCACAGTGGGTTGTCCGCTAATGGTTGGGTTGATGGTGTGATCCCCAGCTCCTCCTGTCTCCATGCCAAACTGCCCTTGGGCAAGACATTGAACTCCATTTGTTAGTCACGTTGGATTAAAAAAATCTGCCAAATGAATAAATGTAAATGTAAATTTTGTTCCAAACAAACCAAACTGCTTTAAAGAACCAGTGGGATTTAGTGGCATTTAGTGTTGAGGTTGCAGATTGCAACCGAGTGAATACCCTTTCCCTCACCCACCCTTTCCAAGAATGTAGGAGAACCTCCAGTGTCCTTCAGGTATGTAAAAACCTGAAAGGCCCTATCTAGAGCCAGTGTTTGATTTGTCCTTTCTGGGCAACTGTAGAAACATGCAACATGACGCAATGGGCTCTATGGAAGAAGGTCTGCTCTCCATATAGATATAAAGAGCTCATTCTAAGCTAACAAAAACAAAACAATTCTCAGTTTCAGGTGATTATACACATAATTATGAATATTATATTCCATTTCTCCCGATAGATTGCTCTAAACCCTCCATTATGGCAGGTTTTAGCGCAATCTGTTGGTAGAAACAGAATTTGAATGGCTCTTTAAAAGAAAGTCACTTCAATAAAATTAGTACACACACACAAACACACACACACACACAAACACATTTTATAGTAGATACTCCAGTTTAAGGGTGCAGTGACAACAGGACGAGCAGAGCATCACAGATGTCCTTTTTTAAAGCTACCTTTCCTGCAGCTATCCCTGGAGAATCTCCAGGTGTTGCCATACCATCTGGAAAATGTTGTCAGTCACTCTGTCATGTTGCTTTTCAGTCTGGGTTTCAGCAACTGTCTATGGTCACATGCCAGCATCTACTGGCTTCCCCAGGCCACAACCTGAAAAGAAAGCAATTTCTTGCGGTTAGACCACCTGCCAGGAAAGGTGAAGCTTGATATAAATACCTACTGGATGAAGGGCTGGTGTGGAAAAGAACCAGAGGTGATAATAAAGTTTGAATATCTCACACTTATTTCACACTAATGACCATTTTTTCATTTCAACCCCACTTCATAATCAGAGCTGATTTCTCTGATAAAATCAAATTTCCATCTATAAGGACAAAATACGGAAAAGCATGTTTTTATTTTTAATAACAGTGTGTCCTGTATTGTGTCCATATTGTGTAAATACAAAATTTGTCTGCCTGTAAGTATGGGTCACTGTCATGAAAGAGTGGGGCTAGCCTTCCACTTTTAGTGCAATGTTACCATTCAGCTCACTTCCACGTTCTTTAAATGACATTTAAAGTGAAGGAATTACACTGAAGGAGATTAGTACAAGATGTGTCTAGGATATCTGTAGTGTAACTTTAATGGAGCTAACTGTAAGTGTAGTTAACTGATAATGAGAGTCTCGAGGGAGGCTAATCTAGCTTTCATGATGCAATACAAGACCATCAATTAGCAATGAGGGCGGAGTTTGGTCTTTCATGCTCATCATAGCTTTGAAGGAATTAGTCTGTTTGAACATTTACATCTTTGAGTGAAAGAGAGAAAGACAGACACAGGCAAGAGGAGAGAGAGTTGAGCTGGTAGGTTGCACCCTGCTGCTATCTGAGATAAAGTGTTCTTTGCCGAGGGCAGCTCTGTCTTTCAACTCAACTTACAGCCTGTGATAAGTGATCTACTGTAACTTTATTTTACACCATAACTCACATGATTCGAGTTAAAAAAGAAAAAAGAAAAAAGAAAAAAACTGGCTTCTTCAACACTTTAAAATTTTATAAATGAAAGCAGAGATTTCAAGATTAAGGGAACTTTCAGGACATAACTTTTAAGAGTTCCTGAAAGGCAGCATATGTTTGAATTTTCAGAAAATGTACATTAAATGACATAAAATGCATGTTTACACCATATTTGTCATAGCTGTCTGCATCCACTCTTCATACCTACATGTACAATATGTCCCTTACATTGCTTGAGCAATGTGATTACAGTGTGGAAAAAAAAGAAAAGCAGCATGACTGACAGACAGAAGGAGACTAACAGAAAGACGAGAGGGAGCGTAACAGTGAACATCAGTAAGGCAACAACAGAGGAACTGCCATCCAAATGAATAACACAACAAGGAACAACAGCAGTGACAGCTACACCTTCCAGCTGCTGTCTTTCATATGCTAATGTTGGTATTACTGCCTGCCAATGCAACACAGAAGACAATATGCATCTCCGTGTGTGTTTGTGTGTTTTTTTTTTGTGTTTATTCCAAATGAAGTGATGCGCTCAGCACTCTGTGCCACATGCTATTGGTAATAGGAGTCATCTGGCAGAGCTTTGAAACACATGCACATGTGCACACATAATACAGTGTAAAGAGCTTTCATCTTCACTTTGATGTTTTTACATTATATTAAATGTAACACAGCGGTGTACTGGACAAGTTTTGTGATGCCAGTTAGAATAACAGGTGGAGGCCAAGGGAAATTACATTTTGTTTTTGAGAGGATGAGTCTGATGATTTTCTATATTTTTCTTACTGGCAACACATCCCATGAAAATAACAAACCTAAAAATTACCTGATTCTAGTAATGAGTATTGAGCCTGTGGAGCTGCAGCCTGATATACTGTGGCTTATTCCTACTGTTGTCCATTTACTGCTTAAAAAAAAAAAAGAATGAGCCACAGCGTTGCACTGGATGACATGCACTTTCATAACATGGGCACTGCAGTTTATTTTGAGTCAATCCCACATACACTGTCCCGTTACCATAAATACTCAGCAGCGTACCAAATCCATAGCAGAAAATAGTCCTTAACAAATGCAATACTCACTCTTGTATGAGTGATGGTTTCTAAAAACTACAGTGCCCATCTGTATTATTAAATGACCTATCCTTAAAAAAATGAAAGTGTATATTGTATCTGTGACTTGTTTTTTAAGATTTTCATCTTCAGTAGGAACCAGTGGGCTCAGTGTGAGAGCCACAAGCTGAGGGAGCTGTAAAATATTGAGAGACAGACTAACACACGGTTGGTTTTGATCTTTTCATAGAATTTGTTGACAGTAACAAATATACGGAATATTAACAGCCTTATCCTTTAACCTGTCAACAGGCTCCTGCTTTTTTGTGCACAAGCCCAAAAGACAAATCCAAAAATAAAACAGTTCCTCTTTTTCAGCCCTTCTGATCCCGGTCCTGATCCAGGTCTCTCTTTAAAGGAAACAAACCTGAGGAGTCAGATGATCAACAGCATAGGAAAGCAGAAAAATAACATTTACTGTACACAAAATGATGCATTTTTTTGGGCTTTTTTTGTTTTTTGACTTGTGAGTAACTGGTTAATTTGACCTCTTCTATAGCTTCCAGAAATCATTTGCATAAAAAAGGAGAGAAAATGTCACAGTTTTGTTGACTGTGTCATAAATTATGGACAGAATGAACCAGTGATGAGGGGTCACAAGTAGACATTGCTTCATTTCAACGGGGCACAAGCCAAAAAAATTCGAAACACTGGCCTCAGAGTAAATGAGGCATATTCACACAGGCAAAATGTGGTTAAAGTGTATTTGTATCTTTATTTATTGTTGTATTGCTGTGTTTTGTGTGCTCTCCTGCACTCCTGTTACACTAAGTTTTGGGGACCTTAAGCACTGATCACAGTCACAGGACCTTGTGCTTTCAGACAGTGTTGTTTGTTAAGGCTGAGTGAGGATACAACTGTTCCCAGATCAGTTAACAATTTGTAAAGGGAGTTGAACATGATAAAACAAAAAACAAAAAAAATCCACTATGAGGTTTGTATGCCACAGCTGCCACATGGTACACTGTCTACAGTCATTAATTTCTCTGATTATACAGAGCCATGTGGCACACTCATGTCTGTAAGGATTATCTCATGGTCCAGCAGCATTTGTCTCCGTTCCAGCTGTTTTACTGAGCTGATTTATCATTCACTTCAGTGATTGAAGGAAGTGTATGACAATAAATGTGATTAGACTATTTTGAGTCGCTCTATTAATATACCCACGTGGCTGTGTATGTGTGTGTGTGTGTGTGTGTGTGTGTGTGTGTGTGTGTGTGTGTGCTAGCATGTGCTACTCCCCATATGCACCACATCCAAGGCTGTCATGTGGTCTCTAAAGCATCTCTCTCTGGGAATTGAGTATCTATTCTGTGACAGAAATTAACCAAGGTCTCTGATTGGCACATGTTAAATCACTCTCTGTGTCACTGGGAAGCCACCAACTGGAGTATGTGAGTGTGCGTGAAACTGTGCACATGCGTGGGTGAGGATGTATGCGTGTAAATGCCACAGATCCCGAAGGAATTAGGTTGATTTTTGATGGCTTCCAAGCAGCCCTGGGATCTTGCATGCATGTGTGTCTCTGTTTGTTATCTTACAGTCCACATGCTGAGTTTAACTGTGCTGCCAGTGAATAGGGCAGAAGACAAATCCCATGGCTGGGTTGTCCATGATTCACCCATGTTACCTGAGAGAGAGAGAGAGAGAGAGATGAGGAGACAGGATGGGAGAAGGGGAATGCTTTGGTACATTAAGAAGATAATATGGAGGGAATTAGATATAAAAACACAGAGGCTGGCATAAGGTAAAAAAAAACAAAAAACAAGAAGAGACGCAGGGAGGAGAGGAGAGAAGGGTGTTGAAGGCTCCAGAAGGAGAGGAGAGATCAGTAATCTGAACTCCTTGTCAGAGTAACAGATTAGCTCAATGGGTAAAATGATATATGACTGGCACCAGGCCTCCTCACATGCACATGCACAAGCACACAATCACACCCCCACTGGATCAATTACCCTGTCATCCATGTGTGCAACCATACATCATCCCCTCGATTACATCTCTCTCACACACACACACACACACACACACACACACACACACACACACACACACTGCCACTTGTATGCTGACTCCTATATATACAATACGCACACAGCTAGAACTTCGTTTCATTGACTGTGTTTGTGTGTGTTTCATTAACTGTGTTTGTGTGTGTGCGTGTCTAGTGTTTTACGACCAAGTTTCCCCACTGCCTTAATTCCTATTACTGTCCATATGTTTCTCTTGCAGCCAGAGGAAAAACTGCACACCACACACACACATAAATGCACAGTCACACACACAGTTACACCCCAGAGCCTGTGGGGCTGCTTCCTCAAATGAACTGCACTGGTCAGAGTGACTGAGTCTGGACAAAGTTATTTGTGAGTAAACTTCTTTGGGCAGTTTAGGTCATTTCAGGCAGCGGAATAAACCGAGACACCACACATACTCTGAACACATGCACACACACACACACACACTCTCACACACACAAACAGGTCAGTTTGTTTGGGCAAAGTGTCGATCACCCCTCTGCTCCTGTTGGTGTAGCCTACTGGGAAATGCCCATAGCTCAGCTAAAGTGAGTTCAATTTAATTTGAACTTCACACAGCCCAGAGAGAGAGAGGGAGGGAGGGAGAGGGAGAGAGAGAGAGAGAGAGAGAGAGGAGGAGGAGGAGGAGGAGGAGGAGTGGGAGAGCCAATATTGTTTTGTCCTTCATGAAGTGACACAAACATTTCAGACTTTCCGCATGTCCAGGATTTGGCCCCTGAGAGGCACTGATGACGCATCTGGAGTTGTGTGACTGTGTGTCCGTGTGTGTGTGTGACTGTGTGTCCGTGTGTGTGTGTGTATGCGCGCTTTCTCGTATTGTACCGAGGTATTAGACCATGCCTCTTTCTGTCTGTCTGCCAATCTACGCTGACTAGAGACAACTAATATCATGTGCCCAACAGGTCTTGGCGCAGCCCATATGGTCTTGTTCACATTAGTGTGCAGTATCATTCACGTTTATTTCTTGAGCCTCTCTCGGCAGTTGTTTTCTCACCAGGCCGCTGGGGAGCGCTGCTCCACTTCAGAGCAGACAGTCCAGCAGCGCTCTGTGTCTTCCAGACGGACAGACGGGAGCGCAACAACAGTCTGCCTGACTCCCCGACCGCATCGCACCTCTGTCCCGCCACACTGGGCTACTTTCCCATCCTTTCCCGTGAAGAGGATAAGGAGGAGATTATCGGTGCAAAAACAAAAGCCTGGTTGAGGGGTTTAAAGTTGGATATTTCCTCTGTGACGGTATGTAAGTAAGCTCAGTAAGTAAGTTTCCTGTCTCACCCGCCGCGCAAAGGAGGAGGAGAGGAACGGAACTTTCAGAGGACCCTTTCTTGCACCGGAGTAGCGGCGGGGGCAGCGCGCTGGTTTTTACCCCAGGAGGTCATATCTGCCACCGGCTCCCTTTCTCTCTAGTCCGGCGGCGGAGGTGGATGGTATGGTGTAACTTTTCCTCCGCTCCAGTCGAAGCTGAGCGGCCGGTGTGAGAGAGGAGCCGTTTGATGGTACTGGAGAGGGGATGCGAGCCTCTCCTCCGTCTCGGGTAGCGGAGCGGCTATGAGGAGAGAGGTCTACCTGCTGGGCTAACAGAACAAGACCACACCGCGCCAACAGGTATGGGCCACTGGAAAGCCCTCATACCTGGGCAGAACACTCTGGTGGTGTGAATGCGCTTTTTATTAACTGAATGAAAAGTGTGCGTGATAAAAAAAATAAAATAATAAAAAAGTAACATTAGTGGCACACCTGTCACGCATGGACATGAGTGTTAAACAGTCCACTGGGTCATCTCGTCTTTGAAAACCATTTACGCGCGGAATAGATTACACTTCATCCCTTCCATTTGAGGAAAATGAGACAGGGATTTTTATGAAGGCATTAGAGTCATGCAAAAAGATTGCTCATCAGCCTGCTCTGGCGTGGTGTGACTTTTATCATCACGGTTGTGATTTTATAGCAAAGACAAATGATTGCGGTTGTTTCAGGTGTTGCACAGCCCATATAGGTTTGCCTCTCTCTCTCACTCTCTCTCTCTTCCTATCTGTCTGATACACACGCGCGCGCACACACACACACACACACACACACACACCGGGGCACACGGGTCTCAGCTGTGCGTACACGGGCATATGGCGCCGGGTTCAGTGCGCTATTTTAAGCCGAGCTGGTGTTTAACGGTGGAAACTGCTGTCTTACTTCTTGTTGATTGATTCTATGAGCTGTGGTATTTCCAGTGGTACTGAATGACAAGTCGCCTTGCTCCACGGAGAAAGAATAGATGAGGAACCTTTATGCTTCCCGTTTGACGTGACGCACTATTAGGCTACTTGTCTCCCATTTCAAAACAGATGGTTTGCATTGTCTTTACATGACAGCGACATAATGAGCACAGTTTTTACACAGTAAAAATGAGAAGACGTGTGTGGAGCATGTAGGGAAACTCACCCTGAAACCATTACTGGGCGTCCTCTGCGCAGCGCCATGGATCACCTGATGTACGGTTAAGGGTGATTCATCTAAGTTATCCTTTGCTGGTGACAGTGGCAAAATAGTGCATCAGAGAGGCTGTGGGGTGTTGTGGGTGTTACAGTGACTTCTTTTACCTCTGGATATGTTAACATATACTATTGCAAGTAACAAGGCAACACTATTTTCTCGTTTTTTTCTGTTCTTTTCATAACCAGGAGCTGTTTATAAACACAAGCTGGTTTGATTTAAACAAATATGGTCATCCCAACTGTGAATATGTTCATGGCATGGTCCTGCTCCATCTGTCATTTGTCTCTTACTCTCGCTCTGCTTTCACCAGCCTCTGTGAAGAACATGGAGGAGGCAAGGCAGAGAAGTGGAGGGAGGAACTTACAAAATAAGGAGAAAGAGGACTGACAGTGAGGCATGATTGACAGGAGAGAAAGATGCAGGGAGGTGGCAGGAAGAGCAGAGAATGATTGGATGTTGGGGTTTATGGGGAGACACAGAGATACATTAAAAGAAACAAATGTGTGGTCAGTGATTAGCTGGTACTAGAATGGTTCTTAAATGTATTTTTAATGTGGCTGCAGGCTGATGAATACCATCATGAAATGTTACATCACCAGTTAATGCAATAAATGCTTTCGGTTCTCTGCTCACATCACTGATCGCAGATACATGGATGTGACAGAGAGAGGAGATGGATGGTAGAAATGGAGAGAACGAAAGGAAAGATAGAAGAATGGAGGACAGAGGTGGGAAGTTCATGTGCAGCGGGAGAAATTAGTTTTTAGATTTTTTTTAAATTTTATTTAATGAAGCTTAAAAATGCTGTATGCACTTATGTAAGTATATCATTACAAATCTAACGCCATGTCATTCAGGAAACATTTGCAGCATCCCTCCTGTGACAGGCTGCACAAGTGCTCCAAGAAATAAAACAAAACATTACAGTTCTTGTCCTGATGTGTTATTTCTTAAATATGAATTGTAGTGTTGGCTGAATCGCATTATGGCTCCCCCAAAACGAGGCAAACAATGTAACTGCAATAACAGGAGAGATAGAGAGGATGAGGTGGTGAGGAAGATGGATTTGTGTGTGTTTATGCTTTGTGAGGTTTTAGACATTAATAAGGACATTTTTGGAAAGTGAGTTTGAGGACTATCAGGCCTTCATTGTTACTGGCTACAATAATAAATATGTGTGGAATGGTCACAGTTAAAAGAAACAATGCTGGATATTGGTTTCACACAGGAAATGAAAGGCGGTCTCCTGTCATGATTACTGTACCTACTAGGGGTTCCCCAACAAGAAAACCTAACTAAGACTCGAAATAAGCTGATGACTTCATCAGCCATAGGAGGACAGTCAAGTATGTGGAGATAAATGTGTTTGCTTTTTACAATTATTTTCTTCCTCTCTTTTTATTCCTTCATTGCATCGCAATTAGTGAAAGGATGACAGGAGAGATGCAACAAAGATCACAGTCGATATCTTGATCCCTATGCCACATGGATGCCTCATGGTTGTATATGAAGAGCAATCTAGAGGATAAAGCAGTGTACTCAAATTACCTTTTTTCCTAGGACTGCAATTAACAGTTATTTTTGGTTTTGATTAATCTGCCAATTTTTTTCTCAAACTGATTGATTAGTTATTGAGAAGAGTGAAAAATGCCTATTAAAATAATCTAGAGTCGAAGGCAACTTCATCAAATGTCTTGTTTTGTCCAACCTACAGTCCAAAAGCCAATAATATTGAATATATTATACTGTAAAGTCTACAGCAACAAATGCTCACATTGTAGAACCTGAAGCAACCATGTGGCATTTCTGCTTGAAGAATTATGTAATTTGATTAAACACACACACACACACACACACACACACACACACACACACACACACTCATTCTAATAAATTCAGAAAGCTTTCATGTTTCCATATCCTGCAACTTCTTTATGTCTCCCTGTGCACCTTTAACACACACTCTCCCCTTTCCTGCATTTTTCTCACTCACTTCCTTTATCCTTCTCTTATACCAATAAGCCCCCTGGGCCATGGGAATAATGTCAAAGCTCCTGTCCAGAGAGAGAGAGAGAGAGAGAGAGAGAGAGAGAAAGAGAAAGAGAGAGAGAGAGAGAGAGAGAGAGAGTCAGCAGAAATAAAAAGTACAGTATGTGTCCTACAAAAAGTGATCTCTTTTTCATTTGTCACCTCCTGTAGCTTTGTGTGATGAGAAGAGAAATGGAGAGTATGAAAAAAGAAAGAACGTGACAGAGATCTAGACAAAGAGAGAGAGGGGAAAAAAGAAAGAAAACTACAGGGGATAAATAAAAATAAATAAAAAGCATGTGTCCTATAAAAGGTGTTCTGTATTTCATTGGCCATCTCCAGTAGCTGTGTGTGGTGTGCTGAGGCCCAGGGGGGACGAGTAGCCACTCTAAATGTGTGTAACCCACATAAAGAAATTGTTTCTGGGAGATCGGGCCCTGTAAATTCATTCCTAGCCGCCAGCCCTGTTCTTATCCCACCTCCCAAAGGTGAGCTATAACATCCAAACACATATATTTTTTAGATTCTTTCTCTCTTTTTACACACACACACACACACACACACACACACACACACACACACACACACACAGAGGGAGAGAGAGAGAGAGATCCAGACTTTTTCCACCAAACGTGCACACATACAGACACACACACACCCCTCCCCCCACAGACACACGTCTCTCAAACCTGTTTGCTCAAAATACACATGTATACACAATTTCTTTTGACACATGCATACACACTTTTTTTTTTTTTTTTGCAGGAAACCCACATTCACACAAACACGTACACGCATGGCTTTGCTCCCAAATGGCTTGTGTGGGACAGTAACGGTGACAGCTACAAAAACATTGGTACCTGCTGTGGAACAGAACAACAGCAGAGGGAAACAGCAGCAGATGCTGCGCTCACAGCTCCAGGATTACCTTAGCCTGAACAAACTCCATTACTGCCTCTATTACCCAGGTATACACAGCCCGGGAAAAGCACTTTGCAGAACCGCTGTTTACCCAGCACCTCTGTGGCCCTCACACCGTTTCCCTTGACTACAGAGCAAGAAAGGGGTGAAGACCAGATGGAGAGGAGAGAAGAGAGAGTTGCATGGGAAAAACACGAAGTCTACTGTATCTGTCAATACCTCTCTTTGTCTCAGCGTAGGACAGATAGTTGGTAAATTCAGTTGTCAAATGAGAGAAAATTCATAATCAATTCGTCAGTTGATTGTCAAAAGATGAATTTTGGTAACTCAGTCGTTAGGGTCAGTTTTCAAATGAGAGGAATTGCTGCTGCTCTATATTTAAATATCACTGTTACATTCTGTTTTTGGGTTTTAGACAGATTGTCAGACAAAACAACCAATTTTTAGATATTTTGTGAATGAAACAATTAACGAATTTATAAAAAAAAAAAAAAGCAATAAATCAATAATATAAGTAATCTGTAGTTGCGATCCTAAATAAATTATTTATATTATTCGCCAGGTAGAAATACCACACCCCTGCCAGTAGCTGCCATACTATATTAATTTGAACGTATATGGCATTTAATCTCACTGTTGGTCAGATGAAATAAGACATTTTAAAGCATCACATTTAACTCTGATATCGCTATTTTAATAACTGTGTACTTGGTCAGGTCATTAACAAAACTAAACTGCCAGTTCCCTGGCCCTCAAAAATGTGAGGATTTTTTATAAAATGGAATCATAAGCAGTTTTGGGACATTTTGTAGATGAAATGGTCAACCAGTTGATCTAAATTGATCAGAAATGAACGAATAATAAAAAAAAAAACAGTTACTGCCATATTGTATCAATTTGAATGTATTTAGATTCTTTTGGACTGTTGGTCAGACAAAATAAAAAATTGACTCTGTTAATATATTTCCCATAACTTTGAGAATTGAGTAATTGGTTTGGTCAGATCAAAGTAAAATGCCAAATATTTTCTGGTTCCAGCTTCTGAAATGTGCGGATTTGTTTAATTTTTTTTCTGTTTTATATCACTGTAACCCAAGTATCTTCAAGTTTGGGATCATTTGTCAGACAAAATAAGCAATTTTAAGACATTTAATTAACTACATGGAAATTATTAGCCAAGTCAGTTAAAACAAAGAGGGAGGCTGCAATGGCTAAAACAATCAAAAGCAGAGCCAATAATAAAAATATTCTGTAGTTGCAACCCTAAATTAATTGTCTCTGTCAGAGAAAAAACTTTTGCCAGTTACAGCCGTATTGTGTTCATTTAAAAGTCTTTGTGATTTTTTGGACATGATGTTGAACTCTGTCATTCTGTGTCTTTCTGTGTCTTCTCTGTTTGTGTCTGCACTCAATGATTGTTATTATCTAGCACCGATTGCTTATTATTTTCAGTAAATCTATTAATTATTTAGTATACAAAATGCCAAGAGTAATGACAAATAACAGTGATGTGATTGCTTAGCTTAGGAAGAAAAGTAAATTTGAAAGTGAGAGAGACCAACAGTGAGACAGCACAACAGAGAGTTTGGTGAAGAGAGATGGCCATTAACAGTGTAAATGAAGGGAAACATGTAACGGCAGGACCCCAGAGTCACTGACGAGGGTGATGGATGGCTTTTAACTCAAATACATGGCAGTTCATCACTCACCTTAGACATAAACACACACACACACACTCTCTTACAATGCATTCTCACACACAGAATTACACACTCACTCATGCTCTTATTCACTCTCTCTCCCTTATTATCCTTCTGCACATCCACTTGTGCTGCTTTGCTCAAGCCCTTCAGCATTGTATTGCTGGCAACGCAATCACATATACTGACTTGGAAAACATTCATGTATAAACCCACACACACACACACACGTACACACAAACACATAGACAAAGCATCACTCACTGTTGCCCTATCACATCACCTCATTAGTCCAAAGAGAAGACTGTCAGAGCGCAGGGGTTCGTTCATTCTGCTGCAAGTCCAAGCTGCTATATTCAGTTTAGTACAGAAGTAGTTCTATACAAACTCTTTTTACAAGTTCATAGCTAAGCAGTCAGCTAATTCAGTGATCACATGATGAACGTTGGTGTGGTACTGATATGTTTTAATAAGCCTTTACCTGTAGCATGTTACAGTAATGTGATTACTTTTGTTAGGAACGAGTAGTGTAAGGGATTACAATTAGAAATTTGGTATTTACATTACATTACTAACCCCGGCAATGCTCTGTTACATGGAGGTGGCATGGAGGGTTGATATCAGTTATTGTATCTATTTTCAGTACTAGTACATTGTATAGCTGCCTTGTTTTCTGTATTCACATGTGTTAAATGCAATGATGCGACTGGTGGGTGTGGAGGATTTCCAGTTGTTTAAAGGCACATTTGATGGAGCTGAGAGCTGAGTAATGAACAATGTAATACATTACTTTTTACCTGTTACCTATTACCCTGTATTATTCTGAAACAAAAGAAGAATTCCTTCACAAAGCTGCATTTTATGTCCAGATACAGCCAAATCCAGTAACATCAATTTGCCTGCAACATCTTCATTCTATTCTGATCAGTGATTTTGTGTTTGTGTATATACAGTCTGTTGTAATGGACAGTACTGTTTAAAGTGTATTTGTCATACTGCAATTATTTTGTTTTACTCACGTAAAACACAATTATTTACTAATATGTAACATAGCTTTGGCAAAAATGTAACTTTAACATTCATGCTAATAAAGCTTTTTTGACTTTGACAGAGACCAGCATGTAGACCTGCAACAACTGATTAGTCATTTGACAGAAAATATGCTATTAATAAAATTATTATTTTTTTATTAATACAATTAATCTTCAACCATTTTTATAATTGGTTGATCATAAATGCCAAACATTTGATGGTTCTAACTTCTTAAATATTTGGATTTCCTGCATTTCCTCGTCATAACTTCATAGAACATTGAATGTCTTTGGGTTTTAGACTAAACAAGACATTTGGTAACGTCTCCATGGGCTACAGGAAATTGTTATGGACATTTTATTAGAGTTTTCTGTTTTATAGAGCAAGTGATGAGTCGATTAATGAAAATAATCTTTTGTTGTGGATGTTCCTGCAATGCTGTGTCGTCTCTAACCTCTGTTCACTACTACATGTGTCTGCCCAGACTGTTGCATGTCTCTACTTTTATGAAGCTCAGAACATTTGAAAAACTTCCTAATCAGGAAATTAGTTTTGGTACATTAGTTTTTTGTTGCAGAAATGTATAACTCGCAGCAGTAATATTCAGAAACATCAGACTGTGGTGGATGCTGCAGTACGGGTGGCTAAATTCAGCGGGTGCAGGTGAACTATTGTTGACAGGTTGCAGCAGTTTTTGGTGCGGCTATAGCTTCTGCTAATGAGAGGTATTGCTTTCAGCAGCAGTTATAAACGTTATAAACACTGACACCGTAGCTGTGGTGGCATCAGAGCTGACTCATTACGGCTGACGACAAAGAGGAGCTGTTAGCCACAAGTCAGAGCTACACCACACCCACAACCCTCCAGCTCCAGCAGCTTTCTTCATCAACATCAAATAGACAGCAATCACTGTGGTCATTAGGCCAGCATAATTAGGCCTGGCCTTGTGTGTGTGTGTGTGTGTGTGTGTGTGTGTCCTATCTCTGCTCTCCCGAGGTATGTTTGTGTGACTCTTGCCTTGGTCATTCCTTCGGCAATGGTGAGGAGTGAGGACAGGTAGGGAGCAAATGATGTCCCAAAGGCTGTGACACTGGAACCGCAGGGACTCTGATGAACTGAGCCACTGTTGGCAGAGTATAATGACAGTGGTAAAATCAGTCACTCACTCTGTCTTTTCTATCCTTTAATAATTTCTACTCCTTTTTTGCCTGTGTGTAGCTCTGGGCCTATCCTTCTGGCTGCCTGTGTTTGTCTGTGTACCTCCTTTTATCTTGTAGTCTTTTATTATGTTCTTATAAGTGGAACCACTAGCTATTTTATGACTGCCTCATTAGGTTGTCAGGCAAGCCCACAGCACATGCAATTAAATCTAATTATGCAATTATATATTCAGTATGAAGCTTTATATACTGTAGATTGGTATGTTTGAGCTGGAGCACATACACAGCAGTAATTAGTGCAGTTTTGCGGGTGGTTGTGGTGAAGCTCACTAATGGCAGTGATAACAAAGAAGACGGAGAAATACACATGCACAAACACACACACATTAATACTCAATGTCAACACGTCAATCCATGGTGGATGGATGTGGCTATACACAAAAAATGCTGTGGGGTTTTTTATTCAAATTTGTCTGAACATGGGGAAGGATGAAATATTCAAACTGTAATAACCTGTTTAAAATAAAAAATGTACAATCTATAACCACATCAGACCATTTGAAGTAGTTTGCCTTGTGCTCAGTTAGAGTTTGCTCTTTAAAATTCACAGTCAACTTGACCCGCTGACCTACCAGTAAACTAAGCTAAGCAGTGAAAATGGACACGAGCAAAGCTGTGCTAACTGGATAACCACGACACCAAAGCATGTGAGAAGCAGCGTGTGGAATTAATTCAGGTCCTGAAGTGTAGCTCGGTGCACCAACCTATGATTCCAGCTGTAGAAGAGACTGTTACATTTACTCAGCTATATTCTCAACATGCTCCACCCATCAAACTCAGCTTGGCTACTTCATCTAACTGTGTCATTCGTTCAGAAGAAAACACCATTCAGGAAGAGAACACACCTTGGAAAAAACATTAAAAAAAATAAATAAAATAAGATAAAAATGAAATATTGAAATACTTTTCTGCTTAAGCATAATTTAAGCAGTCTGACTGTTAAGCTTTGTGGCTGGTGAGGCGCCTCACGTGTGCCCTCCACTTGCCAACACTGCATTTTCAGAAACACACAGTGCCGTACGCTATGCACCTAACTGAGAAGTTTGTCACTTTGGCTTCAAGTATAAATGACACAGTCTGCCCGGTTAAGAGGGAACACCTTGTTAAGAAGCTTGAGAGCGAAGGACTGTTTCTCCTAATCCGTACGCTTCACCCTCCAACACAGCCGGAGCATTTCTGTTTTTCTACGAGAAATGCTTCACACCAGCACTTCAATAGATGAGATAAAAAAAAAAAAAAAACCACAGTGGAAGAGGGGAATGAGCTACAGTAGGTGGTGCGCTTCAGTGTGTCATGTTTCTCAACAGATCCTATTGAAGAAAGCAGGCGAGGCTGCTAGGCTCCCAGTGTGTGTGCGAGACAGGGCTGACAGTAATACAAGCAGCATCTGGCACCCCCTCCCAGGGATCACATCCTTAAGACGGTTTCTCTTACTAATCCTTTCCTAATATGACTAATATTATGACACTGCCATTAGCCACAGCACTGTGAGGGCACACACAGGGAGACAACCATAGCCATGCACATGTGCCGTTTGGGTGGGTTTTAAGTATTAACCTGCAACTTCTTCAAATGATAATAAATTAACATGTTTGAGTGCTCTGTTTCTGTCTGAACCAAACAACTGTGATCTAGCTTTTACATTTGCTATTTGTCATCCTAAACATCCAGTGCTGGATTGGTGATTTCTGGAGAAACCCATTTGGTGGACAGATAACAATGCCCTTTATATTTCCGCCAGCAGCCGCAGTTGTTCATTACAGGAACTTGTTGCTCAGCTCAGACTTAGTGTTAGCCCCTGAGGCAGAGGACACAAAGATATGTGTCAATGCCCACAGAAAACAAGACTTAATCAACAAATGGTGAGGAAGAAAAAGCAGCAGTGACTGCAAAAAAATTATAGCTACTGTAGGAAATGGAACATTACACCAAGGATGATGTTACAATAAAACATAATCACTTTAAGATAAATTAGAATTAGAGTACTTTTAAGTATTTATGTTCTTGAGGAATTAAAGTAAAAAAATGCCTTACATGTTTGTAGATAACACATCATTCTTTCAGTTCCAGTCAGGATAAAACTCAGGCTGTGTGGAAGAGACAGAGAGAGGCCCTGAATGCAGAACAAGAATTCTAATTTTAAAGCCATGAATTACCAAAAGACTGCTTTCAATTTGATTGAATCCAACTTTATTAGCATTCTGCCTGCCTTTATGTGATGAGGCTGAGTCGGCCTTGTGTCCTCTCCCGGGCTGCAGCTGTGGCAGAGAAGAGCACAAAGAGGAGCTTAATTTGTGATGCTGATGGCTTTAGGGCTTTCGGTCACAGGGAATTACATTGTCAGTTATTTTTGTCAATATGTCTTTTACACGTTTTCTCCTCTTATCTCACACAGAAATGCTTTGGACTTAGCATGTCTGTGATAAATAAGCAGCAAAGTTTAGTTCTTATTTCAAATGTTTATTTCCTATGAAAGGAAGTAGTGGAAGAAAAACCCAGATCTTTAACTTAAATAAAAGTAGCAACAACACTCTATTACAAGTCCTGCATTCAAAATACTACTTAGGTAAAAGTACAGCAGTATTATTGGTAAAATACACTTAATTTAAATAGTAAAAGCACTCGTTCTGCAATAAAATGGCCCCTTTGACTGATATGTAAAGCAGTGTCAAGTTAGGACCCTTTGCCAAATTTCATATGTCTGTGAGTTGGCTCAAAGAACTAAAAGTGTTCAGTATTTAAGAAAAACAGAAAAGTCCAAAAATGAAGACAGGCTGATGTAGCAAAAGTAGAGTACAGGAATTCCCTCTATAATGTAGTGGAGTAGCAGTACAAAATTTAGCATAAATATACTTACTCACTTACTGTTTTCATTGTGAATCTGAACATATTTCTTAATGAGCAACCAAAGTCGATGACCATATGCGTTTTAATTCAATTCAATTCAATTGAATTTTATTTGTATAGCGCCAAATCATAAAACAGATTACAGCAGGGGATAAGCCAGGGAGTGAGCAGTGAGAGTGTGAGTATTAAATGTTTATTAGTTAAAGCTCCTCACCATGAACATGAAATGTAACATCTAAGCAGTACCTGTTACATACTTTAACCCTGTTAGAGAGACTGTCATCAATCTTTCTTGAATTTCTTGAAAATGTAAAGGTGGTAAGGAAAGAGGCGACAGTTTCTGTGTAATATGCTGGAGGCATTACTGTCAGACTGAGCTGAGGGTATTCTTTATATACTCTGCTTAGAGGTGGGAATACTGTACTAATGAAGCCCCAAAGGCCTTCAGGCCCCTCTTTGAGAATTGGGGAACTGTCCGTGGTGCTGACCAGAGCGGCAGCTGTCTGTGGTGCTGCAGGGATAGTGTGCAGTGAGGTACAAACACTAGTACAAACTCTAGGACAGTAATACAACTCAAGATTCACAACAGAAACTCTGTGTACACACAAAGACAGAAATATGCATACATAATTTTTTCACCAGATTTATAAACCCGGAAATACATGCAGGTTGCCTGCATGCCTGCAACTGGATTCAGAGGACTGTGTATATGCCCGGTCTGAAGTGCACCATATGTCAGGTGCCCTTCTAAACACCAGTTTATATTTACTATGGAAACAAAGATGGTCACAGTGGTCACTGCAGCCCACTTGGTATGCATGACATGAGTGCATAAGATCACAATCATTTCTGTCGTGTCACTGCCTGAAATTCTGGGCACCCACATGATGATGAGAATGCTGCCCTCCGGTTGTCTGTCAGAGGTAGAGGTGGAGGGTGGGGGGGGGGGGTCAGCTGCTTTAAGGACAGATTTGTTCACGGTTTAGACTTTGCAGCGTGGGGAGATGGTTGATGGTTGAAGCTCCTTGACATAACATGGTCCTCCTCACCCCCAAAGGTGTTTGGAAAAGAGGGGATAATGCAATGAGGCATGGTGTAGAGAAAATCCATCTGACGAGGAGTTGTTTGTTCATGGGGAGAGAGAGGCGAGGTCAGGGCAGCGGGTCACAGCAAAGGAAGAACAGCTACTGAAAAAACAAAGGAATTCTTGAAAGTGTTAACATGGAGGATAAACAAAAGATTGAGATTTTTGAAGCAAGCATTGTGTGGAGTTTGTTTTTCATGCAGTATAAATTACCTGCAGAATGCTTGAGATTTGAGTCATCTTTTTTTTTTTTTCGGGAAACTCTGCGTCTTCCTGTGTCATCCCAATTCAACATCAACTTTAAAGCATCCTGTTTAAATATTAAACGACTGCTCTCCAACTTGCCCTCTCATTCCCTGAATGTGTGTGCATTTCCTAGTGCAAGTGAATGCATATGTGCGTATATGTGCATGCATGTGTGAACTTGTGTCTTGCACCCTCATTAATAGATTATAATCCTGACTGGACTTAGCTTTACTAATGGACTTGTTTTCCATGTCTCTTTTTTGTTGTCTCTCTGTTTCTGTCTCTCTCATTTCTTTTTCCAACTGCTTTGGACGCAACGGTGAAGACTGAAATGGGAGTTGGGGATAGGGTTGATGTGAGGATCCTGTGTGTACGTACATGTGTGGGTGTATGGGTGTGCGCTGGTGTGTGCGTGCAGGGTAAGCCTAGGGGTAAGCTTTTAGAGGTCTGAGCAGAAGGGTGTGAGTGAGAAGGAGAGGACAGATTTGAGCAGTTATCTCTCCCTGCAGACCTCCTGTCCTGCCTGCCCACATGTGCACAAACACACACCGCAACACACACTCATACACACACATGTACACCATTCCCATCTGTAATCATATTTAGCATGGCTCTCTCTCTCTCTTTCACTCACACACACACACACACACACACACACACACACACACACAGTCCAGTCTGAATGGACTATCACATCCAGCTCGAACAGAATGCCTATGTGGACTGAGTCTGGCTGCTCTGTATTGGTTGTGCAGTAACAGCAAAATCGCTCCACTGTACCTCCCATTGCTCACAAGCCCTGAGCTGCAAGCAGACAGAACGTTACTCGGGATTGTGGGGTTGATGCTATTTTTACAGCAAGTGTGATGAGAAGTGTGCTGAAAGAAAGTTCAGCTCTCTTCCCTCCCAGAATGCTTGCACTTCTTCATCTCTTTGTTACATGAATGAATGCATGTTAGGGAAATACAGGTAAATGGATAAATGGAGAGATAAAATGACTGAGAATACAATTTGCACTCGCTTTGTTTCTCGCGAAAACAGGTTTGCAAAGAAAAGGCACTTCCATTTAGTCAGCGGCTTCATATGCATGGGTGTGTGTGTGTGTGTGTGTGTGCGCGGGCATGCGTGCTACAGAGTGTTGCAGGAGGAGTGGAAATCAATGCAGAGAATATAGTGGCAATTACCACAGCAGCCTGCAAGTGAACCTAGTGGAACAAACTAACTAATACATGAATAAATAAGCACAGTGAAATGGAGATGTGCGTGTGTGTGTAGACTGGTCTGTAGATCTTGGACAGTCCTTTGCTGTGCCAGCCAATTAACGAAGTGTGTAAACCGAGCTCATTAAAGAAACACAGCATTGGCCACACGCTAACGCACACTTTCATACACATACACACACTTGCACACACACATAGTCTCAGTATCAAACCACACTCTCTCCTATTTCAAGCATACCATGCTATACAGGGTGTGCTTGAAAACCTTTTCTCTTTTTCACAACACAGGTCTACTACAAAGTGTCTGGTATTATCTGCTTGTTTGTGCTTTCTGTTGTGTGCATGTCCTTTTTGTGTGTGTGTGTGTGTGCATGCGTGTCTGTGCGTGAGTCTGTTTGGACAAGCTGTCAAAGATTGATTTAGAGTTTGTTGCTTTGAACCAACTGCCAAGTGCTGCCTCTCTAACCCTCCGTGTTGAGAGAACAAAAGCTTTTCAAGGTCCACACCTACTAACCATTCCTCTCTATTTCTCCCACTCCCTCTGTCTGTCTTCCTCGCTCCGTGACTCCCTGCCTCTCAGCTTCTTTTCTTGTCTTACACTTATCCATTTCAGTCTGGGTTCTCAATTTCTTTGACTATGCCCTTCAAGTGGTGGATGGATACAGCACAAATATGAGTTCTAAATTTGCTCCACTGTGGAATAATGTTGGGTTGCGAAGATGCTGTTTTGTTGTTATCTCGAGTGAGTGCCCAGTGCCTGCGCCTTTTAACTTTCTCTGCTCAATGAGACTGTGAAAAATAAGCAACCAGGAGGCTTAGGTGAACAAATTCTCTCTTACTGTGATTAATAACCATGATTTGTGGAACGCTGTGGACTTTCATAAGGGAAACAGAATATAGTCACGACATTTAATGTGACTGGATCAGATGGTGATGTTTATGTTATTCCTTCAGGGCTGCAGTGTTGAAAGGCATGTCTGTCTCTTCTATTCCTGCAGCGCACGTGCTCTGTGTCTCAATTTAAAACAACTTAATTTAGTTTAATTCAATGCAGTCAGATTTACTGTCATGCATATTAATGAAGAGTGTTAGGGTTAGCCTCAAAAAAAAGATCACAGTTATAGATGGTATGTAGTCAATATTATATTTAAAACACTGAAGCATAGCCAGGTTAGAGCATCTATTAATCTTTTCAGTGAGTTACCGTGTAAACACACAAAATATTTGCAGGTTTTGGCTTCTGAAATTTGAAGACTCTCTTTTCTCTGCGCTGGAAAAATAATTGAACTCCTGCTGATGCATGTGTGCAAAACTACAATAAGTGGATGCTTATTTCTGATAAGTATCCCCTCTGCCCTGGCAACATTTTTGTCTTTTGTCTTAGTAATTTGTTTGTTTTTGATTTTCTTCTCTGATTTCATTGTTTTGTAAGGTCTGATTGTTGTTTACTGTTGTGGGAAATTTGTGTTTTGTTTAATGTTTTACTGTGAAAAAAATGTGATTAATCAAAAAGCAAATAGTTAATAAAAAATGAAACGATCCAGTAGCTGTAGCCTTAATTAAATTGCTTCTTCCCCCTCGTGCATGTGTGTGTGCCAGTGTGTTCACAGTGGAAGATCTGACTTTGATTTGACTTCCTCTTTGTTCTTACAGCAACCCAAAAGATGTCATAGATTGTCACAGCCTGTATATACACACAGGGACTGTAAGTTTATACAGAAGACAGCTGCATCCTTTAGTTAAACCTTTTGCAAAACGAAATATGTGTGTGGGGGTGTTGTGGAATAGGGACAGAGTGTGGGTCTGTGTGCATATCTTTGTTTTTTTGTGTGTGTACAAATGCTGATAATGTGCTGAGTGAAGGATTTGGAGGATAGGGAAATGAAGCTGCTGTGTCCAAATTTTATCAGAGATTCCTGTTGGTTATGCTGCAGTGCAGCCAGTTCAGCTCTGCAAATTACAGCCAGTACAAAATGTGATTTTCTTTACTATTCTACAAAACTAAGGGAAACATTTATGCTCTTTACATCAGCATCTGTTTGAAGCTACGCCATAAATGGTTAACCTCACACTCCATTCAGAGACTTAAAACAATTCTGCAGCACACACATTTACAACAAAGAAGTGGACAGCCAAGCCAAAATGCTAAGTCCTCATCCAACACATGGGGATTTAGCTACAAGCTACAGAACATGCTATATTGCTGAAGGGGACTTGAAGAATTGTGCCATTTTGAAAAGCCTGACTGCAAACTGGTAATCAAAGACCCAAGAGCAAATCCTCCCCTGAGGCAAACATTCATGTATTCACATACACTTATGCAGCAGTATAGCCTACGGGCCACCCATGGCTCCAACTGTACCCAGCATGCAGCAGGACTAATCAGGGGAATACAGAAGATAATGTGCCCAAACAGTTCTCTCTAAGAGATGGAGGTTCAAAAAAGCATGCATGGTCCACGTGCACTTATGTGCACCATCCATCCATCTCCAGTAGAGTTCCTCTTGAACCCTCTGCTACATGACAGTGGGAGTTGCCAGAATGGAGGGCTGTGGGGCTTGGTCCAATGCCAGTAGAGCCAGGTGGTGGGAATCTGTTGGAGATTAAACTGCTTGGTGACCAGATACTCAGCTCACCCTGGCCCTGACAGACGTGGCACCCCTGGCTGATTGACCAGTGTGGCAGGTGTCATGGGTACGGGTGGCAGGTCAAAGCTTGCCCTTATCTCCTTTTTCCTGGCTAGAGAGCGCTGTGGATGTGGGAGGTCGTTGCCTGATGATTAATACTTGCCAGAATACCATGCCACATCATTGCAACTTTCCTGGGCTAAAATAGGATGCAACAGGATGCAAACTCCAGTCTGATAGTCAGATGTGCTATAAGCCCATACATCACCTAGACTTCTACACCCTTACTTTTTAAGGGCATGCTAGTCCTTGGGCATACATTTACACTTTAGGATAAAGATGAAGAGATCATTACCACACTCATATCTGTACTTTGGATATGTAGCTACAGTCAGAAGCCAATGAGTGTAGCATAAACAGCCAGCTTGACTGTCCAATAGTAACAAAATCTACCACTGCCTTTAAAGCTCACTTATTACCATGTTGTTTTTGTAGAAAAACAGAAAGACAAGCTGCTCTTACAGGGAGTTATGATGCAGCTTTAGCTTCACCTATAAAAGGCAGATATGATATTATTATCTAACTCTATAAGAACAATATGTGTGTTTAGGTTGGAGTAGTCCTTTAATGTTAGCTTGTAATTACAGGAAAAAAGTGAGCACATTTGCTCATCACTGTATATTACTCAACAATGCAGATATTTCTTGATGTGAAATAGTTTCATTATAACGGGCCACTTTCAAAGTAGATACCCCAACAATGGACGTAAACTGCACACAGCAGAATTGTCCAAAATGAACTTAATTCATAGGGATACTGGGACATTTATTTTCTCAATGACTACATCATGTGTTGTGAATGTGTTTTAACTGGGGCATAGAGAAAGGCAACCTATTCAGTCCTTATTCTGTGTTTATGTATATTAAAACCTGGGATACACAGAATAGTCCAGAGAATATGCTGATACTCAGAGAATGTCAAACCATTTCAAGCTTTTTCTAATATCATCTCATAAGCATAAAGCTTTATTGAGAAAAATAGAAATCTGAATGAGTGATCTTGAAATGAAAGAAGAGGAACACACTTTTCTGTGTAGCTAATAGGTTTTTATTCAAGGACTCTCTTTCCCTCTCGCTCCCTGTCTTGCTTTTGCTCTTGTGTGCAGGATCAAATCTGTGCAAGTCACTGGAGAGCTGTAGACCTTTACCTGCTCTGGTCTGGCTGTGTTAAAGGTCAGATATGAGAGGATCCCATACACTGGTCTCAGATGCCAGTACCGCCTGCCTCCCACTGCTTGGATTAAGAGGCAAGAGACGATGGCTGCCAGGAAATCACTTGTCCTCCAGTCTGTCAGTAACAGTCTGCATCTCTGTCAGGGGTGGAGTGTGTGTGTGAGTGTGTGTGTGCATGTGTGTGTGTGTGTGAGAGAGAGAGAGAGAGAGAGAGAGAGAGAGAGAGAGAGAGAGAGAGAGAGAGAGAGAGAGAGAGAGAGAGAGAGAGAGAGAGAGAGAGAGAGAGCAGGTGTATGCATGTGTGTTTGTAATATCAATACCCCACTGATCCTCATCTCCCTGCTGTCTGTGTGTCTGCACATCTCTCATTGCCAGATGTGTTTATGGAGAGAGTGTGTGGATTTGTGTTTGTGACGATCAGGTGTGTATCTGAGTGTGTGAGCAATCTCTGTGTTGACAAGGCTGATGCTGTTTATTTTGGCAATATGCTGTCAGGGGCATTGGGACACTGGCTGTGTGTGTGTGTAGGAGGGCTTGTGCTGCCAGCGGGATGGTGTGTGTGCTGAGTTATACATCTGAATTGCTGTCACACCCTGAAGACAGCAGTCTGTAATCAGGCATAATCAGGTGGTGTGAATGGGTGTGCATGGATGTATTGTATGTGTGTGTTCAACAGGAATCACGTTTAATTATGGACCAGCCCCCCCACCCCCACCCCCACCCCCCACCCATTCTCTCTCTGTCTCTCTCTCTCTCTCACACACACACACACACACACACACACACACACACACACACACACACACACAAGACCAAAAACTCTCCATACAGCTTGGTAAAAATCCTCCAAATTTCATCTACTAGTTTGCATTAGTGCCAGCATAAGCTGAAAAACAGACTGCTGCTTCTGTAATTCTTAAATCTCCAGGATCACTTAATTGTTTGCTCGCTGTTGCTTCTGATGTAGCCTTGTCTGTGAGATAGCGCCCTACAGCTAACTACAGCTGCTAGATAGTGAAGCCAGTGAGGGGGGGCAAATGCAACACTATCATTTATTGGCACCACAGGAAATTTCTTTAGGTGTCTGGTGTCCTCCTTAGGTCCCTCGGCACAAAAATACAAACACAACACATATGGTGTCAAAAAAACAAAACCAAAAACCTTTTTCTCTTTAACAGCCACCCTCTCTTTGGAAGAGTGTTCTGCCTTAATTAAAACAAACTGACTATTTTTTGATCATCAGACCCTTACAATGATGTTGGTAAGAAGTAACTGAACGCATCTTTTTAGAACATGCTACAGAAGGGGCCACACTGGTATCAACTTTATTCCCAGTTAATGTTGTGGCTCTATCAACTGACTGTTTTCAGTGAGTGGAAGAAAGCAGCAGCACATTAACTCAACCAATCATCAGCCAGAAATCAGCGTGAACGAGTTGTGAATGTGCCTACCTGGCAACAAATCATTGATCTCCATTGATGATTGGTGAAACTCCTTGTCATTTGTTTTTGGTCAAAATGATTTAGCTTTTTTTTTTTACCAAGCGTGAGTTATTCCAATGTCGCTATAATCTCTCATCATGATACTGCTTTTGAAGACTATAATTTGAAATTCGAGGTAGATTTAAGTGCATATTGATAAGATAACACAGCAGCTTGATAAATAGTTACAGTCAATGATATATAGCTAGTAACTGACTTTTTAATACTTTTTTTGTAAAGATTGTTATGTTATGATGTCACAGATCACATTTAGTGAATTTTCCGAGCAGGCTTTAGCTACTTTCTTTTGAAAATAGTTGCTAACAATGTTCAGGTAATAGCCACAACCTGTGACATTCACAAAAGCTCTCAACTTCTCCTGCCTATGCTGGCTTGTGCACATTACCAAACTAACTGCCAGCAGTGGAAATGGAGGCATTAAAGTACATTACAGTATTACAAACTCACTCAAATACTGAGTGATGGTGGATTTAGTTTATTTATTATGTTTATTATTATTTATTATATTTTTTTATAATAATTGTATTTATACACAAGTTCTTGCTTCATGTGGCCTAAATGTAATGTTTTGGAAGGATATTAAAGTATAAATTGATTTACCTCACTCAACACCAGCACATCCTGTGGAGCATACTTTGCTCTTTTGTCGCCTAAAAGGTGCACAATGCCTAATCATCAAAAACCACGTAAAGGTCCAGACCTGGTATAAGCTGAAGCAAACACTCTTACACTGCCTACAGTGAATTTGGACATAAGGTTTTAGCACATTAATCCCATCGGTGGACTGCAAGACTGCTTTGATGGTACAGAGGCCGTTGTACATGGATGATTTTTATGACACGGCTTTCTGAGAGTGACCAGAATGACCTAAAAGATCATAGTTTAATAGACTGATGTGACTGGTGTGTAGTCTTTCAGTGCACTAGCACTCAGAGTTGTACATGGTGCTAGCATACTGCAGGCTGAACAGTGGGTGGTAAAAGTTTAAATTCATTCTCTCTTTTACACATCCCAGAATCCCCCGTGTTAGAGATTCACTGAACTGAAAATGAGATTTCAAACAGCCAAGTTGGCACCCGTTTTCACTTTGTGTTTCCTTAACTGACATCAGTGATGACGAGCTATTCTCTCTTTCCATTTCTCTTTCTGCCTTTTCTCCAGTGCAATTTCTGTAACACACATCTGCATACACTAGATAATTTTCAAAGGTTTTCAACCTGGCTTGAGCAAACCATGGTCTTCTGCCTCCGAGTAAAACAGCTTTTACGACTGACTGAAAATGAACTGTTTGAAGTCTGCCTGAAAATGAAGGCTGTTTGACACTGAGGATCACAGCTGTAAGTCTTTGATGAAACATAACTGTGACCTGCAACAAAAGATGAGAAATAACTATTTGCTTCAATTACCACACATATCACACGATGAAATGTTAAACTATGATGCAAGTGTATCTCAGTTTTGTCGAGCTAACTATAGGCGAGAGACTCAATGCTTTAAACATTCTGAAAATTAATCCATGCAAATATGATTAAAAGGATGTGAAAACAAGTATTTGAATAAGAAGGGTTGTGTATAGCAAGCGTGAAGATGAATAACATGAATACATTACAGATCGGGGGATTGACGCATTTCAAATCGCCTGTGATGTTTGAGAATTATAGATTCATTTGTTCATCCAATTTGCAGATGCAGATACAGCACAGTCACTTATAAGGTGTCATACTGACTCGTGCTAATGTATTCACTGACTGAGGGCCACCTCAGATCACAGATGTGTGTGTGTGAGAGAGAGAGAGAGAGAAAGAGCAAGCACAAAGAGTATTTCATTACTATTTCATTACATTTGTGTTGGCTTGTTTTTTAAGGAGGAAGGTGCTTTTTCATTTTGTGTTCTATTTGCATACAAATGTGCATGTGCGTAGGTTCACAACTCGCCACTCTGAGTGTGTATGAATGACACACGTCAAATACCTAAACCCTGGAGAGGAGGAGCTGTCATGGGAATGCAGAAGGAAGGGGAGGAGGGATAGAGGGATGGGGTAAAGGTAGAGAAAAAGAAACATATAGTGGGAGAAATCCCAAGTGAAAAAGCAGCCTGTTCATTAGCAGCATAGGAATGTGTGTGTATGTGTGTGTGTGCGTGCATGTGTGTGTGAGTGTGCTGCTGTGTGTGTGTGTGTGTGTGTGTATGTGTACTGAGCAGCAGGGTGCTAACTAGGACACATTTCCCAGAATGAAGCAAAGCCAGATTTTGAACAAGATTCTTCTTATCCAAGTATTTTTCTCGTCACTTTTTTTTTTTTTTACCTCTCCACGAACTGCTCTGTGTGATGCATTCCTCAGCATATCAGCATGCAGATCTGCCTCACTGCTATTGAAGTGCTGTGTTGCTTTAATGTGGGTACACAGCTTATGTACTCTGAGTTACCACACTACATCACTGGCCTGTCAATTAGACCAATTCTTGATGAAAGCGAGGATACATGAGTGTTTCCATCTCAGGAATGAAACTGCAGGGTGACAGAGGCTAATTCAAATCCAACCTGGCAGCCATTTGCCTTTTTTTTTTTTTTTTTTTTTTAACCCCTTTTATCCCTAAAACCACCAAAATGTCAACCTCTTTACTTTGTATTAGGTGCATTTTCACCCTTTGTTTTCAAATTTTTCTAAGCCAGCAATTGTTTTATCCATCCCCAGGCAGATTTCCTCTTCTGGTACTGAGCAGGATTTCCAAAACAAAAACTCTTATATATTCATAAGACAGACACATACTTACCTCAGATTCTTCCAAACTGCATTCATGTTCTTAGGTGCATGTTTTTCAGCTGTGTTATAAGTTGATGATTGAATTCGACTCAAGAAAGTGAATCACAAACAGAGAAACATAGGAATGACTGTGTGTGTGTGTGTGTGTGTGTGTGTGTGTGTGTGTGTGTCCCTGATAGTGTGAGGGAGGGATGTGTTCCATTTGCGGAGACCTGTTTTCTGTGATCACAACTCTGATAAGAATTGTGGGAAACCACACTCACAACAAGCCACCCTGGAATACCAACTAGAAATGCATGCACACTCTCCCGGCTGCCTTTCTCTCTGAGACACACACAGATGCATACACATTCAGACACACACTCAAAGGCATACACACATCCACGCACACATGCATGCACGTGACATGAATGTGCATCCATGTTTACTCTTTGTCTAGATGTAGCTCTGGATTTGATTAGGTGCTTTGCCTTGGCCATGTAAATGTTATTTTCTTGTTGTGAATATAACGCCATGGAAACAGAGGCATGAGTGCGTGCGTGTATGTGCTGCAAGCAAAAGAGTGAATGAGGCTGAGCAGTATAAATGATTTAGTCAACTTACAGTGACAGTGGAAGCGACTGTCCGCCCAGATTAACAGGATGTAGAAAACCTAATCATCTCAAACTCAGACTCAGAAACAGTCCAACTCTTGCTACTGGGGCTTTATCCTGCTTCCACAGCACACACATTGGCAGAGAAAAAAGTTTAAAGCAGCTATAATTAATATATGTATAATAACAATGTATCAAATGACAATGTGAAAACAATGTGGCAGTGTGAAAGGGGTTGCTCGCAATGATGAACCTACGAGAGCATTAGCACCTGACTCTGCGGCTCCCTTCGGCTCTATTGAGCTTTATATTGAGTTTCAGCTCATTGTTCAGGTGTCCGGTTAACAGCCTTACTGTTGTGGTTCACTCTCACCACTTTCACAGCGTTGTTTTCAGCCACAGCAGGCAGCTGCTGTCAGCGAGAACACTATAATAACCCATTGTACCTGCTCAGCACCAAACACGACTGGAAATGAGTAATAATGTTGCTACATATCCTGCCGGATGTGTAAATGAGCGCTAGTTTGTTAAGAACTTTGCCATATCAACTTAAAATGTGATAATATTTTTAAATGCTGTGCTCACAACTTGCTCCCATTGCCCTCAAAGCCGCCACCAAAAAAGCCTCTCTTTGTGGATAAAACATTAGTTTGAGACCTAAGCTTTGGCTTATTAATTAAATAAAAGCTAATTTGACAATGCTGAAGAGGAGATTGGACAAGTTTCAAGAGTGTCTCGTCTGACTGTTTTCTTTCTTTTAGCTCTCCATGAGTGAGAGACATAATTTCACCCACCAGAAAAACTACACTCTGTGTTTGGCCGTCTGTCTGCCTCTGGTTCTTGCCAGCCCAGCTGCTGATCTGCCTGCCCCAGTGGCTTCAGTTCTCCATTATCATGTCTGGTGGAGGGATGTGTGTAGAAGTCAATAGCTCACCCTGATCTGTTGGCAATAAGTTGTTATTTGAGTTTTTGTAGTGTGTCGGTGTGCATGTGCGTGTGTGACAAACCCGCACACCCGCCAGATTTCCTGGCAGCCTAAAGAGATTCCTGCTGAGTTGAATTTGCTATGACAGGGTGTACTGTGGTTAAATGTTTAGATACTCACCTGCCTGATCCCGTATGAGCCTGTACAGAAGTGGCATAATTAGGATGAAGACAAAAGCTCCATGGCCACTATTCACACACACACACACACACACACACACACACACACACACACACACACACACACACACCTTCAGTACAGTTATAAATATTGTAATACAATGTGCTAGTTTACCTTTTTGTTACTTCAGCCCATGATAAATGGTATGTGAGACAGTAGTTTTGAATGCACGTGAGTGTATTTGCATGTATGTGTGTGTGTGTGTGTGTGTGTAACCAGAGCCCATCTGTTGTTGTGCTTGCTGATATGGCAACTGCAACTGCATCTGTGGGGATCTGAATAGCACATTAGGAAAGAACACAACCTGCACATACTGGACAGCTAACAGTTCATTTGACACTGTAATTAAAGCCAGTGATCATGGATCCATTCATCAGGCCTCTTCCTCAGGGCGTCGACTGACCTCCAACAATATCGCCATGAAACAGCGGGAGGGAGAGAGAGGAGGAGAGATGAAGGGTGCAGGGAAGAGAAGAGCAGGGGTGGAGGGATGAATAGAGGAGAACAAAATAATGGGTTGCAAGTAAATATGGGAGAGAGTAGATGGGGAGTGATAGAGATTGACAGGATACATTTTTATGGGCCTGGAGGTGTGTCTGTGGGGACTGATTTATTCACATGTCTGTGTGTCCATATGTGTGTGTGTGTGTTATGAGTTCAGGTAGTTCACCTTCCACCACAGTCTCTTGTGTTGACCTTACCTGCTGTTTCACTGTTGCATCATTAGAATGAGTTATACACCATTACTGCCCTGCTGCTGCTATCTACAGCTACTGGCTGCAAACACAACACACACGTACACATACACACACACAGACACACGCACGATGAACACTCACAAAGGCACAAACCAAATCATGGCAACCTGTACGAAAACAGCATGCATAAGTTATGTGCACCACACTGTGAGGTGAAATAGGAAAGATATGAGAAGAGATCTGGGGAGGAAACGAGTCCAAGTTTGTACAATTCATGCAACTTTGGTTTATTTCCTTTGCTGCTTTGTGCCATCAGGAAATGTAGTGAAAATCCATGTAAGAATCAATTATAAGCCACCACTAGACCTGAATAGATTTGTTTGCACGTACAGTACACACATCTGTGCACAGAAACACACACACTAAGAAGATTCTATCAACCTCAACCGCTGATACCATCTGTCAGTGACTATTTTTAGAGATAGTTTGGAAATTCTGTATTTTTTTTATTTTTAGTTTTAATACAGAATATGAAAATAAATACTTCAAGTCAGTGGGTAGCCCTGTGCAATAAAACAGACCTGCTTTAACCAGATTTTTATTGATATGTTTGCACTGTAATTTTCTGTTGTCATTAAATTCAATTTCTGTTATCATGTCAACACAAGAACAGTTATGTCACTATAGAGACTCTGACTTCATGCAAACAGCAATTTTGTGCAGATGAATATCAACACATTTTGTCTGCTGTGTTTTCAGGTTATTAGTTGTCTGTGTTTGTGTAGTTTGTCTAAACAGCTACCGTGCTTGTGCAGAACAAATGTGCTCTTGATAAGGGCCTGTCCTAATTTAGGAAAACCTAAATACAGACTTGTTTCGGTTCACACAGCAGCCCACCTTCATGATTCATCGTTTGTGCAGTTACCGGCATCTGTTATCACACTTCATCTAACGTTCTTTGCAAATGTCGATCTGCTTCTTGTCACAGCTTCAGTAACATTTATCAAACTGAAATATTAACTTCAGTTTAATATCAATTTCAAAAACATTGCTGTCATTTCCTCAAAGATACTTCCTAGGTGCTACATATTTTTGGGGACTGTTAGCAAAACTATTTTTGAGTGATGGTGTGTGTTCCTGTGTGTGTCAGCCTCAGCCTGATACACATGGGCCTACTGGGACCACCCAAGCAGATGCTTCGTTTACAAAATTATGCATTTAGGGCAGAGAAATAGGTCTGAACCGGGGGAGTTTAGTAGAGTTACAGAATGAGACCAATGAGGATTGAAGCCATCAGTGCGACGCCCCATTGTGATCTCTGTATTGTTCTTTAGAAACTTCTGCCCTGTGTGTTAATCTGTCAGAGATGGCGAAACAAAGACGGGAAAAAAGAAAGGCAGGGAGAGAGGATGCACCAATGCCCTTTTACCATCTCTCAGGCTCTTTTCCTGTCAGAAGTTTCTAAGGGCAGCTTGGACACTAATCATTACCTCCTGTCTCTCATCTACACACATCACTGATGATCAGACTCTCTCTCTCTTCCTCCTGCCCACATTTTCTCTCTAAAATGGAAAAAACAACAACAGGGAATATGGATTGTTGACTCCCCTAATATACTTTTATCCTGCTCCATCGCTCACACTCTCTCTCCCAGCCAATGCTGGCAGTCCTCCACTGACACACATGGATGAAGTTTTTCATGCTTAGACTGAACATTTTTGAGGTTCCCAACTGACAGTAGCTTGTCTTTTATCACAACATGATGGATGGATTTTAAACAAAATATTGTGTTTACTATGTGCTTTTAAGTGTGTGCATGTGTATGTGTTTTCTGTGGCAGGTATTGGTTTCAGAGTGTCTGAGAGTTGTCCGGTAGGGACGACCTCTTAGTGTGTGGTCTGTATAGGAAATCTGAATCTCCAGTGAGAAACATGAGAGGTTTCCTCTAAGCAGGCCATGAGAGTGATTCAGCTGCTAGTGTGTTTTGTGAGTGTTTAAATGCATGAAACTGTCTTTTGCATGTCACAAACTGCCTGTATATGAGAGACTAACACCCCAAGAAGAACAACGGCTTTATTTTCAGAAAATGCCCCAAAACAACAAGTGACAAAACCTTCAAACAACCATGAGAACTATGACTCTTGTCATAATTAAAAGGAAGGAAGAAGTCATGTTGTCATAGAGCAACAAAGTCCACAAAGTTGGTTTCTTTTAACAATGACCCCGATTACTCCCTTATCCCTTTCACATGGTTATTATTGTAACCATGACAACAACAAAGTGGTAATTTTTGTGCAAACCACAATGTACTAAGTGCTTATTTTAATCCTAACCATTCTGTTTCATTTGTACTCCCCAAGTCTCTTTAGTGCCTAAACCTTACCAAATCTTAACAATCACACTGCCATATTATAAAATATGAAATCAACTTTTTGTGATTTGTTATTTGTAACAGTTTTGGGACACACATTGCTCCACAAAGGCTTAAAAGAGCTTACATTTTTCAGGCTGGACAGGAAGCTGTAAAAGATGCAAAAGGTTAATTGCATGTATTCATTTTAGGTTGATTACAAAAAAAACACATCACTGCCTAAGAACCCACAAAATAAACAAAAATGTGTACATAATGCACACATACAAACGGATAACTTAACATTTTAACTTGCTTGTTTAAGAACATTTACTTTGGTTTGATTATTTACAGTCCATAACTCATAGGAATCAAGTGTTTCTGTGTTTGGCTAAGTTTACTGGGACATCATCAGTAATATTTATATTATATTTATATTGAAATCAATATAATACATTAATTTAAAAAATTGATACATTTAAGTACGTGATATAAACAAAGCTTAACCACCAAATCATATGGAGTTAAAAGATGAGCTGTCGCTATTTTTAGCAGTTTAGCTGTTTTTTCTATGCTCCATCATGAATTGATTTCACTGCTGCTTCACCAAATACAACTCAATGTTGACCAAATATTTAGCAACTGCATTTTACCAACTTATACTGTCCTGTTGACAGGGGTATCAGATCGGAGAATGCTTCTTCGACTTATAAACTGGGGCTGCAGCTAAGGATTGTTTTCATAATGGCTTAATAACTATTCACTCATTTAATTAAGTACTCGTTTGACGTAAAAATATCAGAAAATTGTGAAAAATAGTCATCACGGTTATTTTAGGGTCCAAGGTTTTCCAATGTCTTCTTGCTGTATGTGCAACCAACAGTTTGAAACAAAAACTCCAAAAGAAATTTAACTAAAATGAAAAAGACTTGAAAAAGACTTTACCGTGATTGATTATAAAAATAGTTTCAGATTTAATTTGCGTAAATTGACGATTGATTCGTCGACTAAATGCTCCAACTCTAACTTAAATATCACATGTTGGAGAAGTGACGGCCATAAAATGTTGTGTCAGTGATGATGGAATGAATGAGTGGTAGGGAAGGAGAGGGAGAGAGAGACAGAAATGGAGGGGGAAGAGAGACACAATCTAAATATACCAGCTGAGGGCGGTGGAGAGGAGAAAAAAACTCCCGTCCTCTGAAAACCACAGTGTGATGAAAAATTAAGATGGGGAGGCACAGTTGAGAGGAGAGCATAGACAGAGAGAGAGAGAGAGAGGGAGGGAGGGAGGGAGGGAGGGAGGGAGGAGTGGAAGGGAGAGCGAGAAAGTGCTTTTATTGCCGGTCACTTTCACCTGTCGATCTGGGAGATGGACGGATGAAATCAGACTCCTATTAAAGGGAGCTGGAGAAGTAGAAACTGCATTCTTCCTCTGTCAGTGAGTCCAGAAACAAGGGAATAACTGCACCCTTGTTCTGCCTCCTGTGCCTTCGCAGTCCTGGAGGTACTTATCTTAAACCATCTGTGCCTAAAGTGGTTCCTTATTGTTTTACACTCTTATAGCTTGTTCAGCAACATTGTCAGTTCTCTGGAATAAAACCGTGTTTTACTTTTAACTCTTGTTCTTACTCTGCAGAACAACCACTACATTTGTCAACAAAGGCTTATAGCACTGGATGGATTTCCACTTTGCTCATCTAGCGCTATAATAATCCCAGCCAAGAGGCTACAAAAGTCAAAAAACCTGGACTGAAATTGAATTAAAGAAGCCATTTCTTCTCCCTGGATTATTTTTTCGTCTGTGCTCTCCCATGCCTTACGCCAACCTCTCTCACGCAGTGGAAACCATTTGCATTTTGCTTTAATATATTTCCTAAATTCCAAAGCTTCAAGAGATCCCTACTTTGCATTTGTTTATTTAGTTCAAAGTGTTTTTTTTCTGTTATTGCCCAAGAACCTTGCAGAAAATTGAAGTGTAGTCAAAATGTGATAGATAAATATGAAAGTGGTATGCTGTGTATTCTATGGAGAGAGGGACTTTGATGTTATTTTTGCAATGTTAAGCCAGCTTATAGCTATGGTGTTGCTTGCGCCTGTAGGTGAGGGCTAGCTATTCCCCTTTTCTTCTATTGTGTGATGCTGTTGGACTTGTGGGTGATAGAAAGCCTCAGACAACATAACTGCGTTTACCACATGGATCTGCACTGTCAGCAAACACACTGCAGCGACGTGTTGTTTCTGTATGAGTGTGGGTGTGTGTGTCTTTGTGAGTGTTTGACCTCGGGAGGTTTTAGGGGTGGCTATGTCATGTGTGGACGATGGATTTGTAGTGACATCAGGATTGTACCTCGCGGTGCAAGGAGTTCTCCAGGTTAACACAGCGAGCGGCAGGCAGAGACAAAGCAAGAGAGAGAGAGGAGGGAGATAGATGGATTGTGACACCCTTGGGTCGAATCAAGCTTTAGGGATGTGTTGGGGACACACATGTAGCAGCAACAGGCAAAAGCTGATTTGAAAGATGGGGATGTCAAGTCTGTGATGTGCACTTTGCTGAAGTCAAATAGCACTGTTAAATAGCGAGAGACTGATAATGTGATGGAATGGAGGGGGAAAGAGCCAAAAGCTTCCCACTCCTCATTTTCTTTCCTCCTTCTTCACTCTTTCCCCCTGACACACACACACACACACACACACACAGTGTTGAGTTTCCACAATGCTTGTTAAATTGGAGGCTTAATTTGGAGCCACTGGCTTTGTCCACAGGTCACATGGAACAAATTTATCCACAAAGGCCAAACTGTGGATTTCATTAATGAAACACGCATGAAACACACACTAATGTTCACACACACACACACACACACACACACACACACACACACACACACACACACACTCCTGGCAGGATCAGGGAGGCCTAATCAAGCTGAAATATCCTGAGGTTGCAATTAGTTTTGGAGAGCCACAGTCCTAATTCTGGCTACAAAACAAACCCTTCCATTAAGTCACAAGAATACAAAGATTTTCTCCTAGAAGTCATCATACTATTGTGTTCTGTCCATCTTCTGCTGTCCATCTTCACACACACACACACACACACACCTGCAATTTTCATGGCGTATGTTCTTCTGGTATTGCAATGGTGTCTTCTTACTGAACTTACCCGTGGTTCTGACCTTAAGAACCTTTTCTGTGTAACTAGCTGTGTGTGTGTTTATCTTGCCCAATGAGAGCTGGGATAAGCTCCAGTCCTCCGTTTCCTTTTAAAGGATAGATGGATACAGATGGACAAATTCACTCAAATTCAACTTTGTCAACACTTTGAAATAAGATAGATCGGGAAGAGTATTTTAACAGGACCAAGAGTCTTCAGCCATGCTCGTAGCTCTGTGGGGCTGTATTTGCATTAAATGCCAACGTCTGCATGCTAACGTCTGCATGCTAACATGCTCACAATGACAAAACTAAAATCTGATGCTTACCAAGTCATTTCAATCATGCTCATTGTCTTAGTAGAGTGTTTACATGCTAACATTTGGTATTAATGACTAACACAAAGTATTGTGCAGGTTAATGGGAATGTCAGGATATCCGGTCACAACTCTACACCAAATTTGTTGGCACTCTATCCAACAACTGTCTAGACATTTCACTTAAAACTGTAAATGTGAGCCTCATGTTGTCACCAGAGGAAATGCCAGGAGCACACCGAAGCCAACAGAATATACTGACTGATGACCACGAATGTCCGCACAAAATTTCATGGCAATCTACATTGTATGTAGAAATATTGAGCTTGGATCAAAGTGGTGGACCGACAGACATCGCCATCCCTCGAGCCACGCTGACACAGTGTGGCTAAAAACAAATCAGCATAAGTCAGCAGAGTATTTTTCTGAAGATGAAACCCAGTTGGCAGCGTTTTCTCCAGCTCCAGCACATTTAGGTCTTAAAATAAATACAGGTTAATCTACTGATTGATAAAGAAAAATTCACACATTGTAAGTTTAAGAGAGTAACCAACTTTTACATAAATTGATTAAATTAACTACACCATACACAAATTTTACTGTCAAGTTATTTAATGCAATAACCAACCAGAAACGAATTTGTGAACTCACGATACCAACTGACACGTTGAAATAATCTCCCCAATATTTGTCATCCAGTTTTGAAATGCTATAACTCCTCTACCTTTGTTTCCTTCCTCCTCTTCATCCTTGTACTGTTCTCTTTTTGTTCCTCACTTCCCTTCTATGCACTCGTCTCCTTACCTTTCATCTTTCCTTTCTATCATCTCTGTCATCTCCGTTCCTCTTTGTTGCTTCTTGACAATATCAGACAATATCTTCCAGTTTCTTTTGATACTGTGACTTTGAATAGCTCAGCATGCTGCTGTGAGTATCCTGATGACCTTAGGCATAGTACCACTCCACAGGAGACTGAGATAGTCATTGCTCTATTGAATTCTCACAATGAATAAGATCCATTTCTACTGTTTTTACAGTTTTTGTTTGTACATTTCATTTGTGTGAAGGAGGGGACACACACACACGCACCTCATGCACAGAAGCAGAAAAACACACACACACAACCAAATGTTTTAGAATGCTGTTGTTACTGAAATGTATACAGTGTATTGCCGCAGTATATTCTGAATTTAAAGCATAGATCAAATTAATAAATCCTAAATTTAATCTAAATGTTTGACTCATCCAGCAGCCGAACACAGTCACGGTTTTCTTCCTACAATGAAATCAAATACTGTTTAAAATGTTTGTCCCAACACTCTTGCAGAAGCTCCCACAAATGTGTTGCACTTGTAGTTTGCATTGCTTTCACCTTCTGTTCAGTTAATCTCAAACCACCTGCATGGGGTTGAAGCCACTGTCTGCTAATGATTTAGGTCATTATCCTGCTCTAGGATGAACCCCTGACCAACCAGTCTGTCTTCCTTTGTTACTTGCCTTTTTCTCACTACTCTGATAGCAGTAGAAGTCCTACTTCCTGTAGTACAGTATTGTCCTAATAATGCATCAGAGGGTGTAGTAACGTAGTGTGTTCCAACACTGCCTTTGTGCGGACAGAGGGTTTATAAGTTGGGTACCAGCAGGAGTTGCGTTAACTTTCAAAGCTTCATTTATGCTGCAGGAAACCTCATTTCCTAATCCCTGAAAAGAGTCTGTTTTCTATGAAATGTACACCATTTTTCAGTTTTTGATGACCTCAACTTTTTTTTTGTGCTTACTTTTGTACCATTTAAGATTATCCACTGGACTTGAACTGCTGAAATGTCTATAAAAATTAGGCTGCTTTGAAACTTTTGACAGTTAGTGTACAAGATAACAGCTTGCAGGGATCACCGATTCCACCACTAATTGGTGCAGAAGTCTTTTCTCACATTTAATGAAGAAATTACACTGAACACAATATGTCACAATATAACACTGGGAACATTTTAATGTGCTTTCACACATGTAGTTTGGTACATTTCGTCAAAGTTTGTTTTTTATTTATTACATTTTAGTTTTCCAGTGTGGTTCATGTTTAACTGGCTTTTTACAAACAAACCAAGAGCTGTAAACACGGAGTCATACAGTCTGACTGATTGGACAATTTGGCGACTGTCATCCTGCATCATTAGGACAGCAAGTCACACACACATAATTCTTCTTATGCACATATTTATATTCTTTGGTGTCAAGAAGAGCTCGAGAAGAAATAACTGATGATAAGCATTAGTAGTATTATTAGACTGCAATTAAACCACATGTTATGAATAATGCCAAACAGGCAGAAATAGGATGAAAAAGAGGCAGGAATTACTGGGGCTTCTGTGAGGTCGCTACATCACATACTTTTTAATGGACTTAATGAACTGTCAAATTAGTGAGAATAGGATAAAAGCACACCACAGCACAGTTTTAACTGGTTTTGACTGTTGATCTGGGAAAAATACATGCTCCAATGTACTGATGCACATACATGTTACCATGGTTACCAAATGTATAAATATGTAGTATACTGTATAGAGCCGATACATATTGCCTAAGATCGCTTCAATAAACTAATGGATTTAACACATAGACATTTCTTCTCATGATAATAAAAATAATGGGAACCACAATCAAGGGTAGTATCGAATCCAGAATTTACATATGTTGTCTTTGTACTAACTCAGGTATAAATGCATAAAACTATTGACTATTGACCAATTGATTCTTTGAGCTGTGAAAGGAAAAAGGAATGGTCACAGTGTGACTAAACAGTTGGAAATTTAAGTTGAATCTTTTGTTTACTGAAATTGTCTTTTCAAGTTGGGATAGCTTAAGTTAGCTAGTTTTACATTTTCACAACTCCTGAGATGACATTTAACTAATTAATAAACTTATGATTGTTTAACTCACATTTTTTAGGCAGCAGGTGAACTTTTTTACGAGTTTTACGTTAAACCAACTCAATAGATTTGGGACTCTACGATCAAAAAATACTGTGGTTAATCTGTTTACTTTCACAAACCCTCATTTTCAGGCCGCCCAAATTATTTCCATCAAATGAGCAAACACACCGGAGTTCGTTTTACCTCGAAACAAACAGGTTGGTGTGAAAACACCTTAAAGATGGTTTATACACTGTAGCAACTCAACCTGCTGCCTCAAAACTATTTATTCTCCCAAATTATTTCACTGACAGTTTAAAATAATTTGTCAGTATTAAAAAAAAATATTTCAGTTTTTCTGGACAAGGGATAATGTTGTGACAGTATACAGTATATCTTCTGGTAGCAAAATCACTTCGTGTTAATTGCCGCAGTGACTGATGTGGAGCGTACAGGCATCCCATTTTCTAAATGGTGGATATCTCAGGGAATGGAAACTCCTTGAATATTAATGTATTTCCACTACATTTTTCTCCCCGACCGTTGGGAGCTCAACCAGAGCTCATATGCCCGTGAGATGTCTGTCCAGCTTTAGCTAAGATGCATACAAACACACGCCCATGCATGCACACACACAAATACAGACTGGAGATATAGAGGGGAAGCTGATCAGCCATGTGGAGCGGGGAGGGCACTCCAATGGGACTAATTAAAGGGATGGAACAGACTGCAGAACTCATCGGAGACCACCACTCTTTCTCTAACTCAGTTTCTTTCTCCTCTCGCTCTTCCTTTCCCTTTTGCTCATATGTGTTCGGTTAATGAAAGCTACATCATTCAGAGTTAGAGGATGCAATGCTGCTTTCTTACCCCTATTCATGCCAGCGGACATGATCAAAGGTGTTCAGGGATGTCTATATGATGTCTACAGTTCCTCAAGCGGCTGCTCGATAACGCTTTCTCAAAATGTGTGCGTGGAACAATTCGCCAACAGATGTAAGCAAGTGTAAATACAAGTGTTTACAAACTGTTAACACACAATCAGATCTTAAATTCACAAACTTCCTAGCTCACATCATACAGCATTTTTGGTTTATCCATGCATAAAAACTGCTGTTGTTTGTGAGTTTGTGCTGATGTGCTGATGTGTGAGTGTGTGTGCTCGTGTGTGCGCATGAGTCACCATCAGCTGCTGTGTTTGATACTGATGGAGAGCCAAGCTGTTTAGATGCTATTGATCAGAACCCCATGTTCCTGAGCAGCCAGACACAGACACACTCACACACACATGCACAGACACACACACAGACACACTCCTCCACTCCCCTCCTTTCTCTCGTTCTCCCTCTCTTTTTCTGCTCTTTTCTGAATCCATTTCTGTATCACACACCCACTCGTTCTGCGGCAGACAGACCAAACAACCAACCATAATGAAGTGGCACTGCATCATCACAAACACTGCTGTGTGTCTAAATGAGCTGGAGAGGAAGCAGGCAGCATCTCTGCTTTGTTTCCTAATTATTTACTACAAGCAGAGCATAGGTGAGGACAGGAGGAAGGGAGTAAGAGGAGGAGTGAGAGGGGAGAGGATGTAGGAAGACTAAGGGAGACGAGAAGAGACGAATGGGAGAAAAGACGAAAAGTGACAATAAAGCGTGTATGTATGATTATCTGTGTGTGTGTGTGTGTGTGTGTGTGTGTGTGTGTGTGTGTGTGTGTATGTGTGTGTGTGTGTGTGTGTGTGTGAGAGATGCCCTCTAACCAGAGAAAGCCTTGGCTCAGCCTGTCTGGCTTTGCAGCTTCTCCCAGCTCTAGAAATGCCAGGTTACATAGCCAAATGACTCACACACCCAGCTCAGAACTCAAGCCAGGGCTTAACACACACAAACGTCCTCATGGAAAAAGTGCTCACACACACAGGCACACACACAGATATACTGTATATGCCCAAATATGTGTGTGCAAATAAACACATCAGCACATACTCAGACCCAAGCAGGTTTGTGTATAATCTCGTCTGCACTGAGCTGATCTGCACAGACTCTCACACAAACCTGGTAAGTTTGGTTTGTTTTATGAGCATCATCACATATCTGCTCAAAAGTATTTCACAGGAATTTTTTTTTTTTTTAAAACTGATATTTTACTATCAGTTGAATCTGGTCCCGTTCTGAAGCCTTCATTGCAGTGACAGCTCTGTGCCTTTTTCCAAAGTAGCTTGAAAACGCATGCTCTGAAGTGCAAGGCAACACAATGTTCACTACAATCTGGACAAAACCTCACACAGCAGAGCCATTTAAAGACAGAAATCAGCTCTTGCAGGTGTGGAGAGGTGGATTTGGAGCAGTAGTTTACAAGGTGAAGTGTTTGGGGGTAAATCTGCATCCTCCCAAATACTCAGAGACATCCTGTTTTGTTTGTTTGTGTGTTTGTTTTTGTTGATGTGAACAAGGCGTGTTGAAATAAAGTGAATTGTTCAATTTCTCTTCATGTTCTATCTCAATATCACACGTTTGCTTTTGTTTTGCTAGCCTCCTACGGTTATTTATTCACACACATACAGTACATACAGTACACTCACACAAACACACACACGCGTGCACAAGTTGACTTACAAAACATAAGATTCCCTGGTGGAGAAATAGAATTTGTTTGTCAGAATATAAAGTACTTAGACACTTGCCAGCATTTGCACAGAGAGAGAGAGAGAGAGAGAGAGAGAGAGAGAGAGAGAGAGAGAGAGAGAGACACACACACAAAACATGGCATTTTTATGATTTGGGGTGTTTAGTAACCATTGTCTGCATCAATAGAAAATAGATTATTAAAATGATATTGCTCACTATCAATAAAACATGACTCTTGATTTGTTTTTTATTAAAAAAGTTTTCATTATTATTTTTATTACAAAGATTTATTGCCTTGTTTGAGAGTTTGTGTAGGTTTGTGTCCTCAGCAGACATTTGTTAGACCTGGGGAGGCTGTAAAAGCTTTGCACTGCTTTGGTCTGGATCACAATCCTTGTCACTTAACAGATGCCATCTATTTGCAGCCATCAAAATCAACAAACAAAGTAGTTGATCACTGGTGATGGTGTAGACTGTAGGCTATCAACAGACTTGGATCACATCGTTTTTGATGCTGTTTTACTGTTGGCTGCCAAGACAGAGAATTAAACACAAGTTTCCAAATTTATAAGCAATGATAGTCTCCTAATTCTTCCTCTGCACTTCATGCTGTCATCCCTTTGTTTCTTCCTCCTTGCCGTTACTTCTCTCCGTCTGTGTGCCTCTCTCCATCCCCCCTTTGGTTTGAATGTGTTTGCAGTAAACAATAATTTTGCCTGTGTAAATATAGGAACTGAAAGGAGTCTGTGGATGCAGGTTGTGTCTATATGTTTTACAGTTATCTTAGAAAATCATCTAAGCTTTACGTTTGGGTGCTTTAAAAAGAATAACATGTTGAAGTTTAGAAGATATAACGTTTCCAAGCTCATGATCATAGTTCAGTGTGTTGGCATGCTAACATTTGCTGACTGGGACCAAGCACAAAGCAAAGCTGAGGCTGGTGTGAAATACATTACTTTTGCATTTGGTCATAAACCAAAGTTATGGAAGAATCAACATTTTGACCTGATGATGAAAATTTCAGGGGGTCACCAAAATTTTTGTAATTTATCCTCAAGGGAACATGAACGTCTGCACTACATTTCATTATAATCCAGCCAATAGTTGTCGAGATATTTCACTCAGAAGCCACAAATCTGAACCTCAAAGTGGTACTCGAGGAAAAGTGAGAGGATTGCCAAAGATTACATTAATCCTCTGGGGACTCTGAATGTCTGTACAAAATTTCAAGGCAGTCCATCCCATAGTTGTCGAGATTCCTCTCATTTATTTATTGAGAGAGATATTTCAGTCTGGACCAAAGCGGTGGACCGGCCGATAGAAAGGCTTACATTACCATCCCTAGAGCCATACTGCTAGAAAGACTATAAAGGCAGTAAGAGGGAATATACATGACTTTACCTTCCACTAACAGTATATTCTAATCCTTTGGTTAATGCTTGTTCTCTAACAGAGGTTGTGTGTGTTCGTTTCTTTCCGGCAGAATGCGGGAACGGGGTCCTTGCATTTGTGGAGTAGGTGTGTGGAGTCTACTGCTGTCCCTCTGTCTGGCCTCCCTGACACATGCACACAGGAGCCACACAGGTAGGTAGATGTATGTGTTTATGTCTGTCCATGTGTGTGTGTGTGTGTGTGTGTGTGTGTGTGTGCGTGCGCAGCACATATTCCTGCCAGTGTCTGTGTACAGCACTCACAGTATTGGATCTATCATAGATTACCACTGCAGGCAGCCTCTGCAGCCAATTTCTTTTCACATGTTGTAAAGTTGGAGTGAATAGGCTGTGCACTGCCCGAGGGAATGCAGAGGTCGGATTCACTGTGAAATACGAGACCACAGAGGCAGGTTGCCAGGAAGAACACACAAAAACTTCTTTAATAAAAGGAAGAGGAATAAGAGTAATCCAACAAAGAAAGGTCTTCTTAGTTCAGACGCTTTTACATCGTTGCAGCTCAATCAGGGTGGGGCAGGGTTGAAAAAATGCTTGTACTTCACAGCACAGAGAGCCTCGTGGATTAGAAATCCCTGGTTGCATGATACCCCTCCCATATGGGCCAAGTGGCTGAGTCACTGGCATGATTGAGCCCAGAGGCTTCTTACTTCTTTCCAGTTCATTTTGCGAGTGAGGGTTGAGTATCTTTGCCTCTCTCTTTAACAATGATTACCTGTGTGTGAAACTGGAAACTGCCTTCCTCTGGGGAAAAAAAAGCTTTAATGGAGAAGACACTGTACCTGCTACCTGTATATGAATGAGAGCTTTTTTGGTCATGCTGTTCAGTTATTAATATACATGATGTGGAAATGTGAATATGAACATCTATGTGTGCCTATTGTGAAGCTGTAAATATTTAGATTTTTGTTGAGGTGGTTTTGTACTAAATTACATTACAATGTGAAATGTTCTGAACAATTTTCCATCACTGCATGTGTTTATGAATATACAGTTCTGGTGAATTTGAAGAATGAATTTGAAGTACACAATTTAGCGTGGCATATTTTCAGAAATAAATTCAAATTAACCAATTTTGTATATTTTAATAAAATGTTTATTGGTTATTGAATAAAAGAAAAGAAAAATACAAAATTTGCACAGTGGTGAAATAACACAAATACAAAATGTAACCCAGACACAATTATTGGCACCCTTAAGTAATATTTGGCAGAACCTTTGGCAACAATGACAGCCTCTAAACATTTCTTGTAGCCATCTGGAAGCTTCTTGCACCTGTCTGCGGGTAGTTTCTACAACTCTTCCACTGCTGTGCATTCAAGCTCATTTAAGTTTGGTTTTCGGTGGTATCCAAGTCTTTACTGGCCAGTTTAAAACAGTTCATCTTCTCCTTTTAAACTATTGTTTTGTGCTGCTGGATGTGTGATTTAGGTGATTATCTTCTGATTTCTGAATCTTCTGATTTCATCATTCCTTTGATATATTCAGTGTGTCCAGTCCCCGAGGCAGCAGAGCTCCCCTTCCATGTTTCTGTAGGTGTGGTGTTCTTTTACCTCATGGGCTTCATTTTGGCTAGTATAAACCAGTTGATGCACTGCATTCCCAAAGAACTCTGGTTTGATTTCATCTGTCCATAGAACATTTTCCTGGAAAGGCTGTGGTTTACCTATGAAAGTTTTTGTTATTGCCTTTTTGTGCCTTTTTTTCAGTAGTGGTGTCATCCTTGGCCTTTAACCATGGAATCTTTTGTCTGGTATGCGGTGTATGGTATGTGCTGCAACCACCACTTCAGATTGCTCCAGGTCAGCCTGAAGCTCTTTGGATTGCTTGCGTGGTGTTTTTTTTTTTTACACAATCTACACCAACCTTCACAGACTTCTCTCATTCAGTTTCTTCTTAGCAGCATGTCCTGGAGGCTTTTTAACAGTTTTATGACGGTGAAACTTCTTGATAACAAAGCAAACTACTGAAACAGGGATTTCAAGATTAGAGTTATACTGCTGGGTTTTGTGATATCGCCATGATCTTGACTGTTGACCATGAAATTCTGATCAGTTTGTCTCTCACACCAAATGAACATTTGTGCCAAATTTGAAGAAATTCCGTCAAGGCATTACTGAAATATTGCGTTCAAGAAAATGGGATGGTCGGACAACCTGAAAACATAATGCCTCCACGCTGGCAGGAAAGTGTGTTTTAGGATGCTTCTTGAATATGGTGAGCAGCAGTTGCGGTTGTGTTTGGTGGGAGGGTACCAGATGGAGGAGGTTCTATTGAGAAGATCCTGTCACTTGTTCCTGAATAAGAGTCAATGAGGTAGGAGGGGAATTTTTTTCGGTGAAACAAAGGAGTGTTGAACTGAATATGTTGCAGGACATAGATCCAGTGGACTAAAAAAAAGAAAAGATATTTCAGATATTTTGTTCATCCAGATCATGTCTATGGGGGTGGTTAAATGTGAACCTCATGCGTTGACTGCATAGGCCCCAGAAGGCACCCTGAAGTACAAGTGTCCTCCTCTGAGTCTGGACTTTAGTGGTGGCACCAAAGCTTCAGATCTTTTGATGCTCCGGGGGTTTCAAAATTAAGTTGCAAAGCCTGTGTTACAGACACAATTATTTAGCCAGAATTTTTTATTTCAAGACTGCTCCCCCAGACTAGTGGAGCAAAGAAAGGACCAAAGCAGGGATGTGACTAACATGTTAAAAAACATATCTGACCTCAATAAGTAATTGGCAAAGACAAGGAACACCTGAGGATAAAACCAAGAAGTGATGATAGTGGATTTTGTGTTTTGTTTGACTACAGAAGATAGGCAGTGATGGCTTGAAAATGCTAAGCTCTGCCTTTGGCTTTCATGTCGTGATAGTGGCGGGCACCAGCTGCCCTTGATCTGAACTGGTTGTCTTTGTTCGTCATTGTTGTTACCGTGTGTCTCACATCACTGATGTTCAAGATATTTATACAGCAGTCAGTGTATTGTATGTCTCAACATCTGCCTCATATGGCTGTGTCATTAGATGACTGAAAGGGAAAATGATTGATGAGTCTGATGACTTGTTTTTTTAAAACAATGCAGCATCTTAGACAGCCTTCTGAGTAGAAATCAAATATTTCCCAGTATGTTATCACTTCATAGAGACTAAAAGGTTTTTTTGTGTGAGTTTGTGTTTGTGTACCGTAAATGTTTGTGTCCTTGTTGGGATGCGTGTACACGTAACCACGGCTTTGTGCGTGCTCTGTCTGTTTGTGTGTAAGATTGACTCTGCTGTTCTCTGACTGCCGGGCATTATCTCGTCCTCTCACAGAGAGATTCTTGACAAGGCAAGGGCAAACATTTCCATAAATGGAAGGATGGTGAAAAGACATAGAAATAGGAAGGAGATGTTCTCTTCTTGTGGTGCATCACTGGGCTTTCACTGAAGTGCTGAGGTCTGCACAAAGCAATGAAAACACTGAAAACATCGGGTGAGAGAGATGAGTAGCAAAGTCACAAGATAAGAAAAGTTTCGCAGTAGCGGCTTTGTGTCACTGAAGATTCTGTCATATTATTAATTTCATCACACCACCCTCTCAAGCCAACTCTGTCTCCTAGAAATTATGATTGTGTAGACCTCATTTGCAAATGCGTGTTGTACTGTGACCGGATTATGTTTTCAACATAACGAGGATATGTTGTTAATTTACACATTTGATAAGTCACAAATACATTGATACTGAACCTATCAGTAAAATGTTCACAGACAACTGGTAGCATAACATAATTGTGATTGGCCGCGGCACAAATATTTTGCTGAGAAAAATGTATCAAAAGTCGTCAGTTCAGCAGTAAACCTCCCCTGTTCTCTTCTACCCTCTCTCGCCAATTGTTTGTTTGGGCTTGCTAAATATTACGCTGCTAACTGAATAGTCAGTTTGCTGAAAAACTTGCTAAAGGATTAAGAAAAAAAAAATGATGTCCACCTACGCAAGTTATCACAAATCACCAGGTGCAAGCTCATTGGACAAATAAGGATTTCCCAGCAGGCCTTCCTTTATAACTTCTGGGAAGAAAATAACCAAATTAAATAAATGGTGGGTAGAAATAATGTTTATTTAAATACAACATGCAGTTAAAGAAAATTTCAGTAAGGCCCCGGTGCGGTGCACCTGTTTACCAAAATATCAGATCATGTGACACAATATCACCTTGTTGTGACTAAATCATTATTAACCTTTTTATGGTTATGTTTGGACACTCACAGCGCTTGGTTAAAGTTATGTAAAAATCGTGGTCTGGTTTAATCCAGAAAACTTTCACAGTGACTTCAGATGCCAAATGTTTATTTACATTTCACTAAACCCACAATCTTTTACTAACCTCAACCAAAGTGCTTTTGTTGCCTAAACCTGACCTCAGGCAGCTCTCTGGTCTCTGCTGTGACAGTTATGCATTTTCTTACGCCTGCTGACCACTCCAACCTCCTCCTTGCAAATCTGCTGCTGTTAATATATGTAGAGATTTATGAAGAAAAAAAAGCATTGTCTCTGAACATAATCAAGCCAGCGATTAAGTTGCCACCACAGTGTAAATGAGAAACAGTTTAGTTGTAAATGAGTATAATTTCCGGGAGCTAGTGTTGCTGAAGCAGTGGCAGTAATGGTGGTGTCAATATTTTTGATGACACAGTCATGTGTGTGTGTATGTGTGAACGTGTGTGTGTGTGTGTGTGTGTGTGTGTGTGTACTTGTACTGTACTTTTGGGAAAGTGAGGACATTTTGGCCGGTCCTCACTTTTTGAGACACCTTCAAATCACATTTTGAGGGTTAAGACTTGGTTTTAGAGTTATGGTTAGAATTAGGTTTAGGTTAAGGTTAGGGTCAGGGTTAGGGTTAGGCACTCAGTTGTGATGGTTAAGGTTAGGGTAAGGGGCTACGGAATGCATTATGTCAATGAGTGTCCTCATGAAGATAGAAGTACAAGTATTTGTGTGTGTGTGTGTGTGTGTGTGTGTGTGTGTGTGTGTGTGTGTGTGTGTGTGTGTGAGACATGTGTAGTGACTGCATGCTCCTGTTAATGGGTCATTGATTGAAGAGTAAGTTGTAATCAGGGAGTTACAGCGTTATCCAGTTGCAGTTTGTCTGAGTGGGGAAAAACAGAGGAGTAATCAGATAATTACTGAATACAATCCCTTAGGTCACTTCAAGGTTGATGCTCTCACACATACAAGACGCACACACACCCACCCACCCACCCACACACACACCCACACACACACACACTTGAAGGAAAATGAAAATGTAATTGTAATGTGACTGGGCTCAGGGAGGGACAGGTCATTCAGTTCAGCTCTCATGAATAGAGTTAAACTTAACTCCATTTGTTATACCAAAGATAATGAGTATGTGTTAGAGCCGTTATCTCTTGTTAATAGAGGTGAAGCCATAGGAGTCAACTGAACAAGTGAACAACTTTCGCTAATGCAAGCCAGCCAGCTGTCTGCAGATATCAGCCTGGGGTCATGTCAAGAGACACAAACAGTAGGTAGCAAAGGAATTAGCATTCAGACCTGTATGCTCTGTCTGTGCTGAAACTGATAAGTAAAGTGAATGTACAAGCTTAACTTAGCTGAAGCATGTGGTACTGACATAGCTGTTTGGGAAAGAAGTCTGAGAAAAATATGATGTTTCAAACATGTTTTAGTTTCCCTGCATCTTGCAGAGAAAAAAAGGATTAAAATTGTGGCACGCCCCACTTTGTGGCCACTGTGCCACCAGCTCAGGAGGCATGTGCTGACAAAACAACTGAGGCGACCTATGGAGGAAATTCAAGGGGCTGAGAGGTGGCAAAAGAAGTCTCAGCATATGTGTGTGTGTGAGAATGTGAATGTGTGCGTGCCTTCCTGGCTTCTGTTCACCTTTTATTCTCCAGATTTTTATCTCTCAGGCCAGAGGAGAAAAAGTTGCCTCTCCTTTGCCGTCGGTGCCTCTCCATCTGTTAAACCATCCATCTGCCTGTCTTTTTCTCTTATTCACATGCTTTATTATACACATCACGACAGAACTGTGTGAAAATTACAGGCTTTGAACTCAGACCACAGAGCTCTAACACTTAGTGGACTGCAGATTCTCTGCCGTGAGGAGATCTTATTTGCAGACAAAGTCCAGGCCTTGGTGAAATGTCTCAGTGGCTTTGCCAATAGTCTTGGAGAAACAGCTTGGCTTGGATTTTGAAGTTAAGCGGAACAGCGATTATGCTGATCACTTCAGCACACACTGTCGAGTCATTGATTCTCAGTCTATACGCTGCAATCTCCATACATCGTCACTGATTAGAGGCTACTAAGAACTTAACTTACTCTGAAAGGCATCCTGTCTGCCAAGAAGAATAGAGATGTAAGGACAAAGATATATAGGGATGCTAAGATGCATGTGCTAACCACTCTCACACAAGCTCAGAGGGACATGTATATTCACTCAGGCACGCAGACAGGCCTGCAGTAAATGCACACGGGAAGACACACACAAACACATGCACACACACTTACATGCATGCACACACAAAGAGGCTCTCTAATGTGATGTGCGGAGACAGGCTGTCTGCCCTCCTTAGAGGCTGCTCCGCAGTAAAGCAGCACTCCATATTTGGTCTACAACAGGGCTCCATATGGCTTGTGAAAAATTCAAGGTGAAAATTACACACATGAATTTTCTCTTCCTGACAAAACATCCCAGAATTCCCTACAACTTTTACTTCACTGGTCAAGAGATAGCGAGAGGGAGTTAATGTTCATGTATGTGAGAGAAAGGCAGGAAGAAAAAGACAAGATTCATTAAATTATTAGCAAAAGCAAATTGAGCAAGTTATTAGGAGAGGTACAAATAATCAAGATCACAATTTATTGTCATTCAGTCTCATGCACAATGTTATGTACAAACCAGGAATTATGTTCATATTCATTTAAAGCCTCTTAAATATCTCTCCGTGGTTCGCAGAAGCTTTGGTAGCACTGATATATCATACACTTAAAGGTATATTTTCTAAGTAATTCACAACAACACCACAGATATACAACAGATATGCCATGCAATGGCATAGGGGGAAAAATGTAACACACTAAGGCACTAACTTTTTTTTCAGGGCAGGTCATGGCATGTGTGAAAATTATCATTTTGCTCATGGCCATTTTGCTCAACGTCAAATTTCAAATTCATCACCTTTTGTCATACTGGGTTCCACTGAAGACGGCATTTGCTCCATTGCCTCACAGCAACCAAGATACCTGTTAATTATGATCTGTCCATTTGTTCATCATTATGGATGTTGTGTCTCTCTCTATTTTTTCTCCCTTGCTCCCCTTCAATGGGTGCTGTTGACAAATTCCAAGGAACTAAATTTGCATATATTCACCTTCACCAATCAGTGTGTCCTTGGTAACGCACATGTTGTTTTAACCATGATGTATTCAGTTATTAAGGTGCCAGGAGTGTATCTGATGACTGGCTACAGGCACTCTGGCCCTTTGTAGTCTATCACAGGATAATCTTCTGTTTATTCCTACTCAGACATGATTCCACTGCATATTCAAGAAATGTGGAGATTTTATATCATGTCTGTCAGGCAGACTGCATGTTTCAAAGCAGCCAAAATGGCTTTTCTACCTGAGGGAAGTGTGTTTATAGCTGTTATTTTCCACAGAGTGAAGAAAATGAATATCTTGGAAAGTAGAAAGGTGATGCAAAACAGCAAGATGCACTATGCAAGAAGGCAGCATGATTCATGGCCTGTGCCCGAAGAACCGGGTCGACAGATAAACAAAAGCGGACTGTGAGGGTGTGATTGGGTTATTAAAGACTGGCCATGTGCTGTGCATATATCTTTATATCTTTTCCACAGCTGTTTCACTGTTTTAGAGCAGTGATTCTGGATTAGAAGTAGGTTCATGATCAAAAGGTAGTAAAGTTGATTTAAATTTCCTATACCTCAAAGTCTTTCAATTTGTTTATGAATACATTATTACATCGATTTCATAAAAGATGATGATCAACAGCACCAGATGTTTAGTAAGTATAATTTTTGCCTTATTTTAGTTAGCATGCTGAAATTGCTAATTAGTACAAAAGTGGCTGATGGGAATGATCTTAGTTTTGTATGTATTTGGTCATAAAACAAAGTAGGGCTGACAGATATGCCAAAAAAAAAAAAAAAAAGAAATTCTATTGTGATTACTTTGGCAGATATTGTTATTGCAATATGAGTCATGATTTCTGTTTTCACTGAAAAAATATAAAAGTTATGATGTAATTTTTGTGGCTGTACCAAACAGACATGTTCCTTTACAGCTGGAAAATATGATTTGTAGGCCGAGGCACCTCTGAAGCATCACGATGCTTCATTTATGGTATGTTGTGACACATTTTACCTTTATCAAAACAGCTGCAGGCCGTGTGATTTGGACGTTGCAGTTGCACATATTGTGATTTTGATAATATTTTGATTAATTGTTCGGCCCTAAAACAAAGTAATATGGAGATTGAAATTTTGAGTTGATGATGGTGCTTGAGGGCAAGTTGAAGGATCATCAAAATTATTACAATCCAGATTGTCAGACATTTCAGTAACAATCAAAAATGGTGGTGCTACAGGAAAAATCAGACGGTCACCCGAGTCTGTAGGATTCCTCTGGGGACCATGAATGAGATGGCCTCCTGGATTTTCATGTTAAAGTCTCGAGGGACGGGTATTTCAGTGTAACAATAGAAACAGAAAAAGTCTCAGAAACCTGCATCTACAGCGTTTTATTGACAAACACTTTACTCCTTCAATTTTCCTCAGGTTTACAGACACGATAACCCACGGTATGCACTATTACACCATGCACCCACACAAACAGTTCAACCCTCAAGGTATAACAAAAAAAAACCAAAAACATTTACAGTATGTGTACGGGTGCCATGGTCACTGTCTCATTATGTGTTTGCACTAATTGGTGTAAATGGAGAGTTTCCTCTGGCTGCACAGTGAGATTACCTCATTGGGGCCCTTTCATTGCATTCATTAGTGCTAATCGTTACCTGTTAGCTTGCCAGCCAACCCCGCACAGACCCAGCCTAGTACATCTGTATGGTTTCTTAAGCAAAACTAAAGCCTCTATTGACTCTCTGCCTTTGGTTAAGCCACTATACTGGAACTAGGATGGTGGCAACAGGAGTCTGGATTAACATTCTGGCAAAAGAGCTACAGGGAGATATTATTGAAACAGTAATGACTAATTAGCCTCGATTGCAGTTTTTACAAGTCATGAAGTAATTCCATTTCCATTTAATCCATCTATCTATTGGTCTTTGAGTTTCTAAGTCTCCCTCTCTCTCTTTCTTCGTTCCGCTACCACTCTATTCCTCTCTTTTGCCCTCTGTTTCATTTTCTCTCTTTCCTCCTCGTCCCAACTTTTACTTTATTTCACAGCTATTAAACCAGGAAATTTCAATCAGGTAGCACAGCGTGAATTTCTGCAGGGGCAGGAGAGAAAGAGTGAACTTTTATTTAATGCAGCTGTTCTTTCTTTTCTCCACTCCACCTCCATCTCGTCTCTCTTTTCTTCCGCAGCTGAACTCAACCTTGGCTCTTTATAGTTTATGATTCAATTTCCAATTTGTCCTCCAGAGGTATTTGCCTGGTGGGTGGCGCAGCGGTTTTGTTCTTATGTGTTTGTACAATACTCGCCTTTGGTATTCATAGGAACACAGTCTTACGGATACATACATTTGAATTTCCAATTCTGTGTCTGCAATTCCTTTGGCTTTATTTTACATGAAAGTCACACTGAGATGGGAATCGCCCTTTCAAGTAAGTTCTTGGCAAGCGAGGAGAGATGTGCTGAAATATGTATAACCAATACATACCATTTTCTTTTATTAGAGTCAAGGATGACCAGAGGAGCTTACTTTGGGACTTGAGGGTTGTTGGTTCATCTCACGCTCTCAGACAGAAAACTGTACAGTGCAGCAACAGTGTTCTGCTAATCCTGCCAAGTCCATTCCTAGCTGCAGGGTGTAAATTGCAAACAGTTTTAGCCTCACAGCCTCTAATTGTTCATATGAATATGATGAAATAATAAATATAATTGGTACATATAATTAATATAGACATGAAATTTGTGTGTGCGTAAAATGTTTTGGTTTTCCCAGTTTTGTGAAATGAGTATATAATGCTTGGTTGTTTTACTGTGTTCTCGACAGTATGTCAGCTCGTTGTGGTTGCATGATTTTTCACTATCTCTGTGTTTTTTTTTCTTTTGCTATTTATTACTAATATAATAGTGACTTTTGCTTATTTATTCATGATCTCGGACAGCCCGATAGGAAAGTTATCATATCTAAGTAAACTGAAAATTGTTACATATCAAGTGTATAAGTATTATCTTCTGTATTTGTCTGCTGTTGATTATTTTGTTGTCATTAGCTCTTTTTGTGTTGTTGAACAGTTTTTGCCTGCTTTCTTATTGTATCATCTGAAGCCTGACTGATACTAGAGTTTTGAGGCCCAAGTTCGAGATTTTAACATTTTTTTGTAACATACACAAATATCAAACCGTACTGGTCCCTGATGGTAATGGAGGCACTGGTTCTAAATTAACTTACTGTGGAATTTCTACTGTGGAATAGACCAAACTCACTATCTACAACAAGATCATATCAGCCGACATATCAGCCAAGTTATTAGTCTATCTCTAATATCCCAACGCTTTTTTATTAAAATAAATAGCCTCTTTTGATGAAAAACTATTATTTCAAATAGCTGAGCTCTCTTTTGTTGAACAGACATTATCAGCAAAAAGGACAGTTGTAGTCTAGATGCAAAAAAAGAAGAAAATCCTTTGAAATAGAAACAGAAACACTATCTGCGCCTTCTTGCTGTTGCTATTGAGATGTCTTATGTTAGACTGATTCAGTGTATAACCTGCTTGTAGTGTCCAGGGTATGGGGGACTGGAGATTATCCCATCATGCTTTGGTCAAGAGACAGGCTACACATTTTACTTGTCAATCACACATTTATGCTCACATTCATAACTACAGGCACTTTTATATTCTAATTTACCAGAACGTCATGTCTCGTGTGTTTGGACTGTGAAAAGAAACCATGGCACCAAAGAGCACTTTACACAGAGTATTAGCAGAGCTATATTCTTATTTATATAGTTAAGAATTAACACTGACAAACATGACTCCCTGAATGTTATTGTATAATTTGCAAACAGTCAAGCTCAAAGCACATCAAAGCGTTTTGCTCTGCCTCCTTGGGGTCCATTTGCCCCCGTTTCCCCTCCCCTTCATTCTTCATGTACACAGTTTCCGATTCACAGTCTCAGGAGAGCCTGCAAATGACCAGATGTTTGGAAAGGAAACAAATGGCCACTCTTACTTTTTTGAACCATTTAGATGTTTGAGACAAGCTTTCAGAAGAAGCGAGGATCCATCCAAAGCTTCTGTTTTCTCTGCCATGTGCACCATCAATGACTTGAACAGATTAATGCTTTGATATTGTGTATCAAAACCCAGCAACAACCTTCATTACCTTTAGCTTTTTTAGTTACGTGTCTGTGGTTCCCAAGTGTTGGCTGTTTTCTCTTAGCTGGATCTAAAGTAGATTAGCCTCTTTCCAGTGTTTTTCCCAGTGGAGCTGGCACGCTTGAAGCTATGTAAATAATGAATGCAGTATACGTATCACATATAGGCGCTTCACATGTGTTGTTACCCCTCATATGTGTGGGCACAAAGAAATGTAGCCATACAAATTCAAACTGTTATTTCCCAAAATAATCCATTAGAAGCAGACCTTCACTAGTGCTTCCATTAGATTCACGCAGAGATAATGGAACAACACTGTTAGGAAACATCCACTGATGCAGGAGAAACTTGTACTATCGAAAAGGTTAATCCTGGACAAACCAGTCACTGTTTGAATGTGTGCTGAAAATATATTATAGTAATAACATGAAAACAACAGTAGAACCAAAACTTGGACCAAAAGGGAAGTGAATACAGAGCTCACTGTCAATTTGGCCATAGCTTTGATTCCTTCGATAGATGTATGAAGCAGTGGTGCTGCATTTTGAACAATCCCTGTGCGTAGTCTCAAATGCAGTACAATTTATAGTGCCTCTATTATGGTCAGTATAATACTAATGCTGATACAGTAAACAGTGTGCATGTGATTGTGCTTTTGTGTGCATGTGTGTGCGCACTTGAGAGAGCAGCTTTCGTATTCGTAACAGCAGCTCCAGAGACGTGCGCTGATGGATGAGGTGCTCTTTACTTTACTGATGTACTGTGATCAATGCTGATGCAAGGAAAGAGAGTATGGGAGTGAGAGAGGGAGAGAGAGAGGGAGAGGGGGGGGGGTAATGTGCTACCTCTGCAAATCTCTCTGTCATTCTCTCCCTTTCACCGCCTCCCTCTCTCTCCCAGTCTTTTTGCATTAACGCTCCTCTCTCATGGTGAGTTTCCCACTCTGTTGATCCTGCCAGTATCTGCATATGCTGCACTCTCACCAGCATCATCGCCTTAACTAATATGACACAGTATTTCCGTGTGGAGCATATGTTGCACAGGGCAACTTTCAGTAGATTACTAGATTATAGATTAAGTACAGAAAGTCATGTGTGTGAGAAAGTGTGTGTGTCTGTGTGTTTATGCACATCCCTTTCTGGCACAGGTCTTTGAAGCGGACACAAACATCATGTTTGTGTAACTGTCCGGCCTGGCCTCTCATGTTGCCTAAATGTGGTTAAGAGGCTTTTATTTTTAGTCTTTTACTGTTGTGAGTTAAATAAAACAGCAGTAATGCAGCTTCACTAATCCTCTCACACAACTAATCCTAGCAGAACACCACTGTAAATACTCTGTGGGCTGCATTAAAGCACAAATCACTCAATCCCTCACTGAGTGTTTTATGCTTATTTTGGGTCAGATTAATAGAAATTCTTCTATTTTTCATCTATAAGAGAGATGTCCTGGAAATAACTGGGCTTCCTCTTGGATTTTTGATATTTTCTGTGAGGCATTTGTATATGTTTGTGTGTATTTTCAAAGTATCTTTGTACTGAAGTGTGCCTTAGCCAGCACATACAGTACTCAGTGTGAGAATCAATACAAGATGTTCTTGCTTGAGACAGACAGACAGTTAAAGAAGTGTATCTGAGACTACCTATGTAGCATCAGTTACCTCTTTGCACAGTGGTCATGATACTGTAGATGTCACTTATTTTAAGATTATGTGGGCTGCTTTAAATTGTACAATGTATCATCCAGGAAGATGATAACGATTCATGTTTGCATTTCTACCAAAGCGATCATGGAATTTGGTCTCCATCTGGCTCTTCATATCCTCACAATTACTCACCATTACTGTACTGAAAATATCAAGGCAATGTGAATCCTTGACTCAGCCACATTTGGGTTCATGTTGAGCGCCTACTATGTACAAAAATGTAATTACAAAGACATGTGAAGTAACAAGGTAACCTAATTAATCAGGAGATGCAGCTTGATAATTATGAAAAAAAGTTGCCTCTTCAATATTTTAATCAACTAATTGCTTTTGTGGAATTTAGATTACAGATACCACTTCAAATAATAATAAAAAAAAACACTGTCAGAATTATGTGGTATTGCTTTAAAGTGTTGTTTACAATTAACTAAAAATCTTGAGATTCCACAACACTGACCTTCATGTATGTGTGAATAAGATGTGACCAGGGGGCATAGGAGTGAGGATAAACATACCGTTGCTTACATACAGGCAGATAAATATGTACGTAATGTAGCAAACAGATTTCCCTAAAGCTCCTGACTGTACCTAACTGAATTTTTTTCTTAACAAAACTGAAGAAACTGTGAAATGTGTGTCATATAAATAAGTATTTTTTTTCTCAAAGTGAAACTGCCACTGTGTTCTTTAATATCTCCCGTGGTGGATCTGAAGTGAATTATACAAGTCTGCTTGAGGCAAATATTGCTGTAGTGCTACAACTTTGTTGCAATTTCCTTTAACAAAACAAAATGGTTCCAGAATGTGGGGTTGTGAGATCTAAAAGGGATATGCAAAATAAAGAAAGCCATTTGGGCAACACCCTGCCTTTTTAAAAGGCTTTGCTCACCCACACAGATGTTTTCAGGTGTTTTCTGCTGATACGACTTCTGTTTAAATTGGGGCTGGACAGTGCTGTATTAGAACTACAAAGTCGTCCCACCGTGTACAGGGGCCTTTAAAGGCCCAGTACACCCATAAGGGTGTTTTCAAGTACCCTGGTTAAGGCCTAGGCTACACCGCTTACATCACCTGTGCAGCCCTGTCTTCCTATATTAAGTTTCTTGTATGTTGTCAATATGACTATCAGCAGATCTTTTCCCTGTGTATTTTCGCGGAGAACCGACTCCACGCCAAAACTCAAGATGATGTGCTGCAGCAGCGAGGCTCAAGCTGTGCCTCAGACACGCGTCTCATGCAGGCACTGTGGCTGCGCTAACCTGTTTAAACAGGTGCCACCACCGTCACACACAGATGAGGTAAGCAGTGTGGCCCAGGCTTAATTAGCCCGCCAGATTCTATGTACACTAAAGAATAACGCAGGTGTTCGAAGCAGGAGAGTGAAGGAGATGTCAGTACAGAGCACTGATTAGGCAGCATTAGTGAATAAGTGAAAACACCTGTGTATGTGGACTGTAACGTGAAGGGGCTTTAAGGCCAATAGAGAAAAGATGTGCTCTGTAATTGAAAAGAAAACCGGTGTCTTAAATGCAAGGCAAATAGGCTGATTTTAACACCTTAAAGTTCAATCAGATTGAAGTGAAATGAATGAGTCAGGGGTCAACATGCGACCTGAAGCAAATGCATCTTGTCCCATTGTTCACAGAAATGAATGGGGAGTGAAATCTGGCGTGACCAGATCTTAAGAAGAGGTCTAATCAGGCAAATGAAGCGGCACTTTCTTTCAGACAGTGGTTACAGTAAAATTACTAGTCAACATTCAAAACAAGTGAACAGTAAAATAATGTGGGCCAAAGGTTTTTACTTCAGTAAGTGACAATGACACTTTAATAAAAAGAATGTCATTGCAACCAGGCTCGCTGATTGGAAATATGATGGGAAATGTCAAAAATGAGTTTCAGGGGAGCAAAGATCTTTTTTTTAATGAAAAACTGAACACGCAATATGCAGAGCACAAATGCCCAAATTAACTCACAAGAGCAATAGCACTGAGCATACAGCAGGTGGTTCTTTAGACTCATTGTTTTCAGTGTGATTTTAAAAGTTGCAGCAGACAGACTCAGAGCTTAAGTTTTATCCTGCTGTGTAGTAATAGCCCAACTATGGTGGTTCTTCATTTTCCATCCCACAGAGTCCTAACAGAGACTAATCATCCCTCCAGCACAAACTCTCCTCTTCTCTCACACCATTTACAGTCTGAACAGGCTGCGCCTTTTCTCCTCTCCCCCTCTTTTCTCTTTCCTTCTCTTTGCCTTCATCTCCCCTCCCTCTCTCTTCTCATCTTTTCACCTCTGGCTCTGCTGCCAGCCAGCCTCAGACACACCAGGGTTTCCCTTTCATTTGGTAGTGAGGAATGGGATGAGAGACAGAGAGAGGCAAGAGAGGAGAGGAGTGGAGGGATGTAATGATCTGTCTTGATGAATGCAGTTAGAGAGAAAGTGCTGACACAATGGAAGAGAGGTTTAAAGAAGAGATGAGCTTAATGCACTAATCACACTGCTCATCAGATCCCCTGTCAATGTTCAACGGCTAATGAAGGTGTTTGAAATATGAATTAAGCATCTTTATCAAAGAAATGCATTGAGTAATTATGTTCCAACATCATTTAGGATCAACAGTTTGTTATTTGCAGTTTTCCTCCATTGTTAAGTATAAAGAAAAAAAACTTAGATAAAAGATAAAACATTCACCCCTGTGCATTTCTGAAAAAGGGAGCTCAAAGTAGTTTTATTCACGGCAGTGTCATCGAATGTGCTCAACTGTAAATATTAAGAACAGAAATTGGCAGCGACCTCCTGATACAATACTACTGCTTATTGGTTCTTTGGGTGCTGATTATTATGCAATGCAATTTTAATTCTATAGTGACATTAATAACCAATAATATATTTGTAATTTAGGTGAGAACTAAAGTAGTAAACATTGTAGGCAACTTCCAAACATCAGAATAGGACAACATACTAAAAAACACTGTGGGCTGCTGATGAGTCATCAATGATGAATTCATCACCTTCAAGAACAAGATCAAACAAAGGTGTAGTGCTTGTCGATGGGCAAAGTTGGCGCAATGGCACTGTGTTGTGTGTTGTTTGTGTTTTCAGCAGCAGGTCTGATGACGCCTGCAGCTCTTTAATTTATTTCAATGCAATTCAAAATCCTTTATTTGTTCCTCAAGGGGCAATTTGAGGAAAGTGAGTTTACAAACAAGAAGTAGACAGTGACAATTCATTTACTCAGTTATAAAAAAACATCTAGAAATACAAATATTCGAAAGAGTTGAAATATACAAGGATTTACATCAGTGTATACACAAGGTGAACTGAACAATTCTTTTACTGTGGCCAAAAACCAAAACTACCCGTTATCTGTTCTACATACAGGCCATCTAAAACGGATTCCTGATGGCATTAACTGTCAATATTCACAGAGGATATGTATGTGGTTGTTAATAATCTTATGTCTTTTTGAGGACATGTTGGACTCAGGTCCACAAACCTCTTGCAATCAATTCTGTCAAAGGGAAGTAAACCAGCAAATAACTGAAAGTAAAAGTAATAAAACACTATCAGTATTCTCTGGTCTACACTAAAAGGTTTAGGTTATGAAGGCAGTGAAGACGCCTGTGAAGCCTTTTTCACAGCGACATCTGTATTTCACTAAATCTCCATCTGTCATCAAACAGCTACGAAGGCTTTGTATATGTTCATCTAACGCCATCATTAAAGCTCCTGATTCTTCTCCTTTTCCCATTTTTCAATATCACACACAACAAAACTGATCTACCACATTTTTATCTTTAAGTATCAGCCGTTAAATCACACCAGGGATTGGCACTGCAGAAATTATCCATGCATCACGGTGAACCAGGTTACACTTTGCTGAAAGCTCGGTGACAACGTGACTACTTGGCCAGTTTTGTTAATGGCAAAACGCAAACAAAGAGGAAAGTTACACTGATGTTTTCATCCAAGTATTTCACTAAGCCGCCATCTGTTATCAAACACAGCTCCCGAGGATTTGTAGATCTTCATTGAAGCTCCCGATTCTTTGTTAGCTAGAATTTGTTAGTTAATATGAGAGTTTCCTCTGAGCTGGACTTTTTCAGTTCGCTCTGTTCCTTCAACGCTCAGTCCTATGATGAAGGTTTATAGTTGGTGAATGGTGCCAGTTTGTAAGTCAAAGTTCACCACAGTTGAATATGTAGTAGTGTGCAAATTTATTTCAGCTCCACTACTAAACCCATTGATCACAGCGTTACAACTGAAATGAGTCATTTAGCTCTGAATGTCACAGTTATGACATGGAGACAAACAGTGCTGTGTATAAATAAGTCATGATCAGTAAGACTTAAATCTGTCATCAGCAGACTGAGGCTTTATTCATCTGTAGGCCAACAAGCATGAGTCCAGCAAAATAGTAATGACCGTTTTTACTTTAGTCTTCAGCCGTTTAAAGTCCTCACCAATTTATTATTGAACCATTTGTAGCCAAACTTCTAAAAAAAGAAAATGAATCTATTGTTTCAGCCCTGCACATTATGCATTGTTTCACTCATGAACTACAGTTTAAAACAACATGCCTAAATTTTGTTCAATAAAAATCATTATCAGGAAAAATCTTTTCCAAATGAAACTGCAGTAACTAAATGTTTCACCCATCTCAGAGTAAACCAGCTCCAAAAAAGCTTTGAGCATCGTTAACTTTAGACTCACAAGGTTTTCAGATGACAGCAGCTGTGATTTGACTGGTAGTGTATGGTGTAACATATGGGACTGTCCAGTCTTTCACAGAGAGTAAACAGGGTGATAGCGGGCCATTTATCTAGATCTGTGAAACGACACCTCTACAACACTGTGACATAAACAACAACCATAACTCACACACACGCACACACATGCACTCACGCATGTGTGCACACAAACACGCGGCAACCTGTTAAAGTGAAATACGCAGAGCTTGACGTTTACGAGTGTCCGTCCTTATTCCTTTGACAGCGAGAGAATTCAGACAGAATGAAATCCTCATCAACGTGGCTGCTGTGCTATAGATCTCTCCTCTCAGTTCGCTGACTGACAAAGGGAAGACTGGGGGTGAGGGTTGGGTGGTGGGGGTGTTTGGACTGAACACAATCACTGTGTTTCTGTCTATATACTGGTTTGCCAGAATGACAGAGAAGGAGAAAGAGAGATGGAGAGAGGCAAAGGAAAAGACGAGACAGACACCAGAAATGAGAGGAGGCTGGCACGGCTCTGAGCTCCCCCAACAATGCACATTAGAAACCGCTGTAGGAGGGGTAAGAAGATGCAAATGCTCCTGTGTGCTGGGCAAGTTTTTACCTTCAGAAAGAGAGGGTGGGAAGGGAAGGAGGGAGCGAAAGAAGGCGACAGAAACACAGATGAGAAAGGAGATGTGGACATTCCCCAAGGGCTTGGGAAAAGTCACCTCCAGTCAGCAGTTAACACAGGTTTAAAACAGGAGGGCCTCATGCACGTGCACACACATGCTGCTGTGGGTTAATGGTTGAGTGGTAAAGCTGTGTTAATACATCTGAGCATATTAACAATTTATACCCAATTCACTGCGCTAATATCACGCCTGCAGCACAAATTAGTACAAATTGTCTGCTGTGGGGTGGTAGCAATGGCAGTGGCGGGGTTACTAATATGTCAGGACACACAATGTGTCACCAGGCCCGACCTGTCGCATGAGCTAATATCTTGTATGATGTAGCAGGATGGGGGTGGTGGTGTCGGGAGATAATTCCCTTGTCTGTGCGGCATGGAGACCAATGATGGAGAACCAGAGGCATGGTTTGGGGGACTGGGAGACAAACTGGCACGAGCAGGTCTCATAACTTTAAGGAAGATTAGTACAGGGTTGGGTGGATGGGTGGTTAGGTGGTGGCAGTGGTGTAAGGAGGGCGTTACAGATGGAGTGGTTCAGCAGGCGGCTCGTCACATCCTGACTCTCACAATTGTCACTTTGTTAAGGTGAAAAGGAGCCAGTTGCATGACAGAACAGAAGGGAGATGTAAATGCAATCAGAAAGAGTTGCTATGAGTATTTAATGAGGTTGAGGCTGTTTTTGTTTTTGGCGCAGGCTGACTAAGTGTATCTAAATGGGTTGGGTGATTTTTGGCAAGGCATATTTTCTGACAGGGATGATCCCCTCTTTGCACACCCACGGTATTTTGTTTTTCCTTTCAAATCTAAATTCTCATGAGCCAGTTCCCAGTGTTTCTTCCTCTCCCTTTCACTCTTTATTCTTGTCACATCGTGAACAGGAACTGCCACTGTGAGAAAACACTTTCCAATTGTGGTCACTCAGTCATTCAGTCACTCAGGGACACTGAGCTGAGGGACGGTGTGTGATAGGACAGAGTGTGCGTGAATGCTGTGTAGAGAGGGTTGAGCCTGCAGTCTGCACCCAACCTGCTATTTTGTAAGAAGTGGTACATTTTGTGGCTGATGTTTTCATTGAATATCACAGTATTCAGTCAGTCCCATTCTCAGTTTAATGCAATAGCACTTCCTGTATTTGTGATGGTTTAGTTGCAGATACTAAAGACATCATTTTGGTCAATAATGTGATTATTTGAACTCTTTTTATGGTAATTAATTTACTTGATGTCAAGAGTTCTCTCCCAAGAAACACAACACCATCGGTGGTTTGAGAGAAATATTTGCCTAAAAATATTTACTAAAAGGCCAGGTAGTGGAAAATTAGAAGATCCTTTTGTAATACAGTAATAGTAATGATGTATATCTTCCGAAAGGTTAAAAAGGTATTATTTTTGAGACATTTTGCACACAAGCTGGACAAATTTTATGCTTGTTTCTCTTCTCTACCTTCTTCCTCTCATGTTTTTCATCTGCTGGTCTCAAAGAGAGGGGCATTAGTGTGTCACAGGAGTCAGGCTCCTCAGTGGGTTCATCAACACAAACAGAGACACAGCACAGGAAGGAGGTGCAGCACTGAACTAAGACCATACCTATTTCTCTATGTACTTAAAGTACTATATTTGCCTCCTGTGGTTGTCAGGTAACACTTTTAACCCAGGGTTTTTCTTGTTTAGAGAATTACGAGGTGACCGACTCATGCTGCCTCCAGCTCTCAACAAACTCAGACTTTTTATTTTCTAACAAGCAATGCACTTGGGGGATTTCTGTCATTTGTTGATTTCCAACATGGAAAGAGTTGGGCGAGTTAGAGCATTTGTGCTCATGTGGAACGCGCCCTAACCACTCAGCTATCGTGTTGCCCTGACAATTTTTATTCTTGATTGATCTTGATTGATCTGTTAGTTGTTTAAAATATAATGAAATTATGAAAAATGCACAACTTGATTGTCCTGAAATTCCTCAGAATTCCCTTGAAATCCCAATATGTTGCTTGTAAACACTGTTAGCTTGAGCCAGTTTGAGGCACAGTACACATACACATGTGCACATGTTCAGGATGGTTGTACCTCTGCCTCATTTTGAGCCAGGAAAAACCTTGTTAACCTTCTAGTAATAACCATTACAAAAAGTTGGTGTGTGGCAGTAGATGAGTAGAAAGGAGTTGTAGACATATGGAAAGCATTCAGACATAGAAACCAGGGTTAAGGAAAGAGAATAGATGGTGGTTGTGTGTGTGTGTGTGTGTGTGTGTGTGTGTGTGTGTGTGTGTGTGTGTGTGTGTGTGTGTGTGTGTGCCTCTTTTGCACTCCATGCTAATTTTCTTGGCAGCCTCTTAAACAGAATTTTAATTTGCTCTGTGTTTATGATTCATAACAAATAGTGCCATCTTAGAGGCCACTGTAATCTAATTATTAACACAATGCATGGACATACATGCACTGATGGGCACACATATGCACTGAGAAAGATACATTGTAATCTAATTAACTTGGCAAGCATTCTGAACTAATTTTCCTAAAGGCCTTGGGAAAATACTTAAATATTTATACAGACTAAATATGTGATTTATATAAAGCATATATATGCACCATGGATACACACCGTAATCTGAAACTTAATTATCAGTGTGTCCATTACCTAGAGCTGGGACAGAAGGTCAAGTCGCTCTTTGTACTTCTATAGTGTGTCTATCCACCTGCCCAAGAGGCAAAACAGTTTTTTTTTAATAAACACATTAAAAATGCCTGAAAAACAAACAATAACTTAAGCAATTGATTTATCATATTAATTAAAAGTGTAATCAAAAACATCCCTTGTATTTCTCATCTTTCAAAGCATGAATGGAGCTTTTCTTACAATGAGAACATTTTGTGTAACCAGCACCTACAAAAATAATTTCACTGGTACATCTCTCCATTCATATATCACAGCAGTACATTAATCAGGCCTGACGAGGGATTGTCAGCTCCTGTAGCTGCTCTGCCAACATACACTCCTGTCATTGACAGTGCATCTACAGGGATTGTATTTTTGTTTAAAAAAAAACACACACACAAAAAACCTTGAACTGCACTGCTTGGAAACTGTCAACACATTGTACAATGAGTACAGAATTCATTCATTGTCTACAATCCATGACACTGTCACTGCCACAACAGCTGCTTTTGCTTCCATAGCAGTAATTTTAGGTACTGGCAGCTTTATTGGCTCAGCATAACTCAGGAATGTGTCAAATGACAAAGAATCCAAACATGGCAGCTCATTCAGTCTAATGAAAGAGGCTCACTCAACATATATGATGAAAACAATTATCCACCTTCCGAATGTGAATGTGTGCCCACACACCTTCACAGTGGCATTTGGTAATGGCTTCACCTGGCTTACTGCGCAGTGATATGAATCACACAAAAGCAATGTCTCAGTCGCTCTTAATATATACTGGATTTAGTAGATCTACAGACTGAGATCATTCAAAGAGTAACTTGTAATTGTATAAATTCTTAGTTTTACATCTGTTTCCTATGTAATGGATGTGTATGGCAAAAACTCTCTAGGTTTTGAGCTGAAATTTTGGCCATCTACACATCACCCAGTGATGTTTCTGGTGGGCTTTACATACAAACATAATGTCTGTGGATGTCTCATCTAACTGCTGTGGGAAAGGCATCAAGCCTGGTGACATAGTTCCTACTTGCAGTTTTGTTTGTGGCAAAATACAAAGAATAGAGCTTGACTGATGGTGCCTCCCATTGGGCAGAAAATAGTCTCACTCTCTGGTCCTTCAAATGTCAGCATTCGCAAAGATGGTATGCAGGTGGTCAACACTCAAAGTTATCTCTATGCAAAAGCACTGTACGCACTTGTTATGCCTCAGCAAGTTATTGTAGCATGTCTGTAGTGGTTCCATTAAATTAACAGATTTTAATACAAAATTTTGCTGTTATAAATGTTGATGCGATTGCTTAGAAAATGCTTAGAAAATTTTATATGGACCATGTTAACATTTGACTTTAACACCATGGGCTAAACCATTTACATATTTACAGTGATGACTGAAAGAAGATTTGGTTCAGTTTTCATTACAATGCTTTTACATTTCCAAAGGTTGCCAATACTGTAAACAGTATATATTTGTGTGTGCCTGTGAGTGTGTGTGTGTGTGTGTGTGTGTGTGTGTGTGTGTGTGAGAGAGAGAGAGAGAGAGAGAGGGGGGCCCCCAGTGGTAGGAATGACATTTGAAAGAAGCACCCCGCTGGGACCAAGAGAACTATCTCAGTGTTTTGTGTGCATCAGCGAGACCACAGAAACACAGACAGACACACACAAACACACAAACACACACACACACACACACGCACACACAGTTCCTGATTATACAGAGTCGGGGCAATCTGTCCATCTGTTAGTCTGTTAGTAGCACATCATCCTTAGTAAATGGGGTTAACAGCCACTGCTGTGTTAAGAGAGGCAGAGGTAACAAGTCCTCATGCCATGACAAGGTATGGGAGGGATCTTAGAGAGGAAGAGACACATCGACAGAGAGAGACAGGCGAAGAGAGGGAGAACACATTATAGAAAGTGTAAAAATTCTCTGATTTAGGGCTTGTGATTGAGGATAATGGTCTGCTACCCTGCTGAGTTTGCTGTGCGGAGCTGAGAGCAAGAGAGAGCAGAGGAAAAATGATGTGCTGGAGTGGCTAAGAGAGATTGAGAAAAGGAGGGGTCATTTCTGAAACAGCGGTAGGACGAGGTGAAATAGATGAAGAAGATGAGGAGAAGGCGAAAGACAAGGAGAAGGGAGGAGAGCAGAAATGAATGGATGAAGTGTGAAAAAGAGAATGCAAGGAATGCAGACGCCAGTGATGAAACAGAAAGAGGGTTGCAGTCTCACCTAGTAAAACTGAACAGGATGATTTTTTTTAAGCGTAGCTTAGCATTATTAGTCTTCACACACATTCACACACTGTGAGGCGGACCATTGTGAGATTTTATATATACATAAATGCACACACATTGATGAAATAATAATAGTGTGTGTGTGTGTGTGTGTGTAATGCTCAATTTAGCAGAGTATTTATCAGAGTTTATTGGAGTCTGTACTCCCTGCTTGACTGACTATTTGGCAGATAATTATTAACATCTTAACATCTTAGCACAACACAGTCTCAATCTGTTGACACCTCTATATTATTATATATTTACATCTATAGCTGTATTACAGATCTAGTAAAAACTGATCATAGATTTTTAGGCAATCTGGCCAAAAACATCATATAACAACATCACATAAAGCCTGAATGGTCCCTTAGCTCACCACCAAAAGCAACAGTAATGTGAATCTAGTTTTCTTCACGTATAACTTCACTGGTTATCAACTGGCCACAGTTATCAATAGATAGTTATCAATAGATAACTGTGGGTTTATCTATTCAGCTCATGTGAAACCGGTTCATGAGAAAGACGCAGAGTTGTTAATTACAAGTGACATGATAATATGATATGAGCTAAAACTGTGATATCCGCAGGTGAATTTCATTAGACTGACAACAAAAAGTGACATTCAATAAGGTGAAATGGACTGAGTATAATTCAATTACTTTATATAGCACCAAATCATAACAGTTATGTCAAGGCATTTTTTTATAAAGAGCACATCTAAACTGTACTCTTTATAATATTGATAACAACAGTTCCCACCATCAGCAAGCACTTGCCAACACTAGCAAGGAAAAACTTCCTTTTAAGTGGCAGAAACCTCAAGCAGAACCAGACTCCGGGTGGGCGGCTATCTGCCCCGCCCGGTTGGGTTGAGAGAGAGATTGAGAGATGATAAGATGAGAATAATAATAATAATAATAATAATAATAATAATAATAATAATAATAATAATAATAGTTGTAACAGGTGTTGAACAGGATCATGGGGGCAGTAGGTGGCGGCAGTTGCAGATTCAGCTCTGAAGGCAGAAAGACCTTCAATGCAACAAAAGGAGAGAGGGGAGAAAGCACAAAACTGCAAAAGAGAGAAAGAGATAGCAGGAGGGTGGGAGGGGACAGGAAAGAGAAAGAGAGAGAAAGAAAGGGAGAGGAAAGAGAGGGAGGCACACAGCATGGATGCTCATGTGCTTGAGAAAGGAATGATGCAGTTTTTTCATAAAGTTTACAGTAATAACTTAAGTATATCTCATTGGCAGGACAACAGGAACTGTACTGTATACACTGGGTTTAACTGATTTTTTTTAACAATGAGGCTGACCCACCAGTGGTAAAATGGTCGCAGGTACACAGCCTGAAGCTGTGAAAGAATGAGGAGCTAACTGAAAGTTTAGGTGTAAAGATGAGCTTTAAGTTTGGATTTTTGCCTCAACGGAGTCAGACAGCCTGATGTCAGCAGGGAGTTTGATCCAGTGGATGGAAACAGAAAAAGGCTCTGCTGCCAGCAGACGTCTTTTCAATTCTGGGGACAGCGGGAGCAATAAATTATGGGATCAGAGAACATTACACGTCATTAAAAGCACCTTAAAGTCTGATCTGACATGGACCGATGAAGGGAGGCTAAAATTGGTGTAATATGGTCAAAACTGTATTTGGTTAAAATTCTAGCTGCAGTTATATGACCCATTAGAATACTTTTATTACAAGCACATGGTAGGTCAGAAAAGAGTTAAAATAATCAAGTCTCAATTAAACCATTGGGAATCAGACAGTTGCCGAGTGTCTGTTACTTGACCAAAGCGGTGTCAATGTTGAGCTGGGTCAATGACCAGCATCTCAGTTGACAAGTTGTCAGCCCTTGTAAGCACATACAGCTGAGTATCATCAGCGTAAGTGTGAAAATTATTTCCACGACTGCAAATAATTTGGTAGAGGTGAAATATATCGAAAGAAAAGCTGAGGATCAAGAATCTCCAAATTTCACCTCTGAATATGTTGATATAGTATTATTATAGGAGACACACTATGTTCTGTCAAAAAGTAGGACTTCAGTATAATCACTTAGCTAGAATAGAAACACTAGAAATAATTGCCCAATATTTAAGTAAGACTATGGATTCTTTTGCTTTTCTGTCTGATGATAAAAATGATGAGTATGTGACGTACATAAAAATAAAGTTAAAAGCAATGTCAGACTGTTCCTGCTGCCAAAGCAGAGAGAAGAGGAGAGGAGAGAGGAGGAGAGAGGCGGAGAGATGTAGTTAATGTCTGATGAGATCTATCTGACTGAACTGATGCGTTTATAATCATGGGAAATATCTAAGATTGTGTGGATTATTTTTTCTAATAAAAGACATCAGAGGGTGTAGATTTTATTTCCAGTTATTATCACAAAGTCTCCTCATGTTATTACGAGCAGCAGCAGTGATAGAGGAAGGGTGTAAAAACATTACACTGTCAGGAATCCTTATGGGAAACATCATTTATTTAGCCTAGTTTAAGAGTGGTAAACTCTCCATTCATTTGTTAGAAGCTCTGTTTTTAAAACCAGAGTGGAAACAATTCAACTGATCTCTAAAATTATCTATTGCTCTGTATTATGTCACTTCATTGTAATTTTTTTTCCTCATTTCTGGATCCTGTAGGAATGATGAGTCGGTTTTTCCAGTGATCAGATTGGTCAGTAACAATCGGTCCAAGCCATTGACAGGTTTTGATCTGATCCTCTGAAGTCAACCCTCTCCGGAGCAGGTCAGCTGTGGAGCATGAGTTGCCATGGTGATCTACACCAGTAACTATGGTGATCTACTCCAGTTAACAGTGAGCCAGCTTCGCGATACCAGAAAACCAGAGTTAATCCCGATGATGGAAACTGGATAACACACTAATCTTACTTTGTGGTACATGCCCCTGGTGTGTATTTGTGGTCTGTTTACAGCAACATTGCCAACATCAACAGCAACTCTCTGCTCTGCAAGAAACTCAGACAGGGTATCACATCCTGACTATCGCGTGATAGTCTATTGCTTGATGCCAATAATGCCACTAACTCTATAAGTGAGAATGATCGGGGAAGGAAGTGATTGTGAACCAGGGACAAAAGCAAACAACTGGGTCCATGTTTTCTGTCTTTACCCTGCTTACTTTTTGAATTTTAAATCAAACCACTCCTGATGTGAAGCTGCACTCCAACATCCTCTTGTGGGAACATGTCAAACCATTGAAAGAAAATTAGAGTTTGAAATTATGTGCTGTCTCCAGGAGCCTTCCATAATGCTTTCTATTTTGTCATTGACAACCAGAGAGGTTTGCCGCAACAAATATCCCAGAGATACTTCGAATGCTTCTTAAATATATTCAATACATTCAACACAAATCCACCCCAGACAGTATTGTTCTGGGAGTTGAAAAGTGGAACATATTGAGGTTGATGTTGAGGGAGAGTCAACAAGAGGATTTCACAGTATGAGCCTGAGGAGAGTGAATACTGCCAGTTTCCATCTTATGAAATGTGACATCGGTATTGTTAACAAGGCATTTTCAACACTTTGAGCTCAGCATCTTTTTAAAAAAGTGTCCAATAAACGAGTTGGCCCTGGGATGTGTTTTAACAATTTTTATTTGTTTAACACTTAAAGGGCCATTTAGTGAATTGAAACTACAGCCAGACCTTAGGCAGGATGACCACCAAAGCCAGAGTTAGAAAAACAAACAAAAAAACAAACAAAACATGAATAGCAGCAATGAAAACAATTATGATAATCACACAGTTTTGCTCAGTGGGGCCTCAGTTTCCCATGTCTTCCTTTCTCCTGCCGGAGCAACTACAGCACACAGACAGTGATTTTTTTAAAACCATTTCTACTGCCTGGCAGCAGCAGTGGTTTTAAAGTTATCGAATGAACTTTTCAGAGAAACGGCTTAAACAGGCAACAATTCAGCTGCAAATTAGTCAGGTTAAAATAAAGCAAGACAGTCTGTTGTAGATATCTACATATCAAGCAGTGCCAAAATAATCACTCAACCATCCTGTCATATGGCTCCAGCTCATATTTATTTTACCATGTGCTCCATACTGAAGAAATTTACTGCCACCTGTTAACATTAATATGTGTAATCAAGCTTTAATGAACTTTTACATTCCTATAATAAAAATCTCACCCCCGCCTCCTCGTTACCCTGCTGCTCCTGCTCAGCTCAGTGCACTGCTGCGGTTACTAATGCTGGGTCAATTATTACTGCAGGTGCTGAGCCTAAAGATGGGCCGGGGGGTGTGTGTATGTCAGGGGGGCTGTGGGTGAAGGTGTTTACTCTGTTTGTTGATTTTCCTGAGCTGTGTATCTGCCAACAGGGTTGTCAAGCCAAGATGAAAAAAACAAGTCAATCTGGGTGATGCAAAGACAGAGAGAGGGCAAGAGGCAAAACAAGAGGTAGCTTATTATTATCAAACGAAAGTAAAGTTCTGAAGGCCATCAGCAGCTGCATTAGGCTACAATGTGTTCTTTGACCCACAGTATGAGTTTTGCTGATGATGGTCCTTTGACTGAATGTTCACTTTTATTCACATTTTTCTCTGTTTACATAATATTATGTATTTGTAAATGAAATGTTGGTGAAAATGTGAAACAATTAGTCTTTTTTTGATGAAACCCACAGGCATGGCTGTTGACTGTTGTGGTGGTCAGACAACAAAAGACATTTGAGTATGTTGAGCTTCAGGGAACAACAATGGCCTTTCTCATATTTTCTGACATTTTATATGCAAAAAAAATCAATAAATTATTACACAGAATAATTGTCAGATGCATGGATAATGAAAATAATTGTGGATTGCAGCCTTACAGTATTACTGTGATGGATTAATACTACCTTGCCTGAGGTTTTGTTTGTTTATTGCTTGAAAGACAGAAAGAATTTGAAGCTATGTGATAAAACAAAACTTTACTACAAATGAGCACAATATAAATCAGAACAATAAAGGCCCTAACACTTAAAAAATAAACCAAAAAGATTATATGGACCCAGATTAAAAGGAGTAAATCTGGGGCTTTTGGGGCCCCTTCGGATGTGGGGCCCCGAGCAGTTGCTTGCTTTGCCTGGTTGACGATCAGCAAAATTGATGTAGTCCGTCCTCTGGGGTTGATGAAAAAATAGAGAAAATGTTGCGACTAACTAACCCCTTAATTGTCTTGTGTACAAACTTGATCATTTGGCCTGAAGCCAGCGTTTGAGTAAAGGTCATGTAACAATCAAAATGGACACAGATCCTTTGGGGATCATATAAATGTGTCTGGAGTGTGTCAATAGAGAAAAGGTTGAGGGGTCACTGCGGTCAGTAAGGTTTGTCCTCCAGAGACTATTCATGTCCACAACTAATTTCACAGTATTCCAGGCAGTAAATAAAGTACTATGAGTGTTTCACCACTGGACCTGAGGCTGGTCCCAAAGGAAAGCTCCAAAATGTGAAGTTCTTATCTTCTGGTAACAATAAATTTCACAAAAATCTCCCCAATACATTTCAAACCTTGTATACAAATAGAACCTTTTGCTGATAGTGACGCTAAACAAAAGGTTAGGTGTTCACCAAAATCACTGGGAATAAACTCTCTGGGGGCCACAAATGTTTTCACCAAATTTCATGGCAATCTGTCCAGTAGTTGTTGGGATATCTTTTGTTGGATTGATGGACTGGCATATGGACAGATCAGTCAGCCAGCATCACTGTCCTTTGGCCCCACTAACGCAGCCAAGAGGGAAATCAGAGGACATGAAAGAACGACGAGAAACAGACACACAGTGGGTGACATATTACAATGTGCTTTTCACTGAGATATTAATTGGACTGGGCTTTGCTGGATTGTTGCTTTGTCTTTTTCTAATTAATGGAGCAACTTAAGAACTTTTCAAATCTCTGTTAGTCTGTTTAACATATTCATACTGGGTCTTTCAGTTTGGCTTTCCTCACTTTTAAATACTCTTAAGACAGAGCAGAGTCATTGTTTGCTGCTTTAGTTTTCATTGCCATGCAGTGTGCACCCTTTGTTGTATTGTGGGCGGACTCTTTTGTAATGGAAATAGCAGTAACTTCCAACAACTGAGTGAAAAGCAAAAACACTCAAATCAGACTTTGACTTTCACTAACCTAAGTCTAAACATAGTACTGTACATACACTCACAAACATACACTACATGCAAAGTCAAGCATATCTGAGCAAATGAACAAACACACTTTGGACATGCTACATGTAAACTATCACACATAGGCGCGCACACACACACGCACACACTATATTCTTGCACACAGTGCTCCTGACAAGGCTTATTGTTTGTCCTTGACATTTTCATGTATTTGAAGAAAGGCTGGTATGAAAGGGCCATGTGTTGACATCACAAATCTTCAAAAGTAGAGTGATTTCTTTGTTCCCTCGCTCTTAGCTGACTCAAGGGACTTCTGTGCTTGGGGTGGACTTGTTGTTAATTAACCACATTGCTGTCTGATTGAAGTCTGTGTATATAGAAGTACACACAGAATAATCGCTATAGAAGTGAAGGAGCTTCCCACATCCAGCGTTCACCAGTATTGCAGCTAATTATCACTTGTAATTCTATACAGTACAAACAGATCAGTATATTTTAATATAGACATTGGTTGTTTTTCTCTCTTTCACTTAACAAGTTACTATTTTATTCCCTGTGTATTGCGGATGAGCAACAGGAAATATGTATTTTCTGTACTGATCGTCTTAGTGAAGGAATAGCAGCAGCCATGCAATAAAAAAATGGGACTTACAGATTTCCTAATTTTAGAAGTCTGTGTGTGTGAGTGTCTGTAAGCTAAAATGTGTATTTTTACATTAGAACATAGGTTTTGTTCGTGTTTGTGCACACATCAAAGCATAAATAAAGCAAAAGAATATATCAAATGCTGAATATTATGACATTTCTGATTTTAAAATACTTCTTTTTAGGCCCTGGCCTATCTGATAATAGCTCAAGGTTGCTTCATTATTCAGCATGACATCATGTTCATGCTGTCTTTTTGTGTTTGGAGAAGGAGGTGTTATTTTGCACTAGACTTTCAACAGTGGTTGACACACCTGTTCCACCAAAGTATATTTATTTCTTTTTTCTCAATCCTTTCTTGATAATTTCAGTTATTTTGTGTTAACTGTGTAAACTGCTGTTCAACACCAGGCCAATCTGAATCGCTCAAAAAAAAAAACAACAACAAAAAAACCAATCTGAGGGCAGTGATTTAGAGGTCTAGGACAAAGCTTACCTGACATGTCTGTCCGTCTACTGGCATACTTTTTATATTCAAAATGAGATCACATGTTGGATTAAAAGCTGATGCTAAGTGTAAAAAGAGCAGCACCACTGCTACCCTGGTGTACTGAACTGTGCGTGTGTCTTTCTCTTTCACAGTGCATGTGAAGGCAGGGACGTGTGAGGTGATCGCTGCCCATCGCTGCTGCAACAAGAACAAGATTGAGGAGAGATCTCAGACTGTCAAATGTTCCTGCTTCCCTGGACAGGTGGCTGGCACCACTCGGGCCATGCCATCCTGTGTTGATGGTATGCACCACTGTTTCTATGTGTGCATTTAGTATGCATGTGCACACTCAGACTGTCAGAACAACACCTTTTTTTTTATTGTGTTTTTAAGTATGTTTCATGGTTTTTATTGTTTTCATGCTAATCAGTCATTTTCTGTGAATAATAATAGATTATTGTGTTAGTTCAGGCAGCGCACTGAAGTCTCACATGCATTAGCCGAGTAGTCTGCTAGGGGTGTAAGGATTAATCTTTACATACAAATTTGCAATATGAGAATCACAGATTCGGCTTTGTTGATATGAAACCAATGTAAATTCTGTATGCAAATTTAGCTTGCTACATTCCCCAATCACATAGCCGCCTGCTTCAAGCTATCCAAATCATTCACACACTGAAAAAAATGTATCATAAAATATGATGGTAGCACACAGATCAATACTAGTTTATGTCGGCCATGTGTACTGAGTAAAGTAACTGACATCAGGCAACAACAGGAAAACATGAGTAATGCTCGAGTTAGAACCTAATGCTGCCTCCAAACTCACCCCTAACTCCTCCCACTTACCAAAGCCATGATGAGCTGTTTTATTTACAGGGACATGGGACCAGACAGTGTTATTGAAAATACAAAATCCAGAAGGATGAGCACCTTTATGACTAAAAATTTATCCAGTATATCACTGCTCATGTTTACTGTTGGTGTGATAGTAGAGATATCCTAATTTTCTGAGAAAATAATTGATTTGCTATAGTAACATTTTTTTATCAAAATGTAAAAATGTGTGGTCCTAATTGACAAAAATCAAACTGTTTCAAATTGGCTTTGATCACACAGTATCATGTATTGTATTGTTTTAAATTTATCATTCAATCGCTTTCAATTGTATTTTGATACTTATCAAATTGTCTGAGGGGGAGAGATACACACCCACCCGCGTCCACTGCTTTATTCACGCTTTAATCACTGGCTCAGTCTTTAGCTGTTTGACTATCAGCTGACTGCAGATGCACAGTACAGCTATTATAACTAGATTCTCTTCACTCTTACTCTGCTGACATGCGGCCTCCACCACCCCAGCCTCTGTCTTACATGCTATAATTTTTTGCTCCTCCTGATTTAACTAAGGTTTAATGGATCTGTATGTATTTTTTAGGGGGCAGGGGATTAGTTCTCCCAGCACAGGCCGCTGCTGCTCGAATTCTTTGAGAGGTCCCTCAAAGAGCAGAGCCATTTGCTATAAATGGTCAACTCACTCACTTAAGTGTCTGTCTGAAATATAATTGATTCTCTCTCCTCAGTCCTGATGAAGTAGTTCTTACAAATGTGGAGCTCAAAAATCATAGCTAAGTGTTATTTGACCCTGAGTTCCTGGTGAAATATATCACTGCACCATACTGCATACATTAGTCTGTGTTAAACATGTGTTCTGGTGTGTGCTTCTGTCTACCGAAAATATATGATATATGACTGAAGTCAACTTTGATTTAACAGTGAAGACATGGATGTCAATACTCTCTTGGCAGTATTTCTGTGTGCTGGTGGCCAACATACTGTAGCCACTAAACAAAAATGCGTGAAACAGAACCAGACAAACTGAGGGACTCCTGTCCCTCCTTTTCTGCTGAACACTGTTTCCTGCTGGTAATTTCAGAAGCCTGATAAATAATAAACACAGCCTCTGTCCATTATATTTTTATGACGAATTCAGAGGAATTACAAAGATGATGAATGGCAACTACAATCAGTTTAAAAATAATGAAATGCCTACTCTGGCTATTACCTAAATAAAATGTAAAGGTATAAGAAACAGAAATCCAAACAGTAAAGTAATCTCTGCTTCACAGCCAAGCAACTAATTCCAATTATGCACATAAAAATTGAATATAACATATTCTAATATAACATAACTACTTCTTAACTGAGAGGAATAATAGGAAAAATACTCTCAGGTGTTCCTGCTATTATATTTACCACTTCAGTCAATGTTATGTGAAGATAAAAGCTCTGCCAACATGAGTCCTGATAACAAATATTATAATCTGCAGAAAGTGTTATCTTTCTGGAGCTGCTTTGTTGATAACGAATGAAAGGTTGATTCTGTAGACCCAAATGTTTATTTAGGCTTTTACACATAAATGAGCTTTGTTTCACAGTAGTGCTGACAATTTGAAGCTACAAAATTTACCCAGGATATATAACAGGCTATTGTTCCTGTGTCCATAGAATCAGTAATGCGAGCACCTGCTGCAGCTATGACAAGTGGCACTTGATGAATTCACAGACTGCACTCACTGCGCCAAATGAGCCTCAGATTGGTCTTAATTAGAACTTAATGAGACACATAAAGTACACTTCACACGACCCCAAATTTTAGGTGTAGACAGGGAAAGAATAAAGGTATTTACAAATTACTTAACCACCACAGATGTAACTGAACAGTTCAATGAACACGTGTCGATCATTGCCTAAGATTAACCACAAATTTACTGAATGTTTGTTGTTTACTCTGGGTTTATCTAGCGTGTATTACAGTGTTAGCAGTGGAGGACAATAGTCTCAGAGAAAACAGCACTTTAATGCATTGTAAATGTTCATGGCCCTTTCTACTTGGAAAGGGTTTATTAACCATGAAACTGTTGAATTGTCTGCTGGCATTACATCAACACTGATCTGACACAAATTCTGACAGACCACACGATGATGACTTGATGAGAGTCTTTGTAAGCTTTGTATACTGGGATTTCCCTGTTCAAAATGGCTAACATGTATGCAAAGTCTAATCATTAAGAAATCCTTTGAAAAGTTCTCAGACATTACAACAAAGTTGGACTGTTCACACAAAATATCTCTCTCAGAAAGCGTCACTAATCCCCTGGGAATTATGCCACTGAATACAGACTCTTTATTGACTTAGTATTTGGTTACTAAGTTGGAAAGACAATTACTTCAAATCGTACATGCTAAACCTTCAATTACCTGGTAACTCACTGTGGCAAATACCCAGTCTTTAGAGTGACTGGTGGAGAAAGATTTTTCATATATTCAAATTCTTTTTTTATGTTTCAGCTCTGGTGATATTTTAGCATCTTCTTGTTTTGCAAACAAATCTACTTGAAACCCTAAAAGATCACTACATTTCCCAGCTCTCTCATGCATATCTTGTTGGCTCCACAGTGGTGCGGTGGTCAGTGCTGTCACCTCACAGCAAGAAGGTTCTGGGTTCAAACCCAGGGCCTGGGGCCTTTCTGTGTGAAGTTTGCATGTTCTCCCCGTGTCTGTGTGGGTTCCCTCCAAGTACACAGGCTTCCTCCCACAGTCCAAAGACATGCATGGTAAATTGGTGACTCTAAATTGCCCGTGGGGGTGAATGGTTATTTGTCTCTATATGTCAGCCCTGTGATAGAGGGTGTACACCGCCCTCGCCCTATGTCAGCTGGGATTGGCTCCAGCCCCCGTGACCTGGTTCGGATAAGCCTTATAGATAATGGATGGATGGATGAATTGAAAATGTATTTATGCACTTTACAATTAACATGACCCTTGTGCCCATTAAACCCACGCCTACAGTAATAATCTACAGTTAACCAATTATCTAAAAACAGAACAGAAAATAACAAATTTTTCTTTACTGCTGAAATGTTTTCAGAATATTTTCTTTAGGGTTAAAATTCAATTTCATATTCCCCTGAAGGTTAAAAGGAGTTGGGAATGAAAAAATAAAACTTAAAAATAATGTGTGGCATTCTGGATTTCCATATTGGGCACTTTAAGTCCAACAGATCATATAGATTTAACAATAGAGGGTTGTAATATTGTATGTTTAGATACAGTTTAGTTGATTGTCTTATTGTGTCTGTTTAGTGTCTTTCAGTCACTGACTGATCAATGGACTGTATGTAAGGGAACTCGATTTAAAGCAAGACATCTTAAATGTTTGGTGAAAACAGCATTGTGTACTTGAAAAGAGTTGTGCGACGTATTCTAATTTTGATGGACCTGAAGTGAAACTCACAGCCATCCGCACCTCATTGTGTGTGTGTTCTCAAAGTTAGAAATCATTATTGGTTTTTCCCAAGATCTTTGAGGTCATCATAACCATGCTGTTGGTGTATTGACAAAAGCAAAGTGCAGCAGAGTGCCATGGAAACAGACTTTGTGAATTAATCATGACACAGATGAAGTGTGTGACTTGAACGTCAGATCTGTGTGAACTAATGGGGAGACTTTAACGTTCCTCAAATTAAGACATGAAACAAACAGAAAGGAGAAGAAATGCCCTATTTTCATCACATTTTCCCACATTGTTTTTGTTTGTTTCTGATTTGACTGGTAGGCTACTTTTTAAATTACATTATCTCTTTGCATCCTCTTCTTCTGCTCAACTGGAAAATTAAGGCCACCAACTGTTATCTCAATGCGTCCAACTCCTAATATTAGCATAATGGTAATAGATGGAAACACACAATAAATCACATTTTCTTTTTCTGATTTTCTGGAATTAATTTAAAATTTCCAGGCTGTTCGGATTGAAAATTTGTCCAGGAAAAGCTTGGTCTCAAAATTCACAGATATATAGTCTGGAAACCCATGAAAGCGCTGAATAAAAACATGCCTATAAACATTGAGTCATGTCTTTACCAAACTAAATATCTGCTTCCCTGTCTCTGTCTTCTTCCAGCCTCCATTGTAGCCCAGAAGTGGTGGTGTCAGATGCAGCCATGTATGGAAGGTGAGGAGTGTAAGGTTCTCCCAGACCTCACAGGATGGAGCTGCAGCACAGGCAACAAAGTCAAGACCACAAAGGTCGGTGTGCACATAATCTCTCCCTCTTCTGAATTTTTATTTCCCTCTCTCTCTCTCACACAATCTTCCCATCCCTCCTATATACACATGCATGCACACACATGGTCAGACACCACTGAGTGACCCACTTCTACCTCCATCATGTTAGATCTCTGTCTTCTCTCCTTCTCCTCTCTGTCTTATTAGTTTCTATCCCCATTTCTTTCTCCTTTTCACCCCATATCATTCTTTTTTCTCACCCAATTTCTCTCCTTACTTTCTCCTCCCGCCCCATCTTGGATCTAACATCAAACAGTCTCTGAAGAAAAACAAGGCCAACAGGAACAAGGCAAATAACACACACACACACACACACACACACACAAAAACAGAGAACACCACAATTCCCTTCACTCCCACTTGCCCTGCTTCCCTGCGTCTGACTGGCATGCCATCTGACTCGATGCAAAAACAACTCACCACATTGAATACACTAGAGTGGTAATTGTCCTCAGATAGTTTTCATGCTCCGATTCGTCCATAATACACTATGTGCAGTTTGTGCATGTGTGAAGTCTTTTTTTTCCCCCTATATTTTCTCAATTTTTCCACACTGCCCCATTTGTCTTTGTCTTTATGTGTGTGTATAACATATCTTTATGCTCAGGTCCACTGGCACCTGTTGGCTTCCCTGCATTGTATCCTGAGAAGACTCTTAACTGTCTGTCATTGGAGGATTTGTGTGAGACTCACCTCCTGTCACTGTATGCTGTTTCTAACCTCCATCCGTCTCTCTGCCTTCTCACCTTCCATTATTCATGGCTGGGTGCAGACCTTTGTTTTCTGCCTAAATAATTGATCGAAGGCGTGGTCAGAGAAGGGAGAGTGCATCTCCTTCGGTGAAAGACAGGGATAAGAAAAGCTTAAGATGGACATGGTCTCTTCTCTCTTTCCCACTCTCTCTTTCTCTAAAACACTCAGACATAGTTGTCTCTGTGGCTGAGGCTGATTAAAAATTCCTTCCCTATTTTTTCCTCTGCTCACCTCTCACCTAGCAAAGTGGATCTCCCCCTCAAGTTACACTCTTTCTTCCTCAACAGCTCCTCCTCTTATTCTCACCCCAAAATAGTTTACTGTTGTGCTGGGCCAAGCTCAAATTGTGTTAGGCTGCTCATAGGTGTAACTGAACTTTCCCATTTTATTGCCCAATATGACAGAGACAGAAAGAGAGACAGGTAGAAAATGAAAAAAGTGGTCTTAGAGTATGTAATGGGCATAAGTGAAGAGGGAGACACATGAGAGGTGATCCAAAATGAGAGTTATGTAATTTCTGTATATGTGAATGCTTTTAGGAAGGTGCTTGAAATATCTGATCTCATGCATTTAGATCTATCAACCCCAAAGTGTGCATCTATAATTTCCTCAACAAGATCAAAGTTAACCAGTTTCAGCCAGGCATCGCTTTATCATTGACTCTGTCGTAGTTTAAAAGAGCACAAATATTTGCTGTCTCTTGCATTCAGGTCTTTGATCAATGATCTGTGTGTGCTTGTGCGTTTCTGTTGTGTGTACACTATTGGAGCATGTTCGCTGATGTGTTTGCCTGATGATGAAAAGAGTGATGTTTTTTTCCTCCTCTGATGTGGTACGCTGAGGTCAAGATGCGCAGGCATCCAGATCAATAGCATCGAATGTTCTCTTATAGTCCCATTATGACCCACTCGTAAATTGAAATTGACGATGGAGTGCAAGAGGATGGGAGGATGAGAGAGACACGGAGTGAGAGACGCACGCACACACACACACATGAAAAGCAGCAAAAAGCAAGAGAGAGGCAGGTGGAGATGGACGAGAAAGGAAAAATAACAGGCAGAAAGTGGAGAGGAAGGGCTGAAGTCAGAGGTGATAAAAGAATAAAGAAAACACTTGAAAACATGAATATTGGAACTGGTCAGCTGACAAGGAGTTCATGTTACACAGAGCAGAAAAAAACACAAAAGAGGGCTTGGCACTCTCCATCCTTCCTCTCATCCCTGGCAGGGAGCAAAGGAAAGGAGGAGAGGGGGAGGGCAGGAGGAGGAGAAAGGGAGGGGATAGAAGACAGCTCGATCAATGCCAAATAATATCATATGGATGAACAGACAGACACGGCTGGGCTGCCAAGCCACTGAGCTGTCATAGACTGCAAAGCAAGTGTGCGCATTTGCATTGACACCCTTGCAGTCATATACACATATTAACAAACAAATGACAAGAAGGTGTCAGCAGCGCATGTATAGTTTACTTCCTATATAGCCAGCTTACATCAACACTAAACAGATGTGGCAGTCTGCAGGAGCCATGAACCTCTTTAGGCAAGATATTCTGCTAGCACCTTTCTCCTAAACCTATAAAACATTGTGTTTACAGTCTTGTTTTGCAGCTTCTACATTCTTAGAGAATGAGAAAAAAGCAAATCAAAATCAAACAATTTAAGTAATAACTTTCCATAATTTTCTCTTGTGTGACTAAGTGAGTCATAAAGAGTGTGTGTAATGTAGGAGTGAAGGGGACATCTGCCTTGTGGCCATATGAGTAGCCACTACTGTGGACAGTAAGAACTTGTGGAATAAGCAATAGAAAATATGCCACTTGTGGGTCCATAGAGATGACACTCAAACACTGCCTGTGTGTTTTGTTGATATCTAACTACCTAAATCCACTCTCTAATTATGAACACCTAAAGGGACACTGAGTTTGCACCTTAAAGCATAGCAGGCACAGAGATGTGGTGTGAAGCAGTGTGCATGTATAGTGAACTGGCGTGACAACAAACGCCTGCAGACTCTTTGATCAGGCACAGGAGTAGATGCCTGAAGGCAACGGGAGCAGGCCCAGGAAGAGTGGCCTGGAGCCATCGAGAGCAGATACAGTAGAACAGTCTGAGCTGCCAGCTTGGAGGAAAAGCTCCTCTGAGCTCTCACAGCGATGGCTGGCCTTCACACTTTGTTAGCTGGCACCTGGGTCGGACAAAAGACTGACACTCTCAAGAGGAAATACAGGCGGGACAGCATGTTTTGGGGGTTGTGAGGGGAAGCCACAGGGAAACACAATGCGAGAGAAAAGGCATGCAGGAGAGCAGAAAAACAGTCTTGGAGAGTCTGGCCTATTACATGCCCAAGCACTGGCAGTTATACAGCAATTTGTGTCTGTTTGGTCTTTGGCTGGTGGACAAAGTCTCCTAATAGCTTGATACAAACCAAAAGTGAGTGCATGAGCAAAGAAAATGGAAAGATGGACAGATGAGATAAAGAGACCATGTGATTAGATTGGCCGTCTTGACAAACAGACAAAATGACATGGCAGTGGGCCAGACGCTGAGAGTGAGGCATTGTGGGCTGACTGCCACGATTCAAGCTGTCTTGTTTAGTGTCTAGCCAGAGGAGACAGAGACCATGCTAGCCATGTTGTCGGTGCTCCACCAACAAGAATCACTTCCGATTATTTCCAAACAGTGGGCTATGGTGCACCACACTGCATTATTTAAACCTTCAGTTGACATGCACTACCAGCAGTCGCTTTGTACTCCACTCTGTGACCTTTACTGTTTAAGGCTACATCCTGACTTTCTCTGGGAACTATTTTCAGTGACCTACTTCTTTTCTCCCTGTTTCAGGTGACCCGATAGTCCTGTCCATCTCAAAAAGGGAACAGGAGGATGATGGTGGAGGTACTTACACAGCACAATGGACCTTATCGTTGGTGAAGAAATGCACTCAGATGGACTTCAATGAGGAACCAGTAATTGTTTCATTTTTCTGAGGATATCCAAGACATGGCGGCTGAAGAGACAGGACTCTAACACTGCCCGCCATCACCTTTAAAGACAACTGAGTGAGCTTGGTCCTTTAATGCAGAGGACTGCATCACCCACAATCCTTTACTGCTACTGCAAACTTCAAAAAATGAACTATGCCCTTAACAGCACCGGATTAGATGACAAAAAAACAACTTTCTTTACAACAATCTGTATTCTTCATCTCTCTTCTATGGCTTAGTTGTGTTCCATATGCATACTGGGAATAAAGGGGATCTGGATTTTAGACAGCTATCCTGTATTACAAACATCACCACAAAATAAAAAAAATAAAAAATGGGAGTGGATCCAGAATGGCTGCCTCTGGATGACACATTTAAATTTAACTGTGCCACATATGACACACTTGATGCTGTCAAAATGTTTCTCAGATTTGAAACTGAACCTTTTTTTTTCTCCAGATTTCACCTCTGTAATGATGTTTTACTTTAAATAGTTTGTGGCTTACCACATGCCATTTTTTAAAATGGGGAGACAGTTTGTCAGTCTCCTTGTTTCTTTTGTTTTTTGACAAAGGAAAAATCCTTTCAGGGGTGAGGTTAGACTAATACCAAGTAGATGTTATGGTATATTGAAACATGTAAACGTGTAAAAAAAAATGGTCCATGGAATCAATGGGGCTATAAAATAAATTGATGCTCTAATGGTTTTAATATCTGTGTTTTTAAACGCCTGTTAACCGCTATTGAGTACATGTGTCAGTATTATATGAAATGAATAAAACCTTTCAAAAGAAAAGAGAAAAATCTACATTTTGTTTCAGCCCTACAAAGTGATCTTTGTGATGATTCTAATTAAATTAAAGGTCTTTCAGAGGAGTTTTTCAAGTGCTCCATGTCAGGACCCACAGTATAGCATATACTATGCACAAAAATGTAATTATTAAAACTAAAGGGCTGTGCTATTTCACAAAGAATGTATGGAGCTGTAGGCATTGTTGATAACAGTGTGAATTAATTTCCTAAGAAACCTCGAAGCGACAGGAAACTCAAAATAATGAATTTGTAACTACTGGTGTTAATTTTGTTCGCTCAAAGAAATGCCATCAATAACTGTTCATTTATTTCCTGATATTTACAACATTTTTTTAAATCTTGACTTTTATTTTATCATCTTTGTTTCCTGCTTCAGACAACCAGCTCTCAGCATTGCCAACTGTTTAGTCATTGAAAGAACATTTTTCAAATATGAAATACTGCTTTCCCCTGGACGTCGCCTGTGATGTGTGACATGTCATTAATTAGCTGGTTAGAGCTCAGAGAACTGCATTTACTGACCTCCGTGTAGTGTTGAACAATGCAAGCAGTGATACAGGAGAAACCTGCACATTTGGCTGGATTTTCATCATAGAAATTCCAAGCATATGAGGAAGAAAAGGGATATTTGTATGCTGCACATTTCAGCCAGGACTCACAAAACAAACCAGGCTGGTAAACAAAATTGATTGCAGGATGCTGTGGCTCTATTTCTGGCATTTTGTGGAGCTCGATCAACAGGTGAGTTGATGATTGTGAGCCGGCAGTGAAACTATATTTGTTACCTAAACACATTTTCTTTATACAGCTGTGTAAAAAAAAAAAAAAGTGACACTATCTGAAACAAAAAAAACAAACTGATGATGTATTCAAATGTGTGATAACCAGGAGACTGAGGACGAGTGCTTGACCTCAGCCACTGCTGGTGTTAGAACATATTCTGTGACTTATATTAGTGCAACAAGTTTGCTTTCAGGTAACATGAAGGACATCGTGCAGGCAAAACTTCAGTGATTTGTTCAGTTGATATTCACTGAATGATAAAGTAGAATTAATATTATTTTCACTGTTTATTTATTTATTTATTGCTCTATGGTCTCTGCAGCTGTAGCACAGCTCCCCCTGAGGAGCAAAATGAGGGGGAACAGGGTTAATGATTATCACAGAGCAATAACCAAATATGAGGTGAAAGCCATACAATACTTCAGCACAGCAGAAAGTCCATGGTTTAGATTTGATAGTTAATTACTGCAGTTTTTATTAGAGTCCGTGTCATGCTTATCTGGTAATTGGTCCCTAAATCACAATTAAAAAGAAGCCAGAGTCTCAAATATCAAGTAATATCTTTTGTTATACAAAGAAGTTGAAATTTGTTTGTTACTGTTCTGAGTGAAATACAAACAGCACCTTTTTTTTCATTCCCCACCAAACAGACCTATAAAGATTCAATATGGGATTAGAAAGGTTTAGGATTTGATAAAATTAAGGATTAAATTGATTCAGTTTAGGAAAAAAATGTTATTGAAGCCCATCTCTGTACAGCTGCCATGTTTATGTTAAAGTTCTTCCACTTCTTCTCTCTGCCTCAAACACAAACAGTGAAGTACAGATCTTGTTTTACCATTCGTGGCATTGTTGTGTTGAAAAGATTTGACACAAAAGTCGGTCTAATATCTCAGGTGTAGTGATACTCTGTCAGCACAAACAAACTTCACGTTTAGATAGTTTGACACGGCAAGACTGTTCTGCTGTATTCACAGTTTGGATTGTTCAAAGCTCATCTGCCACAAATTCACAGTTTATGGCTGTGAGATTGTGTATGTCACGGTGCACTGGTTTCTACGGCAACCTCATGTCACCTATAATTGTTATTTTGTTGTGCCCTGATGTGGTTATGTAGGTAACACCAGTCAAGACTACACCACAAACATACTCAAGCCTGACCAATAACTGATAACCGCAGTTATATCACTGGTAGCATATATGTTAGACAAATAAGATATGTTTGAGACATTAACAACAAACACAAATCAAATCAATTCAGGCATGTCGGGCATTAATTTATTAATCTTGTTTCATAAATGAAGAAAAGGGTCCCAAGGTCTTTAAAAATACAACACAGATGTTTGAATTCCAGAAATGAATCCTCTCTTTGTCACTGGTAGAAACCATTTCAGTGAACCTTCTGTTAAAGGAGGGTGGGGAGGGAGGTTGCCTGCCGGTGAGATTTAGTGTTCCTGTAATTGTCCTTTCAAACTTTAGGAGCTTTGCTTAGTCACTGATGAACAGTGTACTGTACATGATGTCGGTTTAGATAAGTCCAAGAGTGTTCAAGGTCATCTTTTGTTGATCACCATTTGTCTGTTCCCCAATCACCAATATATGTTTTGTTTTTTGTTTTATGTTTTTTTTAACTCATCATATTAGTATCAGCTAAAAAAAAATCCAGTATCCCTGAGGCTTTAATGCATACTAATTTATAGACTGGGAAAGAAAGGTTCCTGTAGCTGTAAGGCAGGGAATAAAGCACCCTCATGCATTCTTCAACTTGGTGATGTTACATCAGAACCAATTTCCCCTCATCCACTTCACCTGGACGAAGCAGAAACCTGATGCAAATTCTATGACTGTGCCACAGCTCTCAGTCATTGATAACACAACGATGGATCAACATCAAATGATCAAAGGAACATGACAAGTGCCAACAATGACGTTCTGACTCAAATACATTATGTACTGTACTGTATATCTGTTCTCCAATCAGGTTATATGTGTGGTATATATCCTGTGCATATTACTCCATTTCCCATTTCTACTCTCCATGTAAGGCTTCAAGTTTGACAAGTAGATGAGAAATTCTACCCAGTTACAACCCAGGAGAGCAGAATACTGTCATATTAAATATAATGGTAGGATGGGGTTGATGTTGGTTTAAATATAGAACCATAGACAGTACAATATGCTGAAAAGATGAAATCCAAATGGGATGTGCTGCAGTGATTGCCAGTGATGGATGCTGATACTGGATGGCAGGCTGCCTCTGATGTAAAGCTGATGATGGAGGAGATAAAATAAGAGCGTTCAGACCGAGAAAGTTGCAGACAAAATGTTGAGTTTGAGGCTGTGGACATCTATCTCTTCTCACCATGACAAATACACATACATACACACACACACATGCAAACACGCTATCTGTGTTGTGTTGCATTAAAGCTGCCTTTCTCTAAAACGCTTTTCTGATTTGGCTAATCTCCTCAGAGGCCACGGCCTTCCACTGAGTCGTTTTGTGTGTGTATGTGTGTGTGTGTGTGTGTGTGTGTGTGCGCGTGTGTCTCATGGCCTGGGCTGTTCCTGAGCCTCAACGCATCGTTAGTGCATGTCATTAAAAGATTACAGAGAATAAACCCACATACAGATTCTCACACGTACACACACGGGAAGCGAGAGAGAGGAACTGAGCAGAGAACAGACTGCTATAATTACAGAGAGAAAAATGTGTAAAAGGATTTTGACATCGGAATATGACAGCCTCAATTTTTGAGTATTCTTGTTAACTGCTCGCAAGATTTCTCAAGCTGCGCGTGAATCCAATCATGAGTCAACCATGTGAGGCGTGTTGAAATTCTTCTACAGCACCTCTAATACCAACCCACTCTCACTCTCACCTAGTTACACAAAACATTTAACACTGGCGCTGGAGCGAGGTATCAGGTGAAACTCTAACAGTCTCCTTATGTCTGTCTGACAGTACTGATCTTCAACACTTCTGCTCAACATTCATCTTGTCATCTGTGACTACGCTCTGAACATCCAGATGATGCTGAGATTAGTCTGTGTGCTCTCTGCTTATTGGTGGCGATGAAGTGGTTGCTGCTGCCAACAGATGCCAAAGCAGATGCTACAGAAGGCCGAACGATGAGGCAAGTTACCCTGGATGCCGACACATCACAGCTAGGATGACGATTACAGAGAGTTGACACATTGAGAATTGAATTACATGCTCAAACATGGTTACCCTGTCTGCATGTTTCACAGAGAGCTGAAGTGAGACCATGGACATGGATGAACCCAAGTTGAGAGTGACTCAGGTGCCCGCACTGCCGCACTTGTAAATTTTCATGGGAGCTGTAGTTTTTTTTATGTGCTGACAAAATAATTGCTGTTTCACTCTGCTAAAATCACAAAGGAGTCAACTTGGTGGATGCCTTTTTGTCTCAGAATGTGGAAAGTTTACCACGGGAAGACTCACAAAGACAGATGAAAGAGATCCTGAATGAGATATTCCATTGATACAGTTACAGAGGCTAGTGGAGCAGAGACTAGCTGGGAAGTGATGCCATGCCGTTTAGGTCTGTGTAACTGCCGTAATAACCAGTTCAATGAGATTGTTTAGACTGTCATTTTTCCAGCAGCCATGCAGTGGACTGAGAAGCTGAGACACTCAAACGTTAAACTGCTACTATTTCAAACAAGAGGCACTTAGATGTCACTTAGGGGCACTTTGTCTGAAATCCCACCATGATCTCAAGGACAAAAAAACACATATGCTAACAGTCCTACGAGTAGTTTGTCATCAAAAATGAGAAGTTAAAAAAAGGCGGTTTTACCTCATTGACATGCAAGTTTATGCAGAAAGGCACATCATAAGCTAATCAGATCATCTACTCAGTATGGAGTACCTGGGTCCTAAGCGTGAAGTTTTTACTGTGTATTATTCTTGACTATGAGTCCCAGATGCCAACATGAGATGCGATGTCCCACATACCATATTCCATGGTGGCAGGACAAATATATATATATATATATATATATGGGTGTACCAGAATGAGGCAGGACTTCTATCTGGTGGATAAGAAATTCCTTTTGGCATTACTGAACCTCTGAACCTCTGAACACAGCACCTGTTTTGTCTAATTGTTTGACTAATTTCTGTTATTTTTGCAGCAATGGGGACTGTTTACTGTTTATAACCTGCAGGACTTAGCAATTACAAACACCACAAGACTGAACATGAATATTGCTTTCTTTTTGAAGTTGTTTCTGATGTTAAAAATGTTTGTTGTAACCATACTTTGACGCTCTCCTCACACCTGGCTCAGTCTTAACTGGGATTATGTTATCTTATGTGTGTTGTCATTTTAACGTTTTTTTAATTTGCTCAGTGAGCACAGTATACAGGATTTAGTTGGGGATGCACTGATCCAACTTTTTCTCTCCGGGTACAGATTCTGATGCCTCAGTTCAGGGTATCTGCCAGTGCCAACTACTGATCTGATACCAGTACTCTCTTTTACCCAAAATTAAAATCCGTGTCCCTCACAGCGTGGAACTCAATCATTTCTAACAACAACATGAAGCTAGTAATTGCTGTAAAACAGAGTTGGCTTCCTGAATAAATGTAACTTATAGAGAAAACACAGAATACAATAATTAAATTGACATTGGATTGGTCATGTCATGCTTTAATAGGGTCAGTATTAGCACAGGTACCAGCCCAGTATTTCAGATCAGTCTGTATCCCTACACTCAGGGTCCTCTAACCATTATAAGATTCTCTATTATGGCCATTATTTGCACAACTCTGGCTCACTGTATCTGCTATATTTATATAGCTATGATGAACCTTCTGGATCCTCCTGTTCAAACACGTTTTCTCCTTGTGCTTTCCGATATCTATGCTACTCTGCCAATCCACCCACCTAACCCCACAACACTCCAACCCCACCCCAACTTCAGCTCCTGGCTCTTCATGATTTAAGAAATTAACTGATCTTTAACTTTTTTCTTTTGACTAATATTCACTGGACTTATCTTATGTACTTTTCATATAGGAGCTGCCAAATCAATTTTGGATTTAATCCTATAATCCTACTGTTGAACTTTGCATATATATTAATAGAATTTCTCATGGCCGACATTTGGACATGTCAAAATAGCTCCTTTTGCACTTCTTCAAACCACTTTTCAGGGAGCTTGGGAAGCTTGTAAAGAGTTTTAGGGAGTTTTACTTAGAGGCTGTTTTGGGAGCTGTTGCTGGCCTATGAAGCTAGTTGACACAAATAAACTTTGTTTGACAAATTATGCTATAATTAACAATAATGATTTTATTATTTCATATTTAACAATTATAGTGATACTAATTATAATTGCTAAACATCACATTTCTACATCTGGAAACAATTAAAAGGACAGGCATGTCAACAACAAAGAAAAATGTCAATAACGTGATGTGGCATAAGTATTAGGCCCAATGATTTATTTCAAGTGTGATGCATCTTGTGCCAGTTGACACAGATGAGAAAATGAACAGCCGTATGTCTTAATTGTTCCCTTGTGAAACATAAATTTTACAGTGTTTGTCAAATTCTACGGATGCTCCCTTTCTGCTTTCACGTTATTTCCAAGGCAATGTTGAAGAGAATTAAGGGTGTAAGTTGATATTTAGTCTAAGTTTGCTTAGCTCGGTGCCAGATCTCATATGTTGACCTTGGCTTCTGATTACTGGGAAGGAGACCTCGAAAAGGTAGAAAAAGCAAACATTAATATTTAGGCTTATGTTTAGGAAGATCAGCATGGGTAAGCCATTAGTCCAGACATAGTTATGATACCTACTGTATCTGCGATACAGTAGACAGCTGTTAGATTCTGATGACCACGTTAAACTGGCCATTGAGCACATTTTAATGTCTGTCATTTAAAAAGAAAAAAAAATGGATGTGAAAACTTGTGCAAGAGAGATTAATTCATGGTTATAATTGACAGAGGCTAAAAAAAGCAGTGCTGTCCAATAAAACATTACATGTCTCTCCAGTGGTTTTGATTGATGGATTAGAATCATCATGATGATTTTATGGTTGGTCTGGAGTTTGGCCACAGTGTAACCACAGCTGTCTATGTAAATGGGACTGAGTGGATTGTATTTACATAGTGCTTTTATCTAAGTACTTTAAATGTGCCACTCATTCACCCATTCACACATTACACTCACACACAAATGGCAGTGAGCGACCATGCAAGCCACTGGCCTGACCATCAGGGGCAACTTGAGGTTCTGTGTCTTGCCAAAGGAGAGTTCAGCATGTGGTCATGGGGATCGAACCACAAACAAAGTGATCCTCCTGACCCACAGCCATCCCAACCCATGTACCGGCTAACTGTGTAATGCAAAGCCATTGTCTCTATCTGCAAATACAAAACTTAACAGTTTACCCACGGAAACTGTTACCACAAGTTTTGTTTTTCTTTTTCTTTTTTTTTGGTAACAGCAACAGAGATTATAAATATGGTCCATCCATGTACATACCTTTATAAACACAGCGGGAAACTGAAAAACTGTCCCACAAGCCTTTTTTTTTACCTTGTATCCTAAAAATAAACTAATTTCTGAGATATATCCTTGCCAACTATAATTCAGTGCAACATCCAGGTTGTGTGGTACGCAGGCATACAGCCATTACTCTTCTCTTGTCTGATTCTTCTGATGCTGACACTGGGATTAAGACATGAGAGGATTGCGAGAAAGGAGAGAGGGAAGTGGAAGGACAGAAATAATAGAGGGGGAGTCCTGTGATGCGAGTGCAAAGTGATGGCCTAAAAATAATATGGTTTCTGTCGTGAGACTTAGAGAACAGAGCAGATCGGAGCAGGTTACAAATGAACACAACAGATCAGCGTGACATACAATTCAGCTGAGTGTGTGTGTGTGTGTATGTGTGTGTCTGTGTGTGCAAGGTGGATAGAATGAAAGAGTGTGTGTGAGACTGATAAGCGGCACGGGACCAAGGAGTTGGTTACATGGCCATCTCAGCCTGTCACTTTACTCAAACACACCTGCTAATATCCACACACACACACACACACACACACACACACACACACACACATACACAGACACAGGCAGATAACCCCAAACCTGACTGTGCCATTCATGTCAAGGGAAGCATGAAAGGAGGTGCGTGCTTCCCTTTCTCTTCCTTATGAGCCGCTGCTGAATGAGCGTTAAATGAGAGTCACAGTGATTAAGGCTGCTCTGATGACTCACACAGATAACATGACCTCTCTTCTATACCTGCTGCATTGTGTGTGTATGTGTGTGTGTGGGGGTGTGCCTGTCTGGTCTTGTGCTATTCCTATGCATGAAATCGAGACTCACTAGCAGGTGGTTGACACATTCTGTCCAGAGAGACACAAACATTGCCTCGCAAAGGCAACCCACGCGTTTCGTTTACTGTGGTCGGGCAAGGCTCAAGAGGCATTTCCTAGGCACAGGCAACTGACACCTCTGCTGTACAACAGATCACTGAGACATCAATGTGAACCCCAGCTACAGCTGCAGAATGCATCTCTCACTGGGGCACCATTTGTCAACATGGTGACTGTTTCTGAAGTTTCTCTCAAATCACCTAGTCGGCCATGCAGCTGGTGAATCAGCTGCTCATGGTGTATTTAACTATGCAAATCTACTCGAACACTGTGCTTCAGTACAAATTTGAGGTACTTGTACTATACTTTATTTTCATGCCACATTTCACAGGGATATGTTTCTATGTTTACAAACAAAACATTATAAAATATGAAGCTTTGTAATAAATTAAACTACTCAACGGTAAATATAATTAGAGCTGAGGTCATTAGTCGATTAAGTTTTCATTTAAATTGTTTTTCATGTAAAAATGCCAAACATTTCATGGTTCCAGCTTTACAGATGTGAGGATTTGCTGTATTTAGCTTATTATTGCAACAATTACAAAGCTGTTGCCTGACGAAATAAGATGTTCGAAGGTGTCCCTTTGGGCTCTGGGTTTAACTGTGATGTGCATTTCTCACCATTTTCTTTTACAATCAAACGATCAATCGATTAATCAATCAAATAAACAGCAGATTAATGAAATGATGAAAACAGTCATTAGTTGCAGCCTCATACAGCTTCAGACAGATTCATTACATGGCATTCAGACTGGTTTGCTTCCACCTGCAGAGCTCAATCAATTCTCAGTGAATGCACTCTAGATTAATATCTTTTTAATATCATCCAGACAATGAACTGATTGTTACATGCTGTACAACCTGCATTTAGCCATAATCTCTGTGAAGCCTTATCATCTATTCTTTATAAGGCAGTGGTGCCTAAACCTTTTACACCATGGATGTGAAATATAGTCTAGGACCTTCTTAATGGGTGAGCAGCGTGCTATATGCTTGCCTGACACCAATATGGTATTATGAATTTCAGGCTTCACTTAATAGCACTTGTAATGGGAAAAGTGGTGTTGTGTAAGTCTTGTACAGATTTGAAGCCAAAGTGTTGATCGGACCGCAAACTGTCTGACCTTCCGTCGTCTCCTTACCAGACTTGAATGACTCATGTTTTGTTTCAAAATGTCCTCTGATATTATATCACTTCTTCAAAGAGATTGACTTTTGGCAAATTAAACAAACACTGACAGTTTTTTAATTTACTTCTGCTGCCAAGTCTCTTATATGAGAATGACAAGGCGTTGCTGGTAAACAGAAATGGAAGACTCCTCTAGGGCTAGTGACACCCACTGGTCAACTATATTTATAAAGTAGTTTGACAGGGGGAAAAAATTAGTTTTAAAATAACTCAGGGCCATAAACGAAGAGTTTCAATAAGGGTGCTGGGCCACAGATGGCCTGTCGTTTATAGTTTGGTCACCCCAATTTCTGTGGTTGCCTTCTCAGACTGAGTTTGGTGGACAAGTCATTGTACTGTATGCCTCGGGGTGACTTGGTAGTATACTAGTGAATTCCCTGCTGGGTGTTGGTTTGCTGTGTAAGCTTATGTGGTAAATTGTGATCTTACCACCATAGTGGGCTTATTAGTGACAGATTCTGGTCATGCTGCGAACCATAGCTGGATTGAGCTTCCTGTTGTGTTCTGGGGTCTCTCTTCACTATATGTGTAATATTTTTGCTGTTTAAATGTAGAATAAGTATGCAGCACACTAGTTCTACACTTTGAAACTCAGAAACAAGTGAAATCAAGGAATTGTAAAATACTGTTATAGAAAATCTGCAGTAAGCCTTGAAATTAGGTAAACAGGGGAAAGCTCTCTGATCTCTTTGAACTACTGGAAGGGTGGAGGAGCAGAATACTGCAGGAAATTACTTTTCTAATATTGGTAATTGGTAATAGGCTATTCAAATCTGCTGCTAATCAGTTTGTGGAGGAGAGCGACAAAAAAAAAAAAAATTCCCTGTCTGGGATGAGATTTAGAGAGACAGAGAGGAGGGGTGTCAGTGTTGTGATGAATATTCAGTTGTTGACATTTAGTGTGGAGCACTGAGGATGTGAGGGTGGGATGATGCCAAGTCAGAGTATAAGCATTACAGAACACGGAGGCGATAGGGGGATGAGAAGAAGTAGAGGAGATTAGGGGCAGAGACGGGGACAACGATTGAGAGAGATATCTAACACACACACACACATACACACATACACACATACACACACAGACACACACACAGCAGACACAGGGGAGTTTGGGTCGATTTTGAGAATGAAGACCATGAGTGTCACCACCATAATTAATGAGACTTGTTGCTGATGATTGTTATTGTCACTTTGGTTTTTGTAGGCAGTTTAGTGACAGTCTAGAAGATCTGGGTCACACTGCCGTAGTCTACTCATTAAACCCATTCAGCTCCCTTGCTGCGCCATCAGCTGTTTATTCAGCTATTGAGATAGTGCGGATGTGTTCCTCTCTCGACTTCAGACGCCTCTCTCAAAATCAGACGCTCATCACAACGACTGAAAGACCCCTGTGTTAAATATGGAGCAGGATAAAGGGAGAGAAGTAATAGATAGAGAGTCACAGGGAATGAATTGAGACAGAGAGAGCGAGAGAGAAAAGAAAGGGAGGAAGGAAGGAAGCTGTGTCTTTGTGCTGTTGTTTACAGACACTGTTTATTAAGTTAATGACTCTTTTGCATAATTACAGTCGCATACAGTTTGCACTGAATGTAAAACTCAGGAGAGTTTCTGTTCTAAACATAGGCTCACCCAAAGAACATGTCTGTGTTTGTCACTGAGCAAAGTTTTATGGAGTGAAATAAATACTTACACAAACAGATGCACACAGCTGAATTCATACATTTATCTTATTTATACAATTTGTACATAGCCACCATAACTATACCACAACTAAGCTCCACAAAAAATGTAACAGCGGCTATGGAGTTACCATGTGGAAACTGATGCTGTTAAAAGATAAAACAAGATGAACTATAAGATCCTTTTGAGTAACACCGGACATATTCCAACAGTATAAATGAATAGTGAAAGATTTAGCACTCAAAAACCTACACTTCTTTTATCATATTTCTGAAGAACGTCATTGAGGTCTATCTATGAATTTGTCTGTCCTGATTTTCCTAATCAGGGACAATGCTGGTAAGGGAGTTGTGGGTGGAGGCTAATGGTCCTCTGCAGCTCTCTATGTCTCCAGAGCTCTGTATTACTCTATTTGCAAAGTCACGGCGGCTTTCGAGTGATCCAATCAAATCTGAATAATGCGATTTAATCCCTCTTCATAATTATACCCCACCCACATAATCAATTTCACTCAAAAATATGTCACAGTAGGGAAGCTAAACACACTCTAACTTCACTTTTACTGTGACTTTTAGAGCTAACTCTTAACAAGAAAGTAGACAGGCGCACATGCACACACACACCCACACCCACACATCCACCTTGTTGAATATATTGTACATTGTACACACTTGAGTAGCCCTCAATGAACACTCACAGCTCTACATGCAGACTAATGAATACATTCCACAACACTTTAGAGTCACTGCAGATAATGAAGTCTATTTGCATAATTAAAGGGGATGAATCAAAAGGTAATTTACAGTACCCTCTTGTCCCCCTGTTAAACTGTAGGTTGAAAAGGAGGAAGGGAAGGAGGGTTGGAGGTGTTGCATACACTTTCATCCTTACCCCGGGGAGGTGTTTTGAAGATGTGAGCGAGGTGGGGTTTTTAAAACAGGCATTAGAGAATGAACCTTTGTACCTCAGTGTGTCACACATAATATCGATGGCACCCTTGGAGCATTCATACACACATTTACACAGATGCACGTGTACGGGAGCAGGGGGCGCAATTCTTCAAACGCATGAACACAATCAATTTTTCCCACCTTTCCACTTTTCTCTCTTTTCATTTCTCTCTCCATCCATCCATTTCTCCATCCATCCCCCTACAAAGCCTCCAGTCAGCAGTCAGCTATAGAATTCCATTACAGCCTAGTGATGCAGCACTTCACAGGAGGGAGAGCTGCATGTGCGCGTAACTCTGGGAGTGTGTACACGTGCAATACAGAATCAGTGAAGGATTTTTTTTTTTTTTTTTTTTGTAATGTGCAGGAAATCTCATCATCAGGCAGACAACATTGATGTCCCCAGCCAATATTTATCCTGCAATGCATGCAAACTGTTTTTCTTTTTCTTAATCTGGAGTCTGGACTGTGCGACTTGGGTTCAACTCAAAGTAAAGACATCTGCTTGCATGTGTTTGTCAGCAGCAGCAGCAGCAGCAGCAGCAGCAGTAGCAGCAGTAGTAGTAGGTAGGTATACCTCCATCTAAGTAATTCTGCGTCAATTTCAAACAGAAAAGTGTGATCAATATGTTTGACCATGAACTTGAACTACAAGTGCAAATATTTTGTAGATGGTGCAACAAGAATGTATAACAAATAGACTGTACCTCTGCTACATCCTACCTAATGTGGCATTTATAGTATTTTTTTTCCTGTGTGTGCTCAAAATGTGTTGTTGCTGTCCAAGGCTATTTCTGCAATTTTGTTATTTGGGCTCCATGATGGAGCAGAAATGGGATCTGGCAGCAGAATGGTGAAGCAGCATCCATGCTGGAAATAAAACAAAACTAGAATTACTGCCTCACGGTTGTATGCCTCTCCCAAGCAGTGAAGTTCCAGAGTTAAAGCATTGAATAATGTCCCGAAAAAAGTGAACTGTGTGATGTCACAGTGAAGTTGAACTTTGACACTTTGGATATAAAATGTCATCACTTCATCATTTATCCTATTAGACATTTGTCTTAAATTGTGTCATAATTAGCACATAAATTCTTCAGTTTATGGCCATAGACGTGTTTTATGATATCACAGTGACATTGGCCTTTAACCTTTGACCATCAAATTCTAATCAGTTCATCCTTCAGTCCAAGTGGATATTTGTGCCAGATTTAATAATCCAGGGACAGACGTGAGGTCACACTGACCTTTGACCACCGAAATCTAATCAGCTCATCACTGAGTTCAAGTGAACTTCTGTTCCAACTTTGAAGAAATTCCCTAAAGGCATTCCTGAGATATCACATTCACAAGAGTAGCACGGATGGACAACCCAAAAACAATGCCTCTGGCCATGGCTGTCGCCGGCAGGGAGACATAAAGAACAAGAAGACCTGCTATAAGTTAAATGAAAAAATAAAATTTGCCTTTTGTGTATCTTATTTTCACTGTTGAACAACCTCACCACAGGCAAGCGGATAAACCTTTCTGTGATATTTAGGCCTTTTTTTTCTCACATTTTGATTTCTATTCAGGTTCACTTCAGGCTGAAAACCTGCCTTTGTAGCTGTTGTAGAGACATGAATTGAATATGTCAATAAATAATTAGCAAAAGATTAGATTTATGTCTTTCAGAGTATAACCTTCCTTCAAGAAAAGTTTATTTTGGCTACACACTCATTTTTCATTATAACAGCAAAGGGTTTCTGGGAACTCTTTCTCTCTCTTGCTAACTTCAAACATTGAAGTTATCTGCAGTGGTGTGAAAATTGAAATCAATACATTTCCTGCTTTATCTTTTAACGCACACCAGTGTTAATTGGCCAGATGTTAAGTGTGAGATAGACATTTGCCTTATATTGTTTCAGACTGTGTTGATGATACAAACAGCCTATGAAACAGACTCATACTTACTGAAACTACAAATTTAAAGATAGCGCTCAAATATGTAACTCACAGAGGAGAAGTCATTAACGTTGTGGTAATTGCGGACAGCTGCAGATGGCGAGCTTTGAGAATACAAAACGACCCTGACAACGGCGAGAGAATCTGACAACATCAACTGAAAAGCATTTATAAGGACAAAAAAAGCAGAGTTTCATCTCTGATGGAGTTCCTTTCTCTTCAATTAGATTGTTCCTGCATTTCCACTGGTAAATAATTCACAGGCAGAACCATCAGCAGACAGGCATGGCTGCATAAATGTTTTAGTGTGTGCGTGGGGAGGGCGGTGAGTGACGTTGGAGATGTTGGTGTGGGGTCTAACGATGTGAAGAGTTTTTAGTGGCGTTTCCTGTGCTGTTTCAAACATTTCCTGCTCTGTCTGCCCCCCTCACCCCCCTTGACGGACTGGATGAGGTTCCCTTTCCATGTTTTCCTGAATCTAAATGGAAGCAGTCAGCTCCAATGAATGTCAACTAAAAAGAGCAGAAAACAGGCGGTCGAAAATAGCTGCAACGTGGGTTTGACATCTGTAAGACAACAAGAGACCCGCAAGACACTCAACATTCCTGTGCTGCTTTCCTTTACATTTTCCTCTCACCTTATGTGAGAAGCAGATTTCGTGTGTAAGGTGGAGGGGATTGTGTGTGTGTGTGTGTGTGTGTGTGTGTGTGTGTGTGTGTGTGTGTGTGTGTGTGTGTGTGTGTGTGTACATGTCTTTCTATGGTTGTGTGGACAAATTAATGCTGGAAACCACTGTTGTGAGGACATTTTTACATTGTGAGGACATTCTGGTCGGTCCACACAACTTCAAAGGGCTGTTTGGTTTGGTGGATTAGGTTTAGGTTAGAGTAAGGGTTGGGCATTTAGTTGTGATGGTTGAGGTTAGGTTAAGGAGCTAGGAATGCATTATGCCTGCGAGTGCCCTCACAGCTACAGAAAGATCAATGTGTGTGTGTGTGTGTGTGTGTGTGTGTGTGTGTGTGTGTGTGTGTGTGTGTCTGTGTGTGTGTTTAAACAACTGTTTGTGACAAGTTGTCCTAGTTTAACAACTTGCTGGTCAACAACAGAATTACTGTGAGGCTAGAAATAACTGTATGTAGGTTAGGTGAGCATAACATTCAATATTCACCCAGTGGTGAAATGTAACTAAGTACATTTACTCAAGTTCTGCACCTAAGTACAAATTTGAAATACTCATACTTTACTTGAGTATTGCCCATTTTTTTGACAGCTTCAGTTACTATTTACTTTCCAAAACAGGATGTTTTATTATTAATTAAATTACTCAATGTAAATACAAGTTGAGCTGAAACAATGAATTGATTGACAGAAGTTAACTGAGGTTTTATTTGATCATCCTTTCAGTCATTTTCCATGTAAGAATGCCAAACATTTAATGGTTCAGCCTCTCAAATGTGATGATTTGCTGCTTTCCCTTTAAATTAATTCAACAATTTTGAAATTTATTACCATCCGCAACAGCGAAGCTGGTATTGTTTTCACCTTGCGATCTTGTGTGTATGTACAGTATATCATCATGGCAAGATGTCGTCCTGGCGAGACGTACGGCAGCAGGAACTGTCACAGAGCTGGTTTTGAGTACTTTGGCAGGTGTTTGTATGTCTGCCTGTCTGTAGAAAGATTTTGTCAAAGTGATGGTGTCACAGCTGAGTACTCATGGCTTGGATTCATGTGTGGGAATTTTAAAAAATGAGTTACAATCAATCAATAGTGAAAGTGATCATTAGTTGCAGCACTAAAATCAAAAACAGACAAAAGTCTTTCTTCGTCAGAGCTGTGTGCTTCAGTCAAGCAGCACAAAACACAGAGGGCCACGAGGTAGTGAGAAACTGAAACTGTGAAGCAAAGATGGCTGTCTGAATGCTGCTCTACTTGTGAGGCCAGAAGGCAGAGCCAGCCAGATCAGGTCCTGGCTGTAAACGGGGTCTGATTCACGCATTGACAGGAACAACATTAGCCGACACACAGTTCTTGTCTGTATATGGCTGTAGCCATAGGAGCCCAACTAGAGGAAGATTTCTGTAATTTGTAAGAAGAGAAAGAGAGAGAGAGGTTCGGCCCGGTGTCACCAAACAATTACATGTTATCTTCACAGACACAACAGAATAAGAGATGGCTATCTATGCTTCATCACATTTTTGTTTCGTCCTAGTCTGTTTATAATCATAGTTTACAGCATTACATGAATTGTACAATCTGATCCTTGGTTTTGTTTCCCACTCTCCCACACTCTATTACAATGTAGGAAACAACGTGATTATGTGCCGCATGGCATAGTCCAAAATTCAGTAATGAAACAAACTTTGTTTATCTCTCAAAGTGAATGAAATAATCTAATTCACCTTTTTGTGGTAGCCCACTCCTCAGCTCTGCTTGAGGATGGCAGTTTGAGGCTACAAAGTTTCATTACAGGTCACGTAGGTGCCAGATTTGCACAAGGAAGAAGAATGCATGGAATAAACAAGACAGGCAATATGTATGGTTCTGTTTAGGGATGTCAGAACATCAGAAATTCTCACTACCAAATCTGACACCACTGCAAAAAACAGAAAACAACAGACACTGTTGCACACACAGTGTGCTAAACATCGGTATGTGTGCGTGCACATACACACACCTCAATAAAGTAACAAGGTGACAATGGGCTCTGTTAGCCTAAACAAGCTAACACTAGCTTTTGTGAATTTTGGGTGGAGCTTTGCTACAACAGCAAGTGCTGCACCTGCACTTGCTGCTGCCATTCCACGTGTTGTTGTTATTGGCTTTCTGTGCCACCTTCTTCTTCTCTTCGAGATTGTTGTCAGACTAGAACACTTAGGGTTATTACACTGCCCTCATCGGTGCTGGGAGAATCACATCTCCAGTACATACGACAGAATTTTGGCATCAATTTGGTATCTAAGTGTCAGTTCTTGTGACATCTCTAGTTCTATGACCTCATCATGAACAATACATCCATCTAGTGTTGCAGTGGGATGCAACCCCCTAACAGACACTCCCATTTTTGTGCATAAAAACAGAGAGGTTACTGTTCTTCGACCTTTTTGATTAGTCTCATTGATAATCCTTTGTCTGCTTTGAGAGGAAACCCTTTAAGTTTTATAACCAAAAAGTTAGAATGAGAATAAGAGAAAATGAACCAATAACGAATAATGAATAACGATAATGAAGTTTCTTTTGCCTCATATTTTTGGTGTTGAACCAAATCTGAGTCTGAGTCTGGTACCACAAACCAAAACATGCCTAAAGTAGCTCTACCAAGGCCAAAATGTCCCACAAGTGAAATGGTGTATTCTATATATCATATATAAGGATAAACACCAGTGAGAGAAATCATTCCCTGAGCTAAACAGATATCTACTGCACGGCTTGCATTCCATCAAGCATAAATTTTAACATTACATTGCAAAGCCATAAGGGCACTCAGAGAGTGCAGACCTCCACCACGGCCAATGTCAAACAACATACAACAGACTTAAAATTCTAATTCATTGTAAATGATCAAAATTTCATGGATTCTTCCCTGGTCCATGCCTCTTCCCTCCACCAAGTTCAGTGCAAATCGGTTCAGTGCTTTTTGCGTAATCCTGCTGACACATAAACAGACACGGGTGAAAACATAAACTCCTTGGCAGAGGTAACTAGTCTCACCATCCACTCAGAATGCTGGCAAACCTGTGCATGATCAGGAAACTTGGCAGAATCAGTGGCAGGAACACTATGACTGTGAATCTAAAAAAGCTTGATACGTGTCAACAATAAAGACTGCAACAAATTATGAAATTATTGAATTGAAATTGCTTGTAATATATAATTTATGTGGATATTTCACCTCAAAAATGACTGTGCCAAGTAACTGAAAACCCACAGACGCTGTCATACTGCATAGATAAACTTATGTTTAAGTGTACAACCAATGTATTGCATGGACATGGCCATTACATGCGTATATATTGCTGATAAAAAAAGAGTACCTTACGTTTTGTTTTGACTTTGTACACAAGCGTGATCAATTTCTGCACTCTGCAGCCTGACTGACACCTGCCCAGTGCCCTAGTTGTTTGAGACAAGGCTATTTGTTTCAGCTGACAGGAGCCCAGGGCAGCAGAGACAGAGAAGAAAGAGAAAGTAAATAGAACAGAAAGGGTCTGAGAAAAGGAGAGAGAGATTTTCCGCCCACTTCAGACACAAAATTCATATATTTACCCATAATTCATGTGAAGGGAGGTTAACTCAGAAATTAAAAAGAAAATTGCACCTTTAAAACTCAAATTATAGTTTTTTATACCTCTGCCAGTCAGACTAGTTTCAGATTACATCCCTGTTTATCCAGAGTCATATAAATACATTAACCATTTGTGGGAAATTTTGTCACAATTCATGTGTGAAGCCTTGAGTAATGGCTAAAAAGTGTTTTGTGAGGTCACACTGACCTTGACCTTTGACAGACAACCCGAAAACAATAAGCCTCCAACTCTGGCTGTTAGCAGCACGGAGGAATAAAACTAAATAAGTGTGTAGCAACAGTGCATTGTCAACTCCAATCCCTATTGTAGCCTCTCCCTCATAATAGAGCACAACGAGACCCTCAGACAGGCAGATCGTAAAGTCAGTCTGTGTATCGATGCAGCATAATTAGAACAGACAGTTAACGGGCTATAGTTTGATTAGTCAGAAGCATAGGATGGAGGGATAAATGGCTGCAATTTGCCATTTTCTCACCACAGATTCAACATCTTAATGTCTGCTATTAAAAGAATATCACTAAAACAGGCTATGAAAATGATTTTAGCCCTTTTTAATTGCCTTGTCATAAGTTATCATTATGGCTACCTACCATAGCTCTTCAGGAATTAAAGCAGATGTTTGAGTGAATCCTCCAACCATTAACTGTGACAGATGGTTGATTCAATTAAGGATAGGGAGGAGGACAAACAGTATGAGTTTAATTGCAGGTTTTTCTCATGTAAATAAAACCAAGAGTTAATCATGAAGGATAGGTCTGCGAGCCTGTGTGTGTTAATAACTGTCAGTGTGTGTCGATCAAAGACATTGATCGGGGCAGCTATCTCACCTCAGTGCACGTCAACCACCTGTCAAATGGAGATTGAGGGTATCTGATACAGTGCTGAATGAATGAATGAGAGACCAGTTAAACGCACACGGAGACACACACACAAATGAATACTTCAATCAAAAGCTGTACTGTATGCACCTACTTTCAAGTCATCATCTCCCACATGTAATTATTTTCAACAGAGGACATCTAGAACAGTGTTGTTTACCTATATCATATAAACTCACTGCATATGCGGTTGCTGCCTATATCTTTGTTCCATATTGGCCTCATCCTCATCTTGTTGACATCTCATTTTCACCCATCAGTTTTTCTCTCGCTGACTGAACACAGCTGTCAGATGTACCGCTCAACACTTCACAAACATTTGTCCTTCATGTGTCGCCTATGTGAGTGCAGCAACCTTGAGATGGGCTGAATTTGTCCCTGTTTACTGACAGCCGGGGAAGTTTCTGTCCTCCTTTCTCCCTCTCACACTAACATGCACATAAAGTGTACACACACGTACACACACACACGCAACAACTCAAACTCACAAGCATCTGTCTGCCTTTTCCCTCTCAACTTGTGATCTGTGCTAAAGCCCTGGGGGTGGTAGGTGAGGTGTCAGCAGTGATCTGATAGCGCTGAGGTGGTCCAAATGCACGATTCCTCTAAAGCTTGATCCTCTCACTGCATCCATCTTGAAAATCCTTCCATGTGTTGTTCCTGCAGCTGTGGAGGATGATTTTATAGTCCCCAGGCCAGGGACTTAAATGCATTGTGATATATATTTATTTTTTTTATTTAACTTTAAAGTAATTCAGCAATTCGTGGCTAGCTGCCATAACTTAAAACTTTAAATACAGCAGCTGAACTAGAGGACCTTGTGGAAATAAGTTTTAAAAACTTCAATTAATTCTAATTATCATTCTTCCTTGGAAATTATTGCCCAGGTCGGCCAGAGCCGGCAGGCACGGCCTGTTGGGCCTGAAGATTGCTTGGGATGTTAGAGTTGGGAACAGAGAGGTAGCCTTTGACATCAACTCTGCGATGTCGCTGCTGCAAGTTTTAATGAAGGGGTAATCATGCGGAAATTACAGATGAGCAATCATTGATTAATAACTACATGTTTTACAAGGAGGTCAGGGATTGGCGAGGCTACAGTGGATCTCTCAGATTAACCGCTTTGATTGGTTCAGTAAAAACCCAGTCGGCCGAGTGTGCAATGACTGGAGTTAGATAAATGGGCTCATAACTTCCCTAAAGTTCCTTTTTTCTCCACCCCCCAACCCCTTTTCTTCATTTGTATGCAAAGTCCAATCCCTTAGGCTCCCTTTCCTTCTCTTTAATTTTCAGCCATCTTTTTTTAATCAATTTTCTTTTATCTCGGGGAAGTTATTTTAATACTCCTACATCTTATTTCATTCTCAGCAAGACTGTGTGGGGATATCAATTATTCAATGGAGAGGGGGCTGGGGAATATGTTAATATTGATTAAGCTTTCGCCACACCTAAGAAGATTACACTCTCTTATCACGATACCAGAGTGCTGCATTAACCAGGCAAATTAAAGGACACATAGATACACTGTGTTAGATATACAGTAATGTAAGAACATTTGTGTGTCTTCCTTGTTTGGATCAGAGATTAAAAGCCTATTTACGCTACATGACAAGCACTGAAAAGAAGACATGACCTGCATTTCGTAATGACTCATCTGATGCTTTGAAGCTTAACCCCTTCATTGCAGCATTAGCTGTGAGGTCACAGGAAGTTAAATACTTTGTACAAGGCTAAATGCAAGAGTTTAAATCAAGGTGGTTGTGTATGACATCCACTGCTGCTGTATGTCTACAATCATCTTACTTTATCATGTATTGTGTTGTTCTATCCCAACCATTGTGGTATCGATGTCCTAGCTGCTGTTTTACTGCCACAGGCTACAGCACTGGTTTTGGGCAGTGATACCGCAGATACTGTGGCATTTGTATCTCATTTCCCCAGAGCCCTGTAGGGCAGCCAGGAGCTGTATATCTGTCAAGGTACAAAGCAGCCAGTCAGAGGGCCAAGGGAAAAGGGACCAGAACAGAGGTGGGCGTTAAGGGGACAGGATGTCATTGTGTGTTCCAACAGGGCTGTGAGATATGCAAGTGTTTGAGACACAGCTGAAGGAGGCTTTAGAAGTTACAGGGCTGTTTGTGATTCATGAATGCATGCATACATGCACACATATGTGTTTCCGTCCACACCAACGGACGATATGTGCACAGCACATGCGTACGCACACACCAACATGAATTTAAATAACTTCACCCTTCAGCACTTTACTTCAACCTCCTTCTTCCCTCTTCATTCTGAACACATTTGTTCAGTCTGCACCAATTTATTTATTTAGCCAAACATGTGCTCTCTGTACAGATCTCTCTCTCTCGCATTTGTTCTCTTTCTCTTGACCATGCACACTCTCATAAACACACACATAAACCAGCAAAGAAACATACCTCATGTATAGTGGATATTTGTCTGCTCTGCTGCAGTGCAGCTTCTTTTCCAGTACGTTCCTCAGGCCATTACTCTGCTTAGTCATTAAATGTGTCTGCATGTCAGTATTCATATTTGACATGCGTGTGCTAATGAAGAACCAGCTGTTTGTTTTCCCGATAGTTATTACAGTAGACATAAGGGATGTGTACTATTTGATACAAATTCTGGTCAAATCCAAGGACTGTCGCTGAGACCATCAGTCTGCTGGCCATGTTTTGTCAGCCTCTGCAGACTGTGTGCAGATGTTGTTTTGTTGTTTTCCACACGAAGAAACGAGAAAAAAGGAGAGAGAGAAGACAGGAGGGGAGGAGAAGGACATGAGAGACAGATAAGTAAAGACTGAGACAGGAGGAGGGATAGAGGAGGAGAGCCCCCTGCTCTGCATTAATTCTCTGTTTGCCAGTCAGAGCATGCTCTTTACTATGAGATTAGACTGATAAAATGCATGTGTGTATGAGTGCGTGCGTGTCCACACACACTCCTCTGTGTGCATGCATTCATATGTGTCTGTGTGTGTGTTTTGGTGTGTGTGTATATACACCTCATACCCTCCCCTGTGAGATTAGGCTGATTTGTCAGTGATGCAGGAGTTCATCCATGATTAATAGCCCAGCGTGCTGGAAACAATGTTATTCTGCATTAGCTACCTGTGGGACACCCCATGCAACTGCATGTGTGTTTCAGTGTATGCGCGTAAAACAGCATGAATATCAATCCTGACATCTTGTTCCAGACGCATTGATGTTGTAAGTAAGTCGGTACACAAGTTGACTACGTGTCAGAGCAGCTGTGTGTTGTTTGCAACTTTCTGGTGTGTATTATTCATGAGTACCACAGTATCCAGTTATGTGACTCTGACAGGTCTGACAAACCTCTAGGAAAACCAAAGAGCATCAAAGCTTTGGGCAGGTCTGCCTATCACCTTTGACATCAGTGTGTATTTAGGGTGAAGTGATTTGGGGTGGTGAGAGACCAGCTTCAGTGACTCCCTTTCACAGAACTGTGACCATGTCAGCAGGAGCCTATCAGTAGTCTGATTCACTTTCTGTTGAGGTCACTACATTAACATGATCTTCACTGTATCACTAAAGATAAGTATGTCACCTGGTTATAGTACTCTGTAATACTACACTGAAGGTACAAAATATTACACATTCCCAATAAAGTTATCATCTCTTCATTAACAGCGTTGATGATATTGTTTTCAAATTGTAAGTCTGAGTGGTAATTGGTATTCATGGGTCAGGAGAATATCCGGTCAGGAGAATATCCGGTGGGCTGTTAGCGTTTCAGAACTGGGGCCAGGGCTGGACCGATTATTGTGTAGGATAACAATATATCATTACATAAAAAAGACTACCTTGCTGTGCCATCCAGCCAGCCTAAACTGTGCACTTGCAGCCCCTTGTCTCTCCAAGCGCGCAAGCTGCAACCAAGTCTATATTTGCAGTAGGGGGGTAAATGAGCGAATTTGGAAGCATGGGCAGCAGCAAAAAGAGAAAGGAGAAAGGTGGTGAAGAGAAGGCTAGAATTCAAAAGAAAAAAATACTGGAGGAAGATGCAGCAAAATGTTCCAAAGTAATGGATATATTCCAAGCATCCTGTAATGACCCAGCAGGTGAAATGCTAAGCAGCTCAGGTGATATTAAATTTGGCTAAAATGGAGAGCTACTAGTTTTTGGGCAGCCCTATGCTTGTATTAGCTGGTTAATTTGCTTTGTGTGTTATCAGTCAGTAATACAAATTATTAAAATATAAAATGCTTTAACATTTGTGTGTTGTTCCTGTTGTCCTTTTGCAGCCTCAGAAAGAGTCAGCCCAGTGATGCTGATGAGACAGGGCTGGGAGGAGGTAGCAGGGAAAACACAGCTGCAGGTGTGTACACTGGCACAACAGATAGAATGCAGTTTCTAGGGGCAAGATGTTACACTGCAGAATTATATTACAGAAAATTACAGGACAAATGTTATGATTGCAACATGTAGAAATCTCAGATGAGATATGCTATAATTTGTATTTTATTTAAGCACTTTATGAGTTCCAGACCCTCCCCCAGGCCAGATGGAACTCGTAATTTCCCAGTAAAATTAAGTGTCCCACTCCACCCCTGGTGTGTGTCATCTAGGGTTGTGCTGATAGCCAATGATCAGTGCAATTACCGATAGCTTAGCTTAGTTTAGCTTAGCTTAGCCAATGTCACATGATATTTGGCTTGTTTTCCCATTAACTTATCATTGAGTTTCTTAGCCTGCTGCTTTTCATGGTTGTAAATAGAACTTCAAGCCCTAACAGAGAAGTGAAGGGACAGTCAGGAAGAGTGTGAGAGAGAGAGTGTGTGAGAAAGAGTGAGAGAGAGAGAATGAGAGAGAGAGAGAACAACAAGCTATAAACAGCAGTTTCTATGGTCTTCCCTCTGTTGATTTTGAGTGATTATTGTGAATTTTCTGGTATGCAAATGTAAATCAATAATGCTTTGTTTGTGATGACAGTTTTGTTTAGCTTAAACATAACCATAAAATGTACTTGTCATCCTTCTGTGGACATGTTGACTCTGAGCGTTGCGCAGCATATAGTGAAGCCAATATACTTACGTATAAAAAATAAATAATACTAGAATTTCACTCACCTCAAAACACAAACTTGCACACATTGTTTGTCAATTAACTACACAAGAAGCCACATTAATTCATATTTATTAAGCCATATTAATTGTCTTATATTTGCATGAAAAATGCTCCAAAGGGCACCAACACCACAAACACAGCTGAGTGGTCACATTCAGTGACTTGAATTAGCTGAGGTGACACCTGGCAGACAGCTAGCAGCCAGCCAGTTTTTCTTGAGATATTTATTTGATTATCAAAATCGTTGATCAATATTCTGTTGATCGACAATTTGATTACTTGACTAATCATTGCAGATCTAAAAAGTCATTAACTGTTAACAGGGTTAGATTTGGAAAGTGACTAAGGGGCAGGTGGGTCAGACTAGTGACCTGCCAGCTCATTAAGATTAAACTGTTAGAGACTGTATAATATTCTACACATTCACATCTTTTTTTTTTTTTTTTTTTTCTTGAGGGGGGGGGGGGTTGATCTCCAGGGTGTGTGTGAGTGTGTGTGTGTGTGTGTGTGTGTGTGTGGCCAACTGATAGAGACACCAGCAGTAGATGGGATAACTATGGGAAGCAGAGCCTGTGAAGCCAAGGAAAGAGGATCAATACAAAATGTACTTTGTGGAGACTGAGAGCTGAGGAACTCTGCAGCCAATTAAACAGAAAGATCAGAGAGAGAGAGAGAGAGAGAGAGAGAGAGAGAGAGAGAGAGAGAGAGAGAGAGAGAGAGAGAGAGAGAGAGAGGCAGCGAGGTCCTTTTATTAAAGTCCATTATTTTATGTACAATGTATTGATCCAAACACAACCAGTCTCACCCTGTTGTTCTGCTCTGTGTAGTGTGTGTAAACTTGTCAGTCTCATCAACCTGTAGAATCCTGAGGTCAAATATAGCAGAATTCATCTCTCAATTATTCATGTATTACTGATACAAACTCAGCAAATCTTCAGCTCTCTCTCTCATTCATTCATTCCTTCAGTTTCCTAGGAGAGAACTAAACCTTTCCTAATCAAATTTAATTTTTTTTTTGCCTGCTTCACTTAAAATGGCATAATGTTACCTCAAATTCCTCACATGACCATATTCAACGCATATTCCACACACTACGACTACCCCGAACCATCACGTCATCCACATTTCCTGAAGCAATGGCTTGACTCAAAGCCCTCTGTCACTTTCATCATGAGAGAGTATCTATCGAAAGGACCAACTTCTCTCTCTCAACTTCTGCTCCTTTTGGGCAGACACATTCATTTTTCAGAGCCAGGCATGAATATTTCAGGGCTGAGTGACAGATCCAGTGAAGAATGAAAAGAGAGAAGGAGTAGGTGGGATGGGGAGGGATGTCCAGGGAGGTATGGGTAATCACATTTGGTTTTGCAGATCTCATAAATGACTTAGGCCCTGCAGATTTCAATCAGACTACCTTAGTCTTCATCATCTCCATCGATTTCCACCTGCAATTGCTCTCTCTGCATTTCCCTCTACCCCTCTTGTCGGTACGGTATCTTACAAGTCTATGATGAACCAAAAAAAAAAAAAAAAAACGTTGATGGTGGCTGATCCCAAATTTACTGTGCCGCAATGGGTGTGCGTTGGTAGGACATGGGATAAGCAGCATTTCAGCAGTCTACGATCTATTACCCCGCAGCTACCATATTATCAGAAAACTGGTATCAGCATTTCCAAACTTTCCATGACAAGTGAAGGCATGCAAAATTGATCTTAATTCAGTCTGCACAGTCAATAGAATGATCTGAATTTCCTCCAGTAACTTATCTGTCTAAATGCAAATGATATACTGAATTCCTTAACTTAGTGTAGAGAGATTGGTTATCACTCTCTTTGAACCCAATCAAGAAAGATGAAGGGACAAGGTTAAAAAAAAATAAATCTGTTTTCATAAGTGTCAGGAAACAGGGTGTGTTCATGCTTCTTTATTCTGCTTTTGCACATAAATTGATTTATTCCATTGGAGCTGGAACAGGAAAAGCATGTTCCCAAGGAAGGCAGATAGGAAATCTGAGAAGTTGTAACCTATATTGTTGTGCTTTTACAAATACAGTCAAGGAGATAAGCGTAATACCCCCTGCTTTCTTGGAAATGGCGTTCTGATTTACAAACACACAGCTGATATAAAATCCATTTCCCTGGAAATAGAGGCAATAATCTCTCCCCCTTTAATGCTAAAATGAAGGAAGCTGTGTCTGTGGGAAGGCAAATAGAATTGTTTGTGGGATGTTGTGTGTTGGCTGTGTGCATGTTTGTGAGTGTGTTTGTGGATGCAATGGTGGGACCCCAGAGAGTTTCACAGATATTTCACCCTCACAGTATAAAACCGCTGTTAGATTGATATACACATCCACTCATATACACAAATATATATGTACAAACAGTTCTTTGTACCTATTATTCAAGTCTCTTGGGTCTGTGAATGTTCTCCACCTATCTATCTTTCCATCCATCTATCATCTACCTACCTATCTACTAGGGCTGAATGATATGCAAAAAAACATATTATATGATAATATTACACTACAAGAGCATTATAAGATATTGTGATCATGATATGAGTCATTATTTCAGTTGGAATGATAATTTTTGCGTTTCATTTTCACTGAATTTTTTTTTTAAATGACGTCATTTTTGTTGGAGCTTGTACCAAACAAGCATGTTCCCTTACATCTGGAAAATATGATTTGATGGACTCTGTAGCACCACAATACTTAGCGTGCTAACAACAATGTTGTGACACCTTTTACCTTTATCAAAAAACAAAACAAAAAAAAAAAAACAAAAAAAAATTTGCAGCTCCTGCGATTTGGATATTGCACTTGGCCATATTGTGATTTTGATTATATTTCGATTAATTGTGCAGCCCTACTACACTACTGAGAGAGAGAGAGAGAGAGAGAGAGAGAGAGAGAGAGAGAGAGAGAGAGAGAGAGAGAGAGAGAGAGAGAGAGAGAGAGAGAGAGAGAGAAAGAGAGCAGCTGGGTGGCACAGTAGTATTGTTGTCGCCACTTTTCGTATAGTAGATGTTCGTATAGGGATGCCATTCAGACTGGATTAATTGACTCATCAGGTACCCAGTTGGAAGAGTAAGCTGGTCACAGGAGGAGATGCCACTGAAACAAGTACAGGCCCTGTGGACCAGACCCGTAGGCCCTAAGTATCACATACACACAGTCCAGCATATTTTAGCAGCGTGTAATATGCAAGCTGGGACAGCGTACACTGAGACATATAACAAAACGGCAGGGATAATGTACAGTGCCGATGGATTAGAAGTCCATATGTCCTAATGGTACACAACACTAAAAGTGGTTGAGAACAACAGAGCTAAGATCCTGTGGGACTTCAAGTCCCAGACTGCTGGCTACCCAAGCAGACACTGTGGTCTGCTAATTTCAGCTGAGAGTAATGTCAGAAAGATAAAATTGTGAGATGGTTTGGTTGACTGGTGGGAAGCAAAGGACTTTAGCACCAGAGACCAGGGTTTGCATCCTAAATATTGCATATGATTAGGTTTAGTGTAGGCACTATCATTAAGATTAGAGAAAGATCTTGGTTTAGGGTAACACATAGTATAGTAAAAATATGATTTCGCATAATACAGGAAAAACATAATTTTGACTTTTTCAGTATTTAACTAAACCCTCCAGCTTCCCCTAACCTTACCAGAGCGCTGTGCGCCTTGAGTAAAAGTGTTAATCGTGCTTTAGTTGTTGTGAGCAGATACTGAAAGAAAAAAACCCTATTTGCTCCTGCAAATAAAAATAATATGAACATAATTTTTAGGAGACAGGGTTGCATATTCATCTATCGTAATGTCTCTCTCAGTTGAATAGTAACTACTGGGGCAATTTCCATAATGCTACAAATTTTAATTTTGCAATTTGTCATGTTTTACCTTTTTGACAGTAGTTGTAGTCATTGTTTGCCATGGTCTGATAATACTGTCTGAGTAACAGTCAGGGCAGTTACAATATAATTGTAATGTGCTGAAGATGTGCATGTTAAGTCATGCTTCATTTTGATCAGCCATTCAAACAAGTGAACATGCTAGAAACTGCATACTCTAATCAGTTTACTAACTGATTAGAATTGAGCAACTCACCACCATAAAAATACTTGCTACTGTAGGATTAGCAAGTCAATGTGATCTGACAAGGCAATTGTACAAACAGCACAAAGCCAGCAGAGCCATCCAAAAATCCTATTTTCTCTGCAGAAGAGATCTCATGTGTCCTCAAAGCATCAGAATTATCATTTTTATTCAGCTCTTTTCCTTTGATAGAAATGAAAGATCTGAGGAAAAAAACAGCTTACAAATCAAATTAAATATCAGATGAAAGGTCCTGAGTTTGTCATTTCATAGCTCTAATATCTAAAAGCATGTCTCACTGAGCTTTGAGTGCTTCAATTTAGATAAGAAAATATTTGGGTGATTTTGATAACTTTTCCACTCTGCTCAATTTAAGAGATTGCTCCTTCCACTGTCCACTTTTAATGAGTTTCTTGTGTAGTAATTGTGAGAATCTCAGTACTTTTGGTAACAGAGAAAAATAATCTGAAATATGAGCTGAGCCCTGACTCTCTCTTTGATTTAAACTGTCAAAAGTCCATGAATAGCTTATCTTTGAAACTTTCTTGAGGCCTGTGTGTTTGCGCACACACAAACATAAACTTGCATACTAATAGATCGTAGTTCATATCATATCTCCTGCAAAGTTTGTAAATGTAAAGTAATGCAGCAAACTAAACACGTTTTTAATAATAGTTGAAGACAGCAGATTGCCTGTGAAGCTTTTACTAGACGTGACGGTAAAACTGTGAAAACACCATTGGGCAGCTAATTCAATGACAGTCATTAGAAATCAATAATAGATAAGGTTCTGTTAACACAGACTTAAGTGTAGAATAAAAAAGCACAGTGATAAGGATGCTCAAAAAAAAAAAGCAAAATCTGATGCGATTATATACAAAGTCATTGGAAAGATACAAAAAGAGACACAAATGACACATCCACTTGTTAGAAATACTTCAGTTTGAGTAAAAATGTACATGTGTCCCAGAGCTTCATAAAAGTACTGAGATTACAGAGAAAAGGAGAAAGACTGGAGAGAAAAATTAGAGAGAACCAAAATTTCTGGTGACCACAACACAAACATACAGCCATACACACGGCTGGTGTCCATTACTGGATAGCTTACAACTAATGCACAGTTGGTACATTGACTATTTGCAGAAAATAAACACAAACTGCCCATCAGTCAAATTTACACAAATGACACATGGCTAAAATTAGTTCCGCTTTCTGTCCCTCATACCAGAAGAAACATCACAAGTGAAACATCAATGTTTAGTTCACATAAGTAAAATAATAAAATGCATAACTGTTTACCCAACAGTTACTTAAAATGTTCTACTTTTTTATTTATTTATTTCATTTTCGTGTCATGCACACAAAGTGCCCAACCCTCGTGGATTTCTAAGACACTGAAACTATAGTTGCAGTGGTCAAACATTGAATTTCTTTACAAAATTACAAGATTTGTTACAGCTGTGTCTTAAGCAAAATATTCTGCCTTCTCTCCCCAGCTTGACAAATAAAATCTGCTACAAAAAAGTTAGCACCAAGGTGTGTTTAGACAGAAAACAAAGCATATGACAGCTGGACCATTCGCCCCAAACACCACACAAACCAACTCTACAGATGTTAGCTGTAAGCTATTTAGAAACTGTGTGTGTGTGTGTGTGTTTGTGTGTGTGGCTCTGCCTCTGACTAACTTACTAGGGCAACCAGTTCCTTATTTTATATCCTTCCAGTTTCTCTCCTTTTTTCTCTAATCTCTGTATGTTTGTGAAGCAGATTCATAAAGCCTTGGGATAAATGGGATTTTTTTACTCAAGTTGAAATATTTTCAACTCCAGCAGACACACAGACACTTCTGTGCGAACTTGTGTCTAATTGCATCTTTGCATTGACTTTGTATGCAATCGAGCCGCCTCCAAAATTCACCTAGCGTTCTGTCTGAGCAAACAGTCATACAGCAGAACACTGACTGCAGTAATAAAAAATCACAAGTCAGCAATCACAGAGACGCTTTAATAAAGAGTACTTATAGACAGTCTTCCAACAAAGGTTTCTGGAGAGTATTTAAAAGATTTAAAAGATGCTTGTTAATTGGCTGAACAGAGGCCTTTCTCAATACACCAGGTTTAGAAACCACACTATAGGAGATAACATTTTCAGATGAATATTCAAACACCACCACAAATGGCTGAGTCACTATATGGTGGACTAGTGGGCGAGTGGATGGTCCAAAATAAGGGCCTGAGAAAAGCCTAATGTCTATGGTGGCCCTGAGAGCTCAACACACTGAAACTTAGAAAACACATGCAAATAGACAAGACACAAGCAAATTCAGAAAACATCTTCAACAATCTGACAACACGTGTGCTACACATACTCACAACACAACCAAATGTGTCCAGGAGACATGAACCTGGCTGGGAAGCACTTGCATGGATGTACAATAATAAATAAATTAAAATACATCCACGCACACTTATTGTTCAGTGCTTTTAACGTCCCAGCCAGGTTCATCACTTTTTTGTGTGTCCTGGAAACACTTCCGTGTATGGCTGTGTTGTCACTATTTGCAGCACGTATGTGAATTTGGTTGTGCTATGAGTATTTGCAGCACATGTGTTGTCAAACTGATTGAGATATTTTCTGGATTTGCTTGTGTTTTCTAAGTTGCAGTGCGTTGAGCTCTCAGGGCCACCGTAAATGCCAGTTAAACTGCAACTGCAACTGTGTCAGTAGTGGTTGTTATAGCAACAGACTGTTCATCTTAAACCAAGTGCTGATGACAAAAAAGAAACAATTGAGATTTTAATTATGAGTTTAAATATATGTGAAACGCTGAACTCTGACTGATTCTCTGACGTGTCTGCTGTGAAGATGAAGATCACTTGTCAACATGAAACAACAGAGATGAGTGATAGCGCCTTTAAGTTTAAAATGCCTTTCACTTGAACAGCAACTTGCAAAAGGGACTGAATCAGTGTAGATAACATTGATAGCAGTGGCAGAGCTGTTGAGGAACAGTCAAGAATTAGCAGTGCTGTCTCCATGGTAACTGCTGAGTGGAGCCAGCAGTGATTTCACCGACCAAAGACCTGCCTTTGACATCATGCCCTATGCAGTTAACCCTTGATCTTAGAAACACACACAGAGGCACATTGAGATGTTTAATCACCCACCCCTCCTCCCACCTCCACACACACACGCACACACATACACATGAGCACATGAATGTGCACACATAGTTAGTGCACATTCACACTGTGGAGGCTGAGCTGAGCTGGAGTTGACTGTGAGCCATCATTAAGCCTCTGACATGTAGCACACACCACTAGAGTATCCCCCAAGGCCGTGACTGAGGTTAACCAGGCTTTTCACACTCAGCCTTCCACTCACAGAGAGGGGTAAAGGAAAACTCCAGTGGTGCAGGAACAAATGCTATGACCAAAGTCAATGTGGAAGGAAAAAAGTCCTTTTAACAAACACATGGTTAAGCTTATAGAACGGTCATGGTTTGGTGAAGTTTGGGAACAAAAACTACTTTGTTAGGTTTAGGTGTCAAAAACTACTTGGTTGGGTTAAAGAAAAGATCTTGGTTTGGGTTAAGGCTACTGGACCTTGATCATTATGGTTACAATGACAAAAACATGGTTAAGGTTGTAGAATAGTCATGGTTAAAAGAGACGACTATTGTTTCATAAGATATGACCAGCAGTCTCTTGCATGAAAGTCCTGTGTTTTGTTGACCCATCCGTCCATCACAACCCTCCTCCTCCTAACAAGAGGAGGAGTGTTCCTTCCATCATAATTACTACAGCCACTAGAGTTCATCCGACAATAAAATCTAAGTATGGGTCATAATAAGCCACTTACACAGACGATTTATGGGATTGTTTATGACAAGTAGACAGTCTCAGAGTGAGGACTGTCTTGCTTGCTAAAGTGCCATTGAAATGCACACAGATATAAAACTGGATATTACTCACTCTTAGCCAACTGAAATCTAACTGAGGATTTTCTCACTTTTATACATTTAGAAGGTGTGGTGGAAAAATCAAGCGTGCACAGTGGGTGCTGTTTTGAAGGCTGAATGTGTCTCTGTACCCATCTTATTCTTTGAAAAGACTTTTATCCCGAGCTGCAGCGGCTGAGTGACGAGAGAAAGGTTAACTCCAGCCTTTTGTTCTAGCTGAGCTCATTGGCTAAAAGTGGCGTGTAAATTCAGAGTGGATTAGCATATATTTGCATGTGGTTAGGGACTTGATCAGGGATGGGTGCAAACTTTGGGATTCAACTTTGAGAAGTGGGAGGCAGGAATGACAGGTGATATATGCCAACAGTATGTATTTCTATGCTACTTCTCAGAATGACATTTTCAATATTAAGTCTACTAATATAGACTTAATATTAATTAATTATTCTGAGAAGCCTAATATGATAACAATTTATTTAAAGATGATCAACAAGTCAAGTATTTGGTTAAAGAGCAAATAAACTCCATTTGTGCAGTTGTGACAATGCTTAATATTTTTTTTTTCTTCAGTCATCCACTAATCTATAACAACAGTTTATAACGTGCAAAAGCACATGACACTGAACAGATTGTGTTGTCATGGTAATCTGATTTCCCTGTTGTCTTCCAGATGTCCCCGTGTTCATGTATCGTTGTAAAAAATGTGGTTAGTGCCGCGTTGGATTTCCATGTGTTATATTTCATCAGCTGCAGAGTAAACTTTGCCCAAAATTAATTGCAGATTAAAAGTTTCAGTCTTCAATATAGTGAGCAGCTTCTGTCACACAGGAATTTTGTTAAGAGTGGTTCTCAGAATATTTTCAATAAAAATGGTGCATGTGTGTTTGAGTGTTCTGAATTCACTATTTTAAGGTTGCTGAGAGGCACATACAGCCATACAGATACTGAAAATTGATACTCTACATGATAAATCGACCTGGCAATAAGCAAAGCCTCTTAAAAAAAAAAAAAAAAAAAATCAACCTGATCTTCAACCTTTTCTCTCAGTAAAAAAGGTCTCTAAAACAGTTTAATAGCATCACCCTCCCTCTCTCACAACTCTCTTGCTCTCTTACCATCATTCACATATTTAGACACACTGTCATGGAAAATTTTAGTCAAAGTCCATCTTCATGTCAACACTATTAGGTGTTAGAAGGCTGATGACCCATTAATAATGTCTCACTACTGCAGTGAAAGCCGTGGTGGACTTTGCTGTATTATACTGTGGGCATTGAAGTGACAGCAGGCAACAATTGTGAACTGCCAGTCAGGCCGGCTGCTGTTTTGAGCTGATCCACAGGGAATTCAGATGGGGCTCAATTTAGCTGAAGAACTACAGTGAAGCGATTCAAGTGCCTCCAACTCCCAGCATCCCCCAAGGTTTTCCATGGAGAACAGTGTATGAGCCGAGTTTCTCAGGGGAAGATGAGGGTGACTTCTCTCCTTTACTTCCTCTAAGTCTGTCTCATTCATTAGTAATCTGCAGTCAGAGGAGGGTCAGTCAGCCAGAGCATGCCCCAGTCCCAGACAGCTGTGGACTGGCAGTGTGTAAAATCGATCACAGACAAGATATGTTTGTGTAAAATTGCAATGATGTGATGATTCCTATATTTTCTTTTAACTGGTAAAGTTTAAGTCAAGTACACAGAGTCCCTCCTCTGGCTTACAGTAGGAGAGCAGAGAAGAGGAGAGGCACTATACAAACAATTTGACCTTACAAACCAGTGGAATTATAACTAACTAGTGTCTTCCAACCTGGAAGATAGCATCACTTTGGTTCCCCTGACAAAAAGCCTATGGGCTTCTGGATTACTGCAGACAATAAGCTCTGTGACGAACAAAATTTTATGATACTAACTGGGGTTGCAAAATTCCGGGAATTCTCAAAGTTGGAAACTTTCCATGGGAATTAACGGGAATTAACGTGAATTTATGGGAATAAAACAGAAATTTACAAAATTGAAGGTTGGCCCTCAACAGGGAACTTAAATATAGTTGGGGAAAATATTTTGTAGCATAATCTTGGCTAAAACAACCAGATTTAATGCAAGTACACTCCTCAATCACATGCACACAGCACTGCTTACTGCAGGGCTATTGAGGCCACGTCCCCTGAATGCACTGTGCACTCCTCCATCACAGATGATTGCTTAAACCCTGGAGGCCACACTTTTGAGCCCAAAGCACAAGACTATTGAAGCCACACAGTTGAGCCTGCGGATTATATAAAGTCAAGTAAGTTTTTTATAATATTATGGGGTAAATATATTTGATCTATTATGGTATTACTGTTTAACTTGCAAAAATTAAATAAAAATGTATTCATACAGTAGCTAGCTAGCTGGTAAGTTAGGTGCTAAATGTAAGCTATTTTTCATTTCATTGACCATTTAAGAGGCTAGCTTATTATAGCTACCTCAAATGTGATGCTGTTTCTTCTGACTCCTGCAAGACAGTTTTCTGTAACCATACAAGAAATTTATACATCAATTGTAAAATATTTTGAAGACCATTCCAGTTGTTTACAAAAAATAACAAAAATACAAAACAAAAATATTAACATTTATATATGATACAGTTTGTTTAAATTACCCCCAATTTCCAGTTAGTTCCTATAAATTCCCAATAATTCCCACAAATTCCCATAGAAAGTTTCCAATTTGGAATATTTCCAAAATTCCCCATCTTAACTTCCCATGGAAAGTTTCCGGAAAGTTTCCACCCCTTTGCAACCCTAATACTAACACATTTTGTTCAGCACAATAGTCAAATGAACACCACTTTTATGATTTTTGAAGCCTAAAAACAAGACCACCAGAAGTAAAAAGCTAATGATAAGCTATAAACAAACTAAACCACCATCACATGACTTCAGCATCACCACTACTTAACTTACAACTCAAGGTTTGATTTCTTACCTCTTCTACAAAAGCCTTTCCTCTTACAAAGTTACCAATAGTTTGCAAAAGTGCAAGTATAAAAACAATTGGGCTGTAAAAGCAGACTGGTGAGTAAATCAGTTTTTGTGTTAAACGTGCCCGACAACCTCTGTAGTCTTATTTAGCCACTTGTTAACAACCAGCCTTCTTTAAAACATGTAAAAGCTTAAAGAAATCATGACTGCACTAGGCTATTTACTGGCATATTTTATGTCGTAGCATAAAATGTCATGAAATGAAAATGTCTTGAGCTTGTGTTAATCGCAGACCTTATTTCATGTATCTAACCAAAGACCCGTTCAAAAAACCCATAGACTTCAGGACGAAGGAAACAGAAGTGCTGAAATGCTAACTAATTTGCGGGGTTTAGGACTCATTCCAGCAGCACTCTATTATTCTACCACATGCTATTACTTTAACTGTTACATTATTACAACGAGCATAAACTCTGATCCACAGGCAGTGGAGAGACTCAGCCTGTACCCACTGTACTATGCTCCCTATATAAGACTTCATGTGTGCGGTCTACACATACAAACACACACGCTGAGCTTTTATGCAGAGAGCATCCATCATTGACAGTTTTACCACTATTAAGCGGTTCAGACATCCAGGGAGAAGAAAGGGGTTAAACCTGGAACTTCCCCCGCAGAGAGAGCAAATCTCTGGGGCAGAAAAATGGAAATGTGGGGTAAGAATGTGGGTCATGGAGGGTGCATTAGTGAATCTGGGCCTGTTCAAATGTGTCTGCATGGGGAGAGAAGTTCCTGTGTATTAGCAGAGCACAGACATCTCTCTAATGATGGAAACCAGACAGAAGAAAAAAGAAATAAAAATGTTAGTGCAATTAACATCTGTCAGTCAACGGGCCTCCGTGTGGTAATAATACCCAACGTAAATGTCATGACCAAGCCACAAGGCTGAGCAAACACACACAGAAGAAGAAGGGAGTAAATTCTCTCTGGGTGGGTAATATTAAGTTGACAACTTTATCACTGCAGAACCTCAGAGACACCAAAAATTCCCACAACACCTTATTAAAGAATGTAACTCAAAAAGCTCATAAAAGCAGTGGACATCAGCATGGTGGAGGACAAACAGACACAGACACATGCACATGTAAACATACACACACCCACACTCACACATATATACACACATATGACAAATATGTATTGCAAGACTTATGACATAATCAAAGGTAGGGTTTTAAAAGACAAGATGAGAAACAGTCACAATACGTTTGGTTTAGCATAATTGTGCTAAATCAAGCTGCATGACCCAAGTTCAACAAGAACACAGCTTCTAGTCTCTGTGTTTGTCTCTCGTGGGTCATGACACAGTGGAAGCCGTAGCTAAATGTCCAAAATGTAAAATGTTAATGTGTTTTGAGAACTTCTCTTTTTTCCCAGAATGCAAGCAAAGTACTTTGGTTAGGCCTCTCTGTTTGTGAGCATGCGTGCGTGTGTGTGTGTGTCCAACCTCTCTGTCATTACACACATGCCCCCTTCCACCAACATGAACCTAGAGCTAGTTCTGGACTGGTGCTAGTGCCAGTTTGTAGTTGCTTCAACTTGCAGTCCTTCTAAGCATCTGTCTGCTTAGAAAGTCACAGAGTCACATCATTACGACACTGTATTAGTCTCTGCTTTCCCGGAAATGCTCGTGCTGTGCACAAAAATAACAATGGTAGGCTACATAATCTCTTTACAACTGTTTGGGTTTGATTTCACATCCATACTGAAGCTCTGGTTCTTCTTCTTCCTCTTTGAATTAGGCACACTTGACACCTCAATAGCTCTGTTTTTTTGATAATGACAGTCACAAAGTTTTACTTGGTCTCACTGGTTGCAATAATCCCACCCCTAGCCCCTGACTCTACTGGTTTGAGGTTGGACACCGGCTCTGAACTGATCCTTGAACTGCCTAGGTGGAAAAAGGGTAACAATGGGCTGGTGACAAACAGGGAACGTTTTGGAAGTCCACTGTGGGTCATGTTTTGTTATGTGTAAAGCCCTCTGATGAATTTCTTTAAAATTTTAGCCAATAGGGGACCTTCAGGTGTTTGAGTGTTAAGAGTTTTATACTCAGCACTGCCTCTGCAGACTGGAGTAGGGATTTTAATGACTTACTCACACACATTGTTTTTTCACACCTCCATAGTGTGACTGGCTTGCAGCCCCAGGAAAGCATTCAAAGTTAAGGGTAGCTACTTAACAGACTGAATACAAAAGGAACTACTCTCCTCAACCACCATTTTTTTTATTTTAATGAAAAAAATATAAATGCTCAGCTTTAGTGGACAACCTTACTAGTTTCAAGGTTCACGGTTTATTCAAATGAAGAAAGCAGGGGAATAAAAATATTTTGAAATTTTGAAACATTATCTCTGAACCTGCGTGGGCAGCGGCTGTGTAGAGGCTGGATTGAACTGGGTTCAATCCTTGAACTGGGTTCAATCCTTGGTTAATTCTTAAGTCCAACACACAGATAAAAGACTTCAAATGTCCCTGACCAAATAGACATCAGTGTGTTAGACGACTGCTGGGAAGTTTTTTTTTCAACTATAGTAAAACACTAGCAGTAAAGTGGACACAACTATAATAGCCTACTACAGTAATAGCAGATAATAAAAACTGCATACACTATATATAGTTATCACCTACATACTTTAATGGTTTTTCTAGATAGCCACAACTTTGTCCTCTGTAGTATTAATAGATTGCAACACAACATTGCAGTATAGTACTAAGAGACTGCCACAGTAGGTAATTGTTTTCATAGTATTTGTTAAAGATGTTTTAATGTTTAAAACAATATGGTTAAATTATCATTTTTTGAAAGACACTGAGAAAACCTTTGTGTGTATTCATGTCCTTGGCTGTGTTCACCACAGTCAGTGGTTTTGGAGGTCTCCTGTCTCCTTGACAGGCAGACATCAACCAGGGCTGCGAGATCACCTTTTTAAATTACAAAAGCAGTTTTGCAGTTGTATTATGAAAGAAGAATAAAAATTAGATAAAAATTGTATTTCTGTCTTTTTTTTTAAAGAGATAGTGGTCCACACCTGGTCGGTGTAGTCCAGGAGGAATAGGTAGGAGTGTGTGTGTGTGTGTGTGTGTGTTAGGTAACGATCTCTTCATTGTGTCAGCCCCCTGTTATCAGCCACAATTCTGAAAAGATTTTAAAAAGGCCTGTTTCACCATTAAAACATTTATTTAAACAAATGCATCAGACTTTCTCCTGCTACAAGTAAAATGAGGAAATGTCCTAAAATTGAAGGTATTGAACCCTGGCCACCTCTGCCAATAAGTTTAGTGGCTGAGATAAACAAACTGAATGTCATCTTCTACGGAATAAATCAAATGCTGTATAAACTGTAAAAATGAGGGCTGAAATTGATTCAGTAAAATCATTATTCCTAAATAAGTTACTGATATCTTTAAGTATTCTTCCACTAATTAAATGAAAAATCAAACATTTATTTTTAATGGCTATAGAGCTTAGAAAGAATTAAGTAAATAATTAATTTGATCTATTTGGATTTTCCTGTAACTGTTGATCCAATCTTCTTTACAAGTTTACACAGTGTGCCAATTCAATCATGCCTCCATTCAATCTGTCAAAACAAGTCTTGTTTTTAATTTGCTGATGTTTTCTTTTAGGAAAGTGTCTCTTCATTGTACTTTATCGATTTAATGCATGCTTGGTTTCACTTGAGGAGACAAAGCAGATACTGTGGGGTTACTGAAGCTGCAACAACGATGCACTAACTCTGTAGACTGTATTATAAGCACTCTGTGTACTTTCTCAAGACTCTGAAAGCTGGACCCAGGCTTGATGTGTTTTCCATAGGGACCGACCAAAAGGTAAATAGTGAACCGAAGCTTCCGGCAGCAAGTACAGTCATACTTACATACACCCCCACTGTCAGGAACCAGGTTAAGCACTGCTGAGTCACAGCTCTGAGACACATATGAAGTACAGCAAAAGATAAAATGTGTATGTGCGTAGTCTGTGGCAAACAGATCACACACTCAAGGGGAAATATTCGAATAGCATCTGGTCCCGAGGCTGCTGGCAAAGAGAGGTGACAAAACTGTACTCTTTCTCTGACCCGAACATCAGCTATTTGTGGGAGAATCGACTTGATACCATTTAACTTATACTTTGCCAGTTTCTTCCATCTGTTCATTTTAAGACAAAGGCAACACATACCGTGTGCTTCCACTGCACAAACACAGAAACAAAGGCACAGTGAATAAGAGAGTCTGCAATATCTATTTAAAGTGAATTGGTTTCAAAACAGTGTCAGTTATTTGATTACATAGAAGGACAAAAAGCATAAGCACTGCTTTAAAAACAGTTGAATCAAATATCTAATGTTACTGCAGATCTGTCATAACATACAGATAGCGTAAGGCAGTGGTTTCCAAACCCCTTAATTTAAATGAATATTTCCTTGTGACCCCTCGACACAGGTTTCCTGTCTATATTTGTTTCATTTTAAATGCTTTTAATTGGCCTGGTGGGAGTTCACACAGGAAAAAAACAAATGTCCACTATCTAGAACATTAGCCGCCAATCACATGGTGTTGGATGATGCAATATGATGGACATCCTTTCAATCCTATGTTTAGTCACAACAACAGACGAGGAGTATTGCAAACAAAGAGAGGCTCCATTTTAGGCAAACACTGCATCCTCATTGTGTTACTGTTTTCAAAGACATTACACACACCTCACATCAAGCAATATGTCTGCAGTGGGCTCCAGAATCAACCAGATGTAAATACTGCACATTTATGGGATTGCCATGGAGTGAAAATTATAACGTGGATTTTCACTTTTACCCTCTTCCTCAAATAAGTGGAGGTTTGTAATCATGACAAATTGTCAGCACATAAGCTGTGTTTAAGAACTGTGTTAAAGCAACACTGACAGTGTCTTGGAGGTAAAGGGTGACCCTACAACTGTACAGATGTTTGAAATGTCTACAATATATTTTTAAATGTGAACCATAAATGTGAAGGAAGGTTGAAGGGAAGAAACAAACACAGATAAACTGTGGAAAGAGTGATGTATATACTGTGCATCAGCTCCAGAAGATGTCTTCAAGATAACTGAATGCTGCTTGTCTCTCTGATTGACTGACTGCCGCGAGCTCCATCACTCACATCACCACTGACAGATGTGCATGCGCCTGTGCATCTGCGTGAGAAGCCAACCACATACAGTACATGTGTGAGAACATTTAAGAGGGTACTTTGCATCTAAGCATGTGTAAAAAACACACTCACAGGCTGCGAGGAAATCACTGGCTTGTGCTTGAGTGCTTCAGTAAATCTTGAAATGTGAGTTCATGGCAGTGTATTGATTACAGAGCTGGAAAGGTGCTCTTGTTGCGCGTGTGATGATGTTGCTAGGAGAAGTAAAATATCCTGTGCTTTTGTCGAGTTGCTAATGATACAAACTGATTGTCTGCTGGTGGCTTGGGTTTTGGTGGGGAGAGCTCCTGGAAGATCTTGATGCTTATAATGAATCACACTGTACCACACACACATGTGGTAGAACAATTAAAACAATGCAAAAAAGTGGAAAGCAGGAAATTATATCATGTCATTGAATACACTTCATAATTACTATCTAATAGTTGTGTGTGTTTGTGTGGGTGTTTGAGAACCCTCCAAACAATTTCAGTACATGGTGTTCCTTATGAAGTCAGCTGCTCTCCATGTCGTGCTGTTTGTACTCTCCTTATCAATCACATGTTGCTGCGGGCACACACAGAGGAGAAGAGGGTGATGAAAGGCAAAGAAAGATGAGTTGGTGATGAAAAGAGGAGTGTGAAGAGGAGAAGATTATCACCCTTCTGCCCTTAATGCAGCTGTGGGATAACTTATTTTTTACCCAGGATACACGTACATGAATACGCACATCCCCCTGTCTGACAGATGACAATCTGGACAGAAGGGGTTAAAGTGTTGTGGGGTATAATGGATCTGAGCGGGATGTAAAGCACTGATAGATATGAAAGCAGAATGTCAATTTGGCTCCAGGAGAACATTTCCATATATAAGATGGAAAAAAAAAAAAAAAAAAAAAACGCGTCAACAATACATAATAATGATGTACGAATACTCACATGCAGTAATCACTCTCAGATACATAGTGGGGCTAGATTGCAGAAATTTGACCACCCACTGAAGCGAGAGAGGGGAGAAGAGACAAGAATGACCTTTTTCATAACGAGAAATGGAAGACTTGGCAGACTGTGTGTGTGTGTGTGTGTATGCATGTATGTGTGTGTGACTGTGTTTGTTTTGCAAGTGAGGCCTTTTACCATCAGTTAGCTGCCTGGTGCTGACAGTGCTCTACAGCTGAGCCACAGCAGAGCGATCTGGGACCTGCTTTGACATTTTCAACTTGATTCATTAATTCATGGTTGGCAGCCCCAGTGACATGCACACTTAAATGAGCTACACACCCTGGCAGTGCATCCACTTTAAATGCACAGTTTATGTTTCATGAACTCATTCACAAAGGCCAAAAGTGTATACATACACATCTGCTACACGATGCAAAGCTTTACCATAAACGACTAACCATAAATCTGCGCAGTCTCCTCCTCCTTTTAGCCCTTCTCAAAGGAGATTACTGATGTTAAAACCCTGTTATTGAGACGCTCAGACAATCTTTCATAATCTTAAATGAAAAAATAAATCCTTCTGCATATGAATGTGACTGAGAAGAGCGTGTGCTTCCTGTGTTGGTAATATTCCTGGGGCAGCAACGTTGGTGCTAAATCCAGATTTGTCCCAGGGGCTCCACTCTCTAAACCCTTGGAGTGAGACTGGTGGGTTGAGGTAGGGGGTGAAAGGGGGAGGGTCAGGGATTATTCCAAATGCTGCTCTGTTTACAATAGTATTATAGGGAATCTGTATACAGACCAGAATCAGTGTCTGTGATTAACAAAGAGGAGGCTGCCCATTTTCAAGCTCATGACATGGTATAGTTACACTGTACAGCTCTTTTTAATCTTATGATGTCTCCTAAAAATTATGTTAATATACAGCTAATCTGCAACAGAAAATATGATATAAGGAAGCGTAATACCATCCAGATATAGTTTTCTATCCACATAATGAGGAAATATGATAATTAACATATCTGGCAGGTCTCAAAACTGGACAAATCAGTAAAATATTTAGTCACAATGGATTTAATTTGCAGTATAATATACATGTGCAGTGACCACAGCATTATTCAACTTTTTTATGGTTATGTTTAGACACTGGCAGCACCGAAACCCCAGTCGTTCCCTAACCTGAACCAAAGTGATTTTGCTGTCTAAACCCAAACACATGTGGAACTCAGAACTCAGGACTCAGGATGTGAACCCCAGTCTCTGGTGTCACAGTGGTACATTTTGTACTCTGCACTAATGTATTCTTGATTACAATTTACACATACTGTTTGATTTGAATATAGACATAGTATGGTTATTCTTGTTCCTGCTTGCTATCCATACATTATGTAGGTATATATGCATCTTTTTTTTAACCTACTTCTATCTGCATAATAGTTAAATGTTTATGTTTACCCATCCCCACTCCTCATGCATCACTCATGCATAAACTCCTACAATACTGATTACTGACTGCCACATTTCATAACATGTTTGACTCTTCTATTCATTTTTGTTAGCTTTAAATAAATCAGTGGTTTTTGGTTTGACCCCTTGGGTCACCTCCCATTGTTTGTTTCTGACCCAGTCATCACACCATCTTCTTTCAGCTTTGTTGTTCTGATTTTGAGTGGTATGTCTATTTCAACCTATTCTCTGAAAATTGTTCTTGGATCTGTGTGCAAGGACATTAAAAGCAATGAAAAACCATAATGAAATTCTTTACATATACTTGGCCAATTCCGATTCAGATTTTCTACTCAAACCACCTCACTGCAGCTGTGTGTGTTCGATATTTGCTTTGTTACTTCTTTCAGGTCTTTTTTTGTCCACTAATAAATATCAGTGATAAATATAAGCAACACATCATTATATTATATATTGTATGTAATTAATAATATATTACATATATCACATTTTTATCTTCATGAAGAGAAAATTATTGCAGGACTGTTGTATTAGACTTCATTAGTTTTAACTAGGTGTTCCTAATAAACTGGGAACTGAGTGTGTAAATGTAATTTCTAGAAGACAGGGTTGTTTTAATCAGAACATGATTGCAGAGAAATCAATCACATTAAATAGACACTCCAAAAACGACAAGCTACAGTTACTGATTGTAAAATTGCAATCACACTACACTAGAAGAAAGTGCTCCAATATATCTGGGCGGTCATTTGTATATTCATCACTAAGTATTCATACACTATGTCCCGAAGCTATCTTAGTAATATGTAGTTGAATATGTTACGGGCATTCATCATTTTGATGCAATGACGCAAGGACATATACAGCCTCTCTGCCGGCTGTGCCACACACATGCAGTCTTTTTCTGTGGTGCTCACCAGAGTTTTGAATCCAAAAGTGATTGTGGAGACAAGAGTCATAAATCTATGTCCCCTGGGTCCACATCAAAGAGAGATATATAACCACAGGCTATTACATTATGTGTGTTTTACTGTGTGTATATCCATGTGTGTTGGCGTATTTGTGTTTTTGTGCTTGTACAGTATAAGCGTGTGCGTTTTTGCATGTGTGTAAATGGCAGAAAAATACACAGCTCAGTTTTTATCTCCATACGCTCTCACTTATCCAGACAGCTCCATAATAATAATGAAGGCAAGTTCTCTCTGACTGAGTGAGTCCCATCTCAATTCTAGCCGCAGGAGGCTGCCCAGATTCTCCTATGATTGTTGGAAAGACAGCTACGATGATTACATAAATTATAGTGTGCGTGTATATGAGAAGAGCGGGGACCTTCAGGTGGAAAAAGTGAGTGAGAAACTTGGAGACAAGATGTGTTCATGCATGCATAAATGTGCAGAATTAAACTCATCTTCTAGTCAGGTAAAAGATGTTTACCATCCAACCATCCGTTCCCATTCATCCCCTCTCACTTGGTTGGTTAATTGACTAAGAGGATGGACATGATGTAGCCAAATGTCACCTCAGTGCTGCTTCCAATCCCATCAAATGAAGGTAGTAATTAAGCAATGCTCTCACCACCATTAGCCAATTACCTCGCTGGTCGTCAGTCTTCGGGACATAACTGTCCAGCAGTACACCGTTAAGGGGAGTGCCATCAGGGACATATACGTGGCTCTCAGATACAAAGTGGTTCCATGGTAATCACAGCTTTCAGCTTTATATAAGGCAATATCTGTGTATCTGTGTGCGTGTGTGTGTGTGTGTCATCTGACAGGGCTTGTGTCAAGAGGTATAGAGCTTCTTGAGTCACTTACACTACCATGGACAGAGCTGTTTGTTTGAGTCCTGAATATATTTGTAAAGACCATCCAGGACCATGAGAACAAACCTTCAACACATTAAGAGTATGTGAAAAATTTACATCTTCAAGTAAATGTTATTTATATAAAGTGTGATACAACTTTAACAAATCCCCCTACAATTTGTTTTCCAGCTGAAATCAAATAGTTTTATTTGGTAGTGCTATATATTTATTTTATGCTGTAATGTTGTTTTTTGACTGTGGTTGCCTATTAACGGGTACTGTAAGTATTCTTTAATGCAAACTGGTTGATATTTTTGGCAAGTGTAAATTTGATTAGATTAGAATAAATTCTCAAAAAGTGGTCTTTATTTAGTACAGTGGCCAAGAGAGCCAGGCCTTTATTTGGAATGGGCTTATATTTGAGACAGGGTTTTATTCCTAATTTCACGTGCTTCCCTGATAATGCAAACTCTGGTTGTCCTCCACGTTTACCCATTGTTTTGCGAAATTCAAGATCATGCACATTACCTCCACTGCAATACCAAAAGTCACCACTCTGCTGCTCTCACTTTCTCTTGTCTAAATTCTCTTTTCCTTCATCATTTAATCATTTAAACATCCTTTCACTTTTCAGTTTTTCCCGACTGATGTTAAGATGCTTCGAATGCAAGTCATCACTTCCAGCAAAAGCTCGAAAAAACTTGAATTAACAGGTGGATGAAACACATTTCTGTTAAAAAACAGAAACTCAGAGGAAATTGGTGAGTATGGCCTGACTCTGGAATTAATGCAGTGGAAATCTACATTATGCTTAATTTGAGCAGTAGACTGCGGGTAATTTCACCCTCTCAGTTTTTTTTCTACCCAGCCTTTATTAAATGAGCAAATAAGTAATTTGTGCTGATCACACCCCTGCTATTTGAGACTTTGTTATTATCTGAATACCAGCTTTTATTTAGAGTCGATTAGATTTAGTTTTCTGCCTTATTGCTATTGCAGACAGTAAGTACAACAATATTCAGTTTAGTGTCTCACCAGACTAGGGTTGTGCTGATAGATGACGATAATTAATAATAATTATGTATTAACTTAGCTATATAGAGATAAACTAATGTGCAGAGTGAACAATAGACCAGTGGGACAGTGATGGTAAGAAAGGATGTAATATTGATTCATACAAAATAAAGAAAACAGTTGACAAAATGCAAAGCAGCTATGATATGTCGGTATAAACAATTATGAGTACAAATAAATGTACAGTGAAACAGGTCTGATGCAGTACGTCAAAAAGACAGTAACAGTCACAAAGCAAAATAAAACTGAATTAAACTTTAAGTCATTTATCATTTGTATACCTTACATATTACTGACAGCAACAAGTGACTCTCTATCCTTTATTTCTCTGTTCTCCCACTCTAAGACTCTCTATAACGCCCGCTCTGTAATCATTTACTTCTATCTTCATCTCACCAAACTGAAGTGAGTGAAAGTGTCAGTCAGAGGAGTTCTTCAATAACACTGTGGAAGTGGAGAGCAGCATCTAATCATCCCAATCTAATTTCGATGTGTTTGCCATCTCCATCTCTATCTTTAACCAGACCTCCAGGCCACTTGCACAGCCTGCACAGCAAATTGAGCAGGGAACAGAGAAATCAAAGCCCATCCATTTGCTCTCAATATGTGTTGGTGGCAATGGGAGGGGGTTATTTTCATAATCTGAGCCTTTTTCATTACCGTGCAAGCTGGAGGTGAGAGAGAACTTCTGCCCTTTGGATCATCAAATAGATTATGGCAGGAGAATAATATTTAAGAATCATCCAGCTGAAAGGCACACACACACACACTGATGCATGCACAGAGTGTATACAGAGTCAAGGACATATGCACATATTTCATAATACCCTTATTAAAAGTACCCCCAAGTTTAACATCTGTACACGCAAGCAAGGAGACATGGACATGTTATGCACATACACACAGCTATGGAATAGATACACACATACACACACACACACACACACACACACACACACACACAGGTACACACATAGTCTGACAGGGAAATGTTAAAGAAGAATAGAGCCAGATGAGGAAGGAATATTTCCTCATATAAGGACAAAAATGTCTAATTCAATAATGTAGTCTGCAGAAGGGGGACTGCTGGGGCGAGCAGAGGGATGCTTGGCAGTAATTACTGGAGTACAGACACAAACACACTGTCGCACACATACACACACACACACGTATGTGAACAAGCATTAATGGGCACAGACAGGCTTCCTGTTCAATGAAAGCAGCAGGAGAAAAGAACTAAAAACTGACTTAAGAGACAGCTAATATCTGGCTCGCAGTAGCTATGCAAGATCTAAATTTGATGGCTAAGGTTACAGGTAGCTGCACTTTCTGTCAACCCATATTTCAAAAAATGGTAAAAAGTTTGATAAAGGAGAGAGTAGACAGAGAGAGGCAAAGAGGGGAGAGAGGAGAGTTCTTTTCAGGTCAGCTCTCAGTTGCCAGCAGGTTCCTGCATTAATTAGACAGGGTTGTGTATGTGTGTATCTGTGTGCGTGTGCGTGTGTGTGTGTGTGTGTGTGTGTTTGAAAGAGACAAAAAAAGAAAGAGAGAGAGAGAGAGGCAGAGACAGAGAGTTGTGCTATTTCATGTGTGGATATTTGCGCGAGTGTGTATGTGAGCATGCTAAAGTGTGTAGCTAATTGGACAAGGAAGCAGGGTGAGCAGAGGGCAGAATGAGGCCCTCTGCTCCTCGCATATCCTCAGACTGTTGCCATAAATCCAGATAAGGATTTACTTGACAACAGCAATTGACCTTTTCCTTCATTCAGTCCTGCTATATCACAGTGGTATACTGAGAGGAACGTACAGGCAACCAGACAGAAATACATAGTGAAAGAAGCTGCTGTGGGACGGACAGACGGATGGACAGACAGACGGACAGACAGATAGATGATTATTTAAGGTGAGAACACGTGAGTTATTACAAAGCTATTCGTATTTTTTGGTGTAATTATCACAATTTAAATTAATTAATCACAAACTTTTACACTTGTCCTGTTCAAAAAGTTTCCCTCATATGCCATTAATCTAAAGAGGAGAGAGTCCTCATCATTAAAGCCTTGTCGCCGGTAAAACTGAATCATGGAATATGGTACTATGTGTAGTTTATCTATCAGTCACAGACTCACACGTTGTCCTGTCAGGCTCTTGAAGTGGTCAAAATTATTTTCTCTGACAGTTAGTGCTTTTCAGACTTCAGTCTGTTTGAGCTCCTCATCTGTCACAGCTGTAATTCTTGGCCATTTGACAGATTTTCTCCCTGGTTCGTTTCTGTAGTCAGGACATTTTATGAACTCATTTTCAGTCATTATAAATTTCTTTCCTCTGTGGCATTAAGCTGTAACAACACACAATTATCCAGTCTCTGTGGAAAACCATGTTACACTGGTAGTCTTTCAAGAAGAATATCTGATGTGGTGAGTGTCAAGTCCTTGAATCAAAGATGACTCCCACTTTTTCAAAACTAATTTCCAGAAAAAAATATTCAAGCCAATATGGTAATAAAAGTATCTGATATAAGACCAACGGAATCAAAACATGGGATTTCCCTGTGATATTATTGTTATTGTCATCACTGTTAATACTAACTGTGCCGTAAGAAACTAAAATTTATTAACTGTACTTGTATCATACTTTATCTAACATGAACAAATACATTGAGGGTTAACTGGATCATTTTAGCCTGATCACAGCATGGTAGCCGGGATTAGCTCAGCCAAATCTGAAGAGCAGGGCTTTGCTCAACTCATAAAGGATAGTCTGTCCAAAACAACCTGCTACCCCTGCAACTCACTAAAAATATAGCTTCCATGATAACATGATTTGTGTTTTTTCACTTACACACATTCTGGCACACAACATGCCAATGAAAAAAATTAAGTTTCTCAAATCCGGCAAGAAAATGTGACAGAAAGTGGAAAGAAAAGTGGAAAAAAATTGGTGCCCGTGCTACCGTCATACAGTTTGCAAGCACTTATCTCTCTGCAGTTTGGGTACCAATTTGTTTGAGATGTTAAAAAACACATGCAAAGGTAAAACACAACTTGCACCGCAACTAACACAGAGAGTAGCCAATGCTGTGTTTTTGTGTCACACACAAAAACACACACATGTGGAATACATGATAAGCAGAGTAACAAAATATGATATTACAAATCAAGACTTTCAATTTTGAAGTTTGTGAAAATCATTTGTGAACTCAGACAAACACATTAACTTTTTCTTCGTTGGTGGGCCATTATCTCCCCCCTTCACACAAATGTGGAGCGAGTGTAAATGTGTGCACACAGAGAATAAGGGGAAGTATTGATCTTGTCACAGAGATAGAGTTGTGTTTACCTCCACAGCTGATGCAGATATGCATATACACTGGAGATGTACTGACACAAAGGACCACATATCCTCCCCACCTCTGCTCTCAGCATCAATACCTTGTGTGAGTTTGTGTGAATCACGTGTGTTTGTGTGTGAAAGAGAGGGAGACTAAGGGGTAGAGAGGGAGAGAGAGAAGCTGGCAGGGAGCATCTGGCATCGGTTTCTCGCCCAGCTTCAAATTAATCTGATTTTATGGCACCTCATTACACTGCCTATCATTGATAATCAAAACCAGTGTGATAGGTTACACATATACGTGGTCACACATATGAACACACATATGTGGTAATAAAGGTGTACAGAGATGAATCATCACATGAGAAAACAGAGGCAGAGTAAAGAAAACCAACCACCTGTATTTCCTCAATGTTTGCAACATCATTAATCTAAGTCATTTATGCCTGTCAGCTTCTCATAGAAATTGTGCTTGCTTGTGTGTGTGTGTGTGTGTGTGTGTGTGTCCAGTCCCAGACACTGCTGCCATTACCGAGTCCCATCAGTGCTTGAATGCTTCCTAATATTCCATCCAGATTCTGCATAGTAATAATATTCAAAACATGCATTATTCCATCTATCTGCTCTCCCCAAGGATCATCTCTCTCTCCTACCAACACACACACACACACACACACACACACACAGACTTACATCTACCTCACAGCAGTAAATAGGATGGTATTGAGATATTAGTTAGAGTTATGGGGGGCACCTGGCCACTGCGGCATCATGTGAACCGTTATAGGGCCCATAGGCTGATGATACCACTGTCTCCCTATCTGTGATACAGTCCTGGACACACACACGCGCACACACACACACACACACACACACACACACACACACACACACACACGCACACAAATAGGACCATTAGCCCTTGCTGCATCACCTCACTAAGCAAAGAGCGGAAACGAATGGCAGACCATTAGAGTTTCATTACGGGGAGTTGGCTCGAGTGGAAGGTGGAACAGAGTGAGAGGGGAGGGGTGGGAGAGAGAGAGAGGGGGACAGACAGACAGAACGAGAGTGATATATAAAGAGAAACCTGATGAGAAGAGGGGAAGAGAGGCATAATCTGTATGCATGTGTGAAAGGAAACGGAGAGGGAGAGAGTGGGAAAGTGAGAGAATGGAGAGCTGTTTAGTATGGCATGGGGTCTGTGGATATGAGAGCTGTTGTCCATGACCTCCTCCCCTTATTTGGAGAGCAACAGTCAATTCCATTGCCTACGGTTGTTTTAATATGTCCCACCTGTTTACACACACAGAAATGGAAACACACACACACGCAAAGACACTTCTCCAAGCAAGCTATCTCACCCTCTCTTCTAATTCACCTGTCTCTCTCTCTCTCTCACGCACTCAGAAATTTACACTGACAAACCAATGCATATGCACACACCCACACACACACACACACATGCACACAGTCTCACTCTCGTCTTGCCCTAGCTCACTCTCAGGCAGACACACTTAAAAACACACACACACACGTACACCTCCAAGGTTAATAGTAGCTGTCATGGGCAGGGTGAGCAGTAATGGAACACACAAATGCCCCGGGGAGAAGGCAGTCTGCCGATAGACAGAATGTGGGAATGATGAGGAGAAGGACTAAGAGGAGGAAGAGCGGATGAAGGTGGGGGAGAGGAGGTGGAGGGGCAAACTATTCCCCTGAATCAATTACCACCGATGAAAATGAGGAGATTATTTATCTCTCCATTAGCACTAAATTATTCATACTCTCCCTGTGTTTGTGTGTGTATCTGTGTGCTCTCCGGACCGTTGATTGCAGCAGGAGGAGGGGATAAACCTGCATGGGAAAAACTGTGTCGGCAAATTGAACAAGCTATTTACATCTTTCATCAGCCATGCTTGTTCCTCATTAGTTAACACTGTTAAATCAATATGCCACCCCCTCTCTCACTCCTCTCACAGTGATCTCCATTTTGTCTCGCACCTCTATTTTTGCGTGCGTCACTGTCAGTGGGGACTGGTGCATTTAGGCAACAAGAACATGACGGAAGGCAGCTCAGGAACCAAAGAAAATGTAGCCGTCTCAGACATGTGTAGCAATAAAACAAACATGCATTCATTACTACAACGCAAGTATGCAACAGTTGCACTTTTGTGGAAAAAATAACAAGAAGACATCAGGAAGGATCTGAAAACACGCAGTTATTTCAGAGACATGACATGTGAGTTGTCAAGTCTTTTAAGAAAGAAGTTGCTCCGCTGCAAAGAATTACAGAGAGAATGGCTGTAATATCCAGATATAATGGGACTTTATTGTTGGACTGCTTACTGCTGAGAAACAACCTCATATTCCCAGCCCCATCAAGCCTCTCACTCTTATTTAAATGTAGTCTTTTTGTCTGCCTTTGTCTGACTGTGTGATGCCAGTGGCAGTCTCACTTTTTCTTCCATGCAGTTCCCTACTAAAAGCTACATCTCACTATTATATAGACTGCTGGTTATGCTGACTTTTAAATGATTGGGTTTCTAAGGTTAATCATTGCATTTAAGTGAACTGTACATGTACATGCTACCTCTGAAAAAGCAGAAATAACTAAAATTGACAGCCATAACATAAAGCTCTAGTTTTGTTACTGTATATCATCCGGAGAGTCCTGTGTTTCTGTGTTAAGTAACATTAAAGATATTGTTGAAAGAAATAATTGAAAATATACATTGCAACTCTGTTGTTTACCAAGCCCTAATTGGCCTTTAGTTTTGGTTTAGTTTTTTGTTACACTTTAATGTTAGGGTTAAGTTTTAAAGAATCAATGTTGTAAATCAAGTGCTGTGTCAGTTCACACATGTGCATAAAGCTGCATGTGTCTGTATATCAACATCTGTTCAGTTTGTCAGGCACTGTCCCTGTGAATTTATCCCATGTAGCCCACAGCTGGGGCCGCCACTACCGCATGCTGCTCTCCTCATCCTTTGAACTACAAACATGTATCCAGTGCCAATTGAACGCCAGATCATTATTATTTTCACAGGCCAGCAAAGCATGCACAACAAAGGGGTTATAGGGGTGAAATAAAGACCATGATGATGACATACTTGATAAAGTATCCTTTTCAACAAGAAAGAGGTGGAGGGCACACAGTGAGAGAAAGAGAAAGAGAAAGAGAGATCAAAACAGAGATATTGAGGAAGCAGTGGATAGAGAGTAGCTGAATCAAGAGACACTGTCTTCCAGGCATCACAGGTAAATATTTCACTATATCCTGAACATCAGACACTCTGCCTTTGATATGCAAAATGAAAAGCATGCCTCTCAACCCAAATAAAAAAAAGCAAAGCACAGATCGGAACAAGCAAGACCCTAGCAAACAACTTTCTTCGATCACTGTATTTTATCACTAAAATTGCACTGGGTTTCACTGCAGCTCTTTTTGTCTCTTCAGGTGGTGGAATAATAATATTATCCCTCAAAATGATAATATCATAGAATTAGTCAAACTTTGACCCTTACATTGATTGTGATGGTGTAGAGGTGCATGAGTAGCCTTCCTCATACAGTAAGGCATGTTAACTTTAATATGTCAGCATTAAAATAGAGTAGGGAAAAGATATTTAACAAACTCCAACAACAGACTCATTCAAAAATTTGTGGAGCAAAGATTATTATTCATACAGTAAATATAAAATGTGTAGGATTAATCTTATCTGCTTGTAGTGCTGCTGTGAAGAAGAAGGAGGGACATGGTGCACTAGGTTGGATTTTTGAGTTAAATCATGACACTCACCAGTGCTAACATTACATGTGTGGAGACGACAGATGGATCTCATCATAGTGTGCTACAGTGGCTTCCATGTAGCATCCTAGAGCATCCTTCATTAAATTAGCTGTGAAAACCTCCTTGCTATGGTGCTTTGAAATAGGCTGTTTAAAGAACTAGAGTTAACTAGTTAGTTAGCATGCTAATGTTAAACAAGTACTAAGTTTATACAGTGTCCAGTCTCATAGTTTAGCCTTTTTAATGATCTGTGATGAGAAAGTCATTTGTTTGGGCGGTGTTTGGTCATAAACTAAAGGACAAATTCTAACTCTGACACGATGGTGATGCCAGATGAAAAGTCACCGAAGTGATTACAATATATCCTGAGGGGGGGCTTGAATTTGTGTTGCAAATTCCACAGCAATCTGTGGGAAGTGGGATCACTAAAGTCAAAAGGATTCATCATTTGGGAAACATGAATGTCAACCAAGATTTTATGCCAACCTGTCCAACAGCTGACAAGACAATCTAGCTCTGTCCACAGCAGTGCATCACTAAGCGTCTGCCCTCTGTACTCAATTCTGCTTTTTAACTGGCAGTGCGCCGATACGATTCTACCACAAGTAATACACTGACTATACCTAACTACCTAACTACCTGAACCATTACTTTTAAGCTTGATTTACGACCAGCTGGAAAAATCATGATTTTGTGACTTCCAATAGTTTTAGTTAAATGTGCCTGGGATATGTTCATCATACTCAAACATTATCAGTGTTAGACCATTGTTGTCATTTTATCTATTTTGAGCACAATATTTGACCTGTGCAGCTCTGATGATTTACATGTTTTGCTTGGTTGCATGCATATATATTTTTATTGCTCTCCCTGGTAAGTTCACCATGATATGGTGCACTCCTTCTTTCCCCGAGATCTGGAACAGTTCAGTGTACTTGTGCCATGTCAAGCTTTAATCCATGTCTATTGGGAACATGTTTGAATATTTTGACAGTTACAGTATTACAGGCTCTCACAGCCCAGTCTCTAAAAGCAAAAAATCAAGGAAAACACTCTTCAACGTGACAACCACATCCTTTAATGCTTTGAAAACTGTATTATAACCTTAATAATAACAGCAATGGCTCTGACTATTCTTCTTGGCGGTGTCCAACAGCCAAACTGTTATTTTATGACAATGTATTAGGGCATGAAGTATTGCAGAGTGAGCCGAAGTTAGGGAAGTCCAGCGACTATAACCAGCCAATAGTTCTTGATAAACATCACCCACATGTCTGATAAATTCACATTATCAGATGAGTCAGAAATAGAAATCTAAATGCAATCAATATATCAAAGGTCTATTGAAATGCTAATTACTTATTATTAAATGCACAATTACTTTATTTCACAATGCATCAATGTGTGTTTCTTGGTTAATTATTTTGCACCTATTTTTTATTTGTTTTGTTAACTGTTATTGGTCACATCTATTTCTTACATGCAACAGTAGCAACAAAAGCAGACAGGTGGGACCCTTTAAGGAGAATTTGTGATTTGTGATTTTGGACTATATAAATAGAATTCTCCGGACTTGTTGGACAGGTGTAGCCTGAGGCAGTCTGTTCAACGCACAAGACACATTTTAAGTTTTCAATCTAAGTGTGAGTCTGGTCCAAAGCCAAACTCCTCCAACAGTGATATTTCCCTACAGGATAGCTCAAATCTGATCCTAGGAAAAAAATAACATTCCAAGTTAACTTGCTCTGAAATTTACCAAAAACTAAGCCAGGGATTAAAAATTAGTATAGATAAGAATAATGATTATTATCCTCTTCGACTGTGAAACGATTCTCAGATCCAAGGTATCGAAAAGCTGACAAACCAACACACCGCAGCACTTTACAACACTCTGATAGGCACGGAAAACTCAGTCCACCAACTGTTTCATTTCAATAGCCCTGCACTTTTAAACAGTTGTGGTTAACAATGGTGTTCAATGGCGCTGCAGTAGATAGGCTGTTCTCCATTGGATACACAACAACACATTGGAGCACTCTTTTTTTTTTTACCCTATTACTGCAGAACACACATACCATCCTCTGTTTGTCAACTGATATTTAGCTAGTGATGATGGACAGTAAATTACACTTTCATTTCACTATTCTTATAGCAGCAGAAGACTGTATACATCCAAATTAATGCAGATAACTTTTTTAAATGAAAAAAAGGTGCAAACTTTCAAACACTTTTCTCTGCATCTCTTTGTTTATCAGAAAGAACGTTTAATTAAGACCAATTAATTAACTGCCAGCTGTGCTCTTTATATTGCATTTCAGTGCGCGAAGGACACAAGTAAATGGTCTGGCACACAGTGAACAGAAGCATTTGTATTTTTTGAATTGAGAACCAATTCTGAATCCAATTGTGGTACAAAGAATCAGATTCAAATCATTCTCAAAGAATGCAATTTTCCATTTTTCAATATGTAGCAGCCCATGTCCACCTTCTCTCTGACTGTTTTCCTCATTGCCTGACCTTAAAAGGAACCCCGACTATGAAGACTTGTACGCCCTGATAAGCCACAATTGTTCTCTTGTACTAAAATATGTTGTTAGAAACACATAAAATATTGCCATTGCTTTAAAAATCTATAATATTTAGTACATATTTTGACCTACGTAGGACGGCATGTTTTCCGCGCGCAATGCACTCTGGGGGCGATGACGTATAGTGGTTGCACTTGGTAGAATAGCTATTGACGCCTGTGTTTGTTTACGTGCGCACAGTCAAAGTAATTGTAAAGTAAAATGCCACATTGTGCTGCTTTTGGATGCAACTTCCAGTCAAAAGGCAACAAGGGGAGTGATGTGAGTTTACAATGCTTTCCTACTGACAAGAAGAGGAGAAAGGAGTGGGAAGATGCCTGTGGACGGACACAACTTCCCAAAGATCCGCGGCTGTGTTCCCGACATTGTTCCCGACTGCTGAAAGAGCTCACCAGAGCGGCTGGGTATAAACGAAGACTAAAACCAAATGCTTTTTCGACAATTTTCCCACATAAGGAGTCTAAACGCTCTTGGGAAGCGAGTGAAATGCGCGTTTAAAAGCGCCATAGACAAGAGACGCTGGATGCTCTCCTGAACAGTCAACCCGCTCCTGCAGTTGTCGTTTCTGTAACGTCAGGCGAACCATCAGACACGCCACTGGTCACAGAGGAAGCTGACCTCACCTCACCTCTTCAGTCTTCAGTAAGTGTAATGTGTTCTCCAAATATGACCGATGCGACCACTCAGACAGATTCACATACATCAGATGCAGCGGTACAGTGCCCAGCTGATGTGCAACAAGTTGTGCAAGATGTGCAACAGCTCCGCAGCTGCACCAAGCTGACTGGCAGGAGGATCAGCAATCTGGACAGCGCCGCGGCAGAGTCCCGACAGCTTTACATTACAATGAGGCTACCTATTGGTGACCTGGTTCCGATTGAGTAGAGCAGCAATCTCCCGGTCGTGGAGGCTGACAAGGGCAGCCCATAAGACGTCTCGGTTGAGGCAAACTGCCTCAAAGTTTTCGTGTGCTGTGATGCACGGGATATCTGCAAAAATGATCAAAGTCGTGCGTTTCACTGTATATCCTAATTATCTATAAAGCACACGACAGCTCTGGATGCTAATAATCTCCAAAATGATTGATATTGGAATAAGTTTGATCACACAATACTTACCGTGAACATCTGCTAACAAAAATTGGAGCTCTTGACAACAAACACTCTCTCTCTCGGTTACCATGGAGACGCAGTTGCCGCACATACACCACCGATTTTGTCCCACTCTCGCCTCATCCCGTCTTTCTTGCTCTTCATTTTGTGAAACATTGTCAATGTTGTCCTCCTCATTAATGTTTCGCTCAGGTTCAAATTGGAAAGGCTGAACAGATGCCATGTTTATGTCGCTGAACAGTCACAACAGGGTCCCGAAGCCGGCCAGTGCAACCATATGACGTCACTACCCAGAGTGCATTGCAATGTTAACAACAATGGCGACCTACGAGTTAAACTATTTTTACAAATTTTATAAAAACGAAGACATCAAGAAGGTTTTTTATATCACTTTATTATAACTGATACTAACATTTATCTTTTAAGAACTACAAGTCTTCATAGCCGGGGTCATTAAAGCCATTAAAGTTGGAGACAAAGTGTAGATGTTAGTATGAATCTTACAGTAACTTATCACCTTACAGTAATGTATTATCAGGGAATACATGAGATGCAATACGGGTCACAGAATGGCAGAAAACAAACAAGAAGGCTTACGATTACTTACCGTAGTATCCTACATGAATTTTTTGACATTCATATCACATTTACTTCTCATCTGTTTACAGTATATAACAATAATTGCATGGCAATATAACTGATCAATTAATGTGACCTGGACCAGAGATGGACAGAGTACTCGACCCCAGTACTTGAGTAAGAGTACAAATACTACCGGTCAAAATTTACTCCGTTACAAGTAAAAGTAGCTCAGTCTAAATGTTACTCGAGTAAGAGTAAAAAAGTACTTGCTTTTAAAGGTACTTAAGTATCCAAAAGTACATGCTTTTAAATTTACTTTAAGTAAAAGTAAGAGTAAGAGTAAGAGTAAACTTCTTATTTTTCACATCAATGAATTACTATAATTTTTTTCTAAATGAATTTAAGGACCTTTTAACTCTTGTTTCTGAGAATTAACTCTTTGAAACTACCTGCACTTATGTGCTTGCTTTTAGAACCACAATGTTATATAAAGCCTGCAGAAACACCTATAAGAACAAATAAAATGAATGGGATCATAAGAGGACAGCAGATGTTGCAGATGCAGTGTTTATTAACAATCATTAAAACTGTAACCAAATGAACCTGCACTGTCCAACTAACTCTCTATCATTTAGCTAAGTTGGGAACTAGAACCCCCTCAAAGACCAATGTTGTCCCCAGACCACTGGTTGAGAACCACTGCTTTACAAAAAACTACATCTCTGCTTTCAATAACTCAATGTTGAAGTCACTTGACTTTACAGGAAGGACATGTACCAGTACAATATAGGAGCACAACAAACTCTGTCTCCCCATGTCTGTCTTGTCTGTCTCCGTGCCTGTCTCCCAATGTCCGTCTCCCCATGTCTGTCTTGTCTGTCTGTGGCTGAGATAGCCACAGCGAGAGAGAGAGAGAGAGAGAGAGAGAGAGTGGACAGTCAGAGAAAGAGAGGGGATGACCTGCAGCAAAAGGCCGTGCGATGGGTTCAAACCTGCACCGATAAGGTTAAAACGAAGCTTTACTGATATCCGCTCTACCTGATGCGACACCACGACACCGTATTGTGATACATATGTGGTGAAGGCAACCACTGACACTGACAAGTATTTTCTCACAGCACACGGAGCTCGTCAGTTTGCTGCTCATTGATAAACTTTTCACTTGACATAACATGAGTCACAGCAGACGTTTTTCACTTGAACAAATTGTTGAAGTGCAAGTTCCGAAACAAAACTATGTTGCTACGTATCCCTGTGCATTGCAGTGGTTATAAAGTAATTCTGGAGATTTCTTAGTGGGAATACAGCGTATACCTGCATATCACGTAGACTACACCACTGGTCTTTGCTCTATTTTCAGCTAAATATGGGTTTACATGATTTGCAAATCACTGTATTCTGTTTTTATTTACATTTTACACGGTGTTCCAACTTTTTTGGAAACAGGCTTGTCCTAAGAGACAGAAAACAACTACAAATGACACTACTGCATCATTAGTAGTTGCTGTGTGTCTCTGCCTGCTTGGGGGCCCAGAAGCCCATTGTTTCATAATCCGCCCATGTCTTGATCCAGATGAGCCGCACAATTAATGGATGGATTAATCAATTAAAAATAATTAGTTTGTTGATTTAAGTTTTTTTTCTAAAATTCACCTTTATCCATTATGAGTTGATGAGCTTCCAAGCAACTGCCTTTCAACAGCCAAGATTTATGACTAATGTTACAATCGACAGCAGGCAAGAAAAATATTGAAGACCTTTGTAAATGAAATTGAAGACTTTTGAAAACCTTCTAAGGCTTTTTTTTAAGAGATAAATGAATTTAGCATTTTTACAGACTTTTCAAGACCTTCAGACACCACGATTTTGTGGTAGGGCCAGACACACAAATATACAAAGAAAAACACACACACACACACACACACACACACACTGACTGCAGTAAGTAAACAGACTTAATAGGAAACCAGGGACCTGATCTAAACAGAGGGTGAATTGAGGAAGTGTTTGCTTGTGCAGCAGGAGAGCTGTTGGCCTGTGCTCATCCCAATAGCTCACCATGCTCTGCTAACCCACAGTGGAAATACAGTCCCCTCTCCTGCACCATTATGGCAGAGCTTTATAAGCCACTGGGGCAAAGTGAGGTGACTGCATTGGAAGAGAACGTTAGCTCGTTCCATTAGATGGAGACGATAGCTGTAGGTACAAGTGTTTCTAAACATTAGCTCTGACAATAAGAGACTTTCCTTGATGCTAAATCAGAGACAGATAGTTTGCAGTGTATTATGGCTTAGGGAAATTTACTTAAGTCAAACTGAAAAAGTAAGTACGAAACTGCTTTTAACACACCACGAGTATCATTATAATGTATGCACATTGTACTTTAACAAAACCACCAGGATATTGAGCTTATGGCTTCTCAGAGACTACAGGAACACACTGTATGAGGCATATGTTGAAAAATGTATACATAAAACATTATAACGTATTTTTGTTTCACTTAAATCTTTATTACATTCATTATCACTATCTTTATTACAAACAGAGAACAAGAACTGTTTTGGAAATTCAATCACTTTTTCTATTAAGAAGTTTTCCTTCAAAGATTATTAGCCATCAGTCCTTTGTCCATGGTGCTGCCTTCCTTTCTGTCCCTTCCTATTGCACTTTCTTCAGAGAAGTGACAGAGATAAAATACCAAACAACTCATAAGGACCTTATAACCTTGTACTTGTTGTAGACTTCGCATGCCATTTCCTGAAACACAGGTATTTTCAGAAAATCAAAATAAAAAATAAAAAATGTGAATGACCAACATCGGGTGATCCATACTCTCCCCAACATCTGATGTATGAGCAATAACATTATGGCCCTGTGATTTTTATTTCGCAAAGAAATTACTTTTGTCTGCTGGCCTATTTGTTCCTGAATTTTAAGTGGCAAGAGATCTTAGAAAATGAAAGCATAAAGAGCCTTGCAGAGTAACATTGGTTTAAACAAGGTTTTTCAGGGTCTCAGAATGGAACTGTAGGTCACAGGAAGGCCAAACAGATTACCATGCAGCCCTGTAGTGAAGCTGTGCAAGTCTGTAGCAAACACAGCTCTTTTTCCACATGGTTGCTCAGCCTGTCATGGAGGCTAGAGAGGCTTGCTTCACTTTACTCTCTTTTACAATGGCCTCTCTGAAGACACACAGCTGTGCCGGACAGCATGAAAGCGCACTATTTGCTTGACCAGAGGTTTCCAAAGTCAGATGCAGGGGCCTCCAGGGGTGTGCGTCACAGGGGAATTGTTTAATTTCACGCTTTTTTTCACATGCTGTGGGTCAGCACAATAAGAGAATGCATAAAAACTAGGCCTGGGAATCACAGGGTAACTCTCAGTCCGATACTATCATGATTACTTTGCCACTGGTAACAGTCAGGAAGAGTTGTCTGGTGAATGCACACCAGAATCTACAGAAGGTGCTGGGCATACTGGGCAAAAAATACAGCACAGCACACTAAACTCCAGTTATTTTATTCTAATTCATCGTAATTCAGTACTAGTGTCAGTGTCAAAGGTACTATATAATCACAACCAGTAAACACAACAAAAGGTTAACGGAGCACAATATTTCATTCTTACATGCCATGCGCTTTAGACCATAAAGCACATGGTCTAAAGCACATTGTGCAAGTGCATTTAGTGCATGTTCATACCAACTTCTGCTATTTTAACTGTGGTCACTGCACCAGGTACATGGTTCAGAAGAGTTGTACTGTCTCTTAATTCATCATGGTGCATTTTGGGTGTAACCTCTCCCATTCCCTTTAAAGCCAGGCGCGCCTGCACCTTGCCAGATTGCTGTTGTGATGGTGCAGTGTTTCACACAGAATTAGAGTCTATTTGTGGCATGTTGATTATGTATTGTGACTGGCCCCGTCCTGGCACACGCACACAGCTGCTCTGTGTGCCCCAAGGGGCAGGGAAGGGCTGAGCAAATCAATGTGGTGCGCACAGCTCTACAAAGACGCAACTGCACAAATCACAATATTAGACATCTTTTATGTTAAATTATGAGAAGTAAGACGACCCCTCCACCTGCGCACTAGGTGTCCCTGTTTCTTTTTTGCTTTTTTGCAGGTGCTGAATGGGTGGTCATCAGCCTCATGAGCTACACCTGGGCCCGGTGTGCTGAGCTATAAAAACCTCCCTCATTCTGCAGCTCGCTTTCTCTTCCTCTTGGGGAGCTTCCCTGACCAGATGACAGCTTTGGCCTTTCTTCTGTGTATTGATACTTTTTGTTATATTGGTTGACCTCAATATTCTTTTTGTAAGTGGAGTATTTATATTTAGCTGCCTTGTGTTGTGTCCGTTCTTGTCACAGACTGTGACAGAAGTGTGAAAAAAGTTTCAGTTCATTATGAAATTGTGGGTAAATTTAGTCTAGGTGATGAATGGGAAACTATGAGAGAACACTTCTCTGCAGAGCCTCATTAGAGACATCCATGACACATGGCCATGTTGTGCAACACGCAATATACCACAAAGAATGCTCTGACCTTCTGAGGCCCGTATTATAATGTTCCACCTGACAGAACAGGTACAGGAGTGTACATGCGTTGAGCACCCGCCTATGTAGGCGCATACTGCTTTCTTGACAACGCACCCTTAAAATAACACTGAATTACTGCACCTTTGACATCAGACCTGGTTTTTGTTGATCAAGATAGCAATGAGTTAACAATGCGCCTAACCACACCTCATTTTCAGATTAACACGCCCCTGGGCACTCAGATGGCCACAAGTTTTTTTTCTATTTAAACAACATAGGCACTGGACAGGAAAATGACAACTCCATCAGTCTGACATCAGTCAGCTGGCAAAGACACTAGCATTTGCTTTGCACTACTTTGTGCTGTGTGTAAGACAGGGCCCTTTCAAGTATGTCCATAAAAACATTCAAATATCTCAAAAACACAGATTCAACAGGACGATCTAAAAGTAAGGACTCCATACATATTGATCCATGTATTAGCCATCATAAAAATGTATAGTTAGGTGCCCAAAGTATACAAATTAATAATAGGACATAAAATACATGATGTGATACAATAATTAAAAATAGGTGACCACTGTTTGCAGTCAACAACAGTCAACTCCTCAACCTTGACCAAGTAGTTTTTTGTTTTGTTTTTTTTTTACTACCCCAAACCCTTTTGTGCCTGAACCAAACTTTAACCAAAGAGGTGTCACATTGGTTACTTGTAACCATTTTGGAAGGCACTGACAAATGATGTCGTCATGCTGATAGTGGCTAAGAAAACACTTCTTGGGGGGCAATGACAAGCAAAACATTCTGTTGTTTCATTTGTGGAACCTCTTTCTTCACCCAACTCCCTTCAGTCTTGCCTTCTCTCAGTTGTTTTTTTTTTTTTTTTTGTTCTCTGACTTCATTTATTTCTTTGCCTGTTAATTTCTTTTTTCTCACCTTCCTGATTTCTTCCGATATTTTGTGA